>NC_137838.1:39550000-40847500 GCF_948465745.1 Chenopodium album
GAAGTTTAATTTTCTTCTAACTCCTTTGTTTTGACTACTAGGAGGAGTAGTAGTGGTTGAATGCATCAAAAGCTTAGGTGTATTGCGAGCAGTGGCGGCTTGAAGTTGAGATCTTGCCTTGTTTAATTCACCCTTATCTACCGCATTAATCCAAGCCTTGTAAAAGGAAGATAATGTAATACTTGTAGTAGGATTTTGTATCACCCACCTTGGAATACTTGACCAATATTCCATCCAACGAGCAATCCTTTCGGGTTTAAAAGTCACATCTTTAGGGGCATCACAATCTTGCGGAGGAATATATTGCCTCATCCCGTATTGTCTCATCACCCTAAAAGGAAAAATATATGTAGTTCTAGATATCCCTAAAAGCCTAATGTAAGGGAAACTGAGAATCTTAGGAACTCCATGACAGAAAAACAACGTCCATTCCACTTCATTCTTATGCTTATAAAGGATTTGACGTCCAGGGAATGTCTTTACTCCATTAGCTTTAAGGTTTTGAGGCTGATCAACAATTTACAAACGCTCCATGAGCCAAATCTGAAAAAAAAGAAAGAAAAAATTGGTTTGCAATTTTTTACACAAGCAGGTGGCGCGTACAACTAACGTAGTTACGCGCACCCTCCGCGCGCAACTCAAAAGATTGCGCTTGTCCTGCCAGCACAAATTCTTGACTTGCGCTGATAAACGCCAAAAAAAACGTACGTGTAATAGGAGTGGACTTCCCGTGAAACCGTTTTCATTAGGATCTCCTCTAAGGCCATTCAAGCACAGAACGGTTTCCGCAAAAACCAAAGGAGCGGGTGAATGACATCCCTCTATTTGCTCTATTATGGACACCATTGAATAATCTCCGTATTCTTTGCCTGTCCTAAATAAAAAATTAACAAAAAGACAATAACATAAAGCAAGAATTTTAAAGCGTTGTTTAGTCATGTCTTCACGAGGGGCGACGAAGTGTTCAATAAATGGAATTAAATTCACGCCTTCTTCAGTTCCTATGTTGGTCATATCATTGTCAGATAAACCAAAAAATCTTTGGAATATAGGTTTGGGATCCGACAAGGTAGGCGAATAAGTCACAGGGAGAGTGTTTGTAGGGAAACCTAGCAAGGCCTCGAACTCACTATGAAGGGGGAAAATTTCATCCCCTCTAAACAAGAAAAGATGGTGGTTAGAGTCCCAATGGTTGACTGCGGCATGAAGAAAATCAAAGTTAACCACTAATTGCATATAATTCAATAAAGGGTCCAAGTGGTAAATTTTTAAAATTAGTTTGTCCTCGGTTGAAAGGGAAGTGACCTATTGCTTCAAACGTTGTTCAAAGGTCTTCACCATTGTTCAAAAACAGAGGGAGAGAATAAGATTTTTGAGGGATTAATTCTTTTTATTTTCTTATGTTACTAAGCGAATGAATGCGAGATGATCAAAATCCTACACAAAACCATGTTTAAATAGACCCAAGAGGGGCAAATTTTTGATAAATTCGGCTCAAATGAAAATTTACTAACAGGTGGCGCGCGCAACTCTTGAGTTGCGCGTGACACCCTCGCGCAACAGAAATACACGCGCGCGACAGTCGTGCGCAACTCACGCGACTTCTCTGACGTGGCATGTAAGTTGGGTTAATTTCCTTATTTTGGCTCATATAATGACGGAATCTTCACGAGATCTTCAGACGAATCATACGCTTGCCTTCTAACACTTTGTGTCCCTTTTCTTGCCTACTTTCTCATTTTCTTTTTATTTTCTTTTATTATTGTAGGGAATAATTTCAAGCTTTAATCCCACTAGCTTGAACCCCACTGTGATCATACACTAAAGTACGGTGGCGTCCAAAAGGGAAGAAGATAGAGCAAAAGAGTCGCCAACAAGTTTTTTA
This sequence comes from Chenopodium album, assembly GCF_948465745.1. NCBI lineage: Eukaryota > Viridiplantae > Streptophyta > Magnoliopsida > Caryophyllales > Amaranthaceae > Chenopodium > Chenopodium album. The sequence goes on from NC_137838.1 coordinate 39,551,886, forward strand.
GGAACTTGTAAACCGTTCATAGGATGAAGGTTACACCCCTTAACGATCCAAGAGATCGTCAACTCCATAAGGTCTATTACCAAATAAGGGTTCGGGGATGAAGGAACAAAACCAACCTAAAAGAGATTGATCCTGCCCTAATAATAGGCCTCTACTTTATTCTGATCGTATTCATGTGCGCTTTTTAATTAACATGCAATCATTAGGATTAACCCTAAACCTGTTTATCTATGTTGGTTGAATATTAATGCACAAATAAACTATTATTGGCGATCACTTGAATTGTAATCAAATTAACCCTAAACAAGATTATTAATTATCTTATTAAGCGTGATTACAAGTACCAATTCCCTTTAAACCTGCAATAAAAGTGATCAAGCAATAAAGAATAAATATCAAGCAACATAATAAATAATAATAAATAATCAATCATTAGAATAAACATGAATAATAATAATATTCATAATCATCATAAATTATAACAATTATAATCATAATCATGTTCATGTTAATATTAAAGCATAATAATAATTGCAAGATCCTAGGCATGATACTAACGAGATTAATAACAAACCCTAGCATGTCACTAAGCAATAAAAATCAAATCTTTAACCCTAACATGATACTAACAATCATAAATATTAGGAAGAACATAGGAAGCATCGTAACAATCATATTTAATATTAAAGTTACCCTAGACATGATACCAAAAATATCATAGTAACAATATAAACAATTAAAGCACTTACGTGGATGCCTCGTATCTCTTTCTAATAACAAAAAACACACTTTAGTAACTTCAAGGAAAAAATTAAATCAAAACAATAAAATAAAATAATTGAAGGAGAGATTAGGGACCAAACCCTCAGAAATTAAACCTTTTACGTCTAGGGCGAAGGCAACTTCGAATACGGCTAGGTGTTTCTAGATCTTGTGAATGCGGAATTTTGTATTTGAGAAAAGGCTAGTTTAGAAAAAGAGAGAGAGAGTAATCAAGAAAATCTTGATGAGAGTTGGTAAATGATAGATGTAGATGATGAATGAAAACGGAGTTTTTAATACGATATTTATAGAGAAAATTAGCCAAAAAGATAAAATAAACAAAACAGAGTCAGACGCACAGAAAACAGAGCTGGCGCCACCCTTGGCTAACTGGCGCCAGGCACCAACACTAGCGCCAGGCGTCAATGGCTAGCGCCAGGCGCCAGGCCTGGTTCCAGGCGCCAAGGGCTAGGGTTAGGCGCCAAGCTTATTTCCAACGCGTTTTCGAAAATCAGATAAGTTTACCGTACTGGAGGATAAAATCATATAATTTCCTCGAAAATGCTATTTGATTTTAATTAAAACTCTGAAAAGTCAAAAGTCAATTTATCAATGCTAATTGAATTAGGAATGAAAAGAACCTTCTAGAAGATTCTTAAAGACTAAAACCGTTCCTAATTACATTAGTAATGATAAATCATATTAGGCCCTCCCCCAGATCATTGGGCCGCATATAAGGCTCAAACCGGGCCCAATTTAGTAAATTGGCCATAATTTCCTCAATATTCATCGGAATTGGGTTTATAATATATCGTTGGAAAGCTCTTGTCAATCCCCATCCAACTACACTACTATTGGACCCGTATCATGGACCAAACAAACTGGATTGGCTGTTTTCTTAAAAATAAGTTTTCAAAAACAGAGAGAAGAGAAAAGAAATTAAAAACTATCTGCAACACTAGACTTTTCACACCTTCACTTCATTTTATTATGATTCGACGTGAAAGGTACTCATCACTGGGTTTTGTTTTGGGGAGACACAAATGGGTGTCTACAGAAGCCCCCACTTTGACTGAGTTTGGAGAAACGGAAGTTTCAAAAACAAAAGTCAAAGTATCGATAGGGACGGAGAATGATTCAAAACGTTCTGCGATCCTAAACCAATCTTGTAACGCCGATACCTGCAAACTAACGTTAGTTAAACAGATAAAAGAGTTAAGAAACGCGTATCTTGCACCGTCGAGCACACGTCTTTGAAAGTAACCGATTTGTTGTCGCTTTACTGTTGTTTTAATGACCTCCTTCAAGCTAGAGAATGCCATCCCGCTTGAAAACTGCTACGCTCGTAACTGCTTCCAATATAGAAGACTGCTTCACCTGAAACGATCCTCATCCGTATTGATAATATTCCACGTCCAAGGGAATACGATCGAAGATTGTTTCACTTGAAACAATCCTCAGTTGTTTGTGACAACTCTCCAAAATCCGGGGAACGCCACCTTGCTGTTTTGATGTTCACTCGTCTCTGAACAAAGAGCTTCTTTTTGATATGTTCACGCGTCTCTGAAAAAAAAGCTTCTTTTGATATGACTCCAATTTCCGCTGTGATAGTCTTCGAAAAGATCACTACTTTTTAATCTTTAATGCTTGCTATGCTAGTACGTCGGCGCTTTGCTGCTTGTGAACCAGTGTGTCGGCAATCCTCTTTTATTTGGGAATAGCTGCAAACACAACTCTTGTATGATGTATGACAATCCGATTTAGGGAAAGTTGTCAATGCCACGTAACAATTTATCCTTGGAAATTTGCCAACGCTATGCGACAATCCTTTTGGGAAAATATTGCCACTATTGACAATCCGCATCTTGGAACATTTGCAAAAAAGAGTCGACCGACAATCCTTTTCGGGAAAATTTGCCACTTACTGAAATGAATGACAATCCACGTTGAGGAATTTTGCCGAAATTTATGATGAGTAGAGACCTAAGACAATCCTTTGGGAAATTTTGCCATAGGGAACTGGGTGTATGACAATCCAATCTCGGAAAACTTGCCAATGATGCATGAATGTATGACAATCTGAACTTGGAAAAACTTGCCAAACAAAGAAGGAGCACGACAATCCACGCTTGGAATCTTTGCCAGAGATGACAATCCAATCTTAAAACAATTGTCGTTGAAGAAGATGCACGACAATCCATTTTTGGAAATATTGTCAATTGGGGATGACAATCCAATTTTCGGAAAACTTTGTCGTTTAATAAGAATGCGCGGCAATCCATATTTGGAAATATTGTCATTTAAATGCTTGCTTTTGAACCGATCGTAATGAGCCAGTGTTTTAGGCGCTTAAGCTAAGTGAGACAATTTTTTGTCAGGTCAATCACTTACTACGATTGTAATTGAGCCAACTAATAATCATAACAAATTGCTTATAGGGGCTAACTGGCGTACCAAGGAACCCAAAATTGCTGCATGAGGTCGAAATCACCTTTCTGAGAGGCTTCGAGCTCTGTCGTTGTTGAGATATTTCTAGCGCCAGGAATTGGAGTAGGGTCTTCCCTATTCTGCTGCACCTGTATTTATTTTGACTATAGAACTTTGCCAATCTTCTTAATTATCTTAAGGTTGACCTCAGGTTTAATGTTGCTTGACTCATTGACTCGACACGACTCAAGGTATAAACTTGACTCGATATGATTGACTGACTCGAGGTTGACTCGACTCAAACTTTTTCACTCATGTGTTAGACTCAAATCAAGGTGATGTGACATGACATGACTCAATGTGTACATGACTCGTGTGTGCATTGTATTGTGATCGTGCAACTCAAAAATGCAAAAAAAGCAAAAAAACAAAAAATTTCCGTCATTTTTGTGGAGGGTACCGACTTTCTCCCGAAAAAGAAAGACGTGAAAAAAGAATCGAAAGTTTTGAAGGTGCATGTTGAATGAGCTTAGTAAAATGTTGTTTGATACTATCTCTCAAGGTGCAAGGATTAATCCATCCTAGGCTATCTCAATGGTTGACTCAATAATGAAAGTATTTGGGTAAATTAGGCACGGAGGCTAAGTACTTCATACTTCGTGGTAATGACAATTATGAGTGATGTAACAAGGCATGTTTCATCGTTATGTTAAGATTTCTTGACAAAGGGTTCCTAAGGGAAGTATATTTGGTCATGTATCTGTGCAGTATGTGAAAGTGACACTAAAGTTAGGCCGTAAAGGCTAAGTGTGCGGAAAAATATATTGAAAAGAGTCAAATGGTGGTGACTCTTAGGCTAATGATGTAGGGATCAAGCCCCCAAGTCTAGCTCTAAGTGAAAAGGGATGAGCATAGGAAATCCCTTGATATGATCATGGTGTAAGTGCGTGAATGTGAATATGAATGCATGTTTATTACGGCTACACCTCGATGTGAGGTTGCCTACGTATCCGTTAGGAATCAGGAATGAAAATCAGATAAGTTTACCGTACTGGAGGATAAAATCATATAATTTCCTCGAAAATGCTATTTGATTTTAATTAAAACTCTGAAAAGTCAAAAGTGAATTTATCAATGCTTATTGAATTAGGAATGAAAAGAACCTTCTAGAAGATTCTAGAAGACTAGAATCATTCCTAATTACATTAGGAATGATAAATCATATTAGGCCCTCCCCAAGATCATTGGGCCGCATATAACGCTCAAACCGGGCCCAGTTTAGTAAATTGGCCATAATTTCCTCAATATTCATCGGAATTGGGCTTATAATATATCGTTGGAAAGCTCTTGTCAAACCCCATCCAACTACACTACTATTGGACCCGTATCACGGACCAACAAAACTGGATTTGCTGTTTTCTTAAAAATAAGTTTTCAGAAACAGAGAGAAGAGAAAAGAAATTAAAAACTATCTACAACACTAGACTTTCCACACCTTCACTTCATTCGATTATGATTCGACGTGAAAGGTACTAATCAATGGGTTTGGTTTTGGGGAGACACAAATGGGTGTCTACAATTATTTTCTTATTTTCTTTTTTCCATTGTTTTCCTACTTTCTTTGTCTTTTTATTATTTTTTTTATTTTTCCTACTTCTTTATTTTCTTTTTTGTTTTCTTATTTTGTTTTTCTTTTTTCTTATTTTTTCCTTTTTGAGTTTATTTTTTTGAGGGGGGTAAGTCGGGAACCTTTTCCCTTCCTCGAAAATTTTTCGCATTAATGTACACATGGAAACAAAAAAAATAATAATAATAATAATAATAATAATAATAATAATAATAATAATAATAATAATAATAATAATAATAATGACATATATACAAATGTGTCATATATACAAAAAATATACAAAAATAATATATAAATAAGAATCCTAAAAAAAATATAATAAATGTGTACAAGAGGAATCAGGGTGCTCGGCGACTGCAAAACGATTGCTGAACATTCTGCAAAATCCAAAACGAAGATTAATATATGAAATGTAATAACTTCGTTGTAAAGAAAAAAAAGGAAGAAATAAAACTTACCGTGACCATCCGATGATCACGGCATGATAAAGTCACGAGGGCTTTCCGATAAGCAGCTCGAAAAGCGCACAAAGTCCTCACCATGCCGTTCATGGTCTCCCGCGGAACATGTTCCAAAAATACAAGGACAGTTAGTAAACAAAGGTATATGAAACGAAAAAGAAATAAATAGAAATATTTAAGTACATATACATAAAAGGCATACCGACTCAACCATCTCAGGTACGAATGGTATCCCCTCGTCATCCTCGGCTGCTGGGAGGGTCTCACGAATTACCGATCCGACAACATCGCTATACGTGATCTCCGCTGTAGGAGACACCCAACTACTGCACCTAGCTCGACACGCTAAAAATAAATGTGACAAAAAACGATAAAAGGGTCAATATTCTGAAAAATAAATAGAAATACGAAAAAAGGGAGTTAGAAAACTAACCTTAACAAAGGCCGGAAAAGGAGTCAGCTTGGATGTTGAAAAAGCCGGATAAGAAGCATCCGATAGCACCAGCTGCTCTGCTAGATAACCAAGGATCGCCTAAGCTCGATCCTTGGTAGATAGTAGGTCCGGACGCAGCATCCGGATCGGGGGATTCGCAGAAACCAAAGGCTTCTCGGTCAAAAGCTGTCAGAGAACACGCTGACAAGAGAATAATCGTGTCGTCAATTGTCTATCCAATACAATTAATACAACATAAACAAACCTAAATCGAGTATAAGGTAAGCATAGGGGTCGAACCACAGAGAACGGATAAACACCACCAAATGTTATCGACAATTAAGCTAGTCCGGAATAGGAGATAAATAAAATAAAGTCTAAAGATGCTAAAACAAGAAATAAAACATTAAGGGAAATGGTTTAGGTATAGCATTCACTTGAACATGAACAAAGGCATAGAAATTGAATTAATTATGAACTAAACATGCATGAATATCGAAGTAAAGGGGTCCAATCTAGCCGCCTTCCGGGGTCAATTGGCTTCTCCTAACATAGCCTCTATATTTCCACATTAGAACCATATACTAGGAGGTACTATTAAATAACAATCGATAGTAATGAACCTCAACTAAGTCAACTTCCGTTACATGTTAGCAAAGACTCATCTTTGATCAACTAACAACGTGCACTTGCAAGAAGACCAAAGAATATCAAGCATGCAAAGACTTTAATCACCATTAACATAACCCCAACATTATAAGCATGAACAATTAGCAACTACACCATCCCCACACCCTTGGCTAGGTGACTACTCAAAAATCATATTGAAAACAATATCAATCATCAAATCAATAAGCATCAACATGATTAATAAGCAAAGAAGAAAAATCAAAGCAAATAAGCAAAATACAAAACAAAGGTAAAAAGAAAGAGTAAGAGATTGCTCATTAATTGAAGATGAAGGTCTATAAAGGATTGAACAAGCTCCTTCTTCAAAATCCACACTTTCTAATCCAAGTTCATCAATTAAGAAAACCACACTTTATCTCTCTACCAATGAAGACTAATCCTAACCTAAACCTAGAGAGAGAAGCTCTCCTAAAACTAATTAGAGAGTAGAATAGATAGTTATTGAATTCTTCCTCCCCTTCTAATTACCCCAAAAATGGGTATATATACTAAGCTAGGAAAAATAGAAAAAGAAAATAAAATAAAATAAATTTAAAAGGAAAAGTAAAAATAAGAAATAAAAATAAAAATAAAAATAAAGAAAGAAAGAAAGGTGAAACAAAGAAAATGGGAAAATAAAATGAAAATTAGAAAAAAGAAAGTTAAAAGAAAAAGAAAAACAGAAAATAAAAATAAAAAAACAAAACAAAACAAATTCCTCCACGAAAGTCAGACCCCCAATTCTCCTCCTTTCAAAATGAAGCTTCTTTAAACTCCATTGAAGCGCATCTTCATCACCACCGTTCATCAACCATCATCATCAAATCGAGGCCATTCGATCTTCATTAAATATCATGTGCAAAGCTCGTGAAGTGGTTCGGTCGAACCATGGGTTGGTGCGGCCGAACTACTGGGTTGGTTCGGTCGAACCATGGGTGTGTTCGACCACACCTCTTCGAATAACAAAACCTCCAAAGTCTCTGACTCGTACTTCGACCGAACCCTATGCGGTTTGCCCGAACTTGATTGAAATCAAAATTTACTCTGATATTTGCTTAATTGAGGGGCCGAATTGCTTAATTGTTGCCGGTGGTGCAGGTGCGGCTGATTGCTGGTTTAGGTGCGTGAGAATGGTGGTGCGGCTGTGACGGGGTGTTGGTGAAGGGCTGATGTGGTGATTTTGGTAATAGGTTGTTGCCAGGGGAGTTGGTTGGACGGTGGAACAGGGGAGGTTCTAGGTGGTTAGGTGGTTGTTGGTGCGAATTGGAGCAAGGGAAATGGAGGTGAGTGGTGGTCCTTGGTGTGCGCTGTTGCGGCTGCTGTTGGTGGAGGAAAATAGGAGGCTGCGGTTGTGGTGGTTGGTGAGATGAATTGGTGGTTGCGTGAGGGAGCAGGGGAAAGGTTGGTGGTTGTTAGCTGGTGGTTGGTGCTGGTGTGTGTGGTGTTTGCGGGGTTGCAGGCTGGAGGTATGGTTGTTGTTGGTTTGTGGGATCCTACACAACCAAATAAAAACAAGGGAGAATCGGGACAAAGATAAAATAAAAATAAATTGAAAAATAAACAAAGGACGAAATAAAACAAAACCACGACAAATAGAATAAAATAAATAAAATAAAATGAAATAGAAAATAAGAGACATAAAACTAAACTAAAAATAATTAAAACTACGCAAGCAAATAAAATAAAATAAAATACGAAAATAGACTAAAACTAATAAAATAAAGAAAATAAACTAAAATGCTCCAAAATTACATAAATAACTAGAAACTTTATTAAAGAGAAAACAAAAGAATAAAAGGAAAATAAGGGAAAATAAACACGAAAAAGACTCTAAAACTACTCCTTAGGAGTGACATAAATGTCACTCAAAAATTCCCCCAAGCTAAACCTTTGCTCGTCCTCGAGCAAAGCTGAGGTAAAAGAGAACAAGATGGAATTATTTAAAGCAAAAGAAACAAAAATAGAAACAAAGAGAAAGAATGTACACTAACTCATTGTCGTAGGAATCACGGATGCATTTAGCGTATGCATCAAGCCCTTTAAACCCCTATGTCGCCAAAGAGGACGAGTAAGCTCTCGTGAGGGTTTCCTAAGAGGTTTAACCCACAACTCTTGGCAACACATAACATTCAAGGCAAAGGTGAAATCAAGAAAACTCGAGTTTTAATATTTCAAACCAAACACAAACAATGGGCTAAATGCACAAGAATACAATCCTTTCTAGACATTAAAGGTAGCCAAGCAAAAGAATAGCTAAGGTTGATGCACACATAAAGCATGCAAAGGGTAGAGAACTTAGAGGGACTTACACTCCTCCTTATCTCCAACCAAACTCCCGTATCCTCACTAGTTTTGCATCCACTTTTAAGGTGATATCTCGAGATTCCTCGATGGAATCGAAAGAAATAATCTATGAAAAACATTTAGGCTACCCGACATCTTGGCATTGATAGCTCGCTCAATAGGCTTGGCTTGATTACCCTCCATCGGTAGTAACTAAACCTTACTAAGGTCAAAAGGTCTTAAAAGGGTTGAAACGTTTAGGCTAGGGTAAAGTGTGTGGAAATAAATTTGGAAATTGGTGGTAAACTTAGAAGTGAAGCAAGGTTGATCATTCCTCAATTCAAACTCAATAAACTACCAACTTTCAATCAAAAATTCTAGCAACTCCTCCCACAAGCTTATTCTTTTTCAACCAAACAACAAATATTTTTGTATTTTCTCAATATTTTCTTCTTTTTTTTTCATTTCTTTTTATTCTTTGCTCTCGCCTCTTTTAACTTTGAGCGGCTTTTTCTTTCATTTCCTTTATTTTCTTCTCATTTACTCAAACCATTTTACATAAAAAATATAATCACAAGTACCAAAATTTGAGTTTTTCACTTCTTTTTCATTCTTTTTCTTACTTTCATTAACCAAAAATACAAATCAAGTCCCAAGAATGCTTCACAAAAACTAATAAAGGTGAAAATAAAGCAAAGGTCCATTGGTTTGTAATGTGGTTATGCCAAAGAAGGGAAAATGGCTCAAATTGGGTTACTAAATGAGCAAATGCAAAAGAAAAATAAAAGAATAGAAAATAATAAAACAAAACAAAAATCCTAATTGCCTTCGTCTTCCCCTAGGTTGGTTCGGTCTCGATCTTAGGTAGATTAAGCCAAATTCTCGATATAAGCTAGCAATGCCAAGGATCCAAACGCCACACATGCAAGAAATGTAGAAGGCTAGAACAAAATAGACACATTCTCACAAAAATGACGGTAGTGGAGTAGCAAAAATCACCTTTGAAGCTTCAACTAGCTAGAGAGCGACAACCATCTTACCACAAACCAAGTGAGCTAAGGTCTCATAGCCCTTAAGTTCTTCTACCTTGGAAATGTTATATGTGTGAACCAACCTCGACATTCAAGTGCATGAAAACCTCTAACAACTAGCAAAGAGGGTATTCTAGGTGCTAAAGCCCAATTATGTCCAAGTTTAAAACAAAACATTTTGAAACTTGCCTTGAATGCCATGGCAAGACACTATACACACAAATATTTACAAAACAAACAATACTCAAGAGTGCATATACAATTGTGCAAGATGAAAGCATGATCAATCAAAGCTACAAATACCAAAAGTCAACTCAATAAGGCGCTCATAGCCATCCAAACATAGAAAACCAATCTCAATAATAGACTTTGGGAAGTATGAGAGAAATAAATCAAGCAATCATGAGACTATGGATTAAGAAACCACCAAGAGATATAGATAACCCACCCAAGCTAGCGAATAACTACTCCCCCAAGCTAGAATGGAGCATTGTCCTCAATGCTCGAAATAAAGGCACAAAGGGTGGGTGGGAGGGGAAGAAAAAAAACACATTCACACAACAAATCATATTCATTCAATCCAAACGCATATAAGAAAGCAAAGATGAGGGAAGAAGGAAAGAGTAAACCAAATGTGAGGTGGGTGTTGAAACCCGCAATTGAGCACATTGTCCACAATTTCATCTAATTCCTCGTCTTTATTGCTTTTCCAAATGCAAGCAATCGTTGGCGTGCTTCTTCTCAAGGAGCTCAATCCAAAATCCTTGCACATGAGTATATGCATCGAGTACCTATATACATAGACAAGAGAGTAAACAAAAATGAGAAACACAAAAGAAAGAAAAAGAAAGCAATAAACACGGGTTACTTCCCGAGAAAGGCTTGCTTAACGTCCAAGCATGACCAATCTAGTAAATAACCCGACAAAGAACGCAAAAGCTTGTCATTAGCACCGGCAAAAATATCAAGAAATAGAGCATACGCGATGCTCATATGATAAGCAAACATAAAGTATAAGGAGACTTTATGCTTGAGAGAAGGGAGAAAAGAAAAAGTAAAAGAATCAAAAGAACAATCAAGAAAAAAAGAAGAAAAAGAAAAATCCTCACAAAAATATTTTTGGTTGGCATTATAACTCTTTTCCTCATCAACAATGAAAGAGTTTGGGGCTTCGGAAGCATGAATAGGAAGAGGATCCCTAAGAGGTTCTTTGAGAAAAGAAGGGAGGAACATAGGATAGTAGGAGATATGGTTAAACCTTTGGGAAAAAGGTGTATGAGAAAGGGAAAAAGGGGTAGCTAATCCCTCATCACAAGATCTCACATCACTAATGAGGGAATGAAAATCAATCATGGAATCCTCAAATGAAGAACCCTCATGTTCTACATCTCCCTCAAGCTCAAAAACTCCAAATGATTCAATCTCAACCTCCTTTTCACAACCTTGAACAACATCTTACTTAAATTTCTTAAGGCCTACCATCTCAAAATCAAGAGTGAATGGGGGCAAATTTCTCTCAAACTCATCTCTTTCTAATGAAGCCTTATCAATGAACTCACTCATAAGGTTATGGGCTACCGTTTGAAACTCAAGAAATATTTGGGCCATAATCTCAAATGAGTCCAAATCATCATGGATAGATGAGTCAAAAGCTTGCTCATTGGAATTATCTAGGGGACTATGGGGCACACCTTTAGAATTCATGCAAAAATCAGATGCAATATGAGAAAGAAAATTAAGCTATAGAGGGAGGGGAGTTGAAATCATGCATTACATGGTCACTATGGGGAGCATCAAGCACATCATGGGAATTCATATTAGACAAATCATGAAAATTAGAATCAATATTAAAAGCATGAGAATCCCGAACATAAGTCTCATAATTGGCCCTCTCCCAATCATAATTATCCCTAGCTAACCATGAATAGAAATCCCAAGCTTCATCCGAAGACATGTCTTTAAATTTACCATTTAACATATTATCAACTTGTAGACACCCATTTGTGTCTCCCCAAAACCAAACCCAGTGATGAGTACCTTTCATGTCGAATCATAATCGAATGAAGCGAAAGTGTGGAAAGTCTTCCAACGATATGGGTCCAATAGTCGTGTAGTTGGATAGGGCTTGCAAAAACCCTTCCAACGATATATTATAAGCCCAATTCCGATGAATATTGAGGAAATTATGGTCAATTTACTTAACTGGGCCCGGTTTGAGCTTTATATACGGCCCAATGATCTAGGGGAGGGCCTAATATGATTTATCATTCCTAATGCAATTAGGAATGGTTTTAGTCTTCTAGATTCTTCTAGAAGGTTCTTTTCATTCCTAATTCAATTAGCATTGATAAATTGACTTTTGTTGACTTTTCAGAGTTTTAATCAAAATCAAATAGCATTTTCGAAGAAATTTTATGATTTTATCCTCCAGTACGGTAAACTTATCGGATTTTCGAAAATGCGTTGGTATGAGGCTTGGCGCCTAACCCCAGGCCTGGCGCCTAGCGCTAGCCATTGGCGCCTGGCGCTAGTGCTGGTGCCTGGCGCCAGCTAGCCAGGGTTGGCGCCAGCTCTGTTTTCTGAGCGTAATACTCTGTTTTGTTTATTTTATCTTTTTGGCTAATTTTCTCTATAAATTTCGTATTAAAAACTCCGTTTTCATTCATCAACAATCAGTTTTCATTCGCAAATCATTAATTCTTTAGCATTCTCTAAATCATTCATCTATCTCATTCTATCCTTTCTAAACTTTGTGTTTTAATACAAAATTCCGCATTCGCAAGATCTAGAAACACCTAGCCATATTCGAAGTTGCCTTCGCCCTAGACGTGAAAAGTTTAATTTCTGAGGGTTTGGTTCCAAATCTCTCTTTCAATTATGTAATTTAATTGTTTTGATTATTGTTTTCCTTGAAGTTACTAACGTGTGTATTTTGTTATTAGAAAGAGGTACAAGGCATCAAAGTAAGTACTTTATTGATTTATTGATACTGTGATGTAGATATCATGTTTATATTATTATTATGATATTCCTAGTATCATGTCTAGGGTAATTTTAATATTAAATATGATTGTTGTGATGCTTCCTATGTTCTTCCTAATATTTATTCATGTTAGTATCATGTTAGGGGTAAAGATTTGATTTTTATTTCTTAGTGACATGCTAGGGTTTGTTATTAATCTTGTTAGTATCATGCCTAGGATCTTGCTTTTATTATGCTTTAATATTAACATGAACAAGATTATGATTATTATTGTTGCTTGATATTTATTTTTATTGCTTGATCACGCCTTTTGTTGCATGTTAAAGGGAATTTTGTACTTGTAATCACGCTTAATAAGATATTTAATAATCTTGTTAGGGCTAATATGATTATAATTCAAGTGATCGCCAATTATAGCTTGTTTGTGCATTAAATTCAACCAACATAGATAAACAGGTTTAGGGTTAATCCTATTGATTGCATGTTAATTAAAAAGCGCACATGAATACGATCAGAATAAAGTAGAGGCCTATTATTAGGGCAGGTTCAATCTCTTTTAGGTTGGATTTGTACCATCATCCCCGAACCCTTATTTGGTTCTAGACCTTATGGAGTTAAACGATCTCTTGGATCGTTAAGGGGTGTAACCTTCATCCGATGAACGGTTTACAAGTTCCTAAAAACTTGTTGGCGACTCTTTTTCTCTATCTTCTTCCCTTTTGGACGCCACTGTACTTTAGTGTATGATCACAGTGGGGTTCAAGCTAGTGGGATTAAGGCTTGAAATTATTCCCTACAGTTTTTGGCGACTCCACTGGGGAGGATTTCTATTTTAATTACTTAATTTGTTTTGGCAATGATTTAGAATGAGTGGATGAGACTCGAAAAGTTCTAAGTATTTCATGTGCGTAATTTTGATTTACATTTTTGTCATATAGATAAAAAAAGATCTCATTGGAAAGACCATCCGTAATGAGTTAAAAACATAGGATTTTACACGTAGGAAATTTGAGGAATGTCTTTCACAACTAGGACCGAAATAACACCGCGCGAAACTGGAAAATTTTATCGAGCACAGAAAGCTTCTGAGGCATGTGGGATGTAGCGTCAGGGGCTAGCGCTTGGCGCCAGTGTTTTAGTTGTAGCGCCAGACGCCACTATTGGCGCCAGGCGCTACAGTTAAAATCTGGCGCCAGTCTCTGTTTGCTGGCGCCAATTTCCCCCAATACCGAGCCAGAAATATGCGTTCTAATTTCGACCGGTTTTTCGTATTGTTTGCTCGATCCTACTTCCTGAATGAATTTTTTCTCACTTTTCTAAAACTCATATGTGTTCTACATATGGACATAACCCTCTGGGAATATATGCTCCATCTACCCGATTGAACGCTCCGTGCAACAAAGGGTACATCCGAGATGTTGAATTCACCAAACCATGGAAGCGAGTTTTTTTCTAAAACTCGCAGTGTCCCATCCACTCGCGCCAACCCTTCACGGTTAGGCTTCCGCGCGGTGCATCCGGACAATTAACCATGGACTCTCTTTGACTAAACCATATCCCGAACTTTAGAGAACTAGACCATGGTTAGGTTGCGAACGCATTGCATCATATTGTGCCTACTTGACTAATTGTGCATCATTTGTTGTGCATATATTTGTTTCTCTTAATCGTTTGTTGACTTGTGTTGAGACTAAATAAATTAATGACTTAAAAAACTTTGCCTAATTAATTAATTAATTATTTAATTTGAGTCGATAAAGCCTAATATTTTAATCGGAATTGACCTAGTACGACTTTAGGCATACCCAGTTGACTAATAACACTGAAAACAATCCCAGACCAAAGCTCCACTATTGGCGCTAAGGTCTGAGCTGTAGCGCCACACCATGGAGTGTAGCGTCTAACGACAGTTCTGTCGCCTAGCGCCAAGCTCCACAGTGTGACGCTAGTCCTGTTGCTTGGCCGACAGTTCGGATTATTTGTCGAGTCATCACCTAAGGTCTAATTAATCAGTTTTATGTTTAATTCGGTTAATTTTGTGTCAATAATATTTAATTGAATCAATGATCAAGTTTAGGCACTAAGTCCCATGGTCTTACACAAGAGTCCAAGCATGTCACTTACACTCAACGCACACACCAATACACATACTTTGACCATGATTAAGAGAGTCTTGTGTGCGCGTTTTTCCGTCATTTTTTTTAGGGGGGTAAGTCAGATATTTATCCTCCAATATAAAAATAATAATACTTAGTTCCCTAAAAATATGTACATTATTTTTTCCAAAAATACGCACCCTTTTTTCTTTTTTCCCTTAAAATAAACCATAAAGTCAAGTTGATTCGAGCCAAGTAATTAAAACGCAAAATGGTTTAATTTACAGGGCGTGGTCAAGAAAGGAAGGACGATTAATCATAGATAACCTCTTCGTACAAGTCCAACTTTTCAACAAACCTATAGCTTGCAAGAGGAAATCTAGGGTTATAATGGCAACTCAAGAAGAAGTCAATGATCTTAAGAACCAACTGGCTACTGTGACCGAGACACTGAAGCTTCTCGCACTTAGGATCGATGATCCCGTGAAGCAACAACAAATGGACCTCATGCAAGAGAGTTTAAGCAAGTTGTCTAGCGACTACAAGTTTCAAGAGCTTATATGACAAGGGGTCTCGGTGGACAAAGATCTTCTTCCGCATAAGTTCAACGCCAACGACATCCCAAAATTCAGAGTAATTGACAACCCATACTTTCATTTAAGAGCATTCGAAACAATAATGAGTATCAAGGGTATCGATAAGAAGGTCTTCCCTTCTCTGTTCTCACTATCTCTCGAGACCGTTTGCCAACAATGGTTCTTTTCTCTCAAGAAAGAAAAGACCTCTACCTGGGAGTCTATAGCAAACGCTTTCGTAGATAGGTATAAGTGCAACATTCAAGTCGAGACTGACCATAGAGAACTTGAAATCCTCAAACAGAAAGAGAATGAAGGCTTCACCTCTTTCTTTAACAAGTGGAGAGAAACCTCAGCTAAAATGATTGAGGTGCCAAGCGAAAAAGAGTCTGTGAGACTGTTTATCAAGAATCTCCAAGAAAAATATTCCAAGCATCTTAAATATCAAAATAATCTCCATACCTTTAAGGCTGTTTATGACATTGGGATCAATATTGAAGATGACTTGGCTAAGTCAAAAGCTGCCAACAATAACTCCAACAGTGGCTGGAAAGGAAAGAAGAATGACAATCCTTCTTCTTCCAAAACCGCCCACTCAAATAATGTTAGCACCTTTAATTTAGGAGAAGTTCTTGCCATGAACAATCAAGGACTTAAGAAACCATTTAGGAGGAACTTCACTCCTATTAGCATGAGTTATGACACCGCATTTGATCGATTAAATGCAAAAGGTCTTATAACTCCCATTGGACCATTTGGGGACCCACCAGTTGAGAAGAGGTCGGTTAACTAGAGCCCCAATGCACACTGCAAGTATCACAAAGGTAGGGGCCATTCCACTAAAAGCTGTTGGAAGCTTAAGGAAGCTATCCAAGATCTAATCGACAATAACAAACTGCCGTTGCCCCCTGCCAGTAAGAAGCCAAGCATCGAAAATGCACCTCTAGCTGATACCCTAGCTATCTCCGATGAGGAAAACGAGATTGACCCCTCATCTCTCATTAAACCTGTTGAAGAAATCAATGCCATAAAAAAGAAGAGGAGATCTTTTTCGATGTCAAAGATAGCCTTCCAGAACCGGCGAATAAGGAAGATATACAATTGCTCACACTGTCTATGAGGGAGGCATCGCAACTACTACATGAAGCTCTCAAAGTTATGAACAAACTCCATAAGAAATATGATGAGCTTCCACATCCAAAAGAAGAATTTAAAAGAGAATTCAAACCAGTGAGAATGACTTATGAGGCAAAGCACTTTCCCTTACAAGTCACTGAAAAACCCAAGAAGAGCAATAGAATCTACACTCCAATTGGGATCCCATATGCGCAAATGTTCGAAATGCTCTCCTAGAGTGGCGAGGTCAAACCTCTCGAACCGAGACCATTTGAGTCATTAAAAAGGACAGATAGATATTACTGCCAGTATCATCAATCAGGGGGTCACACTACAGAAAACTGTTTCAAATTCAAGGATTTGGTACAGAAAATGATTGATGAAAAGAAAATAGTCCAAGTTCAACAAGAAGAGGATACAACCATTAATGGAGTTTGGGACAGTGATGAAGAAGATGTCTATCTAAAGGACATAGTAGGACCTTCACCTTCTGTGTCATACACCACAGATGACATTTGGGCTGGCGAAGATTCATCGATAGACGTCCTCACAAGATCCAGGAGAATGCAACCTCCCGTTTCAACACAACCCATACCAACCGTACAACAAGTTCCCATACCCATCATCGAAGACAATGACATTGTTAAACAGTTTAAGAAGACAAAAGTTGAGATGAATGTGTGGAAACTTCTGGCAACATCTCGAGAGCATAGGTTGGCTGTAATGAATGCCTTGGATAAAATCGGGATAGATTCTGACACTACTCCTGAGGGACTAGCCAACTTCCTCACAAGTGACCTTCCTAGTCCGATTAATTTGATCACCATTTCTGACAAAGATTTACCCCCAGAAGGTGACAAACATTACAAGGCATTAAACCTCACGGTAGTCTGCAAAAGGATGAATGTTCCCATGACTCATGTAGACAATGGATCGGCTATCAATGTCTGTCCACTTAGAACTGCGAGGATGCTCGGCATAAGGGATGAAGACTTAACTCCATCCACACAAGGAATAAGAGCCTACGATAATACTCGCCGTCAAGCTCTTGGCAAGATTACCCTAAATGTAACGGCAGGAGCAATAGAACATGCTTCATTCAATTTATTGTTGGGACGCCCTTGGCTTCATGATCTAAAAGCCGTCCCTTCATCTCTCCACCAACAAATGAAAGCTATAGTTGGAGGAATTCCAATCACCATCGATGCTTCGCCTATGAGAATAAAATCCATAGACAATCCAATCATTAATGTGGAGCACGACGAAGATGATGAAGACCTATGGGGCTTTAACGATGAAGTCTCCTTAATCCAGGAGGATGAAAGGACATCTCTTTTCCATGACCCCCATTCCAACATGACCGTCAACGCCATGCTGAAGAAACAAGGACACTTTCCTGGGATGACTTTAGGAAAGAAGAAAGGAATAGCAAAACCGCTGGAGTCGCCTGTCCTCCCTAAATTAGATACTTTCGGACTTGGTTTTGAACCGACTCGGAAAGATCTCAAGCGAGCCCAGGACAAGTTGAAAGCACGTAGGGACACTCGCATTCAAAAGAAAGCAATTCCAATGTATCAGTACCCTCTTACGCTTAACGGTCAGTTCATAAAAGAAGGAGAGGACTATCCACGTCATTAATTTCCCGAGCCATTTGTTGTAAACGGCATACGACAACCGGGATTCGAGATTTTCTTGGATTGCTACTTCACTGATGAAATCCCAACTTCCGTCCACAAGGAGAAAGCACCCTCATGCTTTGACTTTAACGTCATGGGATTACTGTTTGGGCGAGAAAAGAATGAGCCAACTTATAAAGAGGATAACTCCTCGCTCATTCAAACAGTCCTACAAAGTGAAACCTTCGATCCCTCAAAGCTAATTACTCCAGCTGAAGGATCACTACAGGGATGGCGTAAGACTATCAAAGTGACTACTCCAAGCGGAAGGAAGATATCAATCACGATAGGGCAAGGACCGATGTTTGAAGAGTCGTCTAAGTCAGAGTCTGAGTCTGAGTCTTTCCCTTTAGAGTCTTCTAAGTCTTTAGTAGTAACACCTCCCCCTCCTATTTCTTCTCCTAGGATAGTTAGTGATCCAGTCCCTGAGGACATATCACTCTTTGATAAAATGATCTCATAGTATAATAATATTTCTCATTCTCCTTACTTCTTGTGTTCCTCCCTAACCCAAGATGACGAGCATTATTTAGCTAACGATGAAAAAGACAAAGAAATTATTAAAGCAATGGAAACACTCGAAAAGAAAACACCGGTAATTGAAGAAACTGAAACAGTTGATATCTCGAATGATTCAACTCATGAAAGAGAAGTTAAAATCGGACTAACATTGAATAAACAAGAAAGAACCGATTTAGTTAACTTACTTAAAGAATTTATCGATGTATTTTCTTGGTCATATGAAGATATGCCAAGCATTAATAGAGAGATAGCTCAACACACTATACCACTAATTCCAGGAATGAAACCTGTAAAACAAAAGTTACGTCGAATGAAACCCGACGTAGCACTTAAAATAAAAGAAGAAGTTCAAAAACAAATTACTACATGTTTCATCAAGGTATCCAAATACCCCGAATGGGTCGCCAACGTCGTCCCAGTTCCAAAGAAAGACGGAAGGGTAAGGATGTGTGTCGACTATCGAGATCTAAATAAGGCAAGTCCTAAGGACGACTTCCCTTTGCCACACATCGATATTCTGGTAGATAACACGGTAAATCACGCGCTTCTCTCGTTCATGGATGGATACGCAGGGTACAATCAGATTCTCATGGCAGAAGAAGACATGGAGAAAACAACCTTTATAACACCATGAGGCACTTACTGCTACACGGTAATGCCATTCGGGTTGAAAAACGCGGGTGCTACTTACCAACGTGCAACATTTGCCTTACTCCATGACATGATGCAGAAAGAAGTCGGGGTATATGTCGACGACATGATTGTAAAATCAAAAGACCGTCCAGGCTAGCAAGTAACCTTAAGGAAATTTTTCGAAAGGTTAAGAAAATATAACATGAGGTTGAATCCATCAAAATGTGCTTTTGGAGTCACCTCAGGCAAGCTTTTGGGATACGTCATAAGCTCTAGAGGAATAGAGGTAGACCCAACCAAGATTAAAGCAATCATGTCAATGCCGCCGCCCAAGACTGAGAAACAGATTCGAGGATTTATTGGCCGGTTGCAATACATAAGTAGGTTCATATCAAAACTGACGACGATATGTGAACCAATCTTCAAGAAGCTCAAGAAGAATATACCAATAATATGGGATGACGAGTGTCAAAAAGCCTTTGAAAAGATCAAAGCCTATCTCGCAAACCCTCCCGTATTAGCGCCAGCACTTCCTGGAATACCTCTTAGGTTATATTTGACGGTTACCAAAGAGACAATGGGAGCCATGCTAGCACAAGAAGTAGATGGCAAAGAGAACGCAATCTATTACCTAAGTAAAAGGATGCTCGAATACGAAACACGCTATACACCACTCGAGAAGTTGTGCCTCGCCTTGGTGTGGGCCACAACTAAGTTAAGACATTACATGTTGGTGCATACTATTTTTGTAGTCTCCCGATTAGATCCACTCAAGTATCTGTTTAAGAAATCTACACTCAATGGACACAAATCAAGATGGATAGTCAATCTAGCCCAGTTTGATGTAAGGTTTATGCCACAAAAAGTTATTAAAGGATCCGTGGTGTCAGACTCTCTAGCAGATTTTCCAATAGAAGACTCGACGCCAATACAAGACAATGAATTTCCAGATGAAGACCTAATGGTTACTGAAGATGATACTTGGACCTTGTATTTCGACGGAGCCTCAAACCAAAAGGGATGCGGCGTGGGAGTACTACTAGTATCACCTAAAGAAGAGCACGTTCCAATTTCAATAAAGCTTGATTTCGACGTTACCAACAACGCTGCTGAATATGAAGCATGCGTGGTAGGCCTTGAAACAGCTTTGGCATTGGGAGTAAAGAAGTTAAGGATATTCGGAGACTCTTCTTTGATCATCAATCAGATATCTAAAAGGTGGAAAGTAAGGAGCAAAAGCCTAGCCCCTTAACAAACCTATCTGGAAACTCTTACCGATCAGACAGAGAAGGTAGAATACACATATTTACTTAGAGAAGAAAACCAATTTGCCGATGCTTTGGCAAGATTAGCCTCAATGGTTAGGATTCCCACGGAAATCGAGAAAATGCCTCTAACTATCGAAAAAAGGCACAAACCAGCATATATCCAAGCTATAGAAGACGACGACTTAGTCCAAGAAGAAGAAGAAGAAGAAGAAGAACCGTGGTACACGAACATACTCAATTATGTCACCAATGGAGAATACCCTGCTCATGCTGAACATACTCAAAACGAGCATTAAGACTTCTGGCTTCCCAATATGTACTCATACACAACGAGCTACATAAAAGGGTACCTAAAGGTCGAGCTCTCTTATGTGTAGTAAAGATGGATGCACAAAGAGTAATGAGAATAGTTCACGAAGGAATTTGTGGCACTCATGTAAACAGCAAAATGTTAGTCCAGAAAATAATGCGAGAAGGATATTATTGGACTACAATGAATAGGGATTGCCATCAATATGTAAAAAGATGCCCTAAGTGCCAAATTTATGCCAATTTACAACATGTCCCTCCATCTTTGCTCTACACCTACACATCGCCATGGCCATTCTCTACATGGGGAATTGACATAATTGGCAAAATCACTCCCCCAGGAACAGGAGGCCACAAATTTATCCTAGTAGTAATCGATTACTTTACAAAGTGGGTCGAAGCGCAATCATACGCTAAACTCACTGCAAAACATGTAGCACTCTTTATCAAAAGAAATATTATTTGTCGATATGGAGTCCCACATGAAATGATAAGTGACAATGGAACTCACTTTCAAGCCGAATGTGATGAATTGCTACAAAAATACGGCATTCAACATCATCATTCTTCCCCTTATAGACCTCAAGCAAACGGAGCAGTCGAGGCAGCTAATAAAAATCTAAAGACTATCATCGAGAAAATGACAGAAAATTATAAGAATTGGCCTAACAAGCTTCACTTCGCATTGTGGGGTTATCGCACGTCAATCCGTACATCAACAGGAAATACGCCATTTTCCTTGGTATATGGAATGGATGTCGTACAACCTGTCGAACTAGAAATACCATCTCTACGCATCGCGTTAGAAAGTAAACTCGATGTAGTTGAATGGACTAGGGCAAGATACGAAGAATTGATTCTACTCGACGAAAAACGACTAGAAGCTCTACATCACACTCAATGTTACCAAACTCGGATGGCTAGGCATTTTAATAAGAAGGTCAACACAAGAAATATCAAAGTAGGAGATTTGGTATTAAAATCACTAAGAAAAAATGTTTTAGACCCAAGGGGAAAATTTAGACCTAATTGGTCTGGACACTACATTGTCAAAACAATCCTGTCAGGAGGTGCAGCAAAACTAACTGATATGGATGGCAATGAATTCTCAAACATGACCAATCTTGACCAACTTAAGAAATACTACCCATAATTACTTGAGTAGGATACTCAAGAGAGCTACGTTCGGCCCGATTCCTTAAGAAAGGATACGTAGGCAACCCTTTACGGGTGCGGCCACTTTATTTTTGACATCTCCGCGTTCCAGAATTAATTAAAATTTCAACAGAAAATCGGCGAATTATTGGCGTCGCAGAACAGGGCCTGGTGCCAGCCATAAGTCATCAGCGCTAGCCGATGGAATTGGCGCCTGGCGCCAGACTTCAATGGAAGGCGCCAAATGCCAATGACCGACGCCAATTCGGGAATAAATTCTGGGTGAATTTCGGTGTTTTTCGGAAAATTTTTGACTTCTGTACTCGAAGAATTTCCGGGAAATTAATTTTTTTTTTCGGTTTTCATTGCTTTAATAAAATAAATTTAAAGTAAACAATTTAATTTAAAGCTGAAATTTCATTAATAAAATAAAATTACATTATTGATGGAATTTAAATAAAGCTGAAATTAATTAACTTTAAATAAAAATAACAATCTAAGTCTAATAAATCTAAAGCTAAGCAATGCTCTTAATCTTTCTTTTATTTTCTAGCTCTTTTCCAATTCTTGTCTGCTTCCTCCTCTTCATCCATAACTTTAGCTAGTA
Organism: Chenopodium album; assembly: GCF_948465745.1. Taxonomy (NCBI): domain Eukaryota; kingdom Viridiplantae; phylum Streptophyta; class Magnoliopsida; order Caryophyllales; family Amaranthaceae; genus Chenopodium; species Chenopodium album. The sequence goes on from NC_137838.1 coordinate 39,574,522, forward strand.
GGCATCCTTTAGAGGACCTACATTCAATTTTAGAATAGATAGTCTCCCCTTCAGCTAGCACTCCATGCTTCTTTTCCACCCAAGCTTTTTTGTCTGTGGTGTTAGCTTTTCTTTTTCCTTTGTCTTTGGTAGTATTTTTCTTCCTAAGCATTGTAGGTGTTTTGAATTCAATTCTTGCACCTAAGCGTTCTTTGACAGGAGTCACCCTGTCACCTAGACGATTCTTCACATCGGTCCTACCCTGATTAATCGAAGATTTCTTTAGCAACCACTTCTTTACATCATTAGGAAAAGAAGGAGGAACCTTTTGGGTAACCACTTCCCATAAAGGTCTAGCGCTCCAGTAAGCATCGAATCTATCTACTTCTTAAGATACAGGGTACTCATAGGGAGAACGAAGATCCCCGGAAGGAATATTCTGAAGCAAGCCGTATTGTCTTTTTACCCTGTAGGGATAATAATAAGTTACACGAGACAAGTTTGGAAGACGGCAGAAAGGTTGCTTGTTAACACCAACCATCCTTTCTATTTTCCACCATGGGATGACCCACTTGATAGCAAAATCACGTCATTCAAAGACTTTTCTCCACCCATGGCGCCCAATTTTTGGGATACGCTTTTTCCTTCTCACGAAGCAATTGGGAGTATATTTTTCAATATCGTCCGGAGGGCTAATTAATCCTAGCCTCTCCATTAGCCACATCTGTAAAAAAATGCAATGCAAATAAATTGTTATTACAATACAAAAATATATTTTTTGATTTCTGTAATTAAAAATATTATTTTTCTACCTGTAATAAATTTGGAGAGTCGCGAAGAGGCGCTTTTAGGTCCCTTTTCAATTCATCTAGACTAAGCATAGTCTCTCCAACTATTAATGGCATTGGATTTCTCCCTGATTCAATTTGTTCTAGTACAGTGGTTATAATTGATTGACCCTCATTATTTTTACCACTACTAAGAAAAAATTGGTTAAGCATGCAAAATATGAACGCCCTTCTTCTATATATATGAAAAGATTCAGAAAGAGGTTTATCAAAATAATGGCGTGCAAATTCTTTCAAATTAACTATGTTGCCATCTACTATTTTTGATAAATCTCTTTCCTTTATATTAAAAAAGCGTTCAAAATCCTTATAATAATATGCATCTACTCTAGGGATTGCTACAAGGTCTATCGCAGGGAAGCCTAAAATAGCACCAAATTCCTCTGGCAAAGGGCTAATCTCATCATACCCTATTCTAAAATAATGGGTATCAACATTCCGAAATTCTAAAGCGGTATGTATGAAGTCTAGGTCAAGATCTACCCCTTTGATGCCATAAATTCCCCTCAAGTGAAATAAATCTAAATCTTTTCTGTCTCTAGCATTAAGAGATCGACACCATTCATGAGTGTATTGGGTGAAGGTTTTGGTGACTAAAGACATGATTATTATTTTTTCTAAAGAAGAGAATTATTTTATTCGCTGGAATTATGAGAAGAATCGGCTGGGCAGGGGGCTATTTATACACAAATTGCGAAGAATTTTAATCAGAATGAAATACGGAGTCAGCGTCAATTGGCGTCAAAGCCCCGTGATTGGCGCCAACCGCCAGCGCTTGGCGCCACACGCTAAGTGTAGCGCGGGGCGCCACGCGCCTTAGTGCAGCGCCAGCTGGCACCAAGTTGCCAGATCAGCCGCGCGTGCTCAGTTTGCGTTTTTAATATTAAACTCGAGTCGGTTAATGACTTTATGGCTCCGTTTATTTTTCCTAAACATACTTTTTTATCTTTTTTCTTAATTAATTAAATACAGCTATTATTTTTAATTTATATTATTCCTTTTGGACTTTATTTTAAATTCCAAACACCCGACATGTTATTCCATTTTTTCCATTTTTTATTTTTTCTTTTTGGGGGAGAGAGTCGGATACCCTCCATCAATAATAAAAATGACGGAATTTTTGCGCAAAATTGTTGTCACACTTTTCTTGCACACACAAACATACACACAACAGTAAATAAATTCATAATAACATAAGTATACAAAATGTGTCGATAAATAATGAGTCTAAGGCAAAGTTCTAGTCAAAATAAAATATACACAGGAACAAGCTACGGCGCCGGAGGACGTAGGCCCATCATGTCATAAAATTGTGCCGTACGAGGAGTCACCTCTCCACCAGCTCCAGCTCTAGCTCCAGCTCCAGTCTCCGTAGGAGGAGGAAGACTCAATATAGGACCACTCTAGCTAGGATCAACCTGATGCTGAGGCCGCGGAGGCTGCTGCGATGACGAGCCTACCTCGTAAATCCCACCACCTCTGAAAGCCGAGGTAGCCTCTCCTACCGATGCAGTGTGACCACCCTCAGAAGAAGATCCCGAGCCCTCTGCGACGTCAGCTCGAGCAGCCTCAGAGCGACCGCCCCTACCCCATGATGAAGTGCGACGACGTCTTGAGCTAGACCTCGCTGGATCTCTCCGCTCCTCAGGTCTGGTGCGAGTTTGAGAAGCAATGGGCTAGCCCTGCAAAAAAGAATTAAATCAGAAACAAGGTGAAATTGAAGCAGCAATAATGGGTAAAGAAAGGTTACCTCTCGAGAGACATCATCCCGAAGGCAAGTGGCCGTGTTCCTCATCCGGACGAGCTGGCTCCGTAAGGCATCTATGCATCGTGCCATCGCCGAAACCACCTCGCGTGAAAACTGTCAGAAAAATAAGTCAGTAAATATACATGATAAAGGAACACAAAAATTCTAAATTAAAACTAGGCTTACTCTAGTCTGGTGGCGAGGAATCGACCGCTCTACGAAGCGCTCGCCCTCGAGAGCCGGAGGAATCATCTCCTCGATCGGCCCCTACATCCCCTGGTAGTGGATGGACATACGGGGCGGTACGAACTCAGCAGCACCGTCCTGATAAAACAGAAAAAATCAGTCAAATATTACTTGGGGGCTACTTAGTGAAAAATAAAAGCTAAAAATCTTACCCTCACATCCTCAGCCGGTACAGGGGCTGGAGCTAATAAAGGTAGTAGCTTCTAAGCATAACACCTCCCGAGGATCACATGGGACCGCCGAGGGGTACCAGCTCCCTCAGACATGCTCGACAACCGCGCCTCGTCGAACATATGACGTGGTGGAGCGGCAGGAACAACGAAGACATTAGAAGAGTGTTGTCTAGCGACCCTCTCTCCTAAGTACGCGACCGCTCCATAAGTCCCCAGAAAATAGCGACGCTCAGCAGAGTACTGTGCGGGTAATCTAGGGAATGTCCAATCGCCCCACGGTCGGTATACCACCTCAGGTCCCTATAAAAAGCATCAATCAGGCAAGAATATATCTAAAGCACCGCGGAAGAGCAAGATAAACAATAAAAGTTGTACCGAGATGATCCGGTTCCGGACATGTGTAGTGGACATGTCCACATGATGACCGGCCCAAGAGGCGCTCACTGGAAATCCCAGCGACGATGGTCTCGCCGGCGCAACGGAAGGAAAGTACTCGTAGAACCAGATCTACAAAGAGCTAAAAGTATGAGTAAACGCTAACTAATATGCAGAGCTAAACTTTATAGGGAGTAAATGTTTACCTCTACGACCTTCCAAAAGGCAGACAAAGCAACGTTCGTCCCAAAGGACCGGTGTCGACACGAGTTCCTCAGCGCACGAACGAAGTCAGCATAGGCCAAGCTGGCCCAGTCATAAGTCCCGATCCGGTGGAGATCACGGACAGTAGGGAGGTAGTAAAGCAATGCCCTACTACCCTTGTCAGGGGAGAATTTCCCTGACAACAACATCAGCACAAAGATACGCACCCGCTGCTCTCGGGTGGTCGCATCATCATCAAGAGCCGCTGCCAGTGTCGAGCAGCGAATTCCCCTAGCACTAAACTGATTCGTCTCGACCTCAGCTCGGGCCCGAATAGCGATCGGCCCCAATTGCTCCTCGACTTCCGAAGAGAAGACGTCGATTCCACTGTCAAACGACAGTGGCACAGAGGTGAACTCCAGTCCTGTGATTAGACTGAAATCTGTAGTGGGGTGACCATCATCTCGCCCCAGGGGAAATGAAAGGTGTTGGTGGTGTCCCAAAAGAACTCCACCAAAGCGCGCACTACGTGATGACCCCCGCTGGAGGCAACCATAGCCTCGGAGGTCTCGAACAAAGTAGCAAGCCCGCAAGACTCCCATAGGAGCCTCGTCTCAAGATCCCTGGCGATATACATCTTGTACAAATCGCCTAAACCATCACAGCCAGAGCCGTGATGTCGTGTCCTCCCGGGCTCGGTGCCCCGTCTCACCCTCTCGGAAATGTGGTGGACAGGGGCGAAGAACAAGGTCCGCTCATCCCACTCTAGAAGTCGACCAAGCGAAGTAGAAGGCATGATGTCATCCTCTACGGGCTCATGCTCCCGTCTAGTGTTTCGGGACCGTGAACCAGAGCCTCGTTGTCTAGCCATGCTACATTGTGCAGAATCATCATAAATTAAGGTTCTATAGTATCTAAGGTTCGCCTAGCCGCATGATACTATGTTCGCAAAAACAGAGTACGTAGTACTAAAACAGAGCACAAATTCAAATTGAGCATAACAGCATTTTTCAAGCAATCAAACAATTTCTTGCAACACTATACTGATTGTTGTGACAAATTGGACAAGAATTGCTAGCAAAAACATCAAGAACGAGCCACATTGTCTTCACGACCTTAAGAGGTCCAACAATGGCAAATTGCTCATTTCTTCACCAAATTGAGTCAAACAAGTCTCAAATTACTCCCAAGGAAATATACAAACATTATCAAGCAATTTCATGGCATAAAACTTGACAAACAAAGCAAATTGAGCATTATAAGTTTCGAATTTTCATGAAATTCGTGAATAAACATGCCAAGAATTCATAAAAACTGATGTGAGTTTGAAGAAAACTTACATTGATCAAGAAAGTAGATGAAAAGAGCTTTGATTTGCAACAAATTTGAGCGAATTCGGTAGAGAAACGAGCAAGCAATGAGCAATTGAAGCTTTCGGGTTTCTTCGAGCAGTTTCGCGACGAACAAAGCACCAAAATGAAGAGGAAAGGGGTATTTAAGGAAGTCCCCGTGCTAGCGCCAGGCCCTATGCATTGGCGTCACAAATTTGGCTTGGCGCCTGGCGCCAGTATCAGTGCCTGGCGCTAATGCTAATAAGGTGGCGTTGATGGTTTTTCAGCGACGTCAAAGCACCCAGCCACCTGATGAGGTTGTGCTAGCCTTCTGCAACATATTTTCGGGATCCTTGGTACGCCTTTTAGCCCCTCTAAGCAATTTGACATGATTTAGTAATCGGCTTGATTACATAAAGTGATCGACCTGATAAGAGATCGTCTCACTTAGCTTAAAGTGCCTAAGCATTGGCTCATTAGCAAAAAGCACCGACATATAGGTTCGAGAGCAAAAGAGCACCGACATACAGGTTCAAAGCAACGGAAGCGCCGACATACAGGCATAGCGGAACCAAAGTTCAGGCGAACTTTTAAAGATCGACAGACATGGATCTTTGGTAATTTCCTTTGGAAAATTATCGCATCAAACGAAAGTGACTTCAAGAGAAGATATCTTCGACAGCATTACCTAGCTTGCGGAAAGTTGTCACAAACAACTGAAGATTGTTTCAAGAGAAGTAATCTTCGATGTTATTCCCTAGGATGTGGAATATTATCAATGCGGATGGAGATTGTTTCAAGAGAAGCAATCTTCGATGGTATTCCCTAGGATGTGGAATATTATCAATGCGGATGGAGATTGTTTCAAGAGAAGCAATCTTCGATGGTATTCCCTTGGACGTGGAATATTATCATAGCGGAGGAGGATCGTTTCAGGCGATGCAATCTTCCAAATTGGAAGCAGTTACAGGCGTAGCAGTCTTCAAGCGGGATGGCATTCTCTAGTTTGCAGGAGGTCATCAAAACAACAGTAAAGCGGCAGCAAATCGGTTACTTTCAAAGACGTGTGCTCTACGGTGCAAGATACGCGTTTCTTAACTCTTTTATCTGTTTCACTAACGCTAGTTTTGCAGGTATCGGCGTTACAAGAGTGATTTAGAATCGCAGAACGTTCTTAATCATTCTCCGTCCCTATCGATACTTTGACTTTTGTTTTCGAAACTTGCGTTTCTCCAAACTCAATCAAAGTGGGGGCTTCTGTAGACACCCATTTGTGTCTCCCCAAAACCAAACCCAGTGATGAGTACCTTTCATGTCGAATCATAATCGAATGAAGCGAAAGTGTGGAAAGTCTAGTGTTGCGGATAGTTTTTATTTCTTTTCTCTTCTCTCTATTTTTGAAAACTTATTTTTAAGAAAACAGTCAATCCAGTTTGGTTGGTCCATGATATGGGTCCAATAGTAGTGTAGATGGATGGGGTTTGCAAAGACCTTTCCAACGATATATTATAAGCCCAATTTCGATGAATATTGAAAATTATGGCCAATTTACTGAACTGGGCCGGTTTGAGCTTTATATACGGCCCAATGATCTAAGGGAGGGCCTAATATGATTTATCATTCCTAATGCAATTAGGAAAGGTTTTAGTCTTCTAGATTCTTCTAGAAGGTTCTTTTCATTCCTAATTCAATTAGCATTGATAAATTGACTTTTGTTAACTTTTCAGAGTTTTAATCAAAATCAAATAGCATTTTCGAAGAAATTATATGATTTTATCCTCCAGTACGGTAAACTTATCGGATTTTTGAAAACGCGTTGGTATCAGGCCTGGCGCCTGGTGCTAGTTCTGTTTGTTTCGGGGGTTTTTGTCCCTCGGGAGAGTTACAACACTGAAACTGGATTCAACTGAGGATGCCTGTACCTGCAAAGCAAACGGACCGCCGGAAGGTCGGTGGTCCGCCTCCGAAGATTAAGTCAGTAAATATTCGGAGATAAAACGTGCGGAAGTAAAGTTATCTGCTTGGATTCCATGCTCAGGTAAAGTGCTGTGTGTTCCTTGAAAACGACAACTCTGTGGTAAGTGACGTATTGTCTCGTGTTGTGTGTCAAAAATTCTCTCTTTTTTCGTGTGTTATCATAAATGACATAATGTCCCTATTTATAGGGTCTTCTTGAAAAGTGTGCCCTCCTAGGATCTGGTGACCTAGGAATTAGGTCACGCCGTTTTGCGGCGCCTCGGGATTTGGGCCTTAGAAGGCCGCCATCCCAGGGCCAATGCCTGAGTGACACGTGTTACTGTGCCCGAAAGGATTCTGAATCACCTTTTGAGTGACACGTGTCGCCACCTGAATGGTCCCTGCTGGACCTTCAGTCCACGTAGGACGGAGAAGAGTCCACCCTCCACGTGTCATCATTTCATAGGTCCAAATGGCACCTATATGGAGGACACGTGGCGCTTTCTGATTGGGCCACCTGGCCGGGTATAAAAATACCCAAATCATTTGCCCCTCACAGGGGACACGTGCATTGCACGTGACTCCTGTGACAGGTGTCAGTATCTGAGTGGTCAGATTCAAAAATTACTGGAGGGAAAAATTAGGGTTTTTACCCCCCTATAAATAGTAAGGTTTGACCCCCCCTCTTGGATTCACACCTTGGCGAATCTCTGGAGAATCTTGGACTTTTTGACTTAAAGAATCTCAAAATTCCCTAAGCGTTTTTCAAGCATCCGACACTCGGCTACCAGTTCGACTGTTCTTTAGTCAACCCGGCGTCTTTCTCCCTTCTTCTAAAGGTAACGCCTGTATTTTCTTTTTACTCTTCATTTTTTCTTTGTTTTCGAAAAAATGGTTCCCCAATTGCAAGTGGCACGGCGTAGGATAGTGATCAGCCGGTCACCAGGGACGGCTGAATCTAGAACTAGCAGTGCCGAATGCTTGGCCAAAGACCCTGCTTTGCGAACTTCTCCGAATCCGACCGTTTCCGTGTCTGTGCAGGACACTATGGCCAGAATCAAAAGAACAGCAAGGCAGTGTAGCTTCGATGGAGTTTTCTACCATTCGGATGGGTCGACTGTTTTTTCAGACGGCTCAATAAGAGTGCCTCGAAGTGAGCTGTCGGAACGCCCTGACAGCCCTTCCTATCTTCCTCCTACCCCCAGTTATTACCATTCGCCCACATCTAGTGGAACTCCCAGTGATGAAATCCTGGGGGAGGCGGATGAAGAATATCAACCCGGGCCTTCTGGACAGGCGCCGGAAGAGAGTCTAGGGGAGGACCCCGCTGGCACCAGTCGGCGGTCCCCTAGCTCTGATGAGAGCTCTGATGACGAGTCGGCCTCGTCATCTTCTTCAGAGAATGCCTCCGTAACTTCAGAGGAGGCTAGATCAAACATAGATTCTGCCAGAGAGTCCCTGGCAGTGGATAGGGGGGAAAGCTGGGCCGAGCCGAGTGCTTCCAGGCGCTTGGAGAGAGCCCCCTACTATCAGCATGTTCCGCCAGGCAGGCGGAGCGCCATGGCATCCGGCCTTGCCAATTTTAGGCGCAAGGTCGTCCTAGGCTATGGCTACACTTTGTCGGTCCCTAACGAGGGCGACACCATAACCTGGCCGAGCCTGGCCAGCTATCAAGACAAAGCATTCGGCTGCTATGAAGCGGCCTTCCAGGCTGGCCTCCGCTTCCCTCTCCATCCGGCCGTGGAGAGGATCTTAGACGGATACCAACTGGGTATCTGGAAACTTGTACCCAACTCCTGGATCAATATTCTGGGGTACGTTGCCGCCTGTGAGATGCTGCAGGTGGAGGCGAGTTTGAAGCGTTCGCCCACATGCACTATCTGAGCAGGGCGCCTGCTAGGGGCGGTGAAGGCTGGTACACCTTGACCACTTGCAAGGGGTACATGATGGCTGTTGGCGAAGAGAACAAGTGGAAAGACTGGAGGACTAAGTTTTATATAGTCAAGTCTACCGACAGCCGCCTGAACCAAAAGTATAACAGGTGGAATAAGGATCCACCTCTCCTAGCAGGCAGGAGCGCATTGCCGCCTATTCCCAGGCGGGCAAAGGAGGAGATCATGGACGCGGGGTTGTTTACCGTGTCCGTGTGGACGAATGATGAGGGGGACAAGGAGGTCACCCCTCAATGCTATCTCCCTTTGTACAAGTGGTTTGAAGAAGGGACATTCTTAGCCGCCTGTGGGCTAAGTTCTGAGATGCCGAGAGGTAGTCGGCCGTCTGTTTTATATGCAATTTACTTCTGCTTTTCATTACTTGTTTAATGATGCTAATCACTTGTTCATTTTTGCAGACAAAGCAATGGAAAAGCTCTCGGCCACAAGGAAGCCGGCTGTATCTGCTGCTCGATACAGGTCGAATGTTTTAAACAGGGCAGAAGTAACCACTCACACCAAAGTGGATGAACAGAAAACTGGCGGCACCTCCAAGGTAGAAAATTGTTATACTTTCATTTCTGACCAATATTAAATTTGCCCGAATGATTTCTAACTTGCGTTTATCTTGTGTTGGTGTAGGGTGCGCCTTCCAAATCTCCTTCAAAACCATCCGACCCTAAAATCCAAAAGACTAGGGCGGGTGATGTGAGCGCATCCGGTAAGGGCGGCCGGAAGCACATTGCTCATAGGCCCAAGAAGGGCCCAGACGCCTCTTCTCTCGATGCTGAAAAGGAGATCAGCAAACCGGATGCTCAGAGGGCATCGAAGGGTGGCTTTAAGCAACCCACCACTGCTGTCGGCTCAGCAGGAGAGAAGAGGAGCCTGGGGAGAGAGGAGGAACAGAAGGACGACGGTAAAATCCATTCGCCCCTATTGTTCTTCCGTTTAGATGTACTTGAGTTATTTTTTCTAACTTTCTCTCCTTCTCAGTTCTTGTGCAGAGGCCGACTGTAGTCCAGATGGCCAAGTCCATGCTGAGGGCGGTTGATCCTGACGACAAGGTGTCTGTCAGAGGAGTCGGCACCCTTGACTTGGATGGCATCTTGGGGAACCTCTGCGAGGTATGAGTTAGCTCAAGCAACTTTTTTTTTTTTTTATTTTATTTTTTTTATTTAGCATTATTTCTTTTTCCGCCTGGTTTTAACCATTCGGCTCTTTTGCAGGCCATGCTGCGCGTCCAAGGGCTCAGGCAACCCCTCAAGGAGAAATCCAAAGAGGTAACAGTCGCTAAAGCTCGGGCCGAGTCCGCCTTGGATCGAGCTCAATTTGATATTGCTCAGAATGAGTATCTGACGCTTGATATGATGTATTCGCAGGCGGAAGCCAATATGCAGGTGAAGAAGGACCTGGACTCGGCCCGCCTGCGCATCACTTACCTTAAGAAAGAGATTACAACTCTTAAGGAGAAGCTCGAGCCTCTTCAAGATGCCAAAGAAGAGGCCGAGAGAGCCAAGCAGAAGGTGGGCCGCCTGGAGCAGCGCCTTAGCAACCAGGAGCATCAGCTGAAGTCCAAGTTTGAGTTCGTGGCTGATCAAGAGAGAGAGGCTCTTGTTAAGCAAATGATGAGCGATTATGAAGCCATCATGCGGGAAACTTGGGCGGCTGTACAGCCGGACTCGGACTATCAGATTTGGAAATCCAAATTTGACGAAGCCAGCAAAGCATTCGACACTCGCCTTATTGAAGAGGCTGAGAATGCTGAGGCCGAGGAAAGTTCTGGGTACGACTCTTCTGGGGAGTTGTCCTCGGGCGGCGAGGAGGAGGATCAGGCGGAGGAGCCAGAGAAAAAGGAGGAAGAGCAGCCGAAGGACGACAAGCCGGCTGCCACTGAAGAGGCTCTCCCCTGATCACTTAAGCTTTTTTGCTTTTCTGCGGCCGAATGGCCATGTACTTTTCTTTTCCGGCCTGTGTGTCGAGTATTTGTATCTTTACCGACCGAGGGGTCGGGTAATTTGACAATCTTTCTGGCTTTGCCAGATAACAATCTTAACCAATCGTCTGGTGACGATTGGTCTTTTTTAATTTAAATCCTTCGGCCATTTGGCTGAAGTTATCCATATTGTTGTTGTCCTTTGCATTTTGAATTTTTCATTGCATGTTTTTGGCTAAGTATTATAACCTGTATACCATGCGAATGTTCTTGCCCCTGGACGGATGTCGAGTGGTTTCGGTTTATTGGATTGATTGACTTAGAAATTTTTGATACTTAGAAGAGTATGCATGGTTTCTAAGTCAATCAATCACTATGGTGATTGCCCCAAACCACGCGGCAGACGTCCATCCTGAATTGGCAAACATAAGTGTTCATTCGGCCATTGGCTCGAACTAACTCAATATTTCCAACTTAGCTAATTTGCTAAGGGTAAACCTCCGCTTGTTCTGCCCCATAAGCAAAAACAAGCGCCTCCGGCCATAGGCCTCTTTGAGATAAAATGCTAAGTTTGTAACTTAACCAATTTTCTTTAAAAATAATTGTCCGCCTGTCTTGCCCCATAGGCAAGGATCAGACGTCATCCGGCCAATAGCCTCAATAATTGCTAAGTAGTTAACTTAACTTGTATACTAATAAAATATTCCGCCTGTTTTGCCCCTTAGCAATAACAGGTGCATCCGGCTTTATGCCTCAATTAGCCTCTACTCATGAAACAGTGACAACTGCGTTAAATAGAAAATTCAAGTCTTTTAGATTTCACTTTCGATTAAAACAAACGACTGTGAATGCTGCCTTAGCATTCGGTAGGGCCGCTTGATATATTCGTAGAGCAATGTGCCACCCAAATGGGAGATGCTTCTCCTCGACGAATTCGCCCAAATGGACGTCGCCGGTTATCTGACTCATGTTGGAGCAGACGGTCATGCTCATGATGGAGCAGACTGTGACCATTCGGTCTCTTTTTGTTTATTAACATCCGGCCATGGGCCTTATCATGATTTTATCTGGCCTTAGGCATCTAATGATTAAATTAATATTCGTCAAGTGTTGGTGTAAACTTGATGAATTTAGTAGGAACGACTGTTCTAAAACAATCGGCTCCTTCAGAGGGATTGGGGCGTCTGCTGTTGGGACAGACGCTTTCCAAACATGTTGGGAAATGAAGGCATATTCTCATTAACAATACGTGAGATTTACAAAATTGAGGTCTTTACATTCGTACTTAGAAGTAGTACTTTTTCAAGTTGTCTACATTCCAAGTTCTGGGCAGCTTCCTGCCGTCTGGTTCTTCCAGGCGGTAGGTGCCTTCTCTTACCTCCTCATAAATTCGGTAGGGGCCTTCCCAATTTGGGGTTAGCTTTCCCTGTTCATTCGCCCTACCGACTGCCTCCATTTTCCGTAGCACAAAGTCCCCTACTTTGAGAGGACGCTTGTGTACTCTTTTGTTGTAAGCCCGAGTCATTCTCAGACGGTATATCTCATGACGCAAGGCAGCATTGCCCCTGCGCTCTGGAAGTGAGTCCAATGCTAGGCGCATGGCCTCCCAATTTGCTTCTTCATCATACAACATGATTCGAAGGGTCGGCTCATAGTGTTCAATGGGCAGAACAGCTTCTGCACCATACACCATTAGGAATGGGGTTTCTCCCGTTGCCCCTTTAGCAGTCGTTCTGATGGACCAAAGGACGTGTGGTAATTCATCCGCCCAAAGGCCACCAGCCCGCTCAATCTTCTTTTTAATCCCGTTTGAGATTAACTTGTTGAAGGCTTCGACCTGGCCGTTTTCTTGCGGCCGGCCGACTGATGCGAAGAAGCTTGAGACCCCCTGGTCTCCCAGCCAAGTCTTGAGTTGAGGCGTCTCAAATTGAGGACCATTATGAAAAACCATAGACATGGGCACCCCGAAACGAGTGATTATGTTCCTCCAGATAAAGGAAATGACGTCTTTAGTCTTGATGTTTTTGACTGCCTCAGCCTCTACCCACTTGGTAAAGTAATCCACAGCCACCAATATATAGCGCTTGCCGCCTGGTGCAGTTTTATATGGCCCCAGAATGTCCATGCCCCATTTGGCAAAGGGTATTGGGTTGTGGATGGCCGTCAGGTCTGTAGCCGGACGATGGATGAGCTTGCCAAACTTTTGGCACTTGTCACATTTTTTCACCATTTCCATGGCATCCGACTCCAGAGTTGGCCAAAAGTAAAGCCGCCTGGCCTTGGCCGCGAGGGATTTGCCGCCTATATGGGAGGCGCAGAATCCCGAATGCAATTCTTCGAGAACTTCCTTCCCCTTTTCAGGGGTAACACACTTCAACAGGGGTTTCAAAAAGCCAGCCGTGAAGAGCTCTCCTTGCCGTAACTCGAAGTTAGCTGCTCGTTTTTTTAGATCAGCCGCCTCCCGTGGTGAGTCAGGAAGCGTGCCGTCTGCAAGATAGGTCCGGATGCTGTCCATCCAGGTTGAGCTTCGGTCAAGAATTCCAATGGGGTCTTCCTCAGATATACTTCTTTATTTCATGACCTCCCAGAAGACTGACCGAGGCGTTTCACAGGAGGCGGATGATGCCAACTTGGACAGAGCATCCGCCTGATTGTTTGAATACCTAGGCACCTGAGTTAGATGAAATTCTTCAAGTGACCCAACTTCACTCTTGACCGCCTGCAAATATTTTATCATGGCCGGATGAGTGGCCTCGTACGTTCCATTAACCTGGAGTACGACCAGTTGAGAATCAAAACAGGCGAATACCTTCTTCGCCCCTGCCGCCTTGCAATACCGGATGCCGGCCAGCAGGGCCTCATACTCGGCCTCATTATTAGAGACCTGAAACTTGAACCGTAGTGCGTATTCGTACTTATCTCCTTCAGGAGATTGACAGATAATCCCCGCACCACAGCCGTTCACAGTGGAGCTCCCATCCACATACACTTTCCAGACCTGGTCCGTATTGTCCGGAACAACCGGCCTTGTCATTTCGACAATAAAGTCAGCGAATGCTTGTCCCTTTATTGCCTTCCTTGATTCATAAGTGATTTCTAATCCTTGTATTTCAATTGCCCATTTGAGCATTCGTCCAGAAGACTCCAAGGTTGTGAGTGGCCGTTTGATCGGTTGGTCAGTATAGACCTCTACCGCATGCGCCAAGAAGTAAGGTTTAAGCTTCTTGATGGCCATGTAAAGGGCAAGGCCGAATTTCTCAAACATGGGGTACCGAAGCTCCGCATTTCTCAAAACATGGCTTATGAAATACACCGGGAGCTGGATGCCGTCTCTTTCAGCTAAGAGGACAGCACTGAGGGCATGATCAGAGACGGCTAAGTACATGAAGAGCTTCTCTTTAGGCAAAGGGCTGACAAGCCTCAGCAAAGAGTGCAGATGAGTTTTTAGCCTTTGAAAGGCCGCCTCTGCATCATCCCCCCATTCAAAGTTTGTCTTCTTTTTGATTGCCTGGAAAAAGTAGAGACACTTGTCGCCTGAACGGCTGAGGAATCTCCCCAGGGCCGCCAGACAACCTGTTAGTTTTTGCACTTCCTTCACAGTACGGGGCGACTGCATGTCGATTACCGCCTGTATTTTCTCAGGGTTGGCCTCTATTCCTCTTTGGTCAATCAAAAATCCGAGAAACTTCCCAGACTCAACACCAAAGACACACTTTTTTGGGTTAAACATGACCTTGTGCCGCCTGAGTGTGGCGAATGTTTCTCGGAGATCAGCAAGCTGATCCGCTTGCTGTTTGGATTTGACTATCATATCATCAATGTACGCCTCTACATTCCTTCCGATTTGATTAATGAAGACCGTATTAATCATTCGTTGGAAGGTAGCATGCGCATTCTTCAAACCAAACGGCATCACCGTATAACAGAACAACCCCTGATCAGTGACGAATGCCGTCTTTTCTTGATCTTTTTTCCACAGGGGGATCTGATGGAAACCTGAATAGGAGTCCATGAAACTCATCAGGGCATGTCCGGCTGTTGAGTCGACCAGACTGTCGATCTTAGGCAGTGGATAGCTATCCTTTGGACATGCCTTGTTGAGGTCTGTGTAATCAACACACATCCGCCAAGTTCCATTCGGCTTTTTTACTAACACAACGTTAGCCACCCACTCAGGGAAGTTGCACGGCCGAATGAACTTGGCATCTAACAGCTTTTTTACTTCGGCAGCTGCCGCCTGACTTCTTTCTTCGCCGTGGTTTCTTTTCTTTTGCCGGATGGGCTTCTTTTTAGGATCCACGGCGAGTTTGTGGACGGCGAGATCCGGGCTGATGCCCGGCATCTCTTCCACTTCAAAGGCAAAGATGTCTTTGAATTCCTTGAGCAGCTGGTAAAGGTTTTCACCCAACTTTGCAAAGGCAATCGTCCCCACCTTAACAGTCCGCTCTGGACGGCTATCATCCAGAGGGATATCAATGTGCTCTCCAGTAGGCTGGGGACGAAGATCATCCGACCTTTCCCCGGTCAGTGATTGCTATTGCTTTTCTGTTTTGACCACCACCAGCTGATCAGTCTTTCTTTTCTCTCCGGCTGGTGGGGCCGACCGTTCTTCCTCGACATCGTCGAGGTCAATCATTTGCTTGCCCCTGCCTAATGCTGCGGCCGCAGGCTTGACGTCCGAGAGATAACACTCTCGAGCCGTCTTTTGGTCCCCATTAAGGGAACCAACTGTTCCATCATCCTTCTCATACTTGAGTAGCATGAGAGCAGGGATGATGACGGCCTTACACTCATTAAGAGTGGGTCGGCCAAAGATGAGGTTGTAAGCCGTGAGCTCTTCAACCACTAGGAGACGGATGGTCATGTGTCGACCGTCTCCCCTGCTTCCCAGGCGGACAGGTAGGTCGATTCGTCCGACTGGGTGCACAAGTCCTCCCCCAAACCCAACTAAAGTGTGGGTGACCTCCATCATGCTATCCGGTTTGTACTTGAGATTGGTCAAGCATTTGAGGCTGATGAGGTCAGAGGAACTTCCTGTGTCAATCAGAATTCGGCCAACCAGCTGGTTGGCAACTTTACACTCAATGACAACAGGGTCATCATGCGGCCGACGGACTTTGCCTCTGTCCTGCTCGGTGATGACAACTTTAGGGAAGGTGGATGTGCTTGCCGTATCCCCCTCCTCAACAGAATTGACCATCTTTCTCAAATGGTCCTTGGTACCCTGAATGGTCGGGCCACCACCGGCAAATCCGCCTGCTATGGTATACACCGGTTCTTCATCAGTTTCGGCACTCACAGTAGGCTGGGGAGTCTTTTTCTTGGACTGCCCCGGATTTGCTTTTGAAGTCACTTTGGACTTCACATAGGACTTCAGTTTTCTTTTGTCGGCCAGACGGTCGAGCTCCCGCTTGAGACTAAAGCAGTCGTTCGTGTCATGGCCAACATCCTCATGGAAATGGCAATGCTTGTTCTTGTTCCTATTTTCAGCGGAACCTTTCATAGCAGTCGGCTTTTCAAGAGTTAGCCGATCCTTAATTTCCAAAAGGATGGAGCAGCAGTCCTTGTGGAATTCGTACCTTGGGACGTACGGTTTCCACTCTTTTTTCTTCTTCTGGGCCGGTTGATCAGAGTTATCAATGGCCCAGACTTGCTTTTTCTTTTTGCTTTCTTCTGGCTTAGGAGCCGGCTGAGCAGACCGAGTCTCTTTCTGCCGGTCGGACTTCTTATGGTCCGACTGCTTATTGGAGGAGCAGAGTTCGATCGCCTGTATGTAGGCTTCCGCCTCTCGTAAGGCTCCTTGCAGAGTAAAGATTTGTTTGCGGACGAGTTCGTACTTAAAAGTAGACCCGTCCTTCAGACCCTTAAAGAAGTCTGTGAAGGCGACCTCATCAAACAGCCCATGAATCTGGATTCGGACCAGATTGAACCGCCTGACGTAGGATCGCAAACCTTCTCTATCTCCCTGCTGTACATTGCCCAAGTCAAGACTTGTCTTTTTGGCAGGGATGTTCATAGAGAAGTTTGATGCAAACAAGAACGCAAGTGTCTTGAAGCTATTTATGCAGCCAGCCGGCAGGTTGCCAAACCACTGCTGGGCTATGCCCTTCAGGGTGGCTGGAAAGCAACGACACCATGCAGCATCATCCAACCCCTGTAAATACATGAGGTGGGTGTATGCTAGCAGGTGGTCTTCTGGGTTGGAGGTCCCGTCATAGGCTCCAACCAGAATGTTTTTAACTTTGGCCGGCTGTACGGCTTCAGTTATTTCCCTAGAGAAAGTAGAGGGTTGATCTCCAAGGTGTTGCAGCCTAAGCTGCTAGTCCATCGGCTGATAGCCGTATGCCGCCTGTCCTCCATAGAGGGTAGGTTGCATGTAAGGTACAACTGGCGCCTGGTACAATGGTTGTGCCATGTACTGGGCGGACTGAATCACATGCGGCCCAGACTGAACCCTTTGGCTGCTTGCTGGGGTCTCATGTAAAGACTGGGAACACCTCACAGAGGTATTCCGAAAGCTATCATGATAAGTCGACGTTGAAGCCGACTCTGATTGCTGGGTTCTCCTCTCCTCAATGTATTGCCGAGCGTCAGAGAACGTTTTCTTGCTACCATCCGGCTGTATGTGCCGGATGGGTTTTCTTGCGCCCATTTCTGGGAAACGGAGCCGATTAAGGTCAAATTGGGGCCTGACCTTCTCCTTAGGAGCAGGATGAGGAGTCGGCTGACGGTCCCTGACCGACTTCTGTTTGCCAGCTTGGGCTGGCTTCTTGGCCGACTGCTCCTTTCTAGGAGTAGGCGACTTCTTTGAGGCGAGCTGCTTGATTTCACCCCTGAGGCTGCTCAGGAGTTACATTAGCTCATCCCGAGTGACGGGAGTTGATCCTGCCGCCTGGGAAGGATCAACCGGCCGCCCCGAGGGCTTCTTTGGCTGGCCAGCAGTTTTGCTTGGTCCTGCCTGAACATGGGGACGCTCTCGCCGTTCCTTACTGCGGATGCGTTTAGAGATGAGGAATCCATTTGGATCCACATAGGTTTCGATATCAGCGTCGTCACCTGAGTCATGGTCCGTTTGGACCAGTACATCATTTGGAGGCCGAATGGTCTCCGAATTTGGTACAAGCTCTTGTGAAGCCATTTCAGAGGTACTCTCCCCACAGACGGCGCCAAATGTTTCGGGGGTTTTTGTCCCTCGGGAGAGTTACAACACTGAAACTGGATTCAACTGAGGATGCCTGTACCTGCAAAGCAAACGGACCGCCGGATGGTCGGTGGTCCGCCTCCGAAGATTAAGTCAGTAAATATTCGGAGATAAAACGTGCGGAAGTAAAGTTATCTGCTTGGATTCCAAGCTCAGGTAAAGTGCTGTGTGTTCCTTGAAAACGACAGCTCTGTGGTAAGTGACGTATTGTCTCGTGTTGTGTGTCAAAAATTCTCTCTTTTTTCGTGTGTTATCATAAATGACATAATGTCCCTATTTATAGGGTCTTCTTGAAAAGTGTGCCCTCCTAGGATCTGGTGACCTAGGAATTAGGTCACGCCGTTTTGCGGCGCCTCGGGATTTGGGCCTTAGAAGGCCGCCATCCCAGGGCCAATGCCTCAGTGACACGTGTTACTGTGCCCGAAAGGATTCTGAAGCACCTTTTGAGTGACACGTGTCGCCACCTGAATGGTCCCTGCTGGACCTTTAGTCCACGTAGGACGGAGAAGAGTCCACCCTCCACGTGTCATCATTCCATAGGTCCAAATGGCACCTATATGGAGGACACGTGGCGCTTTCTGATTGGGCCACCTGGCCGGGTATAAAAATACCCAAATCACTGGTGCTTGGCGCCAGCTAGCCAGGGTTGACGCCAGCTCTATTTTCTGAGCGTCAGACTCTGTTTTGTTTATTTTATCTTTTTGGCTAATTTTCTCTATAAATATAGTATTAAAAACTCCATTTTCATTCATCAACAATCAGTTTTCATTCGCAAATCATTAATTCTTTAGCATTCTCTAAATCATTCATCTCTCTCATTCTTTCCTTTCTAAACTTTGTGTTTTAATACAAAATTCTGCATTCGCAAGATCTAGAAACACCTAGCCATATTCGAAGTTGCCTAGCCCTAGACGTAAAAGGTTTAATTTCTGAGGGTTTGGTCCCAAATCTCTCTTTCAATTATTTAATTTAATTGTTTTGATTATTATTTTCCTTGAAGTTACTAACGTGTGTATTTAGTTATTAGAAAGAGGTACGAGGCATCAAAGTAAGTACTTTATTGATTTATTGATATAATGATGTAGATATCATGTTTATATTGTTATTATGATATTCCTAGCTAGTATTATGTCTAGGGTAATTTTAATATTAAATATGATTTTTTTGATGCTTCATATGTTCTTCCTAATATTTATTCATGTTTGTATCATGTTAGGGCTAAAGATTTGATTTTTATTTCTTAGTGACATGCTAGGGTTTGTTATTAATCTTGTTAGTATCATGCCTAGGATCTTACTTTTATTATATGCTTTAATATTAACATGAACAAGATTATGATTATTATTGTTTCTTGATATTTATTTTTATTGCTTGATCACGCCTTTTGTTGCATGTTAAAGGGAATTTTGTACTTGTAATCACGCCTAATAAGATATTTAATAATCTTGTTAGGGCTAATATGATTATAATTCAAGTGATCGCTAATAATAGCTTGTTTGTGCATTAAATTCAACCAACATAGATAAACAGGTTTAGGGTTAATTATATTGATTGCATGTTAATTAAAAAGCGCACATGAATACAATCAGAATAAAGTAGAGGCCTATTATTAGGGCAGGTTCAATCTCTTTTAGGTTGGATTTGTACCATCATCCACGAACCCTTATTTGATTCTAGACCTTATGGAGTTGACGGTCTCTTGGATCGTTAAGGGGTGTAACCTTCATCCTATGAACGGTTTACAAGTTCCTAAAAACTTGTTGGCGACTCTTTTGCTCTATCTTCTTCCCTTTTGGACGCCACCGTACTTTAGTGTATGATCACAGTGGGGTTCAAGCTAGTGGGATTAAGGCTTGAAATTATTCACTACACAACTACTCCTTTAAAATTCTCATTTAATCCCAAATTGATGATTTCACAATAATCACCCTTGGTTAAACCTTTAACACCATCTAGGAAATCCTCAAGTCTATTGAAATACACCCAAAACGGTTCATTATCAAATTGAGGAATAGAAATATAAGCCATTTTTTCTCAAATAAAGCAACACAAATAAAAACCAACAAATCAAAAGAAAATTATAAACAATGGACTAGTCTCAATAAGATAACACAATGGTAATGGAAGCCGTTCCCCGGCAACGGCGCCAATTTGACAAGAGAATAATCGTGTCGTCAATTGTCTATCCCTAGATCAAATACAATTTATACAACATAAACAAACCTAAAACGAGTATAAGGTAAGCATAGGGGTCGAACCACAGAGAACGGATAAACACCACCAAATGTTATCGACAATTAAGCTAGTCCGGAATAGGAGATAAATAATCTAAAGTCTAAAGATGCTAAAACAAGAAATAAAACATTAAGGGAAATGGTTTAGGTATAGCATTCACTTGAACATGAACAAAGGCATAGAAATTGAATTAATTATGAACTAAACATGCATGAATATCGAAGTAAAGGGGTCCAATCTAGCCGCCTTCCGGGGTCAATTGGCTTCTCCTAACATAGCCTCTATGTTTCTACATTAGAACCATATACTAGGAGGTACTATTAAATAACAATCTATAGTAATGAACCTCAACTAAGTCAACTTCTGTTACTTGTTAGCAAAGCCTCATCTTTGATCAACTAACAACGTGCACTTGCAAGAAGACCAAAGAATATCAAGCATGCAAAGACTTTATTCACCATTAAAATAACCCAACATTATAAGCATGAACAATTAGCAACTACACCATCCCCACACCCTTGGCTAGGTGACTACTCACAAATCATATTGAAAACAATATCAATCATCAAATCAATAAGCATCAATATGATTAATAAGCAAAGAAGAAAAATCAAAGCAAATAAGCAAAATAAAAAACAAAGGTAAAGAGAAATAGTAAGAGATTGCTCATTAATTGAAGATGAAGGTCTACAAAGGATTGAACAAGCTCCTTCTTCAAAATCCACTCTTTTTAATCCAAGTTCATCAATGAAGAAAACCACACTTTCTCTCTCTACCAATGAAGACTAATCCTAACATAAACCTAGAGAGAGAAGCTCTCCTAAAACTAATTAGAGAGTAGAATAGATAGTTATTGAATTCCTCCTCCCCTTCTAATTACCCCAAAAATGGGTATATATACTAAGCTTGGAAAAATAGAAAAAGAAAAAGAAAATAAAATAAATTAAAAAGGAAAAGTTAAAATAAGAAAATAAAATAAAAATAAAAATAAAGAAAGAAAGAAAGGTGAAACAAAGAAAAAGGGAAAATAAAATGAAAATAAGAAAAAAGAAAGTTAAAAGAAAAACAGAAAATAAAAATAAAAAAACAAAACAAAACAAATTCCTTCACGAAAGTCAGACCCCCAATTCTCCTCCTTTCAAAATGAAGCTTCTTTAAACTCCATTGAAGCGCATCTTCATCACCACCGTTCATCAACCATCATCATCAAATCGAGGCCATTCGATCTTCATTAAATATCATGTGCGAGGCTCGTGAAGTGGTTCGGTCGAACCATGGGTTGGTGCGGCCGAACTACTGGGTTGGTTCGGTCGAACCATGGGTGTGTTCGACCACAACTCTTCGAATAACAAAACCTCCAAAGTCTTTGACTCGTACTTCGACCGAACCCTATGCGGTTTGCCCGAACTTGATTGAAATAAAAATTTACTCTAATATTTGCTTAATTGAAGGGCCGAATTGCTTAATTGTTGCTGGTTGTTGACGGTGGTGCAGGTGCGGCTGATTGATGGTTTAGGTGCGTGAGAATGGTGGTGCGGCTGTTACGGGGTGTTGGTGAGGGGCTGCTGTGGTGATTTTGGTGGTAGGTTGCTGCCAGGGGAGTTGGTTGGACGGTGGAACAGGGGAGGTTCTAGGTGGTCAGGTGGTTGTTGGTGCGAATTGGAGCAGGGGAAATGGAGGTGAGTGGTGGTCCTTGGTGTGCGCTATTGCGGCTGCTGTTGGTGGAGGAAAATAGGAGGCCGCGGTTGTGTTGGCTGGTGAGATGAATTGGTGGTTGCGTGAGGGAGCAGGGGAAAGGTTGGTGGTTGTTAGCTGGTGGTTGGTGCTGGTGTGTGTGGTTTTTGCGGGGTTGCAGGCTGGAGGTATGGTTGTTGTTGGTTTGTGGGAACGGTGGGCTGCTGTGTGCGTGAGGGAGCAGGAGAGATGGAGGTGCTGTTGTGGTGGAGGATAAGGGGGTGTGGTGATGGTTAAGATTGGGCAGGAACTTTGGGGCTTGAAAGCTTCTTGGATTGACACCTTTGACTCGAGCCTCTGACCTCCGTGCACGATCCTACAAAACCAAATAAAAACAAGGGAGAATCGTGAAAAAGATAAAATAAAATAAAATGAAAATAAACAAAGGACGAAATAAAACAAAACCACGACAGATAGAATAAAATAAATAAAATAAAAATAAATAAAATGAAATAGAAAATAAGAGACATAAAACTAAACTAAAAATAATTAAAACTACGCAAGCAAATAAAATAAAATAAAATACGAAAATAGACTAAAACTAATAAAATAAAGAAAATAAACTAAAATGCTCAAAAATTACCAAAATAACTAGAAACTTTATTAAAGAGAAAACAAAAGAATAAAAGGAAAATAAGGGAAAATAAACACGGAAAAGACTCTAAAGCTACTCCTTAGGAGTGACATAAATGTCACTCATCACACGCTCGCCTAAGAACCAAGCGTCGGTCCTCCGGAACACTGAGAGTCCGGTATAGAGGGCCCGGAAACGAAAACGGCAACGAACCATGCAAGACCGGATAGCCTCAGGGACTCCGTCGTTTAAACTCCAAGGACGGAGATTGAATTATAAAACACAACCACATGAAAAATCGTTACAAAATGTTTAAAATCAAAAAACGAAAAGAGAACATGTAGTTGGATTACTCACCGACGCACGAGTCGCCGAAAGAATCTTCTGGCGAAAGTCGCCGGCTGAAGTAGCTCGTCTCCTCTTAATCGAGACCAATCGATGGCCGATAGGAAAATGAGTAGCCCCAAGCACCCTGGGGGATAAGAAAGGCAGGTACGAGTATCCCCAAGCCTGAAATCAAGAAAATATAAGCCTAAAGGAAAAACAAAAACGAAAGTAATAACCGAAAAAAGCTTAAAACACGTACCTCAAGGATACGACCATACCATGTAATCGAGATCCGAGGCACCTCAGTAGCTGCCGCTGAATTCATGACCCGGGTCGCCTTGCCCATAGCCGTAAGCATACGGGCATACGACACCTCTGCCCAACTCAGGTTACCTACTTGCCCCAAATCGCTAAGACAAATAAGTAACCCAATGGCGAAACGCTCTCCTCGATCACTCAAGATGGTGACAGAGTGATTGTGGGCAATTTATATCCGAGCCAACTGCTCAGGGGTACACTGCCGGTTAAGCTTGTCAGCCGACAACTCGTCGGCAAGAACCGAGTACGGACAAGATTGCGCGTACACGTGAAGGGACGACGCAAGACAGTCCCCCACAAGGTCGCGCAATCTCTCGTCTGACCCCTTAACGAGCTCTATAACTACAAGCTCGCCTACGAAAGGAAAACCCATAATCATAGAGAAGTCAAAAGGGGTAATCGTCATCTCTCCCCATGGAAAGTGGAAAGTGTTTGTGGAATCCCACCAAAACTCTAGCAATCCACGGAGGAAAGTTGACGACGCATACAGGCTCGATAAATCCCGAAGAGCCTCCAGCTGGGAGTCAATCCCTAAAAATGCTACCATCTCCTTTGCCACCTCGGGTAAACTCTCAAAATGGGCTCGCAGGTTATCAGAATTGTACAAACGCATACCAGGCTCACACTAGATAAAAATAAAAAACGGTTATGTTTTTGAAAAGGAGAAGAAACAAAGGAAAAGAGAAAGAAACGAAAGCGTGGAAAACTCACGATGCCGCGCCACCCTCGGATCGAAACGTGGTGGTTTGGGTCCCACTTAAGGACCCTAGGGTCCCATTTGGAAGGAGCCTCCCAAATCACCTCATCCTGGCGACGTCAATCGGCCGCGACGCGTCGCTCTCGAACCTCCTTTCGAGGACGATCACCCTCTTCCGAGAGAAAACCGCCTTGTTATTAGTTTATTTTATTTCCTAAACTAAACTAATATACGTATTCAAGACCCATTTTAATAGCATAACAGTTACCGATAGGGAAAAACACGAAAATCGAACGCCACCTATACTTGGGGTCTACGATACCTACAGTCAAACTCAGTAAATGGGGGCTTTTAACACCCACAAAAGCCATCCTATACCAGTTTCAACCAAAATTCAATGGATTCTATTCCAAAATCTCAAAGAATTAACTAATTCTAGACGAATAACAGTAATATAAACATAATTATCGTCTACCAAACAATTTTGGAGTTCGAATATGGTGAAAATAGGCTAAGTATGCACTTCGCGCCAATTTTCAACAGTTCAAAATTTACAAGAAATAAATTATGAAAGTTATATTAATTCCATCACTATAATATTTTTCATAATCAGCGATTATAACCAAAGTGTGAAAAGAAAGCAACAAAATCAAGCAAAAACTCGAAAAAAGAAGCAAGAACGAACTTGAACAAAGAAATGCTCACACAAGGTTCAATACATAACCATTATTCATGAAATTTGTTGCAAAACACCCCTCAAACAAATCATAACAACATAGTGCAAAAAATTTCAAGAAAAAGAAGCCGAATTGAAAACCCCCAAATTCGAAATTTGGGGTTTAACGATTCGAAAATCATTCGAATTCAGCCAAAAAAGAGCAAATTTTAGAAAAAAACATACATTGGATTACGAAAAATATGAATTAAGAACGAGATTAGCTTCCTTTAGCTTAAAAAATCGCAAAAAACCAAGCTTTTTAGAGAGAGAAAGAGTCGAAAATGGCGAAGGAAGGAGAAAAATGGTGAAGTGAAAAATCGCGTCTGCGATTTTCACTTTACTGACATAAATGTCGGGCCAAGGGTATTTAAGGAGAGTACCTCTTACGATGGGATCACCCTCGTTACAGTAATAACCGAAAGAAGTTTAAAACACGTACCACAAGGATACAACCATGCCACGTAAGGGAGATGCGAGGCACCTCAGTAGTTGCCGCTGGATCCATTACCCGAGTCGCCTTGCCCATAGATGTAAGCAAACAGGCATACGACACCTCTGCCCTACTCAGGTAACCTACTTGCCCCAAATCGCTGCGGAAAAAAGTAACCCAATGGCGAAACGCTCTCCTCGATCACTCAAAATGGTGACGGGAAAAACGTGGGCAATGTATATCCGAGCAAGCTGCTCAAGTGTACACTTCTGATCAAGCTCGTCTGCCAACAACTCGTTGGCAAGAACTGATTACGGATAAGACTGCGCATACACATGAAGGGCCGACGCAAGACGGTCCCACACAAGGTCGCGCAGTCTCTCGTTTTACCCCTTAACAAGCTCTATGACTACGGGCTCGCCTCCGAAAGGAAAACCCATAATAATAGAGAAATCGAAAGGGGTAACCGTCATCTCTCCCCATGGAATGTGACAAGTGTTGGTGGAATCCCACAAAAACTCCTGCAATCCACGGAGGAAAGCTAACGATGCAGGTTGACTCGATAAATCCCGAAGAGCCGCCAGCTGGGAGTCAATCCCGGAAAGTGCTACAATATCCTTTGCCTCCTCGGTCAAACTCTCAAAACGGGCTCGAAGGTCACCAAAGCCGTATAAACACATGTTAGGCTCACTCTAAGGAAAATAAAAGAATAAAAATAAAAAAACGGTTATGGTTTAAACAGGAGAAACAAAGGAAAAGAGAAAGAACCAAAGGCGCGGAAAAACTCACGATGCCGCACCACCCTCTGATCGAAACATGATGGTTTGGGTCCCACTTAAGGACACTAGGGTCCCAGTTGGGAGGAGCCTCCCAAACCACATCCTCCTAGCGATGTCGATCGGCCGCAACGCGTCGCTCTCAAACCTCCACTCGAGGACGGGTTACCCTCTTCCGAGGGCGAACCGCCTAGTCTGAACCACCTAGAATCTCCTCAGCATCGACAAATGGAGGCGAGTCCATGCTATGGCGGATAAAGTTTATTTAACTAGTTTACTTTATTTCCTAAACAAAACTAATATACGTATTTTAGACCCATTTTGGCAACATAACGACTGCCGATAAGGCAAAACACGAAAACGGAATGTCACCCATACTTGGGGCTACGATACCTGCAGTTAAACTTAGTAAATGGGGGCTTCTAACACCCATAAAAGTCATCCTATACTAGTTTCCACTAAGTATTCAAGGGATTGCATTTCAAAAATCTCAAAGAATCAACTACTTCTAGTCGAATAACAGTAACATAAACACGGTTATCGTCTACCTTACAATTTTGAAGTTTGAACGTGGCATGAATAAGCTAAGAGTATGTTTCGCGCCATTTTCCAACAATTCAAAATTCGTGAAAATGAATTATGAAACTAATATTGGTTTTATCACTATAATCTACTTCATACTCAGCAATTATAACAAAAATGAGCAAGAAAAAGCAATAAAATCAAAGCAAAATTCTAAGAAAAAGAGCAAGAATGAACTTGAACAAAGAAATGCTCATACAAAGTTCAATACTTAACCATTTTTCATGAAAGTTGTTACAAAACACTCATTAAACATAGCATGACAACATAATTATAGGCGTCGCTCAAAGTGCGCCTACGTTAAAAGCATGGTGTGAATATGCTTGGCACTCATAGGAAGCGGGAATTGACATAACACGATTAGGGACAAATAAAGTAGGGAGCCGCCAACAAGTTTTAAAGGAACTTGTAAACCGTTCACGGATCATAAAAAGGCAACCACGATAAGGGACAACGAAAGGCAACAACGATTGACCCGTGAAGATTACACCCCATTCATAATCCATGAGATTTCTAACTCCATATGGTTCAGAACCACGAAAGGAGGATCGGGGATGATGGTACAAAGTGAGTCATGGAGTCACATTCCCCCGTATTGGCCTCTACTCGATTCTTATAGTGAAAAACATTCCTGCGATCTCAAAGGCATACAAACAAAATATTCAATTCGCTGCAAACTATTATTAAGCTTAATTGGTTGAATATTAATGCAACATATAATTCTAAAATATTTGTGATCACTTGATTAAATAACAAGATTAAAAGGAACCTAAACCGGTTGTCCAAATAACAAGATTAAAAGGAACCTAAACATGGAATATAGTGATCAATAAACATAATAGAATAACATCAATATTGGAAGCAATTTAACAATAATTCAAACAATACAAAATCGTTAGAAAAATAATAGAAATAAAAGGAACAAAATTCTTACTTTGATTCTGTTTGCTTGCAACTACAAAATAATAAACGAGTTAGTAACTTCAGGGAAATAATAATAGAACAATAATTGAATTAAATTAAATAAAGTAGAGTTGATTTGGGGCCAAACCCTCAAAAAGTTCTACCTTTCACGCCTTGGCTTAAGGACAAAACCACGAGTTAAGTATGGAGTCCTAGGAGTGCTTGATGAAGGAATTTTGAAAGAAGAAGGGTAGGCTAGTGTTTAGACTAGATCATAGAAGAGAGAAAAATAGAGAATTAATTGATGCCCCGTACATCAGAAATGAGAGGGTATTTATAGAAAAAATGTGCTGAGGGAACACACGGAAACCTTAAATTATAAAAACCCTAAAAAAGTATCCCGCGACATAGCACCGTGTACCGTGACACGGAAATTCCCACCGTCAGATGGGAAAAATCCCCGTGACGCGGTGAATAGTTGTGCGACGCGGGAAATATTTTAGGGTACAGGGAATAAAACACGTGAAGGGTTTACGCGGAACGGACACAGAAACTCCCGTGTCACAACAGGTTTCCCGTGTCACGGGAAATCCCACCGTCAGACGGGACAGTTTCCCGTGACACGGTGGACTATTGCCGTGACGCGAGAATTCTTTGTTCGTTTTTCCGTCTAAATTCATTTTAAACCCTAATTTCGTTCAGCATTTTAAGTGCTGATTGATAATTTCGGGCAATTTTCTGATTTATTATTATTTGGGCTAAAATCATAAAATCTAAATAAAAATAAATAAAAGTTTGGGCTAAAAATAATAAAATAAAAAAATAAAAAAGGTTTGGGCTGAAATTGAAAAATCTATGCTTTGACTAAACATCAAGACTGATCCATGGACTATTCAAAAATTAGATTTAATTAAATACGATTTTTTTTAAGCACTCTCGGAATTAAATACTGAACCCGACCAATAATGGCGGTGAAAGGTTATTCATCATCGGGTTTGGTTTTGGGGAGGCATTTTTAGGTGTCTACAGAAGCCCTCACTTTGACTGAGTTTTTTAGAAACGTCAGTTTCGAAAACGATAGTCAAAGTATCCAATAAGGACGGAGAATGATTTAAGACCATCTGCGATCCTAAATCACTCTGTATACGCTGAAACTTGCAAAAAAATGTTAATTCCACAGATAAAAAGAGTAACAGGATAGAATACGTATCTGGCACCAGTGTATCGGTGACAAATGAGTTTGGCAGCTTCCTATGCTTGAAGGAATCCACCGGATGACGTTTGTTGAAACGCCTTCCATGCTTGAGGAAAGCCGACTGAGGAATTTGGTAGCTTTCTAAGCCTGAAGAAACCTACCGGATGATACTTTCCATGCCTGAGAAAAGTCGACGTATGAATTTGGTGTCATTCTATGCTTGAAGAAATCCACCGATAACGCTTTCCATGCTTGAGGAAAGCGACTTGGCGGTTTTCTATACTTGAAGAAAAATCCACCGATAACGCTTTCCATGCTTCAGGAAAGCCGACTTGGCGGTTTTCTATACTTGAAGAAAAATCCACCGATAACGCTTTCCATGCTTGAGGAAAGCCAACTTGGCGGTTTTCTATACTTGAAGAAAAATCCACCGATAACGCTTCCCATGCTTGAGGAAAGCCAACAACTACTGAAATCGTTGAAATTTGCAAGTGAATGATGGTTCGATTTTCCCCGAACGTGGGCCACAGATGATTCACACCTTCAAGTCGACTATCCGACCATATTAGGTGTTTAAAATATCGACAAAATTGACTTTGACGCTTCCTAGGGGAAAAATAGTAATTTTGTTACCCTTCAACCGTCAGTTAGAATTTCCCACGTAATTTTACTGAAAAATTGACTGTCTAATTTGCGCGGAAAATCATGCAATTTTGGTAAAAATGCTAGGAATATTCGTGGCCAGATTCGAAAATTGTGCAGGACAGAAGCCTGAACTCCGTGTCATGTGGTTCATTCCCGCGACACGGTGATCAATTATCGTCAGACGGGAGGAATTCCCGTGTCGCGGGATTTTTTTTGGCACAAAAATCCCACGCGCCTCGTTTTTCACACCGTACCACGCGCCAGAACACCGTCACTTAGTAACGGGGTCATGTAACGGTCATTTTTTGGCTTTAAATACTATACACTGCTCCCATTTTTTCCATTCGTTATTTCTTGTTCTTCTTCTACTCTCACTTCTCCTCGCCATTTTTTCATTTTGATTTGCTCAGGTTCCCGTGCCACGGCGACGACATACCGGCGCGCGGGGTTCCCTGAATTTTTGTTTCTTTTTTTTTTTTCGCTACTGCTGGTTGCTGCTACTGCTGATCGGAGCTCCGTTGACTTCCGGGATCACCATGACACGAGTTCTAATAACCGTGACACGGTACCTGATCACCGTGTCGTGGCGTAGTCTGACCGTGTCGCGGCGGCCTACTCTACTGTCTTTACGTTTTTGCAAATTTTGGAGATCAAATTATCATCAATTTTTCTCTAAATTTTTGCTACTTTCTTCATTTTTGGTTCTCTACAAGGATATATGTGAGTTTCCTTTGATTCAGTCTCGAATTTGCTTCAAATGAGTAATTTCATGAAAAACCCTTAAAAACAAATTTGGGGATTTTTTAATCTTGAGGTTTATGTTGAAATTCTTGTCATGAATTTACTTGTATATGTATGTATGTGTGTTTGTGAGCGATTTGAGACAAAAATTGCATGATTTGGTGAAGAATTGGGCAAATCACCATTTTTGGTACTACTTGTGGGAAATGGTGTTCTTGTTGTTCATGTTGTTCCTTTGCACTTGAAATGTTGACATATTGGTCGTAGATCTTGTAAAATATGCTATGATGTGTCAATCTATTGTTTTTGTGCAATTTTGAAACATGTGTTGTGTTGTGTATATACTACATTGTCATGGAGAATATAGTATCACGCAATTAGGAGAACATAGTGTTAATTCGTCATGGAGAAACTAAATACTATAAATGATTCCATTATTTTGCTAATCTTTATCCTTGAGGTAAAAATCTAGCGTATAATCGAAAATGCAATAAATAACTAAATAACTTAGGAAATGATGCTAAGCATTTAGATTTTTTTTTTTATTAAAATGCAACTCGATAGAAATAACTAAATATCTTAGGAAATGATGCTAAGCATTTAGATTTTTATTTTTATAATAGCATGCCTAGACGACGGGATCTTTCCACTCATGGTCGGCGTCAGGCTTTTCAGGAGGACACTCCCACGATTCCCGAGGGTATGGATGATAACGCCTTAGAGTCTGAGCCTCGGCCCCCTACAGGTAGAGGTAGGTTGGCTCCACCTCCGTGGACATCAGACCAGTTGGTTTTCTGTCATGAGAACCACGTTTCTCATCGTCCACTTGCCGGCATAGTTGACGGTACGCTTCGCCATCACGGTTATGAAGCCAGAGATTTGATTCCCCGACTTCATCGGATTATCACGAGGGATCCTGCTGCGAACGCCTTATGGGAATCAGCTAGTCTAGTAGACTTTTATTCAGCGATCCTAGGGTTTCGCAGCCCCCGGGGTTGTGGTGCGACAGTCGCTCGCGCGTTGTTGGAGTATTTTGGGATATTACCAATACCTTTCACTTTGCTTGCGGGGAGATGATAGTGACCCCTCTAGACTTTAGCATGATCACTGGTCTACGCTTCACTGACCGGGCCATAGAACAGATGTCAGATCTTTCTTGTGGAGCAGCAGAGGCAGCCGATTTGTTAGGTCCGATCGTTCAGCATATCATGACTCAGCCGGTGTCTCGAGGTGGTCCTAGGAGCGGGCGATCACCTGAGCAGCGAGTGCGGATCTTCATTTTGATTCTCATTTCCATGACTCTTTCTCCTAATAGGAGTTCGCGTGCGCTCCTTTGCTATCTTCTTTCTTTAGTCAGGATCAGTGAGATAGGATCCTATAGCTGGGCCAGCCTCGGATATGCCGACCTTCTCTTTTCGTTACATCATGGCTGTAGGCAGCTGAACGACGAGTCCCCTGTCACTGTCTACGGTTTATGGAGAGTCGTAGAGGTGACGATACTTTCCTCTTCTTGTTTTATTTTAATTTGTTCGACTCATGTGCTCAATGATTACTTTTCATTGCATCTATGGTTCTACGAGTATTTTCCAAGATTGGCCCCTCGACGGCGTCATGGAGCGGTTCATGACTTCCCTGTCGGGGCCAGCTGGTTCATGTAAGAATTACTTTTGTAGGCTGTCATTTTCTATTTTGACGTTATTTCTAGTGCTTCATTGCAACTTTTTATGGTTTTCAGGTTGCTATTGATGTCTAGTATCGTCCGTGGGCTGGGATGACTATTCTTCCCGAGGCCTTGCAGCTTTCAGCGTACCGCACTGTTTTTGTTGGTACCGGACGCTTTATCTGGTATCAGTGGGAGCGTGTCGTTCGTCATCACAGTGGTGATCGCTTTGTGGTACCTTGTCTCCACCGAAGTCGATGCTGGACTCGCGCTTGCTTAGGGAGTTGATAAACAGGGGAGAGCGCGATACTTTTCCTTGGCAGGAGCTTGTGCGCCTGGAGGGTGATTATGCGCAGGACTTGCTTCCCTCTCTAGCTCCTCTACCCTGTCTTCCCGAGGTACGATTTCTTTCAAGGAGTTTGTTGCTAGTCTCTGTTTTAAATAGTCGAATAACTTGATTATTCATTCGTATTTTAAGACGACTGTTCGCCGTGTGGGGCGAATTGAGATTCCACCTCAATCTATCCGCTACCCAGGGCCGATTGGTATTACCGAGGTCCATGTTGCTGACGCGCCTGAGGGTTTCATACAGGCGCAGGAGTCTCTACCTTATGTTTTTGAGCCGGTAAGCTTTTGATACATTATTCATCCTTTTTAATACCGCTTGTTACTGATTTTTCTCTTTGCTTTGTTCTCAGCCTACTCACCTGAAGATGATGGGCTTCATGAAGCTGGTTGATGCTTTAAAGTACTGCATCATCAAGCTTCGGCGTGGCGCGAGTTGTCGAGGCGGTTCTGGCGATGTTCTTGAGGTATGTTCACTTTTTTCATTTTTACCATTTGTTCTATATTTCGCCATTGACATCTTTCGATTTTGTGTCTTTCATGAGCGACAGAGGTCCTGCTCGCGCTCGAGGCATAGAGGCTCGGACGAAGGGGAGCCTAGTCGTGGCAAACGATCTCCTGAGGTTCATCGGCATTCTCAGTCTCAGTGGGAGCCTCATATTTCTCAGCCGTTTCAGGAGGCTCAGTGGCAGCAGCCTCAGTCTTCCCTGCGCTTTCAGGGTCAGGGTCAGTGGCTGCGACTGTCGTTTTCACAGCCTTCACAGCCTGAATTCAGGTAAGTTATCACTCCCGTGGATTAGGGCCTATATTAAGCTCCATCGTCTGGGGTTCCTCCACCAATGTCGGGCTAGTTTTCAGTTCCAGTGTATGGGACGATGCCTCCACCGACGATTCCTACTTCTTTACGTCAGTCTACACCGTTTACCTGTTGGACGGGTCCTGCTTTGAGTTTGACTGCTACTGGAGTTACAGGGACTAGTAGGGATACTACTCCTCATACTCGGATGATGGTGGGACTCTTTAGCTCACCGTTCCCATATTCACAGGATGGAGATCATACTCATCCTAAATCTTCTAGTTCTGCAGATTTTTGACCGAGGGTCTTTATTTCTTCATACTGTGATGACACTTGACGCTGCTTATTTATTATGACTTATTTTGTACATTATTCATAGTTTATGTATTTATTAGTGTGTGTTAGTGTGTGCTTGAGACTCATTGTGTGTGATTGTGTAGTTATTAATGACGCGACAAAAAAAAACGTAAGTGGAGTAAGTTGAGGGTACCGACCTTCCCCCAAAAGAAAAGAATAAAAAAGAAAAGAAAAATATGAAAAAGTCTTACAACTACTCCAAAATAAATATGTTTGGAAATGGGACGAGATTTATAACTTCTTCCAAAAAAATAATAAAAATAAGAATAAATAAAAATAAATAAATAATAAAGATGAATAAAATAAAATAAAAAATAAAATGATAAAAATAAAAAAAATAAAAATATTAATAAAAAATGTTGAGAATTTTATTAGGGATGAAACTTTCGAAAAACAGAAAAAAAATAAATAAATATAAATAAATGTTGAAGATAAAACAATAAAAAAAATCCGGATAGATACAGGAAAAGGATAAAAAAAAACGCGTGGGCGCCGCGACACGGCACTGTACACCGTGTCACGGCAAAATCTGCCGTGTCGCGGCAAATATTCCCGTGACACGGTGGGAATTCCCGTGTCACGGGGCGCGTATTCTTCAACGGTGAGGTTTACGCGTATAGAAAGATAGATTCTGAGTAGTTTCAAGCATTTTTGCTATAAAATAGGACCAGTATATTCATGATATGCATAATTACGAGACACATAATAATTAGAATTTCATATTTCAATAATAATGTCTCAGAATTTTGATAATACATTGCGCGACTGGTCTTATTCTTTAACCAATGCTGACAAAAGAGAGTTGGAATTGTTTCATGTCAGGGGTTTATTAGTCCTGAGGCATGTAGCAATTGAACATGATTTTCTTAGGGCAGTCTTAGACTATTAGAGTCCAGAAACACATTGTTTTAAATTTGATTACGATGAGATCTGTCCCCTGCCGGAGGAATTCGGTGCCATCTTCGGATTTCCTTCCAGAAATCTTATTGCTATGCCTACCCTACGTGAGTATTATTACCAAGACTTTGAACGCCATCTGAATCTAACAAATCCAGATTTAAATAGAATTGTGTGTGGTAATGAGGTAGACTTAGAAAAACTTGCAAATTTATATTTCAATCGCCCTATCTCTGAGTCTTATCATGTATACCGTAGAAGGGCATATATTTTTTGCATGTTTAGCAAGATTTATTTGCAAATGGTAGGGTAGGACATGCTTTTCTAGCATATGTGCTTGAACATGTTGAATCTGGGAGGTCTCTTACACCTACGTGCCTTGGAGAAACATTTCGTGGCCTTGACGAAGCAAAAACTGACCAGAAAGCCATCAGGAAGGGCTCTCTAGTACTGCTTCAGGTAAAAACACGCTCCGAGTAGCCCCCGTGACATAAAACAATCACCGTGTCATGGTGGCCTTTTGCCGTGACACGGTGAATTCTGCCGTGTCACAGTGGAATCTGCACTTTTTTTTTTCCAACTGATTTTTAAAATTTTTTTTTTATTTTTTTGCAGATTTGGTTAATGGAGCGTTTAGAACTTTTTGAAGCCCCCAATGATATTGAAAAAATGGCCTTAACGATCTAGTCCGCAGGAAGAAGAATTACTATGTGAACATGTCATATGAAGATTGGAAGAATTTCTTTGCAAAGAGAGAATTTTCCAATCGTTGGGTGGTGCCTTGGTGGAGGCTTACTAGGATGGTTGGTACAAATGATACTTCGTATTGCCGTGTTCCTAGTATCTTAAGATTGACTTTTTATCGTCTTTCACGACTGATGCGACAGTATGGACTTGAATAAGTAGTTCCACGCTATAACGATAGTCCTCATGAAGTATCGTTGCATGAAAGTAACGTTCACAAATACGAGACTTATTGGATTGGAAGACCTTTGTGGACCGTTTCTGCAAGTAACCAAGCTCCTCCTCCCTTATCTAGTGCATACAAGGCATGGTTGAATCCTAGAAGTAGGAGGGAACGAGTCGGATCACGCAAATATGATGTGAAGAGCTGTCTTGGAAATAAGAAAGCGCCTCCTAAAGATCGTCTAGGTCCAAGAACACAAGGGATTGAATTTAAGATTCCTTTACTGCCTAAAAGGAAGAATTATGTGAAAGGGAAGGGTAAGGAGAAGATGGTTTATAGAGAGAAGCAACCAAAGAATTTTAAGAAAGGTGAAAGGCGTGAAAGTTCGACTAGGGGTGTGATGGTTCGGGCTACAAAAGACACATTAATGGTAAAGGCCGACCTCGTTGAAAACGAGAAGGAGGTTCCTAAAGTGAAGAAGGATTAGATCAATATTGCTTTGCTTTTATGATTTATAATTTAAAATAAGCGCATGATGCCAATAATTGTAGTCACATTTATTTCAATAATAATAGCATATTTATTTTCTCCTTAAATAAAAATTACAATAACTTTTTTTTTTATAATTTTTTTAATATCCGAGTCAAGGATTCGGACTCAATGGAAGAATGAAAATAAAAAAACATTGAACAAATAACTGAATTCGCGAAGACTGCATCACTAAAAAAAATCGAAAACTCTGAAATTCCATCGTGCCACGGTGGAAAATGTCGTGACACATTGGAAAATGTCTCCTAAAAACGTATCCTTAAAAAGGAATCAGGCCAAACTGTAGACACCTAAAAATGTCTCCCCAAAATCAAACCCGGTGATGAACAACCTTTCACCGCCATTATTGGTCGGGTTGAGTATTTAATCTTGGAGTGCTTAAATCCATATTACCATTTCATAAACCAACCCAATTCCTTGCCCATTTCCCAAAACCATAACTTATTTTCCACTTTTCGTGCCTTTAAACCAAAAATAATTCATTTCGTGTCCTTTTTATAAAAACGTTTGATCCACTTTATTTTGGTCCATAATATGGGTCCAATGATTAAATAGTTGGATGACGCTTGAAAAGAGCTTTCCAACGATATATTATAAGCCCAAATCCGAGTTATAACGAATAAGTTATGGCCAAAATATTAAACCGAGCCCAAATCGAACTTAAGCCCACCTTACCTACGACCCAATGATCATGTGGAGGGTCCAAATGATTTAATCCCAATCCTAAACTAATTAGAAGCTTTTATAAGTTTCTAAAAGATCTTAATTATCCTTTTTGAAAAGATAAGATTAAATAGTTTGAAATTGAATAAAACTCCTTTTTTTGAAAATCCTATTTATATCTGAATTGAAAGACATTCAAAGATAGACAGATATTATTTTCGTGTCTTATAGTTTTTATCCAATTTTATATGGTTGGATAGCCCTTGAAATTATCTTTCCAATTATATATTATAATATCAATTCCGAGCTACACCGTTTCACTATTTTGGCTATATCTTTTGTTTTACAAAATATTTTAATCTGATTTTAATTGGGTTAGAAAGTAGACTTCAAGATCTTTCCAACGATATCTTATTCATCTTATTCCAATTTCTGGATCAAAAGATATGATAAAAATAAAAACCGCAAAAACTGCAGTCTATCGAGTTTTATTCCGATTTAATTCGGATCTTATCTTAATTTTTCGACCCTTATTTTTTCTATATAAATAGAGGTCATATCTCCCCTTTTTTCAAGGGTCAACAAGCTTGATCACAAAATAATTCTCTTCTCCCTCTTTAGCCTAAATACTAGCCACCCTATTCTCTCAAAATACTTCCCCTAATTAAGCACTCCAAGGAGTTCATACAATACCCAAGGTTTTATACTTAAACCAAGGTGTGAAAGTTATAATTAACTGAGGGTTTGGACCAAATCAAATCTAAATTTATTTAATTTAATTTTCATTTGTTTTATAGTTTTATTGAAGTTACTAACAGTTTATTCATGATGTAGCAATTCAAGGAACGCGCAGAATGTGAGTAATTAATTAATTTAATTACTTATTTTATTTTTATATTGCTAGTATCATGATTAGGGTTATTTTATATTTGATTTGAATAACACCATTATGGTTAAATTGCTTCCAATATTGATGTTATTTTATTATATTTATTGATCACCATATTGCATGTTTAAAGGGAATATGTAATTGAAAATCACGCCTAATAAGATAATTTGGTCAACCGGTTTAGGTTTCTTTTTAATCTCGTTGCTTAATTCAAGTGATAACTAATATTTTAGAATTATGTGTTGCATTAATATTAAACCAATTTAGCATAATAATAGTTTGGAGCAAATTGAATATTTTGTTTGTACGCCTTTGAGATCGCAGGAATCACTTTTCACTATAAGAATCGAGTAGAGGCCAATACGGGCGAATGTGACTCCATGACTCACTTCGTACCATCATCCCCGATCTTCCTTTCGTGGTTCCGAACCATATGGAGTTAGTAATCTCATGGATTATGAATGGGGTGTAACCTTCACGGCTCAATCGTTGTTGCCTATCGTTGTCCCTTATCGTGGTTGCCTTTTTATGATCCGTGAACGGTTTACAAGTTCCTTACAAATTTGTTGGCGGCTCCCTACTTTATTTGTCCCTAATCGTATATGTCAATTCCCACTTCCTATGAGTGCCAAGCATATTCACCACATGCTTTTTACGTAGGCGCACTTCGAACGACGCCTACAATTTGGCGACTCCACTGGGGAGGATTCTTGATTATTTATCGATTTGAGTGATCGGTATTTAATTAAGATGAGTTGATGAGACTTGAAAGATTCTTGAAAAATATTCTTGTGATTTAATTGGCATTGTCACATATGCATATGCATTTTCGCTTACCTATTTTGCCACAATAGTACGTGTTCTACGTATGTGGCTAGCCCGGGGAATTTATGCTCTATCAACCCCAAAACGCTCATGGCAATAAGGGTTCATCCGAGTTTTTAAATCCACCCAAACCATGGAGTCGAGTTCGATTTCATCACGAACTTGCGGAGCCGCCCATTGGCATACACCCTCAAGGGAGGCTGCCTTGCTAACGCGTCCAAACTCTTAACCATGGTACCCTTTGACACCCAAAAGCTTGACCATAGTCGAACATAGAACTTGACTTTAGGTTACGAACTTCATTGCATCATGCGTGACTATATGCTTATGTGTGGATTTTTTTTATTGACCTTTTTTTAATTATTTTTTTTTATTATCAAACCCCTTTTTTATTATTATTAGAGTCGAGCCATAGATTTTTTTTTATTTTTGAGTCACCCGGATTTTAATTCCCGTATACTCCACAAGAGTCAACTTGTTTTGGTCATATCCGGAGTTCTAGAAAACGTTATGTGTCGTGCCACCTATGGATCTGTAGCCCCGGGTTTTATCTTTCATTTGGAGTTTGTTTCGTATCAATCCGAGTCACAGATAAAAATTTATAACCCATATACTACAGCCTGTCCGGTTTAGGTGTCTTTTTAGCGTCAACTTTCTTTTGTTTTATTTTTATTTTTTATTTTTATATATCTTTTCGTGTCAAGTTAGTATTAGCCAAATCCTTTAATCCGTGTCAAATCGTATAACATAGGATTATAGAGTTTTTTTATTTATTTATTTATTTTTTCATTTTTTTTATACCCATGAGTCATAACTCTTCTAGAATTCTAAACCTCTTCCTAGTTTCGTGTGATCAATTTTTATGCTAACCTTAACATGTGTTCTTCGTCTTTGATTGTGGTTGATCTTATTTATGAATAACGATTGCCAATGGACCGTTTTAACCTAGTAAATAGCATAAACATTAAAATTTGACAAAATTAATCAAGTTAGTTTGTCTTTTAGTCTTCCGTGCTATTTGGTCATTGGGTCCTTTGTTTTTCACGTCTTCATGTCTAGCCATGCGATCATACCACGAGTCTTAATAAACTCATCTAATCATACATGTTGAGTCATTGTATACACTTTGTCTTCGAGTAATGCACTATATTGTTTATGATCGTATATTAGGACCATGCATGCGTCGTTTTCCGTCGTAATAGGAATGAGTGGAGTTTTCCCATCAGATTTCAAAATTGTTTCTTACACTCTTCCTTTCCAATCTTAGTATTGATTGAATGCATTAAGTGAGTTCATCCTTACAAAGTACTTGAGTCTAAAATCACTAGGCAATAGTTGGAAGAATAAGGGGAACGTCACTCCTTCCTTCTTTCCTTCCAATCAAAGCATCAACAACAAGAAACTTTTTTTTTTTTCACCAGGCGGCAAGAAGTTACTCATAAACATCCATGAAGAAAATGCACGATGCATGCTTCTCACCAAGATTTCATGTTTTCTTCTTCTTTTGTTTCAAACCCTTCCCCCTAAAAAGTCTAGCATAGGCTCTCCTTATCCATGTGTCTATATGTCACATTTCTTACCTTCTTCATAAATGAGCGTCTCTTTCTTACATTCGATCATGTGATAACAATATATAAAAAAAAAAAATTCATCAATTGCCGAACTAAACACAAGGTACACCAATGATTTGAGGCACCTTTGCAACCCTGTCATTCCCCATTAACCACTCAATCACATATCCATTTCTTCATCAACCACTTTGAGCCTCGTCTAACGTTTGGCCTTCATTTCTTCAACCCACATTCACTCAACCCTGGGATTTGAAGATGTGTAATTGTATAACATTCAAAAAGCAAGTAAAAAAAAAGAAGCAAAACAACAATAAAACAATGTCTAAAGGCAAGTGTTCCAATGTCTTTGATATGAACATGTCTCAAATTACGTCTCTCATCGAGTGCTTGGTACCGTGCCTGAGAAACATGAATTCTAAGTGAGTG
Organism: Chenopodium album; assembly: GCF_948465745.1. Classification (NCBI taxonomy): domain Eukaryota; kingdom Viridiplantae; phylum Streptophyta; class Magnoliopsida; order Caryophyllales; family Amaranthaceae; genus Chenopodium; species Chenopodium album. Next base: position 39,614,206 of record NC_137838.1, read on the forward strand.
ATTGACCGCATGATCTGAGATTGCCTACATTGATTCAAAAGAATGAAAAAAAAAATTCTAAACAAAAAAATGTTGAAAATAAAACTTGCAAAGTCCAATTCACAATTACACGTCTTAGGGTTTCTCTCGGGTCTTGAGCCTTTTACCCCTTTCTTCCTTAAACTATCAGCTTAACAACTTTACAACCCTTGAAAGACCTCTTTGAGGTGTACATACACTTGTGCAAATTTCGGTTAGAGCTACGTTCGACCTGATTCCTAACGGATACGTAAGCAACCTCACATCGAGGTGCGGCCACTGCACATTCATATTCATATCCATGCATGATCGAGTTAAAGAATATCCAATGCTTACCCTTATCCATTTAGAGCTAGACTTGGGGGCTTGAGCCCACATCATTTAGCCTACCTAGCCTAAAGAGTCATCATCTTTTACTCTTCTCACATCTCTTTCCATCGTCATAACCCTTGCAGCCAGCCTTAGTATCACATTCACACACTTCACTCACACATCCATATCCATATCCATATCAATCATCCTTCCCTTTAAGAGCCCTTTATCATGAAATCTTGTTTCCCTACGTGCATGCTTTATCATCTTTCAAGATAACATTCATTAGAAGAAGCGTTGTATACTTTCTTAGCTTCCTGACCAGAGCAATGTTCATTGTTTCATGCATCGCATAATGTGCTGAGTAACATTTCTATATCAATGATTTGTAATAATACAAAGCATATCGTTCTTAGCTCCTTGACCTAAGCAACGTTCATAATCACTTCATCTATATACGTGCTTAGCTTCTAGGCTTAAGTGACGTTCAAGATCGCTTCTTTACACCATATATGATGCTTAGCTCCATGACCTAAGTTCATTCATGTATCGTGTCACATGATGTAATTGTCCTTAGCCTCCTAGCCTAAGAACATTCATCATGCATACATTATTTTCAAAACAAGCAATTTAATCCATACGATTCATTTCGTCTTGCTTAAGGAGGAAGTTCAAAACTTCCTCCCTTTTTCATTATTTTCTTTTAGGGAAGTTCAAAAACTTTTTCAAAATTTTTATCGAGGGAAGTTCGAAAACAAAACTTCATTTTTCACGTCTTTCTTTTTCGGGAGAAAGTTAGTACTTTCCACTCGTCTCATGACAAAAATTGACGGAAAATTTTTGCTTTTGCATCTTCGTTTAATTTGCTTGTGTCTACACACACACATATACACGCACACACACATACTCACAAGTCATACACATGTCATGTCACATCAAGTCAAACTTGGTCAAGTCAGTGGTCAAGTCAATCACAATATATACGAGTCCATTGGCAAATTTATTTTTGCAGGTCTCATCTACAGCCCACGTTCGGGGACAAGCGAACCAACTACAACCCACGTCCGGGGACAAGCGGACCATCTACAGCCCACGTCCGGGGATAAGCGGACCATCTACAGCCCACGTCCGGGGACAAGCGAACCATCTACAGCCCACGTCAGGGGACAAGCGGACCATCTACAACCCACGTCCGGGGACAAGCGAACCATCTATAGCCCACGTTCGGGGACAAGCGAACCACTTACAGCCCACGTTCGGGGACAAGCGAACCAACTACAGCCTACATCCGGGGACAATCAGATCATCTACAGCCCACGTCCGGGGACAAGCGGACCATCTACAGCCCACGTTCAGGGACAATCGAACCACAATCATTTCATGACGCAAGGTTCTCGATACACAGAGATTTGCAATCTCATCATCTGTCGACTTTCCTCAATCATGGAAAGTATTATTCGGTGGATTTCTTCAAGCATAGAAAACCGCGAAGTCGGCTTTCCTCAAGCATGGAAAGCGTTATCGGTGGATTTTTCTTCAAGTATAGAAAACCGCCAAGTCGGCTTTCCTGAAGCATGGAAAGCGTTTTCGGTGGATTTTTCTTCAAGTATAGAAGACCGCCAAGTAGTCGGCTTTCCTCAAGCATGGAAGGCATTATCGGTGGAATTCTTCAAGCATAGAATGACACCAAATTCATACGTCGACTTTCCTCAAGCATGGAAAGTGTCATCCGGTAGGTTTCTTCAGGCTTAGAAAGCTACCAAACTCATCTGTCGGCTTTCCTCAAGCATGGAAAGCATTTCAACATACGTCATCCGGTGGATTCCTTCAAGCATAGGAAGCTACCAAACTCATTTGTCACCGATACACTGGTGTCAGATACGCATTCTATCCCTTTACTCATTTATCTGTAGAACTAAAATTTTTTTCCAGGTATCGGCGTATATAGAATTATTTAGGATCGCAGAATGTCTTAAATCATTTTCCGTCCCTATCAACTACTTTGATTATCGTTTTCGAAACTGACGTTTCTGCAAACTCAGTCAAGGTGGGGGCTTCTGTAGACACCTAAAAATGTCTCCCCAAAACCAAACCCGATGATGAACAACCTTTCACCGCCATTATTGGTCGGGTTGAGTATTTAATCTTTGAGTGTTTAAATCCATATTTCCATTTCATAAACCAACCCAATTCCTAGCCCATTTCCCAAAACCATAACTTATTTTCCTCTTTTCGTGCCTTTAAACCCAAAATAATTCATTTCGTGTCCTTTAAAATCATTCATTTCGTGTCCTTTTTATAAAAACGTTTGATCCTGTTTATTTTTGTCCATAATATGGGTCCAATGATTAAATAATTGGATGGGGTTTGAAAAAAGCTTTCCAACGATATATTATAAGCTTAAATCCGAGTTATAACGAATAAGTTATGGCCAAAATATTAAACCGAGCCCAAACCGAACCTAAGCCCACCTTACCTACGACCCAATGATCATGTGGAGGGTCCAAATAATTTAATCCCAATCCTAAACTTATTAGGATTAATTAGAAGTTTCTATAAGTTTCTAAAAGATCTTAATTATCCGTTTTGAAAAGATAAGATTAAATAGTTTGAAATTGAATAAAACTCCTTTTTTTGAAAATCCTATTTATATCCGAATTGAAAGACGTTCAAAGATAGACAGATATTATTTTCGCGTCGTATAGTTTTTATCCAAATTTTATATGGTTGGATAGCCCTTGAAATTATCTTTCCAATTATATATTATAATATCAATTCCAAGCTATAACGGAAAAGATATGAATAAAATGTCGAACTCTATCCAAAACTGACACCGTCTCACTATTTCGGCTATATCTTTTGTTCTACAAAATATTTTAATCTGATTTTAATTGGGTTAGAAAGTAGACTTCAAGATTTTTCCAACGATATCTTATTCATTTTATTCCAATTTTTGGATCAAAAGATATGATAAAAACAAAAATTGCAAAAACTGCAGTCTATCGAGTTTTATTCCGATTTAATTCGAATCTTATCTTAATTTTTCGACCCTTCTTTTTTCTCTATAAATAGAGGGTCATATCTCCCCTTTTTTCAAGGATCAACAAGCTTGATCACAAAATAATTCTCTTCTCCCTCTTTAGCCTAAATACTAGCCACCCTATTCTCTCAAAATACTTCCCCTAATTAAGCACTCCAAGGAGTTCATACAATACCCGAGGTTTTATACTTAAACCAAGGTGTGAAAGTTATAATTCACTGAGGGTTTGGACCAAATCAAATCTACATTTATTTAATTTAATTTTCATTTGTTTTATAATTTTATTGAAGTTACTAACAGTTTATTCATGATGTAGCAATTCAAGGAACGCGCGGAATGTGAGTAATTAATTAATTTAATTACTTATTTTATTTTTATATTGCTAGTATCATGATTAGGGTTATTTTATATTTGATTTGAATAACACTATTATGGTTAAATTGCTTCCAAATTGATGTTATTTTTTTATATTTATTGATCACCATATTTCATGTTTAAAGGGAATATGTAATTAAAAATCACGCCTAATAAGATAATTTGGTCAGCCGGTTTAGGTTCCTTTTTAATCTTGTTGCTTAATTCAAGTGATCACTAATATTTTAGAATTATGTGTTGCATTAATATTAAACCAATTTAGCATAATAATAGTTTGGAGCAAATTGAATATTTTGTTTGTATTCCTTTGAAATCGCAGGAATCACTTTTCACTATAAGAATCGAGTAGAGGCCAATACGGGCGAATGTGACTCCATGAATCACTTCGTACCATCATCCCCGATCCTCCTTTCGTGGTTCCGAACCATATGGAGTTAGTAATCTCATGGATTATGAATGGGGTGTAAACTTCACGGGTCAATCGTTGTTGCCTATCGTTGTCCCTTATCGTGGTTGCGTTTTTATGATCCGTGAACGGTTTACAAGTTCCTTAAAAATTTGTTGGCGGCTCCCTACTTTATTTGTCCCTAATCGTATATATCAATTCCCACTTCCTATGAGTGCCAAGCATATTCACCACATGCTTTTTACGTAGGCGCACTTAACACGACGCCTACACAAACGTAGCTCTATTGGGTCATGAACCCATGCAACTAGGCATAGAATTTCTTGAGTTGATCCAAGTTGGTTAAATTGTGGAAACCGTTACCGTCCATGTCTACCAATTGCGCCGCTCCGCTGGACAAGATGGCTTTAACAATGTACGGGCCTGACCAATATGGTTTGAATTTTCTTCTTGGATCCAACACATTGTTTGATGTTCCTAGTCTTGACTTTTTTATTGATATGTCGCGTCATACGCTGTTGGTAGGTTTGGACATGATTTAAAGCTGCCAAGCGTTTTTCATCAAGTAAGACTAGTTCATCATATCTTGTTCTAATCCAGTCGACTTCATCTAGTTGGGTTTCCAACGCGATTCGGAGAGAAGGGATTTCGAGCTCTATTGGTTGTACAACTTCAACTCCATAGACCAAAGAGAAAGGGGTAGCCCCCGTTGATGTACGAACAGAGGTTCGATAACCCCAAAGGGCAAAATGTTGCTTACTTTGCCAATCTTTGTAATTTTCTGTCATCTTTTCAATGATAGTTTTCACATTTTTGTTGGTCGATTCGAACGCACCATTTGTTTGTGGTCTGTAAGGTGATGATATGTGATGCTTGATATGATATATATGTAATAATTCCGCGCATTCAGCTTGGAAATGTGTTTCATTATCACTAATCATCTCATGAGGTACCCCATAGGAGCATATGAAATTTTTCTCAATGAATTGAGCTACGTGTTTCGCCGTTAGCTTAGCATATGAGGAAGCTTCGACCCATTTGGTGAAATAGTCGATTGCTACGAGGATGAATTCATGCCCCCCTTATCTTGGTGGCGTTATCTTTCCAATGATGTCGATGCCCCAAGTAGAGAAAGGCCATGGAGACGTATATGTGTAGAGAAGCGAAGGAGGAAAGAGCTGTAAATTTGCATAGACTTGACACTTCATACATTTCTTGACATATTCGTGACAATCTCTCTCCATAGTAGTCCAATAATAACCTTGTCGTTAAATGTTTTGGACTAACATCTTCGCATTCATGTGCGTTCCACATATAGCGATATGAAGGTTTTCCATGGTTCTGTGTGCTTCTTTCTTGGCTATGCATAAGAGATTTCTCCCTATTGCAATCCTTTTGTGGAGTTCTCCCCTGATGAGCACATACTGTGAGGCCAGGAGCCTCAAAGCACGGCGTGCCCTTTTATCAGTATTATGAGGGTATTCTCCTCTTGTCACGTAATTAAGGATATATGTATACCATGGCTCTTCATCTTCTTCTTGTGGTTCTTGTTCATCGTCAGGTCCGTGAACATAAACCGGTTCATATCTTCTTTCTATGGTCAACGACATTCTGATTGTGTCCGATGGAATTCGCACCATTGATGCTAATTTAGCTAGTGCGTCGGCGAACTGGTTTTCTTCTCTAGGCAAGTACGTATATTCGTCTTCATTTAGTTGCTCCGTGAGAGTTTCTAGATGAGCTTGATACGTAGCGAGACTTTCACTCCTCACCTTCCATCTCTTGGAGATTTGGTTAATGATTAGTAAAGAATCACCGTAGATTATGAGCTTCTTAATTCCCAAGGCAACAACTGTTTCTAATCCCAATATACATGCTTCATATTCTGCGGCATTGTTGGTGACATCAAAGTCGAGTTTCATGGAAATTGGGATATGCTCTTCATTGGGTGATACAAGAAAGACTCCTACACCACAACCTTTTTGGTTTGAAGCTCCATCGAAATAGAGCGTCCAGCTATCATCTTCGGTCATGAGTAAATTTTCGTCACAAAAATCGTACTAATTTTCTTCTTTCTTAACTTCTTCTAGCGGAAAATCTACTAAGAAGTCAGAAACCGCAGAACCTTTGATAGCTTTTTGTGGTACAATTTTCAAGTCAAACTGAGCAAGTTTGACTATCCACCTTTATAATCTGCCATTGAGTGTTGCTTTTTCGAACAAGTATTTGAGAGGATCCATCTTGGACACGACATGCACTGTATGGGTGAGCATGTAATGTCTTAGTTTTTGTGTGTATCGCGTCTCATATCCTTGAAGTTTCTTGCTCAAATAGTAAATTTCATTCTCCTGGCTTTTAATCTCTTGTGCTAGCATTGCTCCCATCGTTTCTCTTGTGACCGTAAGGTAGAGTCGAATAGGAAAGTCAGGTATTGCTGGCGCTAGCACAGGTGGGTTTGCCAGGTATTCTTTGATTTTGTCGAAATCTTTTTGGCAATCTCATCCCATTTGATTGGGACATTTCTCTTAAGCTTTTTAAATATAGGTTCACATATCGTCGTGAGTTTTGATATGAACCTACTTATATATTGCAACCTTCCAATGAAACCTCGAATTTCCTTCTCAATTTTGGGCGGTGGCATGGCCATGATCGCTTTGAGTTTTCTGGGATCTATTTCAATCCCTTAAGAACTGATCACATATCCATGTAATTTGCCTGACTTGACTCCGAATGCACACTTTGCTGGATTTAATCTCATGTTGTACTTGCGGAGTCTTTCGAAGAACTTGCGAAGTGCAATGATGTGGCCTGGGCGATCTTTAGACTTAACGATCATATCATCGACATATACCTCCACCTCTTTGTGCATCTATCATGTAACAATGCTGTGGCTACTCTTTGGTAGGTGGCACCCGCGTTTTTCAACCCGAATAGCATTACCGTATAGCAATATGTGCCCCATTGTATGATGAATGTGGTTTTCTCCATATCTTCTTCGGCCATTAATACTTTATGATATCCGGCTTAGCCGTCCATGAATGATAGGAGTGCATGGTTTGCTGTGTTATCGACCAGAATGTCAATGTGAGGTAGAGGGAACCCATCTTTCGGGCTTGCCTTATTGAGGTCCCTGTAATCAGCACACATTCTGACCCTTCCATCCTTCTTTGGAACTAAAACGACATTTGCTATCCACTCTGGATACTTGGATACTTCGATGAAACCTACGACCAATTGCTGTCTTATTTCTTCTTCGATTTTGAGAGCCACATCCGGTTTCATACGGCGCAATCAAGTTATTGAATTTTTCCTACGGGACAGACCTAAACGCGACGTTAAAACGTCTATGCTTATGCAAAAATGCCAAATTAATAACAGGAATATTTTTCAAGAATCTTTCAAGTCTCATCCACTCATCTTAATTAAATACTGATCACTTAAATCGATAAATAACCAAGAATCCTCCTCACTAGAGTCGCTAAATTGTAGGCGTCGCTCGAAGTACGCCGACGTTAAAACATGGTGTGAATATGCTTGGCAGTCATAGGAAGTGGGAATTGACATAACACGATTAGGGACAAATAAAGTAGGGAGCCGCCAACAAGTTTTTAAGGAACTTGTAAACCGTTCACGGATCATAAAAAGGCAACCATTATAAGGGACAACGAAAGGAAACAATGATTGACCCATTAAGGTTACACCCTATTCATAATCCATGAGATTACTAACTCCATATGGTTTGGAACCACGAAAGGAGGATCAGACATGATGGTACGAAGTGAGTCATGGAGTCACATTCACCCGTATTGGCCTCTACTCAATTCTTATAGTGAAAAACATTCATGCGTTCTCAAAGGCATACAAACAAAATATTCAATTCGCTCCAAACTATTATTAAGCTAAATTGGTTGAATATTAATGCAAAATATAATTCTAAAATATTTGTGATCACTTGATTAATTAACAAGATTAAAAGGAACCTAAACCGGTTGTCCAAATTATCTTATTTGGCGTGATTTTCAATTACATATTCCCTTTAAACATGCAATATAGTGATCAATAAACATAATAGAATAAAATCAATATTGGAAGCAATTTAACAATAATTCCACCAATACAAAATCATTAGAAAAATAATAGAAATAAAAGGAACATAATTCTTACTTTGATTCTGTTTGCTTGCAACTACAAAATAATAAACGAGTTAGTAACTTCAAGGAAATAATAATAGAACAATAATTGAATTAAATTAAATAAAGTAGAGTTGATTTGGGGCCAAACCCTCAAACAGTTCTACCTTTCACGCCTTAGCATAAGGACAGAACCACAAGTAAAGTATGGACTCCTGGGAGTGCTTGAAGAAGAAATTTTGAAATAAGAAGGGTAGGCTAGTGTTTAGACTAGAGCATAAGAGAGAGAAAAATAGAGAATTAATTGATGCCTCGTACATCAGAAATGAGGGGGTATTTATAGAAAAAATGTGCTGAGGGAACACACGAAACCCTAAAATGATAAAAACCCTAAAAAAGTATCCCGCGACACAGCACTGTGTACCGTGACACGGGAATTCCCACCGTCAGACGGGAAAAATTCCCGTGACGCGGTAAACAGTTGTGGGACACGAGAAATATTTTAGGGTACGGGGAATAAAACGCGTGAAGGGTTTACGCGGAACGGACACGGAAACTCCCGTGTCACAGAAGGTTTCTCGTGTCACGGGAAATCCCACTGTCAGACGGGACAGTTTCCCGTGACACGATGGACTATTGTCGTGACGCGAGAATTCTTTGTTCCTTTTTTCCGTCTAAATTAATTTTTAACCCTAATTTCGTTCAGCATTTTAAGTGTCGATTGATAATTTCGGGCCATTTTCTGATTTATTATTATTTGGGCAAAAGTAAGAAAATAAAAATAAATAAAAATAAAAATTTTGGGCCAAAAATAATAAAATAATAAAATAAAAAAGGTTTGGGTTGAAATTAAAAAATCTATGCTTTGACTAAACATCAAGACTAATCCATGGACTATTCAAAAATTAGATTTAATTAAATGCAATTTTTTTAAGCACTCTCGGGATTAAATACTGAACCCGACCAATAATGGCGGTGAAAGGTTATTCATCATCGGGTTTGGTTTTGGGGAGACATTTTTAGGTGTCTACAATAGTGCAAACAATTTCAAGAATAATGAACCGAATAAAAAACCCCCAAATTCGAAATTTTTGGTTTAACGATTCCAAAATCGTTCAAATTTAGCCAGAAAAGAACAAATTTTAGCAAAAAAACTTACAATGGATTAAGAAAAATATGAATTAAGGAAGAAATTTGCTTCCTTCAGCTTCGAAAATCGCAAAAATCCGAGCTTCCTAGAGGGAGAAAAGGGGGGAAAATAGCGAAGGAAAGAGAAAGAAATTGTAAAGTGAAAATCGCGCTCAGGAATATAACTTTATTGACATAAATGTCGCGCGCAACTGAATCTGTCGCGCGTGACATACCAGCGCAACTCAGAACGATGCGCACGCCTGGCCAGCGTGACCCACAGAGTTGCGCGCGGATGCTAGTCACTAAAATGACCGGAATCTTTATTTTGATCAGTTTGATCATTTTTAAACGGTTTTTGCTCGTTATTAGACGTAATGGCGTGCAAATTATCAAAATCATTTTTGATTTGCTTTGCATATTGTAGTTTGTTTTCTTCTTTGTTAGTTTTTTGCATCATTCTTGCATGCAAACCATGCTTTGGGCCTTTCCAAGCATACGTTTTGAACGTTTTTTCGTAAGAGTGCCTTAAGACGTTCCGTGGTGGTGCTTTACGTAAAAGCACCCATAGACATGTTTGTCATTTTACTGTATTGACGTTACAAATGTGCGGGTTTTCTTCTTTTTTCACGTCCGAAGCAAAAAGGAAGGCGTTTTCATGCAGCGTAAAAATGCAAATGGCGTATCGTACGGCGTAAAATTGTACGGCGTAGGTGTTGCGTAAAATTTCACTTCAGCCCAAGCTTTGCGAGATCTTCCTCTTGGGACTAAAAGGTAGAAAATTACTGTAGGCGTTAGCTCACGAGTCGACAGGCACGCTGAACCATTAGGAACATGTACTTCTTGAAAGGGAGCAAATACGGTAGTTAGTGCACTTACTAACTTACCGGACAGTTAGGGTGTCGAAATCATCCCCTGTATAAAGAAGCGACGAGAAATTTCGCGCCTATGTAGTCACGTGCCCCCAGTCTTGAGACACATGTACTCATCTTGTGGACAAAACTGCTCAGAGAGTTGTTGACTTTCTTCCCTCTCACTGGATTAGGATATATGCCTTCAGTCCTGAGACATGTATTTCTATCTTGTGGACATTCGGCTCGAATACCGGACCATTTCGGCTCGAATACAAAAAACCCCTTTTCATCTTTTTTACTTTGTTAAAGTCAGGCTAAATTTTCAATGATATATCGAGGGACTTTAGACCAACAATGACAAGATTGAAAGGAAATTTTCCCCTTTTATCCTTTTAAAACCAATTTCTTCTCATAATTTGACATCACCCAGAACACCTTTACTTGTAAAAGCGTTCTACAAATGCAAATGATCAATCTAGATTCTTTAGCGTGTTAAGACTAGGAAAAACTTTTTCTAGCCTTAATAGCTACTTGTTCCAAACACTTAGCGAATCAAGGATTGTTTCGACATCCTAAACATTACTGAAAGATTCTCTATCCTTAGAGAACTTCGCAGAATGAGTCTCGGATTTATTTCCATGACTACTTTGATCATCGTCTATTCTAGACTCGATCGAAGTGGGGGCTAACTGTAGACATCTACTTTTGTCCTCTTGTCCCGACAGGAAGTGCAATGGCGATAAATAAAACCATCTTCGTATTGGATCAAAGTGAAGAATACTTATGGAGAACATGTTAAGCCACAAAACACAAAAGACTATCCTAAATTAAAGATAAAAGCCCAAACAAAGGTCTAATTAACTAAACCCGATCATAATTAGGCTTAAGCCCGTGCTTAAAACCCGATCATAATTAGGATTTAGGAGCGCCTAGGTTAAATCTTAGTGCTACCGCAGAAAAAGCCACGCGCATCTTAAACAGTCGCGCTGGGCTGCCGCGTGCAACTTATTCAGTTGCACACGACACCCAGCGCAACCTCCAGAGTTGCGCTATGGAAGATTCAAAATTATACAGAAAATATAAATCAAATCTTACCATAAAGCCTCGCACAAGACAGTTAGTTGCGCTTCCCATAGCAGTGCAACCTAATCACTTGCGCGCGACACCTGCTATGGCAGAATACTCAAAACCCTAAACCTAATCATTCCCTATAAATAAGAGCTTAAATCGAGGCTTAAAGAGACAGAAAATGACCTAAACTCTGGTGAAATACTTGTGAACTTGTGCAACCTAGCCCCTCTTGTCCTAAACACTGACCCCTTTAGATATTTTTTTAATATGGTGGAGGTTCCCTAACAAGAAGGAGTCTATAAGTATTCTAAACGGAGATCTAGCAAAAATAAGTGGTAATTCCCGAGCACTTAGTTAAATCACATTTATTTTCTTGTTTAAAAAAACCTTAATTAATTAATTAGTGTTGTTTGATCACCTTTAAAATAATTAATTAATCAATTCCACATAGTATCTTGTGTTAAATAGAGATTAGAATTGAATTACTTAATTGTTGGTTGATCACTTAAGCCAAGGCGAATATTGTTTATTTTCTTGTCCTTTTCACGAATTTGATTAAATAAGAATGACGACATTACGATGTAATTCCTACATGAATTAATATGTGTAAATAAAATCAACTAACATAGTTTTGGGTATCGTGTTGCATATATTGTTTGGTGATGAAATTGTAAAAAAGGAAGAGCTAGTAGAGGCCGCACTAGGGCTAGGATAACGATTCCCCCCTAAAAGGAACGTTATTTTAGTACCTTCTCTCCCAAACTCAGTTCTGGTTTATAGACCAATTTGGGCATGGGTAAACTTATGATTCGTGCTAATTATTCCATGAACTCCACATGGAAGAAAGGCATGAACGAGGCTTATGAGTTTTCCTAAAACTCATTGGCGACTCCCTACTTGTTTCTTACAAATAAGCGTAATGATAGAATCAATTCTAATTCAAGGTCCCCCAACACAGTCGGGAATTCAAATCCTACTACACCCTAACAAGTGTAAAGTCCTAGGCTTTAAAGGGCCATGGGAATTTAAGGAGAGGACCCCTTACAATGGGAACCCCCTACTTACATTACACTCACTTGTGTGAGGTTCGGCTAGAGCTACGTTTGGCCTGATTCCTAACGAATACGTGGGAAACCTCACTTCGAGGTGCGGGCGTAATAAGAATGCATTCATATATACTTTTATAATTGATCATGTCAAGGGGATCCCCTATGCTCATCCCTATCTACTTAGAGCTAGACTTAGGGGCTTGATCCTTACATTATTAGCCTACAATCTTTTGACTCTTTTCAATATATTTTTCTACACACTTAGCCCTTGCGGCCTAACCTTAGTGTCACTTTCACACACTGAACAGATACATGACCAAATAGTCCTTCCCTTAGGAACCCTTTGTCATGAAATCTTAACACAACGTTGAAGCATACTTTGTCATAACAAAATTACTCATCACTCATCATTGCACCACAAAGTATGAAGTACTTAGCCTCCGTGCCTAAGTCACCTAAATACTTTCATTATCAAGTCAACTAGGATAGTCTAAGATGTTACAATCCTGGTACTGTTAGAGACAACGTTAATGAATTAAGCCCATTTGACATACACCTTCAAAAACTTCGTTTCTTTCTTTTTTCGCATCTTTCTTTTTCGGGAGAAAGTCTGTACCCTCCACAAAATGACGGAAATTTTTGTTTTTCTGCATTTCTAGCCATGTACATATCGAGTTTCATGAGTCAACACTATGCAGACACGAGTCACATCTTGTCGAGTCAGCCTTAAGTCAGTCAATCATAGTGAGTCATCATTAAGTCAAGTTTATACCTTGAGTCATGTCAAGTCAATGAGTCAAGCGACACTAAGCCTTAAGTCAACCTTAAGAAAGACAAGCAAAGTCCTATATTCGAAAATATAAATGCAGGTACATTCTAGTGAGTAAGAACATTCTCGGATTTTTTTTAAAAAAAAAAACCGCGAATATAAATCTGACTCCAACGTCAGACGACAAGGCTGTCGCCTGGCGATAGAGTGAGAACGCGGCGACAATATGTTCTGTTGAGCGCCGGTGTAGCGACAAGATGCGTGGTCCGATATTGGATTATGCGGAGCTCATACAATAATTTCAGGTTCCTTGGGACGCTAGTTAGCCCCTATAAGCAAATTGACATGATTAGTAGTCGACTCGATTACAATCGTAGTAATTGATTGACCTGACAAAAAATCATCTCACTTAGCTTAAGCGCCTAATACAATGGCTCATTACAAGCACCAAGGCATTGGTTCAAAAGCAAGCAATTATACGACAATTTTTCCAAGATTGGATTGTCATCCCTAATCGACAATATTTCCAAATATGGATTGTCGCGCGCATCTTCTTTAATGACAATTTTTCCAAGATTGGATTGTCACCTCTGGCAATGTTTCCAAGCGTGGATTGTCGTGCTCCGGCTCAGTTTGGTAAATTTTTCCAAGTACGGATTGTCATCGCTGGCAAGTTTTCCGAGATTGGTTTGTCATACACATTGGCAAAATTTCCAAAGGATTGTTGTATGTCTCTATTCATCATAAATTTCGGCAAAGGTTCCTCAACGTGGATTGTCATTCATTTCAGTAAGTGGTAAAGTTTCCTGAAGTGGAATGTCATTCGACTCTTTTTTACAAACGTTCCAAGACGCGGATTGTCAATTGTGGCAATATTTTCCTAAAAGGATTGTCGCATAGCATTGGCAAATTTCCAAGGTGGATTGCTTTCAACAGTTATATTTCAAGATGTGGATTGTCGATAGTAGCAAAGTTCTTATTACAGATTGTTACGAAGCATTGGCATTCTTTCTCAAAATTGGATTTTGGCAAATTTTCCGTGATACGGAGTGTCGCTTCATCGTAGTAACATTTCCAAGGATAGATTGTTACGTGGCATTGACAACTTTCCCTAAATTTGATTGTCATAAATCATACAAGAGTCGTGTTGGCAACTATTCCAAAAGAAAAGAGGATTGTCATCACCTAAAGCATCAATAGCAAAGTTCTAGAGAACTTTAAAGGATCGACAAGCGTTGATCTTCGGTAATTTTCTTCGGAATATTATCGCAGCAAATGATGATGACTTCAAGCGAAGATGTCTTCGACAACGTTCCCTAGCTTGCGGAGGGCTGTCACAAACACTTAGAGGTGAGTTCAAGCGAAGTTATATTCGATCATGTTCCCTGGCTTGCGGAAGATGATCACAAGGCGGTAGAAGATCGTTTCAAGGGAAGCAATCTTTGATAGGATTCTCTGGCTTACAGAAGATTATCGTAGCGGAAATTGGAGGCAGTTACAAGCACAGAAGTCTTCAAGATGTATCCTTTAACTTGAGGAAGATTGTCAAAGAAGCAGGATGGCGTTCCCTAGCTTGTGGAAGGTTATCGCAACACCAAATGCAACAAATCGGTTACCTAAAGAGACGTGTGCTCGACGGTGTAAGATACGCGTTTCTTTACTATTTTATCTGTTTTAACTAACACTAGTTTGCTGGTATCGACATTACAAGAATGATATAGGATCGCTGAACGTTGGCAATCATTCTCCGTCCCTATCGGTACTTTGACATTTGTTTTCAAAACTTGCGTTTCTCAAAACTTAGTCAATGTCGGGGATTCTATAGACACCAATTTATGTCTCCCCTAAACTGAACCCGGTGATGAGTACCTTTTGTGTTGAATCATAATCGAATGAAGTGAAAGTGTGGAAAGTCTAATGTAGTTAGTTTTTATTGAAAATTTCTCTTTCTGTTTTCCAAAACCAACTCTATTTTATGAAAATATCCAATCCTGTTTAATTTGGTCCATAAGATGGGTCCAATAATTGTGAAGTTGGATTCGACTCGAAAAGAGATTTCCAACGATATATTATAAGCCCAATTCGATGAATAATGAGGAAGTTATGGCATAAATACTAAACTAGGTCTGGTTTGGTTATTATATGCGGCCCAATAATCTAGAGGAGGACCTATTATGAATTATCATTCCTAATGCAATTAGGATTGATTATAGTCTTCTAGGGTCTTCTAGAAGGTTCTTTTTAATCCTAATGAGATTAGGATTGATAATTATGATTTATGAGTTTTATATGGAATAAAAGAAGTGTTTTAAATGAAATTAAGATTTTACCCTTTGTACTGCCTTTTACGACTTGGTTTTATCAAAAAGTAGATTCCGCGTTGAAAACGCGTTGAAAATGCGTGGAAAAACCTTCTGCAACGCCAAACGACAGGTTGTCGCCTGCAACAGATCCTGTTGTTTGCGACAAAGGCTTGTTTTATTCCTTTTCGAGCTCTATTCTATTTATTGATTCCGGACTATTTCATTATAAATAGTGTTCTTAGACCTTCGTTTTTAGTCATCAACTCTTAACCAAAATTCTCTAATTCTCTTCTCTCTCTCTAAGCTAAAGCTTATTCTCTCTCTCTCTTTCTAGCGTAACCTTTTACAAACAAAATTCCTCATACATTAGCACTAAACACACCTAGCCAAGTTCGAAGTTGCCTTCGCTTTAGACGTGAAAATTTTGTTATTTCTGAGGGTTTGGTCCCAAATATTTATTTCAATTATTTAATTTAATTCTTTGATTTAATATTTTCCTTAAAGTTACTAACGTGTGTATTTTTTTATTAGAAAGAGATACGAGGCATCTAAGTAAGTGTTTTAATTGTTTTATTGATATTAGGATATAGAAATCATGTTTAGGTTGTTATTTTGATTCCTAGTATCATGTTAGGATGTTTTCCCTAGTATCATGTTAGGATGCTTTTCTTAGTATGATGTTTAGGGTTAAAATAAGTTCTATATATCAATTGTGATTTCTATGATGCTTCTTATTTTCTTTCTTAATATCATGTTGGTATCATGTTAGGGTTGAAGCTTTGATTTTTATATGTTTAGTGATATGCTAGGGTTTGTTATATATTTTGTTAGTATCATGCCTAGGATTTTGCTATTATTATTGAGCTCTAATGATGGTATTATTATTATTATTATTATTATTATTATTATTATTATTATTATTATTATTATTATTATTATTATTATTATTATTATTATTATTATTATTATTATTATTATTGTTATTATTATTATTATTGTTATTATTATTATTATTATTATTATTATTATTATTATTATTATTATTATTATTATTATTATTATTATTATTATTATTATTATTATGATTATTATTATTATTCTTATTGTTATTATTATTCTTATTGTTATTATTATTCTTATTGTTATTATTATTATTATTGTTATTATTATTATTATTGTAATTATTATTATTATTGTTATTATTATTATTATTGTTATTATTATTATTATTGTTATTATTATTATTATTATTATTATTATTATTATTATTATTATTATTATTATTATTTTTATTATTATTATTATTATTTTTATTATCATTATTATCATTATCATCATTATTATCATTATTATTATTATTATTATTATTATTATTATTATTATTATTATTATTATTATTATTATTATTATTATTATTATTATTATTATTATTATTATTATTATTATTATGTAGCTTAATTATATTTTATTATTTATTGTTTGATCACGCCTTTTATGCATGTTTAAAGGGAATTGGTACTTGTAATCGCGCTTAATAAGATAATTTATAATCTTGTTGTGGGTTAATATGATTATAATTCAAGCGATCGCCAATAATAGATTTTTTTGTGTATTTAATATTCAACCAACATAGATTAAACATGTTTAGGGTAAATCTAATGATTTCATGTTAGTCAGAAATCGCACATGTATACAAGAAGAATAAAGTAGAGGCCTATTATTAGGGCGGGTTCTTTCTCTTTTAGATTGGATTTTTACATTTATCCCCAAACTTCTAGTCTTGGTTCCAGACCTATTAGAGTTAACGATCTCTTAGGGGTGTAACCTTCACCTTGTGAATGGTTTACAAGTTCCTAAAACTTGTTGGCGACTCTTTTGCTCTAGCTTCCTTCCCTTTGGACGCCATTATACTTTAGTCTGTGATCATAGTGGGGTTCAAGTTTTGGGTAATGCTTGAAATATTCCCTACACTTAGTATAATATTGCTGCACTTTTTGACATACCATTACCTTTTTGTGTCTTATTGAGAACACAATAACTCAAAATACTCGTTAAAATTGTGGAAAAATAACAAAAAAACAGAAAATATAAGGAAAAAGCGTGAAATTTTACCGCATTCTACCCCCTAAAAGAAAACGAGTTATGTCCCCGTAACTAAACATACCTAAAACAACTCTGGGTATTTCTTTTTCATTTCATCTTCTGCCTCCCAAGTGGCTTCCTCATACTCTTGGTTTGACCATAGCACTTTCACAATCTTAACATTCTTATTGCATGTACAACGCACTTTTGACGAAGGGTGGAACTAGGTCGTTGAAACTAATCCTCCCTTGATCATACTAAATTTATAAATACATAACAAACCTACATAAAAGTATAGAGGCAAGTCATGGGTTGAACCCAAAGGAACGGTAATGTTCAAGCGCTCTCAACAGGGATCAACAAGTAATCATGACAAACAAATAAAACGAGGAATCAACAAAACGAAGAACCAAATAAATAAAGCACTAGGAACGGCGATTAACAAGTAATCATGACAATTGTAGCAACTCGAGAACAATATGCAAATCAATGCTTGTGAAGACTAATGGCAAGCTCAATCAAAAGAGTCAACAAGCTATCTCCTAGAGGTCAAATTAGCACCAACTACGAGAGACTCTAACTAGGAGTATCACTAATCAAGCTCAATCAACAATTGCAATTCCTAAATCAATGGTCCGTATCATTAGAAACTGCAATGCAATCTAGCATAATTCTCAAGGCCTAATTGAATTACACACATGCAAACTTCCATTAATCACTTTAATCTCAACAATTAATCAACACAATCCCCAAATTAAGCACAACCAATCAATCATACAAGTTTCACCCTAACCCTAACCAAACAACTACTCTAACATCATCATCTAATCAACTAACAACTAAAGAAATCAAGAATCAACAATATATGAAGAATAACTACACTAATCAACAATAAAACATCAAAATCAAACCAACATATATGTCCTAGCCTCTTTTGACTTTGCACGGCTTTTTCCAACTTTCATTTGCCATTATTCACAATATATAGAAAAGACAAGCTTGGTTACAAATAGAACAATTATCCAACCTTATATACCACAAACTCCAAAAACATGACCATTTGCTTCACAAAAACCAAAAATGGAAAAAAAAGAAACAAAAGGCTCAAAGTTATAAATATGTGGCTTGAAAAGAAGGGGAAAGGCTCAAATGGTTAGCAAGAAGGCAAAAGTAAACCTAAATGAACTAAAAATAAAGAAGATTAACCTAGAAAATAAAAATTACCACCCCAAAGAATTGCCTTTGTCCTTCCTAGTTCGTTTGACCTCAAGTTTGAGAATTGTGAGTCAAGATTCAAGATTAGGTCCGCAATAGTCAAGGATACATGCCGGTGCAATTATATGTTGAAGGCTTGGAAAATAATGAAACTCACATGGATGTAGCAAAAACTCACTATTGGTGTCAATTCGACTATAGGAAGCAACTACCAACATGCCACAAACAAGTAGAATCCGGTTTCATGGTCCCACTAGTTCTAACCAACTACCTTAGCATGCTTTATCCTAGAATCAACCAAGCATACTCTCAAACCGTGCACACCGTTACCATTTAAGAAGAAAAGCATTTTACTATACAAGTCCAAAAGTATTATGTCCAAAGCAAGAACAAAACAAAGATACATTGCAAATTTGCCTTGATAGAAACAAAAACCTTATTGGAGTTTTTAAAAATAAAAGAACATGGAAAAGCATATACAAAGGTGCATGAATAAAAATCCCATCAAACATGATAGAATAACCTCCCCCAAGCTTGAATGAGACAATACACTCAAACGTAAATCATAGAAACCATGTGAGGGGAAAACAAGAAGAGCAATCTAACAAACCAACATACGTCCAACAAGTCATCATCAACTTGAGAAAGAGAAAGGAAGGATATTACCGGATATTAGGTGGGTGTAAATACCCGCAAATGACCCAATTAAACCTTTCAAAGCTAATTTCCTCAAGAATTGAACCTTGCCTCTAATATGCTAGCAAAAAAAGGAGTCAAACTTCCTTGGTTCTTGATTCTAATTGAGGCACCAAAGTATATTAAGTCATGTACCTAACAAAAGGCACACAAACATTTCTGTGAAAGAAAATCTATTCTAAAAAGAAAAGAAAATTAAAGCAATAAAACACAAGATACTTCCCGAGAAAGGCTTGCTTAAGGTCCAAGCTTGACCGCTCTAGAAAATAATAATTCAACGCACGCAAGAGCTTGTCAATTGCACTACTAATCATGTCAATTGCAAATGACGGGATAAGAACATGCAACAAGATTGTTGCCCGCAAGTGAGAAGGTAGATGCCAAAAGAAGAAGAAGAAGGATCAGAAGAAAAAACAAGAAAATAAGAAGAAGAAGGGGGAATAAATGAATTAATGGAAAGAAAAAGAAAAAGGCAAATCCTCCTCACTAAAATATTTTTTGGTGGCAACATCACCCTTTTCCTCAACAATAGACGAATGAGGGACATTATGATCATCATAGACAAGGTGGTCCCTAATAGGCTCTTTGAGATAGGAAGGGATAAAAATAGGGCAAGAAGGGATGTGGTCAAACCTTTGAGAAAAAGGGGTATGAGAAATAGGAAAAGGGGTAGCTACTCCCTCAACACAAGGTCTCACATCTCCAATGAGAGCATGAAAATCAATCATATAGTCCTCAAATGAAGATCTCTCAAAATCTACATCTCCCTCAAGCTCAAAAACTCCAAGGGAATCACCCCCATCCTTCTTTGCACTACAATAAACCACCTTTCCTTCAACTATCTCAAAACCTAAGTCCTCAAAACCGTGCATGAGTGGAGGTAGAGTCATCGTAAACTCATCTAAATCCCAATAAGCTTTCTCGATGAACTCATCCAAGAATCTATAAATCTTCATATGACTCTCACAAAACAAATGGGACATTACCTCAAAAGAGTTTATGTATTCATATATTGAAGGCTAACAAACATACACTTTAGGCTCATCAAGATGGGAAAGACAGTTAGGATTTTCAAATTCAACTCTCTCTTCATTCTCAACTCCTTCACCATCACTCATATGCTCACCAATGGGATCCTCACACTCTCTTGGTTGCACAAAATTATCATCATCACCCTCAACACACACATTGGATAGAGATTTTTCACGAACAAACATTAAGGATGACAATTGGCTTTCTAGATTTTTACCTCTCTTTCTTCCCTCCTTAAGATGCTCCACACTCTTTTTCATCACCTACAATTGACTTCTCAAAGAATTATAAATCGACTCCTTTTTAGGCCCAAGATAAGAGGAAATAGTAGCAATAAGAGATTCAAAAGGTGTAGAAGATTGAGGCTCAACAAGAGAAGAAGAAGTATAACCAAGATTGGAAGAATCACCATTGAAATCATGAGCATATACATCACATTGGGGAGAGGGGGCACAATCAAACATATGAGATTTGTTAACTTGAGCATACAACTCATTATCATGAAAAAAATAGGAAATAGAATTGGAAGCATTTGTTCTAGGTTCACTAATGGGATCATGTGATACAACATGGGAATTCATTCTAGAATTAGGAGAATTAACACATTGCACATCAAAATTAGAAACATGATTCTCCTATTATGAACATCCCAAGCAAACCAAACATTATAAAAATCTCAAGCATCATCAATTGGAAATGCTCTAAATCTACCATTATGCATGCATTCAACTTCATTCCTAGTTTGTTCAGTCAAACAAAAATAAAAAATCTCACAAGCCTCCCAAAGACTACAACAATGATAGTTAAGAAATCCCTTAAGTCTATGGAAATTTTCACAAAAGACTCATTGTTATATTGAGAAAAAGATAGACATGCCATTTTTATACAAAGCAAACAAAAATCAAATCAAAGAAAAGTATATACAAAGACCTAGACTCAAGCTTTAATAAAAAACACTCAAACATAGACACCGCTCCCCGGAAACAATGCCATTTTGACGAAGGGTGGAACTAGATCGTTGAAATTGATCCTCCCTCGATCAAACTAAATTTATAAACACTTAACAAACCTATATACAAGTATAGAGGAAAGTCAAGGGTTGAACCCAAAGGAACGATAATGTTCAAGCGCTCTCAATTATGTACCTAAGGTAGGTCGAAGTCTAAGGATTAGAGGTAAACACTAACCTACTAACAAAATGAAGAACCAAAGGACGATAATGTTCAAGTGCTCTCAATTATGTACCTAAGCTCGCTCTTCAGGGTTTCATAGGATCTTCTCGCGGCTTCATGCGTTCGCTTAGGTCTTCGAATGAACGCACAACATGATGATGATGAACACGAAGGGAGGCAGCCCCAAAAGTACTTGATTGTGGGTTTAACACCTCATCTTCATGAGAGCATGGCTTGAGAGCGCAAGAGCTATAACTTGGAGAATCCACTTCCTTGCATCTTGAGCTTTCCAAATGCCATGAGCTCGCTCTAAAAGCATCTTCCACCTTAGTAATCAATCCATATTAAGACCCGAACCTCTTACAATACCTACAACCACAAAAAAAAAGCAAATAAAGGAGAAAATACTAGAAAAACCATCAAAATGCACAAAACCAATAAATAAGATAGTAAAAGGTAAAACAAGGAGAAAAAGCATAACTCAACATTTATTGAGCAAGAAAGATATGACAAGAAGGTAAAAATGACTTAAATGCTCATCAAATGGGTGCCATTTATGACACCCATCAACTTTACTATCAAGATTTTTGACAGGTCTCTCTTTTAAGGTTAAACTTTGGTCTAGCTAAATGGTTTCAGGTTGTACCACATGGGATATATTAGGTATGTACCTTCTTAATTAAGACACATGAAAAACATCATGCAATTTAGTTAGCTCCATATTTAAGGCCAACGTATAAGCTACTTTGCCTATTCTTTGTCGTATTTCATATGGACCAATGTACTTTGGGTTAAATTTCCCTTTCTTTCCAAATCTCATTACTTCTTTCATCTGTGATACCTTTAATAACACTTTTTCAGTGTAA
This sequence comes from Chenopodium album, assembly GCF_948465745.1. Classification (NCBI taxonomy): domain Eukaryota; kingdom Viridiplantae; phylum Streptophyta; class Magnoliopsida; order Caryophyllales; family Amaranthaceae; genus Chenopodium; species Chenopodium album. Next base: position 39,636,724 of record NC_137838.1, read on the forward strand.
GGAGGGTGATCCCATCATAGGGGGTCCTTCCTTAGATGCCCATTGTCATTTAAAAGCCTAGGACTTTACACTTGTTAGATTGTATTAGGATTTGAATTCCTGACTGTTTGGGAGACCTTGAATTATAAATGATACTCTCATCACGCTTTTTAATAAGAAACAAGTAGGAGTCGCTAATGAGTTTTAGGAAAACGCATAAACCTCGTTCATGCCTTTCTCCCAAGTAGATTTCAAGGGATAATTAGCACGAATAGTGAGTTTACCCATTCCCAAATTGGTCTACATAAACAAGAAATGAGTTCGGGAGCGAGGCTACTAATATAACGTTCTTTTTAGAGCCGAATCACTATCTTAACCCTAGTACGACCTCTACTAGCTCTTCTTTTTCACAATTTCTTTACCAAACAATATATGCAACGTGATACCTAAAGACTAAGTTAGTTGATTTAATTTTCAAGAATTAATAACGTAGGAATTACATTTCAAAAGCCGTTAGTCTTTGTTTAATCATTATTCATGAAAAGAACAAAATAAACAATATTTGCCTTGTCTTAAGTGATAAAACAACAATTATTTATCAAATTCTATTCTTGATTAACAAAAGAATAATATGTGAATTAATTTATTAAAAGTTTTTTAAAAGTGATCAAAAAACAATATTTATTCAATTAAAGTGATTATAACAATAAAGTAAAAGTTATTTATCTAAGTACTCAGGAAACTTATTGTTCTTCTTTTATGTTAAATCTTCGTTTAATGTGTTTATGCACTTTATTTCTTCTTTGTACCTCCAAGTACTTCAATGGATTCAATTAGGTTGGAAAGTATTTGGGAAGAGAGAAGAAAAGGTAGTATGATAGTAAGAGAAGATGAGAGGTTAGAGTTTTCAGAATACTAGGGTTTTAATTCTAAATTCTCGGTGCTCGTAATGTTGAACGAAGACCCCTATTTATAGGCGTAGGGATCTAGGTTTAGGGTTTTAGAGCCGCGCCATCAGGTGGCGCACTCAACTCTCTGAGTCGCGCTAGGTGCCGTGCGCATCTCAATGAGTCGCTCGCGCCAGGCACGCTCAACTGATTGAGTTGTGCTTGTTTGCGGTTTTCCTCATACGAAAGCGCGTTTTTAATACTTCCATAACTTTTATTGCTGAGTCTGATTAAGGCGTGTGAGATATCATTGGAAAGCTCTGGATGTCTAAATAACATTGACGTTTAAACTATGTTAAAATATGTTATGGATCAAATGTTATGGCCGTTAGAATGCAAGGGTGTTGGTTTTGGGCCCGGTTTAGTGTTTTGATCATAACCTCTTCGTTTTGACTCGGAATTGGTCTTCTAATATACCGTTGGAAAGCTCTTTGAAAGGGATATCCATCTCTATAGGCTTTTCATGGGAATTAGAATGTTGGTTTATCTTTTTGGCTCGTTTTTCAATAATGTAGGTTCCATTTGATCCAACCAACGCATTTGACGCATTTGGGTCCGTTATTAATCAATTTTTAACATGTATGAACACTTTTTAGGCTTAATTAGTGATCGGACAAGGCTCTAAGATAACTTAATCTCAAGTATGGGTTTTAACTTACTTCATAATGCTTTTCGTAGTCCATAAACACTTCAACTTTGATCTAGCACTTCCTTTTCAGGATAAAAAGCCAAAAGTATGTGTCTACAGTCAACAACATCAAACTCATCCTCTTGGCACTTCAAATCAGCATAGCTCTTTTGGCGATCTTGAGCTGCTTGAATCTTAGCTTGAATTTCTCTTACTTATTTCATTGTATCCTCGATCATTTGTTGCCCTAAAGTCATTATTTCACTTATATCGTTCCAACAAATTGGACTACGCACATTCTCCCATAATATTCCTCAAATGAAGCCATTCCAATGCTCATATGAAAACTGTTATTGTGGGAAAATTAAATCAAATCCAAGCTATCTTCTCATCATCCTTGGAAGTCTAACCACAAGCTCTCAACATGTCCTACAAGGTTTGAATGGTTCTCTCAGTTTGCCAATATGTGGTAGGGTGAAATATTGTACTCATCTTCAGTGTCATACCAAAGTTTTCCTGTACGCTTTTCCAGAATTTTTACAGAAACCTGGAATCACTGTCAGACACAATATCCTTTGGAACTCCATGTAACCTCACAATATTCTTGATGTAAGCTTTTACAAGTTGCTCCATCTTCTAAGTCTCCTTCATTGGTATAAACACCTCCAAATTTGTAAGTCTGTCCACCACTACACAAAGGGTGTCATTTCCACTCTTTAATTTTGGAAGGCAAGTCACAATATCCATTGAAATGCAATCCCACTTCCATCAAGGACCTTCTAATGTTTGCACATTTCCCTGTGGTCTCTTGTACTCTATTTTCACCTTTTGGCAAGTCAGACACTTTGCTACAAATTCCGCAACTTCATTCTTCTTTCAGGGCCACCAATACACTTTTTTCAAGTCCTTATATAGCTTATCCTCTCTTGGGTGTACTGAATATGGCGTATTTTGTCCCTCTTCAATTATCTTTCTCTTCACTTCCTCAAACTTTTGAGGTACACACCATCGACCTTTGTACCTCAGAATTCCATCTTCATTAATTTTGAAATCTGTAGCTTTGCCTTGCTTTATTTTCTCATGAACCCTATCCAATTTCACATCTCCTGCTTTGTTTTCCCTTATCTCATTAAATATGGTTGGTTGAATAGTCAAATTAGCAAGAATTCTAGCAGGTACTCCCCATTCTACAACTTGTAAATTCATTTTAATCATTTCCCTACATAACTCATCTGCCACTATTAAGATATTTAATAAATTACTGGTCTTACAACTTAGAGCATCTGCAACTACATTTTCTTTTCCTTCATAATAATGTATGTCTAAGTCATAATCCGTCGTATACTCTAACCATCTCCTTTGGCGAGAGTTCAAATCCTTTTGAATGAAAATGTACTTCAAGCTCTTATGATCTGTGTAAATTCTACATTTCACTCTATACAAGTAATGACGCCAGATTTTTAGCGCAAAGATAATTGCAACAAGTTCTAAATCATGGGTTTGGTAATTTACTTCGTGGGTCTTTTAACTTCCATGATGCATATGCAATCACCTTTCCATTCTGCATAAGCACACATCCCAAACAATTCTTTGATGCATCACTATACACATCATAGATATCACTATCGTCTGGCAAAGTTAGCAATGGTGCTATAACCAACTTTTGTTTCAAGAGTTGGAATGCTTCTTCATACTTATCATCCCACTCAAACTTCTTGTCCTTCTTCATTTGAGTAGTCATAGGTTTAGCAACCTTTGAGAAATATTTCACAAAATGCCTATAATATCCTAATAAACCAAGGAAACTCCGAACATCATACGCTGTTTTGGGCGTAGGCCAACCTTTCACGGCTTCAATTGTGGCTGGATCTACTTCCACGCCATCCTTAGACAAAAAATGACTTAAGAATTCTACCTTTTCCAACAAAAATTTACACTTAGAGAACTTTGTATAAAGATTGTTTTCTCTTAGTGTTTGCAAATTCCCCTCAGGTGTTCTACATGCTCCTCCTTGTTCTTCGAATACAAAAATATATCATCTATGAGCACTACTACAAACTTATCCATGAATTGATGAAACACCATGTTCATCAAATCCATAAAGATTGTTGGAGCATTTTTCAATCCAAATGGCATTACTGTGAACTCTTACTGTGAACTTATCATAAAATCATTTTTAGGAATGTCTTCATATGCATTCCTAAACTGATGATGTCTAGACGTCAAGTCAATCGTAGAAAACACGGTTGTGCCTTTCAACTGTTCAAACAAATAATCAATCTTGGGAAGTGGATATTTGTTCTTTATTATCACCTTATTCAACTCTCAATAATCAATGCACAACCTCATACTCCCATCTTTCTTTTTAACAAACATAACTGGTGCTCCCCAAGGAGATGAACTCGGTCTTATGTACCCTTTGTCCAACAAATCCTGCAATTGCTCCTCTAACTCACTCATCTCTACAGGTGCTATCCGGTATGGTACTTTGGATGTTAGTGTTATCCCTGGAACAAAGTCTATGGTAAAATCAATTGCTCTCTTAGGTGGCATTCCTGGGATCTCTTTTAAAAATACATCCAGAATTTCATTCACCACTTCTATATGTTCTGGCTTAGTTGCCTCCTCATGATCCATGTTTCTCACACTACAGAAGTACACTGGATGTCCTTTATTTATGTTCTTTTCAAACTTCAACATAGATATCAACCTATGGAATTAAGCTTCGCCATGCATCCAATAAGTCACTGCCTCACTCTCACTTGTGGTCATTTTCACTTTCTGCGACCGGCAACTTATTTCTTCATTGTACTTGCTCAATTAATCCATTCCTAGGATGACATCAAAATATTTTAACCCAAACTTGATGAGGTGAGACTGGAACACTTTCCCTTTGATCTCTAAAGGTACATTCTTAATAATTTTAGTACAATTCACTACTCCACCCATTAGAATGGTTATTGGTAAATCTACTACTTCTACTACTTACAAACAGTACTTAAGTTTCGAAATAATTCTTTTCGAAATGAAAGAAAAAGTTGCACCAAAATCAAATAAAACTATAACAGGAATATAATGAATAGAAAAAGTATAAGTGATGACATCTTTCGTTGAATCAACCTCATGCCTACTCAACACATTCTGTTTTCCTGCAGCTCCACTATTCTGCTGATTGTTCCCATTGTTGCTTTTATTGTTGTTCTTTGCTCCATTTTGTTGTGCTCCCTTATTCCCGTTGAAGGTATTGTTTTTTCCCTGAAAGTTTCTTTGGGTCCCTCCTAAATTGTTGTTTTGTTTATTCCCATTAGAACCTTTGGAGAAACACTCGTACTCTCTATGCCCTAACTTGTTGCAAGCGCGACAAGTAACTAGACTTCCATCACAGTCCCTTCTAGGATGGTTATTCTTGCACCTCTTGCAAAAATAACGCTTCTCATTTATGTTATTCCCTTGGTTATTATTTCTAGCCCCTCCATTAAAGTTACGTCCTCCTTGAGGATTGTTGCCTTGGGAATTATTGTTGTTGTTGTTGTGGAAGTTATTGTTGTTATGGTGGTATTTCTACTTCTTGAAGTTGTTTGGGTTACCCTGTTGGTTCCCAGAGTTCTGTCCCACCTCTTTCCTCTTTTCTTTCACTTCCACATCAGCCAGTTCCTTCTTTTTCTTTACCTTTAAAGCATATTGTTGACTCTTATGAGGTTTTGATGATGATGTTAAGAATTGAGCAAACTTCCTTTTAATAAGGATTTTCTAGTCTTGTGATGTTTGCAAGTTTAGTAAGTAGTGGCTAAAGTAGGAACTAAGACAAAGGAACTTTATAAGATCCATGAGGATAAGTAAAGACAGAAGAAGAGTTCCAGGAATGGAACTTCCCGAAGTTTCTTAACAGGAACTTCAAAACGGGTTGTAACGACCTGGTTTCGGTGTAATGCTGAGGCAAGCCTCAACAACCAAGTATCAATGCAAAGATCGAGATATCAACCGAAAAAGATGGACTTCATAACTTATAGTTGTATAAAAGATAAGTTTGTTTTGTAGGTTAATGTAAACATGTTAATGGTTGTTATGCATGGAACTTATTAGAAATCAAATAAAGCTTGGCAAACTAATCAATTCGTAAAAGATAATTATAAGTTTTATGAAAAAGTATTTATTTGATTTTATCCTTAAAATCTCATTTAACTCGGTTTTATCTTTTTCATAAAATTCTATCTTTTAAATGAAACGAATTTGATAAGATTTGGTTTTTAAATTAAATGAAATCAAATCTGTTTTGGTTTCGGTTTTATAAAGATAAGATTAGATTGTTGTTTAACTTATCTTGCTTTACGAAAAACTTGTTTTGAGAGCTGAGGAACCTCTATATATATAGAAGTGAATCAACAAAGAAAAATGAGAGTTTTAAGCGTGAAAACCACTTAGTGCTTAAGAGTAAGTTTGCCAAAGGTTTAAGCTTTATCATTTTGATTTCGGGTTTCATGTGTTGCTTTCCATTTATGTGTTAGAGTATGTCTTTGTGTTGTAATTGGTTTTGGGGTGAGATTGTGAATTCTTCTAAATTCACGTTTGTGTATGAGTTTGAATTCTCTAAAATTCAAGTGGTAGATGTGAGTGCACAGTGAGTGAAAGGAACCTGAGAGGTGTCTTGGGTCACTTAGGATGTGTCCTGGGTAAAGGGAGAAAAGGGTCCTAGGAGGTGTCTTAGGTTTGGTAGGAGGTTTCCTATCATATAGTCAAGTGTCCGTAGTGGAACTTGCAAAGCGAAGGTCTGTGTAATAGGTTGTACTAGGAGAGTTGCCTATTATAGTGGAATTTGTTTATAAGTCCCAATAGGGCCGAGGTTTTACTTCCAGTTAGGCACTGGATGGTTTCCCCGTAAAACTTTCTGTGTGCTTTAAGTTCCTTTACGTTTTAACTGTTTATTTTCGCGATTGGAACCTACTACTATTTACCCCCCTCTTGTAATAGTTAATCTAAAGTGACAATTGGTATCAGAGCAGGTTCTCACGAATTGATAAGCAACCTTGTAGAGCAAAGTTCCTAAAGAGATAAATGCACACGAGAATCTTGAAGAAGGGTATTCTACCCAAAGACCACCAATGTTCAATGGAAAGTTTTATTCATACTGAAAAATAGAATGGAGATATTCATCAAAGCTGAAAATTATCAAGTATGGAGAGTCATTGAAAGTGGTGACTTCGAGGTAACAAAAACCAATGCAAACAAAGTGGTAATCCCTAAACCACTGACCGAATTTGATAAAGAAGATTATGAAAAATATGAGTTAAATGCTCTAGCAGTGAAAATCTTGCATTGTGGACTAGGACTTCATGAACACAATAGAATCATGGGTTGTAAGTCTGCAAAGCAAATTTGGGATTTATTACAAGTAACACACGAAGGAACAAATGAAGTTAAACGTTCCAAAATTGATTTGCTAATGTCAAAATATGACAGATTTGAAATGCTACACAAAGAATCCATTCAGGATATGTTAACCAGATTTACTAACATTGTCAATGAGTTAGAATATTTAGGCAGGTCCATACCCATTGATGAATAGGTAAGAAAAGTTCTTAAAAGTCTTCCTCAAGATGAGAGGTGGAGATCCTAGTTTACTGCCCTACAGGAATCCAAGGATTTCACCAAGTTCAACCTTGAACAGCTCAATGGATCCCTGCTCACTCATGAACTTCATCTTTGAGCTAACACTGAAAGTTCCAAGAACAAGAGCCTTGCTCTAAAGGCTTATGAATCAAGTGACTCTGAAGATGATGACATGGAGATAGCCATGCTGGTACGAAGATTCAAGAGGATGCTGGGAAAGAGAGGAGAAAAGAACAAAAGAGAACAGCTAAGTTCCAAGGAGATCAAGTGCTTCGGATGTGGTTCCAAGGACCATCTCATTAGAGATTTCCCTCAACATAAGGAGGATGAGAAACCAAAGTATAAAGGGAAGGAGCCAAACAAGTATTACAAATCATCATTCTCCAAAGAGGACGTCTGGAAAGCCATGATGGCTGCATAGGGAAACTCTGACTCAGAAGATGAAGGAGAAGGAGAATCCTTGGAAGAAACAGCCAACCTATGCTTAATGGCTAAAACTGATGATGAAGCACGGCTGAAGGAACTTGAATCTGAGGTATGGTATGACTATCGACAACTCAAACATTTAAACAAAGAAAATCTAATGGACATTATTCTGGAACTTCAAGATGACTGTAAAGAACTAAACAGGTCGAAGTTCCAAACTGATCAAACATTAAAAATCCACAAAGAACATAGTGAATAGGTAGATAATATGAAAACTGATATACAAAGTAGATTCTTTGACTTATATGATAAAAATGTCTTTCTAAAAGAACAAGTTGAAAAACTGAAACATGAAAATATTTTGTTAAATGTAGAGCTAGCTCAACTGAAACTTGGAATTAGTTTTCCTGACTCTGAAGTTCCTATTGCTAGCCAACTTCCAAATTTTAAGAAGTGATTAATAATGGAATCCCATCTTGGATAGCTAACGCTCAAAACAATAATAAAGAAGGACTAGGATATAAGAGGAAGTCTAGGAGAAATAAGAAGTATGTGGATCTACCCAGTGAAAAATTATGTTACTATTGTGGTAGTACAGAACATCTTCGAGCTGCATGTCCTAAAAGAAGTAAAGATACTCTTAAGAATACTGAGCATGCTGAACAGGTTTGGATGAAGAAATCAGACTCTTCTTCCAAAATAGTGGAACCCAAGGAAACCTGGGTTCCAGAAACTAACGATTAGCTTTCATGCAGGTTCTAGTGAGGGGGAACAACACTTGGTACCTCGACAGTGGTTGTTCTAAGCACATGACTGGAGATAAATCTAAATTTCTCTCACTAGATGCCTACTATGGAGGAACTGTGACCTTTGGTGATAATAAGAAAGGTGAAATTATTGCTATTGGTAAAGTAGGAAGGTCAAGTTCCCATGCTATAGAAAATGTTTTTTTTTGTCGAGGGTCTCAAACACAACTTGTTAAGTATTTTTCAGTTTTGTGATAAAGGCAACTCAGTTAGCTTTACTTCTAATCTTTGTAGAATCATTAACAATGACACTAACAATATTATTCTTGAAGGAACCAGAATAGGGAACACATATATTGTGGAACTCAATGAAGTTCCGAGTAGCAGTTTGACTTGTCTTAGTGTCATTGAGAATGATCCCCTATTATGGCACAAACTATTTGGCCATGCTAGTTTTTCTTTGCTTGATAAACTTAGGTCAAAAGAACTTGTGGAAGGACTTTCATCCATCAAGTTCCTAAAAGATAAAGTCTGCAGTGCATGTGTTAAAGGTAAGCAGACGCGAATAACTTTCAAATCTAAGAATATGGTAAGCACCACAACACCATTGAAACTTGTCCATATGGATTTATGTGGTCCCATGAGGATACAAAGTAGGAGTGGAAAAAGGTATGTGATGGTTATTGTAGATGATTTTTCCAGATATACCTGGGTTTTCTTTCTTGTAAGCAAGGATGATACGTTTGATCAGTTTGTTGCCTTTGTGAAGAAAGAATAGAGAAGAACAGGTCACTAATAAGTCCACCTGAGGTCAGACCATGGAACTGAGTTCGAAAACTAAAAATTTGATGATTTCTGTGATGAAAATGGAATGGACCACAACTTCTTAGCCCCCAGGACTCCATAACAAAACGGAGCCGTTGAACGGAAAAATAGAAGCATGGAAGACATGGAAAGAACAATGATGATTTCCAGTGGACTGCCTAGGAACTTCTGGGCAGAAGCCGTAAACATAGCTTGTTAAATATTGAATAGAGTTTCCATTCGAGAAATAACCAACTAACACCTTATGAGCTAATGAAAGGAAGAAAACCAAATATCTCTTACTTTAGATCTTTTGGTTGCTGGTGCTTTGTACACAATAATGGAAAGAGAAACTTGGACAAATTTGATGAAAGGATTGATAAGGCTGTATTCTTAGGATATGCCTCAAATAGTAAATCTTATAGAGTTTATAATAAAAGAACAATGTGTGTTGAAGAGTCTGTACATATAATTTTTGACGAAACTGGCTATGTGATTGATGTACAAGATGATGATGATGATTTCAAAATAGGGTTGGTAAGAAGACATGACCCTGATGAGGAATCAACTGTACCCATGAAGAAGCAAGACAAGAATCCTGTAGCTGAAAGTCAAACAGCAACTGAAACAGAAGTTCCTCAAGAGTAACACCTAGAGCTTGAGAATCCAGAACCACCGAATCAAGAGACAGAAGACAATGGTGTTGAACTAGAAAGATTGTATCCAATCAAAGACTTTACTCCTAAATGTTGGAAACATCAAAAGTCTTACCTAGTGGACATGATTATGAGTGACATAACCAAAGGAACTCAAACTCGGTCCCAACTGAGGAACTAAAGAACTGTGATGAAGCCTTACAAGATGCAGACTGGATTATAGCAATGCAAGCTGAATTAAGAGAGTTTGAAAGAAACAAAGTCTGGCACCTAGTTCCTAGACCGGAACACCAAAGAGTCATTGGACTAAAGTGGGTGTAATGAAACAAGCTTGATGAACATGGAATCATTGTGAGAAAAAAGGCTAGGCTAGTTGTCAAGGGGTACAATCAACAAGAAGGCATAGACTTTGATGAGACATTTGCACCAGTTGCCAGGTTTGAAGCTATACGCATTCTTATTGCTTTTGCAGCTTTTATAGATATTAAGTTGTTCCAAATGGACGTCAAATGTGCCTTCTTAAATGGTTTATTAAAAGAGGACGTCTATGTGGAACAACCTCTTGGATTTGAAGATCTAGAATTCTCAAATCATGTCTATAAACTTGAATGATAAAGCTCTCTATGGGCTGAATCAAGCACCAAAGGCATGGTATGAGAGGTTGTCCAAGTTCCTATTATATAATTATTTTAAAAGAGGAAAAATAGACAAAATATTGTTTTTGAAATCTAAAGGAACTGACATTTTAGTTGTACAAATATATGTAGATGATATTATTTTTGGTGCAACTAACGAATCTTTGGTGAAGTATTTTGCTGACCTTATGAGTGGTGAGTTCGAAATGAGCATGATGGGTGAGCTAAACTTCTTTCTTTTATTGCAAATTAAGCAAACTGAGAAAGGAATAATGATTTACCAGCAAAAGTATATGAAGGAACTCATAAAGAAATATATGATGGAAAGTTCCAAAACTATAAGAACACCTATGGGAACTAACATCAGACTGGATGAAGATACGGCTGGAACTTGTATAGATCAGAAAATGTATAGAGGTATTATAGGTTCCTTATTATATCTAACTGCTAGTAGACCTGACATATCATTCTGTGTAGGCTTATGTGCGAGGTTCCAAGCCAATCCAAAGGAATCTCATCTTAAGGCAGTCAAGAGAATACTTAGGTACCTCAAAGGAATTGAGGATTTATGTCTCTACTATCCAAGTAATGAATCAATCGATTTAGTTGGATACACAGATGCTAACTATGCAGGTGATCTAGCGAATACAAAGAGCACATCAGGTATGACTCAATTTCTTGGACCATGCTTAGTTTCTTTGGGTTCTAAGAAATAAAATACAGTTGCTTTGTCCACAACAGAAGCTGAATATGTAGCTGCTGCAGCTTGTTGTTCATAGATGTTGTGGATAAAACAACAAATATATGATTTTTGTTTAAAATTTGAATGTGTTCCAATTTATTGTGATAATACTAGTGCTATCTGTATATCAAAAGATCCAGTTCAACATTCTAAGGTTAAGCATATCAACATTAGACACCATTTTCTAAAAGATAATGTGGAAAAAGGCTATATTAAGTTAGAATTTTGTCCTACTAATAATCAAATTGTTGACATTCTAACAAAGCCATTGAGCAGAGAACACTTTGAGAACATGAGACCGGAACTTAGGATGATCAAGCTGAATTAATTGCAACTGAAGTTCCTAGATACGGCATTGTCAATTACAAGACTAATTAGAAGAATAAAACATCTATCACAAACTTGGTGTGATAAACATAACGGGAATGTCACCGTTGGTAAACCCTTGCAGGTTAGTGTAAGTAACATTTATTAGACTGTACAAAATTTTCAAGTGTATGTAGACTTATATGTGACAAGTTCCTAAATAATTTTTAAAATTATTTTTACGATTTTCAAAAATTTATCTTTGAAAAATGATAAGTTTTTTGTCAATAATTTATGAGAAAGATAAACTTTCAACATAAACAATCCATCCAGTTGGTTTTAATCGGATTAATGCAATGTTCCTAGAAGCATATCTTTTCATCTCCCATACATCGCTTCACCAAATTACCCCCTTATAAATACTTCAACCACCTAAGTTACTCACAGTCAAATCAATTAAACTCTCAAAATCTCTCAACCACAAAAATTCTACAGCTTAACCAAGAAAGCATTCATGGAAGGCGAAATTTCAAACCCTAACCAAGGTGAAAACTCACCTACCAAAGAGCAAGAACCAACCTTTATACCACCTCTAGAGATGATTATCACCGAATTCCCTAATCCTATCACCTCTGAAGCAAAAAGCACCAAATCAAAACCCCGAGAAGAAACCGAAACCTCGTCTATTGCTAGCCTTCCAAATGTCATGGATAGAATTAACGCTTATAAGAAACGGAAGGCTGAGAAAAGTCTTGATGAGAAGATGGAAAAGGCGGATGCACTATCTAAGGGAGAAGACACTATCAACAAGGACGATTCCGAAGGGAAAGAAGACCAAAAGCTGTTGGCAAAACAAGCTGATAGGTCTGTGGTAGGATATAGAATTGATTATGATTGGTGTAAGAAGGTGGAATTTTCTGAATTTCTAGAATTGATTGCTTTTCAAGGTTGAGATGTTTTATTTTCGACTAAGGCTAAGAATAACTTGTACCCTATGGCCATGGATGAGTTTATAAAAGAATGTGAATTTGAAAATGGAGTATGCTTTAGTAAAATTAATGAAATTGAAATAGAATTTGATGCTACTAGATTAAAAACTCTGTACAAGTTCCATGTGAGGGATTTGAAACCTATATGAAAGGTGATGTGAGTGTGAAGGTGGAAGGTAACACAAAAACTGAAATAGTAACATTTTTTTGAGGAAAAGGAGGAGTGAGTGTGATGAGCCATAATGATCTGTCTCCCCTGCATAAACTCTTGTTTAATCTTGTTAAAAAGTCCCTGATCCCCAGAACTCAAAAGAAAAACGAACTCTGCTACCTAGACATGGCTTTGATCTTTTGCATGTCCAAGAAAATCAAAATTTACTTTCCTTCATTAATGATGCAACACCTAGAACACTGTATTGAGAAAGAAATAAAAGTTGGATATGGAGCTATATTGGCAACGGTGTTTGAGGAGTTAGGAGTAAAGTTAGTGGATTTTTACGGTAGGATGAAGGAGAAAGGAGAGAATGTAATCAATGGGGATACCTTGAGGGGACTGAGTCTTGAAGTTGTTAGGGGAAGGTGTGAAAAATATAAAGCCAAGAAGGCTAAGGCAAATAAAGAAAGTCCTCAACCAGCTGAATTTGTCAGGAAGAGCAGAAGACTCACTGCAGGAACTTAGGCCAAGACAAGCCTAAGTGAACCATTGGAACTCAGTGACAAGGACGAGGGCATTGATGAATTGGTTTTTGAGTTAGCTAACAGGGTTCTGCAGGTTGAAGGACAGCTGATGCAGATGACGGGAAAGGTGAGGTCTCTGGAGAGAGCCCTTCAAAGTCAGGAGAAGGAGTTCCAGAAGAAGCTCTTCACCATGGAAGCAAAGCTGCTGAAGATGGAAGAAGACAACAAATCAACTCTTGAGAAGATTCTCAAGACTCTTGATGAATGATCAGCTTATGCTTTCTGCCCAACCTATCCCTAAGCCTATTTTGCATCCCCTGCTTCTATTTAAGGATCTTTGTTTTGTTTTTTTAAGACAATTTGTTTTTCAGTATCTTTAACTTGGTTCTTAAGTGTTTTGAACTGGGTTTGTAATATTTTGACTTGCTCTGGATGGTTAGCCTTTTGCTATAATATTCTGGGACTTTGTCTATATATGGATGCATTGCTTCTTAAGAAAATAAAGGTTAATTTGTGTGAAAGTACTAGCTTAAGAGAGCTAGCCAGCGCTGCTTCCAGCTTCCCACATTCGATGAATTGCTTGTGGGGTTGTGAGTTGATGAATAAAACTTTGAAAAGTCAGGTTTTTGATAATGCCTAAAGGGGGAAAAGCAAGAGCAAACTTGGAAGCTTAAGTTGTTCTAGTTCCAGTTAAGTAAGTAATAAAGGTTGTTCTCTTCTCTCAACATCTAATTGTTTTCTATTTGTTTTTCATTCTTTTCATTCTGTTTTTTTTTTTTTTTTTGTCATTCTTTACTGATCTATTTTTGCTTATATGTAAAATTAAAAAAAAAAATTGAAAAATGAAAAATTAACCTTCTGTTTCTTTACTTGTTATCCTCTGGAGTTTTCTCAGTTTGTCATCATCAAAAAGGGGGAAATTGTTGACCCTTATGAGGTTTTGATGTTGATGTTAAGAATTGAGCAAACTTCCTTTTAATAAGGATTTTTTAGTGTTGTGATGTTTGCAGGTTTAGTAAGCAGTGACTGAATTAGGAACAGAGACAAAGGAACTTTAGAAGATCCATGACGATAAGTAAAGGCAGAAGAAGAGTTCCAGCAATGGAACTTCCCAAAGTTTCCTAACAGAAACATCAAAACGGGTTGTAACGACCTGGTTCCGGTGTAATGTTGGGGCAAGCCTCAACAACCAAGTATCAGTGCAAAGATCGAGATATCAACCGAAAAAGATGGACTTCATTACTTATAGTTGTATAAAAGATAAGTTTGTTTTGTAGGTTGATGTAAACATGTTAATGGTTGTTATGCATGGAACTTTTTAGAAATCAGATAAGGCTTGGCAAACTAATCAATTCGTAAAAGATAATTATAAGTTTTATGAAAAAGTATTTATTTGATTTTATCCTTAAAATCTCATTTAACTCGGTTTTATCTTTTTCATAAAATTCTATCTTTTAAATGAAACGCATTTGATAAGATTTGGTTTTTAAATAAAATGAAATCAAATCTGTTTGGTTTTTGTTTTATAGAGATAGATTAGATTGTTGTTTAACTTATCTTGTTTTACGAAAAACTAGTTTTGTGAGATGAGGAACCTCTATAAATGTAGAAGTGAATCAGCAAAGCAAAATGAGAGTTTTAAGCGTGAAAACCACTTAGTGCTTAAGATTAAGTTTGCCAAAGGTTTAAGCTTTATCATTTTGATTTCGGGTTTCATGTGTAGCTTTCCATTTATGTGTTAAAGTGTGTCTTTGTGTTGTAATTGGTTTTGGGGTGAGATTGTGAATTCTCTTAAATTCACGTTTGTGTATGATTTTGAATTCTCTAAAATTCGAGTGGTAGCTGTGAGTGCACAGTGAGTGAAAGGAACCTGAGAGGTGTCTTGGTTCACTTAGGAGCTGTCCTGGGTAAAGGGACAAAAAGGGTCCTAGGAGGTGTCTTAGGTCTGGTAGGAGGTGTGCTATCATATAGTCAAGTGTCCGTAATGGAACTTGCAAAGCAAAAGTCTGTGTAATAGGTTGTACTAGGAGAGTTGCCTATTATAGTGGAATTTGTTTATAAGTCCCAATAGGGTCGAGGTTTTACTTCCAGTTAGGCAGTGGATGGTTTCCTCATAAAACTTGTTGTATGCTTTAAGTTCCTTTACGTTTTAACTGTTTATTTCCGCTTATGTTCCGCGATTGGAACCTACTACTATTCACCCCCCCCCCCCTCTTGTAGTAGTTCATCTAAACTAGCACATATAAATGTGCAGCTCTACCATACACTTCATCCAAGGTTTCAAACACTTGTCCACATAACTTCAATTGTAAATTAGTAGTCAAACAATTCTCAAACTTTTTAGTCTTTTCCTTCTTTGTAGAGATGGACTCTTTAGCAAAACGAGAAAGCTCAATAAACTCAGTCATTGACATTTCCTCCATTAAGAGGTTAGAGAATTCCTCAACCTTATGCTTCTGTAAGAATCTAGGGTAAAACTTGTCTCTCACCTTATCTTGGAGCTAAGTTGAATTGAATCCAGGTAGTGCTCTTATAGTTCTCTCATTTTGCTACCACCAAAGATCAGCTTCACCTCTCAAGTAATTAGTAACACAGCCCACCTTAGAATTTTCGTGGCACCCAACTGCCCCAAACAGTTTTTCAAACTCCCTTAACCAATTTTCTAATATGGTATGGTAAGGCTCTCCTTGAGAGGTTGGTGGTTTTCTTTGGGCCACCTTCCTGAAAAGCTCACCTTGAGCATCCACATTGTTGGTTGAATTCCAGGCTAACTGTTGGGCTACCACTACCAATTGTGTCACTACTTCATTCAAATTGTTTCCATCATTACCAAAATTATTTCCCCCTGCCATTGTGCTTCTCCTAAATAAAGATCAAGGGTCTATATTAGAAATGGCTTTGGTTAGCTCTTAAGGCATACACTCATCTATTACTTAACACCCTTGAAACATTCACAATGAAATTTGAAGCTAACAAATTGGGATAGCAAAAGCTAAGAATTCCCTGAATTTGTAGCTTTGTCAATTAATTATTGATTGCTAATCAACCATGCATTTAATAAAGCATCACATCAATAATAAAAGGTAATTCCCATAGATCCCCATAACTTAGAAATAATTTATTTGAATTAGCTTGCTTGGAATTTTGGCTATTAGGATGGTGATGTGAAATGGCTGATCTTTGGAGAATAAAATGAATTTTTTATCAACAATATATATAATTTAAAAAAGAAATAAATAGGATTTTATTAATTAAAATAAACCTGAATTACCAAAATAATATTGAGTTCTAGAAACTTATGTACTACATAAGCTCACTAACTCAATGTGGTCATGCCACTTAAAAATTTTAAACTGAACTAATAATAGTAATTAACTTTAACTAAAACTTGTCCAAAACGAGGATAACTATAAAATTTAATCCTTCTGGATGTTGTCTCTCTTGTCTGCCGACTGCTTGTAGCTACCAGGGTCAAACTCGGGATTAACTGACTCCTCTATTGGTTTAGGTGACTCTGGTTCAGGTTCTACCTGCACGAACTTCCTCTCTACCTCATCATTAAAAGAAATATCAATGATAACTGGAGTTAGAGGTGGATTTGGGTTTGAAATCTCCATGATTGAACTATTTACCTCCCTTCCTCTGTTGGGATTTGGTGAGTCAAACTCACCACTAAAACAAACCCAAAAACAAGACCGCACTCGCAATAAATAAAACCATAAACATAATTAAATTAATCACAAGGTTAAGATAAATGATTACCTTTTGGAGCGTGCTTCCCCCGACCGAATGGGCTCTTTCTTGAAAGCTAGCTTTGAAAACACGAAGCCTCCAACGTTTATCCACCCGCCCCAACAAATATCGACAAGGTCCAATGTTTTGGGGTTAGCAAGACCCGACCAATAAAACCCGAGTAATTGAGTTCAAAGGCTTTCACTAAATGTGATACCTTTTCCAACTCTTGAGTTCAAGGGTTTTCACTTACTAGTAATGCCCTTTCCAACTCTTACTCAAGCATCATTTCAAATGCCCTTACGTGGGTATTTATAGAAAATGATGAGAGTATGATTGTCTCTCCCAAAAAATGTCAACTACATATGAGGGAGTAGGTGAGGACCAATTGGCACCTCTCTCCAACCCAACTTGCTCCCCACTCTCTCCCTCACCTTAAGCCACTAGGCACCTCTCTCCAACCTACTGATGTGGGCTTCACCTGCTGCTGCTGCTTGCTACTCGGCCAAGCAAAGCCCCGCACCAAGGCGGGCTGCTATTGCTAGCCTTCTCGGCCAACATGCCTATACACATGCGTGCGGGCTGCTGCTGCCCAGGGCTGCTGCTGTCGAGGGCTGCTGCTAGCACACCTCGCACATAGTGCGGGCGACTAGCTGCAGCGCGCCAACACACCACGTACTAAGTGCAGGTCGTTGGTCGCAACTTGCTACCACGCCTCGCACTTGGTGCGGGCTGCTAGCTTGGCTAACCCCCTAGCACTCTGTGTTTCAATGTTAGGGCTATTTTTGTCATTGTTAATTTATTATCCTTTTGTTGTCTCGTCTTTTATTTATTTTTCGACTCGATTTCCGACGCTCGGTTTTGACGCTCTAAGCTTATATTTATGACGTATATATATTTATTACTCGGGCGACTCATTAATTCCTTCCGAATTAATTCGTCGTGTTGGTTCGTTAATCGCTTAGGTGTTCCCGAAGGGTTCAGTCAAGATTAAGCTGTAATATTAATTATGCATTAATATTAAAGATCAGATGCGGCCTCCACCCAGGCATTCCAATTACTTGACCTTACTGAATATATTAGCTTTCTAATAATTTTGAACCCACAAAGAGAATAATACACTTGTTTCAAGGACACTATTCCTTTCAATCTCCCACTTATCCTTCCGGACAAGTGTGTTTCTAGTGTATAGCCTTTTTCATATGTCGCTTAATGCCTCTTCATGAACTATAAGTTAAGATTATTTTGTCATCCTTATTACGTCCAGAAGTGTTTCTCTATTTTGAGTCCAACTGTCAATAAACAGATGATTTCTAAAATCCATCCGAGCACGACCATGCATTTTTACAGTCTCGCTCTACGAGAGGCCTTGTAAACTACAAAGACACTTTCCTTATTTTAAGAGGGGGACATTTCCAGTCTTGTAATGTTTCTTCTCTTGCTAAGTGAACCTAGCCGCCCAAGTGATGCCGTTATTATCCCCTGTTACAGCAGACGTTGACAATCATCAAAGCGGACTAGTACTCAAACAAGAAAGCTTGCAATACTCATGGTCAAGGAAAATGGTTCTGATAGCAATAATGAGAAGTATACTTATGACGTTTTTTTAATCTCTTAAAGTATTCTCATTGGTCGATCTAGTATGGTTTTAAACCAATACCTGTGCAAAAGATTCATTACAATCATGTCCTTGTAGCGCATGAAACAATACTACAAATCAAACTACACACTAATTTCAACTGGTCATTAATCGTCCATTGTTTAAATGACCTCGATTAGGGATGATTTTTTATTATAATATTCAAAGTTCACTTAATAGAAGTTTCCTTCCTAAGACTGGCCTTGATACCCTATTTTGAATATTCCTAAAATCGAATGGACTCATTATTTAATTCTAAACCACATTTAAATAGTCAACGGAGTGATTTAAATTGCATGAATAATTACTCCGAAAATTAAATGGTCATCATAGTGCTTTACATTAAAATTGTCCGAAATTAATTAAAACACTAAAATAAGGAAATCATAGCAAAACTCCAATGTGTCTGATTCCCATTGCCTTAACGTGCTTGTTGTGCTTCACTTGAGGCAAATGTTTAGTTAGTGTATTGGATACATTGTCATCCATTCCAACTTTAGAAATTCTTATTTCACCCTCTGATTTCCATTCTTGAATCATGTGAAATCGCCGCTTGAAATGTTTGACCTTTTGATGTTCTCTTTGCTCTCTAGCCTGAGAAATTGCTCCATTGTTGTCATATAGAGGTCTATTGGTCCCTCAATGGAGGGTACAACACCAAGTTCACTAATGAACTTGCAAATCCAAACTGCCTCCTTAGCTGCCTCAGATGCTGCCAAGTAATTAGCTTAAGTTGTAGAATCTGTAATTGTGCTTTGCTTAGCACTCTTCCAACTAAACGCTCCTCCATAAAGATAGAATATGTACCAAGTCTAAGACTTGAAGTCGTCTCTGTTTGTCTGGAAGCTTGCGTCGGTATAACCCTCAACAACTAATTTATATCTGCCACCATAGACCAGTAATTTATCCTTGTTCCTTTCAGGTACTTTAGGATATTTTTGGTCGCAGTCCAATGCGCCTCTCCTGGATATGATTGGTATCGGCTCGAGGCGCTCAAGGCATACGACACATCTGGCCTAGTACATATCATGGGATACATGATCGATCCAATAAAAGAAGCATATGGAATCTGATTCATCCTTCCTCGCTCATCAGATGTCTTTGGACACTGATTCTTGCTTAGGGTTATGCCCTGCGACATGGGTAGGTGGCCTCTCTTAGGTCCTTCCATGCCGAATCGAGTTAGTAACTTATCAATATAAGTACTTTGAGTTAATCCTATCATCCTTTTTTATTTATCCCTATAGATCTTGATGTCTAGTATGTACTAAGCCTCTCCTAAGCCTTTCATTGAAAAATATTTTCCAAGCCAAGCCTTTACAGACTCTAACAATGGAATGTTATTTCCAATGAGCAAAATGCCATTGACATATAACACTAGGAAGGCGATGTCACTACCAATGAGCTTCTTTTAAACACAACACTCATCTGGATTCTTGATAAAACCAAACTTACTGATGGATTCATCAAATCGCAGATTCCAACTTCTGCTTGCTTGCTTTAATCCAAAAATTGACTTCTTAAGCTTGCATACCTTTCCAGCGTTGTTTTGGTCGACAAAAACTTCAGACTGTGTCATATACGAAGTTTCTTCCAAAATACCATTTAGGAAGGCAGTTTTAACGTCCATCTGCCATATTTCATAATTGTAACATGCAGCAATCGTTAGGAGGATCCGAACGAATTTAAGCGTTGCGACTGGACAACAGGTTACATCGTAATCAATACCTTGAAATTTTCTGTAACCTTTTGCTACCAATCTAGCTTTGTAAATGAATACATTTCCATCTTTGTTGGTTTTCAACTTGAAAATCCACTTACATCCGATAGGTGTGCAGCCTTCGGGTAACTCAACCACGTCCCAGACTTGATTTTCAAACATGGTATACATTTCAGATCTCATGGCCTCTTGCCATATAGCAGAGTCGGTGCTTGCCATCGCTTGCTTGTTGGTTGCTGGTTCATCTCCATCTATGATTAGGATGTCCTAATTCTCGGTTAAAAACAATCCAAGATATCTATCAGGTTGAGATCTCGGCCTCTAAGACCTGTGTAGGGTAATGGACTAAACATTTTCATTGTCGTTTTGACTTTGCAAATTTTTACCTACATCAACAGATTCTACATGAGCACTTTGACTGTCATTTTGATTTTGTTGCTCATCCTCACAAACCTCGTCGAGTTTAATTTTCCTCCCACATGTCATTTTGGAAAGGTGCTCATTCTCCAAAAAGACACCATCGCAAGCAACAAACACTTTGTTCTCCTATTTGTTGTAGAAGTAACACCCTTGGGTTTCTTTTGGGTAGCCTACAAAGTAAACCTTATTACATTTGGGATGAAGTTTGTCAGAAATCAATTTATTGACATATGCTTCGCATCCCCATAAATTTAGAAAAGTCAACCTAGGAGGTTTGTTCGTCCATAATTCGTATGGAGTCTTTTATATAGATTTTGATGGAGCACAGTTTAGTGTTAGTGTCGCAGTTAAAAGTGCGTGTCCCAAGAAAGAGATAAGAAGATTACTAAGAACCAGGGTTGATTGTACCATGCCTAACAAGGTTCGATTTCTCCGTTTGGATACTCCGATCCATTGTGGAGTTCCTGGAGGTGTCAGTTTTGTAAGTAAGCCATGATCTTTTAGATGGTCATCGAATTCTTGGCTCAAGTATTCATCACCTCGATCCGATCAAAGGGATTTGATTTTCTTGCCAAGCTGATTTTCCACTTCACTCTGAAATTGTTTGAACTTGTCACACGATTCAGATTTGTGCGACATTAGGTAAACATAGCCATATCTACTATAGTCATCTATGAAAGTGATGAAATATCGATGTCCATTTTTTGTGGAGGAGCTCATTGGTCCACATACATCGGTATGTATTTGTAGACACCTAAAAATGTCTCCCAAAAACCAAACCCGATGATAAACAACCTTTCACCGTCATTAATTTTCGGGTTTAGTATTTAATCTTGAAGTGCTTAAATCCATATTTTCATTTCATAAACCAACATAATTCCTAGCCCATTTCTCCAAACCATAACTTATTTTCCTCTTTTTGTGCCTTTAAACAAAAAATAATTCATTTTGTGTCCTTTAAAATCATTCATTTCGTATCCTTTTTATAAAAACGTATATCCCAGTGTTTTTGGTCCATAATCTGGGTCCAATGATTGAATATTTGGATGGTAATTAAAAAGATCTTTCCAAAGATATATTATAAGCCAAAATCTGTGTTATAACGAATAAGTTATGGCCAAAATATTAAACTGAGCCCAAACCGAACCTAAGCCCACCTTACCTACGACCCAATGATCATGTGGAGGGTCCAAATTATTTAATCCCGTTCCTAAACAAATTATGATTAATTGGAAACTTCTATAAGTTTCTAAATTAAATATCTTAATTATCCTTCTTGAAAAGATAAGATTAAAAAGTTTGAAATTGAATAAAACTTTTCTTTTTGAAAGTCCTATTTCTATTTGAATTGAAAGACGTTCAAAGATAGTTAGATATTATTTTCGTGCCTCATAATTTTTATCCAAATTTTATATGGTTAGACATCCCTTGAAATTATCTTTCCAATGATATATTATAATATCAATTTCGAGCTATAACGGAAAAGATATGAATTAAATATCAAACTCTATCCAAAACTGACATCGTACCACTATTTCGTCCATATCGTTTTTTCTACAAGGGATTTTAACTTGATTCAAATTGGGTTAGAAAGTAGACTTTATCAGCTTTCCAACGACATATTATTTATCTTATTTAGATTTCTGGATCAAAAGATATGATAAAAACAAAAACTGCATAAGCTGCTGTCTATCGCAAGAGTTTTATCCGATTCGAAATCTTATCTTTTCTTGATTCTTCAACGCCTCTTTTTTCTTTATAAATAGAGGTCATATCTCCCATTTTTCAATCATCAAAAAATGCTTGATCACAAAATAATTCTCTTCTCCCTATTTATCCAAAATTCTAGCCACCCTATTCTCTCATAATACTTCCCCTGAGCACTCCAAGGAGTCCATACAATACACGAAGTTCTATACTTATACCAAGGCGTGAAAGTTATAATTAACTGAGGGTTTGGACCAAATCAACTCTAATTTTTATTTAATTTAATTTTCATTTTTTTAATATTTTTATTGAAATTACTAACAGTTACTTCATGATGTAACAATTCAAGGAAACGCGGAAAGTGAGTAACTAATCACATAATTACTTTTATTTTTATTTTTATTCTTATTCCTAGTATCATGATTAGGTTTATAATTTATATTTGATTTGACTAACAATGTATTATTAAATTGCTTCCAATATTAATGTTTATTATATTGTTATTATGATCACCATATTGCATGTTAAAGGGAATATGTAATTAAAAATGACGCCTAATAAGATAATTTGGACAACTGGTTTAGGTTCCATTTTAACTTGTTGTTTAATCAAGTGATCACGATATTTTAGAATAATTATATGTTGCATTAATATTCAACCAATTTAGCCTAATAATAGTTTGGAGCAAATTAAATCTTTGTTTGCATGCCTTTGACGTCGCAGGAATTACTTTTCACAACAAGAATCGAGTAGAGGCCAATACGGGCGAATGTAACTCCATGACTCACTTTGTACAATCATCCCCAATCCTCCTTTCGAGGTTCCTAACCATATGGAGTTAGTAATCTCATGGATTATGAATGGGGTGTAACCTTCACGGTTCAACCGTTGTTGCCTATCGTTGTCCCTTTATCGTGGTTGCCTTTTATGATTCTTGAACGGTTTACAAATTCCTTAACAACTTGTTGGCGGCACCCTACTTTCCTTATCCCTAATTGTATAATGTCAATTTCCACATCCTATGAGTGCCATGCATATTTACACATGCTCTAACGTAGGCGCACTTTGAACGACGCCTATAGTATTAGACCTAATAAGTCACCTGCTCTTTCTCCAAGCTTGGAGAATGGCTGCTTTATCATCTTTCCTAGTAAACATCCTTCGCAATTCTCAAAAGATTCTAAATCAAAAGAGTCAAGAACAACTTCTTAAAGAACCTTCTTGATGCATTTGATGTTAATGTGGCCAAGACTACAATGCAACAAGTAAGTTTGATTTGACTTCATGGTCTTAGTTCTATTAGTATCATTATAAACAATTTTGTCTAAGCACACAAAAGTGCCATTTCCATAAATATAAACAAGACATAAAAAAAAAAGTTCTCGTGATCAAGGTTAAAATGACGTCCAACGTCGCAAGATCTAATTATGGTAGAAAAAACATAGCAATTTTTAGAATTTAGACAAAATACATAAGATTACAAGCTTTGTTCCGAAAGATTTTCTTCATCTTCCACTGGTGTACTCATGTCTACTTGAAAAGCGCCGTTCACTTTGTTCCTGAAATAGTTGCATAAAGTGAGTCAATTTTCCAGTATCTAATACCTTACAAGTTGCTTATATTCAAGTGTCAAGATGATACCTTAGATTGAGGCTTTCTTTCCTCTTCCCTCATCTTCCAGATACTCGCTACATTCTCTTATGTAGTGGCCTTGCTTACTACAATAGAAGCAGCGTATCTTAGCCTTGTTCTTAAACTCCTTCTTCTTGGGCCTTAGAGCAAACATAGCCGCCTTGCAAGAATAGGTTTTCTGGAGCTCTTGGACAACTTCCTTGTAGGATAGTTTGTTCCGATTGTTGGTAAGTTGCATCTCAATTGCACAGTACCCCAAGTGGAGTGAGCTTAAAAGCATATGCGCCGCTTGCTCATCCTCCACCGGTCTACCAATCAGTTCAAGATGGTTAAATAACCTTGTCATCCTTATGCACATTGGCTTAAAGTGGCATCCCGGGTCTAAGCCTTACACTATAGACCCTGGCCCATAATTGTTGCCTCTCTTTGCTGAGACACCCATCTTGCGGTGGCTTGATCCTCATGTTAGACAATGACCTAGACACTTCTTCCACAAGACCATTATAGTTGTCGTTTTCGCTCTTTGTGACCCTCTGATTGACCACCTCTTCTAGAGCCTTTAGAAGTACATCACAAAGGTTGTTCGAAAATTTCTTCTTCCACTGTTCCAGAAAAGAGTTTGCCATGAGTCGAGAGACTCTCTTGCAATCATAACTCTACTCCTCATGTGCCTCATTGCTCATGACTCCTTTTAAGTAGAAACTCGGGATGGGTGTATCCAAGATATGCTCTAGTTAGCAATTGCGGAGGGTCAAACAGAGTTCCTCTTCCCATTCCTTAAAGTTTACCAAATTCAAGCTAAATGGTAACTTCTCGGGAAGTTCTGGGAATATTAGATTGTTGTCGATAGTTGAAGACATGATTCTACAATTAAAAGAATTTTAATGAAAAACCAATCATAATACTTAAATAAGATTGAATTTAAATCATGCATATTTGAATCTTATTTAATGTCTTATGCACACTTAAAATTTGTCCCCTTTTTTATGAAAATAAGTCGATTCCAAGATCCTAGGAATCAAAGAGTGGTTAACCATGCTTTGGCTTGTCTTAGCACTCAATCTCCGAAGGTCAGCAACGCTTTGCTAATGGCTCTAAGCCACTCTTGGTTGAATAAATCGTCACATCTAATGCTCTCTCAACAATTTATCCATTTTTCCACGACATGTTAGGACTGCATCACTCATATTGTTGAGTACAACAAAAACCAACTTGCATACGCGGTATGCCTTATGAGTCTAGGGAGTAGTAACGATGTCTGGCTTTGGCGTAGCCCATCACTACTCTCAATAGGTCGATAAGTGTTGTTTTGGAATTACAATTTTACTCAATATTTAGGGAACAAGGGTTTCTATGTTGGTTGATTTAAGTGAACTTAATTAATCATCACAACATTTGAAATCCTAAACATGCATCTAACATATATTTCATATATAAATAATCATTTCAGAAGATAAGTGTTGTTTGGAATATAAAAAGCATAAGCATTTTGTTGCATATTCGCAACTAGCATGACCCCTTGAATTCTTCAAGTCTTCAAAAGGTCTTATTTTGCAACTTCTTGGCTTTGTCTTCCAAGAACCTCTATCCTAAAACTTGACCATAATTATGCAATACTAGTGTCTACGATTAGGACTAGTCTAAATTTTAAGGTACAAAAATACTCAACGGTACGCAGATCGTATTTAGATTTACAAAAAATACATCACAAATCGCAGTCCGCATTTTCTATCCTAATCGAGCCTCACTAATTGACATTTTTACAAAACCTGTGAGAGAATATACATTCCATTCATCCATTCACTATTTGTGAATAGCCCATGCATTTTACAACAATAAACACGTAACAATGCATAAACACACGATAACCAGTAACTAATCCAGGTGGTTAATCCAATTAACACGCCTAATTAAAACTAGTCAAAGTTGTTTTAACCGATTATGTAAATAAGCGCAATCAATATTT
Organism: Chenopodium album; assembly: GCF_948465745.1. NCBI lineage: Eukaryota > Viridiplantae > Streptophyta > Magnoliopsida > Caryophyllales > Amaranthaceae > Chenopodium > Chenopodium album. Next base: position 39,662,683 of record NC_137838.1, read on the forward strand.
AAAGCTCCCACTAAATTCCGCATCTATCTTAATTAATCAAATTAATTAAGCCAGTAAAACCCAATTATTTGCCATAATAAAATTTGCAAATGCCGCACTTGGAAACCGAGGCGTAGCCTTTAAAATTTATTAAAATAATTAAACCCAAATTAGATTAATAAAAATATTAAAACAGCAAAATAATCAAACACGTAGCCAATCGTACTCAAGTGGTTCACGCACTACATAAGTGCCATATGAAAGTCAAGATTGTCTAACAACCCCGCACTATACGACTTGACGTACGTACCTTCACCGCCCCACGTAGCACTAACTAGGTACACCCTAGTAGCGTTTGTTACGGGTTACAAGGTGCTATACACAAGGCTACGACTGCTTTCCCCTTTACACCAAAACATCAAGCACATACACGCACTAAAACGCTTGCACACCCCAAGCACCATAGCAGCCATGGCGCTGCGCTACGGCAGCACCACGCACATGGCTTGTGTTGGTGCGTAGTTTCTGTGGCTGGGCGCACATGCCACGCACATGGCCGCACGCATCGAGCAGCCCCTTGGAAGCCTCTAGCCAAGGGAGGCTTTGCCTCGATTTACGTGCCATAGCCTCGGGATTTTATTCCCAAATTTAGCGTGACAATTTATTCATTCTAAATCAATTTTTGAACTAATTTTCACGAACAAAATTGAAAATTTAAACAAGTCTAATTTGAATAAAAAAATCATCCAAGTACATGTAACCAAAATTATTTCCAAGAACCATTGTTTAATAAAATTGGTTTAACTTGGTGCCACAAAATAAGAGGGCAATTACTCACTATCAATTTAATTAATTTAAATTAATCTTGAGTTTTTGAGAAAATAAAAGGGAGTCGGAAAAATAAACATAAGTTCAATAAAGATTCCAACTTTAATACTTGTGAATCCTTGAAAAAATTTATAGCTTCTAATATTAAGATAAACAAATTTCTATCACAAGTTTCAAACTTTATGATTCCAATCAACTAAAAAATGATTAAATCAACAAAGTTTAACAAAAATTAATGGAATTTAGTAACTCAAAGTTTCAATCACATAACATAATTAAAGATTGAATCTTTAGTACTTTGAAGCCTCAAAAACAAAAATTTCACACTTAATGCAATTAATTTTCAATTATGTGAAAAATAAAACCAATCTTTCAAAAAAAAATTACCACCATGTAATCATGCCTAAAGTGGTTTAAAATTGCATAAAAATATGTATTGAACCAATTACATAAAAATCATAAATATGCAATTAATTTTCAAGGATAGAAAGACTTAAAAATTTTCGTAAAATCCCCTTGAAAAATGCATTTCTGGTTGTTCTTTTTGGCTAAAACCAGGTCTTTAAAGGTTTAAACAATTTTTAGAATGCCTTTTCCACCCAAAATTCCCATTTTTTGGGTCGAAATCTGGGTTCGAGAGCTGAAGTCAGCTCTAATATGAGGTTAGAATGGATAAAACAAGCTACTAATCTAATTAGCAACTTAAAACAAGAAAAATTAAGCCATAAAAATACCTTGAAAAATATTATGATTTTAACAATAAGCGAGCAAGGCTCTAATCCCGCTGTTAGGGTTTGGTGAGTCCGACTCACCGCGGAAACAAATCCAACAACAAGACCGCACTCGCAATAAATAAAACCATAAACATAATTAAATTAATCACAAGATTAAGATTAAACCATTACCTTTTAGAATGTGCTTCGCATGACCGAATGGACTTTTACTTGAAAGCTAGCTTCGAAAACACGAAGCCTCCAACATTGATCCACCCGCACCAACGAATACCGACAAGGTCCAATGTCTTGGGGTTAGCAAGACCCGACGAATAAAACCCGAGTAATTGAGTTCAAAGGCTTTCACTAAATGTGATACCTTTTCCAACTCTTGAGTTCAAGGGTTTTCACTTACTAGTGATGCCCTTTCCAACTCTTACTCAAGCATCATTTCCAATGCCCTCACTTGGGTATTTATAGGAAATGTCGAGAGTATGATTGTCTTTCCCACCAATGTGGGACAGTGGGATTTTCAAATTATATTTTAAATGCAAAATAAAATTATTTAAGCAAGCTAGTAATAAATCAACAAGTGTCAACTACATATGAGGGAGTAGGTAAGGACCATATGGAGAGGGGGGGACAAAACTTGCTCCCCACTCTCTTCCTCAACTTGTGCCACTTTGCACCTCTCTCCAACTCACTCATGTGGGCTTCCCACATGCTGCCGCTGCTTGCTACTCGGCCCAGCCAAGCCCTGCACCAAGGTGGGATGCCTCTGCTAGCCTTCTCGGCCAGCATGCCTACGCATATGCGTGCTGGCTGCTGCTGCCGAGGGCTGGTGCTAGCACGCCTCGCACATAGTGCGGGCTGCTAGCTGCAGCGCGCTAGCACGCCATGCATTAAGTGCTGGCTGCTGGTCGCAGCTTGCTAGCAAGCCTCGCACTTGGTGCAGGCTGCTAGATTGGCTAACCTGCAATACCCCGTATTTTTATACGTATTTTATTTAATATATATATATTTTATAAGGGTATTTACATAATTCTAGCATTTTAATTATGATGTTTTAATTATTTATCCCATGTAAATTGGGAATATTTTACAAAAGGAAAGTTTATTTAATTAATTAATTAATAGAAGTTGGGGTTTTATTTTAAGAAATTATGATTTTTAACAAGTTTTAGTAGGGAAGGGATTAGGAAAAACTAAAGGAGGAAAGTTTAGGGTAAAAGGGGTGATAGATAAGGGGTATAAATATCCCTCTTATGAGACAAATTAACTTTGCCCAGAGTGGAGAAAACCCAAGGTAAACTTCTCTCCCTTTTCTCTTTATTTTCTTCTTTCTTTTTCTTTTTTTTTCTCTCTCCTTCCCTTCCCCTCTTGCCGCGCACAACCACCACCGGTAGCAACCACCACCACCGGTGGGCCGCCGACCACCAGCACCAGCCGGCAGCAGCGGCGACCACTGGCAGTGGCGCCGGCCTGCTGTCGGCAGCCACGATTTTCGAAAAAAAAAAGCTTTTTCTTTTAAAAATCAAATCTTTATTACCAAAAACTAATCTTTTTTTTTTTTTTTTTTGAGGGAATACCAAAAACTAATCTAGGCTTTAGTCTAATTGTAAATTATGAGTTTGGAGATTTAATTTTGATGTTTGGTTATAGTAATTGTGGTAATTAATTTTCAGATTTGGTTTTTAATTAAAAAGCCCCAATTTTTGAAACCCGAGGTTCTTGATTCATGATTTATTGAAGGATAATGATGTATTATAGGGTAGGCCTTTGTTTTAAGTATTTTAAAACTTAATTACAGCAAGTTTTAATTATAATAAAGTGCTGGAATTTTATGTAGAACACTTGATATTATGTTTCTTGAAGAAATTTTAATTACCCATTAATTGGGACTTAACTTATGGTGTTTTAAATATAATTTCAACTTATTCTAATTAAATTATCACTACTACAAAACGAGTGCTTTCTCGACGCTGGGGAAGGAGCGTCAACTAAGGTACATACTATGCGTATATTCGCGACGCTTTTTAGGGTCGAAATTAATTTTCAACTCCAAAAAGCGTCGAGAGCAACTCACGTGCTCACACGTGAATAGAAAACGCACGATAGCGAGTTTAGTGAAAAAATAAACTGCTGAACATAAAACACAAACCCTAACTATTCTTCTCTTTCATTCAGAGTACAAATCTACTCATGGAACCATGGATTTTAAAACTCAGATCTTTGTTCCTCTTCTAATCAATTTCGAATGAGATACTCTATATGCTATATTAGTTTCAAATTTAGATGTTCGATTCTCTTTGAATCAATTTTGTGTTTAGATCTTCGTCCGCCTGGTTCAATTTCGAAATAATTCGAAATAAGGTACACCAACTGAAAATTCAGATCTTCGTCTCTTAATCAATTTAGCATTGAGGTATATCAATTTCAAATCTAGATCTTCATCTACAATTAAAATCAACTTCGTCCCTTTTACTGCAGATAACATTGAGGTACATCATTTCTTTTTTGGATTCAATTTTACTTTTTTTAGTTTTGTGGAATTGTTCTTTAATTTTTTTTTTTTTTAAAATGTTAAAAAAATCATGGTCATTTGTGAGTTTGATTCATGCACAATAGAGATTATTGGGGTTTTTTTTTGTGCTAATGTTTTAATTCAATTTTTAAAAATTAGCCTTTTGTTGCTTTGCAGTTGAAGCACAATGTTGATGGGCTTAGTGTTGTTTGAAGCTCAATTCTGTCGAGGTGACTTCATTTCTCCGATTTTTATATGTTTATTAGTTTTTTTATGTTTAATATTACTATAATTCTATGTTTTTTTTTTTTTTACATTGTTAGAAATTAATGGAGCTTGTAATTTGATAAATTAGTTGTATAGAGATAAATTGTGTGAGAAGTTGTATAAATTAGCTTATTTAATCTTGGTGGCAATAGTTATTTGGGATAAGAAAATACCTTAAGTTCTTTGAAGAGCAATATATTAAACGATCAGGTGGTGTAGTAGAGTACTCATTACAAGTTCCTTGACTCAATTTATAAAAGTTTAATGTAGAAGATTTATATGTTCAATTAAATTGTACTTATTCATTGAATTAATATTAGTTTTGATTTAATCAGCCGAATCTAGAGTGTTGGGCTGGTTAAATCAGGATTCAATGCGGCTCTGTTTCATATGGTTGGTGATTTAGTGTGGATTGATAGAATAAGGGTTGCTAAATTTCTATGATCGATGAAAATTTGGATTGTGTGTTAAACCATTATCACTTCAGTTGGCTATGCTAATATTTCTACTAGTGCCCGTTTGATAGCTATGCTTGATCATTTTAATGGGGTAAAGCATGTATATTTTGATTCATTTACCCCGAGAGGTGATTAGTTTGGTGGAATGTGATTTTATATGACTGATAGATGTTTATAATTCAATATGCTCACTGACCCGTAATATATTCTTTATGAATGCATGTTGGCCTTTTTTTTTTCATTCTTTCCTTCCTTCCTGTGACCAGACATCAATTGATTGTGTCTTTGGAGTTTGGACTTTGGCTTTTGCATGTTTGTAGTTGTCTTTATTTGTATGCACTTCAACTTGTAATATGTTGTGTACATACATTTGCAATTGATGTTACATTTTTGGTGTTTAATCTAGACTTCTAGGCTTCTAGCTGAGATGGACTATGTAAACATATCAAATCCTAAATTTCTTGATGGAGCAAAAGTTGTAGATGGACTACATAAACACTTCACATCAAGTCTTCGAGAACTTCAGTATCTATCCTTAATCTAAAGGTACCTATCAAGACATACTTGATTAATGAGCATATGTTTTGTTGTTATTTTATTTCCATTACATATCTGGGTTCATTTTGGTTGTCAGGATGGTGGCATTTGAAAGGACCATCAAAACACTAGCTATTCTTCCTCAAAATCCAAATGGGGCCATGACAGAACACGTACGAAAACTCGGACCTGACTATATTTGCAGGATTATGAGTTTCATGTCCCTTTCCTGGTTATTTATTCATTTTGAAATCAGACTGGCATAAACGGACTGCCTAGTAAGCAGACTAAGTAGTAAGTACTAGTATCTTATCATACATGATAATTTAGAGACATATTAGAACAAATGGGGTATTAAACTAAGGGAAATTTCCATTGGTACACCCGTGGTTTAGACTTTTTCCATTGATACACTCCAAAATTTTTGCCTTCCCATCGGCACACCCAAGGTTTAGTCTTTTTCCCAACCGTGACTAACACCGTAAAAAAGTATTTCATTAAGTTAAAAATAATTAAGGAAAAGACTATACTACCCCTTTTAAATATCTAATGTCTCGATTTGCGTGTTGAAAATTGTTCGGTTAAAGTTTTGGAAGTCATGTTAGTCTTTAAGGATCTAAACCTCGAAATTAGCAAAAAAAAATAGCGCAAATGTCTCATGTGCATGTCAAAAATGTCTCGGTTCGCGTGTCATTACTTTTTTGTGATAGTAATTGTTCGGTTAATGTTTTAGGGGTCATTTTGATCCTTTAAGGAACTAAATCGAACTCGAAATTGTAAAAAAATTGACGAAAATGTCTCGTTTTGCGTGTCATGACAAAACAAAAAAGAAATATCATGACGTGCAAAATGAGATATTTTTGTTAATCTTTTGACAATTTCGAGTTCGATTTAGATCCATAAAGGGTCAAAATGACTCCTAAAACCTTAACCGAACAATTATTATTACAAAAAAGAAATGACACGCAAATCGAGACTTTTTTGACACGCATATGAAACATTTGTGTTTTTTTTTTTGCAAATTTCAAGGTTAATTTGGATTCCTAACGACTAGGACTCCCAAAACTTTAACCGAACAATTTTCGACACGCAAATCGAGACATTAGATGTTTAAAAGGGGTATTATAGTCTTTTCCTTAATTATTTTCACTTAATGAAATACTTTTTAACGGTGTTAGTCACGGTTGGGAAAAAAACCACACCATGGGTGTACCGATGGGAAGGCAAAAATTTTGGAGTGTATCAATGGGAAAAGTCAAAACCACGGGTGTACCAATGGGAATTTCCCTTAAACTAATGGTGCATTATTTGTCCAATTTGTCTTAGAGATTAACTTGCATGAAAACTTCTATTTATGGTTGAAATACAATTTGAAGAATAAATTTTCAGACTTTAGCTTAATTCTATTAAGCTTTATTTGTTCTACAATAATCCTCATTAGTCTATTGAAGGTCAAGGTCTGATTTAAGTAGGAGCTCAATTTTAGAGCTCCCACCACTAAATCTCGTATATTTTCAAGTCTTAGGCCAATTGGCTTGTTTTCTTTTGTATATTCTTTCTATTTTTGTCTTGGTGCTATTTTTTTTTTTACCCACTAGGCCACTAGTCTACTGCTCTACTTCATGTACTTGTCCACTTTTTTGATGCGCATTACATCTTTATTAACCAAGTGCTCTGTATTATTTTTCATTTAGATTTCAAGACAACGAATACTTCAAGAGATTAGGAACGATACACGGAGAATTGCAAAGAGCTGCATAAGCCTTATTTGTGCTTAGGAACGGTCCACAATTTTCTTAGTGTGGCTCACGGTTTGCTCTCTGTTTGTTTTTTTTCCTTGTTAATTTTCTGTTTTTGAGAGTGTGTTTGATATTTTAGTTATAGTTGGAGGATTTATGAGTTGTATCTTGTGTTTAGTCTGTTTATAATCTACTCTAGTGTATTTTTTTTATCTAAATGTGTTTTATTATTTTTTTCTCACTAGTTTTACTGTGTTTTATCGTTTTGTTTATCTATTCCTTTAGTTTTAAAACACTCTCCAAAACTATGAACTGATCATATGGCCTAAGACCTAGCTACTCAATTTACTTTTGAAAATAAATAAAGTAATTGTTTGTACAATAAATTAACATATACTCGTATTGAATGTCAAAGAACAATGCCCAGATATATAATATAAATATAACCTTATCTTGCTTTGCATCAATGAAAGAGTGAGACTATCGTTGAATTAATACTATATTTTCGCTTCACTAATTGATTGAAATTGTTGAGCATTCTACTAATATAATAAATGAGGTTCTCTACTTTCTTTCAGAAATTTGTAGATTAATAATTTAAGATGTTAGCATATTTTTTTAAGGTATGATACTTCATATATGATTATATATATATAATGCTTGTCAAGTGATTTGTGAACATGATAATTGACTTGTAAGAATTGTTTCTTTTTTACATGTGCAATATGTTGCTTGTTCTAATTTAATTTAGTATTTGTTAAACCAAAATTGTAGCCAACATACAAACTATGGAACTTGCTTCAACTACCCCCACTAATGCATCGTATTTTTGATGTTTAGGTTCAATGCACTGGTCTAAAATATGATTTGAACTTTGCTTTATGCCCTCCTGCAAGCAGATTAAGGAGCAGCTAATTGGAGATCGAAATTTTTTTTGTGAAGAAATGAACGGAGTAGTCTGTTGGACAGCGTATGAACTCATTGATTAAGAAGAAATTCTTCAAATCAAAATGTGTTGTTACAATAATATAAATAAATTTCATGGAAACATTGTTGTGCTAGTTTTGCTTGTATGAATATTTGAGTGTAAGGGAATATGTTATGGAGTAATTAATTTTTATCAAATAAAATGAGATTTTTGTCAATTTTGCACAAGGTTACAAAGTTGTTTACAATTACCTGCCCTAATATTTATATTCGTTAAAAAGCGCTAACAGAAGTATTAATTTTGAAAAGTTAAAAATTCTCGATGCTTGGTATTTTAGTGACATGGACGCTAAAAAGCGTCACCAAATTTCTTGAAAATATAAACAGGAAAAGGATAAAAGGACAATAAAAAGCGTCGACAATTTTATGATTTTAGACACATAAAAGCGTCGCAAATTTTAAGAAATTGCGCGAACCAATCAAATTTGGGACACTTAGTACAAACATTTGGACGCAAAAAAGTGTCGAGTTTATCGACGTTTTACGGTGTCTTACAAAATTCTCGAGTCATTGATTTTCGACGCTTTAAAAAAGCGTCGGGAGAAAAAATTGCGACGCTTTTTGGCGTCCAAAATCAGCGTTAAAAGCGTCGCAAAAACAAGGAAATTGTAGTAGTGTATGAGGGGTTTTTAAATAGTATATATTGTTGGAAATTTGTTTAGAGTGGATATTAATACTCTATTATGGATTTAATGTGTAGGAGACTTTGAAGTAAGCAATTTCTACTAGTCGTGACAGTTTTAATAACGTACTAAAGGTACGTTCGCATACTTAACATAATTATGTTGATGTATTAGCATGCTAAATGCGTTTGATTGATTTCAAGTAATGTCATGCTAGGTTTGGAATGAAAATTTTGATTTGAATGTTATTGGTGATTGGATTATGAAGCATGATTTATTTATGATGGATTATTGATTGGAAAATAGTAGCTTAGAATATTATTTATGAACCACATATTTATTTATGGCATGATAAAGAGCATGTTTAATTAAACTAATTGTTTAATTTGGCTTGGAATATTGAAAAGGAATTTTATTATGGTTCATATAATTTTTATTGATGCTTTAAGCACGAGGAAGGAGCTATATAAGTGTCTATGTACACAAGGAATAAATTGTATGTTGGTGCCTTTGTGCACCTAAGGTGTTTTTAACACCGAGGGATCGGATTTTTTGGCGCTTTATGCGTTTAAGGTGTCTTTGACACTGAGGTAGAATTAAAAAGGGTTCAACATTAAATATTATGTGGTCACTAATTATTAAAGAATTAAATTGGTATGTTGTTTGATTGAATAATTATTGTTGATTGACTTATTATGCTTTAAGAGTCATCACCAAGTCTAATAATATGTAAATAACGTAAAGTGAAAGAAATTACGCACCAAAACTCTTGGAACGTATATACCTTGAGTATGAACAATGGAGGGAGTTATGGGGTTTTATATTTAACCATAACTTCTAATGGAGTACAGGACGCTGTATATTCCTTTTTATTTATTATTATGCGCAGGAATTCCGCCACCTTTGAGTGGTTTTGTCACTGGCACGGTTAGCTCCCGTGTCAGTTAACCTCAAATTTATTTGGGGGAGGTTAGGAGGAGGAAACCCGTTTGATGCGTAATCAACGCGAAATTAATTCATTCGTGTCTAGTCATTGTGTCTTGTTGATTGGTGTGTGTGCTTGTGCACAGGTGCAATGAGGTAAGTGTGTGTTGATAGGTGAAAGCATGTTAGTGTGGCTAATTTACGCTTATGTACTCAGCTTTGCTGATTGTGTGTGTTTGTGTATTTGGCCATGTCTTTACCTTGGCCCTATGATGACCCATTTTTAATGGAGAGTAGTGGAAACAAGTAGAGATAAACTTTTCAAGTATTGAAGCATGATCATGATGCGGCATCAGAGAAGAGTGAATCTTACTAGTTTTCATTAGGTTACAAGGTGTTTTATGCTTTATTTATTTATGACATATTTTATGTGGACTAACACAAAGGTTTGGTTTTGGAACAGTTTTTGAATAAGGGCCTTTAATGGTTCCAAGTTGTAGTTTGATTTTATTTGACTTGTTGTTTGGTTTTAAACTTTATTTTCGTTTGGTTGACTTTTGAGTTGACTTGTTTAATCGGTTTTTAATTTTGAGTCTTCCGCTGTGTATCTTTGATAATTGCCTTAGCCGTTTTCACGGTGGCGGTAATGTCTTAGTTATTCCTAAATCGTATTTTTAAAAGATTAGAATGGGTATTTAAAGGAAAGGAATTTCTAGGGTGCTACATAACCCCCTAGCACTCGGTGTTCCGATGCTAGGGGTATTTTGGTCATTATTGATTTATTACCGTTTCACCGTCTTGTCTTTTATTATTTTTCGATTCGACTTCCGACGCTCGTTTTCGACGCTCTAAGCTCGAATTTCCGACGTCTAAATATTTATTACTCGGGCGACTCATTAATTCTTTCCAAATTAATTTGTCGTGTTGGTTCATGAATCGCTTGGGTGTTACTCAAAGGGTTTAATCAAAATTAAGCTGTAATATTAATTATGCATTAATATTACAGATCGCAAGCGGCCTCCACCCAGGCATTCCGATCACTTGACCATACTGAATTTATTAGCTTTCTAATAATTTTGAACCCACTATTAGAATAATACACTTGTTCGAAGGACACTATTCCTTTCATGCTCTCCATTTTCTGCTTGGCCACCATGTGAAGAAGATGAAGAAGATGAAATCTCCGATTAATGGCTAGGATAAGGGGGATCTTGTCCCATCGGATTTTCATAGTAATTGTCAGGGTTTGGAACGTTGAATTGTCTGCAATGAGCTTTTTCTACCCCAACAAGGTAGGAAATTAGGACTCTGTAATCTAGGTACCACTATCCATAATTGTCCCTATATTTAGAATAATTTGGGATGTCCCCTGGTAGGTAGAAATCATCAAATTTTTCTTTGACAGCATAATATGGAGGCTCCTCAGGCAAACAACGAACAATCATGGAAGCAATACGATAAGGGCTATGAAAAACCCTGTCCTTAAAACGTTACTCCTATAGGAACAGTAAAAACGAATCTTTTGAACATAATCGTATGGATGTTCATTAAGTTTCTTTTGGAGATTTCCTAGTTTGGTGAATCTGTTAGGTAGGTTCGGCATCTTGTAAAGAAAAGATATAGAAAAGAATTCCTTTTAAAAAAACAAAATAATACAGTTCTTGCATGAAATAGGTTCAATGTTCAGTTAAACAATTTCTTTATTCCTATACACATAAATTCATATTCTCATTGATTAAACATTCATAACCTAAATATTAATGGATACAAGAACACGATTATTTCTAACTTATATGCCCAATTTCTTTCCTACCCATTCTAACCAACAGGATTTTTAAAACTGTAAACACATAATACTTACCTTAATCTTTGCTTTCCTGCAAAATGAACAAACTGAAAATATTTTTGACTCCTTTTTAATTAAAATTATCTAAATTAAATAAGGAAGAAAACGAAAAAAAACTTCGGACCTCCCTCTTAAAAAAAAAATTTCGAACCTCATTCTCAAAAAAAATTTTGGACCAATAAAAAAAATATTTCGGTCATTAAAAAAAAAATCGGACCTTATTAAAAAGTAAATCGGTTTTAAATTTAATCAATAAATATTTAATCCTCCCAAAATAAAATAAATAGGATAAAATAGAATAAAAATTAATTCTATAAAAATTTTACCAATAAATAAGTACTTTGCAAAGTTTAAAGGAAAATTTGCCATAAATAATACCACCTTTCACTCATCTTCCAATAATGGAACCACCTTTGATTTATTTCAAAATAAAACCACCTTTGACACCACTCTTCCAATAATGGAACGGTTTACCTTGGTGACCGGATTTTGAAGGTGAACTGGTGACGTGGCATATGACCGTTAGGTTATACTCCCTCTATTTAAAATTAATCCCCATTCTAATCGATTTCACCATTCCCTTTCAATTTTCTTTTTCCCCTGTATCACTCTTGGCTTCTTCTGCCTGAATTTCTCATCTAAGTTTATACACTTCACCCCAATGGCATCAAGAAAGGGAAATTCGTACACATCAGGGTGTTCTTCAAGCAGCAAAAGGGGTGGAAGTTCAAAAATTCGATGTGATTGCGGAAGGGAAGCCCTTATCAAGACTGTCAGAAATGGGCCAAATTTGGGGATGAAATTCTATGGTTGCCCTTTATGGCCAGTAAGTTTCTTAATTTAACAAGTTTAGTTACATACTGTAACTAATGATAAGTTAATTACTTGTATGTTGAGTACGATTGTTGTATTTTGTAGGATACACAATGTGAGTTCTTTAAATGGGTGAATGAGCAAACTGATATGGAGGAGCAGCAGATGAAATTGTTAGAGAAAGATACTTTGTTGTTAGAGATGGAGGTTGAACAAAAAATCAGAGATGAGAAAATTAAGAAGTTGCAGTTGAAGAAACAAAATTTGGAGGCAGAACTAAAAGACATGAAGAACGAGGTTTTTCAAATGAAGTCTGAGATAATGAATTGTTCAAGGAATGAGAGAAATCTGTACATGGCTTTGTTTGTTTCATGGATTGTGTTTGTTGTTGTTTATTTATCTTAGTTATGCAGTATAGGTTTGACATGCATGAGTTTGTAATGGGAACGGTTTATTTTGCACAAAAGGTTTCATAAGTTCTGTATAAAGTTGCAATTGAAATTGGAAAAGAAAAAAAAAAAAAAACCTCAACACTTGGCTGCATAAGTTAACAAAAGATTGACATTACATAATTATCATCCAAATCCAAAAGGTGCCCATATTTAAACACCACACTTACTAAGTGAAAGTTAAGTTCTTAAGTTCCAAAAAACTTCTAAAAACAGTCAGAAATAGGAAATATTACAGACAAAGTCTAGTAGACAGAAGTTGGCTAATAGTGGGGCTAATTGAGATGCTTCATTGTGTTTGGTGGTCAATGGTGGATCTTTGGCTTGACTGTGTGCTTCCTCTTGTCCTCCTTCTGGTATTTGGACCCTGTCACCAATACAAGTGATATTTATCAGAATTTAAATTAGAAAAAAAATTAAAAAATCGAGCAAATGAGCACAACAAAGTAACAACACATACCAATGGAGTACCATCAGCACCAAACAGGACACCAAATCCAATAGGTGTTTGAGTTTTGCCTCTTCCCCTTCCCCATCCTGTACCCCTTCCCTTGGCAGCACCTGAAGTAGTAGCAACACCAGATTCACTCCCAGCAGCACCCCTTCCCCTTCCTCTACCTCTTCCCCTGCCAAGGCTTGAAGTGGTAGCAGCACCAGACTCACTCCTAGTATCACCCCTTCCCCTTCCTCTGCCTGTGCCTGCAGATTTAGCACCCTGACCTCCAAGAATGACTCTCCCCCCTTTGCCTAGTGCAGTTGGCAGTACAGGTGTATTGTGATGGGCAGAGGATGGTGTTGCAGTAGTAGCTGTTGCAGGAGTTGATGAAGAAGCCATCTGAGAGGGTTGTTCTTCTGCCATAGAAGCTTCAATTCTTGGCCTCCCTCTGGCTTTCTTTGGTGCTGGTTCAGTTGCTGCAGCTGATCCTTTATCAGGGCACCCCCTTTTATTATGACCCTTTGATTTACAGAGGGTGCATGTCATCTCAATGCCTGATCTACTTAGTGATCCTGGCTTCTTAGGATTTTCTTGGGGGTGTTTGATTCTGTTCTTCCTAGGTCTGCCAGGACCAATCTTGATGGGGGGAGGGTCCAAGTTGCAAGGCACCCTTGGCCAATACCTTTCTCCTTCACAAGGAGGAATTACACCACTATATGCTTTGACATAAGTCTCAACCTTATAGCATTCATCAACATAATCCTCAGCTTCTTTATTCTGGAAGTAAATGCAAGCTATGGCATGTCTGCAAGGTATGCCTACCATGTTCCATTTTCTACAACTACAAGTCCTAGCTGCTAGATTAACAATAAGTTGATCTGTATAATATATGACATTGAACATGCTGTCAGAAGAAGGCATCACTTCACAGTTTGCAGCATGCTCCTTTTCTTTGTCTAGTCTAGCTTGTATTCTGGGGCATATGACAGACCTCCATTTCTCCATTTCTTTTCTCTTCTTCACTAATCTCTGCATTAATGCTACCCTAATATCCTCTAGCATGTGAATTAAGTGTTTAGTCCTAGCATTGATTATGTAGGCATTGAATGTTTCAGCCATGTTGTTAGTGATTGCATCTGTTTTGATAGATGCATCTAAGTAAGCTCTACAGAAAAAATTAGGATTGTACCTCCTAAATGCTAAGGCTGCTTCTTCATTCATCTCAGTTAATTCATCAATGTACTGATTGAAATCAGCCAAGTTATATGCTTTGGCAATCTTCCAGAACTGTAGCTTCATTTCTTCCCCTTTGTAAGTCCTATGCCAATGTGCAAAAATATGGCGTGCACAGTGCCTGTGCTCTGCTTTGGGAAGTACAGAAGCAACAACACTTAAGATAGCCTACACACAAACAACAAACAACAAAGCAATGGGATTCAAAAGCAGCATTGACATATATAATGATAGAATTAACTTGAAACTGACATAATGAACTAGTACCTGGTGCTCATCAGAGATTATTGAAATCCCTGTTCCATCTCCTAAATCAAGGCATGACTTCAGATGGGTGAAAAACCATTCCCATGACAAAGTATTCTCCCCTTCCACAGCTGCCCAACAAATTGGGAACATTTGCTCATTAGGGTCCCTTGAAACTGCAGTCATAATCTGCCCACCTAAAAAGGTCTTCAAAAATGCAGCATCCACACATATGACTCTCCTACATCCAACTTTCCAACCTTCCTTCACACCATCAAAACAGGTAAACAATCTCTTAAATACTGGGGTAGATGTGTTTTGTTGAGGAGCAACAACCAACTCCACTACACTTTCAGGGCTAGCCAGTTGCACTGCTTTAATGTACCTTTGCACCTTCATGTAATGCTCCTTCATGGAGCCATGAAGCATCCTATGTGCATGGTACTTCACCTTGTAAGCAAAGTTTGGGGTAACAATTACTCTGTAAGCTCTTCTTACAGTTTCCACTATCTCCTTTGCAGGCCAATGTGGCCTTGCTTTGAACACATCAAGAAGCTGCCTTGCAACCCAAGTGGATTTCAGTTGCCTATTTTTGTTCATATTTCTATGGCAGGTATGGGAATCTACTACCCTCTTCACTATCCAAGTTGCTTCCCTAGTATGTAGAGAGCAGTACAGGTAGAAAGGACAGTTTGCAACACATTTGACTCCTAACCTCTGTTTGCCTTTGTTGCTTATGACATATCTGACATCTCTCCCTTGCAGCACAGCATACTTACCAACAGCATCCTTAAAATCTGTCCTGTTAGCAAACCTCTGTCCCACTCTCCATGTAAACTTACTGAAATCTGTGTCCCCCTTGATTAACTCCCCCTTTACAACCTTGTTGGGTTCAGCATACTCATCATCACTTCCAGTTGGTGTGTGAATGTCATCATCCTCTAAATCAGAATTACCACCAGCTTCTGTTGTTGTGGGTACAGAACTAGGTTTCTCTCCAAGCTTTCCCTGACTTGCTTCCTTTTGCAGCTGTACTGCTACTTCAAATAACTTAGAGTTACAAGATTTAACTCTTTCCCTTGGTTCTCTCAGCTCATCATCACTCTCATCAGATTCAGGAGCAATGAAGTCAGTCCCCTCAAGTTCCTCAGTTGGCTCTACTTCAAGATCTGAGCTACCCAAATCAAATTCACCCTCCTTTTCTTTGTCTCTTCCAATATCTTCCCCTAAATCAATATCATCTTCCCCTAAATCAATATCATCTTCCCCTAAATTAATCTCTGGTACATAAGTTGGATCTTCCCCATCACTTGACTCAAAACCACTCAACAACTGACTCCAATTCAAAGGGCTATCTCCTCTATTGTCCTCCCAATCATAATCCTCAACAAAGTTTGACTCAACATTTGGCAAATCAGCAGTGGAGACAAACTCTAAGCTAGGAAACTGAGAGAGGTTAAGAGAAAGGTTTTGAGAGGGATTCTGTGTAATTGGAACTTCAGATGGGGGTTTTAAGGGTGGGGGGGCAGCTTGTTTTTCACTGAGATTTGGTTCTGAGGGTTTTATTGTGGTAGTTGGGTCAGTCAACTTTTGATAAGAAAGAGAGTATGGTGCTTTTTTACATGTGGAGGAATCTGTTTTTGATGATGTGGCAGCATCTTTATCTTTATGTCTCCTAGGGCTTATCCTAAGGGGTGTAACAAGCTTTGTTTGTGGTCCCTTCTTTGGGGTAATTTTTTTCCTCTTGTTGACTTTAGCTGGGGGGGTTTGTTGTACTTTATCTGTAACTTGGGATGGGGTAGATTTTGGTAAAGATTCTCCCTCTTTTCCAACACCCTCCTCCCTTTGAATAGGATTGCACACTACATTCTCAACAGGTGGCTCACAAGGTCTTAGCACAGGTGGCTCCTCATTGTGCAAAAAATACACATCAACATGCTTATATTCATTTGCAATTTTAATCAACTGCATCACTTCTTCATCCCCCTCTATTTTCCTCAGACCATTCTCCAAACTTAAACCAGGAACTAGGTAATAAAATCCAGCCACAGTAATGTACCCACACTTATTAGCAAATTCGAATAACTCCCAGTAACACAACAAATCTGTATCTACCCTGATATTCCTACCCTTACCACCCACATACACCAATTTACCATTATCTTGATGCTTAAAACTACCACCATGCCAAAACCTTATTGTAACATTGTCAAAGAACGTGCTCATTGCTACCTAGAATTATACAACATATTTAGTGATAAATCAACAGGAAATTCAACAAGAATTACTACCAAATGCAACAACATCAACAACAACTCAGCAATCAGCCCCATCATGAACCCTAACCCAGAAATCAATCACAATTCAATGTTCATGCAATTCATATGAAATTCCCAAAATTCTAACACGAATATACCACATACACTTAAATTGCATCAAAATACAATCAAAATTTAATCTTAAAACTCACAGTTCAACAATCAACGCACCACATTGGAGATCGACATTGTTTCAGTACATAAAGGGGAAAAAAATTGTACCTTTTTTGCGCAAAAAAAGAAGCCAAGCTTGTCACTTTCGTACTGCAATCAACTGTACCTTCCTTTTCAAGCAAAATTTGGCGATTTATGGTAGTCAATTTTGATGATGAAATGTGGTTGAATGTCTACTTCAATGGAGTAACAGAGAAGAGAAATGAAAGAGGAGAGAGACTGTGAGAGGGAGGGAAATGAAATTGAAGAGGGAAAAAGGAGGTCGTTGGGAGTAATTAATGCCACGTAGGCTTCTCTAGGGGGGGAATACAAGTCAAGCCTTGACTTCCACCTAAACCAAATTAATTAGCCGGTTACCAGTAAACCGTTCCATTATTGGAAGAGTGGTGTCAAAGGTGGTTTTATTTTGAAATAAATCAAAGGTGGTTCCATTATTGGAAGATGAGTGAAAGGTGGTATTATTTATGGCAAATTTTCCAAGTTTAAAATTAAAACACTTTAAAACACTTTTTTTGCTTTAGTGGTAATAAAATCTCTACCAAAGCTCCCAGATACCACTTTGTAATACCCAAGAAATTCCTATCTTTTAAAATACTTGTGTTTGCCCTGTTTAAAACTTTAAATAGGAATATCTAAGACAATACCGCCACCGTGAAAAATGGCTAAGGAAACTATCAAAGACACACAGCGGAAGACTAATTGCAAAACCATTCAAACCAAGTCAACTTAAAAAGTCAATCAACGAAAGTAAAGTCAAACCAAAGTCAAACGAAGTAAAATAAAATCAACCTACAACTTGGAACCATTGTAGGCCCTTATTAAAACAAAAATGAATTCAAAACCTTTCGTTAATCACGCATAATAATAATTTCACAAATAAAAAAAAGCAATAAACACATAATATACTTATAGAAACTATCATGATCCGCACTTCACTCATGCCCATTCATGAATATTTGCTTCATCACCTGAAAAAACTCTCTCTACTGCTTTCCACTACTCTCCATTAAAAATGGGCCATCATAGGGTCAAGATAAAGACAAGGCCAACAAACACACAATCAGCAAAGCTGAGTACATAAGCGTAACTAACACAATAACATACAATTTCCTATCAACATACAACTTACCTCGTTGCACGTGTTTTTCATGCATACAACATTCAATAAAAAGTTCTCACTAGACACTACATAATTTATTTAATGTTGACTACGGATCGAACGAGTTTCCCCACTATCCTCCCCCAAATAAATTGAGGTCTTAGGAACGTAAGGCACACCAGGTGTGCATGTTGGTTATTGTTGAACTCATCGGTATGAGTGGGAGTCCTCACATACTGTGGCGAAAGAGATATATTGTTAAGACGCATTAGATACGAAGATTATCTAACCAAGAATGGCTTGGAGCCAATAGCAAGGCAATGCTTACCTTAGGGTAACAAGTGTTAGGACAAGTCAAAGCATGCCTATTTACTCGTTGATCCGTTGGATCTTGTAATTGCCTTATTTTAAAAAATGGGGACAATTTTATGTGTAAATAAGACGTTAAATAAGTATTGAAATATGCATATATTAAATTCAATATTATTTAAGTATTATGAATGGTTTTTTCATTTCAAATTCTTTAAATTGTAGAATCATGTCTTCGAACAACTCAAACAACCAGTTTTCATTACGCTCAATTTTCGATAAGGAGAAGTTGAGTGGGACCAATTTTCTTGATTGGCAAAAAAAAATTTGCACATTGTTCTTATGCAAGAACAAAAAGAGTACGTCCTTGATGAGGAAATGCCCGAAGCTCACAATGAAGAGGTGACTCAGGCCGTCCTTAACATATGGCAAGTGGCCGATCGGGATGTCAAGTGCGTTATACTAGCCACTATGTATCCTGAGCTTCAAAAAACCTTCTTTGAGAAGGAATCGACCTATGAGATCATATCTGAGCTACAAAATATGATTCAAGAGCAGGCTCGAACAAAAAGGTTTGAAACCCACAGGTAGATCCTTGAGACTAAACTCTAGAAAGGAGAGCCAGTCATCCCACATGTACTCAAAATGATTGGATTATTTGAGAATATGGGAAGGCTTGATGCGGGGTATTCAACCGAGATGGATGTTGACATCATTATCCATTCCCTTCACAAAGGTTATGACAAGTTAAAGATGAACTACAACATGCATAGCATGGAGAAAACCCTCACCGAGCTTCATTGCATGTTTAAGCAAGCTGAGAAAACACTCAAGGATGAGGGGAAGCATGATATGCTCATGATAAAAAAGGGCAAGCAGTTCAAACGCAAGGGCAAGAAGTAGAAAGGCTTCAAGGGGAAAGGTAAGAAGTACTTTTGGCCTAAGCTGAAAGCTACCAAGGATAACAAGGAAAAGAAGGTAGCATCTTCTAAATCTGATTCCTAATGCTTCTATTGTAAGAAGAAGGGACATAGGAATAGATATTGCCTCAAGTTCAGGGAAGATAAGAAGAACGGAATCGTCGCTTCTGTATCAGGTATATATGTTATAGACTTTAACTTCACTAGCTCAGTATCATGGGTATTAGATACCGGATGTGACTCACACCTTTGTTCTAATACTCAGGGACTAAGGAACACTACAAAGCTAGCTAATGGAGAGGTTGAACTACGGGTCGGCAATGGAGCAAGGATTGGTGTTGTATCCGTAGGATCTCTTAGTTTGTCTTTGTCCACCGGGCTAGTTTTGGAACTTGAATATGTTTATTATGTTCCCAACATTACCAAAAACATCATTTGAAGACAATTCATGTTCATATTATCTCGATATTGTTTTATATCGTACGACACATTCAGAAAATGGTCTTTATGTGCTATATTTAGACAAAGGAGTTTATAACGTCAATAATCCCACTAAGAAAGCTAAGACTACCCAGTCTAGTCAGACCTACTTGTGGCATTGTCGCCTTAGCTATATTAACATCAAACGCATCAAGAAGCTTCTACAAGAAGGCATTCTTGACTCATTTAATTTAGAATCATTTGAGAATTGCGAAGGATGTTTACTAGGAAAGATGATAAAGCAACCATTCTCCAAGATGGGAGAAAGGGCTTGTGACTTATTGGGCCTAATACCCAACGATGTATGTGGGCCAATATGTACACCTGCAAGGAATGGTTATCGGTATTTAATAAACTTCACGGACGACTATAGTAGATATGGATATATCTACCTGATGTCGCACAAATCTGAATTGTTTGGTAAATTCAAAGAAGTTTAGATTGAAGTTGTAATCAACTTGGCAATAAAATCAAAGCGCTTCGATCGGGTCGAGGTGGCGAATATTTGAGCCAAGAATTTGATGACCATTTGAAAGATCATGGTATACTTTCAGAACTGACACCTCCCGGAACTCCTGAATGGAATGGAGTATCCAAACGGAGAAATCGAACCTTGTTAGACATGGTACGATCAACCATGGGTCTTAGTGATCTTCCAATCTCTTTCTGGGGACATGCACTTTAACCGCGGCACTTACACTGAATCTTGCTCCGTCAAAAGCTGTGGAAAAGACTCATATGAATTATGGACAAATAGACATCCATGGTTGTATTTTCTCAAGATTTGGGGATGCAAAGCATATGTCAAGAGACTCATGTATGACAAACTTCACCCTAAATCTGACAAGGGTTTCTTTATGGGTTATCCAAAAGAAACCAAAGGGTATTACTTTTAAAACAAATCCAAGAACAAAGTGTTTGTTGTTCGTGATGGTGTCTTTTTTGAGAAGGAGCACCTTTCCAAAATGACAAGTGGGAGGAAAATTGAACTCGACGTAGTTCGTGAGGATGAGCAAAAAATTAGAATGATAGTCAAAGTGCTCAAATAGCATCTGTTGACGAAGGTTTAAGTGATCAAAATATGCAAAGTCGAACCGACAATGTAAATGCTCAATCCATTACCCTACGTAGGTCTCAGAGGGCGAGATCTCAACCTGATAGTTATCATGGTTTAGTACTAACCGTGAATCACGACATCCTGATCATGGATGGAGATGAACCGGCAAACTACAAGCAAGCAATGGCAAGCACCGACTCTACTAAATGGAAAGAGGCAATGAGATCTGAAATGGATTCCATGTTTAAAAATCATGTCTAGGACTTGGTTGACTTACCCGAAGGCTACACACCTATCCGATGTAAGTGGATTTTCAAGTTGAAAACCGACAAAGATGAAAATGTATTCGTTTACAAAGTTAGATTTGTAGCAAAAGTTTATAGACAAGTTCGTGGTTTTGATTACAATGAAACCTTATCTCCAGTCGCAACGCTTAAATCCGTTCGGATCCTCCTAGCGATTGCTGCATATTACAATTATTAAATATGGCAAATGAACGTTAAAATCACCTTACTGAATGGTAATTTGGAAGAAATTGTGTATATGACACAGCCTAAAGGTTTTGTCGACCAAAAAAACTCTAGAAAGGTATGCAAGCTTAAGAAGTCCATTTATGGATTATAGCAAGCAAGCAGAAATTGGAATCTGCGATTTGATGAAGCCATTAGTAAGTTTAGTTTTATCAAGAATCCAGATGAGTCTTATGTTTACAAGAAGGTCAGTGGGAGTGACATCGCCTTCTAAGTCTTATATGTCAATGACATTTTTCTAATTAAAAACAACATTCCATTGTTAGAGTCTGTAAAGGCTTGGCTCGGAAAATGTTTTTCAATGAAAGACTTGGGAGAGGCTTAGTACATACTGTAGACATTTACTTTTTGCCTCCTATCCCGACCGGAAGTGCAATAACGATAAGTAAAACCATCTTCGTATTAGATTGAAGTGGAGAATGCTTATGGATGAATTGTTAAGCCACAAAACACAAAAACTAGCCCAAACTAAAAACCAAAGCTAAGCAAGGTCTAATTAACTAAATTCGATCAATATTAGGACAAAGCCCG
Source organism: Chenopodium album (assembly GCF_948465745.1). NCBI lineage: Eukaryota > Viridiplantae > Streptophyta > Magnoliopsida > Caryophyllales > Amaranthaceae > Chenopodium > Chenopodium album. Next base: position 39,684,703 of record NC_137838.1, read on the forward strand.
TGCTTAAAACCCTATAATGACAGATTTAGGAGCGCCTAGGTAAAATTTTGATGATGCCGCAGGAAAATCCACGCGCATCTCAATCAGTCGTGCTAGGCAAGTGCGCGCAACTAATTCAGTTGTGCGCGACATTCAGCGCAACCTCTAAAGATGCGCTCGTGGAAGATTCATAATTTTATTAATATATAGAATTGAATCTTACTATAATGCCGCACGCAAGACGTTCAGTTGTGCTAACCTTAGTAGCGCAACCAAATCACTTGCACTTGGATGCCGCTCGCAACTAATCATGTTGCGCGCGACACCTACTCAAGCAGAATGTTCAAAACCCTAATCCTACGCATTCCCTATGAATAGAGGCTTAATCCGAGGTTTAAACACAAAAAAATTACCTAAAACTCTTGTGGAATACTTGTGAACTTGTGCTACCTAAACCCTCTTGTCCCAAACACTCCCCCCTTGATATTTTGTTACTACAATGGAGGTTTACTAACAAAAAGGTGTTCATAACTGTTCTAAACGGAGATCTAGCAAAGAGAAGTGGTAAATTCCCGAGCACTTAGATAAATCATATTTATTTTCTTGTTTAAATGAATCTTAATTAATCAATTAGTGTTGTTTGAACCCCTTTAAAGGACTAATTAATTATTTCCACATAGTATCTTGCGTTAAATAAAGATTAGAATTGGATAATTAATTTTTGGTTGATCACTTAAGCCAAGGCGAATATTGTTTATTTTATTGTTTTTTCACGAAATTGATTAAATAAATAATAAGGATGTTGCAATGTAATTCCTACGTGAATTAACATGTGTAAATAAAATCAAGTAACTTAGTTTTAGGTATCGCGTTGCATATATTGTTTGGTAATTAAATTGCAAAAAAGGAAGAGCTAGTAGAGGTCGTACTAGGGCTAGAATAGCGATTCCTCCCTAAAAGGAACGTTATTTTAGTACCCTCGCTCCCAAACTCATTTATTGTTTATGTAGACCAATTTGGGCATGGGTAAACTTACGATCCGTGCTAATTATTTCCATAAACTCCATGTAAGGAGGGTGATCCCATCATAAGGGGTCCTTCCTTAGATGCCCATGGCCATTTAAAAGCCTAGGACTTTACACTTGTTAGGGTGTATTAGGATTTGAATTACTGAGTGTTTGGGAGACCTTGAATTAGAAATTATACTCTCATCACGCTTTTTTGTAAGAAACAAGTAGGAGTCGCCAATGAGTTTTAGGAAAACTCATAAACCTCGTTTATGCCTTTCTTCCATGTGCAGTTCATTGAATAATTAGCACGAATCGTAAGTTTACCCATGCCCAAATTGGTCTACATAAACCAGAAATGAGTTCGGCAGCGAGGGTACTAAAATAACGTTCCTTTTAGGGAGGAATCACTATTATAGCCCTAGTACGACCTCTACTAGCTCTTCCTTATTCACAATTTCATTACCAAACAATATATGCAACGGGATACCTAAAGACTAAGTTAGTTGATTTTATTTACAAGAATTAAACACGTAGAAATTACATTGCAAAAGTCGTTAGTTTTTGTTTAATCAATATTTGTCAAAAGAACAAAATAAAACAATATTCGTCTTGTCTTAAGTGATAAAACAACAATTATTTATCAAATTCTATTCTTGATTAACAAAAGAAAACTATGTGAATTAATTAATTAAAATTTTGTTTAAAGTTATCAAACAACACGATTTATTCAATTACAGTTATTTAAACAATAAAGGAAAAGTGATTTATCTAAGTGCTTAGGAAACTAACCGTTCTTCTTTTATGTTAAGTCTCCGTTTAATGTGTTTACGGAATTTCTTTCTTCTACGTACTTACTTAATAATGCTTTTCGTAGTCCATAAACATTTCAACTTTGATCTATCATGAAGAATGGATTTTTGTAACATCATCGCACTTCCTTTCGGGACAAGAGGCCAAAAGTAGGTGTCTACAGTTAGCCCCCACTTTGATCGAGTCTATAATAGACGATGATCAAAGTAGTCAAAGAAATAAATCCGAGACTCATTCTTAGAAGTTATCAAAGAATAGAGAATCTTTCAGAAATGTTAAGGATGTGGAAACAATCCTTGGTTCGCTAAGTGTTTGAAACAAGTAGCTATTAAGGCTAGGAAAAGTTTTTTCCTAGTCTTAACGCGCTAAAGAATCTATATTTATCCTTTGCAATTGTAGAACGCTTTTACAAGTAAAGGTGCTCTGGATGATGTCAAGTCATGAGAAGAGATCGATTTTAAAAAACGAATAAAAGGGGATGATTTCCTCTCAATCGTGTCATTGTTGGTCTAAAGCCCCTCGATATGTCATTGAAACTTTAGCCTGGCTTTAACAAAGTAAAAATATGAAAAAGTTGTTTTCCGTATTCGAGCCGAAATAGTCCGGTATTCAAGCCGGATGTCCACAAGATAGATATACATGTCTCAGGATTGGAGGCATATATCAAAATCCAGTGAGAGGGAAGAAAGTCAACAACTCTCTCAACAGTTTTGTCCACAAGATGAGTTCCCGTGTCTCAGGACTGAGGGCACATGACTACATAGGCGCGACATCGTCTCGTCGCTTCTTTATATAGGGGGGGGACGGACACCCTAACTGTCCGGTAAGCTTGTAAGCTCACTAACTACCGTATTCGCTTCCAATAAAGAAGTTTCTGTTCCTAATGGTTCGGCACGCCTGTCGACTCATGAGCTAACGCCTAAAGTAATCCTCTACCTTTTAGTGCCGAGAGGTAGATCTCGCAAAGCTTGGGCTGAAGTGAAATTTTACGCAAGACCTACGCCGTACGATAAGCCTTTTGCATTTTTCTGCTGCATGACAACGCCTTCCTTTTTGCTTCGGACGTGAAAAAAAAGTAAATTCGGACATTTATAACGTTAGTACAGTAAAATGACAAACCTTTCTATGGGTGCTTTTATGTAAAGCACCACCACGGAACGTCTTAAGACACACTTACGAAAAATGTTCAAAACGTATGCTTAGGGATGGCATAAAGCACGGTGTGCATGCAAGATGATGAAAAAAACAAACAAAGAAGAAAGCAAACTAAGAAATGCAAAGCAATTTAAAAGATTTCGATAATTCGCGCGTTATTACGTCTAACAACATACAAAACCGTTGAGAAAAATTCAAAACAAATCGAAATCTGAGTACTGGTCTTTTAAGTGACCAGTGTCCGCGTGCAACTCAGTAGGTCGCGCTATCCAAGCGCACGCAAGAAACTGGGTTGCGCTGGGATGCCACGCGCAACTTAATAAGTTGCGCACAACTTTTGAATTAGTAAAAGATTTGGAGAAGCGCGATCTACAGCTCACTTTCTTCTTCTCATCTTTCTCCAATTTTGATCTCTTTCCATTTTTGGTTGTCGTTTAAAGCTAAGGAAAGTAAATCTTTCTCCTTTTATTCTACAAGACTTTGATCTTGGTCAATAAAATGGAGAAAACGAATGAAGAATCGTAACAAAAGTTGGGGTTTTCGATTAGATTTGTTGTCATGAATTTGTTTGTTTTTTGTTGTGACATGTTTAAGCAATATATTGCAACAAATTTCATGTGAAGTGATAAAGTATTGATCCTGTATGAGCATATCAATCATATATGTATTTTTTTTTGTTCATTCTAATATTCACTTTGTGCTTGATCTTTGTTTCTCTCTTATTTTGCTCACAAAATCAAACCCGATGATGAACAACCTTTCACCGCCATTATTGGTTGGGTTGAGTATTTAATCTTGGAGTGCTTATATCCATATTTCCATTTCATAAACCGACCCAACTCCTAGCCCATTTCCCAAAACCATAACTTATTTTCCTCTTTTCATGCCTTTAAACCCAAAATAATTCATTTCGTGTCCTTTAAAACCATTCATTTCGTGTCCTTTTTATAAAAATGTTTAATCTTGTTTATTTTGGTCCATAATATTGGTCCAATGATTTAATAATTGGATGGAGTTTGAAAAGAGCTTTCCAACGATATATTATAAGCCCAAATCCGAGTTATCACGAATAAGTTATGGCAAAAATATTAAGCCGATCCCAACCCGAACCTAAGCACACCTTACCTACGACCCAATGATCATGTGAAGGGTCCAAATTATTTCATCCCATTCCTAAACCAATTAGGATTAATTAGAAGCTTCTATAAGTTTCTAAAAGATCTTAATTATCCTTTTTGAAAAGACAATATTAAAGAGTTTGAAATTAAATAAAACTTTTCTTTTTTTGAAAGTCCTAATTCTTTTCAAATTGAAAGACATTCAAAGATAGTCAAATATTATTTTTGTGCCTCATATTTTTTATACAAATTTTATATGGTTGGATATCCCTTGTAGTTATCTTTCCAATGATATATTATAATATCATTTCCAAGCTATAATGGAAAAGATATGAATTAAATATCAAACTCTATCCAAAACTGACACCGTCCCACTATTTCGTTCATATCTTTGTTTATACAAGAGATTTTAATATTATTCTAAATGGATGGAAAGTAGACTTCATCATCTTTCCAAGGACATCATATTTATCTTATTTCTATTTTTGGATCAAAAGATATGATTAAAAACAAAAGCTGCATAAACTGCTGTCTCTCGCAATTGTTTTATCCGATTCGAATTCTTATCTTTTCTTGATTCTTCGACCCCTCTTTTTTCCTTTCAAATAGAGTTCATATCTCCCCTTTTTCAATCATCAGTAAGCTTGATCATCAAATAATTCTTTTCTCCCTCTTTTGCCTAAACGCTAGCCTCCCTATTCTCTCAAAATACTTCCCCTAAGTACTCCAAGGAGTCCATATAATACCCTAAGTTTTATACTTTAACCAAGGCGTGAAAGGTAGAATTAAATGAGGGTTTGGACCAAATCAATTATACCTTTATTTAATTTAATTTCCATTTGATTTAATTTTATTGATGTTATTAACAATTTATTCATGATGTAGCAATTTAAAGGAACGTGCGGAATGTTAATAATTAATTAATTTAATTACTCTTATTTTATTTTAATATTGCTAGTATCATGATTAGAGTTATTTTATATTTTATTTGACTAACGTTATTATTATTAAATTGCTTCCAATATTAATGTTTATTTTATTAATTTTTTTTTATCTCTATATTGCATGTTTAAAAGGAATATGTAATTGAAAATCACGCCTAATAAGATAATTTGGACGACTAGTTTAGGTTCCTTTTTAATCTTGTTGATTAATCAAGTGATCACAAATATTTTAGAATTATGTGTTGCTATAATATTTAACCAATTTAGCCTAATAATATTTTGGAGCGAATTGAATATTTTGTTTGTATGCCTTTGAGATTGCATGAATCACTTTTCACTATAAGAATCAAGTAGAGGCCAATACGGGCGAATGTGACTCCATGACTCACTTCGTACCATCATCCCCGATCCTCCTTTCGTGGTTCAAAACCATATGGAGTTAGTAATTTCATGGATTATGAATGGGGTGTAACCTTCCTGGTCAATCGTTGTTACCTTTTGTTGTCCCATATTCGTGGTTGCCTTTTTATGATCCGTGAACGGTTTACAAGTTCCTTAAAAACTTGTTGGCGGCTCCCTGCTTTCCTTTTCCCTAATCGTATTATGTCAAATCCCACTTCCTATGAGTGCCAAGAATATTCACAACATCCTTTAACGTAGGCGCACTTCGAGCGACGCCTACAATTTGGCGACTCCACTAGGGAGGATTCTTAGTTATTTATCGATTGGAGTGATCGATATTTATTTGAGATGAGTGGATGAGACTTGAAAGATTCTTGAATTGTATTCTTGCGATTTAATTGGCATTGTCACACATGCGTATGCTTTTTACGCTTCCTATTTTTCTACAATAGTACGTGTTCTACGTATTTGGCTAGCCTGGGGGATTTATGCTCTATCAACCCGAAAACGCTTCTGGCAATAAGGGTTCATCCGAGTTTTTAAATCCACTCGAACCATGGAGTCGAGTTCAATTTCATCACGAACTTGCGGAGCCGCCCGTTGGCATACACCCTCAAGGGAGGCTGTCTTTCTAACGCGTCGAAACTCTTAACCATGGTACCCTTTGACACCCAAAAGCTTGACCATAGTGGAACATAGATCTTGACTTTAGGTTGCAAACTTCATTGCATCATGCTTGACGATGTGCTTATATGTACATTTTTTTTATTGACTTTTTTTTTTCTCTAATCAAACCCTTTTTATTTTTTTTAGAGTCGAGTCATAGATTTTTTTTTTAAAAAAAAAAAATTGAGTCAACCTGGATTTTTATTCCCGTATCCTGCACAAGAGTCAACTTGTTTTTGTCATAGTTGGAGTTCTATAAAAAGTTACGTATCTTGCCACATATGGATCTGTAGCCCCGAGTTTTATCTTTCATTTGGCATTGGTTTCGTCCCAATCAAAGTCACAGAACAAAAGTTATAACCGATATACTACAGCCTATCTAGTTTAGGTGTCATATTTGCGTCCAACCTTCTCTTTTTTTTTAATTTTTTTCTTCTTTTTTTTTCTCTTTTTGTGTACAGCTAGTCTTAGGAAATCTTCTACTCCTCTTAGTCCTCCAATCCATGTCAACTTGTATAACATAGGATTATTGAATTTTTTTTTTTTTTTTTTTTTTATACCCATGAGTCATAACTCTTCTAGAATTCTAGTCCTCTTCCTAGTTTCTTGTGATCAATTTTGTGCTAACCTTAACATGTATTCTTTGTCTTTGATTATGGCTGATCTTATCTATGACTAATGATTGCCAATGGACCGTTTTCACCTAGTAAATAACATAAACATTAAAATTGGATAAAATTAATTAAGTTAGTTTGTCTTCTAGTCTTCCGTGCTATTTGGTCATTAGGTCCTTTGTTTTTCACAACGTCCTCATGTCTAGCCATGCGATCATACCACGAGTCTTAATAAACTCACCTAATCTCACATGTTGAGTCATTTCACACACTTTGTCTTTGAGTAATTCACTATATTGTTTATGATTGTATACTAGGACCATGCATGCATCGTTTTCTGTCATAGTAAAAATGAGTGGAGTTTTTTTCCCACCTATTTTCAAATGTCTATTTTTTCCCTTTCTTTCCTATCTTGAGAAATTAGTCAAACAATTAAGTGAATTATTTTATTTCATAGTACTTGGTCAAGGAGCAGGGATAGATTAATACGGTTCGAGTCATTACCGCAACAATCTCTCAGATCTAATAGGCGTTCAAAGAGAACTTTTCCATCTCCACATTACTTATCACCTTTCAATGGCCACTAAAGAAGATATTGAGAACATCAACAAATCCATCGAGGTACTTTTTGCCATGATAAAAACCCTTACCACTAGGGTCACTACCATGGAACAAAACAATGTCACTGTTTCCACCCTTAACAAATTGAAGGAACAAATGAGTAAGATTTCTGAGGATTTCACTTATGTGGAACAACCTCTCACTCCTTTGGATGTGAAAGACAGGCTCCCTGAAAAGTTCTCCACTGCTGATATTCCAAAGTTCAAGCCTACTGACAATCCAATATTCCATTTGAAGGCGTTCTCTGCAACCATGGCTCTTAAGGGATTGGACGTAACACTCTTCCCTACGGTGTTCCCTCTCTCCTTAGAGCATGCTTGCCAAAAATGGTTTTATTCCCTAGATGCCAAGCGTATTGCGACTTGGCAAGATGTCATCGGCAGTTTCATGAATCGTTACAAGTGTAACATTCAAACTAAAACTTCTTAACGTGAACTCTCCATTCTCAAACACAAAGAGAATGAAGGCTTCGCCGCTTATCTCAACAGGTGGAGGGAAACGACTTCACTCTTGGTTTATCCTCCCAAAGAAACAGAGATGGTTCCCCCTCTTTATTCAAAATCTGACTCGCAAATATAGGGAACATCTCAAATTTCTTCCACTGAACACTTTTGAAGCTATGTACGACATCAGCATCAATATCGAGGATTAGCTAATAAATAATGCTGGTAGTAACAATAATAACACTTGGAAAAACAAGAAGAACGACCATCCTTCTTCTTCGTCTTCTAAGCACAAAAATACTACCAACAATATAAGCCAAGTTGATCTCAATGAAGTCTTAGCTCTTGATGCTCCATTACCCAAGAAAAAAAAGAACTTACACTCCTTTAGGAATGACTTATGATGCGGCATTAGATCGACATTACGGTCAAGGCTTGATCACACCTATTGGGCTATTTCCAGAGCCAAAACCTGAACAAAGAAGCACCAAATGGAATCCCAATGCCCATTGCAAGTACCATCAAGGAAGGGGCCACACTATTGAGCAATGTTGGAATTTAAAGGACGTCATTCAATACTTGGTGGATGCAAACAAACTTCCTATCCCTCTAGGCAGCAAGAATTAATGAACACAAGGCGCACAGTAAATCCTTCATGCAAGATTTAATGATTTCTTTTTTTTTTATCATCTATCCCCATTCCCCATTCATGTCTAGCATAGGTTTTCCATTTCAAATTTCTATATGTTTCATGTGTTTCCATTAATAAAATGAGCATAATTTCTTTAAATCTCGATCATAGCATTTTTCATTCACTCATTCAAAAAAAAACAAAAAAAAATCAATTACCGAACTAAACGCAAGGTACACCGATGACTTGAGGCACCTTTGCAACCCTTTCATTCCCCTTAAACCATTTTCAATCACATATCCATTTCTTCATCAACCACTTTGAGCCTCGTCTAACAGTTGACCTCATTTATTCAACCCACATTCACCAAACCCTGGAATGGGAAGGTGTGCATATTGTGTAACATTCAGAAAGCAACTTCAAATAAAAAAAAAATAAAATAAGTACAACAAAATGTCTAAAGGCAAGTGTTCCAATGTCTTCGATATGAACACGTCTCAAATTGCGTCTCTCATCGAGTGCTTGGTACCGTGCCTGAGAAACATGAATGCTAAGTGAGTGATGGACCGCATGATATGAGATTTCCTACATTGATTCAAAACAAAACAAAATAATGAAAATAAACTTGCAAAATTCAAAATTTTCAAATTCACAATTACACATCTTAGGGATTCTCTCGTGTCTTGAGCCTTGTACCCTTTTCTTCTTTAAACAATCAACTATTCAACTTAACCATATTACAACCCTTGAAAGACCTCTTTGAGGTGTACATACACTTGTGCAGATTTCGGTTAGAGCTACGTTTTGCCTGATTCCAAACGGATACATAGGCAACCTCACATCGAGGTGCGACCACATTCACATTCATATGCATGATCGAGTCAAAGAATATCTAATGCTTAATCCTTTGACCCTATCCATCTAGAGCTAGACTTGGGGGCTTGAACCCACATCGTTAAGCCTACCTATATTAAAGAGTCACCATCTCGACTCTTCTCACATCTATTTTCCTCGCCATAGCCATTGCAACCTCACCTAGTATCACTTTCACACATACATAGCCATATCAACTTTCCCTAAGGAACCTTTTATCATGAAATCTTGTTTCCCTACCACGCAAAGAATATCAAGAATATAAAGAATTTAATCACAAATAAATCAATTCTAAACCCTAGAACATGCTCAAGGTCCAACTACACCACAACTATTCCCTTAATGGGGAAATTACTCACTAATCATGCTAATAACAAGATTAATTAACAACCAATCAAGAATAAACATGATTAACAAGCAATACCAACAACTAAAATAATAATCAAAATAAAACAAATAAAAATATAGGAGAGAGAGTAAGAGATTGCTCATTAATTGAAGATGAAGGTCTACAAAGGATTGAACAAGCTCCTTCTTCAAAATCCAAGTTCATTAATGAAGAAAACCTCACTTTCTCTCTCTACCAATGAAGACTAATCCTAACCTAAACCTAGAGCGAGAAGCTCTCCTAAAACTAATTAGAGAGTAGAATAGATAGTTATTGAATATATGTTCTAATTACCCCCAAAATTGGGTATTTATACTAAGTTAATAAAACTAGGAAAAATATAAAAAGAGAAGGAAATAAAATGAAAATAAAAGAGAAAAGAAATAAAAGAGAAAAGAAAATAAGAAAAGGAAAAGCAAAAGAAAAGAAATAAAAATAAAACAAAAGGAAAAATAAACCCACAAATCCCCCAAAAACCATCAGCTACCCCGATTTCCCCTTCTTCGAAATTCATGGCTGCTCTATCATCATCATCGAACAACCATCATCAACGGCTCAAATCACCTTATCAAAACACCATCATCACCGACATCTTCATCAACCAGCAATCAATCAAGGCCGTTCAATTTTCATTAAAACTCGCGTGAGAAGCTCGTGAAGTGGTTCGGTCAAACCACGGGTTGGTGCGGCCGAACTACGGGGTTGGTTCGGTCGAACCATGGGTATGTTCGACCACTCCTCTTCGAATAACAAAACCTCTAAAGTCTCTGACTCGTACTTCGACCGAACCCTCAACGGTTTGCCCGAACTTGATTAATTTGCTAATTGCTCTGATTTTTGGGTCGATTGGTTGCTTAATTGGTGGTTTGATGGTGAGGGTGAGCAGGGGATAATTGGGTTGTTGTTGCGGATTGGTGGTGGTGCGGCTGATGTTGTGTGCGTGAGGGAGCAGGGGAGTGAGGTGCTGTTATGGTGGAGGATAAGGGGAATAGAGTGGAAGAGTGTGGTGAAGGATAAGGAGCAGCAGGTTGGTTCTTGCGGCAGTGGAGCTGGCAGCACGCTCATGAAATGGGGCATGGCGTTTGACTCAAATTGAAACCCGAACTCCTACACACAAAACTGAGAAAGGATTGGGACAAAGAAAAAGAATAAAATAAAATAAAAATAAATAAAGGACAAAATAAAACAAAACCAAGACAGATAAAATAAAATAAAATAGAAAATAAGAGACATAAAACTAAACTAAAAATAATTAAAGCTACGCAAGCAAATAAAATAAAATAAAATACGAAAATAGACTAAAACTAATAAAATAAAGAAACTAAACCAAGACACTCCAAAATTACCAAAATAAACTAGAGACTTTATTAAAGAGAAAAAAAGAGAAAGAAAGGGAAAATAAGATAAAATAAACGCGTAAATGACTCTAAAAATACTTCCTAAGAGTGACATAAATGTCACTCATCAATGCTTCATCATTTTCAAGATGATGAGTGGCATTTATGCCACTCTTTTATCCGTTTTTCTCTAAGGATCTTCGCCTCATTTGCACTTGTTTGGCCCTTTTCTAATAATTTTTACTTAGTTTTGTTTCTTTCTTTCCTTTCACTTTTATCTTCCTTTTTCTTAGTCTTTTCGCCTTCTCTTTATTTTGATTTCCTTGCTTGTGTTTTGTAGGTATCATGTTGCGAAAGAAAGAGGACTTCAAGGTGCCAAGCAACCTGTTCTGCGTGGGATTTTGTGTGGCTACTGCGCGGGCACGCACCCTTGGCTGTGCGGGCGTGCAGCCTAGTCAGAACCCGCGCAGCCAAGCTGATAAAACAGAGCCAAACTAGAGAGTTTGTGCAACCTACTGTGCGGCCTCCGTGCGGGCGCGCGGCCTTCTGCGCGGGCGCGCAGGTCTACTATGCGGGCACCAATTATTTTCATCTTTTCGTGCCTTTAAACAAAAAATAATTCATTTCGTGTCCTTTAAAACAATTCATTTTGTGTCCTTTTTATAAAAATGTTTAATCCAAATTATTTTGGTCCATAATCTGGGTCAAATGATTTAATAATTGGATGGGGTTTGAAAAGATCTTTCCCATGATATATTATAAGCCCAAATCCGAGTTATAACGAATAAGTCATGGCCAAAATATTAAGCCGAGCCCAAACCGAACCTAAGCCCACCTTGCCTACAACCCAATGATCATGTGGAGGGTTTAAGTTATTTAATCCCACTCCTAAACCTATTAGGATTAATTATAAGCTTCTATAAATTTCAAAAATATCTTAATTATCTTTTTTGAAAAAATAATATTAAATAATTAGAAATTGAATAAAACTTTTCTTTTTTTTAAAGTCCTAATTCTTTTCAAATTGTAAGACATTCAAAGATAGTCTGATATTATTTTCTTGCCTCATATTTTTTATTCAAATTTAATATGGTTGGATAGCCCTTTAAATTATCTTTCCAATGATATATTATAATATCAATTCTGAGCTATAACGGAAAAGATATGAATTAAATATCAAACTCTATTCAAAACTGACACCGTCCCACTATTTCATCCATATCGTTTTTTCTACAAAGAATTTTAATTTTATTCCAATTGGGTTAGAAAGTAGAATTCATCAGATTTCCAACGACATATTATTTATCTTATTTCTATTTCTGGATCAAAATATATAATAAAAACAAAAACTGCATAAACTGCTGTCTCTCGCAAGTGTTTTATCCGATTCGAATTCTTATCTTTTCTTGATTCTTCAACCCCTCTTTTTTCCTTATAAATAGAAGTCATATCTCCTCTTTTTCAATCATCAACAAGCTTGATCATCAAATAATTCTCTTCTCCCTCTTTAGCCTAAACACTAGCCTCCCTATTCTCTCAAAATACTCCCCTAAGCAATCCTAGGAGTCCATATAATACCCAAATTTTATACTTTAACCAAGGCGTGAAAGGTAGAATTAACTGAGGGTTTGGAACAAACCAACTCTACCTTTATTTAATTTAATTTCCATTTTATTTACTTTTATTGAAGTTACTAACAGTTTATTCATGATGTTAGCAATTTAATGGAACGTGCGGAATGTGAGTAATTAATTTATTTATTTACTCTTATTTTATTTTAATATTGCTAGTATCATGATTAGGGTTATTTTATATTTGAATTGACTAACGTTATTATTGTTAAATTGTTTCAATATTAATGTTTATTTTATTATTTTTTATTGATCACTATATTGCATGTTTAAAGGGAACATGTAATTGAAAATCACGCTTAATAAGATAATTTGGACGACCGGTTTAGGTTCCTTTTTAATCTTTTTGTTTAGTCAAGTGATCAAAAATATTTTAGAATTATGTGTTGCATTAATAAGTAACCAATTTAGCCTAATAACAGTTTGGAGCGATTTAATATTTTGTTTGTATGCCTTTGAGATCGCAGGAATCACTTTTCACTATAAGAATCGAGTAGAGGCCAATACGAGCGAATGTGACTCCATGACTCACTTCGTACCATCATCCCCGATCCTCCTTTCGTGGTTCCGAACCATATGGAGTTAGTAATCTCATGGATTATGAATGGGGTGTAACCTTCACAGGTCAATCGTTGTTGCCTTTCGTTGTCCCTTATTCGTGGTTGCCTTTTGATGATCCGTGAACGGTTTAAAAGTTCCTTAAAAACTTGTTGCCGGCTCCCTACTTTCTTTGTCCCTAATCGTATTATGTCAATTCCCACTTCCTATGAATGCCAAGCATATTCACAACATGCTTTAACGTAGGAGCACTTCGAGCGACGCCTACAATGCGTAAGTTGCAAAATTTGTTTTATCAATGATAAGAAATAACCGATGGTTATTATTATTCACTATAAAACTGTGATTTCAAGATTTCCACAAAACTAGTTTGTTTTAGGAAATTCTTGAAGAGATCATCGAACAGGAACAGTTTGGCTATACTTCAGGCTTTATTTGAGCCCCCATTTTATGTTTTCGAATATTGTAGCCCCTAATGTTGGGTGAATTTGATGACTTGTTTGTTTTTTAATAATAAGACCCTTTCATGTTACTTTAAATGGGTCTAGAAATCCCATGTTTCGTCTTATTATGATAATGACTAAGATCTTGGAAACGATTAAACTATTGTGTTTAAATCGGTTTTTGACCATTTATAGTTTTAACAAAGATCTAAGGTTGGATATTTTACACATGTAATAAATCCGTGTACTAGATCAGATAAAAAATATTTTTTATTTAATTAATGAAAAGAAGAAGAGACCATATCTCCTAAATAAATGGTCTTTTTTTTATGTAATTAATTACAAAGAAGGAGAAACCACTTCTTTTAAATAGATGGTCTCCCTCATTATTTATTTTTTTAATTAAAAAAAGGAGAGACCACTTCTCTTAAATGAATGGTCTCTCTTTAATTTATTTTATTAATTAATAAAAGGAGTGACCATTTATCTTATATAAAGGGTCTCTCTCTTTATTTATTTATTTGATTTTTTTTTTTTAAAAAAAGAGACCATTTATCTGAAATATTGGGTCTCTTGAAACCAATAGACCACATATTTAATTAAATGGTCTCTTATTATTTGAGGTCTCTTTCTCCAATTTTGTAGTAGTGATTGGTCGTTCATTAGAACAACTAAGAGGAAAAATGAAATATTGTTCAAATTTTTCGTCTATTCTTGCTACTTTTGAATTCTTTCTTTTGTGTTCAAATTTTGTCACTGTTTTGAAGCTCGAGAAAGTAGATTTATCCTCCTTGCGAAATTCCAATGTGTGCAACAATGGAGAATAATTTAGAATGAAGACTCCTTAATTTCGAATTTAGGTGTCTTTGTTTATTACATTCTAACTCGTGAAATTGTTTGTCTTATGTTAATAATGTGTCTTGATACAATTTTCATGATGAATGGTTGAGTACTAAACTTTCGTATGAGCAAGTATCATGATTTTGTTGCTCTATACTAGTCATACTCTCTAATCTCTAGAGTAAATTGAAGTATTGAAACAACAATTATGCACTAAGATTAGTTCTTGAAGTTGAACTTGAAAATGGCTCGAATATGTAACTTGTTTCATGGCCTAGTTCATTTGCAAACTTAGTTTTCAAAGGAAAAAAATGATTATTAAATCATTGTGATGAACTGGAAAATTACAAGTCTCAAGATCTACAACTATTTAGGCGATTCTCAAAAGTGGCTCGAATGGCATGAATAACTTATTTTGTTTCTTTGTGGGTATTGGAGCCCTGATGTGTCGGGTTACGCGCATTCTTGCCATTTCTCAAGTCTTGGAGCCCCCAATTTGGGGGTAGTTCCAATGACTTGCTATTGTTTATGCCATTCATATAATCATGATATTGAGATGGACCTATGTATATGTCCTATTTTTGATTTGAGATTTTTAGGACAATGACATGGCTTTCACATTTTAGTAAAAGTCATGTTCGAGAGAGCAAGTTAGTTATTTTCTTGTTTATAAACCAAAACAATTGTGTTTAAGGTTTATTATATCATACCTAATGTCTAAACGTTTGTAAAGATCATTGTGGTGATTTTATTCTCAAAGTTGATTTAGAGCATCAAATATTTTCTATGTTCTTAACAATCATTGATTTTATCTTGCAGGTGGTTTTTTTACCATCCCTAAGCCAATGAGAACAAGTTCGAGCCAAGAAGTCAAATCTTAGTTCATTCCTTTTGAAAATATAAATGTACATACATGTATGATCCAAACGGTTATTGAGAATCTAAAAATATATTTATTTGAGGAAAAGAAACAAAAATTCAGAAAGGAAATTTTGAATACTATTTTTTATTAGAGAGAGGTTATTTCGAACTAGAATTCAAAATTTGGAAAGGGTCCAATAATTTAAATAATGAAAAATACATAATATAATGTTTATCAAAATTGAACCCAAAATAGAAAGAAAAGTCTAGCTCGTAATTGAGTGTGACTTTTTTGTGTCCAAGATTGATGAAGGTAAGTTGTAATTTGCAACTTATTTCAACAAATATATTAAAATGTGAGCAACTTTCGTATATCTCATTTTGGTAAGTTTTAGTTTTTTCATCATTGTCAAATTTTGCTAATTGAAAGTGAATTTCTTTCAATTAAATAAGCACTGTGGTTTGAAAACTAATGTTTATCAAACCTAGGTTTGATGAAGTGTTAGAATAATTTATAAAATCATTCTAATTACTTTCCAAAATATAGTCTCATTTTAAAATGAAAGTTAAGGTGAGACTTATATTTTTAATTTGAAGCCCCCAAGTGTACACTTAGGTGGCTTTTGGAATTCATGTATACATATGCTAGGGGATGTTTCTCATGTTTATTTAAGGCCCCAATATTTGTATTTTAAATTTGTGGAATATTTCATATGTTTATCATAAATTGTTTAATCAAGTAACATAATTAATTATCTTGGTCAAATAATAGGAAGTGGTATTCTTCCCTTAGTCATTTAAAGTTATTAAGATGGTTTGTAATAATCTTTTCATGACATTGATTTTGTAGTATGAATAGCGTGTTCAAATCTTTAAATAGAGAGAAGTGGGGAAGTCCTGGCTTTTTTAAGCCCCCAATTTGAGGGAAAGAGCGGAAAAATTATACTATTTCCGAGTATTTTAGTTGCCAAATGGGAGGGATCATCCCGACTTACCCCCTACAAAATAAATAAACAAGAGAGACAGATTTGTATAAAAAGGAAGGGGAATCCAACTTTCCCATAGAAGAATAAAAAAAGAAAATTAGACATGTTTTCGAAAAGCAAAGATTATTGACTTAATATTTGAGTCATCGTGATGACTTGGCAGTGAGGTATACGTGTGATAGTAATGACGATCATTTTCTTTCACGTAGCAATCATGTTCAATCAATGTTTCTCGCTTAGAGAAGATGGAGACATCCCACGTAGGCGGAAATTTTAGTTACTCATGACAAGTGAGAAGACTAATGCTCAAGAGTTGTAAAAAACATCTAAAGTTGACGTCAAGGCTGTCGATATATCAAATCAATTTATTATGTTAACTCTTTTTTTTTCTAGGCAATGTATATAAAACCTGAATTACCTTGGTAATAAATAGCCCGATTATTAAAAGAAAATAAGATAATTGTTTGTTTTTTAAAGTGATAATCATCCCATTTTTATTTGGCAAAAGATATGGAAAACATCGAATTTAGTTTGATTCAATTGCTTTACTAACATGATATAATCAAGCCAATGGCTATCAAATCATCCAAATCATTTGAATTTTTTTTTTATATGATCTTGAAATCATAACTCAACACTTCATGCATTTTATATATGTGCATGACTACTCAATAGTAGGTCCATATGTGCAAAGGCCTAAGATTGGCCATATTTTCATGGAATGATGATTTTGGTATATAATTATGGTCTACCTCAAGGAGGGCCTTTCAAAGGTTGCTAGGCTTGAGGTTATGAACAATAGACAAGCTCAAGTATACTCCAAAAATCCCGTACTTTTGGTGCTTCTCAAATTTAAACTTTTCTGCTTTGTGTGGCTACTTCCTACATTGGGCGCCTTTTCCTTATCATCTGTTTTTTTGTTTTTTGTTTTTTTGTTTTTTTTTTTTTTTTGACAAGTTTTGTTTTTCTTTTAAAACGATTTTTCTTTTTTCTTTTGCATTTGATCTTTCCTTTTGTGTTTAGACTAACTTTGTGTCCCCCTCTTATGTTTTGTTCCCCCAACTTCCTATTTGTATCTTTACACCATTCCCATCCCAAGGTATGGAATAATGTAGGTTGAATAACTAAGGCTCAATTGACGAGGCTCAAAAGGGCTGCCATAAAGATGGATTTTCTCTAAGGTTAAGAACATAGGATTATATTTGTGAAGTTTCAAGTTGCCTCCTGTGTTGGTGAAATCATCATATCCTTTCATTGTGGGCCAAAGATGGGCCTCTTTTCGTTCGATAAATCTAGTTAACCAAAGCTTATCAAGATTCTTGAAGTGTTGAGTATGTATGCCTTTTGATTTTTCTTGTTTGTATGTAAACGTTTTATTTAATGTAAGCCAATAACAATAAAGAGACTGAAAAGAGAACAAGATAGACGTATTTGAAAATATATTTTTATTCATTAATTAATGAGAGCACAAAATAAGTAGATTTGACAGCATGAATCTCTTAGTCTATCATAAAAAACAAAGGAAAGAAACAAAACATGATCTAGGGTGCTACATCTTGAATTGTTGACAACTTCTTGAGATCGCGTCTTCGAGCTTTGTCCGTTTCTGACATAGGTGAAATCTTCTCTAAAAATAAAGTTCATCTATATGATTCATGGTTTTATTTATCAAGTCCCTTTCAATTCATATTCCCACAGTATAGACTTTTTGAAATGTGTCTAAACCAAGGTATTGTAAATGGCACTTGTATGGTGAAGAAATATTTTCTATGAACTTTCATTTGTAGTAATGATACGGAGGCCTTTGTGGAATAGGAGAAACCTTTGATCGCCACCTAGAAAAGAAGTCAATGAAGCCTTCTTCTTTCCCTTGCCTAAGCAATTCGAGATCGCGCAAGGTAGTTGTGAGCTCGATGTTATCTCCATATTGGGTTAAAAACGCTTTTACAACGTCACTCCAAGTGGAAGTTGTTTTGCATAGAGGTTATAAAACCATGATCTAGTAGTTGGGTCCAATGAAAGAGGAAAAGTACATGCATATAGGCTTGGCTCAACCCCTTTCAATGCCATAATTCCAATAAAGCTCATTAAGTTAAACCTAGGATTGTCTATATAACATTAAAGGTTGGCAAATCCGTAGTCAAGAACTTTTATGGGAGAGTCTTGCCACTAGGTTGTGGCGCAAGCTCATAATTGAAGTACTTATTCCCCTAGTTAGCTCGAAGGACAAGTTTATTCAAGGCTTCTACTCTTTCGGCTCTTGCTTTTTCTTGCAAAATGTTTTCTTTTTATTTTTCTTCTTTTATTTTAGCCTTTTTTGCTTTTTTATGAGCCTTCATTTGGGCTTCTTCTTCTCGTAGGGCCTTCAGGTTTTTGAGTTCTTCTCTATGTTTCTCTAATGTTGCTTTGTCACCCATGATTGGACTAGTATGTGAATGTGGAAGATGATCTAGTAATGTGTATGACGAGAAATTGAGCGCGTTCTCTTAAACCTTTTCTGCCAAGCATTCAAATAATGAACCAAAGTCAAAATAATTGTTTTATTTCTTTTTTTTTAATCCTTGTAATACGAATTCACATTAAGCAAATTTGTTGATGAAGACTGTCATAAAATTCACGAACAATCATTAATGGAATGTCATGATTCGTGTTGACTTCAACTAGGTAATCATATAAGGATTTTACTTTAAATGAATTGTTTTCGAAAAAGGTAGAAGAGAAAGACAAGACAGTAGGATTTGAAATGCTCATCAAATTTTAGGAATATTAATCAACCCGAACATACTCCTTAAAATGATCAAATACACTATGGTATTTGTTGATCACTTAGATTGCAATAGAGATCTATATCATTATTTTGCAATTATGATTCTCATATTGCTCATATTTAAAGGATAATATTTTATTATTTACTTAAAAAGAATGATGGCCTTCGAATATAAAATCCAAGAAATAATTAAATCATTTTCTCGATTTTATCATTCATTATTTTCTCCTCTTTTTTTTAGAGTTATAATATTTTTTTTCTTTTTTTTTTTTTTTTGTGTGGGAGACAAACATCCAAAGTAAGGTTATCATGATTTTCTTTTTAAACCATAGAAGAGGTAAATAAATTATACTCTTAAATCAAGGTTGATCAATTACAACTAAAACATGATGAACACGAATATAGGCATGTTTAAGAATAAACATATTGATGATGTCCTATTAAGGGATGCGAACTTCTAATGACGAACCTCATAAGAAGTAATGTCATTAGTTTGATTATGAAGTACGAAAACGAATCATCATAATAAAAAATAGGATCGCGTGCAATTTTCCGTCTTGCTCTAAGGTGGAATGTGCATTTTAAGAGTAGCATCTACCACATGCAAGGTTTTTTTTTATGTTTTTTTTTTTATTTTTTAATTTTTTTTAATGCGAAAATGCAAAAAGAACAATAAAAAAAAACATGTTTTTCGAAAAAAGATGGTCATAGTAAAAGTTAGCCGACGTTGTTAGCCAAAGAGATATTTTTGGTACCTACTTAACGATTAACCTTGAAGAGGTAGCATCGTTTTCTCCGTATGATATTGCTCGTAACGAGTCAAAGTCAATGTTGAACAATGGGCACGCGCAAGACACAGTGTTGCGCTGAGGTGTCGCGCGCAACTTCTGAACTTGCGCTAGGAGGGCACGCGCAATTTTGAAAGTTGCGCGTGCCACCTTGTAGGTTCGACATTTTTTTTTGTCGAACCATAATTTTTGCGAAATTTTTTTTTATTATATATCTAGGTAACAAGTTGGAATTAGTTAGATTAGTCACGAAGCACATATTCATGTAGTCACTTAAACATATAAAAGGAACCGTCAAAGCATACAATTTCATTCTAAGGTCAAGGCTTGGGTGACCAAAGGTACCATATCTTAAGGGACAATGCACGAATCAATCACTCAACGTGTTGACCCATGACGTAGCCCTGCCAACATTTTGTTGGCGATATTGGTGGGTTGATTGTTATTAATTTTGGGATAGAAGCCTAGTGTTGGCAACCCCTAGTCAATGAGCCAATCCCCAATGGTTAAACTGTGCTATGATTAGGCATGATGCAATGTTTCTTGTTTGATTTTTACTTTTTTGAAAAAGGAAGATATTATGCGTTCGAGTCTCGCTCTCTAACTAGAGCTTATCCAAGGTAGTCTCGTTACAATCCATAGGCAACCTAGTGTTAGAAACCTTGAACCATAACTCATTGGCGACTCCTACTTGAACGAGGTTTATGATTTTTACTAAAACCCATTGGCGACTCTTACTAGATTCTTACAAAAAAGAGTATCATTTCTAATTTAAGGTCTCCCAAACAGTCAGGAATTCAAATCCTTATACACCCTAACAAGTGTAAAGTCCTAGGCTTTTAAGTGGCCATGGGCATCTAAGGAAGAACACCCTACGATGGGATCACCCTTCTTACAGTGGCGACTCCACTGGGGACTTAGAGGTTACATGATTAGTTCTTAGTTATGGTCTAAGGTTTCCAACACTAGGTTGCCTATGGGTTGTAACGAGAATTAACTTGGATAATCCTTAGTTAGAGAGCGAGACTCGAACGCATAATATCTTCCTTTTGGGCAAAAGTAAAAACCAAACAAGCAACATTGCATCATGCATAAGTATAGCACACTTTAACCATTAGGGATTAGCTCATTGATTAGGGGTCGCCAACACTAGCCTCTATCCCGAAATCAATTACAATCATCCCACCCATACACTAGTACATAATTAACCTTAAGTAACACCCAAAAAGTGTTACAAAAAGAGGTAAAAGTGTTATTAAAGACCATAGGTAACACTTTAGTTGGTGATACATCCGCCCATGTTACCTAAGGTCTTAGGTAGCACTTTGGGTAACTTATGATAACACTTTTAAAAGTGTTATTATATCCCCTCTTATGTTACACTTTTTTATATTATTAGTATCATTTTTAAAGTGTTACTTTTTACTTCTTATGTAACACTTTCTTATCTTTAGTAACATTTTTAATTATATAGTAGCACTTTATTTGATTTTGTGTATCACTTTTATGAACTAATGTAACACCTTTTTGGTTATTAAGTAACATTTTTCAATCATATTTTGACACATAGTAACACATAATTCGACATTATGTATCACTTTTTGCAAAATAATGTAACACCTTATTAATTATTATTATTATTTTTTGTCATTATTATTATTATTATTATTATTATTATTATTATTATTATAAAAATCACAAATTTGGTATGAAATACTTCCCCACAAGCTATATACATTATCAATAAAACTAAAATCAATCTTTAATTGATGAAGGTGGAGTCAAATACAAGAAAAAACAAAATGAATCAAAACTTAGTAGTACTCCATTACACTATTATTGTACAAGTAAAAAGAAAAAAGAAAATAAACTGCAGAATAGCTCCAAGGAAAAACTAATGAAATCAAGTCTATCTTTATCCTCTAAACTTCTACTAATTGCTTGAAGGTTTACAAGTATCTTTGTCTTCAGTTAACCTACACAATAAGCAAAAAATAAATAAATTACGCTCATATTACAACTAAATTAATCCAATAGTCTTGTGTTTGAAATATAACATCAGTTATTCACTCAATGGAAAAAAAACAATTAAAGGAGCCAATACACAAGAAATACTATGAGAGTGAGACGAGGGAAAAAGATAAACCTGCAAGTCATAAATGGGGAACAATTTTCCTATACCGAGATAATACTACCTCAAATCCATTACAAACTCTTTCATCAGAGTAGAAACCAAAGAAATCTTGATCATGTGTTGATATTGTCAAAACATGATGCACCTTTTCGATTAACAAAACAAGGAACTTATGACAAGAGCTCAAGATGGCACAAAAAAAGAAATAAAAATTCTAATGTGGTCATTCGTCAACTATGACCATCACTATTCTTAAATTTTATTGGCTAATCTTATCTCTCCTAAAATAGTTGGTCAAACCCTTTTTTAATTTTTCCTTTTTAAAATTCATTTCTTTTTCTGAAAATTAATTTTTCTTTTTTGGAAATTCTATTTTATATTTTCGTAATTATTTTACAAAAATCAAATTTTATTAAATCCCAAAATTAAATTAAATTAAAAAATCAAAAATCAAAAAATATGTTCTTCATTGTTCTTCATTGTTCTTCGTGTTCTTCATTATTATTCAATGTCCTCCATCTATGGTTGAATTTAACATCTAATTAATGTTATGTGTCCTTTAGTCTCATTTGCGCAATGGTTGAAATCAAAGACATGGCCAGATTCAAACACTATACTTGAAATTTATATTTATCCGAATTTCGATAATGAACGCAATTGGGATTGATTTTTAATCCTTGAATAATTAGTTTTTATTGTATAAAATCCTTGAATTGATGCGAAATATCCGATTTGATGCAATCGAATTCAATAGTTTTTACGTTTTTCAAGAATCTGGGGTTCGACATGAAATTCTAAGAAGAAACCGATAACATTTTTTTCCCGAAACCTGTTTGATCCAAAAAAATACGCTCATGTTAATCTAAATTTTGTTTGTGTATACTTAAGTAACACAAATACATATTGGTCATTACCTGTATGAAACATCTCTATAATTTAATTGGTTACGATCATACGTGACAATGGACATTACCTAATACTGTTGTTTAATTTATTAATATGTTGTTATAATATTAATTGATAGTGAATATGACTTTGGTCTTCACTAGACAATCTAAGCTGTTTTTTTTTTTTTTTTTTTTTTTTTTTTGTACCTGTAATTAAAACAAACAACACATTGGACATTACCTATATGAAACATATATGTAATATATTGGATACGACCATACATAACATTGGACATTACCAGAAACTGCTTTTAAATTCATATATATTTTGTTATATTATTATTTGATAGTGAATATGAATTTGGACTTCAGTAGACGAATCACATTTTGTATGTTAACAAGCTAAGGTTTGATGTAAATGGTAACTTATACATCTACTTTAGCGGTTTTAATTCTGTAAGCATATACTTCAACATAAGTAATTAAAACATCCACCTATCTTCAACATAAGTAATTAAAATATTAACCTGTAGAAAATTCAATTCCATAGGCATAATCATTTTAGAACTATAAATAAGTATTTAGTCATTACATTTATAAATTTTCCACATTTGATTTATACATAATGCTAACTATATGTTGTTTAAGACCCAAAGCCTAAGTACTAAATTGTTATTCACATAGACCTTAGCTGTAGAAAAATAGTTTTTATACACACGGGTAATGACTCAAATTGAGTTAGGTTAAAACTTATTACATGTACATCAATAGACAATAAGTGGCGGTATCATTTTCACTTAATTTATGCGTTGAATTTTTCAAATTACTTTCAAATTTTCAATTTGACCGCCCTTTATTTTCGGAGGTTAGTTTTTAAAAGCTCAATTATATCCTTGACCAACTCTCAACCTTGTACTTAACACACAAAAAAAAAAAAAAAAAAAACACACACACACACATACACATACACAAAAAAAAAATATGGGGGATTCACAAAAGTCCATTTCTCGAGGTTCATCTTCTAGTTTTGGAGGGGTCATGGTGAAATGTGGATGTGGCGTTCCCTCTAAGATTCGAACTGTAAACAAGACTAACCATAATAAGGGAAGGAAATTTCGAGGTTGTGGAAAATATCCGGTACTTTTTTCTTAACCCATTTATTTGTAATTTCATTACAATTTTAATGGATATGACATATGAGTAAATATAATAATATTTCATTAGGGTTCCAAGTAACATTTAGGGTTTATTTAATTTTTATAAATTGCAGGAGGCTGATTGTGGATTTTTCAAATGGTTGTATGATGGTGTCGGTGGATGCGTCGACTCTGAGATGATGTCAAAGAGATTGGATGCAACCGAGAAAGAAGTTGAATCTCTAACTATGAAGCTCACCAAATTGAAGCTTAAAAAGTCACAGTTTCAGGAACAAATATCCGACTTGAAAAGCAAAATATGTCAATCAAACATGGAGAAGAACATATATATTGCATACACATCTATGACTTTGTTTGCACTGGTTATTTCATGGGCAATGTTTGTGGTTAATTATTAGAATATAATTGAATAAAATGCAATGCAGAATCACTTGTTTTGGATTTGTTTAATTCAAAAATATTATATCTTTTGTTTATTTTTATATATTTAAGTTACAATTTTTAAAAAAATTATCATTACATACATCAATTCAAATTCAAATTTGATAATTACAAACTTTTTTGAATTCAAAAGCATGTTTTATCATTTAATAGGAATTTTAAAAAATTCATAGTTTTATTAGTACTTGTATTATTACTAGCCTAACATAGTTTTAGATATAATGGAATATTTTCATATCCTAACTAAGTTCACATAAAATGGGGAAATCAATTGATATGTTTCCAATTTTAACACACGTTAATTAACTTTATTTGGTAACTAACCTAGCAAATTTAACTTTTTCACAAAATTTAATAATAAATTCATGTAAAAATAGAGACCCCTTTAATACTTAGAATAATCCTCTTAACAAATTTAGAAATTAGCTACGTAGAAAGTCAAAGTTCAAACAAACCATACATTACAAATACTAAATATGTGACATGCTACCATTACAGTTTCGCCACATTGGGCCAAAATACATGATAGTAAACACAAAATATTTTTCTACTAAAAATGTCTTAATATCACAGTTGATAAAACAGAAACATAAGGATTAGAGTATATAACTCCATGGCATACATAGATACATAGACGAAGCCTAAGTATCAAAGAAGGTATCCATTCCCGAATCATAACCCTGTTCAACAGAAGGCGCCCGTACTGTCTTTGATTTGCCTCCCACACCTTCATCTACATCTTCATCACCATCATCTTCATCTTCCCAACCAAAAACAAATTTAATTGTGTTAAATGTCTGTAATGAGACTGTAAATTGTATTATGTATTAACACTAAACTCAAAAGGTTATTACCCATGATTATAGAAAAGAGATTTGTTATGTAGAATTCAGCAATATAAGTACACTTCTAGATGAACTTGTTCAATTATATAAATGACAAAATAGGTGTGTCAAAACATAATTTACAGAGGACACTATGTATAAGGTCATTTAGGATAAAGTCAATTAAGGTAAAAAAAATACCAGAATAACACTGGAGATGTAATTCACATCAAAATATAACAGGTAATTTCCAGAATATTATTTGTTCATTACCCGTTTAAATTATAAAAAAAAATTCATATCATGCATTCATCAATATAATTAATTTCCAAAAACAGGTAATCACCAATGACAAAACTGAGAACAGCCTGATCACAAACATAATAGGCATTTTAATAAAACATATAATGTTGTTACATATAGGATTGTAGATGAATTTAAAGTCATCAATTTTTGAACTGTCCATATAAAATGAAGCATAAGACAGTAACTTGACATATAGTTGGTCATTACCCATGATTTAACAACATTTTATTGTAACATGCATTGATCATTATAGGTTATAACCCTATATGATAAAGTATAATACCAATGACAAAAGATAGAAAAACCTGAACATAACAATACATAATTGGCAACGTACAACAACATATAATGTAATTACAAATGGAAGTAGACATGAAATTAAGGTTAACAATGCCATGAATTCAACAGAAAATGAAGTATAAAGACAGAATAAATACCTGAGTTGTCATTAAGGGCATCCATTCGAGACTGTACAGTCTCTTGGACCTCAAGCATAACAGCATCAGTGAAGATTTTCGGCCTCATGCGCTTAAGCATTTCTTGCACAGTCATGCTCTCACGCATGACAGCTTCAAAGGATGCCGCGTAACGGTTTCCCTTACCATCTTCACCAAAATCATCTTTTACTTCTTCATCTACACGCTGCCGCTTTCGAACAGGAGCACGTGGTACCTCTTTATTTACCCACCTTTCATTGTCGACATCATATACGTAACCCAAAGCATTATGAATTATATTTGAGTTGAATGGTTGTTTTGGTAAATCCACCACTTCATCTGATAAATCAACCTCAAATCTCTCAAACACCTTGGTCAACCACATACCATAAGGAAGGAACAACCCTTCCTTTGTTCCCTTTTGAACGGCAATCATGTAATCAATCATCATCCTTGGCATATTCATTTTCACAGAGTCGAGGACAAAGTACATAACCAACATGTCTAGGTATGTTAAGGAGGACAGTCTCCCCTTTCGCATAAGAAAGGACTTGAAGAGAATCAAGTGCAATAGACGAACTTGTAGTGGCAGTTCATACACTTCTGGCTTTTTATCTCTGCCAGAATCATCTTCCATAAGGACAAGGTTGAGGCATCTCTCAACATCAAATTCCGGTTGTGTACTCCATTTTTTCCCCGGGAGCTTAGCTTGCACCCCTTGTTTGGGAATCTTCAAGATACTCCTCAAGGTAGCTTCATCCAACTCTATCTCCTTCCCCTTCACCCAAGTGTATATTACTTCTTCTTGTTTGTTTTCATGATCGAAGTGGGTGTAGAATTGTCGAACAAGGTCGGGGTATGTGGGGTAATTTGCTGAAAGAAACTTGTCCCATCCTTGGTGTTTAAACCACTTTCTTAAAAAAGTAGCATGGGCTACGTCAAGGGAGTCAAAGTCTACATGTTTCCCTTCACATATTTTTCGTTTCGCGAATGTCTTAAAGTACAATTCACGGTACAGGGAGGACTTGAACCTTTCGTCATCAGTTGATGTTTGACCTCTGTTACTACCTTCTGCAGCAGGAGAAGGTGGGGTAGTAGCGGCTGCAGCTTGACTTCTTAACCTTGATCTAGGAGATTCAGTTGGTTGAATGCCTAAGATTGTATGTTGCCCTCTTCTCCGAGGGGTCTGCCGCCTTGCTGCTTGTTTCACTCTAGCCATTCTATTGAAAAAAAAAATAATAATTACATGTATCATAGTGAGAAACAAAACACATTAAGTAAAAACAGAAAGGGCCAATGATAATTAAATGACCATACTAAGCATAAACATAAGATGTATTTATCCTGAAATTTCATTTATATGTAATGACAAGTATTCACCAACATATATAAAGGTTATTGCCAACACAAACATAAGATGTATATACCCTGATATATATTCTAAAGAATAACAGGTATTCACCAACATACATCAAGGTCATTACCTACAAAAAAATAAGATGTATTTACCCTGACATTTCTTTTATATGTAATCACAGGTATTCACCAACATATATAAAGGTCATTGCCAACACAAACATAAGATGTATATATACTGAAATTTCTGTTATATAATGACAGGTATTCACAAACATACATAAAGGACATTGCCAAAACAAACATAAGTTGTATATACCCAAAGATAAAAGAAGTTCAAGTCATCACCAAGCAAAAAAAAAAAAAAACACAGTGTGACTGTCAAAGATAAATTGGTAGTCAGTATACACAAAGATGCAAAAATTAAGAGGTCAACAGACCAGTAATCACCATAATACCAAAAGGTCATCTCCAACATAAACATAAGATGAGTATTACCCAAAATACAAAGTTTCAAGTCAACAAACTACATTTTTTATTTTCCAAACAGGTGGAGTAAAACTATTGTCAAGTGCAAGACAATAGAATACAACATATTAAGCACTTTTTTCTAAATTGAGATTCAGTATGCATAAGAAAATTTAAAAAAAAAATGCACATTTGAACATGATACTAATCAGTTTATTTATTTTAAAAGGAATAAATTTGGATACTAAACTTTTTATTTTAAAAGGAATAAATTTGGGCACTAAACTTTTTCAATCGACATGACATTCACTAAAGCAATTAAACATATGAACTACAAAAGTAATCTATAATCGGACCAAAAAAAAAAAAAAAACAAAAAAAAAAAAAAAAAAAAAAAACAAAAAAAAAGGGGAAATTTACAAGAAAAAAAAAACAAATAACAAAAAAAACAGAGTTAATTCATGCACTGAAAAACTACGGAATAGAATTCTAAACTAAAATGAAATCTTTTTTGCACAATTCATGCATAATTTCAACAGCATATTGATGGCGGAAATGGTTATAAAATTATACTAAATTACACAAAATGTGGTAATACGCATTTTTTGAAAAAAAAATTGTTAACAATTTTGGTATTTGGGTATAATCATGCAGTAAATTTCTTCAATGCAATAATTAACAAAATTAAAAACTTAAATAACACTAAAAAAGAATTTATATACCTTGTGATAGAGTTTGGAGAAGGTTGAATGTGATTATGTGAATGGTGAAGATGGAGAGGTTTTAGTTGAGAAGAGTGGTTTTGGAAAATTGGGGATTGTGAATGGCGGTTTATGGGATGAATACTTTTTTACCTTTTGTTTTAAATTTTTGACGGTTTTCTTCTGATTTTTTTTTTCCTTTTTTGTTTTTTTTTTCCCCACAAACCGAGGTGTGTTTATGTTGTTGGGGTAAGATGGAGTGTTTAGGTGGATGTGATAATGATGACTTTAAATTTATATTTTTACAAATTTGTACATATAATTATATTTTTGGAAGATGTAACAAAAATCTAATTGAGGTTTTAATAATGTGACAATGCTTTCTAAAAAAAAAAAAAAGTGACAATGCTAAATTGAATTTCCTATACTTTGCATTATCAACTGGTAATATCATACTACAATTTGTGTCAAAAACCTTTACACTGCAATCCGATTCCAATTCTCTGATTTGGGGAATTGTTAATAATAATATTGGTAAATACATAAAGACCACACAATAATAAATTTGGGAATTTAAATTAGGTTTTACCTTTTTTTTTTAGTTTTTTTTTTGTATGCAAATACTTGACTACGCTAGTAACCTTAATACTCATAGTATATACAAAGTATGGGTTACATGGACTACAAAGCATTCAATAATTAGTTAAGGAGACATATGTACGCATATAAGTGGACATGTCATTGTTTTTTGTTACTTGTAATCATGTCACGTATTGCAATTGTACATATATCTTTTTTCCTTGTCTAAACTAATGCAATCAATTATGAAAATTTGTGATCAAACTTAAAAAGTTGTTATAATTTGTAAAGTGAACTTTTTTTACTATAAGTAATCAATCACCAGATTTACCAATTTGAGGAAATATCTTATACTTGCCATTATGTAATATCTTGTACAGAATATCTGAAATATTATTCTACACTTTCAATGTTTAATATAGCAAAAAAACACTGTCAATAACTCTAATATATAAAATTACCATTTTCGTCAATGAACTATTTAATTTTTATTTATTATATGTAGAATAATAACCATTATTCACTACTATGTACAATTTATTGAATAGTTGCTATGAAACACGGTTTTATTTTTTTTTTTAAAATAAAAAATTATAAAACGTTAATAATTATAAATAAAATAGTTAAAAAGATTACGTTTTTTCAAAAAACTACCTACAGTTTTTTATTGTATTTTATTTTATATATTTTTTTAGGGCAGTTATTTTCTTTTTTAAAAAAAAAACGGTTACAATAAAAACTGTAAACAGTTACACTACAATACCACCACTTCAGAAAATATTTTAAAAAATTATTTTTAGAAAATAAAACGGTTACAATAAACATATATATAAAGAGATTAAACTGTGCAGCAACCTTCTTAATTTTTTTTCACATAATTCTAGTACAATTCATCATATTTAGAAATTTGAGTATAAAGAGTTTAATCAAGACATCATGGAGGATGCTCAGGAAATTGTATGTTGTAGTTAATTTCAGTATTATTGGTGTTTTTTTTATACTTACATTATTATTAAATAAGTTACTAAAAATAAATATATTGTTATACAAATTTGTGACATAATCTTTTATCAAGTAAAGTTTGAATTTAATGCTAATTTAAAAATATATGATTCATTTAGTAGAGCATATGTATATAAATTTAATGATTTTGTCTTAAATTGACTCAAAATCTGTATTATGTTTTATTGATATTTTAGGTTTTCTTTTTGTTTTTTTTTTCTCATTTACTGTGGTTATTGTCATTAAATGAATTGCGTGAAGATGCATGAATTATTGTTTTCAAAATCTGTATTAACACACAAAGACTCTTGTAATTACTAATAAGGATTATTTTTGTTTTTATTTTTGTTGATTTTAACCTAATTTACTTAACAGGATGTTCTTAACAATCGCAAAAGGCCATCAAACGAAGAAGGATGCAACACATTACCCTTGAAAAAACAAAAGGGTAATGATGTTTCATGCCATGAGGACTGGCTATCTAGAAGAAAGAGGATAATGGATGAACAGAACGGACCAACAGACACTACAGTTTGCAACTGTCTACAAAATATAGCGGAAGATAAAATGAGGGACCCTAAGTGGTCCTTTCCTCAATTGCCAAAAGCATTGTACTTTCAATTGTGCACATTTCATGAAGTGCAACCCATTGATACAAAAAGGCCTTGTGTAGGCGGATTAAAGAGTGTGATGGAGTTAATTTGGTCAAAAATGACTGAAAAAAGGCTTGCTCAATTAATGCTTGTCTGTAGAGAATGGGGTAGGGCAATACCATTCTATGTCAATGATTCTGGAGTGCGTCGTAGATGGACTTGGTTTAAAGACAACCCTGAAGAACACAAGATCAATAGGCCAAAGCCTGATTACGTCAAAATCATGAACTTACAACATTTACGTTACAAGTAGATGTTTTAGCCTTATTGTGACCGTCTTTTATTAAGATAATGTCTAAAAAGTAAGTGGCTTATATGAAGTTGTAATATCTTATGTATTTGCAATGTGTAATGTACTGAATTGACATTACTAAACCTAATTTTCTTATATGAAGTTGTACTATCTTATCAATATGAAATGAGTTATGCATTTTATTGATATTACTGAAATCGTTAATGCCAAATCTTGTTTTCAAATATAATGTGTGTGTATAATTATTACCTTTTTTGATATATTATTTACTAAAGATTTCACGATTAATTATTATTACCTTTTCAGAGAAACTATTATACGAAATATAAACAAAACTAACATCATTATCTACACTGTTGAATTTCGAATTTGATTCTGCTCTACTTTAATTTTATTAATGTAATTAATATGCCCTTAAAAAAATAAAAAAATAAAAAAAATAATTAACATATGCGTACTATAACTATAAATGGTCATTGTATTCATTAACCATAATGAGCGCCTATATTTACGGCCAATAGTGTATACCAAAAAAAAAAAAAAAAAAATTAACACACATGTACATAAATATACTATAAAGATTTTTATAAAATCTTTTAAAAGTACCATTATTTGATTTATCGATTTTATGATTATATCTTATTACCTTTAAAAATCAATATGATATTCGAAATATATCCAGAAAATAAAATCATTATATATATTGCTGTTTTTTGAATTTGATTTACCTTTACTATTCACGTTTACTATAATTATGTGCTTAGATATGATCTTTTAATATTTTATCAAAGGTTAAGCTATAACATTTTACATATGAATTTGGGAAGAAAATCTTTAATATATAATGAGCAATAAAATCAACTTAATTTATATAACTGCTAGATTATTTACATTAACTAAATCGAAAGATAAAATCTTTAAAAAAAATAGATGATAATGTACTCCTTATTTATCGCCTAATTTAGTGATACATGGCACACTTTAAGGGATAACTACTGTAATTGTAACTATTTCATTGAAAACAATGTTGACGTAAACTTTTTTATTCCGTTGTTATTTTTTGTTATTAAATTAGAATCATTATTAGATCACAACATAAAAAATGTTCAAAATAATATTAAGAAAAAAAGAAGATATAGATGACCTAAAGTAATTAGGTAATCCCTTATATCTTAATATATCAGCACCAATTGAGATAAAGTGTAAATAAATATCGTTTTATTGAATATATTAAGAACATAAACCATAAAAAAACCCTAATAGGTTTTACCGAAACTAAATAGGCTCATTATCAAATAAAAACATAACAAAATAAACGATGATTAATGTGATTAAAAATAGCTAATCCTCCAATGTAAGATCTACAAAATCAATATATTTTGTTATCTTGGGGACTTTTTCTGGACGTTTGATGAAGGAATCTACCGATCATGTATCTTCATTTAACACAATATCATATAGCGTTTCAGCCACCTCAAGAACACGTTTCCCATTCTCATTCAATGACAACTTGTTCAACATGTACTGCTCTTTGTAGTAAGAGTTTAGCTCGAGTCGGAAGATATTTTTAAGAAATTTTGAAACAGATATATCATCAATTAAAGACTTGGCTTGAGTAACACCACAAACGATGATTAGTCGTTTCATAAATATCCGGAATTCGATTAAATCTTTTGCATGACTAATATCATCACCAAATATTCCGGGAAGAGGCTCATCATTGGGGTTGTCATCGTAGGGCATTCCGTTATCCATACGATACACCGTAACTTCATCGGCAACAAGCATTTCAACGGTTGGTAATTGCCCACATTCAAGCAATATGTCACTTATCTTTTTTTCCCCAATACAATATAGTAAATGAGTGATAAATAACCTAAATTCAAATATGTCAAACTCATGCTCGAAGATTGCTTCCGGACTCGGAGGCATTTCTGAAAAAAAATTAAATGATAAAGAGAAATTTTTTAGGTATTCACTAAAAGAGAAAATGGTTGAGAGGGAATAATTGTGATGCTTTAAATTGGAGATTTAACAATGTATATAAAACATAAAAATGGCGCCAAAATGAAAATGGTTGAGAGGGAAAATTTACCGATTTTATTCCATATATTTCGTGATTCAATATTATATTTGTTTGACTTAAAACGGAATGCATCGAATAGAAAAAAATACATAATTGGCATGGTCAGTAAAGTAAATTGTTAATACAAAATTTAAAAAAAAATGATCACATTTAAACCTTTAATACACATTATTTTTTTTCCTTTAATATAAATTTGAAAGACTAAAACAAATATGAATTGCTATATATTAATAATTAATAAAATATACCAGCTAATCCACGACACAAATAGGCGAAGATAATAGGTTATAACATAAGCGTATGTGTGTCATTACATAAGGTATAGCATACAATATTGTTTTGACTTAATAAATGTATTTCAGGTTATCAAAAGAAAAAAGTAGATTTTTGACTATATAAACAGATTGATTAGTA
Organism: Chenopodium album; assembly: GCF_948465745.1. NCBI lineage: Eukaryota > Viridiplantae > Streptophyta > Magnoliopsida > Caryophyllales > Amaranthaceae > Chenopodium > Chenopodium album. The sequence goes on from NC_137838.1 coordinate 39,718,266, forward strand.
ACAAAATGATACAAAATAAATTACGGAAAAATACTGTTTACAAAATTGTAATGTGAATTTATTCTGTATTTGTAATATTAGTTATGAAAATCGGTTATTAGTAAATCAAGGAAATTCTATTCAATTTCATATCAATCTAATATATGACTAGTTCATGTTTGGAGGGAAGTTATTGTTAACATTATGGCGCCACATTTTGGTGGGAACAATCGTGCTTTTTGGCGCCATTTAAATGCTATATAATCATACCTAAATAACCCAATTAAAGCATCATCACCTGGAAATCGAATTCTCTTTTCAATTATTCTTCCCACGCTTTAAATTTTTCTTTTTAAACCCCTTAAATTTTCATCTTATTCAGAAATGGCTCCTAATCCTTATGCAGTATTTGAGCATTTGTTTGACATCATTTATTTTAGTTTATTGATTTCCCACTTACTGTATCATATTGGGGAAAAAAAGGTTAAGGACACATTGCATGCCTGTGGGCAAATACCTACTGTTGAAAAGGTTTTTGCCGATGAAGTTACAGTCTATCGTATGGACAACGGGTTGCCATACGATGACAATCCGGTTGGTGGGCCTCCTCCAGGAATACTAGGTGATGCTGTCAGCCACGCCAGAGATTTCATTCAATTTAGAATCTTTATGAAAAGACTAATAGTTACTTGTGATATAAGACAAACTGAGCATTTGATTATCGGTCAACAAGAATTTCTTAAAAACATTTTTCATCTCGAACGCAATTCCTACTATAGAGAACATTTTATGTTCGAATACATGCCATTGAATGAGAACGGAAAGCGTGTTCTTGAAGTTGCTGAAACGCTTGAGGATTTGGTGTCAAATGAAGAAACATGGACACCTTTAAAGTTCACCAAGCATTCTGAAAAGGTCCCCAAGATAACAAAATTTATTGACTTTGTTTATCTTACGTTGGAAGATTAGATGTTCTTTTATAAATTAGTTACCTTTTTAAATTATATGTGATTTTTATTTCATTAGAATTTCAATGTTCATGTAATTTTATTATTTTCAATAAATTTGGTCATAACCAAAGATTATATGTGTAATAGCTTAAATTACTGTGTCACATAGATCCTCTAATTTATTATTAGTTTTTTCTTTTTTGTTCATGACCAGACAATTACTACTATGTTAGTTATATGCATAACACAGGAGCATGACATTACTTATCGAAATATATATTATTTTTTCAATTTAGTAATTTCTTGTTATCCGAAAATTAAGGAGTCATTACTTATCAAAATAAGGAGCCATGACTTATCAAGTTTGAGATTCTATAATGATATTTTCTATTTTTAAGTTAACAAAACTATGAAAGTTCCATAACATGCTATATATTAGGAGTTATGCTCGGAATAAAATAGGTAAATGTGTACTTCCATATCAAATACTCAAAATAACATGGAATAAGAATATTTTAATACTATAAATTCGTACATATACATATATATATCAAGCAAGCATTTCTTATTCTGCTATAATTAAGGATTTAACAAGAATGCACTTCTTAGCATTGACTGTTTGAGGAAGTTTTTGATACATATTGGAATGTGTTTGGTTCTTATTCTGCGATAATTAAGGAGTTATCCTAAATTTAAGGTAAGTGTGATCAATCCTTATTTAGGAGTTATGGCTTTTCCAACCTTTTCTTGGAATTTTTAAATTTTAAATCTTTTGCGTGACTTTAATCTAAGAAGTTTATCTTCTTAACGAAAATAAATAAAAACAAATTAAGAAGGTTATCACTATAATATGCGATATACTAGGAGTCATAATCAAAACAAGTAATGTATCTGTGTAATTCCATATCTTGTATTCTATTTTTAAATTATATATATATATATATATATATATATATATATATATATATATATATATATATATATATATATATATACATATATATTATATTTGGTTTTGACCTTCTTTAGTTTATGTAATTACCAAAAATAACGTGTAACATAGTTTATCTGTTTATTTAATTCCAAATACAACATAGTTGATAACAAAGGTTTATATGTGTTATTACCTAAAATAATGTGTCACATGTATCTTAATTTTTTGTTTCATGACCACACAATTACGACTATGTCAAGTATACGCAATACACTTACAATATGACTAATATTTTGTCCTTTATTTCGGTCAATTATACGCATAACACTAATATTTGACTGATATAAAGGACAAAATATTAATTTTAAATACAACATAGTTGATAACAAAAGTGTTTGTGTTATTACCTAAAATAATGTGTCCCATGTATCGTAAATTTTTGTGAAATGACCAGACAATTAATACTATGTCAATTATATGCATAACACTTACAATAAGACTAATATTTTTTCCTTTATTTTAGTGAATTACTAATGGTCTAATCAATATCATATGTTCAGAGTAATACAGTTGAGATTCTATAATAAAAGATTTCCTAATATTAAGGTAACACAACTAGGAAGTTTCCATAACATGCGATATATTAGGAATAATGCTCCGAATAATAAGGTAATTATGTAATTTCATAGCTTTACTCCCATGACTTAACAAACTAAACAATTCATCTGAAAATAATAAACAATTCATCTAAAGGGTTTGCGTAATCGGAAAAAATGGAGACGGGAGGGGAAGAAGTTGTTGATATAGAGATTAATAATCAAGACCAAGCTGATTGCTTTGAATCTGAGGTTTGTGACATTACAACATTTTTTCAATGTTTTGGTGATTAACAAATTCAATTCATAATTTTTTTTTTAATTTATAAAATTTAATGATTTATTCTTATTAAATGTTTTTTTGACATGGCTCATATGACAAGCTTAAAAATCAAGAGGAAACTGTGGATCATGGAGAGGTACTTACTTGGTTAATTTATTGGTATCACACGTAATTTAATGAAACGTTACATGTAAACTAACGTTTCCAAATAATTCATTTCATACAGGACATTGACAACGGAGATGAAAGTGATGTTGACACGGACACCGACACTGATGAGATTCCTGAAAGTTTTCTAGACCTTGACGTCTGGGAAAAACTTGGAAGGAAGCTAGAAGACTTTACTTTAGCAGAAATGAAACAACTGTCCTTTAGAAGCCACCGCACGTGCATTCAATTCTACAGGATGTACGCTAAGGTCAAAGGGTTTGGAATCCGTCGCAAACATACAACAATAAGCAAAATTGACGGGCATCCAACTTCCCAAAAGCTTTGGTGTAATAGGGAAGGGTTTCGAGAAGCAAAGCATTTGAATAGACCTGATAAGAAGCGTAAGGAAAAGGCAGTAACACGCTGCGGTTGCAATGCATCAATCAGTTTCAAATGGGATCACAGATCCGATTCATGGTACGTGAAAGATTTTGTACCTGAGCACAATGGGCATGACCTGATTCCTATGAATTAGATGTATTTCGAAAGGTCAGTTTTGAAAATATGATAAACCCTAAAAAAATTGTTATTACATGTATCATATTTTAAATTATTTATGATTTATTGTGTATTTAAATTTATGACAGGAGCCATAGAGAAGTCACCGAAGGTGATAAGTTTCGTATTAAAGCTTTAATGAACTCTGGAGTGAAACCGTCCATCATAATGAGGAATTTGGCACAAAGTGCTGGGGGAGTACATGAAGTTGGATTCCTAAAGAAAGACTTGTACAACACCTGTGAGAAGTTCAAAAGAGAAGAAATAAAGGACGGAGATACAGAAACTGTGTTGGCTTATTTACTTGGGAAAACAGCCTCAGACCCATCTTTTTTTCTTAGATACACACGAGATGACCATGATGGGATAGACAAAATGTTTTGGTGTGATGGAATATGCCAAGCAGATTACAAGGCTTTCGGGAAGGTAATAGCGTTTGACACTACTTACAAAGTCAATGCATACCAGAAACCATTCGTTGTTGTCGTTGGAGTAAATCATCATAGGAAGACCGTACCCTTAGGTGTTGCGTTGATTGCAAACGAAACAACAGACACATACATATGGGTGCTAGAACAATTGAAAGAGGCCGGTGGCAATGTTGCTCCATATACTATTATCACAGATGGGGACAAGGCCATGGCTGCAGCTATTACGGAGGTTTTCCCACGTGCACATCATAGATTATGTCTGTGGCATCTTATGCGCAACATCAAGGGCCACACAAACAAACGGTTTTGCAGTGGTTTTATGAAATGTGTAGACGGTGCTCGTACACCAGCTGAGTTTGAAGAGGCTTGGGAAGACTTAATGAAAGCATACGAAGCAGTGAGAGATAAAAAGTGGGCACAAGATCTGTACAAAGACAAGGAAAAATGGGCGGAGGCTTTTATGGTGGGACAATTTTATGCAGGTAAGTATATTAAGAACTTTATGTAATAACACATATGTTTTACGATCATTACATATTATAATTTAATATCTCTTATTATGTTTAAATAGTGTTTGATCATTACATATTTCACCAAAATAACACTTTGGTTATATGTATATTTACTAATACGTTAATAAATATTAATTGTTGTATTGAATGTAATCTACAGTACGATAATTTCTCATTACATAAAGATTGTCAGATTAATATTTGCGTATGAAATCGTTAGTAAACCCAAGTGTATTTCTAAATCTTTATTTCTACATATATGTGATTTTGTTGATTACAATATTGGTTAACACACGTTTGTTCCCAGGTATGAGAAGTACTCAAAGATGTGAGTCCATGAATAGTACATTGAAAACGATCATAACTTCAAAAATAATGTTGTACCGTTTTGTGGAGTTGTATGACCAAGTCCTTGAGCATATACAATTTTAAGAAGATAAAGATGATTACATCTCTACACATACATTTCCTGTAATTACTGGGGTGTTACCTGAGATAAAGACACAAGCAGCACGAACCTACACAAGGAACGTATACGAATTGTTTTTGAAGGAGCTAAATTTTGAATCAGGACACATTGTGACCAAGACTAAGGAAGAAAAAGGACATCGTGATGGGGCTTCAACCACTTTTTGGTTAAACGACTGTGTGAACAAATATTGCAATTACGTTGTCTGTTACAACAAGAAACTACAACAAATGGTTTGTTGTTGTATGAAGTACAACTCCATTGGGTTACCATGTCGACATATGTTTGCTGTAATGAAGTTCACTGGAATGGTTGAGTTACCATCTGGCTGTATTCTTCGTAGGTGGACAATCAGAGCCAAGGTTCATGTGAAGAACACATTCAAGGATCATGATTTTCAGAAGAGAAACGACCATGCATCAGTAAATGGACGGTATGCATTCCTAACTGGATTAAGTGCACAGCTTTGTAGAATGGTTTCTTCATCATATGATCGATCAACTTGGGTGAGAGACAAGTTAGCAAAAATGCCCCTGGAAATAGAAAATGAGAAAATAAATCCCAAGGATAAGGACATCATAAAAGATCAAAAGGTTAAGAAAGGAAAAAGCAGGGGTAGACCCAAAACAAGTGAAGTCAAAACTACTGGGAATGAAAATATCGACACTGGGGTTCCTGTTATTGGTCGTGATGTTCATGATATCACTCACGTGGTTCGTAATGTTGCAGGAACATCTGTAACAAACCCGTCACCTGTCAAAAGTGGTGGTTTCGTAGAGCTATTGAAAAACTTCCTGCCAAGGACATACAATACTGGTGATGCAGCAAACGCGACCGATAGTTATGAAGTCAGTGCATTTGTGAAGTTTCCCACCATATTTGATTGGGACCCAAATACAGATTTTTAGATGCCATAGTTTGTTTTTATTTTAAAATAAGACTGTTGAAAGGTTTTTAATGTACAGGTTGATGAGGTTTTTATTTTTATACAGTGACAAAGGGTATTGACCTTTACAGTTATATGTGATTGCATTATTTGAGTTTTATTTTATTTGGTACTTTAAGAATCGCATTATTTATTTCCACGTTTATAGTTATACTATTTGAATACCTTATATAGCACTTTTGGCATTGACATTTAAATTTTTTTTTCGAGGAAGATTATTATCTTACATTTAATTCTCACTTAATTTTTGAAATACAAATATAGAAGAATCTTATTTGTGGAGTGCTTATTCATATTGAATACCAATTGGCAATAACATTAACATTTATATGTTATTACCGAATCATCTTTGTTTCATATTTATTCCGTAAAGCAGTACTCGTTCAACGGTGTTTTGTAAATTTTTTGGCAATGACGGATACATCTATTTATGATTACCTATTTTTTCACTAAAAGTTTATACATATATCTGTATTGAAGTTTAAAAATTATAGGTTTATTAAAAAAAGTACTATATGAAAAGATTTTTTTAAAAAAATAGTATTATATGGAGTATTTATATCTTATTACCTTAAGTGTTTCAAGAAAAAATATCTTATTACCTTAAGATCTGTATTTCATGGAATATTTACTCAATCACGCCAACCTTTTTTTCTATTGTTTAGTAATGACTGATATCTGTATTTTGGATTACCTTTTTTTTCAATGAAAGTTAATTTTCCAATTTTATTTTTCCCAATTTATAGAAAAGTGCATGTTCAGTTTAAATTAAGTATTATATGAAAATATGTAGGCAAAGAAAATGGTATTATATGAAATTGAATACTTACTTAATATTTGATACGGAGTATAAAAATATTGAAGATTCTTTATATGTTGTGAATGTTTCCAAAAAATTAGTAAAATAACAACAAAGGAAAAAAAATTTGAAGTAAAAAAAAAGTGAAATGACCTTTTATTCATATTCCTAAAAAAGTAACCAAATTTGAAGCAGGAAAAAAAAATTAGAAGTAACCAAAGTGAAATGACCTTTTATTCATATTCATATTTACAGGAAAAAAAAGGAAAACAAAAATAAAAATTTGAAGTAACCAAATACCAAAAAGTGTTCCGGATTTTTCGTGTTTGCAGTTGCCAAACATTAAAAAAATAATAAAAAAAATCAAACAAAATTTACAACCGTCAATTTCGAAGATTAAACTTTTTTGTGAAATGACCTTTTTTTCATATTCCTAAAAAAGTCGGTTACTATTCACTCCATATTTATCTCTCTCCATTAATGTCTTTCTCTCTCTAAATTTCCCTCTAGACATATACATCAAATTAGAGGGCTAAACACGGTGAAGCAGAACGATTGTGACGGCAACGGCAACGGCAAGAGTAACTAAGTCACATTGTAAGTCACATTTACAAATTTTACTTTAATTTTTGTATAAAGTTTAAGTAAATTTGTGTTATGTGTATCTTTTTTTTTTTGTTTATTTTGTTTATAAATTTTTTTTTTATATAATCTGTATAAGTTAGAATTATTTACCATGCACTTGTTTTGTTAATGTGTAGATAAAATTTAATTTCCGTCATCCTTAATTGTGTTGCAATTTGTTCGTTTTTTGGTTCACTTGGGATTTATTTTGTTCTATTTTATTTATTTTTTTTTTAAAATTTGTTTTGTTTATGTTTTTTTTTTTTTTTTAAATTTTTTTTTTATATGAGATAATGATCAAAATTTCGGGTTAGTGATTCAGTTGGGATTGGATATGCCTTTTGTTGTCTTCCTTTTTTGTTTACAAATTATTTGAGGAAAATGTATCTTCAAATTTGAAATAATGTTACTTCACAACTATAAAGTGTACTTCAAAAGTAATATTGGTTGTATGTGCGTTTGTAGAAATTTTAATTTACATGCAATTGGTTTGTTTAGAAAAAGTGATTTTTGTAAGTGTGATATGCTAGTGAAATGTCTTTCTTCACTCTGTTTGTTTAGAAAAAGTGGAATAGTTTATTTGTATGATAATTGACAATGATTTTTGTCTTCGTAACATTGGTAAAGGCAAACATGTCTACAAGGAAAAAGAAGTCAGTACCTACTACTGCATCTGCACCTACAGAAAAAAATTGAGGGCATTCCCTACACGAGGTTCCTTAACAGCGACGGTATAAATTTATATGCTTTTGGTTTCATGTTGTTATTTTTCCATAATGTTCAGTAATTTAAAATTAAAAAGTGTTAAAATTATATGTATGTAGGGACCTTGGAACTCATTGTGTAAACTTGAAGAATTTGTGTCATTGGTTAGAGGTTTTCCAAGAGAGAAAAAGGATAAAGTAGAAACTATGGGGTTTGGGTTTCTGTTACACTACAACACTAAGACAACAAGAAAGACTGTGCAGGTGGGTTGTAGACCACTTTGATCCGTCTACAAAGACATTAGGGGTTTATGGGGATAAAATACAGATCACAAACACCCATGTTGAGTACCTCTTGGGATTTAAGGATCATGGCTTTGATATTGACAATGTGGAGTTAGCTAATGAGAATGAAGTTGATGAACAACTTTTGAGGTTTATAGGACTGAAAGTGCAAGGCATGTCATCGGAACTAAGGAAAGTTGCACATGACGATCCAAATTTTGAGCGTATGTTTGTTATTTTTGTCATGAATGCCCTTATATGCCCAAGCGTGGAGGAAAAGGCAAAGAAGGTATGGCTTCATCTGGTTTTCGATGTTGATGGTATACGGCATTGGAATTTCGCAAAGTTTCTGTTAGATAATTTGGTTATAGCTATAACAGATTTCAAATCCAAAGACAAACCTGAACATTTGGGAGGCTGTTCCTTGTTCTTGATGGTAAGCTACTTCTTACAACTCTAAAAAATTAAATTTGTTCTGTTTTTCATCTAATGTCTACTTAGTTTATACCAATTAATAAGGTTAATGATTACAATACAATTTAGCTTAAATGCCCTGTATTTTATATGTTAGGTGCTGACAAATAATATGACTAGTGATTACCAAAAATATATTTTCCTATAAATTACACTTTCTCTGTATAACTGTATTGACATATTATATCTTTAGGGATTACCTATTCCTGTTTGAAAAATTATATATGTACACACTGATGTTATATCTGTTGTTACCAAATTAAATATAGTTTTAAGGTAATCTTTTTTATGATTTAGGTAATGACAGATGCTACATTGTTTTGATTACCAGTAACACATTGTTTGTAATTCTTAGTCTATCATGGAACTCCCATATGCATGTTTACCAAAGTGGATATAGATGTAATGTCTTGTATTCAACGTATTAGGTAATGACACTTGGTGAATTTGTTGATTACCTGTTTTGAAATTTTACTCTATCATGTACTGCACTGTATAAAATGTTTGTTATGTACACACTTATGTTGTAGTTGATGATTACCAAAGTGAATATAGATGTAATGTCCTGTATTCAATTTATTAGGTAATGACAGTTGATGAAGTTGTCGATTACCTGTTATGAAATTCTATTCTATCATGTACTGCACTGTATAAAATGTTTGTTGTGTACACACTTATGTAGTAGTTGATGATTACCAAAGGGTATATAGATTCGATGTCCTGTATTCAATGTATTAGGTAATGACAGTTGATTAAGTTGTCGATTACCTGTTTTGAAATTCTACTCTATCATGTACTGCACTGTATAAAATGTTTGTTGTGTACACTCTTATGTTGTAGTTGATGATTACCAAAGGGAATATAGATGTAATGTCTTGTATTCAAGTATTAGGTAATGACACTTGATGAATATGTCGATTACCTGTTTTGAAATTCTACTCTATCATGTACTCTCTGATATTATGTATTTACATAATATGTTTGGGGATTACCTATGTACTGCATTTGAAAATAATGTCTTGTCTAAACCCCTAATCAAAGTGTGATTGTTATTTGTGTTAAAGGCAATATTTTGTGAGTTTTCCCCTAGAGATGGACTGTATAGTAGTTGGAAGTATGATTTACCTCGGATTAGGGACTGGAGTGATTCGAACTTGAAGAAGTTGCATGATTTAATCAGCGGTTTGAAGGATGGCTACCAGACAAGTAAAGTAAGTGCTAATATGTTTGTTTATAATGTGTTTGTTTATAATCTGTTTGTTTGTACATTAATTTTTGTGTGCAATGCAGTTAATGGGGGTGATTGACAAGGAAAAAGCACAAGTTGTTGGAAAGGCTCCACCACCGGTTGAAGAGATGATCGAGACGGGGTTTCACTTAATTCAGGATAAGATTCATAGATGGGGTTCAGCCACGAATGAAATGTGGAGGTTGTTGGGGAATTATCTAGCAGATTTGAACGCGACAAGAAGTGAAGAAACTGTTGATGAATCGAAGTTGAGAAAGAAAGGTAGGGGGAAAGAAAAAATTGAAGAGGTTGAAAGTGCAAGTGACTATGAAGATGAGCATGATACCGGTGCGGAAGGATTTGCAGATGATGATGAGAGTGAGGAAGAAAAAAAATCCAAAAAACAAGGCAAGGGGAAGCAGACCGTGGATGAGGCAGTTGATGAAGAGAGTGAGGAAGAAGACAAAACAAAAAAAAGAGGCAAGGGGAAGAAGGCCATTGTTGATGAAGAAAGTGATGAAGACGAGGTTCAAGAGGAGGCTGAAAAAAAGAAGACAGTGTCGAAAGGAAGGAAGAAGCAAAATGTGAAGGAAGTTCAAGAAAAAGTGCCCGAAACAAGAGGGAAGGTGAGAAAGAGAACACTGTTTGAAGACATTGTAGAGGTTATAGTTGAGGAAGAACAAACAAAAAAAAATCAAAGAGTGTGAAGGAGAAAAAGACTGGGAAGAATGATGACAAGGAGGTAGAAGTGGGTCTCCCTCCGGTTGTACTGATGGAAAAGGGGGGTGAAGGGGATGAAACAAAACTGCTAAGCATTGAATATATCATTTCCCGAGTAATATCATCAATTGAAGATCCGAAAAAGGATGTTGCCATCGAGTCAGAGCCATTAACTGACAAAGCACAAGAAGATGTGTTTGAAAAGGAGATTGAGAGCCTCGAGGTTGACAAAGCACTCGAGAAAGAGGAAGAGCTGGTGGCTGCTGGCAGTGCAGCCGAGAAAGGGCACGAAGAAGTTCCACCTGAAGTTGCAAATGAGCCTACTGGCCTTGAGAAGACAAGCAACAATGAAGAGGAAAAAAGTGTGGTGGAAGGTGATGCTGAGGTAGCTGATCAGTGAAGATGGTGAAGTTTGGATTTATCAATTTGGCAGTAAGGATATTACATATTATCTTTTGGCAGTTGTGTATTGTGTTGACAACTTTATTTTCTTTTTATTTTTTTCAATTTTTTTTTAATGTCTTCTTTAGTATAAAATGGACAAGGTATGGTTTATAACTTTATGTAATTCTATATGTTATTTATGTATGTTTGAAGGTGTTAAATGCTCTAACTTCGTTTTGCAAAACATCTTATGTTCATAATAGAAAATGCAATATCCAAAAGTGCTTATAATTGCAACTGGACATCATGTATTTACAATTTATACATCGGTCTTTGAACTTGTAATTTTTGTTTTTAAAAAGGATATACTATTGTATATTTTTGACAATGCAATGCCTAAAATTAAAGTAGGATAATTCCAATACACAAACTTTGAATTTTTTCCTTTACGTTTGTCACTGTATAGATATTTTTATTAAATATAAATTTGTTTTTAAATTAGAAAAAGTAATATATTCATAACCTAATGATAATGTATTATGTATTACTTATAATTGGATCAGGACATTACCTATTAATTATATAACCTTTTTGCATAAAAGGTAATTTTTGTTTATAGAAAAGGATATTTTATTCTGTATTTTCAATAACACAATTCCTTAAATAAAAAGTAGGTCAATTCCAACAAACTAACATTGAATTTTATATTTAACGAAAGTTACTATAATTTAGAAGAAGAAACTATATTATGAATTGCGCATAATGGAAACAGGATATTACCTAATTACAATGTATACTTCTGTTGTGGACTTGAATTTTTATTCATAAATATAAAGTTGGACGTATTCAATAAGCGAACATTGAATTTTTTTCCTCTACCTTTAATACTATATTGGTATTCTGTTGAATCTAAAATTGTTTTTAAATTATTAAGTCAAGTTTTATAATAGAAATAATCTTATGTATTGCCTGTCACTTAAACAGGACATAACCTATTAACAATTTATTCCTGATGCTTTAAACTTGTATTTTTTAATTGATAATTTAATCGTATATTTTATTTAATGTAATGCCTATAATTAAAGAAAAAAAATTTCCAATGCACGAACAGTTAAAAAAGTCATTATTCATTATATAAAATAAAAATGTATTGTCAAATATTTAAACAGGACAGTACCTGTTACATGCATAAAATATAATTTTATTAGATTATCAGTGCTCCAATAAAATTATTGAATAACTTGTCAAAGTAGAAGTTACAATATGAATACGAGTACAGAATTGCATAAATTAATCTAAGACTGAACAGTGTCAGCTATAGCTTGCATATTCAGACAGAAGTATGACCAATCAACCTCTCGATGTTACTTTCAATATTGTGTTCGCTAAGAAGAAGCTTTGCCAAGTACTTTAATCGTTCCACACGCATGTCAGTAGTCTGGTCAAGTACACAAAAAAAAAAAAAAAAAAAAAAAAACATATCAAGGGAGTTATAAAATTTGCGATAATAGTAAATGTTATATTTAACAAGTAGTAAAATTTCGTCCATACCGTGTAGGTAATGTCCTTCATGGCCCTAATATCACCACACTCGATATATTTCAAGACATACATTCCACAATCATGACTGAATAACAAAAAGTAGTTAAATTAGCTAAAGATTAGAATAATCAAAACATTCAGGTAAATGGAAAGATGTTAGATATACCCATTTGGTTGTTTCTGATTATCTATAACTTCAAATACAATACTTTTTGAGTGTTTGAAAAATCGACCCAAGGGATTTCTCCGCATTGTAATGGCAGCAAAGTTAATCTAATCACAAATTCAGAAAGACGTTCAATTTCAGAAAAGGTATCTGGTATCTTCTGTTAGTGGTAGTTACCACATTCAAAGTCAGATAGTTACCATATCCATAGCAAGATGGTTTCGTTCCACAGTCATCTTTAGCGAATCAACAATGTATACCTTTGTGATAGAGACATGATATACCAATAGGAACCAATGATTCGCAAGAGATTCTCTAACGGGTATGAATATTTGATGATCAAACACATTTGGAACAGTCAGATCATCAAAGCCATTAAAATTTTAGGTTGGACAAAACTTAGATTGAATAACTCAAATATCTCCAACCTGTTCAACCTTGTTGAGATCCACAAGCTTTAAAAAAGCTTCATAAATTTTGGAACAGTAACTGAGAATGGATGGAGTTATGTAATGTTCGCATCGTGGATCCGACTTCAGTACTAAAGTCTACAAGCAGCATACAGAATCCGAAATCATATCAACAATGAAAAATAAACACCATGTACTGGAAATATCCTACATAAAGTTTAGCCATTACCTGAAATGATGCTGGCAAAATGAGCATAGTTTTGTCATTTAACCCCAATAGCATATCATACAGATAGACATTTATGAGCTGCAATTGAAAATAAATTAATGTCATGTTCCCAAAAACAAACTTAATTAGGAATTTGTAACAGTAGTATACCTGATTACTTAACCACATATCTGGATACAAACACCAAGATTCACCCACAGACAACCTGATCAATGTTTCATCTTTTGTACAATAGAATGTATCAGATTCTTTCGCTTTCTCAACCTGTATACATATTTGTTTCTCCAAAGGTGATAGCTGTGATACATAATTAAGATATAATGGTTGTTGTAAACACTCTTCCTGTAACTGAAACAAACCCCCATTATCATCACCACTATGTACTTCAATCGCAGTTCTTTGTCCCTGATGAAGCAAAGGACTTCAGAACACACATAACTATATATATATATTGCTTATAGGTAATCACCCATTAGATTTTATGTCTTTGCCAAATAACAATATCAAACTAACAACATATCACCTTTTCAGTGATTGCTTCTGATGTGCATTTCTTAAGCCTCCTTGATTTTGATGATTTTGCCTACAGATGTTATTGTTAAACATTGTAACTCGCACCAGAACATTGATCAAATAAGTAAGGTTTTGGTAATTTCCTTACCATTTCAGAGATAGTTTGGTTTTCATTCTCGGCCGACCGTGTTACTGCTTTTGAATGAACAAGTTGCTATAGTACATGGTTTAAAAAGGGCTATGATATTAGTAACAACTGATTGTGTAATAACATAAAAAACTATATGTGAATACCTTTTGCAAAGTATTAATAAATAAGGTTTTTAGCAAATATTCGAATTAATATTGATGGAAATTACCTTTGCACCTTTTGCTTTTGCATTACTTTTCTTCTCCTTTTTTGGCTTTGATGATGATGACGGTACCTGTGACAGTAAATGGGGAGCAAAAGTTTGTACACAGTAATATTTGAAGTTTATATATGTAATAACGAACATTATATTGCAAGATAACCAATTATTTTACCTTTTCCAAAATCACAGTGCTATCTATAATTTGACTCAATTGTCTTTGCCTTGGCCTCCTAAGCGGCCTCTTCTCCGAGTTTGATTCTGATTCAACATTATCAGTCGTTGTTATTGCTTTTGACTTTGGAGTTTTCACTTTGATGTCAGGGCTTTTCACTTTCTCTGTTTTTTTTTTGTCCTTCATTATTTCTTCATCCTCAATAAGGTCCTTGAGTGTTTCCAGACCTAGGGGAAATTGTGGCTCAGTGAAGCGGATATTTCTAATGTCGAAGGAATCAACATCGAATCCTGCAAAGTGTTTTTCTTCGACCTCAACTACTTCGCCGGTGCCATTCACATCTAGCTTTCGTTTAGTGGTGGAGACACGTGAGCTAACCATCATTTCACCATCAGGGCTTAAGAAAGGAGAATAAGAACGATTTCGATACGGAGTTTTACCGACGGTATCGCCTTCTTTGTCACTCTTACAATCAATTGATTCTGGAACCTTTGATATACTCAGTGATATAGTAGCAACTTCGGCTACGAGTTTATCCAATGTTAACTCAAATTTTGACAATTTGGAGTGAATATCTTTCTCCATTGCACTACTTTTCTACAATGAAAAAGAATATATCATGAGTGATTTAAAGATGGGGTTTTACCATTATATATGAATTAAATTGTTTTCAACAT
The DNA here is from genome assembly GCF_948465745.1 of Chenopodium album. NCBI lineage: Eukaryota > Viridiplantae > Streptophyta > Magnoliopsida > Caryophyllales > Amaranthaceae > Chenopodium > Chenopodium album. The sequence continues at coordinate 39,733,354 of NC_137838.1, forward strand.
AAACCCTATATCTTGCATATTTATAACAAAATTGTATAGTTTGTTCAAAAAATTACAACATAAAACCTATATAGATGAAATTAATATTCTAAATTACTACATTCAAAACATAAAAACTTTTAAACACATTCATAAATGAAAAATTGTTCAAAAAATTCAAATCAATTTAGAAAATACTTACTTCTGCTTTCTTAACCATGATTTGAGTTCCAAAGGTAATTTTAATTTTGCAAGTACTGAAACAAATTCGGTTGAATAGTGTGCCAGAATGATTCAGCGAAAAAAACCTAATGATAATGTTTAAAAAGATTCTTAAAATTTGAAAGATAATTTTTTCAAAATTCAAAAGATAATATTTTAGGAAATGATATTGATGAGATCCCCGCACATTATAGGTATTTCCTAATATTTGACTAAAATTTCTTTTGTTAAAACATATTGAGATCGTAATCTGTTAATCGAATATTTATGTAAGATTCATTTAGATAATTTGGCTAGGTTCAGCGTAAAATATGTACCATTTAAATGACATTCAATTCTATTCATTAGTAATGTCCAATGTTACGTATGGTCTTAACCCATTTATTTTAGAGATGTTTCATACAGGTAATGTCCAATATCTATTTGTGTTAGTTACGTATACACAAAAAAGAATTAGATTAACATAAGCGTATTTTTTGGATCAAACAGGTTTCGAAAAAAAAATGTTATCGGTTTCTTCTTTGAATTTCATGTCGAACCCAGATTCTTGAAAAACGTAAAAACTATTGAATTTGATTGCATCAAATCGGATATTTCGCATCAACGGAAGGATTTTATACAATAAAAACTAATTATTCAAGTATTTTTCACCAATACCGTTGCCGAAAAAACTCAGAATTCTAATAACTTGTAATATCGAATATGATGTTTGGATCATGCCCTATTTTTTATGATAATCGATGCGAAAGTAACCCTGTGGTTCAAAGATTATTAAGAAGAGGTTATATTCATCCATAGGAAATGAATAAGAATGAAGAACACGAAGAACAATGAAGAACACGAAGAACAATGAAGAACATATTTTTTAATTTATTATTTTTTAATTTAATTTAATTTTCGTATTTAATTAAAGCTGATTTTTGAAAAATAATTTCTGAAATATAAAATAGAATTTCGAAAAAGGAAAAATTATTTTTCAGAAAATAGAAAAGAAATAAAAATAGAAAAATAAGAAAAGGCAAGTTTGACCAACAATTTAATGAAAGAGATGTTAACTAATAAAATTCAAGCATATCTATGGTCATATTTGAAGATGACCACTGTAGAATTCCCCAAAAAGAAAACAACAAAACGAAAGAATTGCATATACCATCTCCCTATCCATATCATGAAATTAAATTACAATCAATCATCAAAAGCAACCACTGACTTTCCTATTATAGATATTATATTGCTTAACACGTTCTTAAGGATTTAGTCCTCAACCTGATTAAAATCGACCCTCACAATTTATTCACAACAAAAGTATAATTGAACCCTGTAAGGTCCTAGTACGAATTGACTTAATTGGATCATAAGTTATAGTTACTGCTTAAAGATTGCTTAAGAACTGGTATAATACAATTAAAAAAAAAAAAAGATACTAATACTTGGGCAGGTGTATTGGCGATTGTTATGACAAGTTAATTCTAATACTCAATTACTTTTTACGATCAATTAGTTATAATTACGTGAAAAACAATTGGTTTCAAAGTTTTTAATTCACTTGAAATTTTAGCTTGGTTAATTTACCAATTCCAGGTCTCAATGTATATATATAGATGAGGTGTAAAATTGAAACTTATAATTCCCCTAAAACCTACAGGTATCTTAACATACTCCTTAATGAAGGTATGAATTATAAAATTAGCAAGCAATTACCGGCAGGATTCTTAAAAAATTAAACCAAAACAGAAACCAAATTGACAAATAAATAGATTTCACTACACTAATTATATGCGACAACATGTCAAAATAATAATAATAACAACATCAAATTCAATTGAAATCAAAGAGTAACAATTTATTGATAAAGAAATACAAATTGATTATGGACATTGAAGAAATAAGCAAAGAATAAAGAGGGGAAAGAAATAGGAGAATACTTACGAAATCGGCGTATCAGACTAGGATGGCTCATGGCCGGAGACTGAAGTTTGCTAGTGAGGTTGATTAACAGGGTGATTTGAGGTCTGAAAAATGAAGAAGGTGGTTCCCTTTAGATCAATACATTAATTACATGATATAATATACAACTCCTAATTCACCTCTTTGTCCTACCACTTGTAGGTTCCATATTGGCATTATCATCCACTTGCCAATAGTTTAAATCAATCATTCAACCTAACAACTAAGAGCTTGACTAGAACTGATTATGCAGCCTTGAGAAAGAGGTAACTAGAGTACAAATAAGGTATAAGACTGAAGTGCAAGCGAAACTCACCAGACAACTCAAAATTAAAAAAAAAAAATGCACAAAAAAGATCAAGGAAAATCATGAAATTATGGGTAAATTGCCAAATATTAGCCAATTGATCATCTTAACCCCACAAATTTAAGCGTGAAAAATGTGGCAACCGATGCAATTTGTTAGTATATAGTGCTAAATTGTGCAATTGAAATAAATATATTAATAAATATATATGTATATAATGTAAAAAAAATATAAAAATATAGGAAGGATTTCTTTTTTGTTTTATTAATTCGGTTACATTTTCTTTTTGAGTATTACAATTATTTATATAGGATTTTAATTGTATTGGCATTAGCTATATTTGATATATATGCCAACTTAAAGGAATAACAGTAAATCTTATCATTACAACATACATAGCTATAATTATATTTTTGATAAGGGTGAGTTGAATAAGGAAATAAAGGTGAGTAAAATAAGGAAGGCCTTCACATTTTAACACTCCTCCTTGAAGAACTTCCTTTGAACACCAAGTTTTTCTCTCAAGTGCTCGAAAGTTGTTTTTGAAAGAGCTTTTGTGAATATATCATTCTTCTGAGGCACAATGAATTAAGCTGATCTTCCCTGCACTTTCAACTTCACGGACAAAGTGATATTTTATTTTTATATGTTTAGTCTTTCGATGCAGCACTGGATTCTTAGCAATAGCAATAGCAGATTTACTATTGCAAAATATTTTTGTAGCCTGTTTTTGAACTTCACCCATTTCAGCTAATATTCTTCTTAGCCAAATTGCTTGATTTGCTGCTGCACATACTGCAATATACTCAGCTTCTGCAGTTTATTGAGCCACAGTATCTTGCTTCTGGCTTAGCCAAGAAAATACTCCATTTCCAAGTGAAAATACATATCCTAATGTGCTTTTCATATCATCTACAGATCCAGCCCAATCACTATCTGAATATCCAACTAGTTCATAATTTTTGATGGGCTTGTACCATATTCCATAAACTGAAGTTCCTTTTAAATAACGAAGAACTCTCTTGATTGCATGTAAGTGTTTCTGGCTTGGTTTTTGCATAAACCTAGCTAGCATGCTTACTGCATACATCATATCTGGTCTTGTAGCTGTTAAATATAATAGACTTCCAATTATGCTTCTATATTGTTTAATATCAGCATCTTCGGAATCATCTTCCTTGCTTAATTTCTCATTCTGAGCTAAAGAGGTGGACACCGGTTTGAAATTTTCCATCTTAAACTTTCTTAAGATATTTTTAGCATATTTCTTTTGACTTATGAAAATCCCACCTTCTGTTTGCTCAATCTCCATGCCAAGAAAATAATTCATTAGACCGAGATCTGTCATTTTGAATTGCTTCATCATGTCTTGCTTAAATGCTTCTATCATTGTTGGATTATTTCCAGTAATGATTAGATCATCCACATAAAGTGATAAGATTATGACATTGATCCCATCATATTTTATGTATAATGTTGCTTCATTTGGACTCCTCTTGAATCCTTGTTGAATAAAGTAACCATCAATTCGACTATACCATGCTCGTGGAGCTTGCTTGAGCCCATATAAAGCTTTCTTTAGCCTCAGTACTTTATCTTCTTTACCTTTCACTACAAAACCTGGAGGTTGTTCAATATAAATTTCTTCCTCGAGAAATCCATTTAAAAAAGCTGACTTGACATCAAGTTGATAAATTTTCCATTTTCTCTGCGCGGTTAGAGCAAGAATTACTCTAACTATATCTTGTCTTGACACTGGAGCAAATGTCTCATTATAATCGATGCCGAATTGTCCTGAATACCCTTTTAATACCAACCTGGCTTTATGCTTCTGAATTGAGCCATTTGTATTGAGTTTTGTTTTGAATATCCACTTTACACTAATGACATCTTTGTTAGGTGGTTTATCTTGCAATTCCCATGTTTGATTTTTCTCAATCATGTGAATTTCTTCTTTCACAGCAGCTCTCCATTCTTCATATTGAGAAGCTTGCTCATAATTTACTGGCTCGTGAGTAGTAAGACAACATAATTCACATTGTTCTAGATCAAGATCTGGGATTCTTTCAGTAGTCTCATATATTTCAGAGATTCCGCGAGTCCTTCTTGGAGGTGATTCTGTAGAGCTACCATACCCAAAACCATGAGAATTAGGCTCATTATTGCCGTTCTCCTCCTGCAAGTGTTGACCCGTCTGATTATTTGGAATTGATATTTTTGGTGTGGATTGTTGTTGTTGTTGTTGTTGTTGTTGTTGTTGTTGTTGTTGTCGTTGATGTTGTTGTTCTACTAATGGTATCGTCACATATATTTTATCAATGTCATTTTCCTCCCAATTCCATGATGCACCTTCGTCAAAGATTACATCCCTGCTAACTTGTATTTTATGAGTATATGGGTTATATACTCTATATCCTTTAGACTGAGAGCTATAGCCAAGGAAAATTCCTTTTACAGCTTTATCATCAAGTTTGTGACGCTTTTGATCAGGTATATGAACATAACATATGCATCCAAATACCCTTAAATGACTTACAGATGGTTTATATCCAGATCATGCTTCAATTGGTGTTTGACCTTCGATTGCTTTTATTGAAAGTCGGTTTTGTAGATACATGGATGTGTAGACTGCTTCTGCCCAAAACTTGTTAGGCATTGCCTTATCCTTTAGCATTGATCTTGCCATCTCCATGACTGTTCTGTTCTTTCTTTCAGTCACACCATTCTGTTGTGGTGTGTATGGAACAGTGAGTTGATGATGTATACCTTCATCATCACAAAATTTGTTGAATTCCGATGAGGTATACTCTGTGCCATTGTCGCTTCTAAGATTCATTATTACTGCAGAACTTTCTTTCTCAACATAATTCTTGAATTTATTAAATATTTGAAAAACCTGTGAACGATCTTTCATGAAATATACCCATGTCATTTGAGAATAATCATCAATAAATAATATGAAATACCTGCTGTCATCAAGCGAAGGAGTTTTCATTGGACCACATACATCTGTATGTACGAGTTTTAATTTCTTTGTCGCTCTTCGTGCAAGTCCCTTTGGAAATGGTTGTCTTGTCATTTTTCCCAGTTGACAACCACTGCAAACACCAATTATATCTGACATAATTGGTATACCTTTCAACATATTTTTTTGTGAAAGAAGTTTTAAATTTTGAAAGTTACTATGACCAAAGCGTTTGTGCCATAGCCATGTAGCTTCGTCTCCTTGAGCTTGCATTGCCTTCTCTTTTCCTTCATATTGCCAATTTAAAGGAAAACATTTATGTTGCATTTTAACATTATCAATTTTATTTTTTTGTGGATCCAATATTGCGCATGACTCATCCTTGAAATGGATTGAATATCCATTTTGAACCATTTGAGGAACACTTAGCAAATTTTGATTTAAGCCGGGGACATAAAGAACATCTTTAATGAACCTTGTCCCTTGTTTTGTCTGGACAGCGACCGTGCCTTTACCTTCAGACTTCACCATTGATCCATTACCCATTCTGATAGGGATTTTAACATATTTGTCAATGTTGGTGAAAATATCAAATTGCTTTGTCATATTATTTGTGCATCCACTATCTATAAGCCAATCGTCTTTTTTAATAGTATTACTTTGATTAGCATAGAATAGATCGCTTTCTTCATCAACTGTTTCTGAAACGCTTGCTTGTTGCTTCTTAAACCTTCAAACATTTTCAGTATGACCAAATTTCTTGCAATAATTACATTGTGGTTTTCCCTTGTGCCAACAATTCTTTTCTTCATGATTTGTTTTCTTGCAAATATTGCAAGGAGGAAATTTACCTTGTTGATTTCTCTCTCTATTGTTGTTTAGATTCTGATGCTTGAAATCCCCTCTTGGATTATTATGAGGTTTTGATGATGAGGGATTATGCCTTGATTGGAAAGCTCCCTCCGGGCCTTCTGAAGTTGTTTCATCATCTCTAATATTCATTCTTTGTTCTTGTATTTGTAGAGAACCAAGAAAATCCGCAAGAGATAATGTTGTGATATCTTTTGACTCTTCAATTATTTGTGCAACGAGATTAAACTTTTTTGATAAAGTTAATAACATCTTTTGCACAACTCGTCGATCATTTATATCTTCACCCATGGCTTTTAACTGATTCACGATTTCTATTACTCTTGCAGAGTAATCTTTTATGCTTTCATATTTTTTTCATCTTCAAATTATCAAACTCAAGTTGAAGAGATTGTAATTTGACAATTCTCATCCTCTCAGTCCCTTGAAATTCTCTTTGCAAGGTATCCCATGCTTGTTTTGCTGAGGTAGCATTCATTATTCGAGGAAAAATCGAGTCTGTAGTAGCGAGGTGAATTTTGGCTAATGCTTCCGCATCCTTTTTTTGCCAATCAACTCCTCCTACAGTAGATTCTTCTTCATTTGGTTTAGTTGTTGGTATACCAGATTCAACAACTTCCCATACGCCAAAAGCACGTAAGACGGTCTTCATCCGAATGCTCCAATATTCGTAATTGCTACCATCGAATAATGGAACTTGTTGTTGATTTATTGTGCTTGTAAATGCCATTTTTGTAGATTATATGATATTTTATGAAATATTTCTAACTATGCGGAAATTATGCTTGAGCCTTCTTGATCGTACTAGCTCTTGATACCACTGTTAGTATATAGTGCTAAATTGTGCAATTGAAATAAATATATTAATAAATATATATGTATATAATGTAAAAAAAAATATATAAATACAGGAAGGATTTCTTTTTTGTTTTATTAATTCGGTTACATTTTCTTTTTGAGTATTACAATGATTTATATAGGATTTTAATTGTATTGGCACTAGCTATATTTGATATATATGCCAACTTAAAGGAATAACAGTAAATCTTATCATTACAACATACATAGCTATAATTATATTTTTGATAAGGGTGAGTTGAATAAGGAAATAAAGGTAAGTAAAATAAGGAAGGCCTTCACATTTTAACACAATTATCACAAATTTCTTACAAAAGTAACAAATAATCAGGAAATGTATAAAATAATTGAGATAATGAAAAATAAAAACCCAATTCCATAATTAGAGATTAATACTAATAAGAAAAAAAAAAGCAAATCTTGCCAGGATTGGTGAATTTGGCGGTAGCAGGAATAGCAGCGATAGCTTAATTATCAAACACCATTTCTCCGATTATAACTTGTATTTCCTTGGATTTCTGCATCTCTTTCGCCTGCAAGTACTTGGATTCGACAAGCTTATAATGAGGAATCAATTCAGAAAAGAAATTAATTAAATTAAAAATTAGTCAGATTAGTGAACCAAGATAAAATCATAAGGTAAATAAAATCAGCAATAATGGAAATAAGAAAAAAAAAACAAACAAAAATCCCAAACTCATCTAATTACTTCATCCAATTCAGATGCATGCAAAATGTAGTATGAATAAAATGAAATTAAACATATTAATAGGAAAATTAACCATGAAATTAAGAAATCATCAACAAGATTAGAGATAGGGAATTGAAACCCTTAATTTAGCTAAATCAAATTCTTGTTGATAACGAAAGGTATAGGGAACTAAACTAACCCTAACTTAAACATTGAGGTGGAAGCTGCCGATCGAGGAGGGAGGCTAGGAGGATGACAATCGTTGTCTTTGGGGGTGGCAATTGTCTCCTCAACTTCGAGGTGGAGCGAGATGAAGGATGTAGTGGGAAAGGGATACGGTGGAGCATCGGGAGCGAGATGGGGGTAGCGGTGGATCGGAAGCTGAGGAAAGCCTGAGGGAGGAATACGAGGGAGGAAGAAAGTTAGGAGGTTGTGACTTGTGAGGGTTGATTTTGATCAGGTTGAGTGAGGAATATGAGGGTGGAAGAAAGGGTGTGATTTTTATATTTTTTAATCAGGGTGCAGTTTTGATGGAAAAAAAACAGAGTATTTTATTAAAAAATAGAATTAGTCATATTAAATGAATTGTTAGGCCCTGTTTGATTCACTTTAATTTTACTGAACTGAAATTATTTTTATTGAAATGAACTTATTTTTACTGAACTGAACTTAATTTTACTAAACTTTAATTATTTTTACTGAACTTAAATTATTTTTACTGAACTGAAATTATTTTTACTGATTTTCTATTATAATTCTTCTTTAAGAAAACTGAATTTTAATGAACTGAACTTATTTTTACTGAACTGAAATTATTTTTACTGAACTGAAATTAATTTTACTGAACAGAACTTATTTTTACTAAACTGAAATTATTTTTACTTAATATTAATTTTTTAAGGTGAAAAGAACAGGGCCTTACAACCCAGTGTTACCTAATATCAAAGTGTTACAATCATGTGTTACCTATTATCAAAGTGTTACAAAAAATGTTACTTGTTATCAAAGTGTTACAAAAGTGGTAAGTAAAAATCATTCAATGATGAAATTTTTAAAGTGTTACCAATGGATGTTACTTAAGCCTAATTTTGTAGTAGTGATATCACCGACAAAATGTTGGTAGGACGATGTCATGAGTCAACATATTGAGTGATTAATCGCATCGTTTCTTAAGATATGGTACCTTTGGACACCCAAGCCTCTTTGACCTTAGAATAACATTGCGTGAATCTTGGCTTATGATATGCTTTATGTGCTTATGTGACTATATGCAACGTGTTAGGATAGTCTTCTTTTTTTTCTCTTTTTTTTAGTTCGGTCTAGGTTCCCAATTACAAAGTATTCTGTTCGTAATTTTGAGTCATATTCGAAGGGTAACATAAAAAAAAAAAAAAAAAAAAAAACCCAAATTAAAAAAATAAATAAATTTCTATGAGCAGGTGGCGCGCGCAACTTGATAAGTTGCTCTACCCCTAAAAGCGCAACAGATTTGGTTGCGCATGCCATCCGCGCGCAGCTCAATCTCTTGCACGCGCCCACTGTTACGAGTCAATTTGATTTCTCAAAAAATAAGTTGACTCTTTCAAACAATACCTTCATCGGAGAATTGTTTAAGGGTGATGTTATCCGTTCCAAAATATCTTGCGCCATTTATTTTTCCTTACTTTTAAAACAAGCGTATCGATTTACTTATCCTCTCGTACTTCCTTTAGGGCCGGTTCTCAAGATTGGGAACAAAGACACTCGAGCGCTCGTATTCTAAGTTTATCATCAAATAATCTACCTCTTTCAAACCACCTCCCCTCGACAACTAGTCCTAGTTCGACAAAAATGTCAACCATCAAAAAACTCCAAGAAGAGATTGCTCGATTAAGAGAAGAAAAGGCTCAAGAGGCCAAGGAAACAAGAATTAAGAAACTTCAAAAAGCTGAAAAGAAAAATGCCAAGTCTCTAGCCTTTCAAAAAAAGATGGAACAATTATCCGTCAAAGAAAAGTCGTTAGAGAATCTTGTTCTTCGTTCTACCATGGGGAACAAGTAATTCGACGCAGAAAAGTTTGCTCCTCCCTCAAGACTTGCTTTGCCAGAAAAGTTTGTTGCTACGGACTTGCCAATATTTAAGGTGACCAGTAATCCACAAAACCACTTAATGTGTTTTACTAGCACCATGGCATTAAAGGGAGTTGATCCTAAGCTTTATGATTTGACTTTCCCTTTATCTTTAGACCCAACCGTGAGAGAGTGGTATTATGGGTTAGTTCCAAAATTTAAAACAACATGGGAAGATGTAGTTTTAGCTTTCATTACCCAATATGAGAGTAATGTATAATTCAAATCGACTCTACGTGAGCTTGAAATGCTTAAGCAAGACGACGATGAAGGTTTCCTTGATTTCTATGGTAGATGGCGAGAAAAGGCGGCCCACCTTGCCCAACGGCCACCTGAACTCGAGTTGGTACAAAAATTCATCGACAACTGTCAAGAAAAGTACAACAAACATCTACTCTACCTTGTTTTAGACACTTTTCAAAATGTCTATTCTGTGGCTACTAGGATTGAAGATGATCTTGCTAAAGAGAAAGCAAATAAACCCTATTATCATCATCAACCTAAGAATAACTACAAAAGGGGGTATGATAATACATCATCCTCTATTGATGTATTTTCGACCACCACACAATACAATAATAAAAACAAATACAACAATAATGATCTTAGAAGGAGGTGGACAAAAGAAAGAAAATTTAAACCATTTCCTGTAAGCTATAAAGAGTTATTAGAAACATTAAGCGAAAAAAGCTTACTTGCTTCAACAAAGCCGACACCACCCACTCCACCAGAAAGATGGTTTCCTCAATGGAACGGTAATGCTTATTGTGCTTATCATAGAGGCGTTGGGCACGATACTGAACGTTGCTATGTCTTAAAGCACAAAATACAAGATTTAGTAGACGATGGGAGATTTCCCACGCCAAAACCTAACAATAATGATTCCCCATTAGGGGTATTTTATATTGATGAGGATCATATGGGAAGTGGTACGTTCAATCCTTTCGATTATATCACACCTATAGAAAAACCTCTAGCCACAATACTCATAGGGGCAACTAAATAAGTTTGTTGATTATGGGACAACGACTTTCAAGATTTATATGTCTCTAAGTATGCCGTCGTCCCACCTCTATCTTGTTTACAAAATGAGGCAAATGGAGAGCTTGATTGGGATCATTTCTTGGGTAAGTAAAAAGACCTATCAAATCTCTCCTTCGATGAACAATGGCATCAAGCACAACTCATGGAACATCTTGAAATGGAGGCACATCCAAAGCCTCTAGAAGAAAGTTGGGTTGTGAGTCCTACGACAAATCCAAATGAAGTAGATCATCTAACTCGTTCTAGGCGAGTTTATCTAGCACCACCACCACCAAATGGATCTTGGACCGCACAAAATCAAACTCAAGGTCAAATGCAAAACACAATACCACCTCCACTTAAGGTGGAACATCCATTGGTTAAACAACTTCGCCAATCCAAGGCGAATGTTAACATTTGGGAAGTCTTAAGTACTTCTATAGAACATAGGAATTCTCTTATGAATGCTCTAACGGCCTTATCTGTAAGCGTAGACACGACCCCTCAGGATCTCGTTAGCTTGATTTCTAGCAAAAAATTCGACAAAACAATCATTTTCAATAATGATGATTTGCCTTCAAAAGACACTACCCATAATAATGCATTATACTTAACTGTGGGGTGCAAGAGATACAATATCCCGCTTACTTTGGTAGATAACGGGTCAGCTGTAAACATATGCCCGTTGGGAACTTCAAAATACTAGGCCTTAATCCAGAAAAAGATTTTCAATCGACAACACAAAGTATTAGGGCCTACGACAACTCGAGAAGATCGGTCTGTGGAACTGTTAAGCTACCAATTACCACAGGCCCAATTCAAAAGATGGTTGAATTCCATGTTATGGATATTAAACCTACATTCAATCTTCTACTTGGACGTCCTTGGATACATGATCTTGGTGCAATACCATCCTCACTTCATCAAATGATTACGTTGAACTATCATGGGCTTCCTATGACTATACATGCTTTTCCACACAAAATAGCCATAAATGACATATCACTTTTGGAAATAAACCATGATAATGATGAAGAGGACATGTGGGGATTTGTCGCAGAGCCAATCTACACAAATGAAATGGAAGAAATCCTTGAAGAACCATTCAAGCTTAATCCATATTCCACCAAGATAGTAAATAACATCTTATTCAAGAGTAGTATACTTTCTTGGGATGCCTTTGGGAATAGAAATGAAGAAATCCCTCTTACTTCCTATCCCAAAGAAAAGTTTCTCCTTTGGATTTGGATATAAACCAACCAAAGAAGAACTACAGTCTCACGATGCAAAAAACAAAACACGTAGAGACAATAACAAGAAAGGGATAATCACTTTACTCGCATCCTACCAACAAACCCTTAATGGAAAATTTATTAGGGAGGGAGAAAAATACCCATGTTACGACTTTCCATAACCATTAGTTCTGGAAGGAATCAAGAAGCCTTGATTCGAAATATTCCACGATTGCTAGCTACCTCTTTAATGACGTTCTTAAAATCGTTGAATCAAAACACCAAACTCAAGGGTGCTATGATGGGCAAGCGTTTAACTTGCTATTTGGACTAGAGCAAAATCATGTTGCTATAATGACCAATCAGAATGCCATTCAAGATGAAGCTTTTGACCTAACCTCGTTGATCACCCCTTCTAATGAAACCTTTGAGCATGGATGGAGGAAATCTTTTGAATGGACCAATCACAAAGGCGATAAACTGGAGATCATCATAGGCGAAGGGAAGATGTTTGAAGAATCAGACGATGAATCTAGCATAGACTCTAGGAAAGCTGAAAATTTAGGCCTTGTGGCCATTATTGTATTTTTATTTTCTAGTTCTAAGGAAAAGGATTATTTTCTTGATGTACTCTCTTTTGAATTTAATGATATGAGCTCTAGTTCAGAGTGGATGCCTTCTCTTGAATCTTTCGAATGCTATAACAATCAATCTAATAAAGATGACGACATTAATAATTTGGTTGAATTAATGAATGAACGAGAACAAAAGAACCCTATCATTGAAGAAACGGAAATAGTCAATATAGGAACCAATGAAAACAAAAGGGAAGTCAAAATTAGCTTAACTCTAAATTCGGAAGAGCGATCGACCCTCATATCGAAGCTCAAAGAATTTGAAGACGTGTTCGCTTGGTCATACAAAGACATGCCTGGAATAGATATCGAAATCGCGGAACATACCATTCCCTTGAACCCTACCTCTAAAGTAGAAAAACAAAAACTTCGACGAATGAAACCTGATGTCGCATTAAATATAAAAGAAGAAGTATAAAAATAATTGGACGCAGGTTTCATTCGCGTATGTAATTACCCAGAATGGGTGGCGAACATCGTCCCTGTCCCTAAAAAGGATGGACGAGTTCGCATGTGTGTCGATTTTAGGGACTTTAATAAGGCTAGCAATAAAGAAGATTTTATTTTACCACATATTGATATATTGGTAGATAACACGGCTGAACATGCAGTTTTATCCTTTATGGATGGATACGCAGGTTACAACCAAATTTTAATGGCAAAAGAAGATGAAGAAAAGACATGCTTTATTACCCCTTGGGGTACATATTGCTACACAATCATGCCATTTGGTTTAAAAAATGCAGGAGCTATGTACCAAAGAACGACTATGACTCTCTTTCACGATATCATGCATAACGAAATAGAAGTGTATGTGGATGATATGATCGTAAAGTCCAAAGATAGAATGGGACATATAAAAGCTTTACGCAAATTTTTTGCTTGCATAAAAGAATACAAAATGCGATTGAATCCACAAAAATGCGCCTTTGAAGTAACTTTTGGCAAGTTACTCGGATACGTAGTAAGCACACGTGGTATTGAGATCAATCCCTCTAAAATAAAGGCAATTGTGGACATGCCTCCCCCTTAAACAAAAAAAGAAATTAGTGGGTTCCTTGGCAAACTACAGTACATTAGTTGATATATCAACAAATTGACTATGACTTGTGAGCCATTATTTAAAAAACTGAAAAAAAAGAGGAAAAGCACAAATGGGACGATCAATGCAAAAAGGCCTTTGAGAAAATCAATGATTATCTCAAAAATCAACTAATTTTAGCACCCCCAGTACCCAAACAACCTCCGTAGGCTATACATCACAGTTATAGACACGGCCACAGGCGCCATGTTAGCATAAGATGTAGAAAAAGTTGAGCGTGTAATATATTACATAAGTAAAAAGTTCATTCAATATGAAATAAAATATAGCACCTTGGAAAAAACGAGTCAAGCATTAGTGTAGGCAACTAAAAAATTACGACATTATATGCTACCAGACACAACTCATGTAATTTCTCAACAAAATCCGATAAAGTATTTGTTTTAACAACAACCTATACAAGGAAGGATATCAAAGTGGTTGGTAATGTTGGCCGAATTCGAGCTAAAATATATTCTTAAAAAGTTCATGAAAGGAAAAGTGATTTCCGATTTTCTAGCCCAACATCCAATTCAAACAAGTCATCCAGAAACTACTCATCTTCCGGATGAAGAGATTATCATGACACAAGATGATAAATTAGTAATGTACTTCGACGGTGCGTCCAATGAAAAAGGATGTGGCGTAGGAGTGTTACTCATAAGTCTAGAGGGAGCCCACACTCCAATCTCTGTCAAATTAGACTTTGAGGTTACTAGTAACGCCGCGAAATGTGAAGCGTGCATTATAGGATTAGAAGCAGCAGCTAGCATAGGTGTGCAAAAATTAGAGGTATATGGAGATTTTAATTTGATTATAAATCATATACTGAAAAAATGGAAAATAAAAAACTCCACAATGATATTATAGCAAGCACACCTAGAGCAACTCATCGAGCATTTTAAACATATTGCTTTTACATATCTCCCAAGGGATGATAATCAATTTGCCGATGCGCTAGCAAAATTAGCCTCAATGATCAACATTCCAGATCACTTAAATATGATGCCATTATGCGTTGATAGAAGAGAAGAACCAGCATATTGCAACGCAATAGCAGAAATAAATGACATTGAAGGAGATAATCCTTGGTATGATCATATCCTCCAATATATTACCCATGGAACATACCTTGAAAATACTTCATCGAAATACCAACGAGCCTTGAGAATACTTGCGGCACAATACGGTCTAGTAAACGGTCAATTATAAAAAAAAAGGACCTAATGGTCAAAGCTTATTATGTATAGACCAACCCAAATCCACACGCCTTATGGAAGATACTCACAAAGGTGTTTGTGGACCTCACATGAATGGTAAAATGCTTGCAAAAATATTTTCACGACAAGGGTACTATTTGTCCACTATGGAACATGATTGCATACAATATGTCAAAAAATGTCAAGAGTTCCAAATGTTCGGTAATTTACAACACCTTCCACCATCCGAACTATACAACCTCACTTCCCCTTGGCCTTTTTCAACTAGGGGAATTGACATAATTGGTAAAATTTCTCCAACAGGAGCTGGAGGGCACGAGTACGTATTAGTAGCCATCGATTACTTTACCAAGTGGATTGAGGCTGCTTCTTACGTGAATAACACTTCTAAACATGTCGCAAAGTTTCTCTAACGAAACATATTTTGTAGATATGAAGTTCCACATCAACTAATTAGTGATTAGGGATCTCAATTCAAAGCTAAAGTCGAGACCCTCTTAACTCGTTATAAAGTAAAACATCATTACTCAACTCCATACAGACCTCAAATGAATAGAGCTGTAGAATTGGTAAACAAAAACATAACAGTCATCACTAAGAAAATGACGGAAAATTGTAAAGACTGGCTGAACATACTACACTTCGCATTGTGGGGTTATAGAACGTCCATACGAACATCAATAGGGGTAACTCCATACTCCTTAGTTTTTGGAATGAACGCAGTTCAACCAGTCAAACTGAAAATACCATCTCTACGCATTGTCCCTCGAAAGTAAGCTACCAGAAGTTGAATGGGTAAGAGAAAGGTATGAAAAGTTTTTATTCCTCGATGAACGACGATTAAGAGCTTTGTATCATGTACAAGTCTACCAATGGCGCATTGCGCGTCATTTTAATAAAAGGGTAAAACCCAGAAATATTTAAGAAGGAGACTTTATACTAAATGAGGTTAGGGGTCCACCAACTGATCCAAGAGGGAAATTCAAGCCTTATTGGATAAGTTCCTACCGCATAATTGAAATCCTATTAGGAGGAGCCGTCATATTAATTGATATTGGAGGAGATGAAATTCGCCAGTTAGTAAACATTGATCGACTTAAAAATTATTACATATGAAACCCGGATAAACTCGTTCATTCATTAAATAAATCATTTTTAGCATTCAAGCGAAAGATTCTAAGTGTTATGTACTTTACCGAATAACATGGATAACCACATAACACAAGGGGGTAATTTAAATTAATAAGATCATTCTAAGTGTTCAGATTTTTTCAAACATCACGAAAAACTTTTAACACTTGGGGAATTTTTACACTCGTAGCATAAGTGTCGCGCGAAATTGGAATAGTTGCGTGCGGATGTCACGCGCAACAAATTTCGTTGCGCGCGACAGGCTCGCGCAACCTTGGCTGTTGCGTGCGCCACCTTACGATGAACTACGAACTTGGATTTTTTATGCTTTAAAAAAGTTGACTTTTACTTGCGACAAAAGAGGGCATTTCTTAAATATAACATATACTCAAAAAAAAAATATTAAACTTTGATTTGAATGTTTTTTAAACAAATTGTAATTAATTTTTTCATTTAATCTCTATTCAAGAGATTAAAGAAAAATAAAATAAAATATAAATAAAATAATATACAATAAATAAAAAGAAGAACTTCGCAAAGACCTGATTTCGTATTGCGAATACGTAGCCAATCATTATGATTCGGTCATAACAAAATTAATAAAAATAATAAAGCTTATTTTTATTTCATTCAAAATCCAACTAAGAGAGACATTATTGGATTATATAGTAAATGACAAAAGCAAAAAAAAAAAAACATAGTAGTGATTACTCTATATTCAAATTAAACTAATGATAAAATTGTGTAACATTCTAAGGTTTTACTATGTCCTCGATTGTCACGATGATGGAGGAGTAGTTTCTATCGCAGTATTTTCAGAAGCCTTGGATCTCTCCCCTACACTCTTCTTTTTCACCCAAACATTGTTCTTCAATTTAAGGATTGGGGCCTTTGCAACCTGTTTTCATTTCCCTTTGACGGTTGAAGTTTTCTCGCGAGTGTTTGGTGAAGGTTCTTTGATCTTCACACCTTGTGCGTGGGTTTGGAGGGAGCTTTCCTTTTTGTTTCCTTCGAACAAGCCTTAGGGGATGAGAAGTCTAATTTTCTTCTCACTCCTTTGTTCTGGCCACTAGGAGGAGTAATAGTGGTCGAATGCATCAAAGGCATAGGTGGATTGCAAGCTGTGGCGGCTTGAAGTTGAGATCGAGCCTTATTTAATTCACCCTTATCCACCGCATTCATCCAAGCTTTGTAAAAGGAAGATAATACAATACTCGCGGTAGGATTTTGTACTACTCATCTAGGAAGACTTGACCAATATTCCATCCAATGAGGAATTCATTCGGGTTTAAAGATCACATCTATAGGGGCATCACAATCTTGAGGGTGAATAATTTGTTTCATCTCGTATTGTCCCATTACCCTGCAAGGAAAGATATAAGTAGTACTAGATAGGCCTAGAAGCCTAATATAAGGGCAATTAAAGCTATTTCCAACCATATTACTTATGTTCCCCCAAGGAATCACAAAGCGTATGTTGGGAACCCCGTGACAGAAAAACGATGTCCATTCTTCTTCATTCTTATGCTTGTAAAGAATTCAACGTCCAGGAAATGTCCTTACTCCATTAGCCTCAAGATTTTATGGTTGATCAACAATTTGCAAATGCTCCACGAGTCAAATCTAAAAAAAAGGAAAAAAAAATTAGTTTGCGATTTTACACAAGCAGGTGGCGCGCGCATCAAAAAAAGTTGTGCACGCATCAAAACCTGTTGTGCGTGCCAACAGCGCCCATCGCAGAAGATTGCGCTGGTCATTCCAGCGTAACTCCATGACTTGCGTTGAAATACGGCGAAAAAAAAACCTACGTGTAATAGGAGTGGACTTCCCGTGAAACCGTTTTCGTTAGGGTCTCCCCCAAGGAGATTCAAACATAGAACGTTTTCCGCCAAAGCCAAAGGAGCGGGTGAATGACATCCCTCTATTTTCTCTACTATGGACACCATGGAATAATCTCCATACTCGTTCCCTGTCCTAAGCAAACAATTAACAACAAGACAATAACATAAAGCACGAATTTTAAAGCGTTGTTTAGTCATGTTGTCACGAGGGGCGACGAAGTGTTCAATAAATTGGATCAAATTCACGCCTTCTTCACTTCCAATGTTGGTCATATCATTGTCAGGCAAAACAAAAAATCTTTGGAATATAGGTTTGGAATCCGACAAGGTAGGCGCATAGGTCACAGGGAGAGTATTTGTAGGGATGCCTAGCAAGGCCTCAAACTCACCAGGAAGTGGGACAATCTCATCCCCTTTAAACAAGAAAAGATGATGGTTAGAGTCCCAATGGTTGACGGCGGCATGAAGAAAATCAAAATTAATCACTAGTTGCATATAGTTCAATAAAGGGTCTACTTGGTAAATTTTGAAAGCTAGTTTATCCTCGGTTGAGAGGGAAGTGACCTATTGCTTCAAACGTTTTCAAAGGTTTTCACCATTGTTCAAATAAAAAAAATGGAGAGAGAATTTAGATAGATTACTTCTTTTTTAATTCCATATGATATTACTAACGAATGAATGCGAGATACTCAAAAGCCTAGATGAAACCACGTTTAAATAGACCC
Source organism: Chenopodium album (assembly GCF_948465745.1). NCBI lineage: Eukaryota > Viridiplantae > Streptophyta > Magnoliopsida > Caryophyllales > Amaranthaceae > Chenopodium > Chenopodium album. The sequence goes on from NC_137838.1 coordinate 39,752,189, forward strand.
AAGAGAGGGAAAATTACGGCAATTTTTGCTTGAAGGAAAGTTAATCAGCATGTGGAGCACGCAACTCATAAGTTGCGAGCGACGTCCATACGCAACCAATTCACATGCGCGTGATAGCCGCGCGCAACTCCTCCCGTTGCGCGTGTCTGCTCTGTCGCGGCATCTGAGTTAGGATTATTTCCATATTTTGGACTACTTAATGACGGGATACCACGAGATCTTAAGACAAATCATACGTTTACCTTTTACTAACCTTTGTGTCCTTTTCCTGAATATTTTCTTATTTTTCCTATTTTCATTTTTATTTTCCTTTCCTTTTTTCTTTTCTTCTTTCCTTTTTTCCTTTCTTTTTCCTATTCTACTTCCTTTGTTTCTTTTTTGTTATTTTTACGGGGGGGGGGGGGGGGGGGGTAAATCGGGAACCCTTCCCTCCCTCGGAAAATTTTTGGAAATTTTTATATATAATAATAAAAAAAAAGAAAAGGGTAAAAAAAATAATAAAAACATATATAAAATAAAAATGTACACATGAAAACAAAAGAAAATGACATATATATACAAAAAAAAAAGAACCGTGTCATATGTACAACAATATATATATATATATATATATATATATATATATATATATATATATATATATATATATATATATATATAGGTCAGGATACTCGGTGACTCCCAAACGGCTGCTGCACATCCTTCAAAATTTGAACGAAGATTTATACATAAAATGTGTGGTAACTTCGATAAAAGAAAAATAAATATATAATAAACTTACCGCGACCATCCGATGATCACGGCATGACAAAGTGATGAGAGCTCTTCGATAAACAGCTCGGAAAGCGCGCAAAGTCCTCACCATGCGATTCACGGTCTCTCGCGAAACTTGTTCAACAATACAAGGACAGTTAGAAATAATGTATATGAAAACATATATAAAAATACATTTATATAAGGAACATACCGACTAAACCGTCTAAGGAACAAACGGTATCCCCTCCTCATCCTCCGCTTCTAGAAGGATTTCACGAATTACCGAACCATTGGCATCGGTATACGTGATCTCCGCTGTAGGAGGCACCCAACCACCTAGCTCAACCCACTGAAAAATAAATACAATAAAAGGGTCAAAAGTTACGAAAAAATAAATATAAATAACAAAAGAGAGTTAAAGTACTAACCGGATAAAAGCTTGGAAAGGAGTCAGCCTGGATGCAATGAAAGTCCGATACGATGCATCTGATAGCAACAGCTGCTCCGCTGGATAACCTAGGATCGCCTGAGCTCGGTCCTCGGTAGACAGTAAATCCGGACGTAACATCCAGATCGAAGGATCCACGGGAACCTAGGGCTCTTCAAATGCAGACTGCCAGAGAACATTCTCGCCTAAAAACCAAGCGTATGTCCTCTGGAAGACTGGAAGTCCCTGATAAAGGGCTCGGAAATGGCAACAAATCATGTCAGACAGCCTCAGGGACTCCAACAATCAAACTCCAAGGACAGAGATCGATCTATAAATACAACCACATGAAAAATCATCAGAAAATAAAAAATATTAAATATCAAAAGATGCACATTTAGTTGGAATACTCACTGACGTACGAGTCGCCGAAAGGATCCTCTAGCAAAAATCGTCGACAGATGTGGCTCGTCTCTTCTTAATCGTGACCAATCGATGGCCGATAGGAAAACGAGTAGCCCCAAGCATCTTGGGGGCTAAGAAAGGCAGGTACGAGTATCCCCAAACCTAAAACTGAAAAATGATAAGCTTTAATGAGAAAAGCAAAAATAATAATTGGAAAAAGCTCAAAGTAAGTACCTCAAGGATACGTCCGTGGCGTGTAAGGGAGATCCGAGGCACTTCAGTAGCTGCCGCGGAATCCATCACCTGGGTCGCCTTGCCCATTGCTGTAAGCATACAGGCATACGAAAACTCCGCCCAACTCAAGTTACCTACTTGCCAAAAAAAAATAACTGAGGCAAATAAGTAACCCAATAGCGAAACGTTCTCCTCTATCACTCAAGATAGTGACGAAAAGAATGTGAGCAATGTATATCCGAGCAAGCTGCTCAGGTGTACACTATCGATCAAGCTCGTTAGCCGACAACTCATCGGCAAGGACCGAGTACAGACAAGACTACGCGTACACATGAAGGGCCGCTGCAAGACTCCCCCACAAGGTTGCGTAGTCTCTCGTTTGACCCCTTAACAATCTCTATAGCTACGGGATTGCCTCCAAAGGGACACCCGTAATCATAGAGAAATCGAAAAGGGTAACTATCATCTATCCTCATGGAAAGTGGAAAGTGTTGGTGGAATCCTACAAAAACTCCAGCAATCCACGAAGGAAACCTAACGACGCAGGCTGACTCGATAAATCCCAAAGAGCCTCCTGCTGGGAACTAACCCCCGAAAGCTCCACAATCTCCTTTGCCACCTCGGGAAAACTCGCAAAACGAGCTCACAGGTCACCAGAGTCGTAAAGACGCATGCTAGGCTCTCTCTAAGGAAAATAAAAAAAGTGAAAATAATAATAAAAAAAAACGGTTATGGTTTAAAAAGGAGAAAATACAAAGGAAAAAAGAAAAAAACAGAAGGCGCAAAGAATTCACGATGTCGCGCCACCCTCTGATCGAGACATGATGGTCTGGGTCCGACTTAATGACCCTAAGGTCCCAGTTGGGAGGAGCCTTTCAAACCACATCCTCTTGGCGACGTCAGTCGGCTGTGACGCGTCGCTCCTGAACTTCCTCTCGAGGACGGGGCACCCTCTTTCGAGGGCGAACCACCTTGTCAGGACCCTCTAGAATCTCCTTAGCATCGACAAATGGAGGCGAGTCCATGCTATGATGGATAAAGTTTCTTTATTAGTTTATTAGTCCATGCATAACGGCTGCCGATCGGGCAAAACACAAAAATCAAATGCCACCCGTACTTGGGGCTACAATACCTACAGTTAAATTCAGTAAATGGGGGCTTCTAACACCCACAAAAGCCATCCTATACCAGTTTCAAATAAGCATTCAAGGGATTGTATTTCAAAATCTAAAATAATCAACTAATCCTAGACAAATAACAGTGATACAAACATTATTATCGTCTACCAAACAATCTTGAGGTTTAAACATGGCAAAAATAAGCTAAGATTATGCTTCGTGCCATTTTTCAACAATTCAAATTCGCAAAAAGTGAATTATGAAAGTAATACGGGTCCCATTACTATAATCTACTTGATAATCAACTAATGTAACCAAAATGAACAAGAAAAAACAATAGATTTGAGCAAAATTCGAAGAAAAAGAGCAAGAACGAACTTGAACAAAGAAATGCTCATATAAGGTTCAATACATAACCATTTTTCATGAAATTTGTTGCAAAACACTCCTTAAACATAGTATAATAACATAGAACAAACAATTTCAAGAATAATGGACCAAACTAAAAACCCCCAAATTAAGCCAAAATCGTCCCAATTAAGCCAAAATCAAACGAAATTTAATAAAAGACTTACAATTGATTTTGGCAAATATGATTAAGGGATGTGATATACATCCTTTAGCTTTGAAAAACAAGAAAATCTGAGCCTCCTAGACAAGTCTCTTCTACAATAGTTCTATTCCTGAGGAGTGATAATAGTAGCGGTCTTCATGTTTCACGGCTGGAACAGCGGCATTCACCGTAGCAGTTTCGTTCAACGAAGGAGCAACAATGGTTCAACGAAGGACCCTTTTCTTTGTCTTTTCCGTGGATATGCAGTAGCTTAACCAGAGAGAGAAAGGATCGAAAATGGGGAAAGAAGAAGAAAGAGAGTGCTTAATGAAAATCGCGCTCAGCGATTTCCTTTTGCAAACATAAATGTCACCTGCAACTAAATCTTTTTCACGTGATAGACCAGCGCAGCTCAGAACGATGCGTGCGCCTAGCCAGCGTGTCCCACTAAGTTGCGCGCAGATACTGGTCACTTAAAAGACCGGAATCCTGATTTTGATCCGTTTGATCATTTTTCAACGGTTTTTGCTCATCATTAGACGTAATGGCGCGGAAATTATCAAAATCTTTAAATTTCTTTGAATTTTGTAGTTTTTTTTCTTCTTTGTTAGTTTTTTTCATCATTCTTGCATGCACACCGTGCTTTTTGCCTTCCCTAAGGATATGTTTTGAACATTTTTCATAAGAGTGTATTAAGACGTTATGTGGTGGTGCTTTACGTAAAAGCACCCATAGACAGGTTTATTATTTTACTGTACAGACGTTACAACTGTTCGGCTTTTCTTCTTTTTTTCACGTCCGAAGTAAAAAGGAAGACGATGTCATGTAGCGTAAAAATGCAAAAGGCGTATCGTATGGCGCAAAATTTTACAGCATAGGTGTTGCATAAAATTTCATTTCAGCTAAAGCTTTGAGAGATCTACCTCTCGAAACTAAAAGGTAGAGGATTACTTTAGGTGTTAGCTTACGAGTAAACAGGTGCGCCGAACCATCAGGAACAAACACTTCTTTATTGGAAGCAAATACGATAGTTAGTGAGCTTACTAGCTTACCAGACATTTAGCGTGTCCGTCCACCCCCTGTATAAAGAAGTGACAAGACGATGTCGCGCCTATGTAGTCACGTGCCCCTAGTCCTGAGACACGTGTACTCATCTTGTGGACAAAATTGCTGAGAGAGTTGTTGACTTTCTTCCCTCTCACTGGATTTTGATATATGCCTCCAGTCCTGAGACATGTATTTCTATCTTGTGGACATCCGGCTCGAATACCGGACCGTTTCGAATCGAATACCGAAAACACCTTTTTTCATCTTTTTACTTTGTTAAAGTCAGGCTAAAGTTTCAATTACATATCGAGGGACTTTAGACCAACGATGACACGATTGAGAGGAAATCATCCCCTTTTATTCTTTTTCTAAAACCGATCTCTTCTCATGACTTGATATCTCCAAGAACACCTTTACTTGTAAAAGCGTTCTACAATTGCAAAGGATCAATCTAGATTCTTTAGCGTGTTAATACCTGGAAAAAATTTTCCTAGCCTTAATAGTTACTTGTTTCGAACACTTAGCGAACCAAGGATCATTTTTGAATCCTTAACATTTCTTAAAGATTCTTTATTCTATGAGAACTTTGCAGATGGAGTCTCAGATTTATTTCCTTAACTACTTTGATCATCGTTTATTCTAGACTCAATTAAAGTGGGGGCTAACTGTAGACATCTGCTTTTTGCCTCCTGTCCTGACAGAAAGTGCAATGACGATAAATAAAACCATCTTCGTGTTAGATTGAAGTGGAGAATGCTTATGGATGACTAGTTAAGCCACAAAACACAACAACTAGCCTAAACTAAAAAAACAAAGCTAAGCAAGGTCCAATTAACTAAATCCGATCAATATTAGGCTTAAGCCCGTGCTTAAAACCCAATAATGACGGAATTAGGAGTGCCTAGGTTAAATTTTAATGCTGCCAAAGGGAAATCCGTGCAAATCTCAATTAGTCACGCTGGGCAGGCGCGCGCAACTAATTCTGTTGCGCACGACACCCAGCGCAGCCTCTAGAGATGCGCTCGCGGATGATTCAGAATTTTATGAAAATATAGAATCGAATCTTACCATAATGCCGCGCGCAAAACATTCAGTTGCGCTGACCATAACAGCGCTACCAAATCACTTGTGCTGGGATGCCGCACGCAACAAATCATGTTGATGCGACACCTGCTTCGGCATAATGTTCATAACCCTAATCCCACCCATTCCCTATAAATAGAGGCTTAATCCGAGGCTTTAACATAAGGAAAATAACTTAAAACTCTGGCGGAATACTTTTGAACTTGTGCTACCTAAACCCTCTTGTCCTAAACACTCACCCCTTGATATTTTGTTACTATAGGGGAGGTTCCCCAACAAGAAGGTGTCCATAAGTGTTCTAAACAGAGATCTAGCAAAGAGAAGTGGTAAATTCCCAAGCACTTAGATAAATCATATTTATTTTCTTGTTTACAAGAATCTTAATTAATTAATTAATTAGTGATGTTTGATCACCTTTAGAGGACTAATTAATTATTTGCACATAGTATCTTGCGTTAAATAAAGATTAGAATTGGATAATTAATTGTTGGTTGATCACTTAAGCCAAGGCGAATATTGTTTATTTTCTTGTTCTTTTCACAAAATTAATTAAATAAAGAATAATGACGTTGCAATGTAATTCCTACGTGAATTAACGTGTGTAAATAAAATCAACTAACTTAGTTGTAGGTATCGCGTTTCTTATATTGTTTAGTAATGAAATTGCAAAAAAGTAAGTGCAAGTAGAGGCCGTACTAGGGCTAGAATAGCTATTCCTCCCTAAAAGGAACGTTATTTTAGTACCCTCGCTCTCGAACTCATTTTTTGTTTATGTAGACCAATTTGGGCATGGTTAAACTTACGATTCGTGCGAATTATTCCATGAACTCAACATGCAAGAAAGGCATGAACGAGATTTATGAGTTTTCAGTGGCCATGGGCATGATGAGAGTATGATGAGAGTATCATTTCTTATTCAAGGTCTCCCAAATAGTCACGAATTCAAATCCTAATACACCCTAACAAGTGTAAAGTCCTAGGCTTTTCAATGGCCATGGGCATCTAAAGAAGGACCCCTTACGATGGGATCACCCTCTTAACACATACTAGGCATCAAGATCTATGGGGATAGATCAAAAAGGATGATAAGATTGTGTCAAAGTACTTGTATTGATAAGGTACTAGCTCGATTCAACATGGAAGAAGCCAAGGGAGGCCACCTACCCATGTCGCATGGCATAACCCTAAGCAAGAAGCGGTGTCAAAAGACACCTAATGAGTGAGAAAGGATGAATCAGATTCCATATGCTTCGCTTATTGGATCGATCATGTATGCCATGATATATACCAAGCTAGATATATCATATTCCTTGAGCGCTACGAGCCGATATCAATTAGACCTAGGAGAGGCGCGTTGGACTGCGATCAAGAATATCCTAAAGCACCTGAAAAAGAACAAGGATAAATTCCTAGTCTATGGTGGCAAAGATGAATTGGTTGTTGAGGGTTACACCGACGCAAGCTTCTAGAGAGATAGAGACGACTTCAAGTCACAGACTGGCTACATATTATTGCTGGGGTTTGGTGAGTCCGACTCATCGCGGAAACAACCCCGACCCAAGGAACCACTCGTAATTAATAAAACCATAAAGCATAAATAAATAAGCACAAGAATAGGAAGAACGAATCATACCCTTGAAGCGAGTTTCGCCCTCTCTAAACGGGCTCTTACTTGAAAGCCTTGAGCACCGCAAATGTCGTGCCTCCAACGGTATCCACCTACAAAGGACGAACATGACTTTTTAGGTCTGCTACCTTGGAGTTAGCAAGGTCCGACCAAAACCCAAGTGTTAAAGGAGTTTAAGAGTTTTTCCAAAATATGGAATGCTCTTTCTAACTCCCACTCAAGCACTTTACTCCAAATCCCAAGGTTGGTATTTATAGAGGAAAGTATGAGTGGGAATTTCCATCCCATCAATGTGGGATCATGAAATTCCACAAATTAATTTAAAGCTAAATTAAATTAAAATTGCAAACTAATAATAAATCTACAAGTGGCATTACCATGTGAAATGGGTTGGTGAGGACCATATGGAGAGTAGGGGACCATACTTGCTTTCCACTCAATACTCTCCTTGTGCCACATGTCCTTACCCACTTGCTCCCATATTCCTCAAGCTTCCCCATAGTGACCGGCCCTATGGCCCAGCCACGAGCCCAGCCCCGCACCAAGATGCGGGCTGCTGCTGTGCGCGTAAGCCACGCACTTGGTGCGGGCTTGCTGCTAGTGCGTGCGCTGCTAGCACGCCTAGCTTGCGGCAGCTAGCTGCTGCACGCACCACGTGCAAGCGGCTGCTAGCTGCTGCTGTGCGTGGCTGCTAGCACGGTGCGCTAGCACGCACCTAGCCAGCCATGCTAGGCTCGGCTTGGTGCGCTTGCTAGCCACCTATGCTTGGACATTTTTGCCCCTAGCATTCGGATTCTCGGGGCACTCCGATGCTAGGGGTATTTTGGGAATATGGTCGATTTATTATTGTTTTGCGCGTCTCGTCTTTTTATTATTTTTTACTCGACTTCCGACGATCGGTTTCGACGCTCCAAGCTCGAATTACCGACGTCTAAATATTTAACACTCGAGCGACGAATTAATTTCTTCCGAATTAATTCGTCGAGTCGGTTCCTATATTTTGCTTGGGTGTGACCAGAAGGGTTCAGTCAAGATTAGGCTGTAATATTAATTATATTAATATTACTGATCGGAAGCGGCCTCCACCCAGGCATTCCGATCACTTGACCTTACTGAATATACTAGCTTTCTAATAATTCTGAACACGCTATCAGAATAATACACTTGTTCGAAGTACACCATTCCTTTTAATCTCCCACTTGTCCTTCCGGACAAGTGTGCATTTAGTGTATAGCCCCTTTCCTATGTCTCTTCATGTCTCTTCATGAACTACAGAGTAAGATTACTCGTCATCTCTGTTACGTCCAGAAGTGTTTCTCGAAATCCGAGTTTGACTGTCAATAAGCAAATGATTTCTAAAATCCATCTGAGCACGGCCATGCATTTTCACAGTCTCGCTCTTCGAGAGGCATTGTAAACAACAAGACATGTTCCCTATTGTTAGTAGGGGGACATTTCCAGTCTTGTAATGTAGCTTCTCTTACTAAGAGGACCTAGCCGCCCGATATCTGTCGTTATAATCCCCAGTTACGGCAGACGTTTGGCGGATACCAAAGCGGACTAGTACTCAAAAAAGAGACCTCCCACTACTCATGGTCAAGGAAAAGAGTTCCGATAGTAATAATGAGAAAAATACTTATGACGATTTTAAATCTCTTAAAGTATTCTCATAGGTCGATCCAGTATGGTTCTAAACCAATACCTGTGCAAATGATTTATATCCTCATAGCACAAGAAACGGTGCTATAAACCATACTACACACTAATCTCTAATGGTCATTAATCGTCCACAAAAAATATGACCTTGATTAGGGATAATTTTCGATTAAAATATTCAATGTTCACTTAATAGGTGTTTCTTTATCCAAGCCGTTGACTTGATACCCTATTTTGAATATTTATTAAAATTGAATGGACTCATTATTTGATTCTAAACCACAATTAAATAGAGACGGAGTGAATTAAATTGCATGAAAAATTTTAATTACTCCAAAAACTGAATGGTTCATCATAGTGCTTTACATTAACATTAAAAACACTATAATATGGAAATCAAAGCCAGTTCGCGACATTCTTGATTCCCATTGCCTCAATGTGTTTGTTGTGCTTCACTTGAGACATGGGTTTAGTAAGTGGATCGGCTACATTATCATCCGTTCCCACTTTGCAAATTCTGATTTCACCCTCTGTCTTCCATTCTCGAATCATGTGAAATCGCCTCTTGACATGTTTGACCTTCTGATGTTCTTGTGGCCCTCTAGCCTAAGCAATAGCTCCATTATTGTCACAATGGAGGTCTATTGGACCCTTGATGGAGGGTACAACACCAAGTTCATCAATGAACTTGCGAATCCAAACTGCCTCCTTGGCTGCCTCAAAAGCTGCCAAGTACTCGACTTTAGTTGTAGAATCAGCGGTTGTTCTTTGCTTTGCACTCTTCCAACTAAACGCTCCTCCATTGAGACAGAATATGTATCCGGATTGTGACTTGGAGTCGTCTATGTCTGTCTAGAAGCTTGCGTCGGTATATCCCTCAACAACCAATTCATCTTTACCGCCATAGACCAGGAATTTATCCTTGTTCCTTTTCAGGTACTTCAGAATATTCCTGGTCGCAGTCCAATGCGCCTCTCCTGGGTCTGATTGGTATCGGCTCGTAGCACTCAAGGCATACAATACATCCGGCCTAGTACATATCATGGCATACATGATCGATCCAATAAGCGAAGCATATGGAATACGACTCATCCTTTCTCGCTCATCAGGTGTCTTTGGACACTACTTCTTGCTTAAGGTTATGCCATGTGACATGGGTAGGTGCCCTCTCTTAGCTCCTTCCATTTGGAATCGAGCTAGTACCTTATCGATGTAAGTACTTTGACTAATTCCTATCATCCTCTTTGATCTATCCCTATAGATCTTGATGCTTAGTATGTACTGAGCCTCTCCCAAGGCTTTCATTGAAAAACATTTCCCGAGCCAAGCCTTTACAGACTCTAACAACGGAATGCTATTTCCAATGAGCAAAATGTCATCAAGATATAAGACTATGAAGGCGATATCACTCCCACTGACCTTCTTGTATACACAAGACTCATCTGGATTCTTGATAAAACCAAACTTACTGATGGCTTCATCAAGTCGCAGATTCCAACTTCTGCTTGCTTACTTTAATCTATAAATGGACTTCTTAAGCTTGCATATCTTCTTATGATTGTTCTGGTCGACAAAACCTTCAGGCTGTGTCATGTACACAGTTTCTTCCAAAATTCCATTGAGGAAGGCGGTTTTGACGTCCATCTTCCATATTTCATAATTATAATATGCAGCAATCGCTAGAAGAATTCGAACGGACTTAAGCATAGCTACTGGAGAAAAGGTTTCATCATAATCAACGCCGTGAATTTGCCTGTAACCTTTTGCTACCAATCTTGCTTTGTATATGAATACATTTCCATCTTTGTCGGTTTTCATCTTGAAAATCCATTTACATCTGATAGGTGTGTAACCTATGGGTAAATCAACCAAGTCCCATACTTGATTTTCAAACATGGAGTCCATTTCGAATTTCATGGCCTCTTGCCATTTTGCAGAGTCGGGGCTCGTCATAGCTTGCTTGTAGGTTGCCGGCTCATCCCCATCCACTACTAGGATGTCCTGATCTACGGTTAATACAACACCGAGATATCTGTCAGGTTGAGATCTTGGCCGAGTTGACCTACGTAGGGTGATGGACTGAGCATTTGCATTGTCGGTTTGACTTTGCATATTTTGACTTTGACCAATGTCAACAGATGCTTCGTGAGCACTTTGATTGTCAACTTGTCCTTGTTGCTCGTCCTCTCGAACTTCGTCGAGTTCGATTTTCCTCCCACTTATCATTTTGGAGAGATGCTCCTTCTCCAAAAAGACACCATCACGAGCAACAAACACTTTGTTCTCGGATTTGTTGTAGAAGAAATACCCTTTGGTTTCTTTTGGATAACCCACAAAGTAAACCTTGTCATATTTCAGAAGAAGTTTGTCAGAAATGAGTTTCTTGACATATGCTTCGCATCCCTAAATCTTGAGAAAAGACAACCTTGGAGGTTTATTTGTCCATAATTCATATGGAGTCTTTTCCACTGCCTTTGACGGAGCACGATTCAGTGTAAGTGCCGCAGTTAAAAGTGCATGTCCCCAGAAAGAGATTGGAAGTTCACTAAGGCCCATAGTCGATCGGACCATGTCTAACAGGGTTCGATTCCTCCTTTCAGATACTTCATTCCATTGAGGAGTTCTCGGAGGTGTCAACTCTGAAAGTATTCCATGTTCTTTCAGATGGTCATCGAGTTCTTAGCTCAAATATTCGCCACCTCAATCCGATCGAAGCGCTTTGATTTTCTTGCCAAGTTTGTTTTCAACTTTGTTCTTAAATTCCTTGAATTTATCAAACGATTCAGATTTGTGCGACATTAGATAGACATAACCATATCTACTATAGTCTTCCGTGAAGGTTATGAAATACCGATAACCACTCCTTGCGGGTGTACTCATTGGCCCACATACATCGGTGTGTATTAGTCCCAACAAGTCACCGGCCCTTTCTCCCAAATTGGAGAATGGTTGCTTTATCATCCTGCCTAATAAACATCCTTTGCAATTCTCAAAGGATTCTAAATCAAATGAGTCAAGAATACCTTCTTGAAGAAGCTTCTTGATGCGTTTGATGTTAATGTGGCCAAGACGACAATGCCACAAGTAAGTTTGACTAGACGGTGTAGTCTTAGCTTTCTTTGCATTGGTATCAAACATTTTGTCTAAAAACACGTGAAAGTGTCATTCAATAAATATATTCAAGACATCAAAACAAAAGTCTTGGTTGATGAAAACGACGTCCAACGTCGGAAATACATCAAAAGTATGGTGCATAAAACTAAATAAGTTCTACTTCTTTAGACAAAACATGAGATTACAAGTTTTCTTGGATAGATCACCTTCATCCTACTTGTGTACTCATTTCCACATGAAAAAGCACCGCTCACTTGGTTCCTGAAAAAGGAGTGTATTGTGAGTCAATTTTCCAGTATCTAATACCTTTTAAAATTGCTTATATTCAAGTGCTTAAGATGATACCTGAGGTTGAGGTTACTTTTCCTTTCGCCTCATCATCCAGATACTTGCTGCATTCTCTTTTGTAGTGTCCGGGGTTACCACAATAGAATCAGCGCATCTTCCTCTTGTCTTTGAACTCCTTCTTCCTTGGTCTCAGGGCAAAGTTAGCCTTCTTGCAAGAATAGGTCTTTTGGAGCTCTTGGATGACTTCCCTTAAGGACAGTGTATCTCTATTGGCGGTAAGACGCATTTTAAGCCCCACATATCCCGAGTGAAGAGAGCTAAGAAGCATGTGAGCCGCTTGCTCGTCTTCCACTGGTTTGCCAATTAGATCTAGATGGTTGAATATCCTTGTCATGTTAATTACATGAGCTTGAAGTGGCATTCCGGGCCTAAGTCTCAAATTGTAGACTTTTCCCCACACCTCTTGTCTTTCTTTCGAGAGACAACCATCTTGCGGTGGCTTGATCCTCATTTTGGAGAGTGACCTAGTCACATCCTCAACGTGACCATCATAATTGCCCCTAGCACTTTTGGTGACCCTGAAATTGACTACATCCTCAAGAGCTTTGAGCATCATGTCCAGAAAATAGCCGGAGAAAATCTTCTTCCATTGAACCGGGATGGAGTGTGCCATGAGTTTCGAAACTCTCTTGCAATCCATGCTCCATTCTTCATGAGCTTCATCACTCATGATCCCTTTCGAGTAGAAACTGGGGATCGGAGTGTCCAAGATATGCTCTAGGTAGCAATTTCTGAGTGTCTTTCGGAGTTCATCTTCCCATTCCTTAAAGTTCACCAAATTGAGCAAAAATGGTAACTTTTCGGGAAGTTCCGGGTACATAAGGTCGTTGTCATTAGTTGAATACATGATTCTACAATTGAAAGAATTTTAATGAAAAACCATTCAAAATTACTTAAATAAGATTGAATTTTATTCATGCAAATTTTCAATACTTATTTAGCGTCTTATTTACACGTAAAATTGTCCCTATTTAAGGCGATTCCAAGATCCGAAGAAACAAAGAGTGGTTAAGCATGCTTTGGCTTGTCTTAACACTCAATCTTCTAGGGTAAGCATTGCCTTGCTAATGGCTCTAAGCCACTCTTGGTTAGACAATCGTCGCATCTAATGCATCTTTGACAATGTATCTCTTTTGCCACGGTATGTGAGGACTCCTCACTCATACCGATGAGTTAAACCAAAACCAACGTGCACACCCGGTGTGCCTTATGAGCCTTGGATAAGTGATGGCACCTCGCTTTGGCGTAGCCTACCATCACCCTCGTTTGGTTGGTAAGTGTTGTTTTGGAAAGGCAAGTTTGACTCAATATTATTAGGGACCTAGGATTTCTATGTTGGTTGATTTAAGTGAACTTAACTAATCATCGCAACATAAAGAAAAACTAAATATGCATCTAATGAACAATTCACATGTATATATAAGCATAAAATATAAAGCGAAATTATAGATGCATATTGGCAACTAGCATGACCCCTTGAATTCTTCAAATCTTCAAAAGGTCTTCATTTGCAATTCAAGGCTTTGTCTTCCAAGATACGCCGTCTTCAAGACTTAACCAAACTATGCAAATACTAGTGTCTACGACTAGGAATAATCTAAATATTAAGGTACAAAAATACTTAACGGTGCGTAGACCGTATTTAGATTTACAAAAATACATAACGGCACGTAGTCCGTATTTTCTATCCTAATCGGGTCCCACTAGTTGCCATTTCATAAAACCCATGAGAGAGAATATATATTCCATTCATCCATTCACTATTTGTGAATGGCCCATGCAATTTACAATATCAAACAAGTAAAATGCATTTAAACAACGCGCGCACTAGTAACTAATCTAGGTGGTTAATCCGATTAACACGCCTAATTAAAACTAGTCAAAGTTGTTTAACCGATTATGTAATTTGACGTCATTAATTAATTGAAGCTCCCACTAAATTCCGCATTTCCCTTAATTAATCCAATTAATTAAGTCGGTAGCACCCAAACTTGTCAAATTAAAATTTTTCCAATGCCGCTCAAAACCGAGGCCTAGCCTCCCAAAATTTTAATTAAAATAAACAAAATTAATTAAAATAAATAAAACCGCAAAATAAGCAATAGTAAGCCAACCGCATTTCAAGTGGCTTTCGCTTTAAGCGTTTTGCCAAGGAAACTCGAATAATCGCGGCTCATGCAAACCAAGCATACTAAGGATATTCACCTCACCGCACCAAGCATATGCACACACAAAAAAACTCCGCACACACGGCCCGCGGCAAGCAGCCATGGGCTGCTGTCACTGCCGCACGCACAGCCATGGGTGCTGGTGCGTGGCTGCTGTGGCCGTGTGCTGCTGCCGCGCATGTGGCCGCACGCAAGGCGGGGCAGCCACATGCGGGCTGCTATGCAGCCCGGCTAGCCAAGGGTGGTTCTCTTGCCTCGTTTTGCGTGCCATGGCCTCGGGATTTGATCCCATTTCGCGAGACATAATTAATTAATTCTAAATTAATTTTTGAACTAACTAAATGAGCAAATAAAATAAAATTTTAAACAAGTCTAACTTAATAAAATTTCAAAGTGAAAATAACCAAAATAATTCCAAGAACCATTCTTAATTAAATTGGTTTAGCTTGGTGCAATAACAAAGTTGAGGCAATTTCTCACTTTTAATTTAATCAATTTAAATTAAACTTGAGAATTTGACAAAGTAAGGGGAAGTTGGAAAAATATGAACTTTAATGTTCAAATGAAAATTCCAACATCTAAATTTTGTGAATCCTTGAAAATTATATCTTCCAACATAATGATAACCAAATTTCTATCACAAAAATTGAAACTTTATGTTTCCAATCAACTCTAAATGATTAAAACAACAAAGTTTAACACAAAATAACATGAAATTTAGTGGTTTTTAAAGTTTCAATCACTTATCACAAATAAAGATAAAATCTTTAACACTTAGGAAGTCTCAAAACAAAAATTTTCACACTAAAAAGCAATTAGTTTGCAATTATGTGAAAATAAATCAACCTTTAAGCATCAAATACTACCAAGTAAGTGTGCTTTAAGGGGACTTAAAAATGCAGAAAATAATGCAAATAATCAACCACATAATCAACAAGTTATGCCATTAATTTCAAGGTTAAAAAAGACTTAAAACTTTTGGTCAAAAACGAAAAATCCCTCGAAAAAGGCATTTCTGGTCAAAATTTGGCTAAAATCACAGTTCCTTCGGGGTAAAAAGCTTTCTAAAACACCTTTTCCACCCAAAATTCACTATTTTTGGGCGAAAATCTGGGTTCTGGGCCAAATTCGACATTAAAAACGGGATTAAAATAAATAAAACCGAGATACTAATCTAATTAGCAACTTAAACCAGAAAAATAAGCCAAAATAAACCTTGAAAACATGATTATAAAAATAAACGAGCGGGGCTCTAATACCACTGTTGGGGTTTGGTGAGTCCGACACACCGCGGAAACAACCCCGACCCAAGGAACCACTCGTAATTAATAAAACCATAAAGCATAAATAAATAAGCACAAGAAAAGGAAGAACGAATCATACCCTTGAAGCGAGCTTCGCCCTCTCAAAACGGGCTCTTACTTGAAAGCCTTGAGCACCGCAAATGCCGTGCCTCCAACGGTAGCCACCCACAAAGGACGAACATGACTTTTTAGGTCCGCTACCTTGGAGTTAGCAAGGTCCGACCAAAACCCAAGTGTTAATGGAGTTTAAGAGTTTTTCCAAACTATGGAATGCTCTTTCTAACTCCCACTCAAGAACTTTACTCCAAATCCCAAGGTTGGTATTTATAGATGAAAGTATGAGTAGGAATTTCTATCCCATCAATGTGGGATCATGAAATTCCACAAATTAATTTAAAGCTAAATTAAATTAAAATTGCAAACTAATAATAAATCTACAAGTGGCATTACCATGTGAAATGGGTTGGTGAGGACCACATGGAGAGTAGGGGACCATACTTGCTCCCCACTCAATACTCTCCTTGTGCCACATGTCCTTACCCACTTGCTCCCATATTCCTCAAGCTTCCCCATAGTGACCGGCCCTATGGCCCAGCCACGAGCCCAGCCCGAGCCCAGCCCCGCACAAAGATGCGGGCTACTGCTTTGCGCGCAAGCCACTTACTTGGTGCGGGCTTGCTATTGTGCGTGGCTGCTAGTGCGTGCGCAGCTAGCACGCCTAGCTTGCGGCAGCTAGCTGCTGCACGCACCACGTGCACGCGGCTGCTAGCTGCTGTTGTGTGTGGCTGATAGCACGGTGCGCTAGTACGCACCTAGCCAGCCATGCTAGGCTCGGCTTGGTGCGCTTGCTAGCCACCTATGCTTGGACATTTTTGCCCCTAGCATTCGGATGCTCGGGGCACTCCGATGCTAGGGGTATTTTGGGAATATGGTCGATTTATTATTATTTTGCGCGTCTCGTCTTTTTATTATTTTTGACTCGACTTCCGACGATCGGTTTCGACGCTCCAAGCTCGAAATACCAACGTCTAAATATTTAACACTCGGGCGATGAATTAATTTCTTCCGAATTAATTCGTCGAGTCGATTCGTATATTTTGCTTGGGTGTGACCCGAAGGGTTCAGTCAAGATTAAGTTGTAATATTAATTATATTAATATTACTGATCGGAAGCGGCCTCCACCCAGGCATTCCGATCACTTGACCTTACTGAATATATTAGCTTTCTAATAATTCTGAACCCGCTATCAGAATAATACACTTGTTCGAAGGACACCATTCCTTTCAATTATGTCTCAATGGAGGAGCATTTAGGTTGAAAAGTGCTAAGCAAAGCACAACTGCTGATTCTACAACTGAAGCCGAATACTTGGGAGCATCTGAGGCAGCTAAGGAGGTAGTTTGGATTCACAAGTTCATTGGTGAACTTGGTGTTGTACCCTCCATCGAGGGACCAATAGACCTCTATTGTGACAACAATGGAGCTATTACTCAGGCCAGAGAGCCAAGATAACATCAAAAGGAAAACATGTGAAGTAGAGGTTTCACATGATTCGAGAATGGAAATCAGAAGGTGAAATCAGAATTTGTTAAGTTGGAACGGATGACAATGTAGCCGATCCACTCACTAAACCTTTGTCTCAAGTAAAGCACAAGAAACACGTTGAGGCAATATGAATCAAGCACATTAAAGATTGGCTTTGATTTCCTAATTTTAATGTTTTAATTAATTTTGGAAAATTTTAATGTAAAGCACTATGATTAACCATTCAGTTTTGGAGTAATTAAATTTTTCATGCAATTCAAATCACTCCGGTACTATTTTACTATGGTTTAAAATTTAATGTTTAGTCCATTTGATTTTAAGAATATTCAAAATAGGGTATCAAGACACTATCTTGGATCAATAAACACCTATTAAGTGAACATTGAATATTTAAATGGAAAATTATCCCTGATCAAGGTCATTTAAATGATAGACGATTAATGACCCATAGAGATTGGTGTGTAGTATGATTTATAGCACCGTTTCTTGTGCTACAAGGACATAAATCATTTGCACAAGTATTGGTTTAGAACCATACTTAATCGACCTATGAGAATACTTAAAGAGATTAAAAATCGTCATAAGTATATTTCTCATTATTGCTATCGGAACTCTTATCCTCGACCATGGGTATTGTGAGGTCTTTTTGTTTGAGTACTAATCCGTTTTGATGTTGGTCAAACGTCTGTCGTACATGGGGATTATAGCGACGGCAATCGGGCGGCTAGGTCCTCTTAGTATGAGATGCTACATTAAAAGACTAAGAATGTCCCCCTACTAACAATAGGGAACTTGTCTTTGTTGTTTACAAGGCCTATCGAAGAGCAAGACTGTGAAAATGCATGGCCATGCTCAGATGGATTTTAGAAATCATCTGCTTATTGACAGTCAAACACGGATTTCGTGAAACACTTCTAGGCGTAATAGGAATGACGAATAATCTTACCTTATAGTTCATGAAGAAACATGAAGTGACATAGGAAAAGGGCTATACACTTAAAGCTCACTTGTCCGGAAGAACAAGTGGGAGATTGAAAGGAATGGTGTCCTTTGAAAAAGTGTATTATTGTTATGGTGGGTTCATAATTATTATAAAGCTAATATATTCATTAAGGTCAAGAGATCGGAATGCCTAGGTGGAGGCCACTTCCGATCAGTAAAAATATTAATGCATAATTAATATTAAAGCTTAATCTTAACTAAACCCTTCAAGTCACACCCAATCAACTGACGAGCCAAGCGATGAGTTAATTTGGAAGAAATTAATGAGTCGACCGAGTAATAAATATCTAGACGTCGGAAAATAGACCTTAGAGCATCTAAAACGAGTGTCGGAAGTCGAGTCAAAAATAATAAAAAGATTAGACGAGAAAACGGTAATAAATCAACAATGACCAAAGTACCCCTAGCATCGGAACCCCGAGTGCTAGCAGCCCACACCAAGTGCGGGGCTTGCTAGCAAGCTGCAGCTAGCAGCCCACACTAGGTGCAAGGAAAGCTAGTAGCAGCCCGCACTCAAGTGCAAGGGCCTGCTGGCCAAAGGTGCTAGCAAGTAGCCCACACATTGTAGTGCGGGGATGGCTGGGCCGAGACTAGGGGAAGCAGCAAAATGAGAAGCCCACTTGGGTGACTTAGTGCCCCAGTGGGGGTTTCCATGTGGCGCGAGGTAGGGAGATAGTGGGGAGCATGTTTGGTCCCCATCTCCAAGTGGTCCTCACCTACTCCCTCATGTATGCTTGACACTTGTTGATTAATTACTACTTTTCTTAAATAATTTTATTTTAGCTTTAAAATAAAATGTTAAAATCTCACTTTCCCACATTGATGGGAGAGATTATCATATTCTCATCATTACCTTTAAATACCCATGTTGGAGCATTGGGAATGACGCTTGAGTAAGAGTTGGAAAAGGCATCAATAGTAGTGAAAACCTTTGAATTCAAGAGTTGAAAAAGACATCACCTTTGTGGAAACCTTTAAACTCAATTACTCGGGTTTCGGTCGAGCCTTGCTAACCCCAAGGCATTAGACCTTGTCGATGATCGTGTTGTGGGTGGATCATCGTTGGAGGCCTTCGTATTATCGAGGCTAGATTTCAAGTAAGAGCCCTAGTGGTCGGGCGAAGCATGCTTCAAAGGTATATTTATTATCTTAATCTTTTAATTAAGTTAATTATGTTTGTGGTTTTATTTATTGCAAGTGTAATCTTGTTTTTGGGTTTGTTTCCGCGGTGAGTCGGACTCACCAAACCCCAACAAGTTTTCCTAAAACTTATTGGCGACTCCTACTTTTTTCTTACAAATAAGCGTGATGAGAGTATCATTTCTAATTCAAGGTCTCCCAAAAAGTCAGGAATTCAAATCCTAATACACCCTAACAAGTGTAAAGTCTTGGGCTTCTAAAGGGCCATGAGCATCTATGGAGAAAGATCCCCTACGATGGGAACATCCTCCTTACATGTGTCAAAATCTCATTAAACTTCTTATCACTCACCGCGATGTAAGTGTTCAAAATTTTTGTTTGATTTTCAATGATCTCCTCTAAGTTAGTTATAGAAAATGGGGGTTGAGCATAGGAATTATCACCATTTCCTTGAGATTTTTGGAGCTAATTTGGGTGGGGCTCCCCTTTTATTGTTGTTTTGAAAATTTTCCCTATTTTGATTGTTCCAATTACCTCGTCCTTCATTATCGCCATCATTTTGGTGTTGTCCACTAAAGCCATGAGAATGGCTTTGATTTTCATACCCTTGGCCTTAGTTTTGATTACTATAACCTTGATTGTTATGGTTACCTCGAAAACCTTGATTTCCTGTAGTTATCAAAACTCCCTTATTGGTGAGTATTCCTAGTCCCAAAATTCCTTGGACCATCAAATCTTTGTCCATAGTTATTGTTGGAAACAAAATTCACTTGCTCACAATCATTATTTTCAACATCATCACAATTCTTAAAAGCATGTGGACGACTAGAGGAGTCATGGTCATATGACCCACAAACATCACAAAAGGCACATCCACTTGGCATATTAATTAAAGTAGAAGGAAAAGTAGAGTTAGAAGATGTACCTCTCCCTTTCATGTGGGAGGAAAGACTCGGTGCAATTGAAGAGGCACTCTTTAGCTTGGCCTTTATTAATGTTATCTCCTTCCCCAAGTTTGAGATTTATGAAGACAAGTTATTAATTGCATTGAGATGGTCAACCAATTAGACCGTTGAGCCACTCCTGCTTGTAGACTCTCTCTCTCTCTCTCTCTCTCTCTCTCTCGCCAATCCATGTAGTGACGAACTACATCCTCTATTATATCAACAACTTCTTCCTCGGTATTGTTCATAATTGGGCCTCCGGCATCAAGACATGACTTCCCTTGTGGACTCAATCCTCCATAGAAGATTTGTATGATTTGGTAGGTCAAGATTCCATGGTAGACATTCTCGTTGATACTCCTCGTATCTTTCCCATGCCACATACAAACTCTCGCTAGGCTTTTGCTTGAAACTTTGGATTAGAGTTCTTACCTCGACTATATTCTTTTGAGAGTAAAAGCGAGAAAAAAACTCTTTAGTGACCTCATCCCAAGTTCTTAAGTTATTAGGCTCCACTTCCTTATTTAGCCACTTCAAAGCTCCTCTTATTAGAGAGAACGGGAATAGATTGAGCCTTATGAATTCTTGAGAAACCCCATTGGCCTTGATTGTGTTGCAATAATTTTCAAACACTTTAAGATGATTTAGTTGGCTTTCGTGCTTGACACCACTAAATTTCCTTCTTTCAATCATTGTTATCATCGCCAGCCTTATCTCAAAGTCATTACTCATTGTTGTTGGCGGAGCAATACCACTCTCAACTCTATAGGCATCGGGGGTTCCAAAATCCTTCAAACCACGCTTAAATAGACCCAAGAGGGGCACAATTACGGCAATTTTTGCTCGAAGGAAAGTTCATCAACATGTGGAGCACGCAACTCATGAGTTGCGCGTGACATCCACGCGCAACCAATACACATGCGCGCGACAGCCGCGCGCAACTCCTCCCGTTGTGCGAGTCTGCTCTGTCGCGGCATCTGAGTTAGGATTATTTCCGTATTTTGGACTACATAATGACAGGATACCACAAGATCTTAAGACAAATCATATGTTTACCTTTTACTAACCTTTGTGTCCTTTTCCTTAATATTTTCTTATTTTTCCTATTTTCTTTTTTATTTTCCTTTCCTTTTTTCTTTTCTTCTTTCCTTTTTTCCTTTCTTCTTTCCTTTTTTCTTTTCTTTTTCCTATCCTACTTCCTTTGTTTCTTTTTTGTTATTTTTTCGATGGGGGGTAAGTCAGGAACCCTTATCTCCCTCGGAAAATTTTTGCAAATTTTTATATTTAATAATAAAAAAAAAAAAAAAGAAAAGGGTAAAAAAATAATAAAAACATATATAAAATAAAATTGTACACATAGAAACAAAAGAAAATGATATATATATATGTATATATATATATATATATATATATATATATATATATATATATATATATATATATATATGTTTCCTAATCACGAAAAAATATGCGTACATAGGAGGTCAGGATGCTCGGTGACTCCCAAACGGCTGCTGCACATCCTGCAAAATTTGAACGAAGATTAATACATAAAATGTGTGGTAACTTCGATAAAAGAAAAATAAATATATAATAAACTTACCACGACCATCCGATGATCACGGCATGACAAAGTGATGAGAGCTCTTCGATAAGCAGCTCGGAAAGCGCTCAAAGTCCTCACCATTCCATTCACGGTCTCTCGCGAAACTTGTTCAAAAATACAAGGACATTTAGAAATAATGTAAATGAATATATATATATATATATACATATATATATAAGGAACATACCGACTAAACCGTCTAAGGAACAAACGGTATCCCCTCCTCATCCTTCGCTGCTGGAAGGATTTCACGAATTACCGACCCATTGGCATCGGTATACGTGATCTCCGCTGTAGGAGGCACCCAACCACCTAGCTCAACCCGCTGAAAAATAAATACAATAAAAGGGTCAAAAGTTACGATAAAATAAATATAAATAACAAAATAGAGTTAAAGTACTAACCGGAACAAAAGCTTGGAAAGGAGTCAGCCTGGATGCAATGAAAGTTCGATACGATGCATCTGATAGCAACAGCTGCTCCGCTGGATAACCTAGGATCGCCTGAGCTCGGTCCTCGGTAGACAGCGAATCCGGACGTAACATCTAGATCGGAGGATCCACGGGAACCCAGGGCTCTTCAAATGCAGACTGCCAGAGAACATGCTCGCCTAAAAACCAAGCGTCTATCCTCTGGAAGACTAGAAGTCCCTGATAAAGGGCTCAGAAATGGCAGCAAAACATGTCAGACAGCCTCAGGGACTCCAACAATCAAACTCCAAGGATGGAGATCGATCTATAAATACAACCACATGAAAAATCATCAGAAAATAAATAATATTAAATATCAAAAGATGCACATTTAGGTTGAATACTCACTGACGTACGAGTCGCCGAAAGGATCCTCTAGCAAAAAAAGTCGGCAGATGTGGCTCGTCTCTTCTTAATCGTGACCAATCGATGGCCGATAGGAAAACGAGCAGCCCCAAGCATCCTGGGGGCTAAGAAAGGCAGGTACGAGTATCCCCAAGCCTAAAACCGAAAAATAATAAGCTTTAATGAGAAAAGCAAAAATAATAACTGGAAAAAGCTCAAAGTAAGTACCTCAAGGATACGTCCGTGCCGTGTAAGGGAAATCCGAGGCACTTCAGTAGCTGCCGCGGAATCCATCACCTGGGTCGCCTTGCCCATTGCTGTAAGCATACGGGCATACGACAACTCCGCCCAAGTCAGGTTACTTACTTGCCCCAAATAACCGAGGCAAAAAAGTAACCCAATAGCGAAATGTTCTCCTCGATCACTCAAGATAGTGACGAAAAGAATGTGAGCAATGTATATCCGAGCAAGCTGCTCAGGTGTACATACTGATCAAGCTCGTCAGTTGACAACTCATCGGCATGGACCGAGTACAGACAAGACTACGCGTACACATGAAGGGCCGCTGCAAGACTCCCCCACAAGGTTGCGTAGTCTCTCGTTTGACCCCTTAACAATCTCTATAGCTACGGGCTCGCCTCCAAAAGGGACACTCGTAATCATAAAGAAATCGAAAGGGGTAACTATCATCTATCCTCATAGAAAATGGAAAGTGTTGGTGGAATCCCACAAAAACACCAGCAATCCACGAAGGAAAGCTAACGACGCAGGCTGACTCGATAAATCCCGAAGAGCCGCCTGCTGGGAACTAATCCCCGAAAGCTCCACAATCTCCTTTGCAACCTCGGAAAAACTTGCAAAACGAGCTCACAGGTCACCAGAGTCGTAAAGACGCATGCTAGGATCTCTCTAAGGAAAATAAAAAAAAAATGAAAATAATAAAAAAAAACGGTTATTGTTTAAAAAGGAGAAAATACAAAAGGAAAAAAGAAAAAACAGAAGGCGCAAAGAATTCACGATGTCGCGCCACCCTCTGATCAAGACATGATGGTCTGGGTCCGACTTAATGACCCTAGGGTTCAGTTGGGAGAAGCCCTCCAAACCACATCCTCTTGGTGACATTGATCGGCTGCGACGCGTTGCTCCTGAACCTCCTCTCGAGGACGGGGCACCCTCTTTCGAGGGCGAACCACCTTGTCAGGACCCTCTAGAATCTCCTTAACATCGACAAATGGAGGTGAGTCCATGCTATGATGGATAAAGTTTCTTTATTAGTTTATTAGTCCATGCATAACGGCTGCCGATAGGGCAAAACACGAAAATCAAATGCCACCCGTACTTGGGGGCCACAATACCTGCAGTTAAACTTAGTAAATGGGGGCTTCTAACACCCACAAAAGCCATCCTACACCAGTTTCAACTAAGCATTCAAGGGATTGTATTTCAAAATGTCAAATAATCAACTACTCCTAGACGAATAACATTAATACAAACATGATTATCGTCTACCAAACAATCTTGAGGTTAAAACATGGCAAAAATAAGCTAAGAGTATGCTTCGTGCCATTTTTTAACAATTCAAATTCGCAAAAAGTAAATTATGAAAGTAATACGGGTCCCATTACTATAATCTAATTCATAATCAACAAATGTAACCAAAGTGAGCAAGAAAAAACAATAGATTCGAGCAAAATTTGAAGAAAAATAGCAAGAACGAACTTGAACAAAGAAATGCTCATATAAGGTTCAATACATAACCATTTTTCATGAAATTTGTTGCAAAACACTCCTTAAACATAGTATAACAACATAGAACAAACCATTTCAAGAATAATGGACCAAACCAAGAATAATGGACCAAACAATTTGAAATTTAGGGTTTAACGGTTCGAAAATCGTCCCAATTAAGCCAAAATCAAACGAAATTTAACAAAAGACTTACAATAGATTTTGGCAAATATGATTAAGGGATGTGATCTTCTTCCTTTAGCTTTGAAAAACAAGAAAATCTGAGCCTCCTAGACAAGTCTCTTCTGCAATAGATCTATCCCTGATGAGTGATAATAGTAGCGGTCTTTATGTTTCACGGCTGGAACAGCGGCATTCACCGTAGCAGTTTCGTTCAACGAAGGAGCAGCAGTGGTTATAGCAGTGGTATTGTCAGCATTTGGAGACCCTTTTCTTTGTCTTTTTCGTGGATATGTAGTAGCTTAACTAAAGAGAGAAAGGAGCGAAAATGGGGAAGGAAGAAGAAACAGAGTGCTAAATGAAAATCGCGCTCAGCGATTTCCTTTTGCTGACATAAATGTCACGCGCAACTGAATCTTTTGCACAAGACAGACCAACGCAACTCAGAACGATGCACGCGCCTAGCCAGCGTGACCCACTAAGTTGCACGCGACTACTGGTCACTTAAAAGACCGGAATCCTGATTTTGATCTGTTTGATCATTTTTCAACGGTTTTTGCTCATTATTAGACGTAATGGCACGCATATTATCAAAATCTTTTAAATTGCATTGAATTTTGTAGTTTTTTTTCTTCTTTGTTAGTTTTTTGCATCATTCTTGCATGCACACCATGCTTTTTGCCTTCCCTAAGCATATGTTTTGAACATTTTTTGTAAGAGTGTCATAAGACGTTCCGTGGTGGTGCTTTACGTAAAAGCACCCATAGACAGGTTTGTTATTTTACTGTACTGACGTTACAACTGTCCGGCTTTTCTTCTTTTTTCACGTCCGAAGTAAAAAGGAAGACGATTTCATGTAGCGTAAAAATGCAAAAGGCGTATTGTACGGCGCAAAATTGTACAGCATAGGTGTTGCATAAAATTTCATTTCATCTCAAGCTTTGCGAGATCTACCTCTCGAAACTAAAAGGTAGAGGATTACTTTAGGTGTTAGCTTACGAGTAAACAGGTGCGCTGAACCATCAGGAACAGACACTTCTTTATTGGAAGCAAATACGATAGTTAGTGAGCTTACTAGCTTACCAGACATTTAGGGTGTCCGTCCACCCCCTTTATAAAGAAGTGACAAGACGATGTCGCGCTTATGTAGTCACGTGCCCCCAGTCCTGAGACACGTGTACTCATCTTGTGGACAAAACTGCTGAGAGAGTTGTTGACTTTCTTTCCTCTCACTGGATTTTGATATATGCCTCCAGTCCTGAGACATGTATTTCTATCTTGTTGACATCCGGCTCGAATACCGGACCGTTTCGAATCAAATACCGAAAACACCTTTTATCATCTTTTTACTTTGTTAAAGTTAGGCTAAAGTTTCAATGACATATCGAGGGACTTTAGACCAACGATGAGACGATTGAGAGGAAATCATCCCCTTTTATTCTTTTTTTAAAACCGATCTCTTCTCATGACTTGATATCTCCCAGAACACCTTTACTTGTAAAAGTGTTCTACAATTGCAAAGGATCAATCTAGATTCTTTAGCGTGTTAATACCTGGAAAAAATTTTCCTAGCCTTAATAGTTACTTGTTTCGAACACTTAGCGAACCAAGGATCATTTTCGCATCCTTAACATTTCTTAAAGATTCTCTATTATATGAGAACTTCGCAGAATGAGTCTCGGATTTATTTCCTTAACTACTTTGATCATCGCCTATTCTAGACTCAATCAAAGTGGGGGCTAACTGTAGACATCTGTTTTTGCCTCCTGTCCTGACAGAAAGTGCAATGACGATAAATAAAACCATCTTCGTGTTAGATTGAAGTGGAGAATGCTTATGGATGACTGGTTAAGCCACAAAACAAAACAACTAGCCTAAACTAAAAAACATAGCTAAGCAAGGTCCAATTAACTAAATCCGATCAATATTAGGCTTAAGCCCGTGCTTAAAACCCAATAATGACGGATTTAGGAGTGCCTAGGTTAAATTTTAATGCTGCCGCAGGAAAATCCGCGCACATCTCAATTAGTCGCGCTGGGCAGGCGCGTGCAACTAATTTTGTTGCGCACGACACTCAGCGTAGCCTCTAGAGATGCGCTCGCGGATGATTCGGGATTTTATGAAAATATATAATCGAATCTTACCATAATGCCACGCGCAAAACATTTAGTTGCGCTGACCATAGCAGCGCTACCAAATCACTTGCGCTAGGATGCCGCGCGCAACCAATCATGTTGACGCGACACCTGCTGCGGCATAATGTTCATAACCATAAACCTACCCATTCCCTATAAATAGAGGCTTAATCCAAGGATTAAACACCAGAAAAATAACCTAAAACTCTGGCGGAATACTTATGAACTTGTGCTACCTAAACCCTCTTGTCCTAAAGACTCACCCCTTGATATTTCGTTACTATGGGGGAGGTTCCCCAACAAGAAGGTGTCCATAAGTGTTCTAAACAGAGATCTAGCAAAGAGAAGTGGTAAATTCCCAAGCACTTAGATAAATCATATTTATTTTCATGTTTAAAAGAATCTTAATTAATTAATTAGTGATGTTTGATCACCTTTAAAGGACTAATTAATTATTTGCACATAGTATCTTGCGTTAAATAAAGATTAGAATTGGATAAATAATTGTTGGTTGATCACTTAAGCCAAGGCGAATATTGTTTATTTTCTTGTTCTTTTCACAAAATTAATTAAATAAAGAATAATTACTTTGCAATGTAATTCCTACGTGAATTAACGTGTGTAAATAAAATCAACTAACTTAGTTTTAGGTATCGCGTTTCTTATATTGTTTAGTAATGAAATTGCAAAAAAGGAAGAGCAAGTAGAGGCCGTACTAGGGCTAGAATAGCTATTCCTCCCTAAAAGGAACGTTATTTTAGTACCCTCGCTCTCGCTCTCAAACTCATTTCTTGTTTATGTAGACCAATTTGGGCATGGTTAAACTTACAATTCGTGTTAATTATTCAATGAACCAAACATGCAAGAAAGGCATGAACGAGATTTATGAGTTTTCCTAAAACTCATTGGCGACTCCTACTTGTTTCTTACAAAAAAGCATGATGAGAGTATCATTTCTAATTTAAGGTCTCCCAAACAGTCACAAATTCAAATCCTAATACACCCTAACAAGTGTAAAGTCCTAGGCTTTTTAGTGGCCATGGGCATCTAAAGAAGGACCCCCTACGATGGGATCACCCTCCTAACACATACTAGGCATCAAGATCTATGGGGATAGATAAAAAAGGATGATAAGATTGTGTCAAAGTACTTATATTGATAAGGTACTAGCTCGATTCAACATGAAAGGAGCCCAGGGAGGCCACCTACCCATGTCGCATGGCATAACCCTAAGCAAGAAGCGGTGTCAAAAGACACCTGATGAGTGAGAAAGGATGAATCAGATTCCATATGCTTCGCTTATTGGTTCGATCATGTATGCCATGATATATACCAAGCTAGATATATCATATTCCTTGAGCGCTACAAGCCGATATCAATTAGACCTAGGAGAGGCGCGTTAAACTTCAACCAAGAATATCCTAAAGCACCTGAAAAGGAACAAGGATAAATTCCTAGTCTATGGTGGCAAAGATGAATTGGTTGTTGAGGGTTACACCGATGCAAGCTTCCAGACAGATAGAGACGACTTCAAGTCACAGACTGGCTACATATTATGTCTCAATGGAGGAGCGTTTAGTTGGAAAAGTGCTAAGCAAAGCACAACTGCTGATTCTACAACTGAAGCCGAATACTTGGGAGCATCTGAGGCAGCTAAGGAGGCAGTTTGGATTCTCAAGTTCATTGGTGAACTTGGTGTTGTACCCTCATCGAGGGACCAATAGACCACTTTTGTGACAACAATGGAGCTATTCCTCAGGCTAGAGAGCCACGATAACATCAAAAGGAAAACATGTGAAGTAGAGGTTTCACATGATTCGAGAATAGAAATAAGAAGGTGAAATCAGAATTTGTAAAGTTAGAACGGATGACAATGTAGCCGATCCACTCACTAAACCTTTGTCTCAAGTGAAGCACAAGAAACACGTTGAGGCAATAGGAATCAAGCACATAAAAGATTGGCTTTGATTTCCTTATTTTAATGTTTTGATTAATTTTGGAAATTTTTAATGTAAAGCACTATGATGAACAATTCAGTTTTGGAGTAATCAAATTTTTCATGCAATTCAAATCACTCTGGTACTATTTTATTGTGGTTTAAAATTTAATATTTAGTCCATTTGATTTTAAGAATATTCAAAATAGGGTATCAAGACACAATCTTGGATAAATAAACACCTATTAAGGGAACATTGAATATTTTAATCGAAAATTATCCATGATCAAGGTCATTTAAATGATAGACGATTAATGACCCATAGAGATTGGTGTGTAGTATGATTTATAGAATCGTTTCCTGTGCTACAAGGACATAAATCATTTGCACAAGTATTGGTTTAGAACCATACTTAATCGACCTATGAGAATACTTAAAGAGATTAAAAATCGTCATAAGTATATTTCTCATTATTGCTATCGGAACTCTTATCCTCGACCATGGGTATTGTTAGGTCTTTTGTTTGAGTACTAATCAGTTTTGATGTTGGTCAAACGTCTGTCGTACATGGGGATTATAGCGACGGCAATCGGGCGGCTAGGTCCTCTTAGTAAGAGATGCTACATTAAAAGACTAATTAAGAATGTCCCCCTACTAACAATAGGGAACATGTCTTTGTTGTTTACAAGGCCTATCGAAGAGCAAGACTGTGAAAATGCATGGCCATGCTCAGATGGATTTTTGAAATCATCTGCTTATTGACAGTTAAACTCGGATTTCGAGAAACAATTCTAGACGTAATAGGAATGACAAATAATCTTATCTTATAGTTCATGAAGAGACATGAAGTGATATAGGAAAAGGGCTATACACTTAAAGCTCACTTGTCCGGAAGGACAATGGGAGATTGAAAGGAATGGTGTCCTTTGAACAAGTGTATTATTTTTATGGTGGGTTCAAAATTATTATAAAGCTAATATATTCAGTGAGGTCAAGAGATCGGAATGCCTGGGTGGAGGCCGCTTCCGATCAGTAATATTAATGCATAATTAATATTAAAGCTTAATCTTAACTAAACCCTTCAAGTCACACCCAATCAACTGACGAGCCAAAGCAATGAGTTAATTTGGAAGGAATTAATGAGTCGACCGAGTAATAAATATCTAGACGTCGGAAAATCAAGCTTAGAGCATCTAAAACAAGAGTCGGAAGTCAAGTCAAAAATAATAAAAAGACGAGACGAGAAAACGGTAATAAATTAACAATGACCAAAGTACCCCTAACATCGAAACCCCGAGTGCTAGGGGCAATGCCGAGCTAGCAGCCCACACCAAGTGCGGGGCTTGCTAGTAAGCTGCAGCTAGCAGCCCACACTAGGTGCGAGGAAAGCTAGCAGCAGCCCGCCCGCAAGTGTAAGGGCCTGCTGGCCGAAGGTGCTAGCAAGCAACCCGCACTTTGTAGTGCGGGGATGGCTGGGCCGAGGCTAGGGGAAGCAACAAAATGAGAATCCCACTTGGGTAACTTAGTGCCCCAGTGGGGGTTGCCATGTGGCGCAAGGTAGGGAGATAGTGGGGTGCATGTTAGGTCCCCATCTCCAAGTGGTCCTCACCTACTCCCTCATGTATGCTTGACACTTGTTGATTAATTACTACTTTTCTTAAATAATTTTATTTTAGCTTAAAAATAAAATGTGAAAATCTCATTGTCCCACATTGATGGGAGAGATTATCATATTCTCATCATTCCCTATAAATACCCATGTTGGGGCATTGGGAATGACGCTTGAGTAAGAGTTGGAAAAGGAATCAATAGTAGTGAAAACCTTTGAACTCAAGAGTTGAAAAAGGCATCACCTTTGTGGAAACCTTTAAACTCAATTACTCGGGTTTCGGCCGGACCTTGCTAACCCCAAGGCATTGGACCTTATCGGTGATCGTGTTGTGGGTGGATCATCGTTGGAGGCCTTCATATTATCGAGGCTAGCTTTCAAGTAAGAGCCCTAGTGGTCGAGCGAAGCATGCTTCAAAGGTATATTTATTATCTTAATCTTTTCATTAAGTTAATTATGTTTATGGTTTTATTTATTGCAAGTGCAGTCTTGTTTTTTGGTTTGTTTCCGCGGTGAGTCGGACTCACCAAACCCCAACAAGTTTTCCTAAAACTCATTGGCGACTCCTACTAGTTTCTTACAAAAAAGTGTGATGAGAGTATCATTTCTAATTCAAGGTCTCCCAAAAAGTCAAGAATTCAAATCCTAATACACCCTAACAAGTGTAAAGTCTTGGGCTTCTAAAGGGCCATGGGCAACTATGGAGAAGGATCCCCTACGATGGGAACATC
The DNA here is from genome assembly GCF_948465745.1 of Chenopodium album. Taxonomy (NCBI): domain Eukaryota; kingdom Viridiplantae; phylum Streptophyta; class Magnoliopsida; order Caryophyllales; family Amaranthaceae; genus Chenopodium; species Chenopodium album. The sequence continues at coordinate 39,783,401 of NC_137838.1, forward strand.
CTCCTTACATGTGTCATCATCTCATTAAACTTCTTATCACTCACCGCGATGTAAGTGTTCAAAAATTTGTTTGATTTTCAATGATCTCATCTAAGTTAGTTATAGAAAATGGGGGTTGAGCATAGGAATTATCACCATTGCCTGAAGGTTTTTGGAGCAAATTTGGGCGGGGGTCCCCTTTGATTGTTGTTTTGAAAATTTCCCCTATTTTGATTGTTCCAATTACCTCGTCCTTCATTGTTGCCATCATTTTGGTGTTGTCCACTAAAGCCATGAGATTGGCCTTGATTTCCATACCCTTGTCCTTGGTTTTGATTACTATAACCTTGATTGTTATCGTTACCTCAAAAACCTTGATTTCCTTAGTTCCTATAACCATCATTGTTGTAGTTATCAAAACTCCCTTATTGGTGAGTATTTCTAGTCCCAAAATTCCTTGGACCATCAAATATTTGTCCATAGTTATTGTTAGAAACAAAATTCACTTGCTCACAATCATTATTTTCAACATCTTCAAAATTCTCAATAGCATGTGGACGACTAGAGGAGTCATGGTCATATGACCCAGTAACATCACAAAAGGCACATCCACTTGGCATATCACTTAAAGTAGAAGGAGGAGTAGAGTTAGAAGATGTACCTCTCCCTTTAATGTGGGAGGAAAGACTCGTTGCAATTAAAGAGGCACTCTCTAGCTTGGCCTTTATTAATGTCATCTCCTTCCCAAAGTTTGAGATTTATGAAGACAAGTTATTAATTGCATTGAGATGGTCAACCGATTAAACCGTTGAGACACTCTTGCTTGTAGACTCTCTCTCTCTCTCTCTCTCTTGCCAATCCATGTAGTGACGAACTACATCCTATATTATATCAACAACTTCTTCCTCAGTATTGTTCATAATCGGGCCTCCGGCATCAAGACATGACTTCCCTTGTGGACTCAATCCTCCATAGAAGATTTGTATGATTTGGTAGGTTGGGATTCCGGTAGACATTCTCGTTGATACTCCTCGTATCTTTCCCATGCCTCATACAAACTCTCGCTAGGCTTTTGCTTGAAACTTTGGATTAGAGTTCTTACCTCGACTATCTTCTTTTGAGAGTAAAAGCGAGAAAGAAACTCTTTAGTGACCTCATCCCAAGTTCTTAAGGTATTAGGCTCCACTTCCTTATCTAGCAACTTCAAAGATCCTCCGATTAGAGAGAACGGGAATAGATTGAGCCTTATGAATTCTTGAGAAACCCCATTAGCCTTGATTGTGTTGTAATAATTCTCAAAATCTTTAAGATGATTTAGTTGGCTTTCGTGCTTGACACCACTAAATTTCCTTCTTTCAATCATTGTTATCATCGCCAGTGTTGTTGGCGGAGCAATACCACTCTAACTCTATAGGCACCGGGGGTTCCAAAATCCTTCAAAGCAACTCTTGGAACTTCACCCATTCTTCTTTGTTCTTCTTCGTGAAATTCTTTTTCATTTGAAGAGTTAAAACTCAAGGATCATCTAGCAACTCTTATCCTTGCAATTGTTTTCTTAATCTTCGGATCAAAAGGTACTAAAGTCCTTCCTCTTTTCCTATGCATACAATCTCAAAGAAACAATTAGTAGCACGGCTACAAGTGTAACTCAAAAGAGAAAAATATTTTTGTATTTTTGAAATGAAATCAAATAGACTAAACAACAATAGCAAACAACTACGCCATTCCCCGGCAACGGCGCCGTTTTGACCGAGAGGTGGATTGTAGGTCGTTGAAACTAAAACTCCTCTAACAAAACTAAATTTATAACTAAACCTACACCTGGTAATAGGGCAAGTTCAAGTCGAACCACTAGGAATGGGGGAAAGTTAGCTATTGCCAAAGTAAAGCTATTTCGAAGCGTAAAAGGTAGTGTAGGTTATCTAATTCAACTAAACAAACAAAGTAAATCACAAAGCAAATCAATATATCAAACACTAAGGATTTAGGATCCACATATTCTTGCAATGGACACACACACTAATCGGGATGGTGACGCAGGGAAAATATAGGCCTAATCTACCCTCCCTTAGAGCCAAACAAAATTTATATACACTCGACCAACCTTATACGAGAATATGGTAAGTGAAGGGTCGAACCCAAAGGAATGAATAGGCACAAGCTATAGCCTAGGTAAAGCTACTTCGAAGATTGTTGTAAGAAATGGTTAGTAACTAAGGTATCAAAAAGTTAGTTAAATCGAGAAATTCAATATGCTAAACACTAGGGATATAGATTCCACATGAAAACTCCATGATTATGCTAATTGATGGATGACTCAATCGATTCAAACATTGCAAAGGACAAACAATAGTTGCAACTAATGGAATCCAAAAGCTATCTCCTATAAGCCAAGCTAGGGTTCACTATGAATGGCTAACAAGGAAATCACAATCAAAATCAATCAATTAAAGAAATTCTCAAATCAAGGGTTCATGTCATTGAAATTTGCAATGCAATCTTGATTAATCTTATAGATTGATCACTCCTAGTCTAATTAATCACATGCACAACTATGTCAACCAATTTAATTGCAACAATTCAATCAAGTATCATCAACTAGCAAAAATCATCAATCAAGCATGCTTCCCTTTCTCCCTAGCAACTAATCTACCCACTAATCATGGTGGAATTGGAAAACAATACAAATTGAATCACAAACATTATTATTTCAAATTTAATCAAGAAGAAAATCAATCATTCAACAATTTCTCAACCAAAGATCAAAATTCAAATCAAACATTCAAGAATTAAAGAAAATTTCAATAAAAGTAAATTCAAAGGAAAGAAATCTCACAAACTTTCATTGATTTGAAGATAAAATCCAAGATCAAGTTAAAATCAAAGATAAAATTGAAGTACAATCAAGTAATCCTAAGCTTCTCTCTCTACTATTTATGGAAAATAAGTCTCAAATACAAATAAAGTCATCTCCCTAAATTATGGAAAAGTCAAAACTTATATGTAACAAATCGAGCGAAGGGAGGCGGAGCCCCTCGTGCGCAACCAGGGTTGCCACGCGCGCACAACAGGGTCTGTGCGTACGCATAGAGGGGGTTGCGTGCGCGCACCCCTGTTGTGGTGCTCATGGCTCGCCTCCCTTGCTTGCTCGATCAATATTCTCTCTCCCAAGCATCCCTATCATCGGTGCACTCAAGGCGATGCCCGCGAGAAGGGCATCATCTTATTCTCCAAGCACTTGTACACTCCGGACCTAATCATTGCTTCCTCGGTGCTTGTGCTTGCGGAGCTAGCTTGGTTTGCTTTAAATTGCATGCTTGGATTCTCTAACTTAGCTCCGTCAAATTCCTTGAATGCGCTCGAGCTTCTTCCTTGATAATTAAACCTTGGGAAGCTCGAAACACCTACAAAACAAGCCAAAGAAACGAAGAAGCGAGAGAAATAACCAAGAAATGAATAAAATAATAGGAAAATCATCAAAAGCACACATTTCTCTAATCTTACACACAAACATGGAAAACAAGCATCGATATGTAAAAATAAGACATAAAAGACTAAAAACAAGCATAGAACTATGAAGAAAACCTAGCCTAAGAGTACCATAAATGACACTCATTAAATTCCCCTAAGTTAGACTTTTGCTCGTCCTCGAGGAAAACAAATCAAACATAAAGGAAGATGATGACATTTTTTAAGCTAAATAAGAAATGAGAAAATTAGAGAATAAGAGAATGTACACCAACTCATTTTTGTAGGAATCACGGTCAATTTTAGTAATAAATGACAATCCATTTAAACCTCTAGATCGCTCTAGAGGACGAGTAATGCTCTCGTAAGGGTTTCCTAAGAGATTAACCCATAACTCTTAAGTAAAAGGAGGCAAAGCATAAAAAGAGAAAAGAGAAAGTTAAGGCTTAAACGAAACAGAGGTTCTTCTACAATGGTCTTTTGCAAATGGTCAAAACACGAGAGGATACCAAACTTCCTAAAACAAACATTGGTAAGCACGTTCCGAGATATCTAGGATTGATTGAAACATAGGACATGCTAAGCATAGAGAACTAAAGAAATGCAATTCACTTTCATCTCAAAATATTTTAGCACATTCTCCCAATTAGCTTCAAATCTACTTTTAGCAAGCATCTCTATAGTTCCTCGAAGGAACCCGAAAAGGTAATCTATTTGAGGTTTTTCATCATCTCAACTATTGCATGCCACTCTATAAGCTTGACCTACATCTCCCTCCACCAGTTAGTGACTCAACCACAAAGGTCAAAAGGTCTTGGATAGGGTTACAATGTAAAGGCGAGAAAGGTGAGGGTAGGTTAAAATTTGAAATTTGGTTGTACATCTAAGTTTTGAAGCAAAGATTTGCCAAATCTCAACACCAAACAAAAACACATCACCCCAAAGCTTATTCAAAGCTAATAATCACAAACATATGTAAAAAAAACGTAAGACGGTTCACCCCATGCTAGAATAAAGCATTGTCTTCAATGCAAAAGAAAGGGAGAAACAAACTTACATCAAAATATTTTTTGAACTTTCTCATTTTCCACCTTTTCATTATCTCACTATTTTTTCAATTTTTGCCAAATCATTTCAATGTGCTTTTCTTTTTTCTTCTTTTTTCATTTTTCATCGCACTTTATTGTCCTCGCCTCTTTTAACTATGGACGGCTTTTTCAACATTTGCATTTGCTTTTTATTAACACAATATTTACAACACATGCTTGCTTTAATTATAAGAACCAAACAATCCATTATCTTCCATCAAAACTCAAACATAAGAGACCAAATGCTTCACAAAAACCAATGTTGGAAACAAAAATTAAACAAAAGGCTCGGGATCTAAAGATGTTGCTTGAAAAGAAGGGTATACGGCTAAAATGGTTAGCAATTAGGAAAATGAAAACCGAAAATAGAGATAAGAAAACTATCTTAGAAAAGGAAAAATTACCACCTCGAAAAGATGCCTTTGTCCTTCCTAAATGGCTCGGTCGTAATCTCGGAAGATGAAAGTCAAATTGTAGATAAAGCATACAATAGTCAAGGATCCAAACGCCGCACATATAGAATATGGAGAAGGCTAGAAAAACATGAAACCTCACAAGGTTATGGAAAAATTCACTATAATCTTCAAATTCAACAAAGGGATGCAATTGTAAATTTTCAAAAATAATAGAATCCGGCTTCAAGGTCCCAAGAGTTCTAAATCGTGCAAACCATTTGTCCTTAGTAAGAGTGATAGCCTAAAGTGCAAGTCCCCGGCAAAGGCGCCATTTTTACGTAGGGAAAATGTAGGTCGTTTTCTACCCTCCCCTAGAGCATATGGTAAGTCAAGGGTCGAACCCAAAAGAATGAATAGGCACAAACTATAGCCTAGGTCAAGCTACTTCGAAGATTGTAGTTATAAATGGTTGGTAGCTAAGGTAACAAAAAGCTAGATAAATTGAGAAATTCAATATGCTAAACAATATAGGTTCCACATGTAAGCTCAATGATTATGCTAATTGATGGATGACTCAATCGATTCAAACATTGAAAAGAACAAACGGTAGTTGCAACTAATGGAATCCAAAAGCTATCTCCTATTAGCTAAGATAGGGTTCACTATGAATGGATAACAAGGAAAATCACAATCAAATTCAATCAATTAAAGTTATTCTCAAATCAAGGGTTCATGTCATTGAAATTTGCATTGCAATCTTGATTAATCTTATAGTTTGATCACTCCTAGTCTAGTTAATAACATGCACAACTATGTCAACCAATTTAATTGCAACAATTCAATCAATCAAGTATCATCAACTAGCAAAAATCATCAATCAAGCATGCTTCCCATTCTCCCTGGCAACTAATCAACCCACTAATCATTGTGGAATTGAAAAAAAATACAAATTGAATCACAAACATTATCATTTCAAGTTTAATCAAGAAGAAAATCAATCATTCAACAATTTCTCAACCAAAGATCAAAAATCAAATAAAACATTCTAGAATTAAAGGAAATTGAAATAAAAGTAAATTCAAAGGAAAGAAATCTCATAAAATTTCATTGATTTGAAGAGGAAATCCAAGATCAAGTTGAAATCAAAGATCAGATTGAAGTACAATCAAGTAACTTAAGCTTTTCTCTGTACTTTCTCTCTCTATTTATGAAAAATAAGTCTCAAGTACAAATACAGTCGGCTCCCTAAAAAAAGAAAAGTCAAAAGCTATATATAAGAAATCGAGCAAAGGGAGGCAGAGCCCCTCGTGCGCACGTACCAAGTCTTCCACGCGAGCGCACAACAGGGTTTGCTTGCACGCACAAAGAGGTCTTTGCGCGTGCACCCTACTATGGTGCTCGTGGCTGGCCTCCCTTGCTATCTCGATCAAACTTCGCGCTCTCGAGCATCCCTGTCATCGGTGCACTTGAGGCGATGCCCATGAGGAGGGTAGTTTTTATTCTCCAAGCACTTGTACACTCCGGACCTAATCATTGCTTCCTTGGTGCTTGTGCTTGCGGAGCTAGCTTTGTTTGCTTGAATTGCATGCTTGGATTCCTGAACTTAGCTCCATCAACTTCCTTGAATGCGCTCGAGCTTCCTCCTTGGTAATTAAACCCCGGGAAACTTGACACACCTACAAAACAAGTCAAAGAAACAAAGAAGCGAGAGAAATAACTAAGAAATGAATAAAATAATAGGAAAATCATCAAAAGCACACGTTTCTCTAAACTTACACACAAACATGCAAAACATGCATTATCATGTGAAAATACAACATAAAAGCCTAAAAACGATCATAGAACTACGAAGAAAACCTAGCCTAAGAGTGCCATAAATGACACTCATCATTTGGATATTGATTAATCCCAATATTGCAAGAAAAGATAGACAATGCAATCAAAAGACCTCAATAAGCTATCTCCTAGAGGTCTAACTAGCGCCAACTAAGAAAGACTCTGCTAGGAACGCCACAAATGAAGCTCAATCATAAATGTGAGCTACAAATCAATGGTTAGTAATAATGTAGGCACACAATGCAATCTATTATGACAATTAAAGTTAGCTACTCTTTAACTAATCACACACATGCACAAAATCAATCAACAAATTTAATCACAATGCTAAATCAATCAAAAACTCCCAATTAGCTATGATCCATCACCCAAACATGCTTCACCACATCTCTAGAGAGTAAACTACTCACAATCCATGGAAAAAATCAAAATCAAAACTAAGCTAATCAACAAATTCATCATCATCATTTCAATCAAACAAATTCAATCAAGTAATCAACAAACTTGAACAATCAACAAAAAAACGAAATCAAAAGCTAAAGATTGCATTAAAGTAAAAGAAATCCTTACAAACTTTGGTGGAATTAAAGGAAAATGTGCTTATAATCATCAATCATCAACCATGAATTTCTGTCTCTAAAAATCTAACCTAATTCTCTAATGAATTCCCTCAAAACTTCTCTCTAAACTACTACAATCTACTTCTCTTTCTAAAAGTGAATTCTACTTCTAAAGATGAATTCTCCCTCTAAAAATAGAAGAAAAGTCTGTATATAGTAAAACTAACAAAGAGAAGTTAGTTAGATCGTGCAAAACAGACCCGTACAGGCGCGACCTTCTTAAAGAGGATGCGCGGCCACACAAAAGAGGGTAAGGAACAGGGGAAGCAACAAGCACGTACGCGCTAAGGCCACGCTCGCCCGCGCCACTAGGCCGCGCGCTCGCGCCATTGCCACGCGCGCCCGCACCTAGGAACATGGCATCTTCTTCCCCTTCAACTCGACGCTCCTCGTGCGCTCCAATTAATGTGCTTGATGAACACGGAGCATGACAGAACCTAAAACAAATTGACGGTGAGTTCAACATCAGAATCTCTGCCCCCACGGCTTAAATGCACGGCCTACGGTTACTTAGAACTTGCGTATCTCCATACTTGGGTTTCAAATGGAAGATACTAGGCATCCTAGTCAATGCAAGACTCGGGAAGAAACCTCGGTTTGGACAACGATCTTAACTTGAAAATGAAAGAAAACAACTAAATAAAAGGGAAAAAGATAAAATAAACCAAGAAATGCATGAAAATGGAAAATCGACTAAGGAAAGTGCAAACTAAAGAAATAAAGAGCTAAACTAAGGAAAAAGGAATGAAAAAAAGCTATAAAAGCAATAAAAAATCACCTTAAAAAAGAACAAATGAGTATCATAAATGACACTCTTTAGTTTTGCGCACGCATGCGTGGGTCTGCACACACACAGCAGGGGCAGCCCTCACTCTCGTTTTTTATTAATTTTAAACTTACTCATTCGAATTCATTTTTTCAATCCTTCACACAAATTACAAAGATTAATTTTAAACTTACTCATTCGAATTTTTAGATTTTTGAACCAAGATTTTCGAGTTTTATTTGTGAAATTCGAATTTTGGTTTTTCGAATTTCTTCTTGGTGCTAGAATTTGGGTGTTTTAATTGGCTTATTACCTTTATTTCTTCCATTTTCAAGGGTTTTAATGCTTTATTGAGGTATGATTTCTTAATTCTTATTCATCTTTATCACCATTTTGAAGCTTGAAACACTTGGTTAGGCTTTAATGGTAGAACTCCATTGTTAGTTCTTTTTGCTAGTATTTTTTGTTATCTGATGATATTTGATGTTACTTTGAAGCTTTTTCATGTTGAAATTGTTTAATTTTCTAGAACTCTTGACACCGCTATTGTTGGTTATCTTTTTTTCTCATGTGTATTGTTCACAGTAGCATTATTTCTTTGTATATTCACTATCAATATTGGTCAATTTTGCTTATGATGTTCATGAATTTTTGCTTCTATGATTAACTTTTTCCATAGAAATTTGTATTGGTTGCTTCATAGTTCTGATTGAATATTTCTTTGTTGCTACTATACTAGCCATGGCATTAGTTCTTTATGATAATTCTTAATCATCTATTTTGGGGTCATTTTTGTGCTTCAATTTCTTAGGCTATTCATTGCGATACTTTGGTGATTGTCTTATTTCTTATGCACTTGTGTGTGTTTATCCCCAATTCATTATGAATCTCTTATGCTTGCCCTTATTCCCTGTAGATGGTTCCTTTGTACTGCAAGAGAAGGGCCCAACACAACCCCATCACGGCATGTTGTTCCTCCTCTTCCCGAGGTGGTTGAAACCTGTGGTATTGATTTTGCAAAGGAGCTATATTGGGAGAGGTTTGTTCAATTGACAAAGAGGAAGCTCAAATTGACAAGGATGTTTGGCTTCTTGTAAAGAATTTGGGGCTTTTAGAATTTTTGGATCTCAATGCGCCCACTTATGCCCGGTTGACTTTTGAATTTCTCTCTTCTCTCGAGGTGATAAGAGTCAATAATGGTGATTCTTCAAGGACTTTATCATTCAAACTATTCAATAATGATCATCGTATCTTGGAGTCTCAATTTGGTGCTTGCTTTAGATTTCCTACCTCCGTGGACGAAGATCATCTTGTGTACCCGGCTCATGGTAATATGAATGATGACCATGAATACAACGAGCTAAAATGGTGGCGATGCTTCTCCATTAAAGGAAAGTATGAGCCTCAAACTTCCAAAGCCGCATCCATTATTCAGCCAGCCATGCAATATTTCAATCGCATCCTCACCTATGCTCTAAGGATTCAATAGGTGCTATCTCACGAGAAGAGTTATGTTGGTTATGGATGGCCGACCATGATCGAGAAGAACTTGAGATGGGTTAACTTCACGCAACATTTGATAAATCGATTCCTTGATATTAGGGATGGTGTTTCACTTTCAGGTAGCATCCAACTTAGGGGCATGGTATCTGTTCTTACCCTTTGCCCCGATGACTCTTACAAAACCTTTCTTAGTGAGCTTCCGTCTATTAGTGATCCTCGTGAGCAGACCTCTTTGCACTACCTTAATATCTATGCCCTTATAATCAAAAGTTTCTTGAGCGCACCAAAAGGCTGAGCCTTTTCATTTGAAAATTTTCTCGTGTTCGGGATTGGTTTGTGATTCAAAGTAAAGAGGCCACCAATCGAAAGACAAAGAACAACACTCTTACTTGGAAAGTCTCGGAATGTAAGATTGATCTTACCCTTCGGCGGAAGATGACTCATTTTGATGAGTGTAATTTATGGAACTCATTTGATGAGTATTTAGCTTTTTTTATATTATTTACATAGCTTTCTTTCTTAATACATGCTTAGTTTTATGCATTTTCTCTTTATTTCCCTTTTCTCTCTTAGTTTGTGTTTTTATGGTATTTCTTGTGTTTTCTCCTTTATTTCTTTTCTTTTTGTGGTTGTAGGTATTAAACAAGGTTTGAGACTTTATTTTGGTGGTTTTCTATGATAGAAGATTCTTTAGAAGTAAGCTCATAGCATTGGGAAAGCTCAAGATGTAAGAAAGTGGATGCTCAAAGTTCTAGTTCTTGTCCTCTCAAGCCGTGCTCCCATGAAGAGGTGGTGTCCAACACACCGTGGAGGCCCACAGAAACTGCCACTATCATCATGCATCATCCAGAGCTCAAGGGCTCATTATTGAGCGCGTAAAACGGCTAGAAAGTCGGAAGAAAAACAAAAAATTGCGAGCGCGCATGCCATACGCGCTTGTGCGCAGCCCCCGTGCACGGGAGCTCCCCCTTGCCCGCGCGTGCGCTCCTCCCTATTTTCTGGCTTTGCTCGATTCCTTTTCCGCAGCTCTTATAAATGCCTTTCTTAACCCGATTTTTGTAAGAAGTTCTAGATATAATTTTGATCATAATTTTAGCTGAGTTGAGAGCTTCTCTCTCTCTAGTTTTAGGGTTAGTTTTAGGAGTAGATTTAGAGAGATAAAGTGAGAGATTTCCTTGGGGATTTGAGAGATTGAAGATCCAAGGTGTTAATTGTATTGAAGATCTCAAGAATAAATCAATGAGGATTTCTAACTCTATCTCATTTAATTGTTTTGTTTAATTTCATGTTTATTTTGTTGAGTAGTTTTTTTAGCTAGGAATTAGGTGAAACTTGTATGATTGATTGATTGTGGTTAATTTGGGAATTGCGTTAATTGATTGTTGAGATTAAAGTGATTAATGTAAGTTTTTGCATGTGTGTAATTCAATTAGGCATTGAGAATTATGCTAGATTGTATTGTAATTGCTAATGACACGGCCAATTGATTTAGGAATTGCAATTATCGATTGGTTTGAATTGTGTTTCTCTTAGTTTGTTATTCGTAGAGACATCTAGCTTAATGATTAGGAGATAGCTCTTTGATTCCAATTGATAGCTCTTATCATTAGTCTTCACAACCTTTGATTGGCATGTTCTTCTCAATTTGTTGCAATTGTCATGATTACTTGTTGATCCCCATTCCTAGTGTTTTATTTATTTGTTTGGTTGTTTGTTTTTTAGTTGTTAGTGTTATTTCTCCACCTTCAACTTTGACCTAGCTTAGGCTCATAATTGAGAGCTCTTGAACATAACCATTCCTTTGGTTTTACCCTTGACTTACCTCTATACTTGTATTTAGGTTTGTTAAGTGTTTTTTAATTTAGTTTAACTTAGAGAGAATTAGTCAACGACCTAGTCTTTCCCGTCATTAAAATGGTGCCATTGTCGGGGAACGGTGTCTATGTTTGAGTGTTTTTTATTGCTTGTGTCTAGGTCTTTGTATATACTTTTCTTTTATTTGATTTTTTTATTTTTTTATTTTGTTTTTTTGTAAAAAAAAAGAAGAAAAAAATGGCATGTCTCTCGTTTCCTCAATATAACAATGAGCATTTTTGTGAATATTCCAATAGACTTGAGGGATTTTTGGACTATAATTGTAGTAGTCTTTGAGAGGCTTGCGAGGTTTGTTATTTTGGTTTGAATGAGCAAACAAGGAATGTAGTTGAAAGCATGCATAGTGGTGAATTTAGAGCATTGTCAATTGATGATGCTTGGGAAATCTATGTTTTGTTTTCTTGGAATGTTTATAATAGGGGTAATCATGTTTCTAATATTAATGTGCAATGTTTTGATACTTCTTATGTTATCATGAATTCCCATGAATTGTCAAATGATCCCATGAGTGAACAAATGATTTCAACTCTATTTCCTCTTTTATTCATGATGATGACGTGGATGCTCAAGTTGATGCTCAAGTTGATTATGCCTTCTTGTGATGTGCTCAAGTTGGTGCTCAAGTTGATGCTCAAGTTGATGCTCAAGTGGATGCTCAAGTTGATGATAATGGTGTGTTTCAGTTTTCTCCTTTAATTACCATGCCTTCTTGTGATGTGCTTTGTTCCCTTAATGATAAATCTCATATACTTGATTATGCCTCTACTCCCCAACGTGATGTATATGCTCATGATCTTAATGTTGATTCTTCCAATCTTGGTTGTGATCCTTCTTCTTCTTTTGTTGAACTTCAACCTTCTACACCTTTTGAATCTCTTGTTGATATTTTTAAAACTCAAATTAGGCATATTGAGCTTAGTAATGAGCTTAGGCCTAGTAAGGAGTCGATTCTTCATTATATGAGAAGTCAATTAGAGATGATGAAAAAGAGTGAGAAGTATTTTTAAGGAGGAAAGAAGGAGAGGTGGAGATCTAGAAAGCCAAGTATCATCTTTGATGATTGTTTGTGAAAATTCTAAATCCAATGTGTGTGATGAGGATGATGATGATGATTATGAGCAACCAAGAGAGGGTGAGGATCTCATTGGTGAGCATTTAAGTGATGGTGAAGGAGTTCTGAGTGAAGATAGTGCTGATTTTGAAAACCCCAACCCTTCTTCCCATCTTGATGAGTCTCTTGTGCATGATTGTGATTCTACTATCCATGAGCATTTGAACTCATTTGAGGTTATATCAAATAACTTCTTTGAGAGTCAAAAGAAAACCTATAGCCTTTAGAATGAGTTTATTGAGGATTTTTCATGGGAGATGGATGAGTTTGAAATGAATTTGCATCCATTCATGCATGTCTTGGGGACTTTAGGCTTTAAGGAAGTTGAGGGACTTATTGTTCATTGTTGTGATTGAGGAGATTATGTTGTTCCTCTTGGAAGTTGGATATTTAAGGGACATGGATATCATGAGTGTTTTTCTTTAGAGGTAACTATTATTGATTTTCATGCTCTTATTGATGATTTGAGGCATGGTGATGAGGAAGAGTTCATTTGTGAGACCATTACCCAATTCCTTTTTCTCATGTCCCTTTTTCAAGAAAGTTTAACCATATCCCCTACACTCCTATATCCTTCCCTTCTTTTGTCAATAAGCCAATTAGGGACCCCCTTGTCTATGATGATTTACATGTCCCTTATTCGTCTTCTATTGAGGAAAAGGGTGATTATGCCACCCAAAAATATTTTGAGGAGAGTTTGCCTTATTTTTTCTTCTTCTTCTTTTTCTTATTTGGTTGAATTTGCATTTGATTTTTTTTTCTTGGCATCTCTCTCCTCATGGGTGTGCAATAAGCTTGTTGCACATCCTCTTCCCGTCATTTGCCTACCTTCTTTCTTATGAAATCTGTAGTAGTGCATTTGACAAGCTCTTGCGCTCGTTGCAATATTATTTTCTAAAGCGGTCAAGCTTGGACCTTAAGCAAGCCTTTCTCGGGAAGTAACACGTGTTTTAATGCTTTTATTTTCTTTTCTTTTTAGAATAGATTTTTGTCTCATGGAAATATTTGTGTGCCTTTTGCTAGGTACATGACTTGATATACTTTGGTGCATTGGTTTGAATAAAGATTCAAGGAAGTATGAATCCACATTTGTTAGCATATGAAAGGGGAGATTCAATTCTAGAGTAAAGTAGTTTTGAAAGGTTTAATTGGATCATTTGTGGGTGGTTACACTCACCTTAATCCGGTAAAATCTTTCCTTGCCCCTCCTCTTATTGTTAGTGACTTGTCGGACATATGTTGGTATTGTTGGTTTGATTTTTTTCTTTTCCCCTCCCATGGATTCTTTGATTTATGTTTGAGCATGATTGTCTCATTCAAGCTTAGGGGAGGGTATTCTATCATGTTTGGTGGGATGTTGATTCATATATGCCATGCACATTTGTAGATGCATTTCCATGTTCTTTTATTTTGAAAAATTCCAAAAAGATATTCGTTTCTATCAAGGCAAATTTGCATCGTGTTTATTTTGTTCTTGCTTTGGACATAATACTTTTGGACTTGTATAGTTGAATGTTTCTCTTCTTAAATGGTATCAATGAACACGGTTTGAGAGTATGTTTTGTTGATTCTAGGATACAGTATGCTAAGCTAGTGTCATTAGAACTTTTGGGACCTTAAAGCCAGATTCACTAGTGGAAAAATTCCTATGTGTAACACCCTATTTTAAACGGACAAAGATATGCCAGTTACAATAAACCCATTCGTAACGGGCAAAATAAAAGCTCGTTACATTAAAGCTGCGTGAAGGGTATGTATTCGTAACGTTACAAATATTATATTATTCGTAACGTTACAAATATTATATTATTCGTAACGGGGAGCGTTTTGCCCGATACAAAAATAGCAATATTTGTAACAGGCAAACTTGCCCGATACAAATACAGTATAGTATAGAATAAATAAAAAAAAACCCTAACCCCTTACTCCCTTAGCCGTATAACTTCTATTTTCTCCCTCTCTCCTCAATCAACTCATTCTCTCTCTTCGCATTCTTGCAATGGAAATCGAGCTATTTTGTGTCGAAACAAGCTAGATCGTTGTCTAGGAAGGGATGTTGCTCCTCAAACTCCCAAGGTATTCGATATTTTCTTCTGATTTTAAGTTTTTTTAATTTATTTTTGGTGTTTTTTTCGCTAGATCTGGAGCATATATCTTGTTGTTTTTTTTCATCTAATTTCCCCCAAATTGATTTCTCAATTAGAGTTCCCTCACTTTCTGCTGAACTGCGTCCTCATTAGCCTTTGAATTTTAATTTGTTTCATTATTCTGGGTTTCTAATTTTTCTCCAATTGACAGTTTTTCATCGGGGTAAAACTCTAATTTTTGATAGAGTATATAGGGGCTTGTGGACATGAATTTTATTTTCAACTTGAGCTGCTTTCTTCCGTAAATCTGTCTAGGCTTCAAGGATGAGCTGATCAGGCCAGCCTCAAGATCTCAAGAAGTCTGTATTTTCCCCCTTTTTGTTGTTATTGTTTGAATTTCTATTTGATAATCAATTTATCTTTTGATTTTTCTACAAATTTGTCACTAATTTTATTTATCTCTGTTTTTTTTTTTTTTTTGGTGTTTCACAGGTACATGGACAAGAAGCTCCAAAGTAAGTTTTCACCATGATAATTCTGGTTCAATTTTAATTTATTTTTTTATTCTTTGTTTTTGATTTAATTGTGGGAGAAATTTGTGGGTATTGCTATTAGTGTGTGTTGATTTTTTGTTATGAATTTGTTGTAGCACCATAGTAGGATTGTATTAGAAGATTTGATGGATTAAAAAGCAAATTTTTTTGCAAAATTTTAGGTTCTTAAATTTGGGTGAATAATGATTAAGTTACATGTGGTGATAACCTGGATATTGATGCCAGTTAAGATATTTGTACAAGTGGAAAATTTGTGTTTTGGTTATATGAAATGGTTATTGGACTTTTATGGAGTAAAAATAAGAATTTTAAGTTGATATGATGAGTTAAGAGAGAAAATTGTTAGTGCAGCTATAAATTGCCTTACAAAGAGATACCCATAAAAACGGACCTTATTTGCCAGAAAATTCAGTAGAAAGCATAAAGGTTCGTTGCTAGATGGATATTTTGATTTGATTTGATTTTTTGGGTATAAATTATGAAGGCCATTGATAACCTTTTACAAGTCACACTAAACACTCAGCATGTAGGTATTGACCATTAAAAGGGATTTAAAAAAAAAAACCCTGTGCATGTAGGTTGCTGCAGTTGGTTAACCAGACACCATATTATAATACCATGAGCTCATGTGACTGGATTATGCAAGAATTTCTAAGGGACAGAACAACGGTTCAACAGTTGGTTGAGTTATTTGACCCTGTAGTTCTTGCAGTTGATGGTATTGCAGGGGAGCGTGTGTCAATGAGGGTAAGGTGCTGTAAACTGATTAGTGTTTTACAAATTATTCCTAGTATCACTTCTAAAATTCTAAGTTCTAACGGTAAGGTGCTGTTACTATCTTACTTCGTATGAAATTGACATGGTGGTTGTGTGTTTATTGGTTGGGTTGAGCTTGCTGCACTTCATGAAATTTTAAAAGACATCATACTCCCAGAAGCAACATTGCTTGAATAGTTGAATCTATTGGTTTTTAAAAACAGACCTTTCAGAATAATTAATGGAACTTTTGCAGTGTCTATCTCAAGTGCTTTCTAATAAAGGTGTAAGATACTTTGACATAAATAAATATGCTGTTAAAGAAAATAGAACTATATACTGGGAGTGGAAATATATTCTGAGACTGCAATTTATGTAAGAAGGTAGGACCCTACTTTTAGTATGATGGTCTAGTATTGATGCAGTATTACTTGGTGATGAATTTAGAGCATGTTTGGTATGGGCTTTTTATAGGGTTAGTAACGGAATCGGGTTACCGTTTCCGTTAGAAGATGTTTGGTTAAAGAGTTAAGTAATAGAAACCGTTTCCTTCCTCTAACCCATTCCATTACTTTGTTTCCACTGTAAAACTTGGGGAAACAAATCCCGTTTCTTTCCTCTATCTATTCTCTCTCCTCTCATACAACAGATCTCCCCACAATCCTCAACTTTGATCGATCGAAGCCACAAATTTGCTGATGAATTCTAAATTTCGTACTTCAAATTTCCAGAAATCAACAATCTCAAGGTTTGATCTCTCACTTTTTTGTTGAAGAACCCTAGTTTTTGAGTTGTGTTGAATTTATAAAAATTTTGTCTTATTGATAACGTTTTGATTTTTCTACTGTATATTGAAAGATTGCTATTTAATTTGATTTGCGATCTATATTTTTTCTTTGTGTTGGTTGCTATTTTCGATTTATGGTGTTAATTAATTTCTAGGGTTTTCTGTCCTAATTTTTCAGTTTTATTTAAGTTTTATTTTTCTCAATTGAATCTCCTGTTTTTTGCTTCATGACATTATTGCTAACATGATATCAATTTCGATTTTATGAAATAATACTTACTGATGTTTTGTAATGCAAATTTCGATTTTATGCTATTATAATTTGCTATTATTATTTGGCTTCTTTTCCCCCAAATTTCGATTTTATGCTTAATAGTAATACTTACTGATGTTTTGATCTGCAAATCAGCTTTGTTTAGCAAATGTCAATGGTAAATAATCAGCTTTGTTTAGCGAAAATCAATGTTTTGAGGCAGATTGTTAATGTTGTTTGATTGCTATTGCTTTGCTGGTTTTTAAGGCATATTGGGTCTCTAATTTTTGTTACTTGATTGCTATTGTTTTGCTTATGGACAAATCGACAACCCGAAAGTGCCGATACTATTCCCCTGCTGTTGCCCCTCCCCCCGTCTGCTATTTCCCTACTGCTTCCCCCTCCCCCCCCCCCCCCCCCCCCTTCTGCTATTCCCCCCCGATGCTGCCCCTCCCCCCTGCTGCTATGGTTTGGTGGTTTATGCATAATTTAAGTTCAATTATGTTGGCATCTAGGCTACCAAAAACAGACCACTAACTACCAATTCTATTTGGCATCTAGGCTAGAATATGTTATTTGGCATCTACCACTAATTTAATGCTTTGTTTATGAAATGATTATCCTGCTCTTGTTTAAGTTTCCAAAACTACTTTACACATAATTAATCATACACACGCTCACACATATTTAGAATTTTTTTTTTTTCAAAAATGGAGAAGAAATGATAATGTCTCTATGTTAAATGTTTGATTAGTGATTTTTGGAAGCTTATGATTGCTGTGTTGCTAAAGTCCTGTCCTGCATCAGTTCATTTACAAAAGTTATATGGGTGCTTTGGTAATGGATATAGACCTAAGATGCTGTGACAAGTGTTAAGAATATATAAATGAGCAAAATTTAGATGCGGTTCTAATAAGATATTTGCATGAGTTGAGTAGCGATCCGAAGTGGAAGTGTGAGAATGGGTTTAAAAATGGTTACATGAATAAGTTGGAAGAGATGATCAATGGTGTACTTCCTAATTGCGGCTTGAGAGCGGTTCCCCACATTGAGTCAAGGATCAAGCATTGGTCGGAGAAATATAATGCATTGGCGGAAATGTTATCCACCTCCGAGAAGAAGATTCTACAAGTAGATAAGTCGGTGTTCGACGGATGGGTAAAGGTATGAACTGT
The DNA here is from genome assembly GCF_948465745.1 of Chenopodium album. Lineage (NCBI taxonomy): Eukaryota > Viridiplantae > Streptophyta > Magnoliopsida > Caryophyllales > Amaranthaceae > Chenopodium > Chenopodium album. The sequence goes on from NC_137838.1 coordinate 39,801,654, forward strand.
AATTTTTGTTCTGTTCTGATGCTGCTCCCCTCCTTTATGCTGCCCCCTCCCTTATGCTGCTATCACCTTGCTGCTTCCCCCTTCCCTTCTGCTATTCCCCTGTTGCTGCCCCTCCTGCTACACTATCTCTTTGTTTGACATGTATTACAAAGTTCAGACACATTTTGGACTGTGTAAGTGCAACTGAGACTTGAACAAATTGTACATATATACCACTTTGAAATCTGATAATTACCAAGCTATGGTCAGTATATTTTTTGTGGGGATTGAATACTTCTGTGTTCTGATTCTTACTTAAACCCCCCTCTCTTTCTGCTGTTGTGACTCGGTGACATGTATTATTCAATATCTCTTTGTTTCACATGATTTGGATTAGTTAGACTTGCTGCCGAGTCATGGGATTTATCCAAATTGGTAATTTCAGATTAGTTAGACTACTAGTGAATGTAGTACCTTTTATGCTGTAACAAGACTACTAGTGAATGTATCACACAAAATATAATGAAACAAAGTAGTTTACTAGTTTATGTGAATGTATCATGCATGATGTATTATGTTTTTTTGTAAAAATAAAAAATGCTTAGTTATGTGAATGTATCATGCATGATGTATTAATTTTCTTCTGCGTTTGTGATTTTATATAAAGAACAAATCTTATTCTTTACATGTTTTAACTTGTTGTATTTTACATGTTATGACTTGTTGCAGACTCATAAGAAAGCTAAGGGATTGTTTGGAGTTCCTTTCGTTCATTATGACACTCTAGCAGAAATTTATGCAAAAGACAAAGCTACCGGAGATGCAAGTGAGTCGTTTGTTAATGCTATAGAAGATATGGATCAAGAGATTCATAAGCAACCATTGGATGTCGAGAGTGATGAAGAAGATGATGTGAATTCTACTCATTCGGACACTTATTCTTCTACAAGTCAATCCGGAAAACATCCCATGAAGATAGAGGATGATCATTCAACTCCTTCGAAAGTGGCAAAAGTGAAGGCTTCTACGATTCATTCTTCCGCAAGTGATTCCACTACTCAATCTAGAAAACGTTCTACAAAGGCGAAGGAGGCTAAGGTAAAGGGAAAGAACAAGGTAGATTTGAAGAGTTTTTGTAGGAATGATGATGATGATTTGGTGGCCTCCCTCCATGATGTTTCTAACAATTTTGGGAAGATATTTGAAAATATCAATGTTAATCTTGGGACTATGGCTAGTGCATGGTCTAAAGCGGAAGAAAGAGAGCAAATGATGGATGAAAAAGTGAACAAGGTTTTGGATGAGGTGATGAAGTTAGATGGAATTTCTCCATCCGAAGCTTTAGAGGTTGCTACAATTCTCATGGCGGAAGAACATAAGCTTCGCATCTTCTATCAAGCTCCAACTAATATGAAGAAACAATATGCAATTGATCTTCTTAAGAAGAAGTAGAAAGTTTTGTCCTAAGTTGTTATTGGAGTTAATGGTTTTTAAATGCTTTAATTTTTTTTTTATTATTTATTATTTATTTTTTATTTTTTGAGAATACTAGAATTTCAACGCTTTTGTAATCAAAAACTTATGTGACTTTGCCTATATATCTAGCATATGATATATTATGGTAATCGGTTCAAATATATATATTATGGTAATTAGTGTTGCTCTACATTGTATAATGTATATCAAAAGTTAGTCAAGACATAAAAAATTAGAAGGAAAACTATTTGTTTCCAAGTTATCTATGCCAAACAAGAGGAAAGGGATTAGTTATAATTGTTTAGGTTTCCTTAGTAATACCAAACAACTAGTAAGGGTAACACTATATATTACCCTTTCCCCTCCTAAATTGTTTCCATTCCCTTACATTTACTAATTTGATACCAAACACCCCCTTAGTGTATTCATGGTGTAGGAAGTTGCTTGTTATTCGCAGGCTTTATGATAATTGGTGTATTCATGGTGCAGGAAGTTGCTAGTTTGGACAAGAAATTATTAATCAAGAGCATGTGGATCATGTAGCCTTGGAGGTGTCTATCAATTCAGAAAGCTCTCCTTGTGGCATCTATTTGACAAATTCTGATCCGGAGCACAATGTCCTTAGAGAAAATATTAGTCCAAGTGACCTTAAAAGCCTCAACAATTATCCTTTCCACAACAAGTTGTAGGGCTCATAATCTTTATATTTATTTCGTTTAGAAAGTTTTAAAGAGTTTTGATCTATCCATTTGTCACTTGCAAGTTATATATAACATACATACATCCAAAGGTCAGTCAATCTTCAACCTTTCTAATCATATAATATTCCAAGAACAAACTTTATTAAGGTGTATTATTTTTTATTATTATTATGAAAATATCTTCATTATTTCCGGAAATAAAGTGACGTTTTGTGCTAATAACTATATTTTATATTATAAAGTCATTAAGAATTTTCTATAACAACAGAATATATGGTAGGTGTGAGTAATGTCATTGACTTCAATTGTATATGTTAAAATTTACTTAGTCTCCACAATTTGGGAAAACTTTAGAGTACAAATAATTACATGAATTTTATTATAAATAATATAAGAATTATCACATGTACAAGCAATTATGTGTTATGATTAGCTGTTTAATTACTTTAGGTTGTGTTTGGGAAGATAGATTTCATTTCAAATGCATCATTTGAATTATTGAATTTGAGTATTTCAAATGACATGGTTTACCTTGTCATTTGAAATCCTTACCTTCATGGGTTATTACTTGGTAGTTGTATAATTTGGGCAAATTCCTCATTTGAAATTGTTGGACATCCAAACACTATAATTGTCCCAATTCCGGAATTTCAAATGAAATTCTAGAATCCAAACATACCATTAAGTAATTTCAAATGTAATCATATTTGAGTTAATTGTTTGCATTGAGTTATTGCCTCCAACTTAACTTGTTAAAACTGTTGACTTTGAAAATGCCTAGACTTAAATTTATACTTTCAGTGGTTCTAATTTTGACTGTTACTGCACCTCAAGAACTGGATTCTCTAAAATTTTCAGAAGTTAGAGATGCTCTAGATGATAGATGCTAGTCCATTGTAAATATCATTTTAGTCATGTGATACCAATATGCCAATTTTAAAAAAAAATCCGAAGACTCTCAAACACTCATAATTTACGCAGAGGCTTTAAAACAATGTGGGATACATTTATTTACTTATTTGAATTCATTCTTTTGTATGATGCAGAAACTGAAGGTTTGAAGTCCAGAAATGAATCATTTGTGTTCACTGATACAGAAATTGATATGTTCTGGGATGAGATAGAAAAAGAAGAGGCCAGCAAGTTGCAAACAAAAGTTTCAGATATCACAATCTCAGTGAACGAGTATGAGGCTGTAAATGTTCATAAATGCCAGCCTGCTATTGGAGCTGACAGTGATCCTTGGTGAACAAAATCTTCAGAAAGTTAACGAGAGAGAAGAAAGGGGTGACAATGCTCTTGATTGCTGCTGTTACTACTGGCCTGTTGCTGTTTGTGCTTATAATGTATTTCCTTACTAAATTTTGTAATCAATAGCGTTTTGGACTTCTCAATAGGAGAGTTTATAATTAGCAAACAAAATTAGATTTGGTGTATATGTTATGTTTGATAATATGTTTGTGGCATGAAATATTTGGGTTTGTTATAAATTATTATAATAATATGGGTGGTAAATGGAAAGAAGAATGGGGGTATTTGTAACTAGCACCTAAAATGCTAGTTACAAATGCCCCTAACTTTTTGTCTTATTTGGAGATTATTCGTAACGGGCATTGTAATTGCCAGTTACGAATAACTACTTATTCGTAACGGGCACTTACAATGTGCGTTACGAAAAAGTACTTATTCGTAACGGGCACTTACAATGTCCGTTACGAATAAGTACTTATTCGTAATGGGCATTTCAAGTGAGTTATTTGTAACGTGCATTTCAGTTGCCCGTTATGAATAAGTTGTTATTTGTAACTGACGGTGCCCGTTACGAATAACAATGGTATCCGTAACGGCCGCATACGCAACGGACGCTGCCCGTTACGGATGGACCCTTTTTGCCCGTTACGGATAGCCTTTTTTCCACTAGTGATTCTATTTGTTTTTAAAATTTTGCAATTACTCCTTTTTAGTGAATTTGAAACTAATAGTCAGTTACTGCTACAACTATGTGAGGTTTCTTTCTTTTCAAACTTTCTACATATCTTACATGAGCAACATATGGATCCTTTACTATTTTATGCTTTATCTAGAAATTGAATCTTGTCTCCTGAGATCACGACCGAGCAATTTAGGAATGACAAAGGCATCTTTTCGGGGTGGTAATTTTCTTTTTTCTAGGACAGTTTTTTTTATCTTTATTTCGGGTTTTTGTTTGCCTACTTGCTAACCATTTGAGCCTTATACCCTTAATTTCAAGCCACATCTTTAGCTTTTGATGAGCCTTTTGTTTCATTCATGTTCCCATCATTGGTTTTTGTGAAGCATTTAGTCTCTATTTTTGGAGTTTTGGTGGATGAGAATGATTGTTTAGTTCTTTTGACAAAAACAAGTTTGTGTTGTCGATATCTTCCAAATAGAAAGCAAATTTAAAGTTGAAAAAGCTCTCCATAGTTAAAAGAGGCAAGGACAATAAAGTGAAAAAAAAATTAAAAAAAAAGTTAAAAAAGCAAAGCAATTTCAATAAGCTTTGGCAAAAGTGATAAAATGTAAAAAATAAAAAAAAAGTTCAAAAATATTTTGATATAAGTGTCTTTCTCCCTATTTTTATCATTGAGGACAATGCTTTGTTCAAGGTTGGGGGGAAGCGTTCCTACGCTTTTTGTATTTATGATTGTGATTTTGGCTTTGAATAAGCATGGGGGTGTTGGTGTTTTTGTTTGGTGATTACTTGGTTTTGGTTTTGAGATTTGGCCAATCTTTGCATCATAGTTCAGGTATACCTCCAAATTTCAAAATTTAGCCTCCTACCTTCACACTTTTTGCCCTTACATTACAACCCTTCTCAAGACCTTTTGACCTTTTTTGTTGAGTCACTTGTCGGTGGATGGAGATGTATGTCATACCTATAGAGCGGTATGCAATAGTCGAGATGTCGAGTAGCTTCAAACTTCTTTATTTTCCCGTTCCATTGAGGAATCATTCAGATGCTCACTAATGGTAGATTTGAAGATAATTGGGTGAATGTGTTAAAAATGTTATGAGATGAGGGCGATTTGTGTTTCTTTAGTTCTTTATGCTTAGCATATCCTATGTTTCAATGAACCTTGGATATGTTGAAACGTGCACTCCCTTACTTGTTTAGAAAGAATTGCATCCATTTATGCCTTTTCATTTGCAAAAGTCCACTCATGAACATTTGTTTTCTTTTCTTTTCTTTTTGTTTCTTTTTTTTTTATGCTTTGCCTTGTTTGTTTGGTTTGTGAGAGTTATGGGTTAATCTCTTAGGAAACCCTTACGAGAGCATTACTCATCCTCTAGGGCGATATAGGGGTTTAAATGGCTTGTCTTTAGTTGCTCAAATTGACCATGATTCCTACAAAAGTGAGTTAGTGTATATTATTCTTGTCTTCTCTCTTTACCTTTTTTTCGTTTGAATAAGTTTATCATTTTTCCCATACTTGCTTTGGTTTTTCCCAAGGAGGAGCAAAAGTTAAGCTTGGGGGAATTTGATGAGTGCCAAATGGAAATCATTTGATGAGTATTTTGCTTGTTTTTACCTTCTTTTCATAGCTTTCTTTCTTAATAAAAGCTTAGTTTTATACATTTTCTCTTTATTTTCCTTTTCTCTTTTGTTTTGTGTTTTTATGGTTTTTTTTTTGTTTTCTCCTTTATTTCTTCTCTTTTCGTGGTTGCAGGTGTTGAACGAGGTTTGGGACTTGATGTTGGTGGTTATCTAAGTTGGAAAATCTTTTGAAGTAAGCTCATAGCATTGGGAAAGCTCAAGATGCAAGGAAGTGGATGCTCCATGTTCTAGTTCTTGTGCTCTCAAGCCGTGCTACCATGAAGTGGTGGTGTTGAACCCACCTTGGAGGCCCTTTGAAACTGCCACTATCATCATGCATCATACGAAGCATAAGGCTCATTATCGAGAGTGTAAACTGGCGAGAAAGTCGGAAGAAATCCAGCAAAGCGCGAGCGCGCAGCCCCTGTGCGCGGGCGCGCTACCCTTGTGTGCGGGCTCGCAGGCCCCACGCACGGTCGCGCAACCCTTGTGCACGGGCTCACGCGCCACAGGCACGGGCGCACTTGGCTCATGTGCGAGCGTGCACCTTTGCCCGTGCGGGCGCTCCTCCCTGTTTTTCGGCTTCACTAGATTCCTATTCCACACCTATAATAAATACCTTTCTTAACGCGATTTTTGCAAGAAGTTCTAGATATAATTTTGATCATAATTTTAGATTATTGTAGAGCTTTTCTCTCTCTAGTTTTAGGGTTAGTTTAAGGAGTATATTTAGAGAGAGAAAGTAAGAGATTTCATTAAGGATTTGACAGATTAATGATCCAAGGTGACAATTATATTGAAGATCTCCATAATCAATCAATGAGGATTTCTAACTCTTTCTCATTTAATTGTTTTGGTTAATTTCATGTTTGTTTGGTTTGAGTTTGATGTATGTTTGATGATTAGTGTAATTATTCTTCATATTTTGGTGATTCTTGATTCCTTTAGTTGTTTGTTGATAGATGGTGATACTTGAGTAGTTGTTTGGCTAGGAATTGGGTGAAACTAGTATGATTGATTGATTGTGATTAATTTGGGAATTGTGTTAATTAATTGTTGATATTAAAACGATTAATGTAAGTTCTTGAATGTGTGTAATTCGATTAGGCCTTGAAAATTATTCTTGATAACTTTGTATTTTCTAATGATACGACCAATTGATTTAGGAATTGCAATTATCAATTGGTTTGGATTGTGATTCTCATAGATTGTGATTCTCCTAGTTTGTTATTCGTAGAGATCGACATCTAGCTTAACGATTAGGAGATAGCTCTTTGATTGCAATTGATAGCTCTTATCAGTAGTCATCACAACCTTTGATTGACATATTCTTCCCAATTTGTTGCAATTTTCATGATTACTTGTTGATCCCCATTCCTAGTGTTTTATTTACTTGGTTGTTTGTTTGTTAGTTGTTAGTGTTTTTTCTTCACGTTCGACTTCGACCTAGCTTGGGCGCATTATTGAGAACTCTTAAACATAACCATTCCTTTGGGTATGACACTTGACTTACCTTTATATTTGTATTTAGGTTTGTTAAGAGTTAATAAATTTAGTTTTACTTAGAGAGGATTAGTCAACGACCTAGTCATTCCCCTCGTCACTTTTGCGCAACAATTCCGATGATGCCCCTCTAAAGGATTTTCAAACCATTCCCCCGGATGAGCGGGGAGGTATATATCTCTATCCCTTCTTCTACTTCCTCCTATCCTCTTACTTCACTTTATTTTCTAGTTGCATGCTAAGATTAGCCCTATTGGTAAATGTAAGGAGGGTGTTCCCATCGTAAGGGGATCCTTCCTTAGATGCCCATCGGCCCTCTAAAAGCCTAGGACTTTACACTTGTTAAGGTGTAGTAGGATTTGAATTCCTTACTGTTTGGGGGACCTTGAATTAGAATTGATCTTGTCATCACGCTTTTTTATAAGAAACAAGTAGGGAGTCGCCAATGAGTTTTAGAAAAACTCATCAACCTCGTTCGTGACTTTCTCCAATGTGGAGTTCATGGGATAATTAGCATGAATCGTAAGTTTACCCATCCCCAAATTAGTATACATAAACCAGAAATGAGTTTGGGATCGAGGGTACTAAAATAACGTTCTTTTTAGGGAGGAATTGCTATTCTAGCCCTAGTGCGACCTCTACTAGCTTTTCCTTTTTCAAAATTTCATCACCAAACAATATATGCAACGTGATTCCTAAAAATAAGTTAATTGATTTTATTTACACGCATTAATCATGAAGGAATTACATTGCAAAAGTCGTTATTCTTTTTTTAATCAATATTCGTGTAAGAACAATAAATAAAAAATATTCGCCTTGTCTTAAGTGATAAAACAACAATTAATTATTCAAATTCTAGTCTTGAGTAACGAAAGAGTACTATGTGAATAAATTAATTAAATTTTTTTTCAAAGTGATCAAACAACACTATTTATTCAATTAAAGTTATTTAAACAATAAAGGAAAAGTGATTTATCTAAGTGCTCAGGAAACTAACCGTTCTTCTTTTGTGTTAAATCTCTGTTTAAAGTGTTTATGGTTTTTCTTTCTTCTTTTTACCTCCAAGGACATCAATGGATTAAATTAGGGTTGGAAAGTATATGGGAAGAGAGAAGAAAAAGTAGTATGATAGTAAGAGAAGTCAAGAGATTAGGGTTTTGAGAATACCAGGGTTTTAATTCTGAATTTTTGGTCCCCGTAATACTGAACGAAGACCCCTATTTATAGGCATAGTGATCTAGGTTTAGGGTTTTAGAGCCACGCCGTCAGGTGGCGTGCGCAACTCTACGAGTGGCGCTGGGTTCCGTGGCATCTCAATGAGTTGCGCTGGTTTGCGGTTTGCCCTATACAAAAACATGTTTAACTTCCACATCTTTTGATTGCAGAGTTGGATTAAGGCGTGTAAGATATCATTGGAAAGATCTGAATGTCTACTTTCCAATGCTGTTAGAGTTAGTTCAAAATATGTTCTGGATCTAAAGTTATAGCTGTTAGAGTGCAAGGGTGTCGGTTTTAGGGCCTGGTTTACTGTTTTGATCATAACCTCTTCATTTTAGGTCGGAATTGGGCTTATAATATACCTTTAGAGATCTATTTGAAAGGTTTATCCATCTGTATTGGCCTTGCATTAGAACTTTATGTTTGGTTCATCTATTTGGCTCGGTTTTTCAACAATGTATGTTCCATTGGATCCAATCATTGCATTAAATGCATTTAGGTCCGTTATTAATCATGTTTAAACATGTATGTACATGTTTTAGGCCTAATTAGTAATCGGACAAGGCTTCAAGATATATTGGTCTCAAATATGGATTTTAACTTACTTCTAATTTCTTTTCATAGTCCATAAACATTTTAACTTTGATCTAACATGAAGAACGGATTTTTGTAACATCATCGCACTTCCTTTTGGGACAAGAGACCAAAATTAGGTGTCTACAGTAATCCCCCACTTTGATTGAGTCTAGAAAAGACTATGATAAAAGTATTCAAGGAAATAAATCCGAGACTCATTCTGCGAAGTTCTCAAAGAACAAAGAATCTTTTAGAAATGTTAAGGATGTCGATCCTTGATTCTAAGTGTTTGAAACAAGTAGCTATTAAGGCTAGAAAAAGTTATCTCTAGTCTCAACGCGCTAAAGAATCTAGATTGATCCTTTGCATTTGTAGAACACTAAGTAAAGGTGTTCTAGGTAATTTCAAGTCATGAGAAGAGATCGGTTTAAAAAAGGAGTAAAGGGGATGATTTCCTCTCAATCATGTCATCATTGGTCTAAAGTCCCTGGATAAGTCATTGAAACTTTAGCCTGACTTTAACGAAGTAAAAATATAAAAAAGGTGTTTTCAGCATTCGAGCCTAGACGTTTTCGGCATTCGAGCCTAAATGTTTCGGCATTCAAGCCTAAATGTTTTGGTTTTCGAACCGGATGTCCACAAGATAGAAATACATGTCTCAGGACTGGAGGCACATATCCAAATCCAGTGAGAGAGAAGAAAGTCAGCAACTCTCTTAGCTGTTTTGTCCATAAGATTAGTACTCCTGTCTCAAGACTAGTGCACGTGACTACAAAGGTGCAACATCATCTCGTCTCTCTTTATACAGGGGGTGGACGGACACCCTTACTATCCGGTAAGCTACTAAGCTCACTAACTACTATATTTGCTTCAAATCAAGAAGTGTCTGTTCCTGATGGTTTGGCGCTCCTGTCGACTCGTGAGCTAACTCCTAAAGTAATCCTTTACCTTTTAGTTCCGAGAGCTAGATCTCGCAAAGCTTGGGATGAAGTGAAATTTTATGCAACACCTACTCTGTACAATTTTGCGCCGTACGAAACGACTTTTGCATTTTTGTAAGAAGTTCTAGATATATGTTTGATCATAATTTTAGATTAGTTTAGAGCTTCTCTCTCTCTAATTTTAGGGTTAGTTTAAGGAGTAGATTTAGAGAGAGAAAGTAAGAGATTTCATTAAGGATTTGACAGATTGATGATCCAAGGTGACAATTATATTAAAGATGTCCATAATAAATTAATGAGGATTCCTAACTATTTCTCATTTAATTGTTTTGTTTAATTTCATGTTTGTTTGGTTTAAGTTTAATGTATGATTCTTGATTAGTGTAATTGTTCTTCATATTTTGGTGATTCTTAATTTCTTTAGTTGTTTGTTGATAGATGGTGATACTTGAGTAGTTGTTTGCCTAGGAATTGGGTGAAACTAGTATGATTAATTGATTGTGATTAATTTGGGAATTGTGTTAATTAATTGTTGATATTAAAATGATTAATGTAATTTTTGAATGTGTGTAATTCGATTAGGCCTTGAGAATTATGCTTGATAACTTTGTATTTTCTAATGATACGACCAATTGATTTAGGAATTGCAATTATCAATTGGTTTGGACTGTGATTCTCCTAGTTTGTTATTCGTAGAGACATCTAGCTAACGATTAGGAGATAGCTCTTTGATTGCAATTGATAGCTCTTTTCAGTAGTCATCACAACCTTTGATTGACATGTTCTTCCCAATTTGTTGCAATTGTCATGATTACTTGTTGATCCCCATTCCTAGTGTTTTATTTGCTTGGTTGTTTTTTTGTTAGTTGTTAGTGTTCTTTCTTCACGTCCGACTTCGACCTAGCTTGGGCGCATAATTTAGTACTCTTAAACATAACCGTTCCTTTTGGTATGACATTTGACTTACCTTTATATTTTTATTTAGGTTTCTTAAGAGTTAATAAATTTAGTTTTACTTAGAAAGGATTAGTCAACGACCTAGTCATTCCCCTCGTCACTTTTGCGCACCAATTCCGATGATGCCCCTCTAACGGATTTTCAAACCATTCCCCCGGATGAGCGGGGAGGTATATATCTCTATCCCTTATTCTACTTCCTCCTATCCTCTTACTTCACTTTAGTTTCTAGTTTTCATGCTAAGATTGGCCCTATTGCTAAATGTAAGGAGGGTGTTCCAATCGTAAGGGGATCCTTCCTTAGATGCCCATTGGCGCTCTAAAAGCCTAGGACTTTACACTTGTTAAGGTGTAGTAGGATTTGAATTCCTTACTGTTTGGGGGACCTTGAATTAGAATTGATCTTGTCATCACGCTTTTTTATAAGAAACAAGTAGGGAGTCGCCAATGAGTTTTAGAAAAACTCATAAACCTCGTTCATGACTTTCTCCAATGTGGAGTTCATGGGATAATTAGCATGAATCGTAAGTTTACCCATGCTTAAATTAGTTTACATAAACCAGAAATGAGTTTGGGATCGAGGGTACTAAAATAACATTCCTTTTAGGGAGGAATTGCTATTCTAGCCCTAGTGCGACCTCTACTAGCTTTTCCTTTTTAAGAATTTCATCACCAAACAATATATGCAACGTGATTCCAAAAACTAAGTTAGTTGATTTTATTTACACGCATTAATCATGTAGGAATTCGAGCCTAGACATTTTCGGCATTCGCGCCTAAATGTTTCGGCATTCAAGCCTAAATATTTCGGTTTTCGACCCGGATTTCCACAAGATTGAAATACATGTCTCAGGACTGGAGGCACATATCCAAATCCAGTGAAATAGTAGAAAGTCAGCAACTCTCTTAGTAGTTTTGTCCATAAGATGAGTACACCTGTCTTAGGACTGGTTCACGTGATTACATAGGTGCGACATCGTCTCGTCGCTCTTTATACAGGGGGTGGATGGACACCCTTCCTGTTTGGTAAGCTACTAAGCTCACTAACTACTGTATTTGCTTCAAATCAAGAAGTGTCAGTTCCTGATGGTTTGGCGCTCCTGTCGACTCGTGAGCTAACTCCTAAAGTAATCCTGTACCTTTTAGTTCCGAGAGGTAGATCTCGCAAAGGTTGGGATGAAGTGAAATTTTACGCAACACCTACGCCGTACGATACGCCTTTTCCATTTTTACACTGCATCACAACGCCTTCCTTTTTGCTTCGGACGTGAAAAAACAAGAAAAGCCGGACATTTATAACGTTAGTACAGTAAAATGGCAAACCTGTCTATTGGTTCTTTTACGTAAAGTACCACTACAGAACGTCTTAAGACACATTTACGAAAAACGTTCAAAACGTATGCTTAGTCAAGGCACAAAGCACGGTGTACATGCAAAATGATGCAAAAAATTATCAAAGACGAAAACAAACTAATGGATGCAAAGCAATTTTAAAAGATTTCGATAATTCGCGCGTTATTATGTCTAACAATGTAAAAAATCTTTGAGAAAAAATCAAAACGGATCAAAATCTGAGTACTAGTCTTTGATGTGACCAGTGTCCGCGCGCAACTCAATAGGTTGTGCTGGCCAAGCGCGCACAAGAAATAGGGTTGCGTTGGGATGCCACGCGCCACTTAATGAGTTACGCGCAACATTTGAATTAGTAAAAATTTTGGAGAAGCGCGATCTGCAACTTACTTTCTTCTTCTCGTCTTTCTACAATCTTGATCACTTTCCATTTTTGGTAGTCGTTTGAAGCTAAGGAAAGTAAATCTTTCTCCTTTTATTCGACTAGACTTTGATCTTGGTCAATAAAATGGAGAAATTGAATGAAGAATCCTAACAAAAGTTGGGGTTTTCGATTCGATTTGTTGTCATGAATTTGTTTGTATGTTGTTGTGACATGTTTAAGCAATATAATGCAACAAATTTCATGTTAAGTGATAAAGTATTGATTCTCTATGAGCAAGTCCAACATATATGTGTTTTTTTTTTTCATTCTAATTTTGACTTTGTGCTTGATCTTTATTTCTATCTTTTTTGCCCACATAGACTATACTTGTTAATTTTAATGTAAATTGAAGTGTTTAGAACAACAATTATACATTAAAATTATAAATGGAATTTTGAACTTTTATAATAGCATTAATTTGTTCTTGTGACTCATATATTTTTTTTTCATGCGTAAGTTGCAAAATTGGCTTTATCAATGATAAAAAGAATCGATGGTGATTATTATTCACATATAAAACAGTGATTTCAAGATTTGCACAAAATTAGTTAGTTTAGGAATTCTTGAAGAGATCATCGAACTGGTGTAGCTTGGTTATATTTCTGGTTCGTAAGTCCCCATTTTACATTTTCAAATGTTGTAGACCCCAGTGTTGGGTGACTTTGATGATTTGCTTGTTGTCAATAATTAGACCCCTTTATTTTGCTTAAAATGGGTCTGTAAATTCCATGTTTTGTCTTATTATGATATCAACTAGGATCTTGGAAACGATTAAACTAGTGTGTTTAAATCGGTTTTTAACCATTCATAGTTTTAACAAAGAAATTTGCTAAGTCTAGTAGTATTGGTCTTTCATTAGAACAAGTAAGGGGAAAAAATGAAATGTTGTTAAAAATTTTCGTCTGTTCTTGCTACTTTTGAATTATTTCTTTTGAGTTCAAATTTTGTCACTATTTTAAATCTCGATAAAGTAGATGTTATCCTCCTTGCGAAATTCCAATGTGTGCAACAATCGAAAATAATTTAAAATGAAGACTCCTTAATTTCGAATTTAGGTGTCTTTTGTTTACATTCTAACTCAAGAAATTGTTTGTCTTATGTTAATAATGTGTCTTGATACAAATTTCATGATGAATGATTGAGTACCAAACTTTCGTATGAACAAGTATCATGATTTTGTTGCTCTATACTTGTCATACTCTCTAATCTCTAGAGTAAATTGAAGTATTGAAACATCAATTATGCACTAAGATTAGTTCTTGAAGTTGAACTTGAAAATGGCTCAAATATGTAACTTGTTTCATGGCCAAGTTCAATTGCAAACTTAGTTTTCAAAGAAACAAAATTATTATTAAACCATTGTGATACATTTGAAAATTATAAGGCTCAAGATCTACAATTATTTAGGCGATTCTCGAAAGTAGCTCGAATGGCATGAATATCTCATTTTGTTTCTTTGCGGATATTGGAGCCCCCATGTGTCGGGTGATGAGCATTCTTGCTATTTCTCAAGTCTTGGAGCCCCAATTTGTGGTAGTTCTAATGACTTGCTATTGTTTAGGCCATTCATATAATCATGATATTGAGATAAACCTATGTATATGTCCTATTTTTGTTTTGAGATATTTAGGACAATGACATGGCTTTCACATTTTAGTTAAAGTCATGTTCGAGAAAGCAAGTTAGTTCTTATCTTGTTTATAAACCAAAACAATTGTGTTTAAGGTTTATTATATCATACCTAATGTCTAAACATTTGTAAAGATCATTGTGGTGATTTTATTCTCAAAGTTGATTTAGAACATCAAATATTTTCTTTGTTCTTATCAATTATTGATTTTGGTCTTGCAGGTTGTTTGTTTACCATCCCTAAGCCAATGAGAACAAGTTCGAGCCAAGAATTTGAATCTTAGTTCATTCCTTTTGAAAATATAAATGTACATACACATATTATCAAAACGGTTATTAAGAATCTGAAAATTTATTTATTTGAGGAAATGAAACAAAAATTCAGAAAGGAAATTTTGAATACTGTTTTTTATTAGAGACAGGTTATTTCGAACTAGAATTCAAAATTTGGAAAGGGTCCAATAATTTAAATAAAATTTTGTTTTGAAAAGAAACTTTTTATAGCTGGCAAATTTCATAATATTATTTTCAAAATTGAACCCAAAATGGAAAGAAAAGTCTAGCTCGTAATTGAGTGTGACTTTATTTTGTCAAAGATTGATGAAGGTAAGTTGTAATTTGCAACTTATTTCAACAAAGATATGAAAATGTGAGCAAACTTTCAAATATCTAGTTTTTTTTTTTTTAAGTTTTACTTTTTGTCATCATTGTCATATGTTGCTAATTGAAAGTGAATTTCTTTCAATTAAATAAGCACCGTAGTTTGAAAACGAATGTTTATCAAACCTATGTTTGGTGAAGTGTCAGAATAATTTATAAAATCATTCGAATCACTTTCCAAAATATGGTCTCATTTTTAAATGAAAGTTAAGGTGAGAGTTATATTTTTAATTTGAAGCCCCCAAGTGTAGATTTAGGTGGCTTTTGGAATTCATGTATACATATGCTTGGGGATGTTTCACATGTTGATTTAAGGCCCAAAGATTTGTATTTTCAATTTGCTTAATATTGCATATGTTTATCATAAATTGTATGATCAAGTAACATAATTAATTATCTTGGTCAAATAATAGGAAGTGGTATTCTTCCCTTTGTCATTTAAAGTTATTACGATGGTTCATAATAAGCTTTGCATGACATTGATTTCGCAGCATAAATAGCGTGTTCAAATATGTAAATAGAGAGAAGTGATGATATCCTGGCTTTATTAAGCCCCCAATTTTAGGCAAAGAGCGGAAAAATTATATTATTTTCGAATATTTTAGTTGCCAAATGGGAGGGATCATCCCGACTTACCCCCTGAAAAATAAATGAACAAAAAAGACGGTTTTGTATAAAAAGGAAGGGGAATCCAACTTTCCCATAGAAGACTAAAGAAAGAAAATTAGACATGTTTTCGAATAGCAAGGATTATTAACTTAATATTTGAATAATCGTGATGACTTGGCAGTGAGGTATACGTGTGATAGCGATAACGATCATTTTTTTCATGTAGCAATCATGTTCAATCAATGTTCCTCTCTTAGAGAAGATGGAGATATCCCACGCAAGCGGACATATTAATTGCTCATGATAAGTGAGAAGAACAAAGCTCAAGAGTTGTAAAAGACATCTAAAGTTGACGTCAAGGCTGTCGATATATCAAATCAATTTATTGTGTTAACTCTTTTTATTTCTAGGAAATGTATATAGAACTTGAATTACCTTGGTAATAAATAGCCCTATTATTAAAAGAAAATAAGATGATTGTTTTTTTTAAAGTGATAATCATCTCATTTTTCTTTGGCAAAAGATATGGAAAACATCGAATTTAGTTTGATTAGATTGCTTTACTAACATGATGTAATCAAGCCACTGGCTAACAAATCATCCAAATCATTTGAATTTTTTTATATGATCTTTTAAATCATAACTCAACACTTCATGCATTTTTATATATGGGCATGACTACTCAATAGTTGGTCCATATGTGCAAAGGCCTAATATTGGCCATATTTTCATGGAATGATGTTTTTGGTATATGGTTATAGTCTAATCTAAAGGAGGGCCTTTCCAAGGTTGCTAGGCTTTGGGTTATGAACAATGGATAGGCTCAAGTATTGTAGACACCCATTTGTGTCTCCCCAAAACCAAACCCAGTGATGAGTACCTTTCACGTCGAATCATAATCGAATGAAGCGAAAGTGTGGAAAGTCTAGCGTTGCGGATAGTTTTAATTTCTTTTCTTTTCTCTCTGTTTTTGAAAACTTATTTTTAAGAAAACAGCCAATCCAGTTTGGTTGGTCCATGATATGGGTCCAATAGTAGTGTAGTTGGATGAGGCTTGCAATGACCTTTCCAACGATATATTATAAGCCCAATTCCGATGAATATTGAGGAAGTTATGGCCAATTTACCAAACTAGGCCCGATTTGAGCTTTATGTACGACACAATGATCTAGGGGAGGGCCTAATGCAATTAGGAATGGTTTTAGTCTTCTAGAATCTTCTAGAAGGTTCTTTCCATTCCTAATTCAATTAGCATTGATAAATTGACTTTTGTTGACTTTTCAGAGTTTTAATTAAAATCAAATAGCATTTTCGAAGAAATTATATGATTTTATCCTCCAGTACGGTAAACTTATCGGATTTTCGAAAACGCGTTGGTATCAGGCTTGGCGCCTAACCCCAGGCCTTGGCGCCTGGCGCCAGCTAGCCAGGGTTGGCGCCAGCTCTGTTTTCTGAGCGTCAGACTCTGTTTTGTTTATTTATCTTTTTTGGCTGATTTTCTCTATAAATATCGTATTAAAAACTCCGTTTTCATTCACCAATTCTCACCATTCATCATCTACATCTATCATTCACCAATTCTCCTCATTCACAAGTTTTTATTAGCATTCTTTAATTCATTCATCTCTTTCTTTCTTTCTTTTAAAAACTTTGCTTTTCATACAAAATTCCGCATTCACAAGATCTAGAAACACCTAGCCATATTCGAAGTTGCCTTCGCCCTAGATGTGAAAGGTTTAATTTCTGAGGGTTTGGTCCCAAATCTCTATTTCAATTATTTAATATAATTGTTTCATTATTATTTTCCTTGAAGTTACTAACATGTGTATTTTGTTATTAGAAAGAGGTACGAAGCATCAAAGTAAGTATTTTATTGATTTATTGATGTTGTGATTTAGAAATCATGTTTATATTGTTATTATGATATTCCTGGTATCATGTCTAGGGTAATTTTAATATTAAATATGATTCCTGCGATGCCTTTTATGTTCTTCCTCATATTTATGATTGTTAGTATCATGTTAGGGCTAAAGATTTGATTTTTATTTCTTAGTGACAAGCTAGGGTTTGTTATTAATCTTGTTAGTATCATGCCTAGGATCTTACTTTTATTATTGTACCAACATCCCCGAACCCTTATTTGGTTCTAGACCTTATAGAGTTGACAATCTCTTGGATCGTTAAGGGGTGTAACCTTCATCCTATGAACGGTTTACAAGTTCCTAAAAAAACTTGTTGGCGACTCTTTTGCTGTATCTTCTTCCCTTTTGGACGCCACCGTACTTTAGTGTATGATCACAGTGGGGTTCAAGCTAGTGGGATTAAGGCTTGAATTTATTCCCTACAAGTATATTCCCAAAATCCCTTAATTTTGGTGCTTCTCAAATGTAAACCTTTCTGCTTTGTGTGGCAACTTCCTATATTAGGTGCCTTTTCCTTGTCATCTCTCTTTTGTTTTTTTTTTTTTTTATCTTTTTTTTTTTTTTTTTTTTTTTTTTTTTTTTTTTTGTTGTACAAGTTTTGTTTTGGGTTTGGAACGATTTTTTGATCATTTATTTTGGGTTTAGACAAACTTTGTGTCCCTCTTTTATGCTTCGTTCCCCCAATTTCCAATTTGTATCTTTGCACCATTCTCATCCTAAGGTATGGAATATTATAAGTTGAATAACTAAGGCTCGATTGACGAGGCTCAAAAGGGTTGCCAAAAACATGGATTTTCTTTAAGGTTAAGAACATGGGATTATATTTGTGGTGTTTCAAGTTTCCTCTTGTGATGGTGAAATCATCACATCCTTTCTTTGTGGGCCTAAGATGTGCCTCTTTTCATTTAATACATCTTGTAAGCCAAAGCTCATCAAGATTCTTAAAGTGTTGAGTATGTATGCCTTTTGATATTGCCTGTTTGTATGTATACGTTTTATTTAATTCAAGTCAATAACAATAAAGAGATTGAAAAGAGAACAAGATAGACGTAATTGAAAATATATTTTTTATTCATTAATTAATGAGAGTACAAAATAAGTAGATTCGACAGCATGAATCTCTTAGTCTATCATAAAAAAAAACAAAGGAAAGAAACAAAACAAGACCTAGGGTGCTACATCTTGAATTGTTGACAACTTCTTTAGATTGTGTCTTCGAGCTTTGTCTGTTTTCGATGTAGGTGAAATTCTCTAAAAAAAATCAAGTCCATCTATATAATTCATGGTTTCATTTATCAAGTCACTTTCAATTAATATTCCCATAGTGTAGACTTTTTGAAATGTGTCTAAAACAAGGTATTGTAAATGGCACTTTTATGGTGGAGACTTATTGTCTATGAACTTTGGGACGAGTTCTGGAGGTCTTTGTGGAAAAAGAGCAACCTTTGATCGCAACCTGGAAAAGAAGTCAATAAAGCCTTCTTCTTCCCATTGCAAGATCATGTTAATCATGTTAAAAATAAAGCATAGCAAGATCCTAAGCATGATACTAACAAGATTAATAACAAACCCTAGCATGTCACTAAGCAATAAAAATCAAAGCTTTAACCCTAACATGATAGTAACATGAATATTAGGAGAAGAATAGGAAGCATCACGGGAATCACAATTTTCATATTTGATATTAGAAATTATGGTTGTTACCCTAAACATGATACTAGGAAGCAATAAAACATCCTAACATGATACTAGGAATCATAATAACAATCTATGCGTGATTTCTATATCACAATATCAATAATTCAATTAAAGTACTTACTTGGATGTCTCGTATCTCTTTCTAATAACAAAATATACACGTTAGTAACTTCAAGGAAAATAATAAACAATTAAATTAAATAATTGAAAGAGAGATTTTGGACCAAACCCTCATAAATTAAAACCTTTCACGTCTAGGACGAAGGCAACTTCAAACTTGGTTAGGTGTGTCTAGTGGTAATGTATGAGGAATTTTGTTTGTTAAAGGGTTGGCTTAGAAAGAGGGAGAGAGAATCAAGAAATTCTTGATGAGAGTTGATGATTGAAAACGGAGGTTTTAGGAGGCTTATGGATAAGGTTTACTTTATGGCCTACCCAAAAGAAACCAAAGGGTATTACTTCTACAACAAATCGGAGAACAAAGTGATTGTTGCTCTCGATGGTGTCTTTTTGGAGAAGAAGCACCATTCCAAAATGACAAGTGAGAGGAAATCAAATTCGACGAAGTTTGTAAGGATGAGCAACAAAATCAAAATGACAATCGAAGTGCTCAAGCAGCATCTGTTGACGAAGGTCAAAATATGCAAAGTCGAACCGATAATGCAAATGCTTAGTCCATTACCCTATGTAGGTCTCAGAGGCCGAGATCTCAACCTGATAGATATCTTGAATTGTTTTTAACCAAGAATCAGGACATCTTAATCATGGATGGAGATGAGCCGACATCCTACAAGCAAGCGATGGCAAACACCGACTCTGCTAAAATGGCAAGAGGCCATGAGATCTAAAATGGATTCCATGATTGAAAATCAAGTCTAGGACTTGGTTAGCTTACCCGAAGGCTACACACCTATCGGATGTAAATAGATTTTCATGTTGGAAACCAACAAAGATGGAAATGTATTAATTTACAAAGCTAGATTGGTAGCAAAAGGTTATAGACAAGTTCATGGTATTGATTACGATGATAAATTTTCTCCATTCACAATGCTTAAATCCGTTCGGATCCTCCTAGAGATTGCTGCATATTACAGTTATGAAATATGGCAAATGGACGTTAAAACCGCCTTAATAAATGGTATTTTGGATGAAACTATGTATATGACACAGCCTGAAGGTTTTGTCAACCAAAAAAACACGGGAAAGGTATGCAAGCTTAGGAAATATTTATGGATTAAAGCAAGCAAGCAGAAGTTGGAATCTGTGATTTGATGAAGCCATTAGTGAGTTTGGTTTTATCAAGAATCAAGATGAGTCTTGTGTTTACAAGAAGGTCAGTGGGAGTGACATTGCCTTCCTAGTCTTATATGTCGATGACATTTTGCTCATTGGAAACAACATTCCATTATTAGAGTCTGTAAAGGCTTGGCTTGGAAAATGTTTTTCAATGAATGACTTGGGAGAGGCTTAGTACATACTAGGCATTAAGATCAATAGTGATAGATCAAAAAGGATGATAGGATTGAGTAAAATTACTTATATTGATAAGGTACTAACTCGATTCGGCATGGAAGGAGCCAAGAGAGGCCACCTATCCATGTCGCATGGCATAACCCTAAGCAAGAAGCAGGGTCCAAAGACACCTGATGAGCGAGAAAGGATGAATCAAATTCCATATCCTTCGCTTATTGGATCGATCATGTATGCCATGATATGTACTAGGCCAGATGTGTCGTATGCCTTGAGCGCTACGAGCCGATACCAATCAGATCTAGGAGAGGCTTATTGGACTGCGACCAAAAATATCCTAAAGTAACTAAAAAGGAACAAGGATAAATTCCTTATCTATGGTAGCAAAGATAAATTAGTTGTTTAGGGTTACACCGACGCAATCTTCCAAACAAATAGAGATGACTTCAAGTCAGAGTTTGGGTACATATTCTGTCTCAATGGAGGAGCGTTTAGTTGGAAGAGTGCTAAGCAAAGCACAACTGCAGATTCTACAATTGAAGCAGAATACTTGGCAGCATCTGAGGCACCTAAGAAGGCTGTTTGGATTCGCAAGTTCATTGGTGAACTTGGTGTTGTACCCTCCATCGAGGGACCAATAGACCTCTATTGTGACAATAATTGAGCTATTGCTTAAGCCAGAGAGCCAAGAGAACATCAGAAGGTCAAACATGTCAAGTGGCGGTTTCACATGATTCGAGAATGGCAATCAGAAGGTGAAATAAAAATTTGTAAAGTTGGAATGGATGACAATGTAGCCGATCCACTAACTAAACATTTCCCTCAAGTGAAGCAAAACAAGCACGTTGGGGCAATGGGAATCAGGCACATTGGAGATTGGCTTTGATTTCCTTATTTTAGTGTTTTAATTATTTTTGGACAATTTTAATGTAAAGCACTATGATGAACCATTAGGTTTTTTTAAGTAATTAAATTTTTCATGCTATTTGAATCACTCCGTTAACTATTTAATTGTGGTTTAAAATTAAATAATGAGTCCATTTGATTTTCGGAATATTTAAAATAGGGTATCAAGACCAGTCTTGGTAAGGAAACACCTATTAAGTGAATGTTGAATATTATAATCGAAATTTATCCCTAATCAAGGTCATTTAAACGATGAACGATTAATGACTAGTTGACATTAGTGTGTAGTCTGATTAATAGCACCGTTCCGTGTGCTACAAGGACATGATTGTCATGCATCATTTGCATAGGTATTGGTTTAGAACCACACTGGACCGACCTATGAGAATACTTTAAGAGATTAAAAATCGTCATAAGTATACTTCTCATTATTGCTATTGGAACCTTTTTCCTTGGCCATGAGTATTGTGAGCTTTTTTGTTTGAGTACTAGTCTGCTATGATGATTGTCAAACGTCAGCCGTAATAGGGAATTATAACGGCATCACTCGGGCGGCTAGGTCCTCTTAGTAAGAGAAGCTACATTACAAGACTAGAAATGCCCCCCTACAAAAATAGGGAAGATGTCTTTGTTGTTTACAAGGCATCTCGTAGAGCGAGACTGTATGACAAGTGGAAAACTAGTTCGTCATCTAATTCTCCCTTGGTCAAACTAAATTTATAAACACTTAACAAACCTTATACAAGTATGCAGTAAGTCAAAGGTCGAACCCAAAGGAATGAATAGGAACTATGATATAGTCTATTGTCAAGCTAAATCGAAGAATATCGATGGTTGAGGTTGGTAACTAGGATATCAAGAATCAAGACAAATCAAATAAATCAACCAATAATGCTATACACTAGGGATATAGGTTCAACATGCAAGCTAAACGATAATGCTAATTGATAGATTCACTCAATTGATTCAAAAATTGCAAGGGACAAACAATAGTTGCAATCAAAGGAATTCAAAGGTTATCTCCTATAAACCAAGCTAGGGTTCACTATGAATAGCTAACAAGGAGAATCACAATCAAATTTAATCAATTAAAGCAATTCTCAAATCAAGGGTTCATGTCATTGAAATTTGCAATGCAATCTAGATTAGTCTTATAGGTTGATCACTCCTACTCTAATTAATCACATGCACAACTATATCACCCAATTTAATTGCAACAATTATTCAATCAATCAATGATCATCAACTAGAAAAAATCATCAATCAATCATGCTTCCCCTTCTCCCTAGCAACTAATCTACTCACTAATCATGGTGAAATTGAAAGACAAAACAAATTCAAACACAAACATATTCATTTCAAGCGAAATCAAAAGGGAAATCAATCAATCAAAAAATTCTCAAAACTAAATCAAAATCCAAACCAAACATTCAAGCATTAAAGGAAAATGTAATTGAAGTAAATTATAAGGAAAGAAATCTCACAAACTTTCATTGGTATGAAGAAGAAATCCAAACTTGATTGAAGAAGCAATGTTGAAATACAATAAAATCCAGGAACTACAATCTCTACTTTCTCTCTAACTTCTCTTTAGTTTCTCTCTCTAAAAACTAAGAAAATGAAATATTATTTAAAAGTTAGCCTTCAAAAGGATTTACAAGAGTATTTATAGACAAAGAAGAAAAACTTATCGGCCGCGTCTTCTCCATGAACGCCTCGCGGGCGCGTAGAAATGGGTACAGAACCCATACCAAACTCCGCGAGCAATCTGGGCAAGCCCCGCACCCACGGCTAAAGGCGCGGCAGCTTCCCTGTTCCGAGTGAAGACAGGGGGCCGCAGTCTCTCCAACTGGAGCGGTCTCTCCAGATTTTCCGCGTCCGTGGCGAGACTGCGACTAATTTGCGGAGAGTTCCTGCCATAAATTACCAACTTGATGCACTTCACCCGCGCCCGCGGCCCTCAGGACCCACGCCCGCAGCAATGAAAAGATGCAGTGCGCCCTCTTCGAGCCCTTTCCAAGCCCTCTCCAAGAGGCTTTAATCTCCTTTGCTTAGCTCTTTTTGCTCCTCTTGTTTCCTTTGCGAAGCTAACTCCTTAAGCACCTACAAAAGTAACCAAAGAGAGAAAATAGAGGAGAAAAAGAACAATATAAAAGAGAAACACGAAGAAAACAAAATAAAGGGAAGTAAAACACGAAGGAAGAAGAAATAGAGAAACTAAAGGAGAAATGACCAAAATGATAAAAGAATAGCATGAAAAATAAGGTGATAACACCCTAAAAACATTACCCTATGAGTGCCATAAATGACACTCATAAAATTTTCCCAAGCTAGACTTTTGCTCGTCCCGAGCAAAAGAAAAGTTAAAAAGGAATAAGGAGGGTTTATTTGGAAAAGAAAAAGAGAGAAGAGGAATATATACTAAGACTCACTAATGTAGGAATCACGGTTGTTTTTAGTTACAACAAGCCCTTTAAACCCCAAAGTCGCTTATGAGGACGAGTGAGGTCTTGTAAAGGTTTCCTAAGAGCTTAACCCACAACTCATTGAAATAAAATGAGGTGAAATCTTTTAAAAAGAAAAGAAGGTAAAACAAAAATTCAAACAAATAGTTCTTAACAAGGACTTTCACAAACGGTCAAATGCAAATGAATGAACACTTTTCTATATGAAAATGGGTATGCATGCTTCAAGAAATTCACAGTTTATTGAAATATAAGGTATGCTAAGCGTAGAGAACTAATGAGGCGCAATCCACTTTCATCCCAACCAATCTAGCCGCGTTCTCCCTATGGTTTCAAATCTTCCCTTAGTAAGCGTCTCTATAGTTCCTCGAAGGAACCTGGAAAATAGTAAAATTTGAGGGTTTCTCGACATCTTTACCTTGCATCCCTTTTCCTTAGGCTTTAACTCATAATGCCCTCCCTCGGTATATGACTCAACCACTAGGTCGAAAGGACTTTCCCAAAGGTTGTAATGTAAGGGCAAAAGGTTAGGGGTAGGTTAAAATTTTAAAATTTGGTGGTATCCCTAAAAGTGAAGCAAAGAACGGACCCTTTCTTAGAATTAGAATCAGAATCAAGTAGTCACTAAACAAACCCTCAAGCTTATTCAAAGCTATATCCACAAGTATATATACAAAAAGCGTAAATGCTTCTCCCCCAAGCTAAAAGGAAGCATTGTCCTCAATGCTTGAAAAGGGAAAAGATATTACATCAAAATGTTTTTGAATTTTCTCATTTTCAGTTCTCTTTTATATTATTTCTTTCAAAGCAATTGTCCATGCTTCTTTAACTAAGGACGACTTTTACAATTTTTGCATTTGCATTGTCCCTGCCTTTTGTTTTACTTTGGACGACTTTTTCTTTATTCACTTGCCATTATTCACACAAATATCACAACATAAACTTGCTTTCAAGAGAACCAAATATCCAAACTTCTTCACCACAAACTCCAACAATAATGATCAATTGCTTCACAAAAACAAAGAATGGAAAGGAAAATGAAACAAAAGGCTCAGGATCTAAAGAAGTTGCTTGAAAAAAAGGGAAAAGGCTCAAATGGTTAGCATGAAGGCAAATGTAAACCTAATGAACTAAAAAGAAAGAAAAATCCAAAAACTGAAAAATTACCACCCCGAAAAGTTGCCTTTGTCCTTCCTAGTTGGTTCGGTCTCGTGTTTGAGAATTATGTGTCAAGATTCAAGATTAGGTATGCAAAGGTCAAGGATCCACGCCTCACAATCAAAACATGATGAAGGCTTGAAAAAGAAAAATCCTCACAAGGTTGTAGAAAAAACATACTAAAGGTGTCAAATTCACCGAAGGAAGCAACTTCGTCTTACCCCAAACCAAAAGAATCCGGCTTCAAGGCCCCAAAAGGTCTAAAGTGCTACCTTATCATACCATATCCTAGAGTCAACCTCAAATACTCTCAAAGCATGCACACCAATAAAACATAGGAAAGCATACATGCAAAGAAAAAATTCCGAATTGTAGAATGTCCAAAGATAAGAGCTAAAAAAGCTAAAAGGAAAGAATAGCCTCAAAAATGTTTTAATTCTTAATTAAAAGAAAGAAAAGAACAAAAAACCAAAATAAAGAGAGAAAAACACAAGAATGCAAGCAATCACAAGTAATACTCAATCGTCAAACATACGGTCATTCGGCAACTACGCCGATGACCACAAACACGCTAGGTGTTACAAAGCAAACATCCTCGAACCATTAAACGCATCTTAAAGCTAATCCTAAAATAATCAACCATGAAAAGAAAGAGAAGAGAAATAGAAAGATCTCACCGGGCGCCAAAGCAATGCTACATAAATCAAGGTGAAAGAGCACCTTACGAATCGTTAAAATCCAAAGCATAAGCAATAGAGCAAGGTGAGAAAATAAGAACTATATACAAAGACAATTTTTAGTAACTTCCAAACAAAAGCAAACAAAAAAATACTCAATAGAAAACTATATACAAAAACCTAGAAAAACATCATCATCATCAATGGTGGAAATCCCAAAACATCAATATCAAAAGTAAGACAACATAATAGACAACAAACCAACCTGACTACCAACAGCGAAGCAAGAAAACCGACCAAAACCTTTTCAAACTTACCCCTACAAGTCTATGGTGCCTCCCCCAAACCTACCCTAAAACACCCTTTTTGACACCTCCCCTCACACAAAGGCAATCATAGGAGAGGTATCAAAAAGGGGTAAATAAACAACCCAAGGGGGACTAATGCCCACTAGGCCCGGCACCACCATCACCCGCATATCCATCATAAGAGAAGCCCGATGGGGGGCCATAGAGATCCCAACCATGGCAACCAACGGTGTAACCGGGTGGCCACCCAGGTGTAACCGGGTGGCCACCCATAATGACCCTTAAAAGGTCAAGTTGGGATGCGGACAATTGGTCATATGGCTCAGGTTGGATACAAAGATCGAGGTGAGTGGGGTGAACATAGGGGTAGTCGGGATCACCCTTATAGTCACTACCCCCGAAACCCGGTTGTCATAATGATCGGACTCGTCGGGGAAATTGCGCCTAGGCACATCCGGGTTTAAGACCCCTTGCCAATAAGGGTACGTAGGGAGGTTGTCACCACCCCAAGATGACACGGGCCCTGGTTGGGCTGGCTCATAAGGGTAGTTAACCGGAGGAGTGACCTCCCCCCTACGTACACTAGCATCGTATCAGGCGCTAGTTTGAAAAGCCATGTTTTGTTTATCGGCATACATACCTTGCATGCTTAATTGCATGCGCTCCATTTGCTCTCGCATGTCCGTCATTTCCCTAAGGTAGGGATCTTGTTAGTAGTCATGTTGTTGTCGATGTTGTCGTCTACCTTGATGTTGTTAAAAGAATTGTCGTTGTTGTTGTTGTTATTATTGCTTATAATCATCATAACCATCATCATCCACCATCATCATTTACATCCTCATCCTCCTCCATATCCAATACTACTTGCCTCCAATCCTTAGGAGGAATCCAAACATTCCTAGCCTCCCTACTAATAGAAGTTGCGGTTGGGTTCGGAAGCAAGCAATGTGCTTATTTTGCACTAGGCAAGAATAAACATCGGCGTTCCTTGTACTATTAATGAAGCGTAGGGTGTTAAATTGCTTCAAATTTAGTAACATGTCTACACTCCCTCCAATCAGAGTGCAAGACTTCAAGAACCCGTCTTGCTAGAAATGAGTTATCAACCTCGTCACCATTCCTCCATAATGAATTTCACCGGTTTTAACCCCACTAATAATCGCCCGACAATACTCCATAAAAATGTATCCAAAATTAAAATCAGGCCCAAAATCCGATTTCATTGCCATCCAAAGAACCATGATCTCTTCTCTTGAAAGCTTACCAAGATCTTGCTTGTTGAATACGGCATAACCAAGGACCCTATGAAGAATCCTAAGGGTCGGATGAATGATTTCACTAGCAATTGAATTCTCGGAGTTAAAAGTTTCTTTTATGAGCAATGGTTCTCCACCAATCAACCTCATTGTAAATGCCCGGGTTGGAAAGGAGTGGCTCAAGAATATCTGCATGAGGGTGAAAGGAATGGTGTCCTTCGAACAAGTGTATTATTCTGATAGTGGGTTCAGAATAATTAGGAACCTAATATATTCAGTAAGGTCAAGTGATCGGAATGCCTAGGTGGAGGCCGCTTTCGATCAGTAATATTAACGCATAAATAATATTACAGCTTAATCTTGACTAAACCTTCGGGTCACACCCAAGCAATTAACAAACCAACTCGATGAATTAATTCGGAAGAAATTAATGAGTCGCCTGAGTATTAAATATTTAGACGTCGGAAATTCAAGCTTAGAGTGTCGAAATCGAGCGTCGGAAGACGAGTCAAAATAATAAAAGACGAGACGCGCAAATAATAATAAATCGACATTATTTGCCAAAATACCCCTAGCATCGGAATGCCCCGAGCATCCGAGCGCTAGGGGCATAATGTACTAGCGTAGGTGGCGAGCATACGCACCAAGCCGAGCCTAGGCTGGCGGGTGCATGCTAGCGAACCAATGCTACCAGCCAAGGGCAGCCACTACGGTCGCAAGCAGCAGCCCGCACAAGGTGTGCGTGGCTTGCTGGCCGCAAGCAGCAGCAGCTCGCACAAGCGTGCGAGGCTTGCAAGGCCGTGGGCTAAGGGGAAACATGTGAAGGGAGGGTTTAAGTGTGAGGGACATGTGGCACAAGGAGAGTATGGAGTGGAGAGTAAGTATGGTCCCCCACTCTCCAAGTGGTCCTCACTTCCCTTTACATGTATTAGTGACACTGGTAGATTTTTTATTAGTTTTCTTATTTATTTTAATTTAGATTTAAAATAAATTGTGGAATTTCATGTTCCCACATTGATAAGATAGAAATTCCACTCTCCCTCTTACCTATAAATACCCATCTTGGGTTTTTGGGAAGAGTGTTTGAGTAGAAGTACAATAGAGCATTGCATTAGCAAAAACTCTTAAACTCATATAATACTCGGGTTTTGATGGGACCTCGCTAACCTCGAGGTGAAGGACTTAAAATTTGGTAGGTTTTTTTGCCGCTGGATCTCCGTCGGAGGCTCTCGTATTTTCAAGGCTAAGCTTCTCAAGTAAGAGCCGAATTTGTTGGGCGAAGCACGCGACAATGGTGAATTTCCGATTTTGCCCTTTTGTGTTTATTTATGCTTTAGTGATATTATTTATTGCGAGCGTGATCCATGGCTCGGGTTTTTTCCGCGGTGAGCGGGACTTGCTTTGGGTGTTTTTTGGATTTCCTCGGATACTGGTCACGCTCTTCTGGCAACGAAACTGAGACCCCTGCAAAACAATGAATAGTCCGTTGTCAGAATATTTGCCTCCGACGATCAAGTCAGTGATCGGAAACGGAAAAGGCTAGAGAGAGAAAGTAGAAATAAGTTCGGGCTATTAATGCTCTTTTTCTTGTAATTTCTTAATCCACCCCTCTCATCATAAATTATTGGGGTATTTATAGGGGTGGAGCTTGTGTCCTTTTTAGGGTTTTTACCCTAAAACTGCGTGAGGTGATTGGCTGCGCAATCGGAGAACTCCATGTGTTGTTTTAAGGGCGCTGCTTTGCGGCTTTCAATGATATCTCTCGGGATTTAGGCCCTGGTGTAATTAGGCCTCTTTTGCGTGCTGATTTCAAGGGTCATATATGCTCTAAATACGTGGAATCTTCGTGTAGCGACATGTGTCACCCTCTCATTGGGCCACGTGTCGCTATAGGATTGGCCTGAGCTCTTGAGTGCGTTTAAGCTGAATGCGTGTGTAGGCGTCGCTCGAAGTGCGTCTACGTTAAAAGCATGTGGTGAATATGCTTGGCACTCATAGGAAGTGGAAATTGACATAATACGATTAGGGACAAGGAAAGTAGGGAGCCGCCAACAAGTTTTTAAGGAACTTGTAAACCGTTCACGGATCATAAAAGGCAACCACAATAAGGGACAACGAAGGCAACAACGATTGACCTGTGAAGGTTACACCCCATTCATAATCCATGAGATTACTAACTCCATATGGTTCGGAACCACGAAATTAGGATCGGGGATGATGGTACGAAGTGAGTCATGGAGTCACATTCACCCGTATTGGCCTCTACTCGATTCTTATAATGAAAAGCATTCCTGTGATCTCAAAGACATACAAACAAAATATTTAATTCGCTCCAAACTATTATTTAACTAAATTGGTTGAATATTAATGCACACATATAATTCTAAAATATTGGTGATCACTTGAATTAAAAAAAAAATTAAAAAGGATCCTAAACCGGTTGTCCAAATTATCTTATTAGGAGTGATTTTCAATTACATATTCCCTTTAACATGTAATATGGTGATAAATAAATATAATAGAACAAACATTAACATTGGAAACAATTTAATCACAATTCCAACAACATAAAATCGTTAGAAAAGTAATAGAAATAAAAGGAACATGATTCTTAATTTGATTCTGTTTGTTTGCAACTACAAAATAATAAACGAGTTAGTAACTTCAAGGAAATAATAAAACAATAATTAAATTAAATTAAATAAAGTAGAGATGATTTGGGGCCAAACCCTCAAACAGTTCTACCTTTCACGCCTTGGCTTAAGGACAGAACCACGAGTAAAGTATGGACTCCTTTGACCACTTGAAGAAGAGAAGTAAAAAGGGTAGGCTAGTGTTTAGGCTAAAGCATAGAAGAGAGAAAAATGAACCAGAGAGTTAATTCATGCCCCGTACATCAGAAATGAGGGGGTATTTATAGGGAAAATGTGCTGAGGGAGCACACGAAACCCTAAAACGATAAAAACCCTAAAAAAGTATCCCGTGACACGGAAAACTGTACCGTGACACGGGAAGTCCCACCGTCAGACGACAAACTTTCCCGTGACACAGTACATTTTTAGTGTGACGCGAGAAATTTTCAGAAAACGGGAAAGAAAACGCGTTAAGGGTTTACGCGGAAAAGACACGGAATGTCTCGTGTCACGGCAGACTTCCCGTGTCACGGGAAATCCCACCATCAGACGGGAAGGATTCCCGTGACACGGTGGCTGTATACCATGGCGCGGAAATTTCCAGCCCACTTTTCCGTCTAAATACATTTTTAACCCTAATATCATTCGGCATTTTAAGTGCCGATTGATAATTTCGGGCCATTTCTGACTTATTATTATTTGGGCTAAAATAAGAAATTAATTAAATAAAAATAAGCAAAAGGTTTGGGCCAAAAAAAAAAAAAAAAAGGGTTTGGGCTAAAATTAAATAATAAGTTTGGGCTGACATAAAAAACTATGCTTTTACCAAACATCAAGACTAATCCATGGACCGTTCAAAAACATGAATTTAATCAAATACGATTTTTTAAGCACTCTCGGGATTAAATACTGAACCCGACCAATAGTGGCGGTGAAAGGTTGTTCATCATCGGGTTTGGTTTTGGGGAGACATTTTTAGGTGTCTACAGAAGCCACCACTTTGACTGAGTTTGTAGAAACGTCAGTTTCGAAAACGATAGTCAAAGTAGCCGATAGGGATGGAGAACGATTTAAGACGTTCTGCGATCCTAAATTATTCTGTATACGCCGATACCTGCAGAAAAATGTTAGTTCCACAGATAAAAGAGTAAACGGATAGAATACGTATGTGGCACCAGTGTATCGGTGACAAATGATTTTGGCAGCTTCCTATGCTTGAAGGAATCCACCGGATGACATTTTTTAAAACGCTTTCCATGCTTGAGGAAAGCCAACTGAAGAGCTTGGTAGCTTTCTAAGCCTGAAGAAACCTACCAAATAATACTTTCCATGCCTGAGGAAAGTCGACGAATGAATTCGGTGTCATTCTATGCTTGAGGAAATCCACCGATAATGCCTTCCATGCTTGAGGAAAGCCGACAAAGGAATTTGGCGGTTTTCTATACTTGAAGAAAAATCCACCGATAACGCTTTCCATGCTTGAGGAAAGCCAACTTGGCGGTTTTCTATACTTAAAGAAAAATCCACTGATAACGCTTTCCATGCCTGAGGAAAGCCGACTTGGCGGTTTTCTATACTTGAAGAAAAATCCACCGATAACACTTTCCATGCCTGAGGAAAGCTGACTTGGCGGTTTTCTATACTTGAAGAAAAATCCACCGATAACGCTTTCCATGCCTGAGGAAAGCTGACTTGGCGGTTTTCTATACTTGAAGAAAAATCCACCGATAACGCTTTCCATGCCCGAGGAAAGCCGACGATTGCTGAAATTCGCAAGTGTACGATGGTTCGATTATCCCCGAACGTGGGCCGCAGATGATTCACACCTTTAAGTCGATTATCCGGCCATATTAGGTGCTTAAAATGCCGAAAAATAGACTTTGATGCTTGCTAGGGCTAAAATGGTAATTTCAGTCCCCTTTAAGTATCAGTTAGAATTTTCCGCGTAATTCCAGCGAAAAATAACTGTCCAATTTACGCAAAAAATCGTGCAACCTTAGTCAAAATGTCAGGAATATTGGCAAATAACTATACAAAGCCACCGTGTCACAAAAAATATTCCCGTGACACGGCACGGGTCCCCGTCACGCGTAGCTGTTTCCCGTGACGTGGCAAGGGGGTCCCGTGGCGCGGGAATTTTTTGGCTGAAAAATCGGTCAACTGGCATCTTTGACCAGTCAAAGCTTGTGCACCACACAATATATGACCGTTACGTGGGAACGGGGTCCGTTGCACGGGATTTTTTGGTTTTAAATATCAAACATTTTTCTCATTTTGCTCATCCCCCATTCCTCTTTCTTGTCCGATTTTCACCGAAAGAAAATTTTTTTTTTTCGGTTTGCCGTGTCTCGGCGGCTTCTCACTGGCGCTCGGAGCTCGTTCCCGTCAGCCGGCATACATCATCATGTCACGGCGATTCTGCTTCCCTTTTTTTTTTTTTTTTTTTTAATTTTCGCTGCAACTCGCTGCTAATCACTGCTGCTTGTCGTGCTGCTGTTGCCTGAAGCTGCCGCCGGTATCGCCGGAGATCCGTCGCTTCTGACGGTCACTGTGACACGGGACACACTCATCGTGTCACGGCATTGACTGACCGTGTCGCGGCGGTCTGCTTGGTTGCCGGAGTTTTTTCGAGCTTTTGTTGTTCGATTTTTCACCAAATTCACTCCAAATTTTTGCCATACTCCTCATATTCGAACCTCTACAAGGATCTATGTAAGTTCCTCTTCATTTTTGTCTCGAATTTGCTTCAAATGAGTAATTTCATGAAAAACTCTTAAAAATCAATTTGGGGATTTTTGATTTTGAGGTTTTATGTTGAAATTCTTGCCATGATTTTACTTGTATTTGTATGTATGTGTGTTTGTGAGAAATTTGAGACAAAAATTGCATGATTTGATGGAGAATTGAGCAAATCACCATTTTTTGGGTACTACTTTTTGTGAAATGATGTTCATGTTACTTCTTTGCACTTGAAAAAGTGAAATATTGGTGGTAGATCTTGTAAAAATATGTCACGATGTGTTGATTAATTATTTTTGTGCAATTTCGAAACATATTTCGTGTATGTACTATATTATCATGGAGAACATAGTATCATGCGGCTAGGAGAACTATAGTACTAGTTTGTCATGGAGAAACTAAATACTATAAATACTTCCATAATTTTGCCAATTTTTAGCCTTGAGGTAAAAATTTAGCGTATAATGCAATAAACAACTAAATAACTTAGCAAATGATGCTAAGCATTTAGATTTTTTATAAAAATGCAACTTGAATTAAATGTCTTAGGAAATGATGCTAAGCATTTAGATCTTTATTTTTATAAACGCATGCCTAGGCGACGGGACCGCGATCTTTCCACCCACGGCCGGCGTCAGGCTTTTCAGGAGGACACTCCCACTATTCCTGAGGGTATGGATGACGATGCCTTAGAGTCCGAGCCTCGGGCTTCTACGAGTAGAGGTAGGTGGGTCCCACCTCTGTGGACTCCAGACCAGTTGGTTTTCTGCCGCGAAAACCATGTTTCTCATCGCCCACTCTCCGGCATAGTCGACGACACACTTTGCCACCACGGTTCTGGAGCCGGCGATTTGACTCCTCGACTTCACCAGATCATTACAAGGGATCCTGCTACGAATGCCCTATGGGAATCGACTGGTTTAGTAGATTTCTATACGGCAGTCGTAGGGTTTCGCAGCCCCCGGGGTTGTGGTGCAACGGTCGTTCGCGCATTGTTGGAGTATTTTTGGGATACTACCAACACTTTTCATTTTTCTTGGGGGGAGATGACAGTGACCCCTCTGGACTTTAATATGATTAGCGAGTTGCGCTTCACCGACCGGGCTGTAGCTCAGATGTCTGATCTGTCTTGGGGATCGGCTGAGGCAGCCGATTTGTTAGGTCCGATCGTTCAGCATATCAGGACCCGACTAGTGTCTCGAGGTGGTCCTAGGAGCGGGCGATCAGAGCTGGCTTCAGTTTTAGCTCGTGGCTTCGACATGGAGGATACATCGGCTAAGCAGCAAGTGCGGATCTTCATTCTGATTCTGATCTCCATGACCCTTTCTCCTGATAGGAGTTCACGCGTACTCCTTTGCTACCTCCCCTCTTTGGTCAGGATCCATGAGATAGGATCCTATAGCTGGGCCAGCCTCGAATACGCCGACCTTCTCTTATCGCTACGTCATGGCTGTCGGCAGCTGAACGACGAGTCTCCCATCACTGTCTATGGTCTGTGGAGAGTCGTAGAGGTGATGATCTTTTCCTCTTTTTGTTTCACTTTAACTTGTTCGACTCATGTGCTCAAAGATTACTTTTCATTGCTGCTATGGTTCTACGAGTACTTCCCAGGCTTGGCTCCTCGCCGGCGTCGTGGAGCGGTCCATGATTTCCCTGTCGGGGCCAGCTGGCGTGATCGAGGAGAGTCACGGGTGGAGTCGGTCCCCGCGCTGCGTGGGCTGCTACGCCGAGGCACCTCTTCTGTTGGCGTAAGAATTAGTTTTGTTGCCTGTTATTTTCCCTCTAACGTTGTTTCCGTTGTTTCACGCCAACTTTTTATGGTTTTCAGGTTACCATTGATGTCCAGTATCGTCCTTAGGCCGGGATGACTTATCTTCCTTAGGCCTTGCGTCTTTCAGCGCACCGCACCATTTTGGTTGGTACTGGACGCTTTGTCTGGTATTTGGGGGAGCGTGTCGTTCGTCAGCATAGCGACGATCGCTTTGTGGTGCCCTCATCTCCACCAGAGTCGATGCTGGACTCACGCTTGATTAGGGAGTTGATAAACAGGGGAGAGCGCTATACTTTTCCATGGCAGGAGCTTGTGCACATGGAGAGTGATTATGCGTAGGACTTGCTTCCCTCTCTGGCTCCTCCACCCCTTCTTCCTGAGGTATGATTTCTTTTGAGGATCTTTGTTACTAGTTTCTGTTTTAAATAGTCGAATAACTTGATTATTCGATTATATTTTAAGACGACTGTTCGCCCTGTGGGGAGGATCGAGATTCCGCCTCAGTCTGTCCGTTATCCAGGGCCGATTGGTATCACTGAGGACCATATTGCTGACGCGCCAGAGGGTTACAGACAGGCGCTGGAGTCTTTGCCCGATGTCTTTGAGCCGGTAAGTTTTTTGATGCATTATTCATCCTTTTAACACGCTTGTTACTGACTTTTCTTTGTTTTATCCTTAGCCTAACCGCCCGGAGATGATGGGATTCATGAAGCTGGTTGACGCCCTGAAGTACTGCATCATCAAGCTTCGGCGTGGTGCGAGTTATCGGAGCTCTAGCGACGTTCTTGAGGTATCATTCATTTTTTTCACTTCTACCATTTGTTTTATTTTGCATTGTTGACACCTTTTGATTTTGTATCTTTCAGGAGCAACGGAGGTCCCGCCCGCGCTCGAGGCATAGAGGCTCGGACGAGGAGGAGCTTGGTCGTGGTAGACGATCTCCTGAGATTCACCGGCGTTCTCATTCTCAGCGAGAGCCTCAGATTACTCCGCCGTTTCAGGAGGCTCAGTGGCAACAGCCTCAGTCTTCCTAACGCTTTCCGGGCCAGAGTCAGGGGCAGCGGCAGTCGTTTTCACAGCCTCCAGAGCCTGAGCTTGGGTCTGTTTTGACTCCCGTGGATACTGGTTCATTTTCAGCTCCATTGTCTGGGATTCCTCCACCGGTGTCGGGCTTGTTCTCAGTGCCGATGTATGGGACGATGCCTCCACCGACGATTCCTGCGTCTTTGAGCCAGTCTACACCGTTTACCGGTTGGACGGGTTCTGCCTTGAGTTTGACTACTGCTGGGGTCATAGGGACTAGTAGGGACACTACTCCCTGTACTCGGATGATGGAGGGACTCTTTGGCTCACCGTTCCCATATTTACAGGGTGGAGATGATACTGATTTTGGCTCTAGAGACTTTTGACCGAGGGTTTTTATTTGTATATACTATGATGATACTTGACATGTTTATTTGTTATGACTCTTTTGTACATTATTCACAGTTTATGTATTTATTATTGTGTGTTAGTGTGTGCTTGAGACTCATTGTGTGTGTTCGTGTATTTATTAATGACGCGACAAAAAACGTAAGTGGAGTAATGGAGGGTACCGACCTTCCCCAAAAGAAAAAGAAATAAAAAGACAAGTAAAATAAATAGAATAAGTAAATAAAATGATAAAGAGAAAAAAAAATATTAAAGTGATGAATAAATAAATAAATAAAATAAAGATAATAAAAAAATAATAAAAAATAAAAAAGTTGAGAATTTTATTAAAAATAAAACTCTCAGAAAACTGAAAAATAAACGGGGAAGATAAAATACTAAAAAAAATCCGGATAGATACGGGAAAAGACGAACAAAAGAAAACGCGTGAGGTGCCGTGACACGGCACTGTACACCGTGTCACGGCAAAAATTGCCGTGTCGCGGCAAATGTTCCCGTGACACGGTGGGATTTCCCGTGTCACGGTATGCGAATTTCGCAGTGGTGTGTTTTACGCGTATGAAAAGATAATTTTTGAGCAGTTTCGAGCGCTTTTGCTATAAAATAGGACAAGTATATTCATGATATGCATAATTACGAAACACAAAATAAATTAGAATTTCATATTTCAATAATCATGTCTCAGAATTTTGATAATACATTGCACGACTGGTTGTATTCTTTGACCAATGTTGACAAAAGAGAGTTAGAATTATTTCATGTCAGGGGTTTTCTAGCCCTGCGACATGTAGCTATTGAACATGATTTTCTTAGGGCAGCATTAGATTATTGGAGTCCAGAAACACACTGTTTTAAACTTGATTATGATGAAATATGTCCCCTGTCGAAGGAATTCGGTGCAATCTTTGGATTTCATGCTAGAAATCTTATTGCCATGCCTACCCTACGTGAATATTATTACCAAGATTTTGAACGCCATCTGAATCTAACAGATCCAGATTTAAATAGAATTGTGTGTGGTAATCAGGTAGACTTAGAAAAACTTGTAAATTTATATTTTAATCGCCCTATCTCTGAGTCTTATCATATATATCGTAGAAGGGCATATATTTTTTGCATGTTTAGCAAGCTTTTATTTGCAAACGGTAGGGTAGGACATGCTTGTCTAGCGTGTGTGCTTGAACATGTCGAATATGGAAGATCTCCTATGCCGACGTGCCTTGGAGAAACATTTCGTGGCCTTGACGAAGCAAAAGATGACCGGAAAGCCATCAGGAAGGGCTCTCTGGTACTGCTGCAGGTAAAAATTCCCTCCGATTAGCCCCCGTGACACAAAACAGGCACCGTGTCACGGTGGGTGTCTGCCATGAGTCGGTAAGATCTGCCGTGTCACGGGAATCTGCAATTTTTTTTTATTTTTTTTTTTTATTTTTTTTTTTTGCAGATTTGGTTGATGGAGCGTTTAGAACTATTTGAAGCCCCCGACGATGTTGAAAAATATGGCCCTAACGACCTAGTCCACAGGAAAAAGAATTACTCTGCGAACATGTCGTATGAAGACTGGAAAAATTTCTTTGCAAAGAGGGAATTTTCCATTCGTTAGGTGGTGCCTTAGTGGAGGCTTACTAGGATGGTTGGCACGAATGATACTCCATATTGCCGTGTTTCTAGTATCTCAAAACTGACTTTTTATTGTCCTTCTCGACTGATGCGGCATTATGGACTTGAACAAGTAGTTCCACGCTATAATGATAGTCCTCGTGAAGTATCGTTGCATGAAAGTAACGTTCACAAGTACGAGACTTACTTGATTGGAAGACCTTTGTGGACCGTTTCTGCAAGTGACCAAGCTCCTCCTCCTTTATCTAGTGCATACAAGGCATGGTTGAACCCTAGAAGTAGGAGGGAACGATTCGGATCACGCAAGTCTGATGTGAAGAGTCGTCTTGGAAATAAGAAAGCCCCTCCTAAAGATCGTCTAGGTTCGAGAACACAAGGGATTGAGTTTAAGACTCCTATAATGCCGAAAAAGAAGAATTATGTGAAAGGGAAGGGTAAAGAAAAGATGGTCTATAGAGAGAAACAACCGAAGAATTTCAAGAAAGGAGAAAAGGGTGAAAGTTCGACTAGGGGTGTGACGGTTCGGGCTACAAAAGACACATTAATGGTGAAGGCCGACCTGATTGACCAAGAGAAGGATGTTCCTAAAGTGAAGAGAGATTAGATCAATAGTGCTTTGCTTTTTATGATTTATAATTTTTATTTAAAATAAGGCATATGATGTCAATTA
The DNA here is from genome assembly GCF_948465745.1 of Chenopodium album. Lineage (NCBI taxonomy): Eukaryota > Viridiplantae > Streptophyta > Magnoliopsida > Caryophyllales > Amaranthaceae > Chenopodium > Chenopodium album. Next base: position 39,839,956 of record NC_137838.1, read on the forward strand.
TTGTAGTCACATTTATTTCAATAATAATAGCATATTTATTTCAGCCTTAAAAAAATAAAAAATTACAATGACTTTTATTTATTATTTATTTTTCTAAGTCAAGAAGTCGGACGCAATGGAAGAACGAAAATAATAAAAAAAAACCTCGAACAAAAAATGAATTCGCAACGAATGCGTCACTAAAAAAAATCGGAAAACCTGAAATTCCACCGTGTCACGGTGAAAAATCCCGTGACACGTTACAAATTCCCGCGTCACAGCAATTCTTTTTTTTTCAGGTCCACCGCGCCACGGTGGACTGTACCGTGACACGGTGGAATGTCCTGTGTCGCGGCAAAACCCCCCCTTTTTTTATTATTTTTTGTCGTGACGCAATGTTGAAGTGACGCGCATATTTGATCAACAGATGGAGGATTTTTATTTTTTAAAGTGGCCGGGCCCCCTTGAGGGGTTGCCTACGTATCCTAAAAAGGAATCAGGCCAAACGTAGCTCTATTGGGTCATGAACCCATGTGACTAGGCATAGAATTTCTTGAGTTGATCCAAGTTGGTTAAATTGTGGAAGCCGTTACCGTCCATGTCTACCAATTGTGCCGCTCCGCCAAACAGGATGGCTTTAACAATGTACGGGCCTGACCAATTCGGTCTGAATTTTCCTCTTGGATCTAACACGTTTTTACGAAGTGCCTTAAGCACCAGGTCACCCTCTTTGATGTTCCTAGTCTTGACTTTTTTATTAAAATGTCGCGCCATACGCTGTTGGTAGATCTGGACATGATGCAAAGCTGCCAAGCGTTTTTCATCAAGCAAGACTAGTTCATCATATCTTGCTCTAGTCCAGTCGACTTCATCTAATTATCTTTCCAATGCGATTCGAAGAGAAGGGATTTCTAGTTCTATTGGTTGTTCAGCTTCAACTCCATAGACCAAAGAGAAAGGACTAGCCCCTGTTGATGTACGAATAGAGGTTCGATATCCCCAAAGAGCGAAATGTAGCTTACTTGGCCAATCCCTGTAATTTTCTGTCATCTTTTCAATGATAGTTTTCACATTTTTGTTGGCTGATTCGATTGCACCATTTGTTTGTGGTCTATAAGGTGATGATATGTGATGCTTGATATGATATTTCTGTAATAATTCCGCGCACTCGGCTTGGAAATGTGTTCCATTATCACTGATCATCTCATGTGGTACCCCATAGCGGCATATGATATTTTTCTCAATGAATTGAGCTACATGTTTTGCCGTCATCTTAGCATATGAGGCAGCTTCAACCCATTTGGTGAAATAGTAGATTGCTACAAGAATGAATTCATGCCCCCCTTGTCCTGGTGGTGTTATTTTTCCAATGATGTCGATGCCCCAAGTGGAGAAAGGCCATGGAGAAGTATATGTGTAGAGAAGCGAAGGTGGAACATGCTGTCGATTTGCGTAGACTTGATACTTCATACATTTCTTGACATATTCGTGACAATCTCTCTCCATAGTAGTCCAATAGTAACCTTGTCGTTGAATCTTTTGGACTAACATCTTTGCGTTCATGTGTGTTCCACATATATCGGCATGAAGGTTTTCCATGGTTTTATGTGCTTCTTTCTTGGCTATGCATAAGAGATTTCTTCCCATTGCGGTTCTCTTGTGGAGTTCTCCCCTGATGAGCACATATTGTGAGGCCAGGAGCTTCAAAGCACGGCGTGCCCTTTTATCAGTATTAGGAGGGTATTCTCCTCTTGTCACATAATTAAGGATATTTGTATACCATGGCTCTTCATCTTCTTGTTGTGGTTCTTGTTCATCGTCGAGTGCGTGAACATAAGCCGGCTCATATCTTATTTCTATGGTCAATGGCATTCGGATTGTATCAGTTGGAATTCGCACCATTGATGCTAATTTAGCTAGTGCGTCGGCGAATTGGTTTTCTTCTCTTGGCAAATACGTATATTCCACTTCATCTAGTTACTCCGTGAGAGTTTCTAAATGAGCTTGATACGTAGCGAGACTTTCACTTCTCACTTTCCATCTCTTGGAGATTTGGTTAATGATTAGTGAAGAATCACCGTAGATTCTGAGTTTCTTAATTCCCAAGGCGACAGCTGTTTCTAACCCCAAAATACATGCTTCATATTCTGCGGCATTGTTAGTGAAATCAAAGTCGAGCTTCATGGAAATTGGGATGTGCTCTTCATTGGGTGATACAAGCAAGACTCCTACACCACATCCTTTTTGTTTAAAGCTCCATCAAAATAGAGCGTCCAGCTATCATCTTCAGTCATGAGTAAATCTTCGTCAGGGAAATCGTACTCATCTTCTTCTTTTTCAACTTCTTCTAGCGGAAAGTCTGCTAAGAAGTCAGAAACCGCAGAACCTTTCATGGCTTTTTGTGGCACAAATCTCAAGTCAAACTAAGCAAGATTGACTATCCACCTTGATAATCTGCCATTGAGTGTCGCTTTTTCGAACAAGTATTTGAGAGGATCCATCTTGGACATGACATGCACCGTATGAGTGAGCATGTAATGTCTTATTTTCTGTGCGGCCCACACAAATGCGAGACACAACTTTTCAAGTGGTGTGTATCGCGTCTCATATCCTTGAAGATTCTTACTCAAGTAGTAGATTGCATTCTCTTTGTTTTCGATTTCTTGTGCTAGCATTGCCCCCATCGTTTCTCTTGTGACCGTAAGGTAGAGTCGAAGAGGAAAGTCAGGTATTGCTGGCGCTAGCACAGGTGGGTTTGCCAAGTACTCTTTGATTTTGTCGAAAGCCTTTTGGCAATCGTCATCCCATGTGACTGGGACATTTTTCTTGAGCTTCTTGAATATAGGTTCACATATCGCTGTGAGCTTTGATATGAACCTACTCATATACTGCAACCTTCCAATAAAACCTCGAATCTCCTTCCCATTTTTGGGCGGTGGCATGGCCATGATCGCCTTTACTTTTGTAGGATCTATTTCAATCCCTCGAGAACTGATCACGTATTCAAGTAATTTGCCTGACGTGACTCCGAATGCACACTTTGCTGGATTTAATCTCATGTTGTACTTGCAGAGTCTTTCAAAGAACTTACGAAGTGCAATAATATGGCCTGGGCAATCTTTAGACTTAACGATCATATCCTCGACATAGACCTTCACCTCTTTGAGCATCATGTCATGTAACAATGCCGCTGCTCTTTGGTAGGTGGCACCCGCGTTTTTCAACCCGAATGGCATTACCGTATAGCAATATGTACCCCATTGCGTGATGAATGTGGTTTTCTCCATGTCTTCTTCGGCCATCAATACCTGATTATATCCGGCGTAACCGTCCATGAATGATAGGAGTGCATGGTTTGCTGTGTTATCGACCAGAATGTCAATGTGAGGTAGAGGGAACCCATCTTTTGGGCTTGCTTTATTGAGATCCCTGTAATCAACACACATTCTGACTCTTCCATCCTTCTTTGGAACTGGAACCACATTTGCTATCCATTCTGGATATTTGGATACTCTGATGAAACCTGCGGCAAACTGCTTCCTGATTTCTTCCTTGATTTTGAGAGCCACATCCGGTTTCATAGGGCGCAGCTTTTGTTTGACATGCTTCATACCTGGAATGAGTGGTATCGTATGCTGAGCTATATCCCTGTCAATTCCTGGCATATCTTTGTATGACCAAGAAAATAAATCAACAAATTCACTAAGCAAGTTAATTAGCTCTTTGCGTTCATCTTGACTTAGTGTTAATCCAATTTTTACTTCTTTAACAGTCGTTTCATTGGAAATGTTAACTGTTTCTGTATCTTTGATAACTGCTGTTTTATTTTCGTGTTCTTCCATTGCTTTTATTATTTCTTTGTCATTTTTATCATTAGCAAAGCAATATTGATCAGGGCTAAGGGAATGACACGCATCGTAAGCAAAGGTACTCATTTTATTGAATTCATTGGCTAATACATCAAGAGGGGCAAGGTCGGCTGCGACCTCATCGGAATTATTAGGACTAGAAAGAGAGGACTCAACAAGAGACTCAGGGTTGAACTCTGTAGTAGAAAGAGGGTCGGCCTCAGACTCTAAGGACTCGTCTACAGACTTAGACTCAGATTCGGACCCAGACGACTCAGACTCATCAAACATAGGACCCTCGCCAGCGGTTATTTCCAACTTCTCTCCACTTGGCGTAGTGATCCTCAATGTCTTGCGCCATCCCCTTGAAATGTTGTTAGGTTGGATGATTAACTCGGAGGGGTCAAAATCCTTGTTTGCTGATCCGGGCGGACGCTGATCCGTCCGTCCCAACCCCTTCTGAACTCTATCTCCGATATGGCAGGTCGGACAGGCCAAGGACTAGGATCTTGATTAATGAACCGTCCGACCTGCCTCCTCTCAGTGCCCCTTCTATAGGGAGTCAAGCGGCCACTTCCAAAGACAAGGGCAAAAGCCCCTTGATTCTTGAAGATGTTCCCTCATCCAGGGGCGGTCGTAGTTCTAGGGGCCGCAGCTCAGCAGAGGCAGCCGATCTGGAGAAAGTGTTGTCTTCTGAGCTTGGGAATGCTCCTTAACAAGAGGAAGAGGTCGAGAAAGCGGCCGAGGGCGAGGCGGCGGTCGAGGAGGATGTCGCCAACATTGACAACTTTAAAGATCCATTTGCCTGTACAGTGGGTAGCACAGCCTTGGGCTACCTAAATGACAAGTTTGAGACATACAAGGCATTCCTCCACCTTGGGGAGGGATTTGAGATTCAGCCTCCAAGGAAGTCACATGTTGTGGCTGCTTAGGAGGAAGAGAGGCCACGTCAAAGGTCCTTCGGTGTTTATAGGGCGGCCTTAGACGTTGGACTGCGCTTCCCTCTCCACCCTTTCGTCCGCACCATTTTGGATGAATGTGACATCGCTCTCTTCCAGCTGATGCTGAACAGATGGTTAAACATATTTGGGTATTTAGTGACGTGCATCTGCAAAGGCTTCAAGCCGGACTTTGCAATCTTCTGTGAGATGCACTCACTAACCAAGCTGGACGCAGACACGGACGACTGTCTCATTCTGAGTTCCAACAAGGACTACATGGTGGTGGTTGACCGCGTCTCCAAATGGCGTGATTGGAAGCACCGATTCTACCGCATCAAAACCAAAGATGTTGAATTTAATTTGCGGATGAATCGGTTTAACGCTGAACCAATTCAGCTTGGACGCGGGGACCTTAAGCCGGATAAGCCACCCGTTCACCCCAGCCAAGAACATCAGCTTAAATACTTCAAAGTCAAGAGGGTGAAGAGGAACGACAAAACTTAGCGCGTTCCGAGTAACTAGGTTTTTTGCATGTTCATGTCGGCCTACGGCCTGTACAAGAACTTTTATCTAGTTGGCTTCGGGACCCTATGTTCATGTCGGCCTACGGCCTGTACAAGAACTTTCCCCAAGGTGGACGCTTGGACATATATAGTTTTTTTTTGCATGTACATAGGTTATTTGAAATTGAAAAATTGTCTAACACTTTCTTCTTTTTCTTTTACAGATGAGGCATACAAGATACTGGACTTAGAACAGAAGGGGGAGGTGAACATGTCTGAAATCAACTTGGTCGGCTACAAGGCTCGTCAGAAGCTCTACGAGCAATCTAAGGGGGGTAAGAACATCCTTTCTACCTCCATTTCTTCTTTTCGTCCATTTTGGGATGCTGGGAAGGTCCTCCTTTTTGGGTTCTCACAGACGTATTGTTGTGTCCGTGTTGGCATGATGGAAGGGATCTCCTTCCTAGTTACACACGGACACTAATGTATTATCCTGCTCATTTTTTGCTAACTTTCGCCTCTCTTCAACTGTCGGCTCCGACCCCAAGGTCCAAGCGAAAGCAGTCGTCCCCTGATTCCAAGACGGACAAGGACGGAAAGGCGTCCAAGCAAAGGAAGACAGTCGCCTCTAAGACCACTTCCACCACTGCGGTAAAGACTACGTCGCGGACTGTTTCCAAGCAGTCCAAAGGAGAACAACCCCGGTTGGGTGATAGCGGGGCCTCCAAGTCCATGGATCCGGCAGCCACGCCGGTCCATGATAAGTCCAAGAGATCGGACAGTAGGGGTAAGTCAACCCCGGCAATTCCGACCGGGCCAGAAGTGACTCCGCCCGTATAGAGATTCCAAGAATTTGATTGGCTTGAAGCCTTTCAGTCGGTCGGCGACCAGCCTGGCCGCATGAGTGAGGAGGGTGACAAGCCTGTGCCACCTTCGTCATGCACCTTCAATCCTCTTAACGCTTCGAGCTTCTCTGACAGTCAATTTGAGTAACTTTGCATATTTTATTTTGTTTTGTTTTTTTTATAAGCCCGATTGAGCTTAAGCTAAACTCTTTGCGCCCGCGTGCAGATATTGCAGAGGAGCTACACATGAAGCTGCCCGACCAATCCCTTACTGGCGCGGACTGGAAGGCCATGAGGGAGGCCATGGCTAGGGTTGTCCCTACTGAGCAGCGAGACAAGCTGCGGGGGATTCATGAGGGCTTCCTTGGCCCAATGATCAATTGCAGTGCTGAGGTAATTTTTCTTTCAACTTTCACACTAAGTTAATTTTTCACTCTCATTTTGCTAACATGTTTTTTCCTATACGCAACTCTTCCTACGATTGAATGCCTTCCTTGAATGGAAGGACAAGGAGAATGAAAAGCTGAAGCATGCCTTGGATCAGATTCAGAAAACCCAGGATGCAATTACCGGGGACTCGGCTGTCCAGCGCCGTTACTTTGAAACCCAAATCAACGCGCTGTTTGACAAGGCAGCGCGGCAAGCTGAAGATTTGGTGAAGGTGGGCCAGGCCTTGGAGCAAGAGTCCATGGCTAGGGACGCCATGTGACAGGAGAGGGATCAAGCCCTCTTGGATGGCTAGCGCTAGAAAGAAGGGTTCGAGGCCTCTAAAAAGCTTAAGAGTGAGGTGGCCTTAGCCCAAAAACACTTAAAGGAGGACTTGGACGAGGCGGAAACTCTTAAGGCCGAGGTGTAAACTTTAAAGAAGTCCGTTGAGGACTTAACTTTACAGTTGAAAAGACCTCGGGCCGCTAGCGCAGACGAGGTCGTCTGCATTGAACAGAATGCTGAGCATAGGCTGAAGAGCCACTTCTTCGAGGCGTTCGAGCTCATGGTGGACGAGGGCGAGTCGGCCTTTTATCAAGAGCGCTTCACTAAACGCCTCAACTTCTTCTGCCTAAGGGAAGAGGCTAAGAAGGTTAGACAGCCTTCTCCTAAGCTGGATGTCACACCAACTACCTCAAAGGATGAGGAAAATGAAGAAGTGGCGGCCGACAATGATGGCGAGGAGGAGAGCAAGGAGACGCCTGCTGAGGACGCGTCCCTTCCAGCCTCTCAAGAGCCCGTCCAAGGCCAGGATCCAGCTTCTTAGAGCCACAGCCGCCCCATGATATCAACTCTTGTTCTGCCTTTTTAACCAATTTTTATTTTCTTTATTTGCCGCCTTTCTAAGCGGTTTTTGTAAGACATTAAGCTGCTCTTTGAGCGGTCTTTAATTAATTCAAGCTCTTCTTTTCATTTATTTCATACTTAGCAAATTTTACATAATTTTAGCATGTTTTTGCATTTTCGTACGCGTACTTTTTTGCACGTTTTTGCGTTTTCGTATAATGGGGGGTATGCCCCTTTATTCGGAGTTCGCCTAGTCCATATTTTGAATGGTTTGATTGACTTGGTAAAGTTTATAACTTGAGGGGTATGACTACTAGTAAGTTAATTAAATCATAGTAATGATTGCCCTTGGACTAGGTGATACGTCGAATCAACATATTATTCGGCCTTTTGATTGGCTTTATGCGAGTTGTCCGTTGAAACTATCGCTCGGACATGCTCAAAAAATTTCAATTATTATCTCAACTTAAAATTTCTAAGTTTCGCTATGCTAGAATGCCTAGGTATGCCCTTGCCCCATTAGAGGGGTTACATAGGATACCTTACCTATTCCGTCCATCTAAATGAGGAACGGACGTATACATATGACTTAAGGTCAAGTCACTCATTATTTTTTTATTTTTCTACGACCGGGATGCTGTGTTGCAAGCAACCTAGTTACAAGTTTCACGCGGCGTTTCTGCTTAGACTATGAAAGTGCAAATAAGCATAAGTTGAATGGAAAATAATATAACAATGTTTGACTTTTCATTAATTTGTCAAAATTACATTGTTGTGGTCGTACGACTTTAATTACATTGGTCGGTCAACAGACCTTGCTGTATATACAGCTTATTGGCTAAGTACTAAGAAAAGACTTAAAATAATATTTCTTCAGGTTGTCAGCATTCCATGTACGCGGAATCGGACAACCGTTCATTGCTTCGAGACGGTAAGTACCATCTCGGACTTCTTCAGTGATTCGATGCGGCCCTTCCCAGTTTGGGGTCAGCTTTCCATCTTCATTTGCCCGTCCCACAACCTCCATTTTCCTTAGGACCAGATCTCCCATTTTTAGCGGACGCTTTGACACTCGGCGATTGTATGCCGTTGTCATCCTTAGGCGATAAATTTTGTGCCTAAGCGCTGCATTGCCCCTAGCTTCTGGAATGAAGTCTAGGGCAGTCTTCATGGCCCCCTAATTGGCCGCTTCATCATATAATATCACTCTAAGAGTGGGCTCATACATCTCAATTTGGAGAACAGCCTCAACGTTGTATACCAAAAATAATGGGTTTCCCTTGTGGAGCTCTTGGCCGTTGTTCGTATGGACCACAATACATTAACCAACTCATCAGCCTATAGACCGCCTTCCTTTTCAAGTTTGCGCTTGATACCATTGGAGATCACCTTGTTGTATGCTTCTACCTGGCCATTGGCTTGTGGTCAACCGACCGAAGCAAAGCAATGAGCTATGCCCTGGTCTTCTAACCATTCCTTGAGTTAAGGCGTTTCAAACTGAGGTCCATTGTCGAACACCATAGACTGAGGAACGCCAAAACGTGTAATGATACTCTTCCAGATGAAGGCTGAAACATTCGTCCACTTGATGCCCCGGACAGCCTCGGCCTCCACCCATTTTGTGAAGTAGTCTACTGCTACAAACACATAGCACCTTTGACCAGATGCTGGCGTGTACGGTCCTAAGATATCCATCCCCCATTTGGCAAAGGGGAGCGGACTACTTATGGGCGACAAACTGTTAGGAGGGCGGTGGATCAAGGTTGCAAATCTCTGGCACTTGTCACATTTTTTCACCATTTTCATGGCGTCCGACTTTAAGCTCGGCCAGTAGTACCCCAGATGGACAGCCTTTTCAGCCAAGGCTCGCCCTCCAATATGGGAGCCACACTGCCCCTGGTGGAGGTCGTCCAGGACATCATGCCCCTTCTCAGGTGTAATACACTTCAGGTACGGCTTCAAAAATGCCTTTTTAAACAACTTCCCCTGCTTTATTTCGAACCAGGCCGCTCTCTTCTTCATCAGCCAGCTCTCCTTAGGATCGGCCGAAAGTAATCCATCCCTTAAATAAGAAATGATCTCGTCCATCCAAGTGGAGCTTCTATCAATGATTTGTACTGGCTCAACATCAATACTCCTTCTTTCCTTTACCTCCCAAAATACTTATCTGGGGGTATCACATGATGTTGAGGATGCTAATTTAGAGAGGGCGTCCGCTTGATGATTAGACGAACGAGGAACTTGTTGGAGAGCAAAATGATCTAGGCCCTTGGCCTCCTCCTTGACAATCTTCAAGTATTTCATCATAGCCGGCTCCCATGCCTTAAAGTCTCCGTTCACCTGGCCGACAAAAAAGTAGGGAGTCTGAGCTTACATCCACTTTTGTTGCTCCTGCCGCCTTACACATTCTAAGGCCGGCCAAGAGAGCTTCATACTCGGCCTCATTATTAGAGGCTTGGAACTGAAATCTCAGAGCATACTCAAACTTATCTCCCTCGGGAGACTAACATATGATACCTGGTCCACACCCAATAGCTGTTGCACTACCGTCCACGAACACTTTCCAGACATGGTCTCCAACCAGCTGAAGATCAGGCCGAGTAATCTCAGCTAAAAAATCTGCAACGGCTTGTCCCTTGATAGCTTTTCTTGGCTCAAAGGTAATGTCAAAGCCTCTCATGTCCAAGGCCCACTTGAGCATACCGCTACTGGTCTCTAAGGTTGTAAATGGCTTCTTTAGAGGTTGATCTGTGTATACCACAATTGAATGTGCTAAGAAGTACGACCGCAACTTTTTTTATTCCATGTACAATGCTAAGCCAAAATTTTCAATGGTTTGAAAGAAATAACGACACTTATCCCCTGACCTTGACAAAAATCTACCAAGTGTTGCTAAACAGCCGGTTAGTCTTTGTACTTCCTTAATCGTCCTTAGTGACTTCATGTCCACGACAGCTTGAATCTTTTCAGGGTTGGCCTCAATTCCACGTTGGTCAATCAAAAATCCGAGAAATTTAGCGGACTCAACACCAAAGACACATTTCTTTGGATTTAACATCATCTTATGCCGCCTAAGTTCGGTAAAAGTTTCTCGCAGATCCTTCATGTGGTCATCTGGATCTTTTGACTTGACAATCATGTCATCGATGTACGCCTCCATATTCCGGCCGAGCTGATATCTGAAGACTGTATTAACAATTAGTTGAAAGTTAGCTAGCGCATTCTTGAGGCCGAATGGCATAACTTTGTAACAGTACAACCCTTGCTCCGTTACGAACGCTGTTTTCTCTTGATCTTCTTCCCATAAGGGAATTTGATGGAATCCGGAGTATGCGTCCATGAAACTCATCAGGGCATGCCCGAACGTTGAATCAACTAGGCGATCGATTTTGGGCAAGGGAAAGCTATCCTTAGGGCAGGCCTTGTTTAGATAGGTGTAATCCACGCTCATTCTCCAAGTTCCATTCAGCTTCTTCACGAGAACTACATTGGCTACCCAGTCTAGGTAATAACATTGCCAAATGAAACTGGCGTCTAGCAGCTTTTTTACCTCAGCTGCGGCCGCCTGATTCCTCTCTTCTCCATGATTTCTTTTCTTCTGGCGAACGGGTTTAACGGCTGGGTTCACAGCCAGCTTATGAACGGCCAGGTCAGGACTTATTCCTGGCATCTCACCAACGTCAAATGCAAATACATCTTTGAATTCTCTCAGCAGTTGAACCAACACATCCCCAAGCATACCGAAAGCTGTAGTCCCTACACTGACCGTCCGACCTAGTTGATCAGGGTCAAGCACTATATCTTGGTGATTGCCAACCGGCTGGGGCCTTAACTCTTCTGGCCGACCAACAGTTATTAGCTGCTAGCTTGTTCTATCTTGGCCGCCTTACGCTTCTGCCCAACCTGGTATGCTGGGAGTGAGGTTCCTTCTTCTTTTGGCTCCAACGCTTATGGTCCGCGTGATGTAGGCTTAAAGGCCAATTGATTACATTCCTTAGCCATTTTCTGACTCCCTTGGATTGTCCCAATTTTTCCGTCCGTCCTCTCGAACTTTAGCAGCATTAGATGAGGTACAATGACTGCTTTGGCTGCATTCAGTGTAGGACGGCCAAGTATGACATTATATCTAGTCATTTCTTTTACAACCAGGAAGCGGACAACTATATCTCTTCCTTCCCCCTTTTGCCCAAAGCGGACGAGTAGGTCTATCCGCCCAACCGGGTGGATAACATTTCTCCCAAATCCTACCAACGGGTGAGTGATGTCCGGAAGAGCATCGTCTATGAAGCTTAGATTCTTCAAGGCGGCTAGGCTGATGATGTCAGCCGAGCTATCCGTATCAATCAATATTCGTCCGACCTTCAAATTTTCTATCTTCATAATGAATATCACGGGAACATTGTGCAGGGCTTTGACTACCCCCCGGTCAGCCTTGCTAGTTAATACTTCAGGAAAGGGTTCGACCTTTACTATATCCGCTTGCATCACCTTTCCCAAGTTCCAGGCGTCCTGCTTGATCCCTTTCATGGTTAGGACACCTGAGGCGAAACCTCTTGATATCACGGCCACAAAGCCTGAATCAGTGTTATTCCCATCATCTTCCTTGTCTTTGTTCTTATCATTTTTCTGCCTCTTCTCGGACATTTTATTTGTCCGTGTGTAAGTGAATTTGGACTTCATCACATAAGAGTTCAGCATGCCCTTCTCGGCTAGCTTGTCCAACAATCTCTTCAAATTGATGCAATCGTTCGTGTCATGTCCCACGTCCTTGTGGTAATGATAGTTTTTGTTCTTGTTCCTGTACTGAGCTGGTCCTCTAAGTGGCTGTGGCTTTTCAAACTCTAACTTATCCTTGATTTCCATCAAGATGGAGTAACAGTCCTTTCTGAATTCATACTAGGGCTCGTACGTCTTGACCTTCTTGGACTTCTGTTGCTGGCCATCGGCCACCCAAACTTCTTTTCTCTTTATTCCTTCTTTCTTTTGGTCGGCCGAGTCTTGCTGAGAAGATTGTTTCTTCTCAGCCCCTTTGGCCGGTGCTTCTGATTTTGTGAGCGAACAAAAGTCCGCCGCTTTAATATAAGCTTCGGCTTCTCGCAAAACACCTGCGTATGTCCGAATCTTTTTCCTTAGCAGGTCAAATTTAAAACCATTATGCCTTAATCCCCGGACAAATTCAGAGTAAGCCATTTCATTCGGCAGATTATGAATTTGGGCTTTTTCTTGGTTAAATCGCTGGACGTACGACCGTAGAACCTCATTCTTCCCTTGAACAATTGTTGCCAAATTAAGGCTAGTCTTTCGAGGCGGTATGTTGTATGAAAAATTTCCCACAAACAACAAACTAAGAGTAGTGAAGCAATTGATACATCCGACCGGGAGGCTATTAAACCAATCTTGTGCCACACCCTTCAAAGTGTCTGGAAGGCATTTGCACCAGGTAGCATCATATACACTTTGCCAGAACATCAGGTTTCTGTACGAGCTGATGTGTTCTTCTAGGTTACCCGTACCATCATAAGTTCCCACAAGTACACTCTTCATCTTCAGCGGCTGAAGGGCAGTTAAAATATCTTGAGAAAACGGAGGCGGCTTATCGCCTAGAGTCAAGAGGCGCATCTGCCAGTCAATTGGTTGTGGCTGCACGGACGGTCCAGCCAGGTAGGGAGCCTGACCGTACGTTTGTCCGTATGGCCCATATTGTCCGAAGACTTGGGGATCCGTATGGCTTTTCTCTTCGAGGCTGCCTACTCCTACCCCTAGCCGACTGTGTTTTCACTAACAGATTAGAGAAATTTGTCCGCGGTACGAAATGGGATGTTCCCAGCGTCCGTTGCATTAGCCGCTTTTCTTTGTGCTTTCTTTGGAGCCCTCTCCCCCTCTCTCCTGGGCTGCTTCCTAGAGGTAGAGGCTCTGTTGCTCTCAAACTCCTTCCAAAGCTTGTTGAGTGCGGCCTTTATAGAGGCTGCGGTAACAGGAGGGTCATCCGCTTCTTGAAATGAGGCAATCAATGGATTGCTGGTATGGATTTTAGGGATTATATCCTCTACATGTCCGTCCTCGCCTGGATTAGGTGTCTGACCGTTTATTTCCATAACGGACGAGTATCCCCACAGATGGAGCCAAATGCTTCAGGTATTTTTTGGATTTCATCGGATACTGGTCACGCTCTTCTGGAAACGAGACTGAGACACTTGCAAAACAACGAATTGTCCGTTGTCAGAATATTTGCCTCCGACGATCAAGTTAGTGATCGGAAACGGAAAAGGCTAGAGAGAGAAGTGGAAAGAAGTTGGAGCTATTAATGCTCTTTTTCTTGTAATGTCTTAATCCACCCCTCCCATCATAAATGATTGGGGTATTTATAGGGGTGGAGCTTGTGTCCTTTTTAAGGTTTGTACCCTAAAATTGCGTGACGTGATTGGCTGCGCAATCGGAGAACGCCATGTGTTGTTTTGGGGGTGCCGCTTTGCGGCTTTTAATTAAGTCTCTCGGGATTTGGGCCCTGATGTAATATGGCCTCTTTTGCGTGATGATTTCAGGGGTCATATATGCCCTAAACACATGGCATCTTCCTGTAGCGACACATGTCACCCTCTCATTGGGCCACGTGTCGCTATAGGATTGGCCTGAGCTCTTGAGTGCTTTTAAGCTGAATGTGTGGCATCTTCCTTTAGTGACATGTGTCACCCTCTAACTGGGCCACGTGTTGCTACGGGACTGGTCCACGTGTACGGTGTATTTTTACCCTCAAAAGGACTCACCAAACCCCAACAGCGGTATCGGAGCCCCGCTCGTTTATTTTTAATTATCATATTTTTCAAGGTATTTTTATGGCTTTATTTTTCTGATTATAAGTTGCTAATTAGATTAGTTGCTCGTATTATCCATTTTAACCTCGTATTAGAGCTAAATTCAGCTCCCGAACCCAGATTTCGACCCAAAAATAGTGAATGTTGGGTGGAAAAGGCGTTCTGGATATGGTTTTACCCTTTAAGAACTCGATTTTTAGCCAAAAAACGACCAGAAATGAGTTTTTCGAGGTATTTTTCGTGTTTTAGAAATTTTTAAATCTTTCTAACCTTGAAAATTAATTGCATATTTATGGTGGTTATGTAATTGGTTAAATACATATTATATATGCATTTTAAACCTAAAGAGGCACGATTACTTGGCGGTAATTTGTGTTTGAAGGCTTGGTTTTATTTTTCACATAATTGCAAATTAATTGCATTAAGTGTGAAATTTTTGTTTTTGAGGCTTCTAAAGTGCTAAAGATTCGATATTTAATTATGTTAAGTGATTGAAACTTTAAAAGCTACTAAATTCCATGAATTTTATGTTGAACTTTGTTGTTTTAATCATTTTTGGTTAATTGGAAACATAAAATATCAAACTTTGTGATAGAAATTTGTTTATCCTCATATTGGAAGTTATAATTTTTCAAGGATTCACAAGTGTTCGTAGTTGGATTTTACATTTGAAAATTAAACTTAATATTTTTCCAAATCCCTCTTACTTTGTAAAAATCTCAAAATTAATTTATATTGATTAAATTAATAATGAGAAATTGCCTTATTTATTTTGTTGCACCAAGTTAAACCAATTTAATTAAAGAATGGTTCTTGGAAATTATTTTGGTTGAATGCTCCTTGATAAGTTTTATTTAAATTAGACTTATCTAAATTTTAATTTTTGCTCATTGAATTAGTTCTAAAATTAATTTAGAATTAATTTAGAATTTAATATGGTACGCAAAACGAGGCAAGAACGTCACTTGGCTAGCCGGGAAGCATAGCAGCCCGCATGTGGCTGCCAAGGATGCTGCCCGTACGTGCGTTCAGCCATGTGCGTGGCTAGTGCACCCAGCCACAACAGCAGAGCAGCAGCAGCACCAGCCAAGCAGCAGCGTGTTACGGCAGTGCTGCGTGCGTGCGTGTGTGCGTATCGCAGCACATAGCTATTGTGGTGCGGCAGTAGTGCACGAGCAATGTGTGTGTTTTGTGTTTCTTGATGCGGCAAGGGTACGTGTGTGCTATGATGCGAGGATTTCAATGGTGCGCATAGCTAGCATATATATATATATATATGCTTTACATGGTACGTAAATAAGGATAATATATGTAGACATTGCTTGTGAAGCAATGTGGTGCAATGAGATCGTACGAGTTGTGAGCACCCCAAATCTTAGTGCTAGGCACTTAGATATTTTGGACTATGTAATGTTTAGCATTTTGTTTATTTTAATTAAATCTTAGTGCTAGCCGTTTTTTATTATTTTAATTAATTTTGTTTATTTTAATTAAATTTTTTGGAGGCAAGGCCTCGGTTTTATGTGGCATTGGCAAAATTTATTTTGACAAATTTTGGGTTATACCGACTTAATTAATTGGATTAATTAAGATGGATGCGGAATTTTGTGGGAGCTTCAATTCTTAATTACGTCATTTAAATAATCTGTTAAATATGTTTGACTAGTTTTAATTAGGCGTGTTAATCGGATTAACCACCTAGATTAGTTACTAGTGCGCGCGCTTGTTTAATGCATTATTATTTATTTGTTGTAAAATTCACAGGCCATTCACAAATAGTGACTGGATGAATAGAATGTATATTCACTCACAGGTTTTATGAAATGGCAACTAGTGGGACCCGATTAGGATAGGAAATACGGACTGCGTGTCGTGATGTATTTTTGTAAATCTAAATACGGTCTACGTACTGTTGAGTATTTTTGTACCTTAATATTTAGATTAATCCTAATCGTAGATACTAGTAGTTGCATAATTTTGGTTATGTCTTCAATACGAAAATTCTTGGAAGACGAAGCCTTGAAATTGCAAGAGAAGACCTTTTAAAGACATGAAGAATTCAAGAGGTCATGCTAGTTGTCAATATGCATCTTATACCTATGATTTATATATTTATGCTTGTGCTTATATATGAATGATATGTTAGATGCATGTTTAGGTTTTCATCATGTTGCGATGATTAATTAAGTTCACTTAAATCAACCAACATAGAAAACCTAGGTCCCAAATAATAATGAGTAAAACTTGTCTTTCCAAAACAACACATGCACACCGAATGAGGGTGATGATGGGCTACGCCAAAGCAAGGTACCATCACTACTCCAAGGAACGTAAGGCACACCGTGTGTGCATGTTGGTTTTAGTTGTACTCAATGATATGAGTGATGGAGTCCATACATGTCGTGGCAAAAGAGATATATCATCATGACGCATTAGATGCAACGATTATCTAACCAAGAGTGTCTTGGAGCCATTAGCAAATAATCTCTTACCTTAGGGTATCAAGTTGTAGGACAAGCCAAAGCATGCCTAATTACTCATTGATCCCTTGGATCTTGGAATAGCCTTATTCTCGCCAAATAGGGACAATTTTATACGTGAATAAGACGTTTAATAAGATTGAAGTTTTCATGAATGCTCTTAAATTTCAAACTTATTATATTCTTGATAAATGGTTATACTTTGCACTTATATTTATAGTATTCTAAATCAAATAATACTGTTTCCATGATTGGTAAAGGAAAAAATTTGAGGATAGATCTCAAAGAAAGGAAAAGCATTTCTAAAATACAACTGTCGTAAATGACTTTTACAACAAAGTCTGAAAGGACGGTTGGACATCATGTATTCAAAATACTAGGTAGTTTTGATAAAACATGAAGTATTAAGTTGCAAACTCAAATTGTTAATATTTGACAACCAACGTCTCTTTTCGTTTGATACATAAATGAGTAGGACTCATTGATGTAGTAATTCAAGTGTGAATTGAAAGAAAAGATAGAACTTTGTTTTACGGTGCACTAGGTGCCTAATTATTCCTAATAAAGGATAAAAGTCAAGGCACTTTAAGAAATTGTTCTTAATGTAAGGTTATGAGATATTGTACAATAAGAAATATAGGAACCAAGGAACCAAAAAAAGAGGATTAGTATTCCATTTCAACCCATGAGTTCATGTTATTGTCGTTAACTTAGCAATTCGTTATCTTCACAAGTATCGGATACTGCTTGAGTGTTCCACTTTGAAAGTTACCTCAAACTATTGAAGTTAAGCTAAGTTACCGACTTACAAGCTTAGAATGAAGCAAGGAGAGCTACATAAGTTGTAAGGTCGTATGCTTTGTTTAAAGACCTTTTAAGCAAAAGGCTGGAACAAGTAATGGTTATTATTATGTTCCATAATCAGCAATTGATCCGTTTGCACATGGAAATACTCACATTCAAAGTAAAAGAAATAGTTGCGGATTTATTTGAATGGCATGGTTATCCAAGCGTTGAGTCAAGAAATGCTTGATTATAAACAAACATTTTCCTAAACATGATAAACTCACTAAGTTCAAAACATGGGCATGATTTGCGTTCCGAACGTCTTTTGCAATGTCACATTGACAAGAACGTACTCAAGGCTCTATTAGATAGGCTCTTGATAGTTGCTTGATTCAAAATCGTTCTAAGTCAAGCAAGTCTTACTTGTTGAAACTGACAAAGCAAAGAGCTATTGTTCTTGGTATAGACAATTGACACCGAAGGTTAAAGAGGATTCAATTACTTCAACGTTTCATGAAGAATTTGAAAGAATATGGTTGTATTCATCAAATGTGAACAAACTTGACTTTAGTAGCTCAAGAGTCCAGTGAAGTACAGAATCAACTTGGAAAGATACCAAAACGTCTAGATTAGATCGAGTGATGTTTGCTTGAGCCAAGCGTAACCATCTCAAAGTTATGAATGGAAATTTTCATAAATAACTCCACAAAGAACATAGTGTGTCTTCATGGAGACCTCGACACCATTTGAAAATGACTCAAACGATAATGGTTCACATCCCTTCCTATAAAGTTCTTACAGATTTGCACAAATGACTAATGTTACACTAAACAAAATGTCAAAGCTAAGAAAGGACGACATATTTAGTTTTGGATAGAAATAACTTCTAAACATCTTTTCAAGTATATGTCTAAGGCTCTTAGTCTCAGTGGGAGCTTACTGGCTCAGTGGGAGCATAGTGTCTCATTAGAGGCTAAGATAGCTCAAGTGGGAGCTAACTAATTGTTTCAACACGAACTTCTAACCAAAGACGATATACATATCTCTTTGAAAGCATTAAAGTGAGACCATGGGCATTACCTCCACAACCTAATTCAGAACATAGTGTTTATTGCTATAAGTGGTGTCTTTCTGAAAAGTAACACATTTTTAAAACAACAAATGGGAGGAAAATGAACTCGATGACCATCGAGCTTAGCAACAAGCTAGTAATGAGAATCTCGGAAGACCTTAAAAGGACTTCGTGAGAATACTTGATCAAGAATACTCAAAAGGACTTTACAAGTTCCATAAAAGAGAGTTCATTACTCACAAAACATCAGAAATGTTGGAGTAAGATCAACATAATAAAAGAGCTTTGGAAGCGCCTTTGATCGAGGTTAGATAGTGTCGTTAGTCTACTAACCCTAATCAAATTAACAATTTATAATACCTAAACTACCCTAATACGAGTATAGGGGTAAGTAAAGGGTCGAACCCAAAAGGACTAAGTGTATCAATCTATGCTAATTAGACTACTAGTAAAGCTTGTGAGGTAAGAGAGGTTCAATTAACACTACTAAGAGCAAATAACTAAAACTAGGGAAAGTGGAATCCAATTACATCAATACATTCAATAACATCATACAATTAGATGAAAATGACCTTGATTAGGAACAATTAACACATTTAACTCACTCTCGCACAATTAAGCATGTTAATTATCCTACTAAACTAATTCACTCTCGTGCAACTAGCCTAGCAAAGGTATGGAAGAATTTAGGGCTCTCAACCAACTCACTCTCGCACAATCGATTGAAAACACAATTAAAAGCATAGAATCAATTAGCTAGAAAGATTCTAATACATAAAAGCATCATCCATACACAATAATCAAGAAACAATTCCACACTAATCACAATCAATCATTCAATTTATTAACATGACCTTCATCCATTTGCCTAGAACAAAACCTAAACTAACATGGTGAACAAAAACAAGGAAAACAAGGTAAAATAATAATAAAAGCAAGAATCAACCACTAAACTAATTAATCTACTCAAATAAACAAATAAATAAGCAAAAACAATAATAAATGAAAGCAATAAAGGTGAAGAGAAAGTTAGGAAGACTCATTGAATTCATGAGAGGAAAAATCCACAAATTTGCTTCTTCAAAATCCCAAAAACTCCATGAAAAATCCAAGCTTTCTCTCTCTAAACTACTCCTAAACTAGAGAGAGAAACTCCTAATCTAACCCTAAGAGAGAGAAGCTCTCCTAAACTAACTAAGAAAATAGCATCATAGATCCCCTCTTTTTTTCAAAGAGTCCCGTCTATATATATGTGGCTCCCCCAAAAAAAAGAGACTTGGACAACAAGGCGCAAATAAATCGTAAACCCAGTCGTGCGCGCCCGCACATGAGTCCTGTGCGCCCGCACACAGGTGTGTGCGCCCTCTCATCGTAGTGTGCGGCCGCAACTTTGTGGGTACGGGGAAAATAAGTGCGCCCGCACATAAGTCATGCGCGCCCGCGCAAAGGTGTGTGCGCCCGCACAGCGGTTGCGCATAGGGTCGCGCAAACTCTCTGGTTTTGCTTTGTTTCTTCAGTCTGGCTGTGCGGGTTCTGACAGGGCTGCGCGCCCGCACAGCCTCACATGTGCGCCCGCGCATAAGCCGCACAGCACCCCGCGCACAACAGATAACTTGGCTTCTTGATATCCTCTTTCTTTCGGCGCATAATTCCTACAAAACCAAAGCATGGAGATCAAAATAAAAACAAAGAAGATAAATTAAATAAATTAAGAAAATAAGCTAAAAACTATTAAAAACTACTTAAATACTCAAAAACAAGATAAAAGACGAGAATAAGTAAATAAAGAAATAAAGGACAAAAAGGGTTAAATTATTGGAAAAATAAGCCGAAAAACGACTCAATAAACACCCTAAAAAGTGGCATAAAAGTCACTTATCAAACTCCCCCAAGCTAACCTTTTGCTCGTCCTCGAGCAAATTAACATGTAACACGAATGAAGGAGAATGATTTATTCAAGCAAAGCTAGAACACTTAAGGAGACAAGAATGTACACTAACTCACTTTCGTAGGAATCACGGTCACTTTTAGCAACTAATGACAAGCCCTTTAAACCCCTAGATCGCCCTAGAGGACGAGTGTGCTCTCGTGAGGGTGTCCTAAGAGTTTAACCCACAACTCTAAATAAAAACCAAGGCACGGCAATAAAAAAAAGAAAAGAAAAAGAAACATAAAAAAAAGAAAGAAAACACAAGTTCATATTTGGACAAGAGATTGGAACAAACACCGATGGATGCAAACCTTTCTAAATAGACAAATGTATGCACGTTCCAAGATGTCAATGGTTGATTGAAACATAACATATGCTAAGCATAGAGAACTGATGAGGACTCAATCCACCCTAGCCCCAACCAATCGGGCCGCGTTCTCTCCACTAGCTTCAAATCAACCCTTAAGCTAGCTTCTCATGATTCCACGAAGGAACCGGAAAAAGATAAAGAAATGAAAAACTTTGAGAAGGTAATCCCGACATCTCAACTATGCATACTCTCTCCATAGGTTTGAGATCTATCTCCCTCCACCGTTCTTTGACCTAACCCCACTAAAGTCTAAGGGACTTTTATTAGGTTGTAACGTAAGGCTAATGGTTAAGGCAGGGTAAAAATTTGAAAATTTTGGTGATATTTCCTAAGTGAAGCAAAAGAGTGGCCTACTCTCAAAAACAAACTCAAGAAATCGCAAAATATCAAAAAAAAATACCAATAATGCCATCTCCCACAAGTTTACTCAACACTAACACACAATATATACAAAAAAAATGAAGGAACGCTCCCCCCCAAGCTTGAACGAAGCATTGTCCTCAATGCTTAAACAAGGGAAGAAAACGAAACCAAACTAAAATATATTATTTGTGTTTATTTGTTTCTTTTTATTTTTTTTATGTATCCTTGCCTTTTTCTAACCATGGACGGCTTTTTCTTGAAACTTCATTTGATTTTCTTGAATTGCATCTTTCTTCTCGAACTTTTTGCATATTCTTTTCAAGCTCAACTTTCAAATACCGTACTTAAACCAATTCACAAAGTTTTCTTGCTCATGATCAACACTCTCAACACTCAAACCTCACATGCCTATGCTTCACTAACTAAAAGGGTTGGTAAACATAGGCCATTGGGTTTGTAATGCGGTTTAAACAAGAGCGGGAAACATTAGGCTCAAATTGGTTAATAAGTAGGTTGATGCAAAATAGAAAATCAAATTTGTAACAAAATAAAAAGAAGATAAAGAAAAATGAGAAAAGGTGCCCTTTTCCTCCCCTAGAGAGGCCCGGTCGCGATCTTGGGAGCTAGAGGTCAAAACAAGGATTAAGACATGCATAGTCAAGGATCCTAAATAGCCGCTCAACAAGGTGATGAAGGCTAGAACAAATGAAGCTCACAAGGGATTATAACCAAACAAATACCAACCAAGGGTTTCAAATCCACTATAGAGAACAACTCCATCTTACCACATTCTCGTGAACTAAGGCTTCATGGACCCCTAAAAGATCTTAAACCGGCTACCTTAGCATATAGTATCCTAGAGTCAACCAATGACACTCTCAAACCGTGCATACATTTACCACTTAGGAAGAAAAACATTCAAGGATTCAAGTCCCAAAACAAAATGTCCAATATAAGAACAAACAAAAAACATTTTTCCAAAATTACCTTGAAAGTACACAAAAATCTTTTTAGAATTTTCAAAATATAAGAAAAGACATGAAAATGCATATACTCAAGTGCATGGCATAAACGAATCAACATCCCACCAAACATGATAGGATACCCTCCCCCAAGCTTGAATGAGACAATATACTCAAACATAAACCAAATAATCCATGGGAGGGGAAAAGAAAGAAATCAATCCAACAAACCAACACAAGTCCAACGAGTCACCAACCATTAGAGAAAGATCTAGGAAAGATATTACCGGATATTGGTGGGTGTAATTACCCGCAAATGAACCAATTTAACCTTTCAAAGCCGATTTCCTCTTGAATTGAATCTCGATTTCCTTATGCTAGCAAAAATAGGCGTCAAACTTCCTTGGTTCTTGATCCAAACCAATGCATAAGAGTATATCAAGCCATGTACCTAGCAAAAGGCACACAAACATTTCCATGAGAGAAAATCTAATCTAAAAAGGAAAGAAAATGAAAGCAATAAAAACCTCGGGTTACTTCCCGAGAAAGGCTTGTTTAACGTCCAAGCGAGACCGCTCTAGTAAATAAAATTGCAACGAACGCAAGAGCTTATCAAATGCACTACTACACATCTCATATGATAACAAGTAGGCAAATGACGGGAGGAGGACGTGCAACAAGATTATTGCACGTAAATGAGGAGGAATATGCCAAAAGAAAGAAGAAAAATCAAAAGAAAAATCAAGAAAATAAGAAGAGGAAGAAGAAGAAATGTAAGGAAAAGAATAAAAAGGCAAAACCTCCTCAAAATCTTTTTGGGTGGCATAATCACCCATTTCCTCAATGATGGGAGGATGAGAAGGAAAAGTCTCATCAAACAAGAGAGGGTCCTCAATAGGCTCTAAGACAAAAGAGGGGAGGAACATAGGATAGTAGGGGATGTGGTCAAATTTCCTTGAGAAAGGGACATGAGGAAAAGGAGGAGAAACAATGGTCTCACAAAACCTCACATCACCAATGAGGGCATGAAAATCAATCATAGAATCCTCAAAAGAACACTCATGACTCACATCTCCCTCAAACAAAAACTCTCCAATAGAAACAACCTCATCCTCCTCTCTATCCAATCGATGAACAACAACTCCCACAAGATCCTGAAAGCCTAGAGTCTCTAAACCATGCATG
Source organism: Chenopodium album (assembly GCF_948465745.1). NCBI lineage: Eukaryota > Viridiplantae > Streptophyta > Magnoliopsida > Caryophyllales > Amaranthaceae > Chenopodium > Chenopodium album. The sequence goes on from NC_137838.1 coordinate 39,863,304, forward strand.
AAAGGATGAAGGTTTCTCTCAAATTCATCCCTTTCCCATGAAGCATTGCCAATGAACTTTTTCAAGAGGCTATGATGATTTGTTACACCTTCAATGAACATACTAGCCATAACCTCAAATGAGTCCAAAGACTCATGGATAGAAGGGTCACAAACATGCAAGGTAGACTCATCAAGATGGGGAAGGGGGTTGGAAACCTCAAAATCGATATTTTCTTCATTCACAACTCTTCCACCATCACTCAAGGGACTTTCAATCTCTCTTGATTGCTCAAACTCATCATCATCATCCTCATGAAATCCCTCATTCAAAATTGAAGATGGCTCACTCACATCCTCACCAAGGGAAGCTCTCAAAGGGGGTAAATAAGGGGAAGGATGGCATTCAAGCTCAAATGGGGAATGAAAAGGATCAAAATCCTCAAAAATCCCCTCATCACAAGAAAATCTCCCCTCACCTTCACACCCTCGGCCCACATCATTCTCAAAAACACTCTCACACTCCAAATGAGGTGCCTCACATCCATTTACATCAACCAAAGCACTCATCACTTGGGCAAGCCTCACTTCTCTCAATTTTTGTTCCTCTTGAAGCTCTTGGAGTTGTTGGGTGAGATATTGCATTTGAGAAAGAATTTGGGCTTCAATGTTATTGGGTTGAGGTTCATGATCAAATTCAAATCGCACATCATCAAAATTAGCACAAACCTCATCAAAATGAGCATAAGGGGGAAAGGTGTCAATTTGCATACTTGGATTATCACTAGGCACATAAGAAGTATCAAGAGAATTCATGCAAAAATTAAAAGAATCTTGGCATTGAGAATCAAAGTAAGAAACATGAGATTCTCTATCGAAAGAATCCTTAGCAAGCCATGTGAAGAAATCCCACGCATCATGCATAGACAAATGACAAAATCTACCATTATTCATGTCCTCAACCATTCCCCTAGTATACTCATTCATGCCCTAATAAGCTATATCACAAGCATCACTAAGAAAACACCCATGGTAACTAAGAAAACCATCTAGTCTTTCAAAGTAAGCATAAAAGGGTTCACCATCAAATTGAGGAAAAGATAAGCATGCCATTTTTATACAAAGAACAAAGAAAAGCAAACACAAATCAAATTATATACAAGAACCTAGCTAATCTAATCAACACAAACTAATGAACGCCTTAGTCCCCGGCAACGGCGCCAAAATTTGATCGAGGTTAGATAGTGTCGTTAGTCTACTAACCCTAATCAAATTAACAATTTATAATACCTAAACTACCCTAATACGAGTATAGGGGTAAGTAAAGGGTCGAACCCAAAAGGACTAAGTGTATCAATCTATGCTAATTAGACTACTAGGAAAGCTTGTGAGGTAAGAGAGGTTCAATTAACACTACTAAGAGCAAATAACTAAAACTAGGGAAAGTGGAATCCAATTACATCAATACATTCAATAACATCATACAATTAGATGAAAATGACCTTGATTAGGAACAATTAACACATTTAACTCACTCTCGCACAATTAAGCATGTTAATTATCCTACTAAACTAATTCACTCTCGTGCAACTAGCCTAGCAAAGGTATGGAAGAATTTAGGGCTCTCAACCAACTCACTCTCGCACAATCGATTGAAAACACAATTAAAAGCATAGAATCAATTAGCTAGAAAGATTCTAATACATAAAAGCATCATCCATACACAATAATCAAGAAACAATTCCACACTAATCACAATCAATCATTCAATTTATTAACATGACCTTCATCCATTTCCCTAGAACAAAACCTAAACTAACATGGTGAACAAAAACAAGGAAAACAAGGTAAAATAATAATAAAAGCAAGAATCAACCACTAAACTAATTAATCTACTCAAATAAACAAATAAATAAGCAAAAACAATAATAAATGAAAGCAATAAAGGTGAGAGAAAGTTAGGAAGACTCATTGAATTTATGAGAGGAAAAATCCACAAATTTGCTTCTTCAAAATCCCAAAAACTCCATGAAAAATCCGAGATTTCTCTCTCTAAACTACTCCTAAACTAGAGAGAGAAACTCCTAATCTAACCCTAAGAGAGAGAAGCTCTCCTAAACTAACTAAGAAAATAGCATCATAGATCCCCTCTTTTTTTCAAAGAGTCCCGTCTATATATATGTGGCTCCCCCAAAAAAAAGAGACTTGGACAACAAGGCGCAAATAAATCGTAAACCCAGTCGTGCGCGCCCGCACATGAGTCCTGTGCGCCCGCACACAGGTGTGTGCGCCCTCTCATCGTAGTGTGCGGCCGCAACTTTGTGGGTACGGGGAAAATAAGTGCGCCCGCACATAAGTCATGCGCGCCCGCGCAAAGGTGTGTGCGCCCGCACAACGGTCGCGCATAGGGTCGCGCAAACTCTCTGGTTTTGCTCTGTTTCTTCAGTCTGGCTGTGCGGGTTCTGACAGGGCTGCGCGCCCGCACAGCCTCACATGTGCGCCCGCGCATAAGCCGCACAGCACCCCGCGCACAACAGATAACTTGGCTTCTTGATATCCTCTTTCTTTCGGCGCATAATTCCTACAAAACCAAAGCATGGAGATCAAAATAAAAACAAAGAAGATAAATTAAATAAATTAAGAAAATAAGCTAAAAACTATTAAAAACTACTTAAATACTAAAAAACAAGATAAAAGACGAGAATAAGTAAATAAAGAAATAAAGGACAAAAAGGGTTAAATTATTGGAAAAATAAGCCGAAAAACGACTCAATAAACACCCTAAAAAGTGGCATAAAAGTCACTTATCAGCCTTAAAACTCAGTTTTTGATGCAATTGCCCCGTATAGGTATAGAATTCACCAAAGGATTGGATTGAATCCTATAAATTTCTATTAAGTTAGGAATAAACCTAAGACTTACAAGTATACTATTTACTATTAGATAGTATAGGAATAATGTCTTGTAAGATAGCTACGACAAATCCAAATTCCAAATAATGGTTAGAGGCCATGAAAATCTAAAACAGACCCCATGTTTGAAATTCATGTTTGAAACTTGATTAATTTGCATGAAGGGTGAAAAACCCATCGATTGCAAATAAATTTTCAAGGAGAAAACTAACAAATGTGGAAATGTATATGCATACATAGCTAGATTGGTTGAAAAGGATACAATTAAATTCACGGAGTTGATTTTAATAAAAACCTATTCACCAATCGAAATGCTAAAGTCTTTTCGTGATTGTTCTAGCAAAATTGCACATATAAAATATTGCAAAATAGATACCAAAACCGCCTTCCTAAAATAGGATTTTGGAAGTGACTATGAAAATAGTCTATGGGTTTTTGAAAATCTAAATAAATGCTTAATTCAAAAGCAAGCTCAAGGAATCCGTCATAGAATAAATGGAAGCATTGCGTATAGGAATTGGAACATGTTTTCTCATTAAGTTAATAAGAGGATTGACTTATGGAGAAACATAGAAATTCTTATGAATAAGAAGTTTAGTGGGAGCAAAAGTATATTTTATAAAGGTCCAACGAAAAGTTTATGAACTTTATTGTGAAATTACTATCATATGCTAAATGCTTAGATTTGAAATTAAGTATTTTCGACAATGGACCAAGAAAAAGACGATACTTGGTACATATTGGTATTAAGATCTATTGTATAGACTTAATAAAATGTATGAACGTGTAAAGGATTTTACCGTGTTAAACATGAATTGAAGGACTTTGAAAGACTTTCGACCCGTATGTATAAAACTGAGTAAATATTTGAACTAAGTATAAGCTAGGCTAAATACTAAGTTAAATATGAAAGTCTCTAATAGAGACTCTTAACCATATCACACAGCAAACCGTTTAACAAGACTTAGTGAAACTGAATGAGCTAAAATGTCACATGGATGGAATAAGATTGAGAATTACTCTGCAATTTAGTCCATCATGTACGATGTGATATGAAATCGTCACACGACTTACTTGCTTAAAGCATGTGAAGTATGTATGTAGTACCAATCAACCTGAATCTATGTAATAGGTAGTTAGATTATGGCCAAGAACATCCAAAGTACTTGGATAAGTAATAGGATGAGTTCTTGACTTGTGGAGACAAATACAATTTGAGAATTGATGTTACAAGCACAAACCTTAACAAGGATCAGATCCTTAACAAGGAAGTCGTTTATAAGCACGAGCTAACAATAACTCGTGGCTTGAGAATGGTAACATGGACGTGCATCCATGTGTAATGTCCAGGAATTTAAGGAAAATTTCCATGATCACAAGTGATTAGGGTATCCCAAATCATTGTGAGACGTTTGGAGTGTAACCCAAGCAAAGCATCATCAGGAAGTCTACTAAAATATATGTTGAGAATATTGTTGCCTTAATGGCGATAATAAAGAAGATGTTATATGGAAAGTTCGTTGCTTAACGTTAATGATTGTAGGTTGTCAAGTTGAAGGTCTCAATCATAAAAATGAGTGGGAGCCATCACTTGGACAATAAATCGTAAATCACATATAATCCATGACACTCTCAAATTTTATCATCTTATTATGAAAGTGACCAGTAATGAAGATGCTAAGATTAGCAAAGTAGTTATAACTAAACCTATGCAATAAGTGAACGACAACATTCACAATTGCATGAAAGAAATAAAGCATATTAGATATGGGTGTGATTTCTATAGATGTTTTATAAAGAGTGATACTCTTATAACATTTGGAAAAACCATTTATCATAAGATGAACCATTAAGGTTTTGGAGTAATTTAAAATTTCATGCAATTTTTTATCACTCCGTTTTCTATTTAATTGTGGTTTAGAATTAAATAATGAGTCCATTTGATTTTAAAGAATATTCAAAATAGGGTATCAAGACAATGTCTTGGATATTGAAACACCTATTAAGTGAACATTGAATATTTTAATAAAAAATTATCCCTAATCAAGGTTATTTATATGGTGGACGATTAATGACCAATAAAGATTAGTGTGTAGTATGATTTATAGCACCGTTTCTTGTGATATGAGGACATAAATTATTTGCACAGGTATTGGTTTAGAACCACACTAGATTGACATATAAGAATACTTTAAGAGATTCAAAATCGTCATAAGTATATTTCTCATTATTGGTATCAGAACTCTTTTCCTTGACCATGAGTATTGTGAGGTCTCTTGTTTGAGTACTAGTCCGTTTTTTATGTCAGTCAAACGTCCGCCGTAATAGGGGATTATAACGACGGCTATCAGGCGTCTAGTTCCTCCTAGTAAGACAAGCTACATTACAAGACTAAGAATGTCCTCCTACTAATAATAGGGTACATGTCTTGTTGTTTACAAGGCCTCTCAAAGAGCAAAACTGTGAAAATGCATGGCCGTGGTCAAATGGATTTTAGAAATCATCTGCTTATTAAGAGTCAAACTCAGATTTCGAGAAACACTTTTGGACGTAACAGGGATGACGAATAATCTTACCCTGTAGTTCATGAAGATACATGAAGAGACATAGGAAAGGGGTTATACACTGAATGTGCACTTGTTCGGAAGGACAAGTGGGAGATTGAAAGGAATGGTGTCCTTCGAACAAGTGTATCATTCTGATAGTGGGTTCAAAATTAACAGGAAGCTAATATATTTAGTAAGGTCAAGTGATCGGAATGCCTAGGTGGAGGCCGCTTTCAATAAGTAATATTAATGCATAATTATTATTAAAGCTTAATCTTGACTGAACCCTTCGGGTCACACCCAAGCAATTAACAAACCAACTCGACGAATTAATTTGGAAGAAATTAATGAGTAGCCTGAGTATTAAATATTTAGACGTCGGAAATTCGAGCTTAGAGCGTCGAAACCGAGCGTCAAAAGTCGAGTCAAAATGATAAAAGACAAGACGCACAAATAATAATAAATCGACATTATTTCCAAAAATACCCCTAGCATCGGAATGCCCCGAGCATCCGAGTGCTAGGGGCATAATGTACTAGCATATCTGACTAGCATGCGCACCAAGCCGAGCCTAGGCTGACTGGTGCATGCTAGCGCACCAATGCTAGCAGCCAAGGGCAGCCAAGACCACAAGCAGAAGCAGCAGCCCGCACAAGGTGTGCGTGGCTTGCTTGCCGCAAGCAGCTGCAGCCAGCACGGTGCGAGGCTTGCCAGCTTCGAGCAATAGCAGCCGCATCATCTTGGTGCGGGTAGCTGGGCCGTGGGCTAAGGGGAAGCATGTGAAGGGAGGGTATAAGTGTGAGGGACATGTGGAACAAGGAGTGTATGGAGTGGAGAGCAAGTATGGTCCCCTACTCTCAAAGTGGTCCTCAATTCCCTTTAAATGTATTAGTGAGACTTGTAGATTTATTAATAGTTTGCTTATTTATTTTAATTTAGCTTTAAAATAAATTGTGGAATTTCATGCTCCCACAATGATGGGATAGAAATTCCCACTCTCCCTCCTGCCTATAAATACCCATCTTGGGTTTTTGGGAAGAGTGCTTGAGTAGGAGTACAATAGAGCATTGCATTAGCAAAAAATCTTAAACTTATATAATACTCGGGTTTTGGTCGGACCTCGCTAACCTCGAGGTAACGGACCTAAAAGTTGGTAGTTGTTTTTGCGAGTGGATCTCCATCGGAGGCTCTCGTTTTTTTGGGGCTATGCTTTTCAAGTAAGAGCCCAATTTGTGGGGCGAAGCACGCGACAAAGGTAAATTTCCTATTTTTTCCTTTTGTGTTTATTTATGCATTAGTGATATTATTTATTGCGAGCGTGATCCATGGCTCGGGTATTTTCTGTGGTAAGTGGGACTCACCAAACCCCTACAGATGGTTGAACCCGAGAGCTTCATTGAATTCAAAGAGGGTTAAAGTGTGTTTGACATTGAATAATATGAAGGAAATGAGATAATATAAATCCCCCACCCTATTAAATTCCAATGTTGAGAAAAATTCTATGGTGGGTTCCAAGTATGTTCTAGGAGAAGTTCGAACAAACTCAGTCAAACGGAGGTTGTGGAGAAGGATGTCAAGGCCGGATTCGATTCTTAACTTGACCATGTCATCACGATGGTAATTTCGTGTTGGTCTAAACTTTCGGGATTTCATTTTATTATATATGAGAGCTTGTTTAGACCGGTTTGTAAAATTTTAGTGGTGGAAGAGGTGGAGGTGGGTTAATATCTTGAGGAGTGGGATTAGGAGGAGGTTGGCTTTGAGAATATTTGCCGGGTGATTGATGGGAACACTTCTTACTACTCTTGGCTTTTCTCAACAAATCCATGATTACCAAATCAAAAACACCATATATCTCAAAGGAATTCAGACCAACAACTTGTGAACACTAATTCTACCACCAATGCTCTACACAACTACACAACACCCCCAATACTACAAAGTACCTATTTCAAACAACAAAACAACCAAAATACAAACAAAAACCAACACAATTAACAATCAGTATCAAAAGTAAACCCAATTCACTCAAAACAATTTCAAAATCACCAAACAATTAACCATAATCATCATATGCATTCTAAACCAAGGTATATCAAAATCAATGCACAAAATCAATTAAAATTGACAAAAATAGAGAAAGGGTTAGGATTATACCAAATTTGTAGACACAAAGAAGCATAAGAACACCAAAACGGACTTAGCACCAAACAAGCTTGAAAGTGCTTCAATAACAAGAATTTTCCCGAAAAGCCACGAGAAAAACGTTCCAAACTTGATGACAATGGATAAAAGTAAGAGATTAAAGTGAAAATTTGAGTGAAATCAGGGAATTTGATGTGAAAATTATGAATTGGGGGTTAGGTTTTGAGAGGAAGATGGAAGAGAAAGAGGGTGAAATATGAGTGAAGGGAAAAATAAGAGAGGAGAGAGAAAAAGAAAGCAATCGTGTAAAATTAAGCCCCGAACGCTGCGCCTGCTCCCGAAATCTCCGCGCCCGCGGCAAATCCCTGGAAAATTTTTGGAGAATTTTACCTTAATGACGCGCCCGCTCTAACATCGCCACCCCCGTAAAGAGCCCGCAGGTAGCCCGTGGCGGCAAACTGAATGATTTTATACATATTTTTTTCCTAAATGAGGAGTCGTGCCCTCTCTAAAAGACTCGCGGCCGCTCTCTTTCACCCGCGTCCGCGGGTAGTTTGCGGAGCAACCGCAGGACGTTCCTGGTAGAAATTTGCACAATTTATCATTTTGAAGCTCATAACCCCCGCGGCCACTCCATGCCCGCGGGTGCCTTCTCACCTACATCACGAACTCTTCTTGTACTCTTCTCATCATTCACCCTATATCCATAGTATATGATGGAAAGAAACCTACAATACAAACATAAATAAGAAAAATAGTAAAAACAAATACTAACAACAAAAATAAAAGAGAGAAAAGAAAAGATAAGAGAGGTTTAGAATCTAGGTTGCCTTCCGTAAGCGCTTTTGTTTAACGTCATTAGCTCGACGATTACCACTCTTTCAAGGTGGTTGTCAGAGAAGCAATGAGTGAACAACGCCAACAAAAACACCACCAAAATACTTCTTAAGGCGATGGCCATTGACTTTAAACGAAGAAGAAGAATCCATCATCGAAACCACTACAACACAACTTGAAAGACACTCTTGACCAAATAGGGACCGCTCCATCTTCACATAAGCTTTCCGAGAAATAACTTCATTTTTGAATTGTAGAGAAGAACTTTATCACCAACACAAAAATCTTTCTTTTCAATAAGTTTGTCATGTGTTTCCTTGGAACGAGTTTTGTACACACTAGCACAATCATAAGCATCAAGCCAGAGCTCCGCTAGCTCATGAAGATCCAACCACCTTTTCTCCCCCGCACTTGCCAAGTCAAAATTTATCTTTTTTGTTGCCCACAAAGCACGGTGTTCAATTTCAACCGAAAGATGGCATGACTTGCCATAGACTAGGAGGTATGTAGTGGTACCTATGGGGGTCTTAAAAGCTATTCGGTACGCCCAAAGAGCATCATCCAATTTTTCCGACTAATCTTTTCGATTTCTCGCAACCGACTTTTCAAGGATGAGCTTGATTTAATGATTAGAGACTTCCACTTAACCGATCGATTGGGGATGATATGGGAGGCCAAATATTTGATGGACTCCATGCTCCCTTAACATATTTTGAAAGGCATGGTGAATAAAATGAGAACCATTGTCGCTTATCACCGCTTTCGGCACCCCAAATCTTGGAAAGATTATTTTCTTACACAACTTAATAACCACCTTGTGGTCGTTAGTTGGGGAGACAATGTCCTTGACCCACATAGACACGTAATCGACCTCCACTAGGATAAATTGATTTCCGAAAGATGAAGGAAATGGCCCCATAAAGTCAATACCCCATACATCAAACACCTCCAACTCGAGTATGGGTCATTGAGGCATTTCATTTCTCTTGGAGAAGTTCCCAACTCTTTAACATCGATCACATGTCTTTACAAAGCCCCGTGAGTCCCTAAAGAGATGTGGCCACCATAAACCACATTGAAGGACCTTAGTGGCGGTCTTAGAGACACCCATGTCGCCCCCGCTTGGATCCGAATGACACATTTTTAAAACCCTAGGAACCTCTTTATTTGGCACACATCGTCTAAGTAAGCCATCAACCCCTCGCTTGTATAAGATGGGATCATCCCAAACATAATGCCTTTCCTCTCTCTTGAACTTCTTTCTTTGATTCTTAGAAAAGGAAGGAGGAAACTCCCCACATGCAATAAAATTCACCAAATCGGCAAACCAAGGGAGGTCCTTCTTTTCAATAACATATAAGAAGTCATCAAGCATCTTATCCTCAATCAGAGAACCATCATCATGAATTTGAGAATCATCTAGATGATCAACCTTTGCTTGGACTCTTTCTTGGCAAAATGATACCTGAGAGCGGCATGATCCGTGAAGACTATGGTCTTGGATCTCAATAGATAACAACAAAACTTCTCAAAAGCATGAACTATAGCCAAGAATTCCTTCTCCGTTTCCGTTAAGCTCCTTTAAGAGTCTTGGATATATAATAGATCACATGAAGCTTCTTGTCCACTCTTTGACCTAAGACACCTCCTATTGCCGAATCACTTGCATCACACATCAACTCAAATGGTAAATCACATCTTGGAGCTTGAACAATAAGAGTAGAGATTAGAGCTTTCTTCAACTCATTGAATGCCTCCAAACACTTATCATCAAATACAAACTCGGCATCTTTTTTAAGAAGATCATTGAGGGGCTTTGTAATAAGGGAAAAGTCCTTGATAAATCTTTTATAGAACCCAGCATGGCCCAAAAATGATCTCACACCCTTCACATTAACCGAAGGTGGCAACTTTTCAATAACCTCAATCTTTGCCTTGTCCACCTATATGCCCTTGTGAGAAATTTGGTGCCCGAGTACTATTCCTTCTTCAACAATGAAATTACATTTTTCCCAATTCAACACCAAATTAACTTTTTCACACCTTGCCAAAAACTTTTCAAGATTTTCAAGGCACGCCTGAAAGGAAACTCCACCTACGGAAAACTCATCCATAAACACCTCCATCTCCGCTTCCAACATGTCTCCAAAGATACTCATCATACACCATTGAAAAGTGGCGGGAGCTTTGTAAAGGCCGAATGGCATTCTCCTACAGGAAAAGGTACCATTGGGACAAGTAAAAGTAGTTTTATCTTGGTCATCAGGATGAATAGGAATTTGGAAAAATCCCGAAAAACCATCAAGGAAACAATAGTACTTGTGCCTTGTTAGTCTTTCAAGCATTTGATCAATGAAAGGAAGGGGGAAATGATCTTTCTCTGTGGATGTTTTTAGACGTCTATAGTCCATACACATCCTCCACCCCGTGACTGCCCTCGTTGGAATGATATCACCTTTCTCACTCTCAACGACGGACATACCTCCCTTCTTTAGGACAACGTGAACATGAGAAACCAACCTAGAATTAGAAATGGGAAATATAATTACCGCATCTAAAAGTTTGATGATCTCCTTCTTCACTACCTCTCCTATTTGGGGATGTAGCTTTCGTTGCCTCTCAATGGATGGTAGAGTACCCTCCTCAAGAGTTGTGTGATGTGTACACAAATCAGGGCTTATACCTTTGAGTTCATCAATGGTATATCCCAAAGCACCTTGATGCTTCCTCAAAACATCACCTAACTTTTGATCTTGGTGCTCACTCATAGAAGAGCTAACAATCACTAGAATAGTAGAGTTGGGTCCCAAAAATTCATACCTAAGGTGTGACGGAAGAGGTTTGAGCTCAACCATTGGTACACCTTTACCTTCCTTTGAAGTGGCGGCTTCCAAAACTTCTTGGATTGAAATTCATACACCTATGCTCATCCACTTCCTCAATGCTTCCATTTAGCAAATCCTCATACATTGCCACTTCCTTGATAGGAGCACCTATCTTATCCTTGTTCAACAAGACATTCTCATGAGAATCATTAGAAGTGCGCAAGTGCTCATGCATGGAAGATACAAAAATATCAAGAGAATCAATCAACAAGCAATTTTCTAAACAAGAACATGGGTACTTCATGCTTTCATTCAAATCAAATTCAATGACCTCATCTCCTAGCTTGAGGGAAATTTTTTGCACTCTTAACATCAATCATAGCACCTAGGGTTGCAAGAAAAGGTCTACCAAGAATAATAGGAATGGTAGCATCTTCATCCATTTCAAGAACAACAAAATCTACCGGAATTACAATCTTCCCTACTCTCAAAGGAACATCCTCCACCTTACCCTTAGGAATCTTAATTGACCTATCGGCAAGTTGCAAGGTAATTTTGGAAGGCATAAGTTCCCGTACTTCAAGTCTTTGATAAACCGAATATGGCATTAAGCTAACACTAGCTCTTACACTACTACAAATGGCGTGCTTTATAGGCCCTTTTTAGCCTAATTTTCGACACTAAAAAGCGTCCCAAAATTTTCTCTCGACGCTTCTAAAAAGCATCGAGAATAAGTGAGTCGAGAATTTTGTTGGACATAAAAAAGCGTCACGAATCTCGACGCTTTATTGTGTCTAAATTTTATACGAAGCATCGCAACTTGCAACAGTTGGCGCACTTTCTTAGCTTTGGCGACGCTTTTTGTAGTCAAGAATTTTAGGATTGGTGACGCTTTTCTATGTCCAGATTTTCATACATTTGTTATCTAACATTCCGGGGACGCTTTTTTCTGTCCACGTTTTCTAATTTGGGGACGCTTTATCTTGTCCATATTCTATTTAAAAATATCAAAAATAATAAAATAAGATATTTGATTCACTGACAATGATTTCTAGTATATTAATATATCTTACCAAAAAAAAATTAAGAAGTACAACAAAATTATACCAAAATTTTTATATTGTATATATAAATATATTATAGCGTATATACAATATCTCATAGTAATGAGTTTCAATTATAATTGAAACATAGAATTCATTCGTGACTAGTTGTAGTGGAACAAATTCCGAATCACTAATTGAAATCTTTAAAGAGCTTAAATATATCTTTCTTCCGTCCTTGAAATATTGCAGTGTTAGTTGCCAGCCTTTTTCTATCGTTTCTCGGTATTCATACATGGATGTCTACAAAATCTTTTGACCCTGCAACACATTAAAGCATATGCATTGATCAATACATCAACAAGTGAATCTAAATAAAATATTAGATAAAAACTACTAACACTAGGGTGCCATCTCTCTTCCTCCTTAAGTTCACATTTTGTAGCCAAAGCCTCCTAATCCCTACATAGCGTTAAAAACTAATAAGCTGAGAAGCCAGTAAATTTATAATTTATGATGGTTGTAGAAATGTAGGAATGATCTCCATTATCTTCTTACCAAGATGAATGTCATAACCAATAAAATAAATCAGCAAGTACTAACATACAAAGAATAGATAAGCTTTATAATTTAAGGAGTTATTTTTTAGGGTAATTAGTGTACCTGTAGTTGTTGTTGACTAAATAAATGAAGATATCTTGATCAGGGGCAAGCAACAAGCTCAATCAACTCGACAAACCTGTCAGGAACCTCAAACAACTCAACTAATGAAACAGACACCTGCAAACATAATTACAAGTGGAGTTCAGAATCTAGTGAATACAAACAATAGGCACATTTAGCCATTCAAATGCAAGTGACATAAAATTTGAGTGGCTACCAGCACCATAACACACTTGCCTGCATGCAGCGTAGAATAAATTCTGGAAGACAACACCTATGACAGACAATATGTTGACTTTAAAGACCTCCGTGGAACGTTCATAGAACAAAATTCCAAATAAATCCAAACCTTCATAGAGTTGCTAACATAGACAGAAGGTAAACACAAATGTAAAGTGCATATGAAGAAGGTTCATGAGTACATACCTTCGAGCTAAACCCTTAGAGTTAAGAAAAAATACATTTGCTTTAGGTTTCGAATCAAGATCCCTGAAAACATCATTGCTTCTAAGAATAGAGACTGCACTGCAGGTAGAGGTAGAAGGAATATCTAACTTTTCTGCAACTAAGACAGTATTTGCAGAATTAGCTAGCCCAAAATATTTAGCATCATGATCCAACACCGCATTCTTATTTGTTGAGACATACCCTAAGATCATCCTTGGCGGTGAACCCCGATCTACCACAGGTGTCACATCACACTGTGGTAGTGGAGACCTAGAATTATGATGCACTGAATCAGGAGATACTGAAGCACCACATGGACTAAGTGACCGCTGCTTCCCCGGTTGCCAGATACATCTTCACTACAATACTTTCTTTTATGAGACCTTCCACCATAAACTTCATCTTTTGGACTACTCGAACTTTGTACTCGCTGGTCACCTAGAGAACTTGATAATCGAAAACGCTTATATCCCTATGGAAAAAACAAAAGCTGGAAGTAGTTTTTTACGGACATGGGACACATATATATCCATTCCTTGTTTCTAGTAAGAGTACATATTTATTGAATTCCTAAACTCATCAATTGTTGCGCGAATATCAAAATGTTGTCCCTTCTGAACAACCTCGACTTGCTTCCTTTGCAAACCCATAAAAAATGCACAATGAGCCCTTTGCCTAGATGGATCAAACAAGTCATGTGGACAGGGATGGCACTGCAGTTTCCCAAGAGTATCACGTTCTATTTGAAAAGTACAACAGATAAAACAAGACCTATTCAGAAAAAAACCGACAACGAAATACAGAAGAGACAACTGGAATTCATAAGATAACAAATAACAATTATGTGAAATGTAAAACAGCTTAACAAGCACCAATAAAGCTTAAGCCCCAGTAAAGACCAATAAAGCCACCACTAGTCCATTACAGACAAAAACAAAAATGTCTTACCATCAGAGTCAACTGTCTAAATCGGGATTCTACCTAATCTTTCCAAGAACGCAAATCATCAGCATCAGCAACAATTATGTCAACTTGTAGATGGGTTTTATAGCTCTCAAAGATAAAATATGGCTCAAACAGAGAGCCCTAGCGTGCCTTGTTAAGCTCAATATCCTATGATAATCAAGTAAAAAAAACTACATTAGTGTCATCCGAGTTATCTTAAAAAAAAATAAGAAAAGAACAGGCTTCAAACCACCTTACCTAACAAATCTTGTTGCCAAACTCGAGTTGCTCCACCATTATCTGGAGAGTACTAGACGAAACATTGTAGCTTAACATCATGCTAAGGTATGTAGGCGTAATGATAGGCATGTGATGAGTACGATCCCGATGATTTTTACGAGGATCCCAAATTGGAAATCCAAGCTCTTCCTCTTCAATGTCACAAAGCATCACAAGGTTGAGCCAACTCCACTGGGGTAAAGACCCTAAAAATTCGAGGAACCAGCATACTTGGTACTGCATTTGGATACAGCTGACAAACTCGAGCAACTAGAATGGCCCAATTTACACCTCCAAGAAATCTAGCCACTTAAGCCAACAGATTGATAGAATTAGCAAAAGAGGAAGAAGATGAAAAAAAAGTAAATTGGGAATATAATCAACAATAGCAACTTGGAACCACATAGAAACTCACATTTGAGTAAACACCTCGTTTTTTCGCCCAAAACTTAAGACACCGAAGCGTAATGTAGAAATGATGAAAATGGAAGATAGTTTATAATTTATAAACATTCAAGTATCAAAGCAACTGCAAATAAAAGCTGCTAGTGGACTAGGACTATAATCATATTATACTAAAAATACAAATCTAAAATACAACAAAAAAATCATTAATAACTAAAAAAATGAAGGAATATAAAGCATTGCAAGGCTAAAGAAACCAAGTTTTCATGTGTACCTTGATGTTAGGAACTAACTTAAGAATTTGATCTGCAACCCTGCATCCATTTAAACTTCGAAGAGTAGCTTCGTCAACATTGTTTAGAACCATAACATCGGAAATATCCAAGTCCTACAACAATACTCATTTTAATTATCATCCTGGAGGAACACTATTAATAATAATAACTTAAAGGAAAAGAAAACAATCACAATACTACCAACGTACAATCTTATTCGTGACTAAGTTAACCAACTGAAGTTATGGCTCCTAGAATTCAAGGGATATATAACAGGCCACTGGGTAGTTTTGTAGAAATATAACAGGAATTGTGTAAATTTCATACATTGCTTACTTTTACCGCTAAGAGACAATTGTAGTCACAGAGCAATTGTCAATAATATTTCAGTTTCTTGATCCAAAATAAGAGCTAAAATATGGGCAATGAAAGAGAGCTTGGCCAGGGGAGGCCGCAGTAGTGAGCGATTCATAATAGTGTCACAAGCTTCATGCATTATCATTTATCAAGCTCTAAATTAGACTCTTTAAATGTATTTCAACTTATAATTAATCTTCTCACCTGCTAATTATCACAACCTTCATTATCAACTCAACGCAATTCTTCAGCAATATACATATCATCTTAACCAAGAAAAAAACTTATACATTCTTAACAAGAAGACTTGATTCATCAGCAGTAGGCCGTGAGTATTGGGGTTGTTGTTTAATAATTTATAAAGGAATGAGTATTGTTTCTAAGAGCAGAGCATGTGAAGACAAAATGCAATCATTAGCCACCAAATTACCCTAGAAAATTCATTTTAAAAACCCATAAAATTCAAAAACTAGAAAATTCAAAGCCTATAAAATTGATATCAAAAACCAGAAAATTCAAAGCCTATAAAATTCATATCAAAAACCCATAAAATTCAAAACTAAAACCCTAAAAAAGGACATACAAATCATAACAAAAACAAAACAACTACATAAAAAAAATAAAAAAAATGGAAAACTTGGATTTGAAAAAAGAATTCACGAAAAAAAACAACATAAAAAGAAATTAAATTATCTAATTAAGGGCAAAAAGTTACCTCGCAATAAGAGATCGATTCTTGTTCTACACCAACACAAAATCGAAGACGTGCAAAGAATAATTCCCAATTTTAACGAAATTTAGAGAATTGTGAGATGTTAGGGTAACAAAAATGATAGATATGTATCTAGCAACAATATTGTATAGCAAATTGTAAGTAGATACCTGAAATTTATGAAAGTGACGAGCAAAAAACCCCCCAAATTCCTTGATGTTTAGCAAGCAAAACCCAGAATTTAACCAAAAACGAATGATTTTTTTTTTTGTCGCTGATGATGGAGTTCAGGTTTAGTAGAGAGCATAATAGTGGGAGGTTTAATTAGGAATTTGGGGGAATTTGGGAACTTGATTCAAGTGAGGAGCGAAAATTCAACCCGCTAAGTGTTTCATTAAAAATTTCAAAATTGCGAAAACAATTACTCACGTGCATAGCACGTGATTTTTCCGACGCTTTTAAGTGTCGAGAAAATCTTCGACCAGATTAAGCGTCGAGAAAAGGCAATATTAAAAACCATACGCTGACGCCACAGCAAAAGCGTCGAACCAAAAGCGTCCAAAAATCACACTTTTTGTAGTAGTGTTAAGACACATAAGGCATTATCAATTTGCATCTTGATAATGGCACAAGGGATAGAGAAGTTTCTTGGATCTTTCAACTTGGGTGGCATCTTGTTCATTATAATTGCAATACAATTTTCGATCATGTTGACCATCTCCACCACATCACAAGTCCTCCTACCACTCAAAATGTCTTTGAGGAATTTTGCATAGTTGGGCACTTGGGTAACAACTTCGGTAAAAGGTAGAGAAAGATGAAGTTGCTTAAGCATATCAATAAATTGTTCATCCAACTTATGTCTCATGAGTTTTTGTGGATATGGAAGTTTGGGTTTCACAATTTCTTTCTCCACTTTCACCTCTCTAGGTGTCTCAATCACATCCTCACTAAAAGAAGCACCATTTCTCTCATCCTCTACCAAGACCTCCTTGGGGACCTCCTTAGTTTTACTCTTCCTAGGCAAACTCTCCTCAAGAACCTTACCACTCCTTGTAACAATAGCATTGACGGGTCTTTTGGGATTTAAGCCTTGGGAAGGTAAAGAAGAAGGACTAGGATGGTTTTTCAAAGCATTGGCAAGTTGAGAAATTTGGTTTTCAAGCATCTTATTATGAGTCATCACCTCATTGAATTTCTTGTCACTTACGGCCATGTAAGTGTTCAACAACTTTATTTGATTTTTAATAATTTCCTCCAAATTAGTCCTAGAGGAAGAGGATTGTGAATAAGAATCATCAACTTGAGTCTTTGGAGCAAATCCGGGTGGAGGGCTGACAAGGGAAATAAACGTGTCGTCAATTGTCTATCCCTAGATCAAATACAATTTATACAACCTAAACAAACCTAATACGAGTATAAGGCAAGCATAGGGGTCGAACCACAG
Source organism: Chenopodium album (assembly GCF_948465745.1). Classification (NCBI taxonomy): domain Eukaryota; kingdom Viridiplantae; phylum Streptophyta; class Magnoliopsida; order Caryophyllales; family Amaranthaceae; genus Chenopodium; species Chenopodium album. The sequence continues at coordinate 39,881,120 of NC_137838.1, forward strand.
AGAACGGTAAACACCACCAAATGTTATCAACAATTAAGCTAGTCTGGAATAGGAGATGAATAAACTAAAGTCTAAAAAAAAAGCTAAAACAAGAAATAAAACATTAAGGGAAATGGTTTAGGTATAGCATTCACTTGAACATAAACAAAGGCATAGAAATTGAATTAATTATGAACTAAACATGCTCGAATATCGAAATAAAGGATCCAATCTAGTCGCCTTCCGGGGTCAATTGGCTTCTCCTAACATAGCCTCTATGTTTCCACACTAGAACCATATATTAGAAGGTGCAATCAATGAACTATCGATAGTAATGAACCTTACCTAAGTCAACTTCCGTTTCTTGTTAGCAAAGATTCACCTTTAATCAACCAACAATGTGCACTTGCAAGAAGATTAAATAATATCAAGCATATAAAGACTTTAATCACAAATAAATCAATTCCAAACCCTAGAACATGCTCAAGGTCGAACTACACCACAACCATCCCCTTAATGGGGAAATTACTCACTAATCATGTTGATAAAAAGATTAATTAACAAACAGTCAAGGATAAACATGATCAACAAGCAATACCAAAAACTAAAATAATAATCAAAATAAACAAATAAAAATAGAGGAGAGAGAGTAAGAAATTGCTCATTAATTGAAGATGAAGGTCTACAAAGGATTGAACAAGCTCCTTCTTCAAAATCCAAGTTCATTAATGAAAAAAACCTCACTTTCTCTCTCTACCAAAGAAGACTAATCCTAACCTAACCTAAAACTAAAATTAACTAGAGAGAGGAATAGATAGTTATTCCCTTTTCTATTTACCCCAAAATTGGGTATTTATACTAAGCTAATAAAACTAGGAAAAGAAAATAAAAATAAAAAGGAAAATAAAATAAGAAAACTAATACATAAATAAAGAAAAGAAAATAAGAAAAGGAAAAGCAAAGGAAATAAAAATAAAAGAAAAAAAGAAAAATAAATCCCAAAATCCCCCCAATACATCAGCTACCCCGAGCTTCTTCTTCAAAATCAATTGGTTGCTCTAAACTCCATTGAAATGCACCACCATCACCACCGTTCATCAACCATCATCATCAAATCAAGGCCGTTCGATCCTCATTAAAAGCCATGTGCATAGCTCGTGAAATGGTTCGATCGAACCGTGGGTTGGTGCGGCCGAACTACGGGGTTGGTTCGGTCGAACCATGGGTATGTTCGACCACTCCTCTTTGAATAACAAAACCCACAAAGTCTCTGATTCAAAGTTCGATCGAACCACAAACGGTATGCTCGAACTTGATTGATTTTCAATTTGTTCTGATTTGCTTAATTGAGGGGCCAAATTGCTTGTGCGAATTGGTTGCTTAATTGTTGCTGGTTTAGGTGCGGCTGATTGCGGGTGTAAAGCAGGCTGTTGTGAGGTGAATTGTGGGCTGCTGTAGTTGGTTGAGGGAGGTTGATTGTGGTGCCTGGGTTGCGTTGGTGTTGGTGGTGTTGGGGATTGCGTGGCTGTTGTTGCGGGGCAATGGTGCGAATTGGAGCAGGGGGAAAGGGAGGTGAGTGGTGGTGTGTGCTGTTGCGGCTGGTGGTGCTGGTGTGCGTGGTGTTTGCGGGGTTGCAGTTGGTGGTCAGATGGTTGGTTGTGTTGCAGTTGGTGTTGTTGCGGGGTGAAGCAGGGGATGTGCGGTGCTAGGTGGCTGGTGCAGTGGGCGCGTGAATTGGTGGGTGATTGTGGTTGTTGTTGCTGGCAACTGGAAGTGAGGCAGGGGCAGCGAAATGCTTGTGTTGTTGGTGTGTGTGTGGTGGAGGATAAGAGAGGTGGGGTGAAGGTTAAGGGGTAGCAGCAAGTAGCAGAGCAAACCCGAGACTCACTTCATTTGGAAATTGCAACGTATACCTTGAACCTCGAACACACCTACAAACACGAGCAAGATTGAGGAGACTATTTGGACAAAGAATAAAATAAAATGAAAATAAACAAAGGACGAAATAAAACAAAACCACGACAAATAAAATAAAAAAAATAAAATAGAAATAAATAAAATAAAATAGAAAATAAGAGACATAAAATTAAACTAATAAAAATAAAACTAAAACTATACAAGCAAATAAAGTAAAATAAAATACGAAAATAAACTAAAGCTAATAAAATAAAGAAAATAAACTAAAACTCTCCAAAATTACCAAATAAACAAGAAACTTTATTAAAGAGAAAACAAGAGAAAGAAAGGGAAAATAAGATAAAATAAACACGGAAGGGACTCTAAAACTACTCCTTATGAGTGACATAAATGTCACTCATCAAATACCCCCAAGCTAAACCTTTGCTCGTCCTCGAGCAAAGCTAAGGCAAAAGAGAACAAGATGGAATTGCTTAAAGCAAAAGAAACAAAAAAAAAGAAACAAAGAGAAAGAATGTACACTAACTCACTGCCGTAGGAATCACGGATGCATTTAGCGTATGCATCAAGCCCTTTAAACCCCTATGTCGCCAAAGAGGACGAGTAAGCTCTCGTGAGGGTTTCCTAAGAGCTTACCCCACAACTCTTGACAAAAACCAAGGCAAGGCAACAAAAGGAAAAAGGAAAAGGAACACTAAGAGAAAAAGCGAAACACAAGCTCATGTATGGACAAGAAATAAGGACGAGTACTAAAAAATGCAAACCTTTCTAAATGGACAAATGTATGCAAGTTCCAAGATGTCAATGGTTGATTGAAACATAACACATGCTAAGCATAGAGAACTACTTAGGACTCAATCCACCCTAGCCCCAACCAATCGGGCCACGTTCTCTCCACTAGCTTCAAATCAACCCTTAAGCTAGCTTCTCAAGATTCCACGAAGGAACCGGAAAAAGATAAAGAAATGAAAAACTTTGAGAAGGTAATCGCGACGTCTCAACTATGCATACTCTTTCCATAGGTTTGAAGTCTATCTCCCTCCACCGTTCTTTTGACCGAAACCACTAGAGTCTAAGGGTCTTTTTATTGGTTGTAACGTAAGGCTAAGGGTTAAGGTGGGGTAAAAATTTAAAATTTGGTGATAATTCCTAAGTGAAGCAAAAAGTGCGGCCGACACTCAAAAATAACTCAAGAATTCACTAAATATCAAGCAAAAATACCACTAATGCCATTCCCCCAAGCTTATTCAACACAAACACACAATATTCCCCCCCAAGCTTGAACAAAGCATTGTCCTCAATGCTTAAACTAAGGAAGAAAATGAAACCATCTAAAATATTTTTGTTGTTTTTGTTTCTTTTCAAATTTTTTCTTCTTTTTTTTTTTTAACTTTATTCATTGTCCTTGCCTTTTTTTTAATTTTGGACGGCTTTTTCTTGAAACTTCACTTGATTTTCAAAAATTTGCATATTTCTTTACAAGCTCAACTCTAACCAAATCTCAAAATGCATCTTGTTTATGATCAACAACTCAAAACTCAAACCTCACATGCCAATGCTTCACTAACTAAAAGGGTTGGTAAACATAGGCCATTAGGTTTGTAACATGGTTTAAACAAGAGCGGGAAACATAAGCTCAAATTGGTTTGCAAGTAGGTTTATGCACAATAGAAAATAAAAATTGTAACAAAACAAAAAGAAGATAAAGAAAAAAAATAAAAGAGAAAGAAGTGCCCTTTTCCTCCCCTAGAGTGCATCGGTCACGATCTTGGGAGCTATAAGTCAAAACAAGGATCAAGACATGCATAGCTAAGGGTCCAAATGCGCCACACAACAAAGTGATGAAGGCTAGAACAATGTTACCTCACACGGGATTATAACTAAGCAAATACCAACTAAGGGTGCCAAATCCACTATAGAGAGCAACACCATCTTACCACATACCCGTGAACTAGGGCTTCATGGATTCCTAAAAGTTCTCCACCCGGCTACCTTAGCATGTAATATCCTAGAGTCAACCAATGACACTCTCAAATCGTGCACACATTAACCACTTAGGAAGAAAGGCATTCAAGAGTAAACAAATCCAAAAGATATAATGTCCAATTAAGAACAAACAAAATACAATTTTGCTAAACTTGCCTTGAAGTAAACAAAAATCTTTTTGGATTTTCCAAAAGCATGAAAAACATGGAAATGCATATACTCACGTGCATGGCATATATGAATCAACATCCCACCAAACATGATAGAATACCCTCCCCCAAGCTTGAATGAAACCAAGCTTTCAAATCATAAACAATGAAACCAAGAAGGGGAATACAAGGAAAAATTAATCCAACATTACCAACACATGATCTTCAAGTCACAATAAGTAAGAGAGAGAGGGAAAAGAAGGATATTACCGGATATGGGGTAAATGCAAAATCACACAAAAAACCCGAAATAACCTCATATGAGCCATAATCTCTACAAATAAGGCTTGAATTCCACATGATAGGTAAGTTGAGGCACATTTCCTTGATTCTTGATCATCACCAATGCGCAAGAGTATATCAAGTTGTGTACCTAGCAAGGAACACAAACACGTCCATGTGAGAAAATCTAGTCTAAAAACAAAAGAAAAAGAAAGCAATAAAACACGGGTTACTTCTCGCAAAGGCTTGTTTAACGTCCAAGCATGACCAATCTAGTAAATAACCCGATAAAGAACGCAATAGCTTGTCATATGCACCGGCAAACATATCAAGAAATAGAGCATACGCGATGCTCATATGACAAGCAAACATAAAGTACAAGGTGACTTTATGCTTGAGAGAAGGGAGAAAGGAAAAAGTAAAAGAATCAAAAGAAAAATCAAGAAAATAAGAAGAAAAAGTAGAAGAAGAAAAAGAAAAAGAAAAATCCTCACAAAAATCTTTTTGGTTGGCATTATAACTCTTTTCCTCATCAACAATGAAAGAGTTAGGGGCTTCGGAAGCATGAATAGGAAGAGGACCCCTAAGAGGTTCTTTGAGAAAAGAAGGGAGGAACAAAGGATAGTAGGAGATATGGTTAAACCTTTGGGAAAAAGGTGTATGAGAAAGGCAAAAAGGGGTAGCTAATCCCTCATCACAAGATCTCACATCACTAATGAGGGAATGAAAATCAATCATGGAATCCTCAAATGAAGAACCCTCATGTTCTACATCTCCCTCAAGCTCAAAAACTCCAAATGATTCAATCTCAACCTCCTCTTCACAACCTTGAACAACATCTCCCTTAAATTTCTCAAAATCAAGAGTGAATGGGGGCAAATTTCTCTCAAACTCATCTCTTTCTAATGAAGCCTTATCAATGAACTCACTCATAAGGTTATGGGCTACCGTTTGAAACTCAAGAAATATTTGGGCCATAATCTCAAATGACTCCAAATCATCATGGATAGACGAGTCAAAAGCTTGCTCTTGGAATCATCTAGGGGACTATGGGGCACACCTTTAGATTTTATGCAAAAATCGGATGCAAAATGAGAAAGAACATGCACTTCATCATCATTAGAATGTACCTCATTACATTGAGTTATAGAGGGAGGGGAGTTGAAATCATGTATTACATGGTCACTATGGGGAGCATCAAGCACATTATGGGAATTCATATTAGACAAATCATGACAATTAGCATCAACATTAAAAGCATGAGAATCCCGAACATAAGTCTCATGATTGACCCTCTCCCAATCATAATTATCCCTAGCTAACCATGAATAGAAATCCCAAGCTTCATCCGAAGACATGTCTTGAAATTTACCATTTAACATATTATCAACTACTCCTCTAAAATTCTCATTTAATCCCAAATTGATGATTTCACAATAATCACCCTTGGTTAAACCTTTAACACCATCTAAGAAATCCTCAAGTCTATTGAAATACACCCAAAACGGTTCATTATGAAATTGAGGAATAGAAATATAAGCCATTTTTTCTCAAACAAAACAAAGAGAACAAAAACAAATCAAAAGAAAATATAAACAATGGACTAGTCTCAATAAGATAACATGACGGTAATGGAAGCCGTTCCCCAGCAACGGCGCCAATTTGACAAGGGAAATAAACGCGTCGTCAATTGTCTATCCCTAGATCAAATACAATTTATACAACCTAAACAAACCTAATACGAGTATAAGGCAAGCATAGGGGTCAAACCACAGAGAATGGTAAACACCACCAAATGTTATCGACAATTAAGCTAGTCCGGAATAGAAGATGAATAAACTAAAGTCTAAAAAAAAAGCTAAAACAAGAAATAAAACATTAAGGGAAATGGTTTAGGTATAGCATTCACTTGAACATAAACAAAGGCATAGAAATTGAATTAATTATGAACTAAACATGCTCGAATATCGAAATAAAGGATCCAATCTAGCCGCCTTCCGGGGTCAATTGGCTTCTCCTAACATAGCCTCTATGTTTCCACACTAGAACCATATATTGGAAGGTGCAATCAATGAACTATCGATAGTAATGAACCTTAACTAAGTCAACTTCCGTTTCTTGTTAGCAAAGATTCACCTTTAATCAACCAACAATGTGCACTTGCAAGAAGATTAAATAATATCAAGCATATAAAGACTTTAATCACAAATAAATCAATTCCAAACCCTAGAACATGCTCAAGGTCCAACTACACCACAACCATCCCCTTAATGGGGAAATTACTCACTAATCATGTTGATAACAAGATTAATTAACAAACAATCAAGGATAAACATGATCAACAAGCAATACCAAAAATTAAAATAATAATCAAAATAAACAAATAAAAATAGAGGAGAGAGAGTAAGAAATTGCTCATTAATTGAAGATGAAGGTGTACAAAGGATTGAACAAGCTCCTTCTTCAAAATCCAAGTTCATTAATGAAGAAAACCTCACTTTCTCTCTCTACCAAAGAAGACTAATCCTAACCTAACCTAAAATTAATTAGAGAGAAGAATAGATGATTATTGAATTCTCCTCCTAATTACCCCAAAAATTGGGTATTTATACTAAGCTAATAAAACTAGGAAAAATAGAAAAATAAAAGAAGGAAATAAAAAAAAAAAAAAAGAAAAGGAAATAAAAATAAAATAAAAGAGAAAAGAAAATAAGAAAAGGAAAAGAAAAGGAAATAAAAATAAAAGAAAAAAAGAAAAATAAATCCCAAAATCCCCCCAAAACATCAGCTACCCCGAGCTTCTTCTTCGAAATCAATTGGCTGCTCTAAACTCCATTGAAACGCACCACCATCACCACCGTTCATCAACCATCATCATCAAATCGAGGCCGTTCGATCCTCATTAAAAGCCATGTGCATAGCTCGTGAAATGGTTCGATCGAACCGTGGGTTGGTGCGGCCGAACTACGGGGTAAGTTCGGTCGAACCATGGGTATGTTCGACCACTCCTCTTCGAATAAAAAAACCCACAAAGTCTCTGACTCGAAGTTCGATCGAACCACAAACGATATGCTCGAACTTGATTGATTTTCAATTTGTTCTGATTTGCTTAATTAAGGGGCCGAATTGCTTGTGCGAATTGGTTGCTTAATTGTTGCTGGTTTAGGTGCGGGTGTAAAGCAGGCTGTTGTGAGGTGAATTGCGGGATGCTGTAATTGGTTGAGGGAGGTTGATTGCGGTGGCTGGGTTGCGTTGGTGTTGGTGGTGTTGGGGATTGCGTGGCTGTTTTTGCGGGGCAATGGTGCGAATTGGAGTAGGGGGAAAGGGAGGTGAGTGGTGGTGTGTGCTGTTGCGGCTGGTGGTGCTGGTGTGCGTGGTGTTTGCGGGGTGGCAGTTGGTGGTCAGATGGTTGGTTGTGTTGTTGTTGGTGTTGTTGCGGGGTGAAGCAGGGGATGTGCGGTGCTAGGTGGTTGGTGCAGTGGGCGCGTGAATTGGTGGGTGATTGTGGTTGTTGTTGCTGGCAACTGGAAGTGAGGCAGGGGCAGCGAAATGCTTGTGTTGTTGCTGTGTGTGTGGTGGAGGATAAGGGAGGTGGGGTGAAGGTTAAGGGGCAGCAACAAGTAGCAGAGCAAACCCGAGACTCACTCCATTTGGAAATTGCAACGTATACCTTGAACCTCGAACACACCTACAAACACGAGCAAGATTGAGGAGACTATTGGGACAAAGAATAAAATAAAATGAAAATAAACAAAGGACGAAATAAAACAAAACCACGACAAATAAAATAAAATAAATAAAATAGAAATAAATAAAATAAAATAGAAAATAAGAGACATAAAACTAAACTAATAAAAATAAAACAAAAACTATACAAACAAATAAAGTAAAATAAAATACGAAAATAAACTAAAGCTAATAAAATAAAGAAAATAAACTAAAACGCTCCAAAATTACCAAATAAACAAGAAACTTTATTAAAGAGAAAACAAGAGAAAGAAAGGGAAAATAAGATAAAATAAACACGGAAGGGACTCTAAAACTACTCCTTATGAGTGACATAAATGTCACTCATCAAATTCCCCCAAGCTAAACCTTTGCTCGTCCTCGAGCAAAGCTAAGGCAAAAGAGAACAAGATGGAATTGCTTAAAGCAAAAGAAACAAAAAAAAGAAACAAAGAGAAAGAATGTACACTAACTCACTGCCGTAGGAATCACGGATGCATTTAGCGTATGCATCAAGCCCTTTAAACCCCTATGTCGCCAAAGAGGACGAGTAAGCTCTCGTGAGGGTTTCCTAAGAGCTTACCCCACAACTCTTGACAAAAACCAAGGCAAGGCAACAAAAGGAAAAAGGAAAAGGAACACTAAGAGAAAAAGCGAAACACAAGCTCATGTATGGACAAGAAATAAGGACGAGTACTAAAAAATGCAAACCTTTCTAAATGGACAAATGTATGCAAGTTCCAAGATGTCAATGGTTGATTGAAACATAACACATGCTAAGCATAGAGAACTACTTAGGACTCAATCCACCCTAGCCCCAACCAATCGGGCCACGTTCTCTCCACTAGCTTCAAATCAACCCTTAAGCTAGCTTCTCAAGATTCCACGAAGGAACCGGAAAAAGATAAAGTAATGAAAAACTTTGAGAAGGTAATCCCGACGTCTCAACTATGCATACTCTTTCCATAGGTTTGAAGTCTATCTCCCTCCACCGTTCTTTTGACCTAAACCACTAGAGTCTAAGGGTCTTTTTATTGATTGTAACGTAAGGCTAAGGGTTAAGGCGGGGTAAAAATTTAAAATTTGGTGATAATTCCTAAGTTAAGCAAAAAGTGCGGCCGACACTCAAAAATAACTCAAGAATTCACTAAATATCAAGCAAAAATACCACTAATGCCACTCCCCCAAGCTTATTCAACACAAACACACAATATTCCGACAAATAAAATAAAATAAATAAAATAAACAAAGGACGAAATAAAATAAAACAAAGGCATAGAAATTGAAAATAAACAAAGGACGAAATAAAACAAAACCACGACAAATAAAATAAAATAAATAAAATAGAAATAAATAAAATAAAATAGAAAATAAGAGACATAAAACTAAACTAATAAAAATAAAACAAAAACTATACAAGCAAATAAAGTAAAATAAAATACGAAAATAAACTAAAGCTAATAAAATAAAGAAAATAAACTAAAACGCTCCAAAATTACCAAATAAACAAGAAACTTTATTAAAGAGAAAACAAGAGAAAGAAAGGGAAAATAAGATAAAATAAACACGGAAGGGACTCTAAAACTACTCCTTAGGAGTGACATAAATGTCCCTCATCAAGGGCCTCTTTAGGCATTATTTTTAAAATAGCCTCTCCCTTGATTGTACCAATTACCCCTATTTAGATTTTGACCATAACCTTGATTATGGTTACAACCACCTTGATTATGATATCCATAACCTTGGTTTTGATTACCATAATTTTGGTTTTGATTTTGGCCACTATAACCTTGATTGTTATTGTTACCTCGAGAACCTTAACAAACCTTATACAAGTATGCGGTAAGTCAAGGGTCGAACCCAAAGGAATGAATAGGAACTATGCTATAGTTTATTGTCAAGATAAATCGAAGAGTATCAATGGTTGAGGTTGGTAACTAGGATATCAAGAATCAAGACAATTCAAAGAATTCAATCAATAATGCTAAACACTAGGGATATAGGTTCCACATGCAAGCTCAACGATTATGCTAATTGATAGATTCACTCAATTGATTCAAAAATTGCAAGGGACAAACAATAGTTGCAATCAAAGGAATTCAAAGGTTATCTCTTATAAACCAAGCTAGGGTTCATTATGAAGGGCTAACAAGGAGAATCACAATCAAATTCAATCAATTAAAGCAATTCTCAAATCAAGGGTTCATGTCATTGAAATTTGCAATGCAATCTAGATTAATCTTTTTGGTTGAGCACTCCTAGTCTAATTAATCACATGCACAACTATATCAACCAATTTAATTGCAAAAATGCAAACAATATATGATCATCAATTAGAAAAAATCATCAATCAAGCATGCTTCCCCTTCTCCCTAGCAACTAATCTACTAACTAATCATGGTGAAATTGAAAGACAAAACTAATTCAATCACAAACATATTCATTTCAAGCTAAATCAAAAGGGAAATCAATCAATCAACAAATTCTCAAAACTAAATCAAAATCAAAACCAAACATTCAAGCATTAAAGGAAATTGCAATTGAAGTCAATTCAAATGAAAGAAATCCCAGAACTTTCATTGGTATGAAGAAGAAATACAAACTTGTTTGAAGAAGCAATGTTGAAATACAAATAAAATCCAAGAATTACAATCTCTACTTACTCTCTAACTTTTCTCTAGTTTCTCTCTCTAAAAAATTAAGGAAATGATATATTCTCAAAAAGTTTTCCTTCAAAAGGATTTACAAGAGTATTTATAGACAAAGAAGAAAAACTGATCGGTCGCGCCCTTTCCAAGAACGCCCCGCGGGCGCGGAGAAATGGGTACGGAACCCATAAATAACTCCGAGGGCAATCAAGGCAAGACCCGCGCCCGCGTGTACTATAGCCCGGTCTCGCAGTAACGACACCCGCGCCCGCGGTTAAGGGGTCGGACGATGCCCTGTTCCAAGTGAAGAGAGGGGGGTCGCAGTCTCTCCAACTGGAGCGGTCTATCTAGATTCTCCGAGCCCGTGGCGAGACCACGGCTAGGGCGCGAAGAGTTCCTGCCAAAAATTACCAACCCTGATGCACTTCACTTGTGCCCGCGCCCGCGCCCGTTGCCCTTTGGACCAGCGCCCCCGACAATGATAAGTTGCAGAGCGCCCTCTTCAAGCCTTCTCCAATCCTTCTCCAAGAGGCTTAAATCTCCTTTGCTTAGCTCTTTTTGCTCCTCTTGATTCCTTTGCGAAGCTAACTCCTTAAGCACCTACAAAAGTAACCAAAGAGAGAAAATAGAAGAGAAAAAAAGCAATATAAAAGAGAAATACGAAGAAAACCCCATAAAGGGATGTGAAACACGAAGAAAGAAGAAATAGAGAAACTAAAGGAGAAATGACCAAAATGATAAAAGAAAAGCATGAAAAATAAGGTGAAAACATCCCAAAACACTACCCTACGAGTGCCATAAATTACACTCATCACTGTAAAATGCATGGCCGTGCTCGGAAAGATTTTAGAAATCATCTGTTTATTGACAGTTAGACCCGTAATCGAGAAACACTTCTAGACGTAATCAGCATGATAAATAAATCTTACCTTACAGTTCATGAAGAGGCATTAAGCGACATAAGAAAAGGGCTATAAACGAAAAACACACTTGTCCGGAAGGACAAGTAGGAGATTGAAAGAGTAGTGTCCTTCAAACAAGTGTATTATTCTAATATTGGGTTTAGAATTATTAGAAAGCTAATATATTCAGTATGGTTAAGTGATCGGAATGCCTAGGTGGAGGCCGCTTCCGATCAGTAATATTAATGAATAATTAATATTAAAGCTTAATCTTGACTGAACCCTTCAGGTCACACGCAAGCAATCAACGAGCCGAAACGAAGAATTATTTCGGAAGGAATTAATAAGTCGACCGAGTAATATTTTATTTAGACTTCGGAAATTCGAGCTTAGAGCGTCGAAACCGAGCGTCGAAAGTCGAGTAAAAAATAATAAAAGACGAGACGTGCAAATAATAATAAATCAACATAATTCCCAAAATACCCTAGCATTGGAGTGCCCCGAGCAATTCGAGTGCTAGAGGCATAATTTATAGCATGTTGGCTAGCATACGCACAAAGCCGAGCCTAGGCTGGCTGGTGCGTACTAGAGCACCATTGCTAGCAGCCTCGGCCTCTAAGGTCAGTGAGCTACAGCAGCCCACACTCGGAGTGCGCGGCATGCTAGCAGTGAGCAGTAGCAGCCCGCACTCGGAGTGCGTGGCGTGCTAGCCACAAGCATTAGCAGCCCGCTTCTCCGTAGTGCGTGTAGTTGGGCCGTGAGCATGGGAGGTTTAAGTGGAGCTTAGTGAAAGAGAGGACATGTGGCACATAGAGAGGAAGAGAGTGGGGAGCAAGTTTGGTCCCCCCTCTCCAAGTGGTCCTCACTTTCTCTCTCATTAATAGTTAACACTTGTTGATTTATTACTAGCTTGCTTAAATAATTTTATTTTACTTTTAAAATAAAATATGAAACTCCCACTATCCCACATTGGTGGAAGAGACAATTATACTCTCATCATTTCTTATAAATACCTAAGTAAGGGCATTGAAAATGATGCTTGAGTAAGAGTGGGAAAGGGGATCACAAGTAAGTGAAAACCCTTGAACTCAAGAGTTGGAACGTGTCACATTTAGTGAAAGCCTTTGAACTAAATTACTCGGTTTTATCAGTCGGGTTTTGCTAACCCCAAGACATTGGACCTTGTCGGTATTTGTTGATTGTGGGTGAATCAACATCGGAGGCTTCGTAATTTCGATGCTAGCTTTCAAGTAAGAACCCAAGCGGTCGAGCGAAGCACACTCCAAAGGTAATCATTTTATCTTAATCTTTTGATTTTATTTAATTATGTTTATGGTTTTATTTATTGCGAGTGCGATTTTGTTTTTGGGTTTGTTTCCGCGGTGAGTCGGACTCACCAAACCCCAACAAGTTAAGACCCTCTTAACTCGTTATAAAGTAAAACACCATCACTCATCTCCATATAGACCTCAAATGAATGGAGCTGTGGAATCGACAAATAAAAACATAACATTCAACATTAACAAAATTGCAGAAAATTATAAAGACTGGCCGAACAAACTACACTTCACTCTATGGGGTTATAGAACGCCCATACGAACATCAATAGGAGTAACTCCATACTCCTTAGTTTTTGGAATGGACGCAGTACAACCAGTCAAACTAGAAATACCATCCCTACGCATCGTATTCAAAAGTAAGCTACCGGAAGCTGAATGGGTAAGAGCGAGGTATGAAGAGCTTTTATTCCTCGATGAGCGCCAATTAAGAGCTTTGCTTCATGTACAAGTCTACCAACGACGCATTGCGTGACATTTTAACAAAAAGGTATGACCCAGAAATATCAAAGAAGGTGACTTTTTACTAAAAGAGGTTAGGGGTCCACCAACTGTCCAAGAGCGCAATTAAAACCTAATTGGATAGGACCTTACCGCGTAATTGAAATTCTATCAGGAGTAGCTGTCAGATTAATGGATATTGGAGGTGATGAAATTTGACAATCGATAAACATTGATCGACTTAAAAAATATTACATATGAAATTCGTATAAACTCGTTCATTCATTAAATAAATCATTTTTTTAGCATTCAATTAAAAGATTCTAAGTGTTACGCACTTTACCGAAAAACACGGTAAATTTCATTACACTTTGGGGGTAATTTAAAAATAAAACATAAACCAATCAAGTGTTAAGATTTTTTCAAACATCACGAAAAAAACTTTAAACTTGGGGGGTAATAATGCAAAAAAAAATTTAACACTTGTAGCACAGGTATGGCGTGCAACTAAAACAGTTACACACGGATGTCACGCGCAATAGATTCAGTTGCGCGTGACAGGCTCGTGCAACCTTAGATGTTGCGCATGACACCTGATGACGTACGGCGAGCCCATAATTTTTGTGCTTGAATAAAATTGCGATTTTTACTTGCGATAAAAAGGGGGGCGTTTCTTAAAAATAACATATACTCGGAAAATTAAAATTAAGCTTTGATTTATGATTAATTTTTCATTCAATTTCTACATAGGTGGTTGAATAAAAATATAAAAAAAATAATAATATAAACATGGCAAAGAACTATGGAAAGACCTGATATCATAATACGAATACGTAGGCAATCTTTATGATTCGGTCATTTAAAAAATATAATAAAGCTAATTTTATTCCATTCAAAATTTAGAAAAAAAAAACAAGAGGCATTGTTGAACTAGATAATAAATTTTAAAAAAAACGTAGTAGTGATTACACTTTATTCGAATTAAACTAATAACAAATTTTTAACACTCTAAGGTTTTACTGGTAGTGATTACACTTTATTCGAATTAAACTAATAATAAATTAAAAAAAAACGTAGTAGTTTCAGCAACCTTAGAGCTTTCCCCCTCACTCTTCTTCTTAACCTAAACATTGTTCTTCAATTTAGGAATTGGGGACTTTTCAACTTGTTTTCCTTTTCCTTTAGTGATTATAGGAGTCTTCTTGCGAGTATTTGGTGAAGGTTATTTAATCCTCACCCCTTGTTGCGCAGGTTTAGAAGGAGTCTTTCTCTTTGGTTCCTTTGAACGAGCCTTAGGAGATGAGAAGTCTAATTTTCTTTTTACTCCTTTGTTTTTGCCACTAGGAGGAGTAGTGGTGGCCGAATGCATCAAAGGTTTGGGTGGATTGCCAGCTGAGACGACTTGATTTTGTGATCAAGCACTGTTTAGTTCACCCTTGTCTGCCGCATTCATCTAAGCCTTGTAGATGGGTAGGATTTTTTTACTACCCATCTAGGTAGACTTGACCAATATTCCATCCAACAGGGAATCTGTTCGGGTTTAAAGATCACATCTTAAGGGGCATCACAATCTTAAGGGGGGATAATTTGTTTCATTCCGCATTGTCTCATCACCCTGCAAGGAAAGATATAAGTAGTACTAGATAGGCCTAAAATCCTAATATAGGGACAATTAAAACTATTCCCAACCATACTACTTATGTTCCACCAAGGAAAAACAAAGCGTAGGTTAGGAACCCCGTGGTAGAAAAACGACGTCCATTCTTCTTCACTCTTGTGTTTTTAGTGAATTCGATGTCTAGGGAATGTCCTTACTCCGTTAGCCTCAAAATTTTGTGGCTGATCAACAATTTGCAAACGCTCCATGAGCCAAAATTTTTTAAAAAAACAAAGAAAATTAATTTGCGACATTACACAAGCAGGTGGCGCGCGCATCAAAATCAGTTGCGCGCGCCATTCGCGCGCATCGGAGAAGAGTGCGCTGGTCAAGCCAACGCAACTTTCTAACTTGCGCTGCATTAAGTGGAATAAAAACGTACGTGTAATAGGAGTGGACTTCCCGTGAAACCATTCTTCTTAGGGTCTCCTCTAAGGAAATTCAAGCATAGAACGGTTTCCGCCAATGCTAAAGGAGCGGGTGAATGACACCCCTCTATTTTCCCTACTATGGAGACGATGGAATAATCTCCGTATTCTTTACCTGTCCTTAGTAAACAATTGACAACAAGACAAATAACATAAACCATGAATCTTAAAACGTTGTTTGGTCAAGTTGTCATGAGGGGCGACAAAATGTTTAAAAAATTGAACTAAATCCACGCCTTCTGCTTTTCCAATGTTAGCCATATCATTGTCATTCAAACCAAAAAAATCTTTGAAATACAGGTTTGGGATCTGACAAGTTAGGGGCATATTTCACGGGAAGAGTATTTGCAGGGAAGCCTATTAGAGCCTCAAACTCGCCAGGTAATGGGACAACTTCATCCCCTTTGAAAGTAAAGAGATGGTGGTTCGAGTCCCAATGATTGACATCGGCATGGAGAAAATAAAAGTTTATAACTAGTTGCATATAAATCAATAGAGGGTCAAGGTGGTATATTTTGAAGGCTAGTTTATCCTCAGTTGAAAGGGAAGTGGCCCATTCCTTTAACCGTTGTTCAAAGGTTTTTACCATTGTGCAATATGTAAGAAAAGAGAGAGGGAAATAATTTAGAGAGTTTAATTATGTATAGCTACTAAGCGAATGAATGAGAGATGATCAAAATCCTACACGAAATCACGTTTAAATAGACCTTAAATGGGCAATTTTTCGACTAAAATGATAGTCCACCCGCAGTGGCGCGCAACTCATGAGTTGCGCACGCTTGCCGCGTGCAGCACATCCAGTTGCGAGCGTCTAGTCTGTCGCGACATGTTGGTTAGATTTATTTCCGTATTTTGAATCACATAATAACGGAATATTGACGCAATCTTGTGACTAATTATACTCTTAACTTTGTTAACTCTTGTGTTCTTTTTTATGATTTTTTATTTCTATTTTCTTTATTTCTTTTTTCTTTCTTATTTTCCTTTTCTCTTTCTTTCTTTTTTCCTTTCCCCTTCCTTTTCACTTTCCTTTTCCTGTCTTCTTTTCTTCGTTTCTTTTTTGTTATTTTTTTGAGGGGGGTGAGTCGGGAACCCTTTCCCTCCCTCTGAAAATTTTTTGCTTAAGAAAAAAAATGAAATTCATGGAAACAAAAAAAATTATATAATAATGGCATATATACAAAATGTGTGTCATATGTAGAACAAAAAAAAAATGTACATCTGTTTTAAAAAAACAAAAAAATACAAGGAAAGTCAGGATGCTCGGCGACTCCCGGACGACTGTTGTACATCCTACAAAATCCAAACAAAGATTAATGCACAAACTGTGTAATAACTTTGATAAAAGAAAAAGAAAAAAATTTATTGCGACCATTCGATGATCACGGCATAATAAATCCACGAGGGATCTCCGATAAACAGTTCGGAAAGCACGCATAATCCTCACCGTGCCGTAAACGGTCTCCCGCGGTACTTGTTCTAAAATACGAGGGCAGTTAGCGCGCAAATGTATATGAAAAAAAAAATTAATATAAAAGGCAAATACATATATAAAATAAACATACCGACTAACACCGTCTCAAGAATAAGTGGTATGTCCTCCTTCTCCGCTGCTGAGAGAATCTCACGATTTACAGAAAAAAAAAGCATCAGTATATGTGACCTCCGTCGTAGGAGGCACCCAACCAACTAGCTCGACTCGCTGAAAACGCAATAAAAGAGTCAAGGTTCCGAAAAAAATAGAGTTAGCCTAGATGCGATGAAAGCCTAGTAAGATGCATCAGGAAACACCAGCTGCTCCGCTGGATAACCGAAAATCGCCTGAGCTCGATCCTTAGTAAACAGTATGTCCGGACGCAACATCTGGATTAGAAGATCCGCAGGAATTGCAGGCTCCTCAGATGAAGATTGCCAGAGAAAACGCTCGCCTAAAAACCAAACGTCGTCCTCTGGAGCACATAAAGTCCCAGATAAAGGGCCTGGAAATGGCAATGCATCATGTTAGACCAGACAGCCTCAGGGACTCCAACGATCAAACTCCAAGGACGGAGATCGATCTACAAAACACAACCACATGAAAATCATCAAAAAATAAAAAAAAAATTAAAAAATGATGCACATGTGTTGATGAAGTACTCACCGACGCACAAGTCGCTGAAAGGATCCTCTAGCGAAAGTTGCCGACCGAAGTGGCTCGCTTCTTCTAAATCGTGACTAGTCGATAGCCGGTAGGAAAGCAAGCAGCCCCGAGAGTCCAGGGGGATAAGAAAGGCATGTACAAATATCCCCAAACCTATATGAAACGAAAAATAATAAGGAAAAAAATGGAAATTAAAAGAAAATTTAAAGGATAAGTATGTACCTCAAGTATACGACCATGCCACGTGAGGGAGATTTGAGGCACCTCATTAGCTGCTGCAGAATCCATCACCCGGGTCGCCTTGCCCATAGCTGTAAGCATGCGGGCATACGACACCTCCACCTAACTCAAGTTACCTACCTACCCTAAATCAATGAGGCAAATAAGAAACCCGATAGCGAAACACTCTCCCCGATCACTCAAGATAGCGAAGGAAAGATCGTGAGCAATGTATATCCGAGCCAGCTGCTTAAGTGTATACTACCGATAAACCTCGTCCGCCGACAACTCGTCGGCAAGAACCGACTATGGACAAGACTACGCATACATCTGATGGGCCGCCGCAAGACGATCCCCCACGAGGTCACGCAGTCTCTCGTTTGACCCCTTGACGACCTCCATAGATACGGGCTTAATTTCAAATAGAAAACATTTAATCATAGAGAAATCTTAAGGGGTAACAGTCATCTCTCCCCTTGGAATGTGAAAAGTGTTGGGGGAATCCCACCAAAACTCAAGCAATCAACGAAGGAAAGCTTACAACGCAGGCAGACTCGATAAATCTTAGAGAGCCGCCAGCTGGGGGCTGATCCCCAAAAGCTCCACAATCTCCTTCACCACCTAGGGTAAACTCTCAAAACGGCCTCGCTAATCACCAAAGCTGTATAGACGCATGCTAGGCTCACTCTTAAAAAAAAAAGGGGCAGAAAAAAGGGTTAAAATATGGTCACAGCTTGTTTTTAAGAAAAAAAAAAAGAAAAGAAAAAATAACGGAGGCGCAAGGGACTCATAATGCCGCGCCAACCCCTGATTGAGACGTGATGGTCTGGGTGCCACTTAAGGACCCTAGGGTCCCAGTTCGGAGGAGCCTCCAAAATCACATCCTCCTGGCGACGTCAATCAGCTCCGACGCATCTCTCCCGAACCTCCTTATGGGGACGGGTCACCCTCTTCTGAGGGCGAACCGCCTCATCAGGCACGGGTTCTCCTAGAACCTCCTCGGTATCTACAAATGTAGGCGAATCCATGTTATGTGTGGATAAAGTTTCTTTATTAGTTTATTTTTGTAAACTAAGCTAATGTACGTGTTCTGGACCCATTTTGGCAGCATAACGGCTACGAAAAGGGCAAAACATAAAAATCAAATGCCACCCATACTTGGGAGCTACAATACCTGTAGTTAAACTTAGTATATAGCGGCTTCTAACACCCATAAAAGCTAACCTATACCAGTTTCAACTAAGCATTCAAGGGATTATGTTCCAAAATCTCAAAGAA
This sequence comes from Chenopodium album, assembly GCF_948465745.1. Taxonomy (NCBI): domain Eukaryota; kingdom Viridiplantae; phylum Streptophyta; class Magnoliopsida; order Caryophyllales; family Amaranthaceae; genus Chenopodium; species Chenopodium album. The sequence goes on from NC_137838.1 coordinate 39,900,209, forward strand.
TCAACTATTCCTAGGCAAATAATAGTAACAATAATGCAATTATCGTCTACCAAACAATCTTAAAGTTCGAACATGGCAAAAATGAGCTAAGTGTACAGTTCGCGCCAATTTTCGGATACAAAATTTTCAAACATTACTGATGAAGATATAATTAGTTCTAATACTATAATTACTTATAGCCAAAACGAGCAAGCAAAATAACAGGAATCAAACCAAATTCGAAGAAAAGTGCAAAAAACGTACACAAACGAAGAAATGCTCATACGAGGCTCAATACTTAACCTTTTTCATGAAATTTGTTGCAAAACCCCTTAAACATAGCATAATAACATGGAACAAACAATTTCAAAAATAATGGTCTTAATCAAAACCCCAAAATTCAAAAATTGGGGTTTAACGGTTTGAAAAAGCCCAAATTCACCCAAGAACAAACAAATTTAAAAAAAAAAAAAAAAAAAAAAAAAACTTACATTGGATTATGGAAAATGTGAATTGAGGGCTAGATTTACTTCCTTTGGCTTTGAAAATTGCAAAATCCAAGTTTCTTAGAGAGAAAGAGGAATGAAAATGGAAAAGGAAGAAGAAGAAGAGTACGAAATGAAAATCGTGCTCAGCGATTTCTTTTTGCTGACTTAAATGTCGCGCACAACTGAAATAGTTGGGCATGACAGACCAGCGCAACTCATAACAATGCACGCGCCTAGCCAGCGCGACCCACTGAGTTATGCGTGGATACTGGTCACTAAAATGACCAGTATCCAGATTTTGATCTGTTTGATTATTTTCAACGGTTTTTGCTCATTATTAGACCTAATGGCGCACAAATTATCAAAATCTTTCTAAATTTCTTTGCATTTTGTAATTTGTTTTCTTCTTTGATAGTTTTTTGCATCATTCTACATGCGCACCGTGCTTTATGCCTTCCCTAAGCATACGTTTTGAACTTTTTTCGTAAAAGTGTCTTAAGACGTTCCATAGTGGTGCTTTAAGTAAAAGGTCCCATAGACAGGTTTGTCATTTTACTATATTGACGTTATAAATGTTCAGCTTTTCTTCTTTTTTCACGTCCACAGCAAAAAGGAAGGCGTCATCATGCAGCGTAAAAATGCAATGTGTTATCATACAGCATAAAATTGTATTGCGTAGGTGTTGCGTAAAATTTCACTTCTTCCCTAGCTTTACGAGATCTACCTCTTGGAACTAAAAGGTAGAGAATTAATTTACTTTATGCGTTAGCTCACAAGTCGACAGGCACACCGAACCATTCGTGAATAGACACTTATTCATTGGAAGCAAATACGGTAGTTAGTGAGCTTACTAGCATACCAGACAGTTAGGGTATCGTCTACCCCCTGTTTAAAGAGCGACGAGACAATGTCGCTCCTATGTAGGCACGTGCCCCTAGTCCTGAGATACGTGTACTCATCTTTTGAACAAACCTGCTGAGAGAGTTGCCGATTTTGTTCTTTCTCATTAGATTTGTATATATGACTCCAGTCCTGAGACATGTTTTTCTATCTTGTGGACATTAAGTAATGTGTTTTGACTAGCAAATTTTCAATAACTTTATTCCGGCTGCAAAAGCCAAAACGTTTAGGCTACGAATGCCAAAAGGCTTGGAAAGCCAAAAAGCTGCGAAAGCCGAAAGCCTGAGAAAGCCGAAACATTCTTTTTATCATCTTTTCAAATTCTTAAAATAAGGCTAAGTTTTCAATGAAGTATCGAGGGACTTTAGACAAACGATGACATGATTGGGAGGACATCATCCCCTTTTAATCCTTTTTAAATCGATCTCTTCTCATGACATGACATCACTCAGAACACCTTTACTTGTAAAAGCGTTCTACAATTGCAAAGGATCAATCTAGATTCTTTAGCGCATTAAGACTAAAAAATATTTTTCTGCCTTAATAGCTACTTGTTTCAAACACTTAGCGAATCAGGGATTGTTTCGACATCCTTAAAATTTCCGAAAGATTCTCTACTCTTTGAGAACTTCGTAGAATAAGTCTCGGATTTATTTCTTTTGACTACTTTGATCCTCGTCAATTCTAGACTCGATCACAGTGGGGGCTAACTTTAGACATCTACTTTTGGCCTCCTTTCCTGACAAGGAGTGCAATGACGATAAATAAAACCTTCTTTGTGTTAGATCTAAGTGAAGAACACTTATGGATTACTGGCTAAACCGCAAAGACACAAAACATCAAGCCTAACCCAAAAACAAATACAAACAAGGTCTAATTAACCAAGCGCGATCATAATTAGGCTTAAGCCCGTGCTTAAGGCCCAATGATGACAGATTTAGAAACGCCTAGGTTAAATTTTATGCTGCCGCTGAAAAAGCCGCGCGCATCTCAATGAGTCGTGCAGGTCTGGCGCGCGCAGCTAATTCAATTACGCGCAACACCCAGCGCAATTGCTAGTGATGCGCTTACGGAAGATACAGAACTTCATAAAAATATAAAATTGAATCTTACCATAATGTCGCCCGCAAGACATCCTGTGGCGCTGCCTATAGCATCGCAACAAAATTACTTGCACTAGGATGCCACGAGCAACCCAACCTAATGCGGGCAACACCTACTGTAGCAGAATGTTTAAAACCCTAATTGCACCCATTCCCTTTAAATAAGGGCTTAATACGAGGCTTAAACACAAAAAAAATTACCTAAAACTCTGGCAGAAAATACTGTGAACTTGTGTTACCAAACCCTCTTGTCCTAAACACTGACCCCTCTTAATCTTTGTTACTATGGTGGAGGTTCCCGAACAAGAATGAGTCCATAAGTGTTATAAACGGAGATCTAACAAAGAGAAGTGGTAAATTCCCGACCACTTAGTTAAATCACATTTACTTTTCTTGTTTAAAAGATCCTTAATCAATTAAATAGTGTTGTTTGACCACTTTAAAAGGATATTTGATTAATAAATTTCACATAGTATCTTGCGTTAAATAAAATTAAATTGAATAATTAATTGATTGATTGATCAATTAAGCTAAGGTGAAACTAATTTATTTTTGCTCTTTTAACGAATTTTGATTAAATAAAGAATAACAACTTAGTTTTAGCTATCACGTTGCATATATTGTTTAGTGATGAAATTGTGAAAAAGGAAGAGCTACTAAAGGCCGCACTTGGGCTAGAATAGAGATTCTCCTCTAAAGGGAACGATATTTTAGTACCCTTGCTCCCAATCTCATTTCTGGTTTATGTAGACAATTTTGGGCATGGGTAAACTTATGATTTGTGCTAATTATCCCATGAACTTTACATGGGAGAAAGGCATGAACGAGGTTTATGAGTTTTCCAAAAACTGATTGGCGACTCCTACTTGTTTATTATAAAAAAGTGTAATGATAGAGTCAATTCTAATTCAAGGTCCCCCAAATAGTCAGGAATTAAAATCTTAATACACCCTAACAAATATAAAGTCCCAGGCTTTTAAAGGGCCATGGGCATCTAAGAAGAAGGATCCCCTCTGATAGGAACACCCTCCTTACAGCGGTCATCACATAATCAGGTTGTGTGGTGATAGGGAGTCTATTACCTTGACCTCTCTCCCACTTAGAATGAGAGCTCAATCATGCACTCAGGAATCAGTCTGGACCCATTGAACCCGGTGACTTCATAACTCACCCGTTTTAGGTCTTTCTTATCAAGATTTTGCTCTTTGAAAGCACTAATGTATATGATGTTAGCTGAGCTTTCACCAACTATTAGTACTTTATCTACCTCCTAGTTTGCAATTCTCATTGTCACCACCAGAAGGTCGTCATGAGGTTAAATTATGCCTTCTTGGCCATACTCGTCAAGTAGCGGCCACCTGTGCTTCTCATTGTAATTTATCTGGTGGATCATTGCTCGCAAGTCAGCCCGTGCTCTATTCATATTTCAACCATGAACTTATCCACCATTGATCACATATACCTTCCCCTTTGTTTTGTTGTCACGGTCTTTGCCTTCAGCTTGACCTTTGTTACCTCCTCTGCGGTCATGGCCAGACTTTTCCTCTTCTCCTCTCCTGGAAGAGTCAGAATGTTGCGTGAAATGGTTCAAGTATCCTCTCAAGAATAAGTCCTCTATTTTATCTTTGAGGTGCGTAAATTCATCAATTGAGTGTCTATGATCCTTGTGGAAGTCATACCACTTGCTTAGGTTACGGTTTCTATTCACCGTTCTAGGTGGTCTCTGCCAATTATCATCATCTTTATTCACGCTAAAGATATGAGACCTCGAATGAGAGAGCGGAGTGTAATGGTAAAACCTCCCAAGTCTACTTCCTTGTTTCTAGTCTGATCTTCTCACTCCAACCTCTCTTTTTGCATCCCTGCGACCTTGTTCTGCTCGGCTAGGCTGATCCACCTTGGTTGTGTTCTCTGCCCGGGTGACATCAACTCGCTAAACTTGGTCGCTTGGCGCTTTTCTACTCAACATTGCCTTATTTGTCTCATCTTCTTTAATAAACGCGTGTGCCTTTCCCAGTGCTTCATCAAGCGTTTTAAGACTCTTTCATCCTATATACGCTCTTAACGGTGAGCCTAGCAGCAATTCACTCTGCTTTGCTTGTAGAGCTACCTCTTGGCTCATGTTTGGGATGGCTTTTACTTCCTTGTTGAATCTGGTGATGAACTCTCTAAGGGGCTCATATTTTTCTTGCACTAGTGACATCAACTTGGTGGTCATTTTTGTATGATCCACCAGGGTGACAAAGTGCTCCATTAACATTCTCTTCAATTGATTATATGAGTAAATAGACCCTGTTGAGATGGCTCTGTACCACTCAGCCGCCACCCCTTCCAAGGTTGGTAGGAATGCCTTACACCAAACTGAGTCTGTCATGGTGTACAGTACCATGTCATTCTCAAACACCGAAACGTGGTTCTTAGGTGTTGTGGTTTCATTGTACTTACAACTGGGCATCTTTATTTTCTCCATCGGTTCCTCTAGAATCTCCCTACAAAATGGGGAATCAATTGGAATAGCCTGGATTTGCGCTTGCTTTTCCCTATCCAGGCTCGGTATTCGCTCTAAGGCTGGTTACCTGCTGCGAGTAACTCGAACCTCAAAGCTACCCTTTTCTTGGACTGCCTTATCCACAGTCCACTTTTGATTCAATTTTTGAGCCTTTAGTTCCAGCACCTTCTTCCTCGGGTGGAAAACTCTGCCTGCTCTAGGGTGAGAGTTATATGTGTTGTTGACAAGGGAATAAACGCGTCGTCAATTGTCTATCCCTAGATCAAATACAATTTATACAACCTAAACAAACCTAATACGAGTATAAGGCAAGCATAGGGGTCGAACCACAGAGAACGGTAAACACCACCAAATGTTATCGACAATTAAGCTAGTCCGGAATAGGGGATAAATAAACTAAAGTCTAAAAATGCTAAAACAAGAAATAAAACATTAAGGGAAATGGTTTAGGTATAGCATTCACTTGAACATAAACAAAGGCATAGAAATTGAATTAATTATGAACTAAACATGCTCAAATATCGAAATAAAGGATCCAATCTAGCCGCCTTCCGGGGTCAATTGGCTTCTCCTAACATAGCCTCTATGTTTCCACATTAGAACCATATACTAGAAGGTACTATTAAATAACAATCGATAGTAATGAACCTTAACTAAGTCAACTTCCGTTTCATGTTAGCAAAGATTCACCTTTAATCAACCAACAATGTGCACTTGCAAGAAGATTAAAGAATATCAAGCATATAAAGACTTTAATCACAAATAAATCAATTCTAAACCCTAGAACATGCTCAAGGTCCAACTACACCACAACCATCCCCTTAATGGGGAAATTACTCACTAATCATGATAATAACAAGATTAATCAACAAATAATCAAGAATCAACATGATCAACAAGCAATACAAACAACTAAAATAATAATCAAAATAAACAAATAAAAATAGAGGAGAGAGAGTAAGAAATTGCTCATTAATTGAAGATGAAGGTCTACAAAGGATTGAACAAGCTCCTTCTTCAAAATCCAAGTTCATTAATGAAGAAAACCTCACTTTCTCTCTCTACCAAAGAAGACTAATCCTAACCTAACCTAAAACTAATTAGAGAGAAGAATAGATAGTTATTCCATTCCTCCTTTTTAATTACCCCAAAATTAGGCATTTATACAAAGCTAATAAAACTAGGAAAAATAAAGGAGAAAATAAAAGAAGGAAATAAAATAAAGAAAGAAAAGGAAATAAAAAGAAAATCTAATAAAAATAAAAGAAAACAAAAGAGAAAAGAAATAAGAAAAGGAAAAGGAAAGGAAATAAAAATAAAAGAAAAAGAAAAAAGAAAACCAAAACCAACCAAAATCCCCAAAAGAAAAAAAACATCAAACGGTTTTTTTTTTCTTTTCTTCTTGGCTGCTCTGATTCGATTCTCCTACCACCATCATCAACCATTATAATTAAATCAATGCTCTAAATCAATGGCTATCAACACCAATTGCATCATCATCGTTTTTAGACCGATTGATCTTCATTAATAACCACGTGTATAGCTCGTGAAATGGTTCGATCGAACCGTGGGTCGGTGCGGCCGAACTACGGGGTTGGTTCGGTCGAACCATGGGTATGTTCGACCACTCCTCCTCGATTAACGAAACCCACAAAGTCTCTGTCTCGAACTTCGACCGAACCACCAACGGTTTGCCCGAACCCGATTGAATTCGAATTTGCTCTGATTTGGGGCTGTTGCTGTGCGAATTGGTGATGCGGGGTGATAATTGGTTAGAGGTTGGGAACGGTGGTGAGGTGGAGTTAATTGGTGGCTGAAGGTGAGGGTCAGCAGGGGTTGCGCGTGGTCAGGTGGTTCTGGTTGTTGCGCGGTGGTGTTGCGGGGTGATTGCTGGAGGTATGGTTGTTGCTGTGTGGTGGTGTTGGTGGCAGAGTTGAGGTGTGGCAGCAGGTGAGTACGGTTGTGGGGCTGCTGCGGTTGCGTGAGAGGTGATTTTGGTGGTGAGGGTGAGTGAGTAGGGGAAAGGTGGATGATGGTGATGTGCGTGGTTGCGTGAGGGAGCAGGGGAAGAGTGTTGTGTTTTGGTGTGGTGTAGGATAATGAAGGGTGCGGTGATGGATAAGGTTGGGCAGCAGCTTTGTTTGGCGTTTGACTCAACTTGGAATCCGAACCCACTTGACATAAAACCCGAAACACCTATAACAAAAAACACGAGGGGATTACTAAGAGATAAAATAAAATAAAATAAAATAAAGGTAAAATAAAGTAAAATAGAAAAAGAGAAATAACACTAAACTAATAAAGATTAAATAAAACTATACAAGCAAATAAAGTAAAAATAAATTACGAAAATAGACTAAAACTAATAAAATAAAGAAAATAAACTAAAACGCTCCAAAATTACCGAATAAACAAGAAACTTTATTAAAAAGAAAACAAGAGAAAGAAAGGGAAAATAAGATAAAATAAACACGAAAATGATTCTAAAACTACTCCCTAAGAGTGACATAAATGTCACTCATCAAATTCCCCCAAGCTAAACCTTTGCTCGTCCTCGAGCAAAGCTAAGGCAAAAGAGAACAAGATGGAATTATTTAAAGAAAAAGAAACAAAATAGAAACAAAGAGAAAGGATGTACACTAACTCACTGTCGTAGGAATCACGGATGCATTTAGCGTATGCATCAAGCCCTTTAAACCCCTATGTCGCCAAAGAGGACGAGTAAGCTCTCGTGAGGGTTTCCTAAGAGGTTTAACCCACAACTCTCGACAACACATAACATTCAAGGCAAAGATGAAATCAAGAAAACTCGAGTTTGGATATTTCAAACCAAACACAAACAATGGGCTAAATGCACAAGAATACAAACCTTTCTAGACATTAAAGGTAGCCAAGCAAAAGAATAGTTAAGGTTGGTACACACATAAAGCATGCATAGGGTAGAGAACTTAGAGGGACTTAGACTCCTCCTTATCTCCAACCAAACTCCCGCATCCTCACTAGTTTTGCATCCACTTTTAAGGTGATATCTCGAGATTCCTCGAAGGAATTGGAAGAAATAAACAATGAAAAACATTTAGGCTACCCGACATCTTGGCATCGATAGCTCGCTCAATAGGCTTGGCTTGATTACCCTCCACCGGTAGTAACTAAACCTCACTAAGGTCAAAAGGTCTTAAAAGGGTTGAAATGTTTAGGCTAGGGTAAAGGGTGTGGAAATAAATTTGGAAATTGGTGGTACACTTAGAAGTGAAGCAAGGTTGATCATTCCTCAATTCAAATTCAATAAACTACCAACTTTCAAATAAAAAATTCTAGCAACACCTCCCCCAAGCTTATTCTTTTTCAACCAAACAACAAATATTTTTGTATTTTCTCAATATTTTCTTCTTTTTTTTTTCATTTCTTTTTATTCTTTGCTCTCGCCTCTTTTAACTTTGAGCGGCTTTTTCTTTCATTTCCTTTATTTTCTTCTCATTTACTCAACCCATTCAACATAACAAATATAAACACAAGTACCAAAATTTGAGTTTTTTCACTTCTTTTTCATTCTTTTTCTCACTTTCATTAACCCAAAAATACAAATCAAGTCCCAAGAATGCTTCACAAAAACTAATAAAGGTGAAAATAAAGCAAAGGTCCATTGGTTTGTAATGTGGTTATGCCAAAGAAGGGTAAATGGCTCAAATTGGGTTACTAAATGAGCAAATGCAAAAGAAAAATAAAAGACTAGAAAATAATAAATAAAACAAAAATCCTAATTGCCTTTGTCTTCCCCTAGGTTGGTTCGGTCTCGATCTTGGGTAGATTAAGCCAAATTCTCGATATAAGCTAGCAATGCCAAGGATCCAAACGCCACACATGCAAGAAATGTAGAAGGCTAGAACAAAATAGACACATCCTCACAAAAATGACGGTAGTGGAGTAGCAAAAATCACCTTTAAAGCTTCAACTAGCTAGAGAGCGACAACCGTCTTACCACAAACCAAGTGAGCTAAGGTCTCATAGCCCTTAAGTTCTACTACCTTGGCAATGTTATATGTGTGAACCAACCTCGACATTCAAGTGCACAAAAACCTCTAACAACTAGCAAAGAGGGTATTCTAGGTGCTAAAGCCCAATTATGTCCAAGTTTAAAACAAAACATTTTGAAACTTGCCTTGAATGCCATGGAAAGACACTATACACACAAATATTCACAAAACCAACAATACTCAAGAATGCATATACAATAGTGCAATATGAAAGCATGATCAATCAAAACTACATACACCAAAAGTCAACTCAATAAGGCGCTCATGGCCATCCAAACATAGAAAACAAATCTCAATAATAGACTTTGGCAAGTATGAGAGAAATAAATCAAGCAATCATGAGACTATGGATTAAGAAACCACCAAGAGATATAGATAACCCCCCCCCCCCCAAGCTAGCGAATAGCTACTCCCCCAAGCTAGAATGGAGCATTGTCCTCAATGCTCAAAATAAAGGCACAAAGGGTGGGTGGGAGGGGAAGGAAGAAAACTCATTCACACAACAATTCATAATCATTCAATCCAAATGCAATTAAGAAAGCGAATCCAAGATGAGGGAAGAAGGAAAGAGTAAACCAAATGTGAGGTGGGTGTTGAAACCCGCAATTGAGCACATTGTCCACAATTTCATCTAATTCCTCATCTTTGTTGCTTTTCCAAATGCAAGCAATCATTGGTGTTCTTCTTCTCAAGGAGCTCAATCCAAAATCCTTGCACATGAGTATATGCATCGAGTACCTATACACATAGACAAGAGAGTAAACAAAAATGAGATATACAAAAGAAAGAAAAAGAAAGCAATAAAACACGGGTTACTTCCCGCAAAGGCTTGCTTAACGTCCAAGCATGACCAATCTAGTAAATAACCCGACAAAGAACGCAATAGCTTGTCATATGCACCGGCAAACATATCAAGAAATAGAGCATACGCGATGCTCATATGACAAGCAAACATAAAGTACAAGGAGACTTTATGCTTGAGAGAAGGGAGAAAAGAAAAAGTAAAAGAATCAAAAGAAAAATCAAGAAAATAAGAATAAAAAGTAGAAGAAGAAAAAGAAAAATCCTCACAAAAATCTTTTTGGTTGGCATTATAACTCTTTTCCTCATCAACAATGAAAGAGTTTGGGGCTTCGGAAGCATGAAAAGGAAGAGGATCCCTAAGAGGTTCTTTGAGAAAAGAAGGGAGGAACATAGTATAGTAGGAGATATGGTTAAACCTTTGGGAAAAAGGTGTATGAGAAAGGCAAAAAGGGGTAGCTAATCCCTCATCACAAGATTTCACATCACTAATAAGGAAATGAAAATCAATCATGGAATCCTCAAATGAAGAACCCTCATGTTCTACATCTCCCTCAAGCTCAAAAACTCCAAGGTAATCAACCTTATCCTCCTTTTCAACACAATAAACATCCTTTCCTTCTACTATCTCAAAATCAAGAGTGAATGGGGGCAAATTTCTCTCAAACTCATCTCTTTCTAATGAAGCCTTATCAATGAACTCACTCATAAGGTTATGAGCTACCGTTTGAAACTCAAGAAATATTTGGGCCATAATCTCAAATGAGTCCAAATCATCATGGATAGACGAGTCAAAAGCTTGCTCATTGGAATCATCTAGGGGACTATGGGGCACACCTTTAGAATTCATGCAAAAATCGGATGTAAAATGAGAAAGAACATGCACTTCATCATCATTAGAATGTACCTCATTACATTGAGCTATAGAGGGAGGGGAGTTGAAATCATGCATTACATGGTCACTATGGGGAGCATCAAGCACATCATGGGAATTCATATTAGACAAATCATGACAATTAACATCAACATTAAAAACATGAGAATCCCGAACATAAGTCTCATGATTGGCCCTCTCCCAATCATAATTATCCCTAGCTAACCATGAATAGAAATCCCAAGCTTCATCCAAAGACATGTCTTGAAATTTACCATTTAACATATTATCAACTACTCCTCTAAAATTCTCATTTAATCCCAAATTGATGATTTCACAATAATCACCCTTGGTTAATCCTTTAATACCATCTAGGAAATCCTCAAGTCTATTGAAATACACCCAAAACGGTTCATTATCAAATTGAGGAATAGAAATATAAGCCATTTTTTCTCAAACAAAACAAAGAGAACAAAAACAAATCAAAAGAAAAAACAATGGACTAGTCTCAATAAGATAACATGACGGTAATGGAAGCCGTTCCCCGGCAACGACGCCAATTTGACAAGGGAATAAACGCGTCGTCAATTGTCTATCCCTAGATCAAATACAATTTATACAACCTAAACAAACCTAATACGAGTATAAGGCAAGCATAGGGGTCGAACCACAGAGAACGGTAAACACCACCAAATGTTATCGACAATTAAGCTAGTCCGGAATAGGGGATAAATAAACTAAAGTCTAAAAATTCTAAAACAAGAAATAAAACATTAAGGGAAATGGTTTAGGTATAGAATTCACTTGAACATAAACAAAGGCATAGAAATTGAATTAATTGTGAACTAAACATGCTCAAATATCGAAATAAAGGATCCAATCTAGCCGCCTTCCGGGGTCAATTGGCTTCTCCTAACATAGCCTCTATGTTTCCACATTAGAACCATATACTAGAAGGTACTATTAAATAACAATCGATAGTAATGAACCTTAACTAAGTCAACTTCCGTTTATTGTTAGCAAAGATTCACCTTTAATCAACCAACAATGTGCACTTGCAAGAAGATTAAAGAATATCAAGCATATAAAGACTTTAATCACAAATAAATCAATTCTAAACCCTAGATCATGCTCAAGGTCCAACTACACCACAACCATCCCCTTAATGGGGAAATTACTCACTAATCATGATAATAACAAGATTAATCAACAAATAATCAAGAATCAACATGATCAACAAGCAATACCAACAACTAAAATAATAATCAAAATAAACAAATAAAAATAGAGGAGAGAGAGTAAGAAATTGCTCATTAATTGAAGATGAAGGTCTACAAAGGATTGAACAAGCTCCTTCTTCAAAATCCAAGTTCATTAATGAAGAAAACCTCACTTTCTCTCTCTACCAAAGAAGACTAATCCTAACCTAACCTAAAACTAATTAGAGAGAAGAATAGATAGTTATTCCATTCCTCCTTTCTAATTACCCAAAATTAGGCATTTATACTAAGCTAATAAAACTAGGAAAAATAAAGGAGAAAATAAAAGAAGGAAATAAAATAAAGAAAGAAAAGGAAATAAAAAGAAAATCAAATAAAAATAAAAGAAAACAAAAGAGAAAAGAAATAAGAAAAGGAAAAGGAAAGGAAATAAAAATAAAAGAAAAAGAAAAAAGAAAACCAAAACCAAAACCAACCAAAATCTCCAAAAGAAAAAAAACATCAAACGGTTTTTTTTTTCTTTTCTTCTTGGCTGCTCTGATTTGATTCTCCTACCACCATCATCAACCATTATCATTAAATCAATTCTCTAAATCAATGGCTATCAACACCAATTGCATCATCATCGTTTTTAGACCGATTGATCTTCATTAATAACCACGTGTATAGCTCGTGAAATGGTTCGATCGAACCGTGGGTCGGTGCGGCCGAACTACGGGGTTGGTTCGGTCGAACCATGGGTATGTTCGACCACTCCTCCTCGATTAACGAAACCCACAAAGTCTCTGTCTCGAACTTCGACCGAACCACCAACGGTTTGCCCGAACCCGATTGAATTCGAATTTGCTCTGATTTGGGGCTGTTGCTGTGCGAATTGGTGATGCGGGGTGATAATTGGTTGGAGGTTGGGAACGGTGGTGAGGTGGAGTTAATTGGTGGCTGAAGGTGACGGTGAGCAGGGGTTGCGCGTGGTCAGGTGGTTCTGGTTGTTGCGCGGTGGTGTTGCGGGGTGATTGCTGGAGGTATGGTTGTTGCTGTGTGGTGGTGTTGGTGGCAGAGTTGAGGTGTGGCAGCAGGTGAGTACGGCTGTGGGGCTGCTGCGGTTGCGTGAGAGGTGATTTTGGTGGTGAGGGTGAGTGAGCAGGGGAAAGGTGGATGATGGTGATGTGCGTGGTTGCGTGAGGGAGCAGGGGAAGAGTGTTGTGTTTTGGTGTGGTGTAGGATAATGAAGGGTGCGGTGATGGATAAGGTTGGGCAGCAGCTTTGTTTGGCGTTTGACTCAACTTGGAACCCGAACCCACTTGACATAAAACCCGAAACACCTATAACCAAAAACACGAGGGGATTACTAAGAGATAAAATAAAATAAAATAAAGGTAAAATAAAGTAAAATAGAAAAAGAGAAATAACACTAAACTAATAAAGATTAAATAAAACTATACAAGCAAATAAAGTAAAAATAAAATACGAAAATAGACTAAAACTAATAAAATAAAGAAAATAAACTAAAACGCTCCAAAATTACCGAATAAACAAGAAACTTTATTAAAAAGAAAACAAGAGAAAGAAAGGGAAAATAAGATAAAATAAACACGAAAATGACTCTAAAACTACTCCCTAAGAGTGACATAAATGTCACTCATCAGTTGTCTTCTTCACAGCTGACTCTGTAGTTGTAGTTACAAGCGAAGTGCCTGTTTCTTTAGTGATGTTGGTAAGGATTGTTGTCATGCCTGCCAACTTCCCTTTACTTCACTTAGAGAGGTTCTGCATAATAGCTGGCATATTAACGGGCTGGTTTTCTAGGTTATGGGTGTTGAATTGATGGGTTCATTATTCGCGCCTAATGGTGGCATTTCGAACGTGAAAGAAGAGATAGACCCTATCAGATCTACTGGCATTGTCGCCACTTTGGTTGCTGATAGGTTGTCGTACACCTGTTAAAAATAAATTCCTATCAAAACCAACTAACAATGTAGTAGGGTAAGTAGGGTCGAATCCACAGATAGATGGTTATTCAATCTAGCTTTCAAGGTATGGAGAAACTAAAATATGTCACAAAATTGGGATAAAAATATAGTGTAATTGAAATAAGAAATAAAACAATTAATAAAAAGACCTAGGGTTATGGTTCACCATGTTTATAGTTCTAAATCTATCAAATATCAATAACAATTCAATCAATCAATTACATAGAGCAATTGCTAAGCCTACGGTCGGGTTTTAATGCTCTCAATTCAACATATGTAGTTCGGTCGCTAACATAATAAGAATTGCTAATTGTAGGTAAGCCTCTAAAAGTAAGATCGATCTTTCGATTCAAACTCTTATTAACAATAAATAATCAAACAATTGATCAGGTTGCAAGATTAACAATAAAACACTATCAATTAGAGAAATCAATAATCAGAATATTAAAAATACCAATCAAGATTAATTATATAAACATGGATTCCCAAACCTTAGAAATAAACTACTCAAACATGAAAGAAATAATTAAAACTAAATCTAACAAAGAAAGCATAATTAAAATAAAGAAATAAAATTACCTCCATGAATAAAATTAATAAACTCAAGAATAATCCATGGAGTTGTCCATGAGAAAAACTAGGGCTAAGAAAATGAACGTAAAAATGGCCTATGGCAAAAAAAATATCCCTTGAGTATTTATAAAATCCTAAATCTAATCTAAAAATAATAAAAGAAAAGAAATAAAAAAATATAAATTACATAAGTTGCAATGCTATTGGGCAATAAATGATTACATGACATAAAACCGTAAGCGAGGTCGAAGGACGTGAATCAATGAAGGCTTGTGGGCTGCTCGCCAAAACCTGCGGGCGCAGACACATCTTGCGGCCTGGCAGTATCACCTGCTGGTGTCCAGTGGTCGCGGGACAGGGGCGCAACAATTATCCCGGGAATGGCTGACTACATCACTTGGATTAAAATGCCTATAGCTTATGTCCTAGGAAGCTTCTTAGGGAGTGTAACCTGTTATTGGAAGGTTTTTCAAGTCTATTTTCCAACGCATTTTTAACCACTTTAATCCAATATATGGAACTCATGTTATGATCAAAAGAGTGGAAAAAGGTTAGTTTTAACACTTTGTAAACCATCGTTTTTCCTCGTCTCTAACTTAAATTCATCTCCGAAAGGTGCATAGCGACTCTTGTGGAAGTTATTATCATTTCTCATGCATACAAATCTCAACCAAAGTTTCCACAAACACATATCTTTCATTGAGTGACCTTGTTTCATTGACATTTCATCCTTTCATTGTCCGATTATTCCAAAACCACTTCGAAGCATCCAAATAGTTATTGAAACTACTTGAAACATTAAGGAAACACAAAAAAAGCGTAATAGAGAACAAAAAGGACAACTTATGCAATTTCAACCTACAAAGCAACAAAAGACTCTAAAAGAAACTATAAAACAGGCATAAACATGCCTATAAAATCTATATAAATATGACTTATTAGTTGTAGTAGTTGCCGATCCGACAGGATTAGATTTCTGGGATATATTATTTTTGTGTTTTTCAGTTGACCCTTTCGGATTGAGGGTTATTGACGGTGTTTTTTGTGGTGTTTGGTTGGCTTCGCTGATCTTACAACTTCCTCTCCGGCCATGGCGGTCTGTCGACTAGTCCCTTTCTCACTTGTTGAACCTCAGGTTAGATGACCTTCCTCTTCTTCTGGCGCCAATTGTTCCAGGTATGGATCCAAGAGTTCTGCTGGCACAAGCTGGGTCCCACCAACACCCTGCGCAAGGCAGCACACATAAATTTCTCTTAGGGTGGCTCGAGGAACCCTACTCTGATGCTTAAGTTAGAATGTGTTTAGAGAGATAAAGTGTACTTAGAAATATAGAGAGAATGTAATAACTCATGTGTCTTACCTCTTTTCCGTTGTACTTTGCCCTCTATTTATAGGTGTACGATCCCCTTTGTGGAGAGTCGTACTTGCTCAGTCTGCGGGCTGAGGAGCCCTTTCGGCTATCCTTCCAGTGGCGAGTGCGCACCTCGAGGGCAAGTCTAGGCGCCTAGTGATAGCTTAGCATGAGCTATCTTATACAACTGTCTTTGATTATTCCACCCGGATGAGCATTGCCAGACGCCATACTCATGTTGGAGGAGACGACTTTATAAAAAAAGTATCATCCAGTCCTTATCCTTGTGTCTTTTCGACATAGATTAACCACTAAGTTTTTAACTTTGTTTAATTTTAGTTTGACAGTTGACTGTTTGTGCATTGCACAGGTAATGTTTTAACCTTTACACATGTATATAAACAAATGAATAACAATATTGAAAACAAAAAGCAACTCTTTTAATCTTCTAACCAAGTCTTGAGCTGAGGCGTTTCAAACTTGGGGCCATTATCAAACACCATAGACATAGGTACCCCAAACCGGGTGATGATGTTCCTCCAAATAAAAGAGATAACATCCTTTGCCTTGATGCTCTTGACCCCCTCTTCCTCCACCCACTAGGTGAAGAAATCCACAGCCAGCAAAATATAACGCTTTCTGCCTGGTGCCGGCGTGTAAGGACCAAGAATGTCCATGCCCTACTTAGCAAACGGGACTGGGCTGTGAATTGCTATCATTTTAGTTGTCGGCTAATGGATGAGCTTACCAAATATTTGCCACTTGTCATATTTTTTACCATCTCCATGGAGTCTAACTCAAGAGTGGGCAAGAAGTAACCTTGCTGCCTGGTCCTGATAGCCAGAGATATGCCACCTATGTAAGAGGCACAATATCCTGCATGCAGCTCTTCGGGAACTTCCTTCCCCTTTTCTAGGGTAACACACTTCAATTGAGGTTTTAGGAAACCCACCTTGAAGAGTTCTCCGTTTCTTATCTTAAAGTTTGCTACTCGCTTCTTCATGAAAGTCGATTCCTATGGTGAGTCGGGCAGCGTGCCGTCTTAAAGATATGCCCAGATGCCATACATGAAGGTTGCACTTTGGTCAAGTCCTTTAATGGGCTCTTCTTTAGTAATACTTCATTTTTCCATAACTTTCTAGAGGACTGACCAAGGCATATCACAGGAGTCGGAGGATGCCAATTTTGACAGCGCATTTGCCTGATTGTTTTCAGATCTGGGCACTTGAATTAAATTGAACTCTTCAAGTGATTAATGAAGGTATTTGATCATTGCCTAATGAGTGGCTTTTAAGTCACCATGGTATTGGCTAACGACCAATTGAGAGTCAGAGCAGGTGTCAATTTTTGTTTCCCCTACCGCCTTGCACATGCGGATGCCGGCTAGCAAGGCTTCATATTCCGCCTTATTGTTTGAGGTCTGCACCATAATTGTTCATAGTAGAGCTCTCGCCTACATACACTTTCCAAGCCTAATCAGGATAGTCCAAAGCAATCGGCCTTGTCATTTCGACAATGAAGTCGACAAACACCTTACCTTTTACTGCCTTTCTTAGTTCGTAAGTGAATTTAAGACTTTGCTTTTTAATGGCCCACTTGAGCATTTTACCGGATGACTCCAAGGTTGTCATTGGCAGTTGGAGAGGTTGGTCGTATAGACCACAACCGGATGTGCCGAGAAGTAAGGTTTTAACTTCTTAATAGCCATGTAAAGGGCGAGGCCAAAATTTTCAAACATGGGGTACCGTAGTTCAGCATTTTTTAGCACATGGCTAAGGAAATAGACCAAGAGCTTAATGTCGTCTCTCTCAGCAAGGAGAACGGTACTGAGGGCATGATCTAAGACAATTAAGTACATGTAAAGCGTCTCCTTGGGCAAAGGGGTAACATGTAATACCCCGTATTTTCATACGTATTTTACTAATTATTTAACTAATAATTATTTTATAAAACGGGAATTTTAGTAAATTTATTATTTGGAGCCAAAATAATATTTGAATTTTGGCGCTAAAAGTATTTTGAAAACTAATCATTATTTTAGATAAGATTTATTATCCATTTATCTTATCTTAAAAAACGGATTATTTAAATATTTTGGATATTTTAATTAAAGCAAAAATAATATTTTTAATTAATTAATTATTATGGCCAAAATTACCGAATAGCTAGCTAGGATTTTCGGATTTTCCATGAATGGAAAATCTTATTTTTCTTGGTTACTTATTGGTAAATAATTGGTAATTAGTTAATTAATTATTTTATATTTTTATACAATTATTTTATTCCTTAAAAACCAAGAAAAATCTTCCTAAATATATCTAGAGGAATCCGAAAATTTGAGCTATGGTAAGCTCAATATTTTCGGCCCTCATGAATTATTTTGGGGGAATTGATTTAGTAAAATTATATACTTAATTATCTCTTAAAATCTCTTATTTTTCTTAATTTTAATTCTCCTTTTTTTTAATATCTAATCATCATATTTTCTTGCCATTCATTCTTCTCAAATATTCCCCATGTAATTCCATTTTATTTAATATTTTTCATGACATACATACCTGCCATATTTAATTATACATAATCACCATAATATCAAAACTTCCCTTAATTCTTTTACTCACTTCTCCAAGTAATTCCTTAAACCATACTTACAATAATTCTTCCTACATTTTCTAACCATAATTCATGCTCATACTAGCCTATAAATACCCCTTTAATTCATGATCAAACCCCACATAAAATTCTTATAATTCTTGCGCCAACCACCACCACTGAGCACCATCTTCCACCACCAGCGCCACCTGCCGCCTCCAGCCACCACCTGCTGCCGCCGGCAGCCACCCTTTCCACCACCTCCTCCCAACTCTCCTCCTTGGTTTCTTATCTTTTTTCTCTTATTCAATTATTATTATTATTATTATTATTATGGGAGATTTATATATAAATTATTATGAGTAGTTTTAATTATAAAAAATCAGATTTTAATAATGTTTATGTTGAATTAATTCAAAAGGTTCATGTACATATAGTTGGGAGGTTTAAATTTAATTATTTGTGATTATTTGTTAACCTTATCTTTATTAAGGTTATATTTATTTGTAGGGTGTTTTTGATAAAGCCACTTGAGGTTTCTTTTGAAGTGTTTTTGGCTAAGCGAGGATCAAGGTACATTATGTGGCTAGATACCTTGAAAGTGATTGGTTGAATAAGCATGTTTGAATGATTTTGTGATGTCTGAATTAAATTAAATTGAATTATGATTTATGAAACAAAAGTACGTTTAAATGATTGGTTTTAATAATTAAATTGAGGCATTGATTTTATATCATGTTTTGAATGATTAATATTATTATTCATGTTTTAGAAAGGTTTTATATTGAAAGCATGTTGAATTTAATAAAAGAGTTTGAATTATTGGATTTAAAAGAGGATTTATTGAATCATTGAATTAAATTTATTAATTATGCTCTATAAGCATGTTGGTAATCCCACTATGCTGATTTGGTTTATTGATAAGGCCTTGGACTTTGTATGACCGGGTCTTTCCTCAAGAATAGCCTTGTAACATAAGGAGACTAGCTTGGGGGGTGTGCACACTTGGGAGAGGAACTGGTTTTAATATGAGGAATTGGTTTTAAAATAATTGGTATTGGTTTTATTGAATATTGATATTGGAATATTGAGAATCGGTTTTGAATCATGAGTATGGAATTATTGGATTACTTATTGGAATTGATTTCAAAAGCATGTTTGCAAATAAACTGAGTTTAATTATCTTGCACTTAGCATATTTTGCTAACCCATACTTCTTATTTGTTTTGGTTCACCCTATTTACCGTAATGGTAAGCAGTGTTATTTTTTTCAGGTGGAGTCAATAATTGATGCATTGGAGTCCCGGGATTGGTTTCAAATAAATTAGGAATATTTGGTCTTGTATTTAATTTTGAGTACTCATTAATTTGGTTACTATTTATGGTTATTATTAATAAAGAAGAGAATTGAAGATTTCGCTGTAAAGTATTGGTTTATTTAGTAAGTTTGAGTAGCCTTGCGTAATCACGCGACAGTAATACGCCTAAGTCTATCTCTACG
This sequence comes from Chenopodium album, assembly GCF_948465745.1. NCBI lineage: Eukaryota > Viridiplantae > Streptophyta > Magnoliopsida > Caryophyllales > Amaranthaceae > Chenopodium > Chenopodium album. The sequence goes on from NC_137838.1 coordinate 39,920,104, forward strand.
TTAAAATCATAAGTATTATACTAGTATTTCCGTAGAGGGAGATTTGGGGGTGTTACAAAGTGGTTTTAGTTTCAAGGTCCTACAAAGATTAAAATTGGAATAGTAATTAAAATTGTGGGTAGACTTAAGAGGGCATATAGGATAGATAGAGTTTCGCATTTGTGTGTGAGTCAAAAGCCTTATTTTTACTTAAAAACTATTTTCGTATTTGTGGAAAGATGAAGGGGAAAAGGATTCTCGAGTTCTCTACGGAGGCCTATAATGGGTACGACTCTCTATCTAGGAAAGGCTCGCCTCAACTTCGTAGGTAACTTTCCTGGGAGACGCGGGCTTGACAGTCCTTTAATCTTGATTCAAGTACATATTTATTATTTTCGAAAGTAAAAAGAATTGAAATTATTTAAAACTTGAGTATGCAAATATATGTGCATTAAAGTTGGTGTTAAAACACCTTAGAGTATGGTCTAGATGTCCGAATTTTTTAGTTATTACCCATGGTTGGGTGATTTTGAGTTATGCTAGGTTGATTGAATTATGAATTGCTTATTGCAAATAGATTTTGAATTGGATTATTTGTGTGATTTGTCATTTAATTAATTGTTTTTCATGTGTGTGTGAAACAAATGGAAAAGATTGATGAAATGAGACACCAATATTTTGGCATTCATTACTTGAAAGATAGTGGAGTCACAGTTAGTGAGTTCATGACTGGAATTTGTACTTTGGCCTTGACCCTTTATGAGAAGTATGGTGTGGAAGCCTTGACCTAACAACCTTGGAAGGTTCTTTTGGCCTTGGCCCATTTGCCTAGAATTGAGAAATACCAACCTCTCTTTGACAAATATAGGAATGTGATCAAGGAAGATTCGACGTGGAATGAGAAGCATCATCATGAAGGGAAATGGTTAGCAAGCATGTCTAGCCTTAAGAGGGACTTGCACTATGTGGAGCTGTGAAAATTCCCAAGCCTCCAAAAGATTGCACCTATGGAGAAAATGACCAAATGTACTACCTAAATTCCCAAATACCTTTCTCTTACCCCAAGAAGCGTTATGAATATATTTGGAATCTAGTGATGAATCCATATCACCTTTTAGCAGGGGCAAGCATTATCGTTCTCCTACCCAAACTCCAAGATATGAATCTTCAAAACGACCTAGCCCAAAAGTCCATTTCCATGTTGCAAAAATAAAGGCCTAGCACTCGTTCTCAAACTTCCAAAGAAAGAGCCCAAAACCCCAAAGCTTCTTCAAAGACAACCTCGTGGTGATGTAAGCCTAACAAAAAGCCCAAGTTACAATCCAGGCCTAGACAAAAATATAAGTAAATCTAGGTCAAGATAATCAGGCCTTATTCCAAGCTTTAATGGTTACAACCCAACTATCATGGTTTTGTTTGATGTTTCAATAATTGTCCTAAATGACGAAGTTGTATTTTCATTAATTATTAATGAAATAAAATGAATTATTTGAAATGTCTCTATGTTATTAAGTGAATTAAATGCTTGTATGAGTAGAACTTGTTTTGATTTCCAAAGTGTGATAATTATACCCAGGAACTATGTCTCCAAGAATAAGGGATCAATTAAGGAGTAAGCGCACTATTTCTAAAGTTCGAAAGGTCCTTAAGAAGTTAACCTATATTAATGAGAACATCACAAAAGTGGTGAACATGGAACACCGAAATCCTGAGCTTGATTCCTATAGTGAAGTATTTTAGAGGGTAGTTGCAGCTAAGCCACCTATTTACTTGGGAAAGGAGGACCCTACCAGCCATGAAAACTGGATTAGGGAGTCTGATAAGTTTGTAGATGCTATCAATTGCCCAAGTGGGCCTAAAGGAAGAACCCGAACTCATCTCACGGGGGTGAAAAAAGGCAGAAGCCCAATGGGAATTACCAAGGGAATTTTGGATGTAGGAGGGACAACAAGAGAATCTTTGAGAAAGGGAATGGAGGTCAGTAATCCAACCATGAGGGGATTGGCAACCAAAGGGGTGAGAAATCTAAGAGGAAGTAATTCTGCAAGCGGTGTGAGAAAGACCACCCAGGGAAGGACTGTGAAAGAAACTGATAACTTATCATTACTGTCAGAAGTTTTGACACCGTGAGTACGAGTCTTTCAAGAAGGAATCTGATGTTAAGTATGGGAAGGTGAAAGAGCCTAGTGCACCTAGTAAACCACCTCAGTCTAGTGGACCTACAACCAAGGCTGGAACCAGTAGTCGTGCGAGAATTGCACCAAAAGGTCGTGTGTTCGTGATGAATAGTCGTAAGGCTGAGTCTTCTAATGATGTGGTAATTGATGTTTTCCTTATAAGTTCCTCTCCTGTAAAAGTCTTGTTTGATTCAAGGGCGTCGTATTATTTTATTTCTAAGAAGGTAGTTGGGAGTCTTGGGTTAGAGAGTCTTGAGCCAGTTTCTCTAGGTGTGTCTATTCCGTCTGGAGAAGTGAGGAGTTGATTGAGATTGTTTTTTAGTGTTCCTATTTCCATCTCTAGGTTGGTATTTCTGGCAAATTTTATCAAGTTCAAATTGAATGACTTTGATGTGATTCTAGGTATGGATTGGTTGGGAAAGTATGAAGCAAAGTGGTGTATAAAAAGGAGGGAAAAAGCTCAGAGTTAAGTATTGTGTCTGCAATGCAACTAAAAAAGCTTGTTAAGAAGGGTTGTCTTTTGTTTTTGTGTAGTGTTCAAGAGGTTGAAAGTGAGGAAAAGAAAGGTGATGATAGTATTCTTGTGGTAGAAGAGTTTCCAAATGTATTTCTTGATGAGATTTGGGGTATGCCACCAGTAATGGATGTTGAGTTCACTATTGACCTAGTGCCTGGAACTAAACCTATCTGTAAGGCTCCATATAGGACGGCTCAAATTGAGTTGAGGGAGTTGAGGAACCAGTTTGATGATCTGTTGGAGAAAGGTTATATTAGGCCTAGTTCATCACCGTGGAGAGCCCAAGTATTATTCGTGAAGAAGAAGGATGTAAGTATGAGGTTGTGTATTAATTACAGAGATTTGAACAAGGTGACAATGAAGAATAAGTACCCATTACCAAGGATCGATGATTTATTTGACCAATTAAAAGGAGCAGGGGTATTCTCTGTAGACACCCATTTGTGTCTCCCCAAAACCAAACCCAGTGATGAGTACCTTTCACGACGAATCATAATCGAATGAAGTGAAAGTGTGGAAAGTCTAGTGTTGCGGATAGTTTTAATTCTTTTCTCTTCTCTCTGTTTTGAAAACATATTTTAAGAAAACAGCCAATCCAATTTGGTTGGTCCATGATATGGGTCCAATAGTAGTGTATTTGAATGGGGCTTGAAAAGAGCTTTCCAACGATATATTATAAGCCCAATTCCGATGAATATTGAGAAAATTATGGCCAATTTACTAAACTGGGCCCGGTGTGAACCTTATATGCGGCCCAATGATCTAGGGGAGGGCCTAATATGATTTATCATTCCTAATGCAATTAGAAATGGTTTTAGTCTTCTAGAATCTTCTAGAAGGTTCTTTTCATTCCTAATTCAATTAGCATTGATAAATTGACTTTTGACTTTTCAGAATTTTAATTAAAATCAAATAGCATTTTCGAGGAAATTATATGATTTGATCCTCCAGTACGATAAACTTATCTGATTTTCGAAAGAGCGTTGGAAATAAGCTTGGCGCCTAACCCCAAGCCTTGGCGCGTGGAACCAAACCTGGCGCCTGGCGCTAGCCATTGGCGCCTGGCGCTAGTGTTGATGCCTGGCGCCAGTTAGCCAAGGGTGGCGCCAGCTCTGTTTTTTGCGCGTCAGACTCTGTTTTGTTTATTTTATCTTTTTGGCTAATTTTCTCTATAAATATCGTATTAAAAACTCTGTTTCCAGTCACCAATTCTCACCAATTTTCCTCATTCACAAGTTTTCAATCACCAATTCTCTTCATTCTTTTAGACATTCAATTCTTTCTTTTTCCAAACTTTGTTTTCTCATACAAAATTCCGCATTCACAAGATCTAGAAACACCTAGCCATATTCGAAGTTGCCTTCGCCCTAGACGTGAAAGGTTTAATTTCTGAGGGTTTGGTCCCAAATCTTTCTTTCAATTATTTAATTTAATTGTTTTGATTATTATTTTCCTTGAAGTTACTAACGTGTGTATTTTGTTATTAGAAAGAGGTACGAGGCATCAAAGTAAGTAATTTATTAATTTATTGATATTATGATGTAGAAATCATGTTTACATTGTTATTATGATATTCCTAGTATCATGTCTAGGGTATTTTAAATATTAAATATGATTGTTGCGAGGCTTTCTATGTTCTTCCTAATATTTATTCATGTTAGTATCATGTTAGGGTTAAAGATTTGATTTTTATTGCTTAGTGACATGCTAGGGTTTGTTATTAATCTTGTTAGTATCATGCCTAGGATCTTGCTATTACTATTGTGCTTTAATATTAACATGAACATGATAATTATTATAATTGTTGATGATTATGAATATTATTATGAATATTATTATTATTATTATTTTGATGATGATTATTTTTATTGTTATTATAATTATAATTTTTGTTATGATTTTATTGATTATGTTGCTTCATGCTATTTATTGTTATTGCTTGATCACACCTTTATGCATGTTTAAAGGGAATTGGTACTTGTAATCATGCTTAATAAGATAATTAATAATCTTTTTTAGGGTTAATTGTGATTATAATTCAAGTGATCGCCAATAATAGTTTATTTGTGCATTAATACTCAACCAACATAGATAAACAGGTTTAGGGTTAATCCTATTGATTGCATGTTAGTGAGAAAGCGCACATGAATACGATCAGAATAAAGTAGAGTCCTATTATTAGGGCAGGTTCAATCTCTTTTAGGTTGGATTTGTACCTTCATCCCCGATCCCTTATTTGGTTCTAGACCTTATGAAGTTGATGATCTCTTGGATCGTTAAGGGGTGTAACCTTCATCCTATGAACGGTTTACAAGTTCCTAAAACTTGTTGGCGACTCTTTTGCTCTATCTTCTTCCCTTTTGGACGCCACCGTACTTTAGTGTATGATCATAGTGGTGTTCAAGCTAGTGGGATTAAATCTTAAAATTATTCCCTACAGTTTTTGGCGACTCCACTTGGGAGGATTTCTATTTTAATTCCTGAATTTATTTCGGCAATGATTTAGAATGAGTGGATGAGACTCGAAAAGTTCTAAGTATTTCATGTGCGTAATTTTGATTAACATTATTGTCGTATGCATAAAAAAAGATCTCACTGGAAAGACCATCCGTAATGATTTAAAAACATAGGATTTTACACGTAGGAAATTTGAGGAATGTCTTTCACAACTAGGACTGAAATAACACCGCGCGAAACTGGAAAATTTTATCGAGCACAGAAAGCTGCTGAGGCATGTGGGAAGTAGCGTCAGGGGCCAGAGCATTGGCGCCAGCATTTTAGCCGTAGCGCTAGACGCCAGTATTGGCGCCAGGCGCTACAGTCAAAATCTGGCGCCAGTCTTTGTTTGCTAGCGCCAATTTCCCCCAATACCGAGCCAGAAATATGCGTTCGAATTTCGACCGGTTTTTCGTATTGTTTGCTCGATCCTACTTCCTGATTGAATTTTTTCTCACTTTTCTGAAACCTATATGTGTTCTACATATGGACATAACCCTCTGGGAATTCATGCTCCATCTACCCGATTGAACGCTCCGTGCAACAAAGGGTACATCCGAGATGTTGAATTCACCAAACCATGGAAGCGAGTTTTTCTAAACACGCGGTGTCCCATCCACTCGCGCCAACCCTTCACGGTTGGGCTTCCGCGCGGTGCATCCGGACAATTAACCATGGATCCTCTATTGACTAAACCATATCCCGAACTTTAGAAAACTAGAGCCATGGTTAGGTTGCAAACTCATTGCATCATATTGTGCCTACTTGACTAACTGTGCATTATTTGTTGTGCATACTCTATGTGATTTTTCCTAACCGTTTGTTTGACTTGTGTTAAGACTAAATAAACTAATTAATTACTAAAGGACTTTGTTTAATTAATTAATTATAGCTAATAAATAAATACAAAATCGAGTCACAGTTCCTTTAAGTCAACCAGGATTTTTATTCTCGTATACTGCACAAGCTTCAACTTGTTTTAGTCATATCCAGAGTTCTAGGAAGAGTTACGAGTCATACAATCTATGGATCTGTAGCCCCGAGTTTTTTCTTTAATTTGTAGTTGGTTTCATATCAATCAGAGTCACAGATAAAAAGTTATGGCTAAAATACCACAATCTGTCCAGTTTACAGCATATACGTGAAGTCTTGACTTAGTCTTTGCTTGAGTCTAGTCACATAGTCTAGCCACAAGGTCATGACACAAGTCTTAACATGCCACCTACACTCACTAGTCTTAGCACACACTTTGAGTGCACATCACCATGACCATGTCTTAGGTTCATGCATGAGTCGGTCTTTTCCATCATTTGAGTTAGGGGGTACATTCTATTCCTAATTCTTCATATCCCTCCATCTAAATCTTTCTTCACATTTTTCCATCTTTCTTCACCTCCTCCATCCATTGCATGTTGAATAAAGCTTGAGTCAAATAATTAACAATAAATATCCCCACTTTCCTTTTCCACAGTACTTGGTCGAGGAGAGAAGGGTGATTAATCAAAGACAACCTCTTTATTCAAGTTTCACTTTTCGATAAACCGATTCGTCAAAAGTGGAAGGCTAAAAGGATAATGGCAACTCAAGAAGAATTCAATGAGCTTAGGAACCAACTAGTTAATATGACTGAAACACTGAATCTCCTCACCCTATAGGTCGATGATCCCGTGAAGCAACAACAAATGAACCTCATGCAAGAAAGTTTGAGGAAGCTATCTAGTGACTATAAATTTCAGGGCATGAGTTCACAAGGGGTCTCGCTGTACAAGGAACTTCTTCCACATAAGTTCGACGCCACTGACATCCCTAAATTTAAGGCAACAGATAACCCTTACTTCCATCTAAGAGCTTTCGAAACTATAATGAACATTAAGGGTATCGATAAGAAGGTTTTCCCCTCTCTGTTCCCACTATCTCTCGAAACCGTTTGCCAACAATGGTTCTTCTCCCTTGACAAAGAGAAAACCTCTACCTGGGAATCGATAGTGAACGCTTTCGTTGATAGATACAAGTGAAATATTAAAGTTGAAACTGACCATAGACAACTTGAGATGCTAAGACAAAAATATAATGAAGGTTTTACTTCTTTCTTTAATAAATGGAGGGAAACTTCCGCCAAGATGATTGAGGTACCCACCGAAAAGGAGTCTGTGAGGATGTTTATCAAGATTCTCCAAGTAAAGTATTCAAAGCACTTAAAATATCAACATAATTTGAATACTTTCAAAGCCGTTTATGACATCGGAATTGAAATCAAAGATGACCTCGCAAAGCAAAAAGCTACTAATAATAGTAACCACGGTGGCTGGAAAGGAAAGAAGAACGACAATCCTTCTTCTTCCGAAAACGTCCACTCTAGTAATAATGTTAATACCTTTAACCATAATGGTGTCTTAGCCAAGGACAATTAAGGATCTAAAAGGAAACCCAGGCGAGAGTTCACACCCATTGGAATGACCCACGATGCTGCTTTGAATCGTCTCTATGATCGAGGATTAATCAAACCTATTGGCCCTACCGAGGATCCAACACCAGAAAATCGATCTTCGAGATGGAATCCAAACTCCTATTGCAAGTACCATCGAGGGCGCGGTCATACTACTGATGAATGCTACAGGTTTCAAAACCTCATTCAAGATCTCATAGAAGCAAACAAGATCCCATTGCCTCTAGCTAGCGAGAAGACAGGGTGATGATGAAGCGAACGACACAAGACAAGAGGCGAGCTTCAACGACAGGATTTTATGACCTCTTTTTCTATTTCTTTTTCATTTTTTCCTTTCCCCAATAATTCTAGCATAGGCACCTTTCTTTTCTTTTAGATTATTTTTGTAGATTCTTTATTCCTGTTAATAAAATGAGCATTTATTTTCTTGCATATGATCATTTCATTATATTGCATTAAATAAAAAAAATATTAAAATCCATGTCGAATTAAGCACAAGGTACACCAATGATTTGAGGCACCCCTTGTAGCCACATCATATCTCCTTTCACCCTTCAGTTATACATCCTTTCTTCATAAACCACTTTGAGCCTCGTCTAACGATAGACCTTTATTTTTTCAACCTACATCTATCTAACCTTGGGATGGGACAGTGTGCAACTTATGCAATTCCAAAGAAAGCTTGAGCAAATTCAAAAGAAAGCAATAGCAAAAAATAAGCAAAAATAAAAAATGAAAACAAGTGTACAAAAGGGTAAGTGTTCCAATGTCTTTGATATGAAAATATCTTCGATAAGAACACGTCTCTGATTGCGTCTCTTATTCGAGTGCTCGGTACCGTACCTGAGAAACATGAATGCCAAGTGAGTGATAAACCGCATGATCGGGATTTGCCACACTTATAAAAATAAAATAGATGCTAAAGCAAAAGATAAAAGAGAGCTAAAAAAAGATTAGAAACTCAAGCATAAAAATATAAAGATTCAAGGTTGCACACCTTGGGGGCTTATCTAGGGTCTTGAGCCTTTATCCCCTTCTTCTTCAAACCTTTTGCCTAACCAAGTTACAACCCTTAAAAATACCTTTTTGAGGTATACACACTTGTGCGAGGTTCAGCTAGAGCTACGTTCGGCCTGATTCATAACGGATACGTAGGCAACCTAACATCGAGATGCGGTCGTAATAAACATGCATTCATATTCACATTCACACACTTACACCATGATCATATCAAGGGATCTCCAATGCTCATCCCTATTCACTTAGAGCTAGACTTGGGGGTTGGATCCCTACATCATTAGCTTACCTAGCCTAAGAGTCACCACCATTTGACTCTTTTAACAAATAATATTTTTCCACACACTTAGCTCTTGCGGCCTAACTTTAGTGCCACTTTCACACACTGCACAGATACATGGTCAAACATACTCCCCTTAGGAACCCTTTGTCATGAAACCTTAACATTGAAGCATGCCTTGTCGCATCATTAATCACTCATAATCATCATTGCATCACGAAGTATGAAGTGCTTAGCCTCCGTGCCTAAGTTACTCAAATACTTACATCATTGAGTCAACAGTTGAGATAGCCTAGGATGGGTTAATCCTTGCACAACATTTGACTAAGCTCATTCGACATGCACCTTCAAAACTCCGATTCTTTTTTGGGAGAAAGTCGGTACCCTCCACAAAAATGACGGAAAATTTTTGCTTTTTTTGCATTTTCGGGTCGCATAATAAACACTATGCACACACGGGTCATGAGTCACACGTGTCGTTTCACTTCTAGTCGAGTCAACCTCGAGTCAGTCGATCATATCGTGTCAAGTTTATACCTTGAGTCGTGTCAAGTTATTGAGTCAAGCAACAGTAAACCTTAGGTCAACCCTAAGATAATTAAGCCTTAGGTCACCCATAATATGGTTAAAGAAATTGGCAAAGTTTTATAGTAAAAATAAATACAGATGCAGCAGAATAGGGAGGATCCTACTCCAATTCTTGGCGCCAGAAATATCTCAACAACGACAGAGCTCGAAGCCTCTCAGAAAGGTGATTTCGACCTCATACAACAATTTCGGGTTCCTTGGTATGCCAGTTAGCCCCTATAAGCAATTTGACATGATTAAGTAGTCGGTTTGATTACAGTCTAAGTGATCGACCTGACGAAAGATTGTCTCGCTTAGCTTAAGCGCCTAAAACACTGGCTCATTACAATCGGTTCAAAAGCAAGCACTTAAACGACAATATTTCCAAATATGGATTGACCCGCATTCTTATTAAAACGACAAATTTTTCCAAAAATTGGATTGTCTTCCCCAACTGACAGTATTTCCAAAAATGGATTGTCGTGCATCTTCTTCAACGACAATTTTTCCAAGATTGGATTGTCATCTCTGGCAAAGTTTCCAAGCGTGGATTGTCGTGCTCCTTCTTTGTTTGGCAAGTTTTTCCAAGTTCGGATTGTCATACATTCATCGGCTCGTTGGCAAGTTTTCAGAGATTGGATTGTCATACACCTAGTTCCCTATGGCAAAATTTCCCAAAGGATTGTCGTAGGACTCTATTCATCATAAATTTCGGAAAAGGTTCCTCAACGTGGATTGTCATTCATTTAGTAAGTGGCAAATTTTCCCGAAATGGATTGTCGGTCGACTCTTTTTTGCAAATGTTCTAAGACGCGGATTGTTAATAGTTCCCCAAAAGGATTGCCACATAGCGTTGGCAAATTTCCAAGGTGGATTGCTTTCAAGAGTTATATTCCAAGATGTGGATTGTCGATCGTAGCAAAATTCTTATGAAAGATTGTTACGAAACCTGGCAACTTTTCACAAAAATTGGATTTTGGCAAATTTTCCGAGATACGGATTGTAGCATCATCGTGGAAACATTTCCAAGGATGGATTGTTACGTGGCATTGACAACTTTCCCTTAATCGGATTGTCATACATCATACAAGAGTTGTGTTGGCAACTATTCCCAAATAAAAGATGATTGTCGACATACTGGTTCACAAGCAGCAAAGCGCCGATGTACTGGCATAGCAGCATTAAGGATTAAAAAGCAGTGATCTTTTCGAAGACTATCATAGCGGAAATTGGAGTTATACCAAAAAGAAGCTCTTTGTTTAGAGACGAGTGAACATCGAAACAGCAAGGTGGCGTTCCCTAGATTATGGAAAGTTGTCACAAACAACTGAAGGTGATTTCAAGAGAAATAATCTTCGATGGTATTCCCTTGGACGTGGAATATTATCATAGCGGAAGAGGATCGTTTCAGGCGAAGCAATCTTCTAATTTGGAAGCAGTTACGAGCGTAGCAGTTTTCAAGCGGGATGTCATTCTCTAGCTTGCAGAAGGTTATCAAAACAACAGTAAAGCGGCAGCAAATCGGTTACTTTCAGAGACGTGTGCTCGACGGTGCAAGATACGCGTTTCTTAACTCTTCTATCTGTTTAACTAACACAAGTTTTGCAGGTATCGACGTTACAAGATTGGTTTAGGATCGCTGAACGTTCTGAATCATTCTCCGTCCCTATCGATACTTTGACTTTAGTTTTCGAAACTTGTGTTTCTCCAAACTCAGTCAAAGTGGGGGCTTCTGTAGACACCTATTTGTGTCTCCCCAAAACCAAACCCAGTGATGAGTACCTTTCACGATGAATCATAATCGAATGAAGTGAAAGTGTGGAAAGTCTAGTGTTGCGGATAGTTTTAATTCTTTTCTCTTCTCTCTGTTTTGAAAACATATTTTAAGAAAACAGCCAATCCAATTTGGTTGGTCCATGATATGGGTCCAATAGTAGTGTATTTGAATGGGGCTTGAAAAGAGCTTTCCAACGATATATTATAAGCCCAATTCCGATGAATATTGAGAAAATAATGGCCAATTTACTAAACTGGGCCCGGTTTGAGCCTTATATGCGGCCCAATGATCTAGGGAAGGGCCTAATATGATTTATCATTCCTAATGTAATTAGGAATGGTTTTAGTCTTCTAGAATCTTCTAGAAGGTTCTTTTCATTCCTAATTCAATTAGCATTGATAAATTGACTTTTGACTTTTCAGAGTTTTAATTAAAATCAAATAGCATTTTCGAGGAAATTATATGATTTGATCCTCCAGTACGGTAAACTTATCTGATTTTCAAAAACGCGTTGGAAATAAGCTTGGCGCCTAACCCCAAGCCTTGGCGCGTGGAACCAAACCTAGCGCCTGGCGCTAGCCATTGGCGCCTGACGCTAGTGTTGGTGCCTGGCGCCAGTTAGCCAAGGGTGGCGCCAGCTCTGTTTTCTGCGCCTCAGACTCTGTTTTGTTTATTTTATCTTTTTGGCTAATTTTCTCTATAAATATCGTATTAAAAACTCCGTTTTCAATCACCAATTCTCACCAATTTTCCTCATTCACAATTTTTCAATCACCAATTCTCTTCCTTCGTTTAAACATTCAATTCTTTCTTTTTCCAAACTTTGTTTTCTCATACAAAATTCCGCATTCACAAGATTTAGAAACACCTAGCCGTATTCGAAGTTGCCTTCGCTCTAGACGTGAAAGGTTTAATTTCTGAGGGTTTGGTCCCAAATCTCTCTTTCAATTGTTTAATTTAATTGTTTTGATTATTATTTTCCTTGAAGTTACTAACGTGTGTATTTTGTTATTAGAAAGAGGTACGAGGCATCAACGTAAGTAATTTATTGATTTATTGATATTATGATGTAGAAATCATGTTTACATTGTTATTATGATATTTCTAGTATCATGTCTTGGGTATTTTAATATTAAATATGATTGTTGCGAGGCTTCCTATGTTCTTCCTAATATTTATTCATGTTAGTATCATGTTAGGGTTAAATATTTGATTTTTATTGCTTAGTGACATGCTAGGGTTTGTTGTTAATTTTGTTAGTATCATGCCTAGGATCTTGCAATTACTATTGTGCTTTAATATTAACATGAACATGATAATTATTATAATTGTTGATGATTATGAATATTATTAAGAATATTATTATGAATATTATTGTGATGATGATTATTTTTATTGTTATTATAATTATAATTTTTGTTATGATTTTATTGATTATGTTGCTTTATGCTATTTATTGGTATTGCTTGATCACACCTTTATGCATGTTTAAAGGGAATTGGTAATTGTAATCATGCTTAATAAGATAATTAATAATCTTTTTTAGGGTTAATTGTTATTATAATTCATGTGATCGCCAATAATAGTTTATTTGTGCATTAATACTCAACCAACATAGATAAACTGGTTTAGGGTTAATCCTATTGATTGCATGTTAGTGAGAAAGCGCACATGAATACGATCAGAATAAAGAAGAGGCATATTATTAGGGCAGGTTCAATCTCTTTTAGGTTGGATTTGTACCTTCATCCCCGATCCCTTATTTGGTTCTAGACCTTATGAAGTTGGTGATCTCTTGGATCGTTAAGGGGTGTAACCTTCATCATATGAACGGTTTACAAGTTCCTAAAACTTGTTGGCGACTCTTTTGCTCTATCTTCTTCCCTTTTGGACGCCACCGTACTTCAGTGTATGATCACAGTGGGGTTCAAGCTAGTGGGATTAAATCTTGAAATTATTCCCTATAGTTTTTGGCGACTCCACTGGGTAGGATTTCTATTTCAATTCCGGAATTTATTTCGGCAATGATTTAGAATGAGTGGATGAGACTCAAAAAGTTCTAAGTATTTCATGTGCGTAATTTTGATTAACATTATTGTCGTATGCATAAAAAAAGATCTCATTGGAAAGACCAGCCATAATGAGTTAAATACATAGGATTTTACACGTAGGAAATTTGAGGAATGTATTTCACAACTAGGACTGAAATAACACCGCGCGAAACTGGAAAATTTTATCGAGCATAGAAAGCTGCTAAGGCATGTGGGAAGTAGCGTCAGGGGCCAGAGCATTGGCGCCAGCATTTTAGCCGTAGCGCTAGACTCCAGTATTGGCGCCAGGCGCTACAGTTAAAATCTGGCGCCAGTCTCTGTTGGCTGGCGCCAGTTTCCCCCAATACCGAGCCAGAAATATGCGTTCTGATTTCGACCGGTTTTTCGTATTGTTCGCTCGATCGTACTTCCTGATTGAATTTTTTCTCACTTTTCTGAAACCCATATGTGTTCTACATATGGACATAACCCTCTGGGAATTCATGATCCATCTACCCGATTGAACGCTCCGTGCAACAAAGGGTATATCCGAGATGTTGAATTCACCAAACCATGGAAGCGAGTTTTTCTAAACTCGCGGTGTCCCGTCCACTCGCGCCAACCCTTCACGGTTAGGCTTCCGCGCGGTGCATCCGGACAATTAACCATGGATCCTATATTGACTAAACCATATCCCGAACTTTAGAAAACTAGAGCCAAGGTTAGGTTGCAAACTCATTGCATCATATTGTGCCTACTTGACTAATTGTGCATTATTTATTGTGCATACTCTATGTGATTTTTCCTAACCGTTTGTTTGACTTGTGATAAAACTAAATAAACTGATTAATGACTAAAGGAATTTGTTTAATTAATTAATTAATTAATTTGAGCTAATAAATAAATATAAAATCGAGTCATAGTTCCTTTAATCAACCCGGATTTTTATTCCCGTATACTGCACAAGCGTCAACTTGTTTTGGTCATAGCCGGATTTCTAGGAAGAGTTACGAGTCGTACAACCTATGGATCTATAGCCCCGAGTTTTATCTTTAATTTAGCGTTGGTTTCATATCAATCAGAGTCGCAGATAAAATGTTATGGCTAAAATACCACAGTCTGTCCAGTTTAATGCATATACGTGAACTCTTGACTTAGTCTTTGCTTGAGTCTAGTCACATAGTCTAGCCACATGGTCATGACACGAGTCTTAAAATGCCACCTACACTCACTAGTCTTAGCACACACTTTGAGTGCATATCACCATGACCATGTCTTAGGTTCATGCATGAGTCGGTCTTTTCCGTCATTTGAGTTGGGGGGTACATTCTATTCCTAATTCTTCATATCCCTCCACCTAAATCTTTCTTCACATTCTCCCATCTTTCTTCACCTCCTCCATCCATTGCATGTTAAATAAAGCTTGAGTCAAATAATTAACAATAAATATCCCCACTTTCCTTTTAAACAGTACTTGGTCGAGGAGAGAAGGGCGATTAATCAAGGACAACCTCTTTATTCAAGTTTCACTTTTCGATAAACCGATTCGTCAAAAGAGGAAGGCTAAAAGGATAATGGCAACTTAAGAAGAAGTAAATGAGCTTAGGAACCAACTATTTACCATGACTGAAACACTGAAGCTCCTCACCCTCAAGGTCGATGATCCCGTGAAGTAACAACAAATGAACCTCATGCAAGAAAGTTTGAGGAAGCTATCTAGTGACTATAAATTTCAGGGCATGAGTTCACAAGGGGTCTCGCTGGACAAGGAACTTCTTCCACATAAGTTCGACGCCACTGACATCCCTAAATTTAAGGCACCAGATAACCCTTACTTCCATCTAAGAGCTTTCGAAACTATAATGAACATTGAGGGTATCGATAAGAAGGTTTTCCCCTCTCTGTTCCCACTATCTCTCGAAACCGTTTGCCAACAATGGTTCTTCTCCCTTGACAAAGAGAAAACCTCTACCTGGGAATCGATAGTGAACGCTTTCGTTGATAGATACAAGTGCAATATTAAAGTTGAAACCGACCATAGACAACTTGAGATGCTAAGACAAAAAGAGAATGAATGTTTTACTTCTTTCTATAATAAATGGAGGGAAACTTCCGCCAAGATGATTGAGGTCCCCACCGAAAAGGAGTCTGTGAGGATGTTTATCAAGAATCTCCAAGAAAAGTATTCAAAGCACTTAAAATATCAACATAATTTGAATACTTTCAAAGCCGTTTATGACATCGGAATTGAAATCGAAGATAACCTCGCAAAGCAAAAAGCTACTAACAATAGTAACCACGGTGGCTGGAAAGGAAAGAACAACGACAATCCTTCTTCTTCCGAAAACGTCCACTCTAGTAATAATATTTATACCTTTGACCATAATGGTGTCTTAGCCATGGACAATCAAGGATCTAAAAGGAAACCCAGGCGAGAGTTCACACCCATTGGAATGACCCACGATGCTACTTTCGATCGTCTCTATGATCGACGATTAATCAAACCTATTGGCCCTACCGAGGATCCAACACCAGAAAATCGATCTTCGAGATGGAATCCAAACTCCTATTGAAAGTACCATCGAGGGCGCGGTCATACTACTGATGAATGCTACAGGTTTCAAAACCTCATTCAAGATCTCATAGAAGCAAACAAGATCCCATTGCCTCTAGCTAGCGAGAAGACAGGGTGATGATGAAGCAAACGACACAAGACAAGAAGCGAGCTTCAACGACAGGATTTCATGACCTCTTTTTCTATTTCTTTTTCATTTTTTCCTTTCCCCAATAAGTCTAGCATAGGCACCTTTCTTTTCCCTTAGATTATTTTTGTAGATTCTTTATTCCTGTTAATAAAATGAGCATTTATTTTCTTGCATATGATCATTTCATTATATTGCATTAAATAAAAAAAATAAAAAAAATATTAAAATCCATGTCGAATTAAGCACAAGGTACACCAATGATTTGAGGCACCCCTTATAGCCACATCATATCTCCTTTCACCCTTCAATTATACATCCTTTCTTCATAAACCACTTTGAGCCTCGTCTAACGACAGACCTTTATTTTTTCAACCTACATCTATCTAACCTTGGGATGGGACAGTGTGCAACTTATGCAATTCTAAAGAAAGCTTGAGCAAATTCAAAAGAAAGAAATAGCAAAAAATAAGCAAAAATAAAAAATGAAAACAAGTGTACAAAAGGGAAAGTGTTCCAATGTCTTTGATATGAAAATATCTTCGATAAGAACACGTCTCAGATTGCGTCTCTTATTGAGTGCTCGGTACCGTGCCTGAGAAACATGAATGCCAAGTGAGTGATAAACCGCATGATCGGGATTGCCCACACTTATAAAAATAAAATAGATGCTAAAGCAAAAGATAAAAGAGAGCTAAAAAAAGAGTAGAAACTCAAGCATAAAAATATAAAGATTCAAGGTTTCACACCTTGGGGGCTTATCTAGGGTCTTAAGCCTTTATCCCCTTCTTCTTCAAACCTTTAGCCTAACCACGTTACAACCCTTAAAAATACCTTTTTGAGGTATACACACTTGTGCGAGGTTCAGCTAGAGCTACGTTCGGCCTGATTCCTAACGGATGCGTAGGCAACCTCACATCGAGGTGCTGCCGTAATAAACATGCATTCATATTCACATTGACACACTTACACCATGATCATATCAAGGGATCTCCAATGCTCATCCCTATTCAATTAGAGCTAGACTTAGGGGATTGATCCCTACATCATTAGCTTACCTAGCCTACGAGTCACCACCATTTGACTCTCTTAACAAATAATATTTTTCAACACACTTAGCTCTTGCGGCCTAACTTTGGTGCCACGTTCACACGCTGCACAGATACATGATCAAACATACTCCCCTTAGGAACCCTTTGTCATGAAACCTTAACATTGAAGCATGCCTTGTCGCATCACTAATCACTCATAATCATCATTGCATCACGAAGTATGAAGTGCTTAGCCTCCGTGCCTAAGTTACACAAATACTTTCATCATTGATTCAACAGTTGAGATAGCCTAGGATGGGTTAATCCTTGCACAACATTTGACTAAGCTCATTCGACATGCACCTTCAAAACTTCGATTCTTTTTTGGGAGAAAGTTGGTACCCTCCACAAAAATGACGGAAAATTTTTGCTTTTTTTTGCATTTTCGGGTCGCATAATAAAACACTATGCACACACAGGTCATTAGTCACACGTGTCGTTTCACTTCTAGTCGAGTCAACCTCGAGTCAGTCGATCACATCGAGTCAAGTTTATACCTTGAGTCGTGTCAAGTTATTGAGTCAAGAAACATTAAACCTTAGGTCAACCCTAAGATAATTAAGCCTTAGGTCACCCATAAGATGGTTAAGGAAATTGGCAAAGTTCTATAGTCAAAATAAATACGGGTGCAGCAGAATAGGGAGGATCCTACTCCAATTCCTGGCGCCAGAAATATCTCAACAACGACAGAGCTCGAAGCCTCTCAGAAAGGTGATTTCGACCTCATACAACAATTTCGGGTTCCTTGGTATGCCAGTTAGGCCCTATAAGCAATTTGACATGATTAAGTAGTCGGTTTGATTACAGTCTAAGTGATCGACCTGACGAAAGATCGTCTCACTTAGCTTAAGCGCTTAAAACACTGGCTCATTACAATCGGTTAAAAAGCAAGCACTTAAACGACAATATTTCCAAATATGGATTGTCGCGCATTCTTATTAAAACGACAAATTTTTCCAAAAATTGGATTGTCATCCCCAACTAAAAGTATTTCCAAAAATGGATTGTCGTACATCTTCTTCAACGACAATTTTTCCAAGTATGGATTGTCATCTCTGGCAAAGTTTCCAAGCGTGGATTGTCGTGCTCCTTCTTTTTTTGGCAAGTTTTTCCAAGTTTGGATTGGCATACATTCATCGGCTCGTTGGCAAGTTTTTAGAGATTGGATTGTCATACACCTAGTTCCCTATGGCAAAATTTCCCAAAGGATTGTCGTAGGACTCTATTCATCATAAATTTCGGCAAAGGTTCCTCAACGTGGATTGTCATTCATTTCAGTAAGTGGCAAATTTTCCCGAAGTGGACTGTCGGTCGACTCTTTTTTGCAAATGTTCCAAGACGCGGATTGTCAATAGTGGCAATATTTCCCCAAAAGGATTGCCACATAGCGTTGGCAAATTTCCAAGGTGGATTGCTTTCAAGAGTTATATTCCAAGACGAGGATTGTCGATCGTAGCAAAATTCTTATGAAAGATTGTTACGAAACATGGAAACTTTTCCCAAAAATTGGATTTTGTCAAATTTTCCGAGATACGGATTGTCGCATCATCGTGGCAACATTACCAAGGATGGATTGTTACGTGGCATTGACAACTTTCCCTTAATCGGATTGTCATACATCATACAAGAGTTGTGTTGGCAACTATTCCCAAATAAAAGAGGATTGTCGACATACTGGTTCACAAGCAGCAAAGCGCCGACGTACTGGCATAGCAGCATTAAGGATTAAAAAGCAGTGATCTTTTCGAAGACTATCATAGCGGAAATTGGAGTCATATCAAAAATAAGTTCTTTGTTTAGAGACAAGTGAACATCGAAACAGCAAGGTGGCGTTCCCTAGATTATGGAAAGTTGTCTCAAACAACTGAAGGTGATTTCAAGAGAAATAATCTTCGATGGTATTCCCTTGGACGTGGAATATTATCATAGTGGAAGAGGATCGTTTCAGGCGAAGCAATCTTCTAATTTGGAAGCAGTTACGGGCGTAGCAGTTTTCAAGCGGGAAGTCATTCTCTAGCTTGCAGAAGGTCATCAAAACAATAGTAAAGCGGCAGCAAATCGGTTACTTTCAGAGACGTGTGCTCGACGGTGCAAGATACGCGTTTCTTAACTCTTCTATCTATTTAACTAACACTAGTTTTTCAGGTATTGACGTTACAAGATTAGTTTAGGATCGCATAACGTTCTGAATCATTCTCCGTCCCTATCGATACTTTGACTTTTGTTATCGAAACTTGCGTTTCTCCAAACTCAGTCAAAGTGGGGGCTTCTGTAGACACCTATTTGTGTCTCCCCAAAACCAAACCCAGTGATGAGTACCTTTCACCCCGAATCATAATCGAATGAAGTGAAAGTGTGGAAAGTCTAGTGTTGCGGATAGTTTTAATTATTTTCTCTTCTCTCTGTTTTGAAAACTTATTTTAAGAAAACAGCCAATCCAGTTTGGTTGGTCCATGATATGGGTCCAATAGTAGTGTAGTTGGATGGGGCTTGTAAAGAGCTTTCCAACGATATATTATAAGCCCAATTCTGATGAATATTGAGGAAATTATGGCCAATTTACTAAACTAGGCCCGGTTTGAGCCTTATATGCGGCCCAATGATCTAGTGGAGGGCCTAATATGATTTATCATTCCTAATGCAATTAGGAATGGTTTTAGTCTTCTAGAATCTTCTAGAAAGTTCTTTTCATTCCAAATTCAATTAGCATTGATAAATGGACTTTTGACTTTTCAGAGTTTTAATTAAAATCAAATAGCATTTTTGAGGAAATTATATGATTTGATCCTCCAGTACGGTAAACTTATCTGATTTTCGAAAACGCGTTGGAAATAAGCTTGGCGCCTAACCCCAAGCCTTGGCGCCCGGAACCAGGCTAGGCGCCTGGCGCTAGCTATTGGCGCCTGGTGCTAGTGTTGGTGCCTGGCGCCAGTTAGCCAAGGGTGGCGCCAGCTTTGTTTTCTGCGCGTCAGAATCTGTTTTGTTTATTTTATCTTTTTGGCTAATTTTCTCTATAAATATCGTAATAAAAACTCCGTTTTTAATCACCAATTCTCACCAATTTTCCTCATTCACAAGTTTTCAATCACCAATTCTCTTCATTATTTTAAACATTCAATTCTTTCTTTTTCCAAACTTTGTTTTCTCATACAAAATTCCGCATTCACAAGATCTAGAAACACCTAGCCATATTCGAAGTTGCCTTCGCTCTAGACGTGAAAGGTTTAATTTCTGAGGGTTTGGTCCCAAATCTCTCTTTCAATTATTTAATTTAATTGTTTTGATTATTATTTTCCTTGAAGTTACTAACGTGTGTATTTTTTTTATTAGCAAGAGGTACGAGGCATCAAAGTAAGTACTTTATTGATTTATTGATATTATGATGTAGAAATCATGTTTACATTGTTATTATGATATTCCTAGTGTCATGTCTAGGGTATTTTTAATATTAAATATGATTGTTGCGAGGCTTCCTATGTTCTTCCTAATATTTATTCATGTTAGTATCATGTTAGGGTTAAATATTTGATTTTTATTGCTTAGTGACATGCTAGGGTTTGTTATTAATCTTGTTAGTATCATGCCTAGGATCTTGCTACTACTATTGTGCTTTAATATTAACATGAACATGATAATTATTATAATTGTTATAATTGTTGATGATTATGAATATTATTATGAATATTATTATTATTATTATTACTGTGATGATGATTATTTTTATTGTTATTATAATTATAATTATTGTTATGATTTTATTGATTATGTTGCTTGATGCTATTTATTGTTATTGCTTGATCACACCTTTATGCATGTTTAAAGGGAATTGGTACTTGTAATCATGCTTAATAAGATAATTAATAATCTTGTTTAGGGTAAATTGTGATTATAATTGAAGTGATCGCCAATAATAGTTTATTTGTGCATTAATACTCAACCAACATAGATAAACAGGTTTAGGGTTAATCCCATTGATTGCATGTTAGTCAGAAAGCGCACATGAATAAGATCAGAATAAAGAGAGGCCTATTATTAGGGCAGGTTCAATCTCTTTTAGGTTGGATTTGTACCTTCATCCCCGAACCCTTATTTGGTTTAAGACCTTATGCAGTTGAAGATCTCTTGGATCGTAAAGGGGTGTAACCTTCATCCTATGAACGGCTTACAAGTTCCTAAAACTAGTTGGCGACTCTTTTGCTCTATCTTCTTCCCTTTTGGATGCCACCGTACTTTAGTGTATGATCACAGTGGGGTTCAAGCTAGTGGGATTAAATCTTGAAATTATTCCCTACATTCTCAAAGATAGATTTATGATCGGGTTATCACCAGTTGAGAATTGCAGAGCAAGATATTGCAAAGAGTGATTTCAGGACCCATTATGGTCATTATGAGTTCACAGTGATGCCATTTGGTTTGACTAATGCACCTGCAGTGTTTATGGATTTGATTCATGGGATTTTCAGGACATACTTGGACAAGTTTGTAGTTGTGTTTATTGATGATATTTTGATTTATTCAAAGGATGAAAAAGAATATAAGGAGCATTTGAGGCAAGTGTTATCATGTTTAAGGGAGCATAATTGTATGCCAAGTTGTCTAAGTGTGAATTTTGGTTGGAGAAAGTAGCATTTTTGGGCCGTGTGCTTTCTAAGGATGGAGTTTTAGTGGACCCAAGCAAGATTTGAGCTGTGAGTGATTGGCCAACCCCAAAGAATGTGTCATCTATAAGGAGTTTCTTGCGTTTAGCGAGCTATTACAGAAGGTTTGTGAAAGATTTTTCAAGGATCGCAAAACCCATGACAAGTTTGATGAAAAAGGAGCATAAGTTCGCATGGACCAAAGAGTGTGAGGAGGCATTTAAGATCTTGCAAGAAAGGTTAACCATAGCACCTGTACTAGCTTTGTTGGATGGGAGTGATCTATATGACGTATATAGTGATGCATTGAAGTTGGGATTAGGATGTGTGTTGATGAAAAATCAAAGAGTGATTGTGTATGCCTTGAGGCAGTTGAAGGTTCCTAAAGGAATTACCCAACCCATGATTTGGAGTTAGCTTCAATTGTGTTTGCCTTAAAAATTTGGAGACATTACTTGTATGGGGTAACTTGTAGGATTTTCACGGACCATAAGAGTTTGAAGTACAGTTTTTACCCAGACACATTTGAATGGGAAGCAGAGACGATGATTGGAGTATATGAGTGATTATACATTGGATATTCAGTATCATTAGGGAAAGGCTAATGTGGTGGCAGATGCTTTGAGTAGAAAGTTAGAACATACGGTAAATGTGATGGTAGTACTGGATCAGTTCTGTGTGGAATTTCAGAAGTTGAACGTGAAGGTAATGGAGCATGGTGAAGTGGCTAGGATGTTGAATGCCTTGGTGGTTCAACCATCCATTTATGATGAGATAAGGGAAAGTCAATTGGAAGATGAGAAGTTAAAGTCAGTTAAGAAGAAGATTAATGAAGGAGAAGTAGTGTTGGATTTCACCATTAGTGATGAGGGGAGTATTCGATTTAAGGGAAGATGGTGTGTACCGCAGAATCGTGGTGATTTGAAACAATGATTGATGGAAGAAGCCCATAATTCTCCTTAATTAATGCATCCTAAAGGGGATGGATAATTGTATAAGGAAATGAATAAGACCTTTTGGTGGCCCAATATGAAGAGAGAAGTGGCTGAATTTGTGGCTAAGTATTTCACATGTCAGAAGGTGAAGATTGAGCATTGCAGGCCTCAAGGAAAGGTCCAATGCTTGGAGATGCCCAAATGGAAATGGGATTCTATTACTATGGATTTTGTGGGAGCTTTGGCAAAGACCAAGGCAGGGAATGACACTATTTGGGTAATAGTGGACAGGTTGACAAAGTCAGCATCATTCATACCCATGAGAAGTACTTGGACCATGGATCATTTGGGAAGAGCATATGTGAAGTTTGTGGTGAAGTTGTTTAGATTTTGCAGGATGTGCAGCAGTCGTCCAGGAGTCGCCGAGCATCCTGACTTCCTTTATATATATATATATTTATTTTTTTAGAAACATATGTACATATATTTTTTTAGTTTTTTGTTGTACATATGACACACATTTTATATATGTCATTATTATTTTTTTTTTCATGATTTTTTTTAAGTGAACCAAAATATTTTCCAGAGGAAGGGAAAGGGTTCATGACTCCCCTCCCCCCCCCCCCCCCCCCGAAAAAATAACAAAAAAAGGAACAAAGAATAAAGGACAGAAAAAGGAAAGTGAAAAGGAAGGGAAAAGGAAAATAACGAAAGAAAGAGAAAAGGAAAATAAGAAGGGAATAAGAAAATAAAAGAGAATAAAAAAATAAAATAAAAATATCATAAAAAAGGACACAAGAGTTAACAAAATTAAGCGTATGATTAGTAAAAAGATTTCGTCAATATTCCGTTATTATGTAGTTCAAAATATGGAAATAAATCAAATCAACATGTCGCGACAGACCAGATGCGCGCAACAGGATATCTTGTGCGCGGCTGTCGCGCGCATCAAAATTTGATGTGCACGCCACCTGCGGGTGAACATTCCTATGAGCGAAAATTGCCCAAAATTTGACCCTCTTGGGTCTATTTAAGAGTGGTTTTGTGTAAGCTTTTAATCATCTCACATTCATTCACTTAGTAGTGCTATAAAGAATTAAAAAGAATTAAACTCTCTAAATTCTTTCCCTCTTTCTGTTTTTTTACTAATCAATGGAAAAAACTTTTGTACAACGGTTGAAGCAATGGGTCACTTCCCTTTCAACTGAGGAAAAACTAGCCATCAAAATATACCACCTTGATCTTCTATTAAGTTATATGCAACTAGTTATAAACATTGATTTTTGCCATGCCGCTGTCAATCATTAGGACTTGAACCACCATCCCTTTCTTATCAAAGGGCATGAAATTGTCCCATTACTTGGCGAGTTTGAGGCTCTACTAGGCTTCCCTGCAAATACTCTCCCTATGACTTATGCCCCAAGCTTGTCAAATCCCAAACTTGTATTTCAAATATTTTTTGGTTTGAATGACAATGATATGGTTAATATTGGAAAAGAAGAAGAAGTTTATTTAATTCAATTTATTGAACATTTCGTCGCCCCTCGTGACAACTTGACTAAACAACGTTTTAAAATTTGTGATTTATGTTATTGTCTTGTTTTCAATTTTTTACTTAGGACAGGTAAAGAATACAAAGATTATTCCATGGTGTCAATAGTAGAGCAAATAGAGGGGTGTCATTCACCCGCTCCTTTAGCTTTGGCGGAAACCAATCTATGCATGAATCGCCTTAGAGGAGACCCTAACGAGAATGCATTTATGAGGAGTCCACTCCTATTACACGTACGTTTTTTTTCCGTCGTAATGCAGCGCAAGTTAGGAAGTTGCGCCGGCTTGACCAGCGCAATCTTCTCCGATGCGCGTGGATGGCGCGGGTAACTGATTTTGATTCGCGTGCCAGCAGCTCGTGTAATGTCACAAATTAATTTTCTTCATTTTTTGTCAGATTTGGCTCATGGAGCATTTGCGAATTGTTGAACAGCCACCAAATTTTGAGACTAACGGAGTGAGAACATTCCCTGGACGTCGAATTCTCTAAAAACACAAGGATGAAGAAGAATGGACGTCATTTTTCTGTCATGGGGTTCCCAACATACGCTCTGTGATTCCTTAGTTGAACATAAGTACTATAGTTGGGAATAGTTTTAATTGTCCCTATATTAGGCTTTTAGGCCTATCTAGTACTACTTACATCTTTCCTTGCAGGGTGATGAGACAATACGGAATGAAACAAATTATCCCTCCTCAAGATTGTGATGCCCCTAATGATTTGATCTTTAAACCTAAATTGATTCCTCGTTGGATGGAATATTGGTCAAGTCTCCCTAGATAGGTATTACAAAGTCTTACAGCGAGTATTGTGTTATCCTCCGTCTACAAGGCTTGGAAGAATGTTGCAAACAAGGGTGAACTAAACAGGGCTCGATCACAAAATCTAGCCGCCTCGGCTCGCAATCCACCCAAACCTTTGATGCATTCGGCCACCACTACTCCTCTTAGTGGCCAAAACAAAGGAGTGAGAAGAAAATTAGACTTCTCATCTCCTAAGGCTCGTTCAGAGGAACCAAAGAGAAAGGCTCCTCCTAAACCTGCGCAACAAGGGGTGAGGATTAAAGAACCTTCACCAAATACTCACAAAAGACCCCAACAATTACTAAAGGAAAAGGAAAACAAGTTGCAAAGACCCCAATTCCTAAATTGAAGAACAATGTTTGGGTTAAAAAGAAGAGTGAAGGGGAAAGCACTAAGGTTGTTGAAACTACTACTGCAATGGAAACTACTCCTCTGTCGACTGTGACAATCTAGGATATAGTAAAACCTGAGAGTGTTACACAATTTCTTATTAGTTTAATTTGAATAGAGTATAATTACTACTTTGTTTTTTTTTTTTTATTTATTATCTAGTTCAACAATGCCTCTTGTTTTTTTTTTTTTTTAATTTTGAATTGAACAAAATGAGCTTTATTATATTTTTTATATGACCGAATCATAAAGATTGCCTACGTATTCGTATTACAAAATTAGGTCTTTGTGTAGTTCTTTGCAATGTTTGTATTTTTATTATTTTTTTTTATCTTCAACCTCTTATGTAGAAATTGAATAAAAAAATTAATCAAACTTTGTTTAATAATTTAAATCAAAGCTTAATTTTTATTTTCCGAGTATATGTTATTTTCGAGGAACGCCCTTCCTTTTATCGCAAGTAAAAATCGCAATTTTATTCTCGCGCAAAAATTATGGGTTCGCAGTTCGACATCAGGTGGCGGGCGCAACATCTAAGGTTGTGCGAGCCTGTCGCGCGCAACTGATACCGTTGCGAGTGATATCCAAGTTGCGCGCGACACCTATGCTATGGGCGTTAAATATTTTTTTTTCGCATTATCAACCCCCCCAAGTGTAAAGAGTTTTTCGTGATGTTCGAAAAAAATCTGAACACTTGAACGGCCTATGTTTTATTTTTAAAATACCCCCCAAAGTGTTATGAACTTTATCGTGTTATTTGGTAAAGTATGTAACACTTAGAATCTTTTAATTGAATGCTAATGAAAATGATTTATTTAATGAATGAACGAGTTTATCCGGATTTTATATGTAATATTTTTTAAGTCGGTCAATATTTATTAATTGGCGAATTTCATCGATCATCCCAATGTCCATTAATATGACAGCTCCTCCGGATAGAATTTCAATTACACGGTAGGGTCCTATCCAGTTAAATTTGAATTTCCCTCTTAGGTCGGTTGGTGGACCCCTATCCTCTTTTATTACAAAGTCACCTTCTTTAATATTTCGAGGTCTACCTTTTTGTTAAAATGTTGAGTAATGCGTCGTTGGTAGACTTGTAAAGGATGCAAAGCTCTTAATCATCGTTCATCAAGGAATAAAAGCTCTTCATACCTCGCTCTTAGCTTACCCGTTCAGCTTTCGGTAGCTTACTTTCGAGTAGATGTGTATGGATGGTATTTCTAGTTCGACTAGTTGACCTGCATCCATTCCAAAAACTAAGGAGTATAGAGTTACTCCTATTGATGTTCGTATGGACGTTTTATAACCCCATATAGCGAAGTGTAGTTTATTCGGCCAGTCTTTATATTTTTCTGCCATTTTCTTAATGATGACTGTTATGTTTTTATTTGCCAATTCTACAGCTCCATTTCAGAGATGGTGTTTTACTTTATAACGAGTTAAGAGGATCTCAATTTCAGTTTTGAATTGAGATCCCTGATCACTAATTAGTTCGTGTGGAACTCCATTTATACAAAAGATGTTTCTTTCGAGAGACTTTGCGACATGTTTAGATTTGATATTCACGTAAGAAGCAGCCTCAATCCACTTGGTAAAGTAGTCGATGGCTACTAATACGTACTCGTTCCCTCCTGCTCCTGTTGGAGAAATTTTTTCCAATTATGTCAATTCTCCAAGTCGAAAAAGGCAAAGGGGAAATGAGATTTTATAGTTCAGATGGTGGATGGTTTTTTAAATTAGCAAACATTTGAGACTCTATACATTGTTTAACATATTGTATGCAATCATGTTCCATAGTGGACCAATAGTACCCTTGTCGTGAAATTAATTTAGCAAGCATTTTACCATTCATGTGAGGTCCACAAACACCTTTGTGAGTATTCTCCATAAGGCGTGTGGATTCAGGTTGGTCTATACACAATAAGCATTGACCATTAGGCCACATTTTGCATAATTAAAAATTTAATAGACCATATTAGGCCGCGAGTGTTCTCAAGTCTTATTTGTCTTTCGATGAAGTATTTTCAGGATATGTGCAATGGGTAATATATTCGAGGATATGATCATACCAAGGATTGTCTCCTTCGATGTCATTTATTTCCTATATTGCGTTGCAATATGTTGGTTCTTCTCTTCTATCAACGCATAATGGCATCATTTTAAAGTGATCTGGAATGTTAATCATTGAGGTTAATTTTGCTAGCGCATCGGCAAATTGATTATCATCCCTTGGGAGATATTTAAAATCAATATGTTTAAAATGCTCTATGAGTTGCTCTAGGTGTGCTTGGTATAATATCATTGTGGAGTTCTTTGTTTTCCTTTTTTTTAGTACATAATTTATAATCAAATTAGAATCTCCATATACCTCTAATTTTTGCATACCTATGCCAACTATTTCTTCTAATCCAGTTTTGCACGCTTCGCATTCCGTGGCATTGTAAGTAACCTCAAAGTCTAGTTTAACAGAGATTGGAGTATGTGCTCCCTCTAAACTTATGAGTGACACTCCCACGCCACATCCTTTTTTATTGGATGCACCGTCGAAGTACATTACCCATTTTTATTCTTACGCCATGAGAATCCATTCATCGGGAAGATGAGTAGTTTCCGCATGACTCGTTTGAATAGGATGTTGGGCCAGGAAATCGGAAATTACTTTCTCTTTTTTTGATTTTTCAGGAATATATTTTAGTTCAAATTCGGCCAACATCACCAACCATTTGGATATTCTTCCTTGTATAGGAGGTTGTTCAAACAAATAATTTATAGGATTTCGTTAAGAAATCACATGAGTAGTGTGTGGTAGCATGTAATGTCAAAGGTTTATAGTTGCCCACACTAATGCTAAACTTGTTTTTTTCCAAGGTGCTATACTTTGTTTCATATTGAATGAATTTTTTACTTATGTAGTATATAGCACGTTGGACCTTTTCTACCTCTTGTACTAGCAAGGCACATGTGGCTGTGTCTATAACCGTGATGTATAGCCTAAGAGGAAGTTTAGGTATTGGTAGTGCTAAAACTAGTGGACTTTTGAAATAATCTTTGATTTTCTCAAATGCCCTTTGGCATTGATTGTCCCATTCATTTTTTCTTCTTTTTTAAAATTTTTAAATATTGGCTCACATGTCATAGTTAATTTGTTTATAAACCAACTAATGTATTGTAGTTTGTCGAGAAACCCTCCAATTTCTTTTTCTGTTTGAGGGGGAGGCATATCAACGATTGCCTTTACTTTAGAAGGATCGATCTCAATACCACGTGTGCTCACTACGTATCCAAGTAACTTACTAGAAGTTACTCCGAAGGCGCATTTTTTTAGATTCAATCGCATTTTGTATTTTTTTATGCGAGTAAAAAATTTGCGTAAAACTTTTATGTGTCCCATTCTATCTTTGGACTTTACAATCATATCATCCACATAAACTTCTATTTCTTTATGCATCATATAATGCAAGAGTTTCGTAACCGTTCTTTGGTACGTAGCTC
Organism: Chenopodium album; assembly: GCF_948465745.1. Lineage (NCBI taxonomy): Eukaryota > Viridiplantae > Streptophyta > Magnoliopsida > Caryophyllales > Amaranthaceae > Chenopodium > Chenopodium album. The sequence goes on from NC_137838.1 coordinate 39,948,995, forward strand.
TTGCATTTTTTAGGCCAAATGGCATGACTGTTTAGCAATATGTACCCCAAAGGGTAATAAAGCATGTCTTTTCTTCATCTTCTTTTTCCATTAGAATTGGGTTGTAACCTGCGTATCCATCCATAAAGGATAAAATCGCATGTTCAGCCGTGTTCTCTAACAATATATCAATATGAGGTAGAGAAAAGTTGTCTTTAGGGCTAGCCTTGTTAAGGTCCATAAAGTCGACACACATGTGAACTCGTCCATCCTTTTAGGGCCTAGGACGATGTTCGCTACCCATTCTAAGTAATTACATACGCCAATGAAACATGCGTCTAATTGGTTTTATACTTCTTTTATTTTCAAAGCGACATCAGGTTTCATTCGTTGAAGTTTTTGTTTTACTAGTTTAGAGGTAAGGTTCAAGGGAAAGGTATTGTAGGCGTTGCTCGAAGTGCGCCTACATTAAAGCATGTTTGAATATTCTTGGCACTCTTAGGAAGTGAGAATTGACATAATATGATTAGGGACAAGGAAAGTAGGGAGCCGCCAACAAGTTTTTAAGGAACTTGTAAACCGTTCACGGATCATAAAAGGCAACCACGAATAAAGGGACAACGATAGGCAACAACGATTGACCCGTGAAGGTTACACCCCATTCATAATCCATGAGATAACTAACTCCATATGGTTCGGAACCACAAAAGGAGGATCGGGGATGATGGTACGAAGTGAGTCATGGAGTCACATTCGCCCGTATTGACCTCAACTCGATTCTTATAGTAAAAAGTGATTCCTGCGATCTCAAAGGCATAATAACAAAATATTCAATATGCTCCAAACTTTTATTAGGCTAAATTGGTTGAATATTAATGCAACACATAATTCTAAAATATTTGTGATCACTTGATTTAATAAAAAGATTAAAAAGGAACCTAAACCGGTTATCCAAATTATCTTATTAGGCTTGACTTTCAATTACATATTACCTATAAACATGAAATATGATGATAAAATAAGCATTAATATTTGAAGCAATTTAACAATAAATCCAACAATATAAAGTCGTTAGAAAAATAATAGAAATAGAAGGAACATAATTCTTACTTTGATTCTGTTTGCTTGCAACTATAAAATAATAAACGAGTTAGTAACTTCAAGGAAAAATAATAAAGCAATAATTAAATTAAATAGAGTTTATTTGGGGTCAAACCCTCAAATTGTTCTACCTTTCACGCCTTGGCTTAAGGACAGAACCACGAGTAAAGTATGGATTCCTCGGAGTGCTTGAAGGGGGAATTTTGAAACAAAAAGAGTAGGCTAGTGTTTAGGCTAGAGCATAGAAGAGAGAAAAAAAGAGTTAAATGATGCCCCGTACATCAGAAATTAGGGGGTATTTATATAAAAAATGAGTAGAGGGAACACACGGAACCCTAAAAAGATAAAAACCATAAAAAATAACACCGTGACACGGCAGTGCACACCGTGACACGGTGCCAGGCACCGTCAGACGGGGCACACTCTCGTAACACGGTGGAAAACAGTGTAAAGCGGGAAATAATCAAGTTACGGGAGATAAAATGCGTGAAGGGTTTACGCGGAAAGGACACGGAGTTGGCCATGTCATAGCCTAGGCACCGTGTCACAGGGAATCCCACCGTGGCGCGGCATTATATTGGATCCCGTGATGCGGTGCTTATTGCCGTGACGCGGGAAACTCTTCGTCCATTTTTCCGTCTAAATACATTTTTTTTACCCTAATTTTGTTCGGCCTTTTTAAGTGACGATTGATAATTTCGGGTCATTTTTTTTTTTTTATTAATTGGGCCAAAATAATAAAATAAATAATAAATTAAATTAAATAAAAAGGTTAAGGCCAAAATAATAAATAAAATATAAAAAGGTTTGGGCTGAAATTAAAAATGAACTATGCTTTGACTAAACATCAAGACTGATCCATAGACTATTTAAAAACTAAATAAGATTTTTAAGCACTCTTAGGATTAAATACTAAACCCGACCAATAATGGCGGTGAAAGATTGTTCATCATCGGGTTTGGTTTTGGGGAGACATTTTTAGGTGTCTACAGGTATGTCCCGCAATTTCCCTATCTATTCTAGGCATGTCCTTGTATGACCAAGCAAACACGTCTTTGAATTCTTTCAGCGTCGATATGAGGATCGATCGCTCGTCTGGATTTAAAGTTAAGCCAATTTTGACTTCCCTTTTATTTTCATTGGTTCCTATATTGACTGTTTCAGTTTCTTCAATTATAGGGTTCTTTTGTTCTCGTTCATTCATTAATTAAACCAATTTATTAATATTATCATCTTCATTAGAAGGCATATACTCGGAAATAGAGCTCATATTATTAAATTTAAAAGACAGTACATCAAGAGAAGAATCCTTTTTGGGATCTTCGTCCTTAGCACTAGAAAATAAAGATTCAGTAATGGCCACAAGGCTCAAATTTTCAACTTCCCTAAAGTCTAAGCTAAATTCGTCATCCGATTCTTCAAACATCTTCCCCTCGCCTGTGACGATTTCCAGCTTATCGCCTTTATGATTGGTCCATTGATAGATTTCCTCAATCCATGCTCGAAGGTTTCATAAGAAGGGGTGATCAATGAGGTTAGGTCAAAAGCTTCTTCTTGGATGGCATTCTGATTAGTCATGGTAGCAACATGGTTTTTCTCTAGTCCAAATATCAAGTTGAATGCTTGCCTATCATAGCACCCTAGGGTTGGGTGTTTTGATTCAACGATTTCAAGATCATTATTCAAGAATTAGCAATAATGAAATATCTCAAATCCAGGCTTCTGACGAGATGAAAACTAGGTCGTAATCTAATCTTCCCTCGGTCAAACTAATTTATAATAACTTACCAAACCTAAATACGAGTATAGAGGCAAGTCAAGGGTCGAACCTAAAGGAACGGTAATGTTCAAGCAACCAATTGGAATCAAAGAGTTATCTCCTAATTGTTAAGCTAGGGTTCACTATGAATAACAAACTAAGAGAATCACAAAACAAATAGATAATTGGAATTCCTAAATCAATTGTTCGTGTTATTAGCAATTGCAATGCAATTTAGCATAATTCTCAAGGCCTAATCGAATTACACACATGCAAACTTTCATTAATCACTTTAATCTCAACAATCAGTCAACACAATTCCCAAATTAATCACAATTAATCAATCATACAAGTTTCACCCAATTCCTAGCCAAACAACTATTCAAGAATCATCATCTATCGACTAACAACTATGGAAATCAAGAATCAACAATATATCAAGAACAACTACACTAATCAAGCATCAATCATCAAAATTAAACCAAACAAATATGAAATTAAACAAAGTAATAAGGTGAGATAGAGTTAAGAATGCTCATTGATAATGGAGAAAATCTTCAACACAATTGTCACCCTTGTAATCTTCAATCTATCAATTACCATTGAAATCCTTCACTTTCTCTCTCTAAAATTACTCCAAATCTAGAGAGAGGAACTCCTAATCTACTCTAATCCTCCTTAGAGGAAAGAGAAATTATTATAATTTAAAGAATTTCATGTATGAAAAATAAAGAAAGTCGTATAACATTTATATACAAATGGAGAAAAGAAGTTAAATCACAAATAAAACCCAAAAAGTCGAGCCCGCGAAGGCCCACGGAGGAGAAAGGCTAGAACAGAGCAGCCCGCGGCCGCGCCCGCGGCCAGCCCGCGGCAAGTTCCTGCTTCAAATTTGTGCTTTTGAGGCTGTAGCCACCCATGCCAGCGCTGGCAAACCCCGCGCCCGCGGCCAGTCCGCGGTTGTATGCTGGGCTGCTGTGCGCTGGCTGCTTTGGTGCTCGACTGCTCCTTGCTGCCCGGGGCAGCTTGCTTGGGCTTTTAACTTGGCCGATCTTGCTGGCGAAGCTTCCTTGGTTGGCTTGACTTGCATGCTTGGCTTCCCGAACTTGGCTCCGTTAAATTTCTTGAATGCACTTGAGCTCCCTCCTTAATTATTAAATCCCTAGAAACTCGACACACCTACAAAACAAGTCAAATAAACGGAGAAACGAGAGAAAAAGCAGAGAAATGAATAAAATAATAAGAAAACCATTAAAAGAACGCATTTGTCTAAATTTACACGCAAACACGCAAATCAAGCATTGTTCCCTAAAAACACGACATATAAGACTAAACACGAGCATAAAAATATGATGAAAACCTAGCCTAAGAGTGTCATAAATGGAACGCATTAAATTCCCCCAAGATAAACTTTTGCTCGTCTTCGAGCAAAACAAAATCCAACCCAAGGAAAAAATGATGAAATTATTCACGCAAAGAAAGAAACAAGAAAACTAGAGAGGATTGGAATATACACTAACTCACTTTCGTAGGATTCACGGTCAATTTTAGCAACTAAAGACAAGCTATTTAAACCCCTAGATTGCCCTAGAGGACGAGTGATGCTCTTGTAAAGGTTTCCTAAGAGTTTAACCTATAACTCTCATAATAATATAAAAAAGGCAAAGCATGAGAAGGAAATCAAAAGAAAATAAAAGAAAAGCAAACACATGTTCATGAAAGGACTTTCCCAAATGTACAAGCACAAATCAATGTAAATATTTCTAAACAAGTAAGGGAGTGCACGTTTCAAGATACTCGAGGTTGATTGAAACATAAATATGCTAAGCATAGGAACTAGTTTTCGCAATCCACTTTAATCCCAAACGGTCTTACCGCGTTCTCCCTACTAGTCTCATATCTTCCCCTAGTGAACATCTCATAAGTTCCACAAAGGAACCAGAAAAAGAGATAATTTTGGCTACTCGACGTCTTCACAATGCATCCCCTCTCCTTAGGTTTTAACTCATAATGCCCTCCCTCGGTATGTGACTCAACCACTAGGTCAAAAGGAATTTCCCAAAGATTGTAAAGATTAATAATTGGTTTTAATAATTAAATTGAGGCATTGATTTTATATCATGTTTTGAATGATTAATATTATTATTCATGTTTTAAAAAGGTTTTATATTGAAAGCATGTTGAATTTAATAAAAGAGATTGAATTATTGGATTTCTTGTTCTTTTTCTTTTCTTCTTGCGCCAACCACCACCACCGAGCACCATCTTCCACCACCAGCGCCACCTGCCTCCTCCAGCCACCACCTGCTGTCGCCGGCAGCCACCCTTGCCACCACCTCCTCCCTCCTCTCCTCCTTGGTTTCTTATATTTTTTCTCTTATTCAATTATTATTATTATTTTGGGAGATTTAAATATAAATTATTATTAGTTTTAATTATAAAAAATCAGATTTTAATAATGTTTATGTTGAATTAATTCAAAAGGTTCATATACATATAGTTGGGAGGTATTAATTTAATTATTTGTGATTATTTGTTCACCTTATATTAATTAAGTTTATATTTATTTGTAGGGTGTTTTTGATCAAGCTACTTGAGGTTTCATTTGAAGTGTTTTTGGCTAAGCGAGGATCAAGGTATGTTATGTGGCTAGATACCTTGAAAGTGATTGGTTGAATAAGTACGTTTAAATGATTGGTTTTAATAATTAAATTGAGGCATTGGTTTTATAACATGTTTTGAATGATTAATATTATTATTCATGTTTTAAAAAGGTTTTATATTGAAAGCATGTTGAATTTAATAAAAAAGTTTGAATTACTGGATTTAAAAGAGGATTTTTTTTAATCATTGAATTAAATTTATTAATTATGCTTTATAAGCATGTTGGTAATCCCACTATGCTGATTTGGTTTATTGATAAGGCCTTGGACTTTGTATGACCGGGTCTTTCTTCAAGAATAGCCTTGTAACATAAGGAGACTAGCTTGGGGGGTGTGCACACTTGGGAGAAATTGGTTTTAATATGAGGAATTGGTTTTAAAATAATTGGTATTGGTTTTATTGATTATTAATATTGGAATATTGAGAATCGGTTTTGAATCATGAGTTTGGAATTATTGGAATTGATTCAAAAGCATGTTTGCAAATAAATTGAGTTTAATTATCTTGCACTTATCGTACTTAGCATATTTTGCTAACCCGTACTTCTTATTTGTTTTGGTTCACCCTATTTACCGTAATGGTAAGCTGTGTTGCTTATTTCAGGTGGAGTCAATAATTGATGCATTGGAGTCCCGGGATTGGTTTCAACTAAATTAGGAATATTCTGTCTTGTATTTAATTTTGAGTACTCATGACTTTGGTTACTATTTATGGTTATTATTAACAAAGAAGAGAATTGAAGTTTCCGCTGTAAAGTATTGGTTTATTTAGTAAGTTTGAGTAGCCTTGCGTAATCACGCGGTGGCAATACGCATAAGTTTATCTCTACGTTAAAATCATACGTATTATACTAGTATTTCCGTACAGGGAGATTTGGGGGTGTTACAAAGTGGTTTTAGTCTCAAGGTCCTAAAAAGATTAAAATTAGAATAATAATTAAAATTGTGGGTAGATTTAAGAGGGCATATAGGATAGATAGAGTTTTGCATTTGTGTGTGAGTCAAAATCCTTATTTTTACTTAAAAACTATTTTCCTATTTGTGGAAAGATGAAGGGGAAAAGGATTCTCGAGTTCTCTACGGAGGCCTATAATGGCTACGACTCTCTGTCTAGGAAAGGCTCGCCTAAACGTCGTAGGTAACTTTCCTGGGAGACGCGAGCTTGACCGTCCTTTAATCTTGATTAAAGTACATATTTATTATTTTCGAAAATAAAAGAATTGAAATTATTTGAAACTTGAGTATGCGACTATATGTGCATTTAAGTTGGTGTTAAAACACCTTAGAGTATGGTCTAGAGGTCCGAATTTTTAGTTATTACCCATGGTTGGGTGATTTTGAGTTATGCTTGGTTGATTGAGTTATGAACTGCTTATTCCAAATGGATTTTAAATTGGATTGTTTGTGTGATTTGTCATTTGATTAATTGTTTTGCATGTGTGTGTGAAACAAATGGAAAAGATTGATGAAATGAGACACTAATATTTTGACATTCATTACTTAAAAGATAGTGGAGTCACAGTTAGTGAGTTCATGACAGGAATTAGTACTTTGTCCTTGACCCTTTATGAGAAGTATGGTGAAGAATCCTTAACCTAACAACCTTGGATGGTTCTTTTGGCCTTGGCCCATTTGCCTAGAATTGAGAAATACCAACCTCTCTTTGACAAATATAGGAATGTGATCAAGGAAGATTGGATGTGGAATAAGAAGCATCATCATGAAGGGAAATGGTTAGCGAGCATGTCCAGCCTTAAGAGGGACTTGCACTATGTGGAGCTGTGAAAATTCCCAAGCCTCCAAAGGATTGCACCTATGGAGAAAATGACCAAATGTACTACCTAAATGTCCAAATACCTTTCTCTTACCCCAGGAAGCGTTATGAATATATATGGAATCTAATGATGAATCCATATCACCTCTTAGCATGGGCAAGCATTACCGTTCTCCTACCCAAACTCCAAGCTATGAATCTTCAAAACGACCTAGCCCAAAAGTCCATTTCCATGTTGCAAAAAGGCCTAGGACTCGTTCTCAAAATGCAAAAGAAAGAGCCCAAAACTCCAAAGCTTCTTCAAAGACAACCTCGTAGTGATGTAAGCCCAACAAAAAGCCCAAGTTACACTCCAGGCCTAGACAAAAATATAAGTAAATCTGGTTCAAGATCATCAGGCCTTATTCCAAGCTATAATGGTTACAACTCAACTATCATGGTTTTGTTTAATGTTTCAATAATTGTCCTAAATGACAAAGTTGTATTTTCATTAATTATTAATGAAATAAAATGAATTATTTGAAATGTCTCTACGTTATTAAGTTAATTAAATGCTTGTATAAGTAGAACTTGTTATGATTTCCAAAGTGTGATAATTATACCCAGGAACTATGTGTAGGGAATATTTCAAGCATTATCCCAAACTTGAACCCCACTGTGATCATACACTAAAGTACGATGGCGTCCAAAGGGAAAGAAGATAGAGCAAAAGAGTCGCCAACAAGTTTTAAGAATTTGTAAACCATTCACGAGGTGAAGGTTACACCCCTTAACGATCCAGGAGATCGTAAACTCCAATAGGTCTGGAACCATGACTGGTAGTTCGGGGATGAAGGTACAAATCCAACCTAAAAGAGATTGAACCTGCCCTAATAATAGGCCTCTACTTTATTCTGATCGTATTCATGTGCGTTTTCTGACAAACATGCAATTAATATAGGTTTACCCTAAACTTGTTCATCTATGTTGGTTGAATATTAATGCACAAATAAAACTATTATTGGCGATCACTTGAATTATAATCAAATTAACCCTAAAGAAGATTATTAATTATCTTATTAAGCGTGATTACAAGTACCAATTCCCTTTAACACATGCATAAAAGGCGTGATCAAGCAATAACAAATAAATATAAAGCAACATAATCATCATAAGCATAATCATGTTAAAGCATAATGTTAATCTCAAGATCCTAGGCATAATACTAACAAGATTAATAACAAACCCTAGCATGTCACTAAACATCAAAGATCAAAGGTTTAGCCCTAACATTATACTAACATGATGTTAGGAAGATAATAGGAAGCATCACAAGAAACACAATTGATATATATTTGATAATAGAAATTACAGTTGTTACCCTAAGCATGATACTAGGAAGATCAAAACGTCCTAACATGGCAGTAGCAATAATCATAATAACAACCTAGACATGATTTCTAAAAACCATAATAACAATGTAAACAATTAAAGCACTTACTTGGATGCCTCGTATCTCTTTCACGTCTAGGGAGAAGGCAACTTCAAACTTGGCTAGGTGTTTCTTGGTCTTGTGAATGTGGAATTTTGTAGAGAAAGCTAGAGAGAGAAAAGAATTCTTGAAAGCTAGAGAGAATAAGAAAAATAGAGAATTGATGATATTTGATGATTTTTTTATAATTGAAAACAAAGGTTTTAGGAGGCTATTTATAGAGAAAATCAGCTAAACGGATAGAAAAACAAATCAGAGTTTCGACGAGAATAAAATAGGTTAGCACCAGACGATGAACATTAGCGCTAGGCGCTAAGGCTAGCGCTAGGCGCCAAGCATTAGCGCCAAGCGCTAATCCCTGTCGTCAGGCGCAATTAATTTCACGCGTTTTCTTAATTTTGATAAAATTTAGCCGTACAAAAGGGTAAATCGTATTTTCCTTAAAAACACTCTTTTATTTTGATTAAAACTCCAAAAAGTCAACCAAAGTCAATTTATCAATGCTAATTGAATTAGGAATGAAAAGAACCTTATAGAAGAATCTAGAAGACTAAAATCAATTATAATTGCATTAGGAATGATAAATCAATATTAGTCCCTCCTCTAGATCATTGGGCCGCACATAAACATCAAACCAGGCCCAGTTCAGTAATTTGGCCATAACTTCCTCATTATTCATCAGAATTGGGCTTACATATCTTTGGAAAGCTCTTTTCAAGCCCCATCCAACTACACCATTATGTGACCCTTGCTATGGACCAAACCAAACTAGATTGGCTATTTTCTTTAAAATAGGTTTTCAAAAACAGAAAGAAAAGGATAAAAGATTGTCTGCAACGCTAGACTTTCCACACTTTCACTTCATTCAATTATGATTCGATGGGAAAGGTACTCATCACTGGGTTTGGTTTTGGGGAGACGCAAATGGGTGTCTACACTATGTCTCCAAGAATGATGGATCAATTAAGGAGTAAGCACACTGTTTCCAAAGTTGGAAAGGTCCTTAAGTAGTTAACCCATACGACTGAGAACATCACGAAAGTGGTGAATAGGGAACACCAAAATCCTGAGCTTGATTCCTATAGTGAAGTCTTTTAGAGGGTAGCTGCAGCTAAGCCACCTATTTACTTGTGAAAGGAGGACCTAGCCAGCCTTGAAAATTGGATTATGGAGTTTGATAAGTTGTTTGATTCTATAAATTGCCCAAGTAAGCTGGGGGTGAACAACGGGGTTTACTACTTGAGAGAGGAAGCTGACTTATGGTGGGCTTAAAGAAAAGGTGAGCTGTTGAAAAGATCAAACTTTTGGTGGGATGAGTTTAAGGACCCCCTTTAAAGAGAAGTTTTACCCTTCCTACCTTAGAAGACATAAGTTAATGTAGTTTACCAACCTGAGAATGGGGAACGTGTCAATTAGTGAGTATTACAACAAGTTCATTGAGTTGATGAGGTTTGCCCCAAAAGTAGTCCTTACTGAAACCATTAAGGCTCAAAGATTTGAGCAGGGCCTAACCTTGACCCTCCAAGGGAAGCTAGGGGGTGACTTTTGAGACCCTAGATGATATTTATGTTCGTGCAGCCCATCTGTTCGGAATTAAGAGGAGGGAGATAGAGCAGGTGGGAGAGAAAAGGAAGAACCAAGACTCGTTTCACAGGGGTGAAAAGAGGCACAAGCCCAATGAGAATTACCAAGGGAATTCTGGAAATAAGAGGGACAACAAGGGAATCTTTGAGAAAGGGAATGGAGGATAGTCATCCAACCATAAGGGGAATGGGAACCAAAGGGGTGAGAAACACAAGAGAAAGTAATTCTGCAAGCGGTGTGAGAAAGACCACCCAGGGAAGGACTGTGAAAGAAACCGGTAACTTGTTACTGTCAGAAGTTTTGTCACCGAGAGTACGAGTCTTTCAAGAAGGAAGCTGATGTTAAGTATGGGAAGGTGAAAGAGCCTAGTGCACCTAGTAAACCACCTCAGTCTAGTGGATCTACAACCAAGGCTGGAACCAGTAGCCCTGCGGGAAGTGCCCTAAAAGGTCGTGTGTTCATGATAAATAGTCGTCAAGATGAGTCTTCTAATGATGTGGTAATTGGTGTTTTCCTTATAAGTTCCTTTCCTGTAAAAGTCTTGTTTGATTCAGGGGCGTCGCATTTTTTTATTTCTAAGAAGGTAGTTGGGAGTCTTGGGTTAGAGAGTCCTGAGTCAGTTTCTCTAGGTGTGTCTATTCCGTCTGGGGAAGTGAGGAGTTGATTGAGATTGTTTTTTAGTGTGCCTATTTCCACCTCTGGGTTAGAATTTCTTGCAGGCTTTATCGAGTTCAAATTGAATGACTCTAATGTGATTCTGGTTATGGATTGGTTGGGAAAGTATGAAGCAAAAGTTGATTATGCGGATTAAAGGTCACCTTCACTAGCCCAAGTAAGACCAAAGTGGTGTATAAAAAGGAAGGAAAAAGCTCAAAGTTAAGAATTGTGTCTGCAATGCAACTACAGAAGCTGGTTAAGAAGGGTTGTCCTTTGTTTTTGTGTAGTGTTCAAGAGGTTGAAAGTGAGGAAAAGAAAGGTGATAAGAGTATTCATGTGGTAGAAGAGTTTCCAAATGTATTTCCAGATGAGATTCGGGGTATGCCACCAGTAATGGATGTTGAGTTCACTATTGACCTAGTGCCTGGAACTAGACCTATATTTAAGGCTCCATATAGGATGGCTCCAGTTGAGTTGAGGGAGTTGAAGACCCAGTTGGATGATTTGTTGGAGAAAGGTTATATTAGGCCTAGTTCATCACCCCGGGAAGCCAAAGTATTATTCGTGAAGAAGAAGGATGGAAGTATGAGGTTGTGTATTAATTACAGAGATTTGAACAAGGTGACAGTGAAGAATAAGTACCCATTACCAAGGATCGATGATTTATTTGACTAGTTGAAAGGAGCAGGGGTATTCTCAAAGATAGATTTGAGATCGGGTTATCACCAGTTGAGAATTGCAGAGCAAGATATTGCAAAGAGTGATTTCAGGACCCGTTATGGTCATTATGAGTTCACAGTGATGCCATTTGGTTTGACCAATGCACCTGCAATGTTCATGGATTTTATGCATAGGATTTTCAGGCCATACTTGGATAAGTTTGTAGTGATGTTTATTGATGATATTTTGATTTATTCAAAGGATGAAGAAGAACATAAGGAGCATTTAAGGCTAGTGTTATCATGTTAAAGGGAGCACCAGTTGTATGCCAAGTTGTCTAAGTGCAAATTTTGGTTAGCGAAATTAGCATTTTTGGGCCATGTGATTTCTAAGGACAGAGTTTCAGTGGACCCAAGCAAGATTCGAGCTGTGAGTGATTGGCCAACCCCAAAGAATGTGTCAGCTATAAGGAGTTTCTTAGGTTTAGCAGGCTATTATAGAAGGTTTGTGAAAGATTTTTCAAGGATCGCAAAGCCCATGACAAGTTTGATGAAAAAGGAGCATAAATTCGCATGGACCCAAGAGTGTGAGGGGGCATTTAAGATCTTGAAAGAAAGGTTAACCACAACACTTGTGCTGGCTTTGTCAAATGGGAGTGATCAATATGACGTGTATAGTGATGCATCGAACTTGGGATTAGGATGTGTGTTGATGAAAAATCAAAGAATGATTGTGTGTGCCTCGAGGCAGTTGAAGGTTCATGAAGGAAATTACCCAACCCATCATTTGGAGTTATCTGCAATTGTGTTTGCCTTGAACATTTGAAGAAATTACTTGTATGGGGTGACTTGTAAGATTTTCACGGACCATAAGAGTTTGAAGTACATTTTCACCCACACACATTTGAATGGGAGGCAGAGACGATGGTTGGAGTATATGAGTGATTATACATTGGATATTCAGTATCATGAGGGAAAGGCTAATGTGGTGGCAAATGCTTTGAGCAGAAAGTAAGAACATACGGTAAATGTGATGGTAGTACCGGTCAGTTGTGTGTGGAATTTCAGAAGTTGAACTTGGAGGTAATGGAGCATGGTGAAGTGGCTAGGATATTGAATGCCTTGGTGGTTCAACCATCCATTTATGGTGAGATAAAGAAAAGTCAATTGGAAGATGAAAAGTTAAAGGCAGTTAAGAAGAAGATTAATGAAGGAGAAATAGTGTTAGATTTCACCATTGGTGATGAGGGGAGTATTCGATTTAAGAGAAGATGGTGTGTACCGCAGAATCATGGTGATCTAAAATAAAGATTGATGGAAGAACCCATAATTCTTCTTATTCAATGCATCCTAGAGGGGATAATTGTTTAAGGACATGAAGAAGACCTTTTGGTGGCCCAATATGAACAGAGAAGTGGCTGAATTTGTTGCTAAGTGTTTGACATGTCAGAAGGTGAAGATTAAGCATCGCAGGCTTCAAGGAAAGGTCCAATCCTTGGAGGTGCCCAAGTGGAAATGGGATTCGATTTCTATGGATTTTGTGGGAGCTTTGGCAAAGACCAAGGCAGGGAATGACACTATTTGGGTAATAGTGGAAAGGTTGACAAAGTCAGCAGCGTTCATACCCATGAGAAGTACTTGGACCATGGATTATTTGGGAAGAGCATATGTGAAGTTTGTGATGAAGTTGTTTGGATTTTGCAGGATGTGCAGCAGCCGTCTAGGAGTCGCCGAGTAACCTGACTTCCTTTATATATTTTTTGTTGGAAACGTATGTTCATATATTTTTTTATTATTATATTTTTTGTTGTACATATGACACACATTTTATATATGTCATTATTATTATTTTTTTTATTTTAATGATTTTTTTTAAGTAAATCAAAATATTTTCCTGAGGGAGGGAAAGGGTTCCCAACTTACCCCCCTCGAAAAATAACAAAAAAAGGAACAAAGAAAAAAGGACAGAAAAAGGAAAGTGAAAAGGAAGGGGAAAGGAAAACAAAGAATGAAAGAGAAAAGGAAAATAAGAAGGGAATAAGAAAATAAAAGAGAATAAAAAATAAACGGAAATTTCATGAAATGCCCCTGAGTAATTTTTTTATTCACCAAATACCCATCAAAATTTTCAAATTCACCAAATACACTCGAGTTTAAGAAAAATGTCACGAAATGCCCTTAATGACTAACGGCGGTTAATTCCGTTAGTCATTAAGGTTAATTATGCCACGTGGCATGCTGCAATTGGTTCTCTTTTAAATAATTAATCAATTAATTTAATTAATTACTTAATTAATATAAAAAAAATAATTAAACCCAGCCACCCCTCCCCTACCAAAGCCAACCCCTGCCAACGGCCGTCGGCGCCGATGGTCCCCCTTCCCCTAGCCGAACCGGCGCCGGTCGCTGGCGAGGCCAGCCCCCCACCCTCGACACCCCCTCCCCTACCCCCAGCCCCCTCTCCCTCCGTTTCCCCTCCCCTTAAACCCCTCCCCATCCCTCGAAAAACCCCCTCCTTCGCGGTCGATGCCAAACCCCCTCCCCGGCGCCGACGAACCTTTTTCGCCCCACCTCCCTCCATCCCCACCCTAAACCACCACCCAAAAAAACCGAATAACCCCTTAATCGAAAAAACCCCAAATCGAAATCTAGGGTTTCGATTTGGGGGTTTTTTGATTTTTTAGGGTGGTGGTTTAGGGTGGAAATGGGGTGGGGATGGCGGGGGTGGGGCGAAAAAGGTACGCCGGCGCCGGGGAGGGGGTTTGGACGCTGGCCGCGAAGGAGGGGGGGTTTTTCAAGGGATGGGTAGGGGTTTAAGAGGAGGGGAAACGGAGGGAGAGGGGGCTGGGGGTAGAGGAAGGGGTGTCGAGGGTTGGGGGGCTGGCCTCGCAGGCGATCGGCGCCGGTTTCGAATGGGAGCTGGCGGCCGCCGCCGCCGTCTGGAAGGGGCTGGTGGTGGGGCGGGGTAGGTCTTGGGGGTGGTGGGGGTAATTTTTTTATGATTTTTTTTTATATTTTTAAAGTTTTTTTAATAATTAATTTATTTATGTTACAACAACTAATTAGGGCTGCCACGTGGCATATTAGTCATTAATGACTAACGGTGTTAACCGCCGTTAATCATTAAGGGCATTTGGTGAAATTTTTTTAAACTCAGGAGTATTTGGTAAATTTAAAAGTTTTGATGGGTATTTGGTGAATAAAAAAATTACTCAGGGCATTTCATGAAATTTCCAAAAAATAAAATAAAAATATCATAAAAAAGGACACAAGAGTTAACAAAATTAAGCGTATGATTAGTCATAATATTTCGTCAATATTCCATTATTATGTAGTTCAAAATACGGTAATAAATCAAATCAACATGTCGCGACAAACCAGATGCGCGTAACAGGATGTCTTGTGCGCGGCTGTCGCGCGCATGAAAATTTGATGTGCGCGCCACCTGCGGGTGAACTTTCGTTTGAGCAAAAATTACGGAAAATTTGACCCTCTTGGGTCTATTTAAGCGTGGTTTTGTGTTCATTGGGACTCGAACCACCATATATTTCTTTTCAAAGGGCATGAAAATGTCCCATTACCTGGCGAGTTTAAGGCTCTACTAGACTTCCCTACAAATACTCTCCCTATGACTTATGCCCCTAGTTTGTCAAATCCCAGACTTGTATTTCAAAGATTTTTTGGTTTCAATGACAATGATATGGTTAATATTGGAAAAGAAGAAGGCGTTGATTTAATTCAATTTATTGAACATTTCGTCGCCCCTCGTCACAACTTGACTAAACATAGTTTTAAAATTTGTGCTTTATGATTTTGTCAATTGTTTACATAGGACATGTAAAGAATACAGAGATTATTCCATGGTTTCCATAGTAGAGCAAATAGAGGGGTGTCAATCACCCGCTCCTTTAGCTTTGGCGGAAACTGTTCTATGCATGAATTGCCTTAGTGGAGACCATAACGAGAATGGCTTTATGGGGAGTCCACTCCTATTAAACGTACGTTTTTTTCCGTTGTAATGCAACACAAGTTAGGAAGTTGCGCGGGCTTGACCAGCGCAATCTTCTCAGATGCACGCGGATGGCGCAACCAACTGATTTTGATGCGCGTGCCTGCTGCTAGTGTAATGTCACAAATTATTTTTCTTCATTTTTTTTTCAGATTTGGCTCATAGAGCATTTGCAAATTATTGAACAGCTACCAAATTTTGAGGCTAACGGAGTGAGAACATATTTGGACCTCGAATTCTCTACAAACACAAGGATGAAGAAGAATGGGCATCATTTTTCTGTCATGGGGTTCCCAACATACGCTCTGTGATTCCTTGGTGGAACATAAGTACTATGGTTGGGAATAGTTTTAATTGTCCCTATATTAGGCTTTTAGGCCTATCTAGTACTACTTACATCTTTCCTTGTAGGGTAATGAGACAATACGGAATGAAACAAGTTATCCCCCCTCAAGATTGTGATGCCCCTAATGATTTAATCTTTAAACCGGAATGGATTCCTCGTTGGATGGAATATTGGTCAAGTCTTCCTAGATAGGTAGTACAAAGTCCTACTGCGAGTATTGTGTTATCCTCCTTCTACAAGCCTTGGAAGAATGCGGCAGACAAGGGTGAACTAAACAGGGCTCGATCACAAAATCAAGCCGCCTCGGCTTGCAATCCACCTAAACCTTTGATGCATTCGGCCACCACTACTCCTCTTAGTGGCCAAAACAAAGGAGTGAGAAGAAAATTAGACTTCTCATCTCCTAAGGCTCGCTCAGAGGAACGAAAGAGAAAGGCTCCTCCTAAACCTGCGCAACAAAGGGTGAGGATTAAAGAACCTTCACCAAATACTCACAAGAAGACCCCAACAATTACTAAAGGAAAAGGAAAACAAGTTGCAAAAACCCCAATTCCTAAATTGAAGAACAATGTTTGGGTTAAAAAGAAGAGTGAAGGGGAAAACTCTAAGGTTGCTGAAACTACTATTGCAATGGAAACTACTCCTCCGTCGACTGTGACAATCTAGAATATAGTGAAACCTTAGAGTGTTACACAATTTCTTATTAGTTTAATTCAAATAGAATGTAATCACTACTTTGGTTTTTTTTTTTTTTTTTTTTTTTTTTTTTTTTTTTTTTTTTATTATTATCTAGTTGAACAATGCCTCTAGTTTTTTTATTTTTTTTTGAATTTTGAATGGAACAAAATAAGCTTTATTATATTTTTTATATGATCGAATCGTAAAGATTGCCTACGTATTCGTATTACGAAATCAGGTGTTTGCGTAGTTCTTTGCAATGTTTGTATTATTATTATTTTTATTTTTTTTATATTCAACCTCTTATGTAGAAATTGAAGGAAAAATTTGTTAAATAATTTAAATAAAAGCTTAATTTTTATTTTTCGAGTATATGTTATTTTCGAGAAACGCCCCTCCTCTTATTGCAAGTGAAAATCGCAATTTTATTCTCGCGCAAAAATTCTAGGTTTGCAGTTCGACATCAGGTGGCGCGCGCAACATCTAAGGTTGCGTGAGCCTGTCGCGCGCAACTGATACCGTTGCGAGTGACATCCGCGCGCAACTATTTTACTTCCGCGCGACACCTGTGCTATGGGCGTTAATTTTTTTTTCGCATTATCACCCCCCCCCCCCCAAAGTGTAAAAAGTTTTTCGTGATGTTCGAAAAAAATTTGAACACTTGAACGGTTTATGTTTTATTTTTAAATTACCCCCCAAAGTGTTATGAACTTTACCGTGTTATTCGGTAAAGTACGTAACACTTAGAATCTTTTAATTGAATGCTAATGAAAATGATTTATTTAATGAATGAACGAGTTTATCCGGATTTCATATGTAATATTTTTTAAGTCGGTCAATATTTATTAATTGGCGAATTTCATCATCCTAATATCCATAAATCTGACAGCTCCTCCTGATAGAATTTCAAATACACGGTAGGGTCCTATCCAGTTAGATTTAAATTTCCCTCTTAGATCGGTTGGTGGACCCCTAACCTGTTTTATTACAAAGTCACCTTCTTTAATATTTCTGGGTCGTACCCTTTTGTAAAAATGTTGCGTAATGCTTCGTTGGTAGACTTGTACATGATGCAAAGCTCTTAATCGTCGTTCATCAAGGAATAAAAGCTCTTCATACCTCGCTCTTACCCGTTCAGCTTCCGATAGCTTACTTTCGAGTACGATGTGTAGGGATGGTATTTCTAGTTCGACTGGTTGAACTGTGTCCATTCCGAAACTAAGGAGTATAGAGTTACTCTTATTGATGTTCGTATGGACGTTCGATAACCCCATAGAGCGAAGTGTAGTTTATTCGGCCAATCTTTATATGTTTCTGCCATTTTCTTTATGATGACTGTTATGTTTTTATTTGCCAATTCTACAGCTCCATTTATTTTAGGTCTATATGGAGATGAGTGATGGTGTTTTACTTTATAACAAGTTAAGAGGATCTCAATTTCAGCTTTGAATTGAGATCCCTGATAACTAATTATATTAGTTCGTGTGGAACTCCATATCTACATAAGATGTTTCTTTCGAGAAACTTTGCGACATTTTTAGATTTGATATTCACGTAAGAAGCAGCCTCAATCCACTTGGTAAAGTAGTCGAATTGCTACTAATACGTACTCGTGCCCTCCTGCTCTTGTTGGAGAATTTTTTCCAATTATGTTAATTCCCTAAGTCGAAAACGGCAAAGGAGAAGTGAGATTTTATAGTTCAGATGGGGATGGTGTTGTAAATTAGCGAACATTTGACACTCTGGACTTTGTTTAACATATTGTATGTAATCATGTTCCATAGTGGACCAATAGTACCCTTGTCGTAAAATTATTTTAGCAAGCATTTTACCATTCATGTGAGGTCCACAAACACCTCTGTGAGTATTCTCCATAAGGCGTGTGGATTCAGGTTGGTCTATACACAATAAGCATTGACTATTAGGCCCCTTTTTGCATAATTAAAAATTTAATTGACCATATTGGGCCGCGAGTGTTCTTAAGGCTTGTTGGTCTTTCGATGAAGTATTTTCAGGATATGTGCCATGGGTAATATATTCGAGGATATGATTATACCAAGGATTGTCTCCTTCGATGTCATTTATTTCCTCTATTGCGTTGCAATATGCTGGTTCTTCTCTTCTATCAACGCATAATGGCATCATATTTAAGTGATAATTTATGGTCGATTGATAATAAATAATAAAATAAAAAGGTTTGGGCCAAAATAATAAATAAAATAAAAAAGGTTTGTGCTGAAATTAAAAATGAATACTACAAGAAAATAACCTTTTCGTAACGATTATTTTAACATTTAGTATCGATTGTAATTGCAACAAAAAGCTTTCCCGACGAATGGTCATTCGATACAATATCCCCCGTTGCCTTAGCCTTTAGTAGTGGTTTTCAATATCGCTGGAGTTGGCCTCAATAATCAATACGAAAAACTACATCCAATCGTGGTGATTATTGTAGCGATTACAATCGCTATAAATGTTTAACTCATTTTCTTCAAAAAAAAAAATATGTGTATGATCTTTACAAGATTCGAACATGCAACCTCAAACTCTTATATTAAATGTTTCACCAATAAGCTATGACATATTTTATGTACTCTTTGTCAAACAATATTTATATATCTAGTGTAGAAAAGGCATTTCGTATCGATTTTTAAGATTTAGTGGCGATTGTAAATGATACGATTTCTCAAAATTACATAAATGTGTAAAAATAGTGTGGATATGTATTATTATGTTTTCCGTATCGATTTTATATGGGAAAACCATGGCTATTGTAAAAATGATACGACATCCTAAGTTATTTCACAAACATACTTGCATATTGTAGCGAATGTACAATCGCTATGAAATAATCGCTACGAAAAGTGATTTTTCTTGTAGTGTCGAACTATGCTTTGACTAAACATCAAGACTGATCCATGGACTATTTAAAAACTGAATACGATTTATAAGCACTCTCGGGATTAAATACTAAACTCGACCAATAATGGCGGTGAAAGATTGTTCATTAACGGGTTTGGTTTCGGGGAGACATTTTTAGGTGTCTACAGGTATGTCCCGCAATTTCCCTATCTATTCCAGACATGTCCTTGTATGACCAAGCGAACACGTCTTCGAATTCTGTAAGCGTCGATTTGAGGATCGATCGCTCGTCCGGATTTAAAGTTAAGCCAATTTTGACTTCCCTATTATTTTCATTGGTTCCTACATTGACTGTTTCAATTTCTTCAATTATAGGGTTCTTTTGTTCTCTTCATTCATTAATTCAACCAATTTATTAATATTATCATCTTCATTAGATTGATTGTTATAGAATATAAAAGATTCACGAGAAGGCATATACTCAGAAATAGAGCTTATATTATTAAATTCAAAAGAGAGTACATCAAGAGAAGAATCCTTTTTGGGATCTTCGTCCTTAGAACTAGAAAATAGAGATTCAGTAATGGCCACAAGGCTCAAATTTTCAGCTTCCTTAAAGTCTAAACTCGTCATCCAATTCTTCAAACATCTTCCCCTCGCCTGTGACCATTTCCAGCTTATCGCCTTTATGATTTGTCCACTTGAAAGATTTCCTCCATCCATGCTCGAAGGTTTCATAAGAAGGGGTGATCAACGAGGTTGGGTCAAAAGCTTCTTCTTAGATTGCATTCTGATTAGTTATGGTAGCAACATGGTTTTGCTCTAGTCCAAATAGCAAGTTGAATGCTTGCCTATCATAGCACCCTAGATCAATTGTTCGTGTCATTAGCAGTTGCAATGCAATCTAGCACAATTCTCAAGGCCTAATCGAATTACACACATGCAAACCTTCATTAATCACTTTAATCTCAACAATCAATGAACACAATTCCCAAATTAATCACAATTAATCAATCATACAAGTTTCACCTAATTCCTAGCCAAACAACTATTCAAGAATCATCATCTATCAACTAACAACTATGGAAATCAAGAATCAACAATATATCTAGAACAACTACACTAATCAAGCATCAAACAGTTAAATTAAACTAAACAAACATTAAATTAAACAAAGTTATAAGGTGAGATAAAGTTAAGAATGCTCATTGATAAATAGGATCCGA
This sequence comes from Chenopodium album, assembly GCF_948465745.1. Classification (NCBI taxonomy): domain Eukaryota; kingdom Viridiplantae; phylum Streptophyta; class Magnoliopsida; order Caryophyllales; family Amaranthaceae; genus Chenopodium; species Chenopodium album. The sequence continues at coordinate 39,969,763 of NC_137838.1, forward strand.
TGAACGAGTGATGGCATGTTGATCGAGGATGTCGTGCTTAACATTTGATGTTATTTGGACTTCTATGTTTTGATTGGTGATGTTCCTCTAATAAGAGGGTGTCTTTTGGGTTTTTATTCCATATTTTGCCAATATCGTGTTGATATTCATAATTATCTTGATACTTTTCTCCTTTTCGTTTAAATTTATCATATATATTGTTATGACTTCATTTATAAGAACAAACAAAATAAATGAGTATCCATTGACTTATAATAATGTTTTAAATTTGAGAATTATCGTTCAAATTTTATTTAATCGTACTGTATTATTAGAAATTAAACTCTTGATTTATTTTCGTTCATTGAAAATTAAATTAGAATTATTTAATAATATACACTTTCCCTTAATTAAAGATTTAAGATGATGGAATAGCGCTTCCAATTTAAGAGCAAAACTATAATATCTAATCAAGTAGGGGTCACTAGATAACTATTATTTAGGTAAATAGTAGATTATGTTAGGTGTTTATTATTTAAAACTTAATCAAGTTGAGTGTTATTTTGGGTTCAGATCATTGTCAGGTTGGGTTGTCAAGTCGGGCCAAATCGATTGTCAGTCAACATCCATTTGGGTTGGTAACAAGTTATGACAGGTTGCAATCGATTTCAGGTTCTAAACAAGTGGAGTACTAATTGGGTTTAGATCATATTCAAGTCGGGTCAAATCGATTTTTGGTTAATATCAAGTTGATTACAGGTTCGGGTTCAGGTCATACAGTATCAGGTCTATTCAGTTACCAATTAATTTCCGGTTTGTTCGGTTCAAGTTCCATGTCACTATTTTCACCTATTCTTCGGGTACGGGTAGGATACAAAATATTGTCGGTTCAGGTCGGTTTTTCTGGTCTGGTCAGATTTTGACAGCTCTAGTGGTAACCATAATCAAGGTTATGGTCAAAATAAAAATAAGGTTAATTGGAACAATCAAGGTAGGGGCAATTTTCAAAACAATGCTCAAAAAGGCCCTCCACCCGGATTTGTTCCGAAGACTCAAGGTGATAATTCCTATTCGCAATCCTTTTCCTGTAGACTAATTTGGAGGAAATCATTGAGAATCAAACAAAGTTGTTGAACACTTACATGGCCGTAAGTGACAAGAAATTCAATGAAATGATGACTCATAATAAGATGCTTGAAAACCAAATTTCTCAACTTGCCAATGCTTTAAACGACCATGCTAGTCCTTATTATTTACCTTCCCAAAGCTTACATCACAAGATACCCGTAATGCTATTATTACAAGGAGTGGTAAGGTTCTTGAGGAGAGTTTTCCTAGGAAGAGTGAAACTAAGGAAGCCCCTAAGGAGGTTTTGGGAGAAGATGAGAGAGATGGTGCATCTTTGAGTGAGGTTGTGATTGAGACACTGTAGGGAATATTTCAAGCGTTAATCCCCTATCTTGAACCCCACTGTGATCATACACTAAAGTACGGTGGCGTCCAAAGGGAAAGAAGATAGAGCAAAAGAGTCGCCAACAATTTTTTTAGGAACTTGTAAACCGTTCACGAGGTGAAGGTTACACCCCTTAACGATCAAAGAGATCGTCAACTCCATAAGGTCTTGAACCAAATAGGGTTCGGGGATGAAGGTACAAATCCAACCTAAAAGAGATTGAACCTGCCCTAAGAATAGGCCTCTACTTTGTTCAGATCGTATTCATGTGCGCTTTCTGACTAACATACAATCATTAGGTTAACCCTAAACCTGTTTATCTATGTTGGTTGAATATAATGCACAAATAAATCTATTATTGGCGATCACTTTAATTATAATCATATTAACCTTAAACAAGATTATTAATTATCTTATTAAGCGTGATTACAAGTACTAATTCCCTTTAAACATGTATAAAAGGCGTGATCAAGCAATAAAAATAAATATCAAGCAACATAATAATAATCAAAATAATAATAATAATTATAACAATAATAAAATCATTATCATAATAATAATCATCATAAAATTATAATCATAAATCATGTTAAAGCATAAAAATAGAAAGATCCTAGGCATGATAGTAACAAGATTAATAACAAACCCTAGCATGTCACTAAGCAACAAAAATCAAAGCTTTAACCCTAACATGATACTAACAATCATAAATATTAGGAAGAACATAAAAGGCATCACAACGATCATATTTAATATTAAAGTTACCCTAGGCATGATACTAGGAATCATAATAACAACCTAAGCATGATCTCTATATCATAACATCAATAAAAACCATTAAAGTACTTACTTTGATGCCTTGTACCTCTTTCTAATAACAAAATACACACGTTAGTAACTTCAAGGAAAATAATAAACAAAACAATTAAATCAAATAATGGATAGAGAGATTTGGGACCAAACCCTCAGAAATTAAACCTTTCACGTCTAGGGCGAAGGCAACTTTGAATATGGCTAGGTGTATCTAGATCTAATGAATGCGGAATTTTGTATGTGAGAGACTAGTTTAGAAAAGAGAGACAGAGATTAAGGAAATCTTTACGAGAATTGGTAATAATAAGAATTGATGAGAATTGATGATTGTCGATGAATGAAAATTGGTCCCCGAAAACGGAGTTTTTATCACGTTATTTATAAAGAAAATCAGCCAAAAAGATAAAATATCAAAACAGAGTTCTGGCGCACATAAAACGATATTAGCGCCAACGTTAGCTATTGGCGCCAGGCGCCAAGCGTAGCGCCAGGCGCTACAGCTGGCGTTTGGCGCTAATTCAGAAATTCACGTGTTTTCTTAAAATTAGATAAAAATTGTCGTATAGGAGGATAAAATCGTATTTTTCCTCAAAAATGCTCTTTGATTTTAATTAAAACTCTGAAAAGTCAACAAAAGTCAATTTATCAATGCTAATTGGATTAGGAATGAAAAGAACTTTCTAGAAGAATCTAGAAGACTAAAATCATTCCTAATTGCATTAGGAATGATAAATCTATATTAGGCCCTCCCCTAGATCATTGGGCCGCACATAAGGCTCAGACCAGGCCCAGTTTAGTAAATTGGCCATAACTTCCTCAATATTCATCGGAATTGGGCTTATAATATATCGTTGGAAAGCTCTTGTCAAGCCCCATCCAAATACACTACTATTGGACCCATATCATGGACCAACCAAACGGGATTGGCTGTTTTTACTAAAATAAGTTTTCAAAAACAGAGAGAAGAGAAAAGAAATTTAAACTATCCGCAACACTAGACTTTCCACACTTTCACTTCATTCGATTATGATTCGACGCGAAAGGTACTCATCACGGGGTTTGGTTTTGGGGAGACACAAATGGGTGTCTACAGACACCTACAGAAGTGAGAGTAGAGAAAGAAATTGTGAAACCTTCCTTATCCACAAATATTCATGAGACATAAGTTGGATGAACAAGTTAGAAGATTTATTAACATGCTCAAGCAACTTCACCTTTCTCTACCATTTACCGAAGTTGTCACCCAAATGCCCAACTATGTAAAATTCCTCAAAGACATTTTGAGTGGGAAATGAACTTCTGATGTTGTGGAGACGGTCAACTTGACCGAGAATTGTTGTGCAATTATAATGAACAAGATGCCACCAAAGTTGAAGGATCTTGGAAACTTCTCTATCCCTTTGTGCCATTAACAAGATGCAAATTGATAAATGCCTTATGTGACTTAGGAGCTAGTGTTAACCTAATGCCATATTCGGTCTATCAAAGACTTGAGTTAGGGGAACTTTTGCCTTCCAACATTACCTTGCAATTAGCCGATAAATCAATCAATTTTCCAAAGGGTAAGGTAGAGGACGCTTCTTTGAGAGTAGGGAAGTTTGTGATTCCAGTGGATTTTGTAGTTCTTAAAATGGATGAAGATTCTACCATTCCTATTATTCTTGGTAGACATTTTCTTACTACCTCGGGTGCCATGATTGATGTCAAGAGTGCAAAAATTTCACTTAAGGTAGGAAATGAGGTCATTGAATTTGACTTGAATGAAAGCATGACTTATTCATGTTCTTCTTTAGATAATTGCATGATGATTGGTTCTCTTTATGATGTTGTGTCTTCTATGCATGAGCACTTGCTCACTTCTAATGATCCTCTTGAGAATGTCTTGTTGAATAAGGATAAGATAGGTACTCCTAGCAAATAAATGGCTTGGTATTAAGATGTGCTAAATGAAGGCATTGAGGATGTTGAAGAGCAAATGTGTTTGAGCATTTCTATCCAATTAGAAGCGTTGCAAGTGGCAACATCGAAGAAAGGTAAAGATGTTTAAATAGTTGAGCTCAAACCTCTTTCATCACACCTTAGGTATGAATTTTTGGGACCCAGTTCCACTTTTCCCGTGATTGTTAGCTCTTCTTTAAGTGTTCACCAAGCTCAAAAGTTGTGTGATGTTTTGAGGAAGCATCAAGGTTCTTTGGGTTATACCATTGATGACCTCAAAGGTATAAGCCCCACTTTATGTACACATCACGTAACTCTTTATGAGGGTGCTTTACCTTCTATTGAGAGACAACGAAAGCTACATCGCCAAATGGGAGAGGTAGTGAAGAAGGAGATCACCAAACTTTTGGATGTGGGAATCATATTCCCCATTTCTAATTCTAGGTGGGTCTCTTCCGTTCACATTGTCTCAAAGAAGGGAGGTATGACTGTCGTCGAGAATGAGAAAGGTGAGCTCATTCCGACGAGGACGGTCACGGGATGGAGGATGTGTATAGACTATAAACGTCGAAACACATTTACAAAGAAATATCATTTCCCCCTTCCTTTTGTTGATCAAATGCTTGAGAGACTAACGAGGCACAAGTTCCATTGTTTTCTTGATGGTTATTCGGGATTTTTCCAAATCCCTATCTACCCGGATGACCAAGAGAAAACAACATTCACTTGTCCATATGGTACATTTGCCTATAAAAGAATGTGGTTCGGCCTTTGCAATGCTCCCACGATATTTCAAAGATGCATGATGAGCATATTTGGGGATATGCTAGAAGAGGAGATGGAGGATGACTTCTCCGTGGGAGGTGTTTCATTTGAGGCATGCCTTGAAAACCTTGAAAAATGTCTTGTAAGGTTTGAGAAGGTGAACTTGGTCTTGAATTGGGAGAATTGTCACTTCATGGTGGAGGAAGGCATAGTCCTTGGCCACAAGATCTCTCACAAGGGGATAAAGGTGGATAAAGCTACAATTGAAGTCATTGAAAAGCTTCCACCTCCGGTGAATGTAAAGGGAGTGAGATCTTTCTTAGGGCATGCCTTGTTTTTTAGAAGATTCATCAAGGATTTCTCGCTCATTGCAAAGCCCCTCAATGATCTTCTTCAAAATTAAAAGATGCCGAATTTGTATTTGATGATAAGTGTTTGGAGGCATTTAATAAGTTGAAGAAAGCTCTAATCTCTACTCTTATTATTTAAGATCCAAGATGGGATTTACCATTTGAGTTGATGTGTTATGCAAGTGATTCGGCAATAGTAGGTGTCTTGGGTCAAAGAGTGGACAAGAAACTTCATGTGATCTATTATATGTCCAAGACTCTAAATGGAGCTCAACGGAATTACACTACAACGGAGAAGGAATTCTTGGCTATAGTTCATGCTTTTGAGAAGTTCCGTTGTTATCTATTGGGTTCCAAGACCATTGTCTTCACGGATCATGCGGCTCTCAAGTATCTTTTTTCCAAGAAAGAGTCCAAGCCAAGGTTTATCCGGTGGGTTCTTGAGCTCCAAACCATTGACATTGAGATAAGGGATAAGAGAGGAGTGGAAAATGATGTGGCGGACCATCTTTCTCGTCTAGAAGATTCTCAAATTCATGATAATGGTTCTCCAATTGAGGATAGGATGCTTGATGACTTCTTGTAGCTATTAAAGCAAAGGAGTTTCCATAGTTTGTCGATTTAGTGAACTTTCTTGCAAGTGGGGAGTTTCCTCAATGCGGTTTATGGTGGCCACATCTCTTTAACGACTCATGGGGCTTTGTAAAGACATGTGACCGATGTCAAAGAGTTGGGAACATCTCCAAGAGAAATGAAATGCCTCAACAACCCATACTCGAGTTGGAGGTGTTTGATGTATGGGTTATTGACTTTATGGGGCCATTTCCCTCATCTTTTGGAAATCAATATATCCTTGTGGCGGTCGACTACGTGTCTAAGTGGGTCGAGGCCATTGCCTCCCCAACTAATGACCACAAGGTGGTTGTGAAGTTGTTTAAGAAGATAATCTTTCAGAGATTTGGGGTACTGAAGGTGTTGACAAGAGACAACGGTTCTCATTTTATTCACCATGCCTTCAAAAAAAATGTTGAGGAATCATGGAGTCCATCAAATATTTAGCCTCCCATATCATCCTCAATCGAGTGAGCAAGTGGAAGTCTCCAATTGTCAAATCACGCTCATCCTTGAAAAGACGGTTGCGAGAAATCGAAAGGATTGGTCGGAAAAGTTGGATGATGCTCTGTGGGCCTATAGGACGGCTTTCAAGACCCCCATAGGTACCACTCCATACCGCCTAGTCTATGGCAAGTCATGACATCTCCCGGTTGAAATTGAACACTGTGCTTTGTGGGCAATCAAGAAGATAAATTTTGACTTGGCAAGTGTGGGGGAGAAAAGGTGGTTGGATCTTCATGAGCTAGAGGAGCTTCGGCTTGATTCTTATGATTGTGCTAGTGTGTACAAAGCTCATTCCAAGTAAACACATGACAAAATCATTGAGAAGAAAGATTTTTGTGTAGGTGACAAAGTTCTTCTCTACAATTCAAAAATGAAGTTGTTTCCCGAAAAGCTCATGTCAAGACGGAGCGGTCCCTATTTGATCAAGAGTGTCTTTCCAAGTGGTGTTGTAGAGGTCTCAATGATGGATTCTTCTTCTTCGTTTAAGGTCAATGGCCATCGTCTCAAGAAGTATTTGATGGTGATTTTGTTGGCCTTGTTCACACATTGCTTCTCCGACAATCACCTTGAATGGGTGGTAATCATCGAGCTAACGACGTTAAACAAAAGCTCTTACGAGAGGCAACCCAAATTCTCAAATTCTTTTCTCTTTTCCTTTCTCTCTTTTATTTTTATTTGTTAGTCTTTGTTTTTACTATTTTTCTTGTTTTTGATTTTTTTTTTTGTAGGTTGCATTCCATCATCAATTATGGATTTAGGGTGATTGATGAGGACAGTACAAGAAGAATTTGTGAAGTAGGGGAGAGGGCACCTCGCACTCATGGAGAGGCCGCGAGGATTCTGTACTTTATAGTGGTAAAAAGAGCAAAATCCGAGCATGAACTTGCAGCGGTTGCTCTGCGGACTCCCCGCGTGCGCGGGTGAAAAGGACAGGTCGCGGCATCCAAGAGAGGGCGCGGCTCAGCAAAGAGGTAAAAAGTGACAAATCCAATCAGTTTCTTATTGCGGTTGCTCCGCAGACGCGGTAGAGTTGGAGAGGGTGCGGCCCATCAGGAGAGGTTGTGGGCCTATATTCAGGTAAAAATAATAAAAACTTGCAGTTTGTAGTCACGGTTGCCCCGGGCTCCCCTCGAGCGCGGGTTTCTTGCCACGGGCGCGGAGATTTCGAGAGAGGGCGCGGGGTTCTGGGTTCATGTTTGAACCGTACCCCTCTCCTTCTCTCTCCTCTCTTATTTCTCTTTACACTCAACTTTTATCCTCTTTCTCTCTCATCCTCCTGTTAAACCCTAACCCCCAACCCATCAATTTCACATCATTTTCCTTAATTTCACTACAATTTTCATCAAAATCTTTAACTTTTCTCTATTTTCGTCAAATTTGGATCATCTTTCTCATAATTTTTCGAGAAAAATCGCTTTCTTGAAGTACCTTCAAGCTTTATTCGTGCTTTGTCCGTTTTTGGTGTTCTTATGCTTCATTTGTGTCTACAACTTTGGTATAATCCTAATCCTTGCTCTATTTTTGTCAATTTTTATTGATTTTGTGAATTGATTTTGATTTACCTTGGTTAAGTATGAATATGATTATTATGGTTAATTGTATGGTGATTTTGAAATTGTTTTGAGTGATTTGGGCTTATTTTTTATATTGATTGTTTATTGTTTTGGTTTTTGTTTGTATTTTTGTTGTTGTCTTGTTTGAAACAGGTACTTTGTAGTGTTGGGTGGTGTTGTGAAGTTGTGTGAAGTGTTGGTGGTAGTATTGGTGTTGAGTAGTTTTTGGTGTGAATTACTTTGAGTTATTGGTGTTATTTAATTTGGTGATTATGGATTTGTTAAGAAAGAGCAAGAGTAGCAAGAAGCGTTCTCACCAATCTCCCGGTCAATCTTCTCAAGGCCAATACTCCCATGGTCAATCTTCCCATAACCAACCTCCTCCCAACCCCACTCCTCGAGATAATACCCCACCTCCTCCTCTACCCCCTGTCAAATTTTATAACCGGTCTAAACAAGCTCCAATAAACAACAAAATGAAAACCTGAAAGTTTAGCCCTACCCGAAATTATCATCATGACGACATGGTCAAGTTAGGAATTGATTCCGATCTTGACATCCATCTCCGCAGCCTCCATTTGAATTTGTTTGTTAAAACTTCTCCTAGAACATATTTAGAACCCACCATTGAGTTTTTCTCTACATTTAAATACAATAGGGTGGGGGATACTGATTTTCTCATCTCTTTCCAATTGTTCAATGTCAAGCATACATTAACCCTCCAAGAATTCAATGAAGCCCTTGGTTTCAATCCTCATGCCGATATTTTTGAGCCAATCCTTTCCAACCCGGCTTCTTATAATGAGGTTTCTTGGTGGAGAACCATTGCTAATAAGAGAACGTTTGACTCCAAGAATTCGATTGCTAGTGAAATTATTCACCTGGCCCTTAGGATTCTTCATAGAGTTCTTGGTTATGCTGTTTTTAACAAGCAAGACCTTGGAAAACTTTCAAGGGAAGAAATTATGGTTCTTTGGACGGCCACAAAGTCAGATTTTGGGCTTAGGGTGAATTTTGGGTACATTTTTATGGAGTGTTGCAGGGCAATAATTAATGGGACCAAAACCGGAGAGATTCATTGTGGAGGAATGGTTACGAAGTTAGTTACTCATTTCAAACAAGAGGGGTTCTTGAGGTCTTGCACTCCGGTTAGAGGGAGTGAAGACGTGTTACTAGATTTGAAGCAACTTAACAACTTATGCTTCATCACTAGTACGAGGAACGCCAATGTATATTCTTGGTTAGTGCAAAATAAGCACTATTGCTTGCTTCCAAACCTGGCCGCAACTTCTATTAGTAGGGAGGATAGGAATGTTTGGATTATCCCTAAGGATAGGGGGCAAGTGGTAGTTGATATGGAGGAAGATGAGGATGTGAATGAGGAGGATGATGATGGTGATAATGGTGGTGGAGAGGAAGAAGCACAACAACAACAACAACAACAACAACAACAACAACAACAACAACAACAACAACAATAACAATAAGAACAACAACAACAATTTATTCAACAACGACGAGGAAGAAGACAACATCGACAACAACATGACTACCAACAAGATCCCTATCTTCGGGAGATGACGGCCATGCGAGAGCAAATAGAGCACATGCAATTAAGCATGCAAGGTATGTATGCCGGAAACCAAAACTTAGCTTTTCAAACTAGCGCCTTCTACGATGCTAGTGTACTTAGGGGGAGGTCACTCCTCCGGTTAACTACCCGTATGTGGCGGCCCAACTAGGGCCCGTGCCATCTTGGGGTGGTGACAACCTCCCTACGTACCCTTATTGGCAAGGGGTCTCAAACCCTGATGAGCCTAGGCGCGATTTCCCCGACGAGTCCGGTCATTATGACTACCGGGTTTCGGGGGGGAGTGACTATAGGGGTGATCCCAACTACCCCTATGTTCACCCTACTCACCCCGAGCTTTGCGTTCAACCCGAGCCATATGACCAGTTGACCGCATCCCAACTTGACCTTTTCAAAGGTCATTATGGGTGGCCACCCAGTTATACCGGTGGTTGGGATCCCTAAGGCCCCCCATCGGCCTTCTCTTATGATAGGGATGCGGGTGATGGTGGTGCCGGCCCTACTGGCCATTAGTCCCCCTTGGGTTGTTTATTTCCCCTTTTTGTTACCTCCCCTATAGTTTCCCTTGCTTGTATGCATCGCGGTCGATGCATTTATTTTGTGAGGGGGTGTCGAAAAGGGTGTTTTAGGGTAGGTTTATGGGGAGGCACCTTGGACTTTATGGGGATATGTTTGAAAAGGTTTTGGTGGGTTTTCTTGCTTTGCTTTTGGTAGTCTAGTTGGTATGTTTGTTATGTTGTCTTGATTTTGATGATGATGTTTTGGGATTTTCAACAATGATGATGATGATGGTTTTTCTAGGTTTTTGTACATAGTTTTCTAATAAGTTTTCTTTTGTTTCCTTTTTTTTGGAAGTTACTAACAATTTTCTTTGTATATAGTTCTTTATTTCTCACCTTGCTCTATTGCTTATGCTTTGGATTTCGACGATTCGTAAAGGTGCTCTTTCGCCTTGTTTTATGTAGCATAGCTTTGGCGCCGGTGAGATCTTTCTATTTCTCTTCTTTTTCTTTTCCTGGTTACTTAGTCTAGGATTAGTTCTAGGATAAGTTGAATGGTTTGAGGTTGTTTGCTTTTTAACACCTTAGTGTGTTTGGGAACATTGGCATTGTGGTCGAATGTTCACTTGTTTGTTGATTGGGATTTATGTGTGTTAGCATTACTTCCTTGTTGCTTTCCACTTCTCCTTTACTTTTCTATTTTTCATTTCATTTCCCTTTCTTCTTTTTCTTTTTCTTTTGGTTTTCTTCTTCCTACTTGTTCTCCTTTTCTCTTTTTCTTATTCTTTTCTTTTTATCCCTTGCTCTCTTTATTTTGATCTTTAGTCCTTTTCTTTCATTTGGAAAAAAATAATAAAAAATAAAACATTGCATTTTTGAGGCTATACTTTTCTTTTTGCTTGTTTAGCTCTTATCTTTAGACATTCTACAATTCGGAATTTTGCCTTTGAATGTTTTCTTTCCTATGTTTTATCGGTGTGCATGCTTTGAGAGTATTCACGGTTGACTCTACGATAGGGTATGCTAAGGTAACGGTTAGACCTTTTTGGGCCTTGAAGCCGGATTCTTTTGGTTTGTGGTAAGACGGAGTTGCTTCCTTTGATGGATTTGACACCTTTAGTAAGTTTTTGCTACAACCGTGTGAGGATTTTTCTTTTTCAAGCCTTCATCATATTTTGATTGAGCAGCGTGGATCCTTGACCTTTGCATACATAATCTTGAATCTTGACTCATAATTCTCAAACACGAGACCGAACCAACTACGAAGGACAAAGGCGACTTTTTGGGGTGGTAATTTTTTATTCATTTCTAGGATTTTCTTCTTTCTTTTTAGTTCTTTGGGTTTACATTTGCCTTCTTGCTAACCATTTGAGCCTTTCCCCTTCTTTTAAAGCCACATCTTTAGAACTTTGAGCCTTTTGTTTCTTTTTGTTCCATTTTTGGTTTTTGTGAAGCAAATGGTCATGCTTTTGGAGTTTGTGGTCTAAAAGGTTGGATATTGGTTTTATTTGTAAGCAAGCTCGTCTTTTGTATATATTGTTAATAATGGCAAGCGAATAAATGAAAAAGTCGTCCAAAATTTAAAAAGGCAAGGACATAATAAATGCAAAATGGAAAAAGTCGTCCAAAGTTAAAGAGGCGAGGACATTACTTTGAAAAAATAACAATTACAATAAAAAAAAAGTGAAAACGAGAAAATTAAAAAATATTTTGATGTGATTCTTTTCCCTTGTCAAGCATTGAGGACAATGCTTCCTTTTAGCTTGGGGGAGAAGCGTTTACGCTTTTTGTATATATGCTTGTGGATATAGCTTTGAATAAGCTTGGGGGTGTTAGTTTGTTTTTGTTTGGTGACTACTAGATTGTAATTCTAAGAAAGGGCGCGTTCTTTGCTTCACTATTAGGAATAACACCAAATTCTAAATTTTAGGCCTACCCCTAACCTTTTTCCCTTACGTTACAACCTTTGGGAAAGTTATTTCGACCTAGTGGTTGAGTCATATACCGAGGGATGGCATTATGAGTTAAAGCCTAAGGAAAAGGGATGAAAGGTCAAGATGTCGAGACCCCTCAAATTTTATTCTTTTCCGGTTCCTTCAAGGAACCATAGAGACGCTTACTAAGGGAAGATTTGAAGCCATTGGGAGAACGCGGTTAGATTGGTTGGGATGAAAGTGGATTGCGCCTCATTAGTTCTCTATGCTTAGCATACCTTGTGTTTCAATCAACCGTGAATATCTTGAAGCATGCATACCCCTATCATATAGAAAAATGTTCATTCACTTGCATTTGACCGTTTATGAAGGTCCTTATTAAGGGCTATTTGTTTGAATTTTTTATTTACCTTCTTTTCTTTTAAATGATTTTGCCTCGTTTTATTTCAAAGAGTTGGTTTAAGCTCTTAGAAAACCTTTATGTTGTAGCTAAAAATAACCGTGATTTCTACGAAAGTGAGTCTTAGTGTATATTCTTTTTCTCTCTTTTTCCTTTCTCTTTTCTAAATAAACCCTTCTTATTTCTTTTTAGCTTTTGTTTTGCTCGGAACGAGCAAAAGTCTAGCTTGGGGGAATTTTATGAGTGTCATTTATCGCACTCATAGGGTAGTCTTTTAGGATGTTTTCACCCTATTTTCATAACTTTCTTTTATCATTTTGGTCTTTTCTCCTTTAGTTTCTCTATTTCTTCTTTCTTCGTGTTTTACTTTCCTTTCTGTGGTTTTCTTCGTGTTTCCCTTTTATTTGGCTCTTTTTCTCTTCTATTTTCTCTCTTTGTTTACTTTTGTAGGTGCTTAAGGAGTTTTCTTTGCAAAGGGATCAAGAAGAGAAAAAATGGCTAAGCAAAGAAGAAGCAACCTCCTTGGAGAAGGCTTAGAGAGGGACGGAGAGGGCACACAGCCTTTTCCAAAAGCCGCGGGTGCGGGTCTTGAAGGTCGCGGGCTCGGAAAAGTGCAAGAAAATTGAGGTTTTGGAGAGACCGCTCCTACTGGAGAGACCGCGGGCCCCTAATTTCACTTTGGAGCAGAGCATTTGCCGCGCCCTTAGCCGCGTGGGTGTTTCCCAGATTGCCCGCGGAGTTAGTTATGGGTTCCATACCCATTTTTCCGCGCCCGCGGGATATTCTTGGAGAGGGCTCGGCCGATCAAATTTTCTTCTTTGTCTATAAATACTCTTGTAATTCCTTTTCAAAGCAAACTTTTAGATAATTTTTCATTTGCTTTGTTTTTAGAGAGATAAACTAGAGAGAAGTTAAAGAGAAAGTGGAGATAGAAATTCTTGGATTTTGATTTGTATTACAACATTGCTTCAATCAAGTTTGGATTTCTTCTTCATATCAATGAAAGTTTGTGAGATTTATTTCCTGTGAATTTACTTTTATTGCAATTTCCTTTAATGCTTGAATGTTTGATTTGAATTTTGATTTAGGTTTGAGAATTTGTTGATTGATTGATTTTCCTTTTGATTAAGCTTGAAATGAATTTGATTGTGATTGAATTTGTTTTGTCTTTCAATTTTACCATGATTAGTGAGTAGATTAGTTGCTAGGGAGAAGGTGAAGCATGCTTGATTGATGATTTTTACTAGTTGATGATCATTGATTGATTGAATTGTTGAAATTAAATTGGTTGGCATAATTGTGCATGTGATTAATTAGACTAGAAGTGATCAACCTATAAGATTAATCTAGATTGCATTGCAAATTTCAATGACATGAACCCTTGATTTGAGAATTGCTTTAATTGATTGAATTTGATTGTGATTTTCCTTGTTAGCCATTCATAGTGAACCCTAGCTTAGTTTATAGGAGATAGCTTTTGGATTCCTTTGATTGCAACTATTGTTTGTCCCTTTTAATGTTTGAATCAATTGAGTGATCTATCAATTAGCATAATCATTGAGCTTGCGTGTGGAACCTGTATCCCTAGTGTTTAGCTTATTGAATTTCTCGATTTATCAAGCTTCTTGATACTTTAGTTACTGTAGGCGTCGTTTGAAGTGCGCCTACGTTAAAGAATGTGGTGAATATGCTTGGCACTCTTAGAAAGTGGGAATTGACATATACGAATAGGGATATAGCAAAGTAGGGAGCCGCCAACAAGTTTTTAAGGAACTTGTAAACCGTTCATGGATCATAAAAGGCAACCACGGATAAAGGGACAACGAAAGGCAACAACGATTGACCCGTGAAGGTTACACCCCATTCATAATCCATGAGATTACTAACTCCATATGGTTCGGAACCACGAAAGGAGGATCGAGGATGATGGTACGAATGAGTCATGGAGTCACATTCGCCTGTATTGGCCTCTCCTCGATTCTTATAGTGAAAAGCATTTCTGGGATATCAAAGGCATACAAACAAAATATTCAATTTTTGCTCCAAATTATTATTAAGCTAAATTGGTTGAATATTAATGCAACATATAATTCTAAAATATTAGTGATCATTTTAATTAATAACAAGATTAAAAAGGAACCTAAATCAGTCGTCCAAATTATCTTATTAGGCGTGATTTTCAAATACATATTCCCTTTAACATGCAATATGGTGATCATAAAATATAATAAAATAAACATTAATATTGGAAGCAATTCAAAAATAAATTGTTAATCAAATCAAATATAAAATGACCTAATCATGATACTAGCAATATTAAAATAAAATAAGTAATTAAATTAATTAATTACTCACATTCCACACGTTCCTTAAAATTGCTACATCATGAATAAATTATTAGTAACTTCAATTAAAATATAAATTAAATGAAAATTAAATTAAATTAAATAAAAAAGTAGAGTTAATTTGGTCCAAACCCTCAGTTATTTATACCTTTCACACCTTGGTTTAAAAACGGAACCTCGGGTGTCGTATGGACTCCTTGGAGTGCTTAAGGGAATAATGGTGTAATTAGGAATATATGTTTAAGGCTTAGAATATGAGAGAGAGAACAGAATGATTTTTGGTGTAAAAGAGAGGAATATAGAATGATTTTATGCCCCAAACTGCCGAAATGAGGGTCTTATTTATAGGGAAAATGAGTAGAGAGAACACACGGAACCCTAAAAAGATAAAACCCTAAAAATTAACAGTGCGACACGACAGAGAACACCGTGACACGGTGCCACGCACCTACAGAAGGGAAAAATCTCGTGACTGATTGGTATCATACATGGCACCCATTTGATGACCATTCAAGTTGTTTTTACCTTCTTTTCATAGCTTTCTTGCTCAATAAATGTTTATTTTTATGCTTTTGCTCTTTGTTTTACCTTTTACTCTCTTATTTTGTGGTTTTGTGCATTTTGATGGTTTTTATAGTCTTTTCTCCTTTATTTGCTTTCTTTTCGTGGTTGTAGGTATTGTAAGAGGTTCAGGTCTTAATGTGGATGGATTACTAAGGTGGAAGATGCTTTTGGAGCGAGCTCATGGCATTTGGAAAGCTCAAGATGCAAGAAAGTGGATTCTCTAAGTTCTAGCTCTTGCGCTCTCAAGCCGTGCTCTCATGAAGATGGGGTGTTGAACTCACAATAAAGTGCTTTTAGGACTTCCTCTCTTAGTGTTCATCATCGTCATAATCGTGCGACCTTATCGAACAGACGAAGCCACGAAAATATCAAAGAAACACATAAAGACGCGGACGCGCAAAGCACGGGCGCAGGCGAGCCACCTACTAACGCGGGCGCGCCTTCTTGGGTATTTGCTTGCTCGGTTTTTGTTTTCGCGCCCTCTATAAATATCATTGTAACCCGATTTTTGGGAAAAGTTTAGAAGATGTATTATTCAAGTTTTTTATAATATTCTTAGCTTAATTGAGAGCTTCTCTCTCTAGTTTTAGGGTTAGTTTAGGAGTAGATTTTAGAGAGAGAAAGTGAGGAATTTCGATGGTGATTGAGAGATTGAAGATTCAATGGTTACAATTGTGTTGAAGATCTTCTCTATTATCAATGAGCATTCTTAACTCTATCTCATTTTATTGCTTTGCTTGATTTCATATTTGTTGGTTTGATTTTGATGTTTGATTGTTGATTAGTGTAGTTGTTCTTCATATATTGTTGATTCTTGATTTCTTTAGTTGTTAGTTGATTAAATGATGATGTTAGAGTAGTTGTTTGCTAGGAATTGGGTGAAACTTGTATGATTGATTTATGGTGCTTAATTTGGGGATTGTGTTGATTAATTGTTGAGATTAAAGTGATTAATGGAAGTTTTCATGTGTGTAATTCGATTAGGCCTTGAGAATTATGCTAGATTGCATTATAGTTTCTAATGATACGGACCATTAATTTAGGAATTGCAATTTTTGATTGAGCTTGATTAGTGATGCTCCTAGTTAGAGTCTCTCGTAGTTGGCGCTAGTTTGACCTCTAGGAGATAGCTTGTTGACTCTTTTGATTGAGCTTGCCATTAGTCTTCACAACCATTGATTTGCATATTGTTCCCGAGTTGCTACAAATGTCATGATTACTTGTTAATCCCCGTTCCTAGTGCTTTATTTGTTTGGTTTCTTTGTTTGTTAGTTGTTAGTATTCTCTCTTTATTTTTGTCTTTAATCTAGCTCAGGCACATAATTGATAGCGCTTGAACATTACCGTTCCTTTGGGTTCGATCCTTGACTTGCCTCTATACTTGTATATAGGTTTTTTAAGTGTTTATAAATTTAGTTTGATTGAGGGAGGATTAGTTTCAACGACCTAGTTCCACCCCTCGTCAAAATGGCGCCGTTGCCGGGGAACGGTGTCTATGTTTGAGTGTTTTGTATTGCTTGAGTCTAGGTCTTTGTATATACTTTTCTTTGATTTGATTTCTGTTTGCTTTGTATAAAAATGGAATGTTTATCTTTTCCTCAATATAACAATGAGCCTTTTGTGAATATTTCCATAGACTTGAGGGATTTCTTGACTATCATTGTTGTAGTCTTTGGGAGGCTTGTGTGATTTGTTATTTTGGTTTGAATGAACAAACTAGGAATGAAGCTGAATGCATGCATAATGGTAGATTTAGAGCATTGTCAATTGATGATGCTTAGGATTTTTATGTTTGGTTTGCTAGGGATATATATAACAGGGATTATCATGTTTCTAATTTTGATGTGCAATGTGTTAATTCTTCTAATGTTAGCATGATTTCTCATGATTTGTCACATGATCCCATTAGTGAACCTAGAACAAATGCTTTCAATTTTAGTCCCTCTTTTATTCATGATAATGAGGTGCATGCTCAAGTTGACAAATCTCATATGTTTGATTGTGCCCCCACTCCCCAATGTGATGTATATGCTCATGATTTCAATGTTGATTCTTCAAATCTTGGTTCTACTTCTTCTTCTCTTGTTGAGCCTCAATCTTCTACACCTTTTGAATCTCTTATTGCTACTTTGGATGCTTAAATTAGGAATATTAAGCTTAGTGATGATCTTGGGCCTAAAAAGGAGTCAATTCTTAATTCTTTGAGAAGTCAATTAGAGGTAATAAAAAAGAGTATGGAGCATCTTGAGGAGGGAAGAAAGAGAGGTAAAGAGCTAGAAAGCCAATTGTCATCCTTAATGCTTGTTCGTGAAAAATCTCTATCCAATGTGTGTGTTGAGGGTGATGATGATAATTTTGAGCAACCAAGAGAGTGTGAGGATCCCATATATGAGCATATGAGTGATGGTGAAGGAGTTGAGAATGAAGAGAGAGTTGAATTTGAAAATCCTAACCCTCATTCCCATCTTGATGAGCCTCAAGTGTATGTTTGTGAGCCTTCAATATATGAATACATTGACTCTTCCAAGGTAATGTCCCATTTGTTTTGTAAGAGTCATATGAAGATTTATATATTCTTGGATGAGTTCATCGAGAAAGCTTATTGGGATTTAGATGAGTTTACGATGACTCTACCTCCACTCATGCACAGTTTTGAGGACTTAGGTTTTGAGATAGTTTAAGGAAAGGTTGTTTATTGTGGTGCAAAGGAGTATGAGGTCGATTCCCTTGGAGTTTTTAAGCTCGAGGGAGGCGTAGATTGTGAGAGTTCTTCATTTGAGGACTCTATAATTGATTTTCATGCCCTCGTTGGTGATGTCAGACCTTGTGTTGAGGGAGTTGCTACCCCTTTTCCCATTTCTCATACCCCTTTTTCTCAAAGGTTTGACAACATCCCTTCTTGCCCTATTTTTCTCCCTTCTTATCTCAAAAAGCCTATGTGACACCCCAATAATTCTCTGTTTAAACCTGTGAGTACCCTGAACAAAATTCAAGAGAATTACTGGCGTGCTACCGCCACGTGTTCAAACGTAACGACTTTATCAAAAAATAGCAGCGGAAAAACTAACTCCATTATAAATAAGTTTTCAAAACCAGTAACCAGAACAAAATTAAATCTTACAACTTGGAACCATTAAGGCCCTTATTCAAAACCCCACAAAAGTAGTAAATAAATAAAACCAGAGTTTAAATAATTTCAAACTTATGAAAATAAATAAATTGCGAATAATAACCAACTCTCCACTCAGAATCCCATAACCCTGATGCAAATGTTGCGTCTGTAAGAACCTGTGGTTAATCTGCTCCCCAATATTACAAGTGTAAAAATTGGATCGTCACAGGGTCATTGAAAGGCAAAGGCCATGACCAAAGAAAGATGCACACAAAGCACACAATCAGCAAAGCTGAGTACATACAAGCTGCGAAATAAAATAAGAATTCTCTAACATGCTACTAATAATCAAACATCATGCATCATTAAATTATAGACTCAACACACGACTCATCTATCAATTTTATTAAGACTTCACTAGTTGGTAGTAGCTAACTCATTTATTTATTCATTGGATTACGCAATAGACAAGGTTGTCCAACCCATGCTCCATATGGAACATTAAGAAAAGAAAAACCCCATGCCTCCTTTCGGAAACATCAATAAACATCCAACGACCACGGGCGCGACTCCATGACCGTAGTTATTTTTAAAAAATATTTGAAATAAGAGACTCGTAGATCAGACGACCTCGAGAAAAGTACACAGCTAATACCCCGTGTACCACAACCCCTGATTGTCATTACTCCAGAAGTGCACCACTCCAGAGTTTTGTTGCTCATCCATCTTGCACTATACGTGATTTACAGGTTTAGACTTGGTGATGACTCATATGCAAACAATACAATCAATCCAATATCAATTCAATCACCTTGAGTGCATAAGGCACCCCAAAACCTTAACCTAGTCTTATAAGACTTGAATTCTTCCTTTACTCATCCTCTTTGCATAATCATGAATGAGTAATAAATTAATCTTTACACCAATCACATACCTTTGCCTCTAAGTGCACCTTGCATAATTAGAGAACAAATAATACTTGCAATATAAAATAGTGCACATCATATGAAATTCACAATGTATAACCAAATAATTTAACCCAGTCATTCCTATGCATGATACTAAGTTCTCGATCCGTCCTTAAACATGCAACTACAAGCAAGGTTTCGTAACTTGTACATACCTTGTGTAAACAATTCGGTTGGCCACTTAAAAACAAAAATCACCTTCTATAAACTCCTCTCCAAAACCAAACAATAACATCTCAATCAATACCCAATCAATCAAATTTACAGCAATACTAACTTACTTTAAAACTTTAAAAATCCAAATCAAACAACACTTTTAAAACCTTCCCTTTAGTTAAAATTAAAGGCTTATATATAGTTCTTTAAATTTTCTTCATAAAAACCTTAAAATACACTCTTATAAATGAAATTACAGCAAGTTCAAAGTTTAATAAAAATCTGAAAATTATTTTAAAACCCCTAATAATCTCTCTTTTTAATGGGTGTCATTAAACCCTCTTTATAAAACATCAAAAGTAGTAATTAGAAACTATTTCCAACACTTAGAACTTCAATAAAAACATATATTTATGCTTAATTAACTTTAAACATAATTAATTTTATTAATCAAGCTCAAGGATAATATTTTAAGTATAAAAAAAACATCGTTTAAATCAAAAACTGCCCGAAAATCATATTTAGAGGCTGAATTTGGCCACGAGAGGGTGGTACTCACTACAAAAGGTAGTGAGTCTTTCTTAAAACGTTGTTTCCACATGGAAAACACTATTTTTTTGTCAAAATCGGATGAGTTCAGAACCTGATCGGGATTAATATTAACGAACGGAAATCTGAAAATTAAAACATGAATTTACGTGTTCAAAATAATCTGGAATTAAGTTAAACTAATCATTAGTTATAATCACCAAAATTTTAAAACATCATTACTATAAAATCCCTAAATCAATTGTTCATAAAAACCCTAAAATCATGATTTTCAATAATTAAAAACCCTAGGTTATAACATTTACAAAATCTAAAAATTATGACATTTATAAAATCTAAAATTATAAAGTTTAATCATAAAAAATACAATTTGATACTAATTAAATTAATTTCAAACAATAAAATCAAAACCCATAAACCAATAATTATAATTACACAAATTAATAAAACAAAGCAAAAAGAAAATAAGACTTACCTTTTTGTGTGGGAAAATTTTGGGAATTCATGGGGTATATATAGGAGAGAATTATAGGGTAAATAGGAAGATTGGGCCTCATAAAAATAATGGGTCAATTAATTAAACAAATGGGTTAGGCTTATTTGATTGGACAAAAATTGTAGAATAAAGGTGCATAAAATAATTTGTTCAAATAATTTTCGACCAAGATTAATAATTTGAAACTTTTGAAATTAAATTCCGAAAAATAACAAATAAATATTATAAATAAAATAAAATTTCATTTATAAAATATTTTAAAAATACGGGGGATTACAATCTACCCCTCTTAAAAGAAGTTTCGCCCTCGAAACTTAACTTGAAAACCATAAATTTTCCAAAACTATTCAAACTTTCGTGTTTTGTATTGCTGTAAATTGCTTGATCCTCAACATGCACACTCAACAAACTGAACTTTATGCTTAATAAACTCATACTTGGCCAATGTTTACATACTTTAATTGCATGTAAATATAATAATAGTGCATATTAATAAGCAAAATCATGCAAACTCAAGCAATAAATAGCATAATTGAGGTAAAAAGCGTGAAATTACATCGCATTCTACCCCCCGTAAAAGAAAAGAGTTACGCCCCCGTAACTCACCTTAATGAATAACATCACCAAGCATTTCATTATAATTTCGTAGGTCGTAGATCTCCTCTCAATCATCTCCCAACCCTCCACGAAACAGTCGTAGTTCAACTCATAACTCACACTTTAATACTTATTTACTAGATCATCAAGTTCTCTCTTTTAATTTCCCAATTAAACTTACTCAATTCCTTCAGATCATAAGCTTATTCTCAAAAATTCCCAAGTAATAACCTTTTACAAAAAAAAAAAAAAAAAAAAAACAAGAAAGTCATAACTCAATTCTCAATTCAATATTTCATTATTACAACATGTTTCATCCATTCTTCAAGTAAAATAAACTCTCATTGGGTGTAAGGTTTGGAGGTTAGTCAAATTAAAGAAAGAAATATCCTATTAATAACCCCCCAAACAATAAATAGCATCATTAAATAACCATAAATCAAACTCATGTAATTACATGCTTCACATACCCCATAATGATCAATCATAGATATTACATTGCACAAATCATCCCATATACCACATATATATATAATTTAAATCTCTTGCATAAATCACTTCATTCAACATTAACTAACACAAAAATTGAATACAATGCACATAAAAAAGAATTCATCAACTTATATGCCCATCCTAAGACTACCCAAAACTCACTGATAAAATGACACATATAGCACCCAAGTTAAAAGAGTATAATGAATAATCAAATTAATTTTATATTAAAATATTTATATAACACACTAATTTAATTATATGTATAAATACATACTTATTATTGTAAATAAATGCTAAATTAATTAATTTTAAATAAAATAATTTTCCAAAACAACAGTTTAAATTTAAATCAAGTACTTAAATCCAATATCGTTAGATTTTAAAAAAAAACAATAGGCGCCCAAAAACTTTAAATTGACTTTAGTGGTAATTAAATCGAACCTAAGCTCCCAGATACCACTTTGTAACACCCCAATAATTCTCTGTTTAAACCTGTGAGTACCCTGAACAAAATTCAAGAGAATTACTAGCGTGCTACCGCCACGTGTTCAAACGTTAAGGCTTTATCAGAAAATAGCAGCGGAAAATCTAACTCAATTATAAATAAGTTTCAAAACCAGTAACCAAAACCAAATTAAATCTTACAACTTGGAACCATTAAGGCCCTTATTCAAAACCCCGCAAAAGTAGTAAATAAATAAAACCAGAGTTTAAATAAGTTCAAACTTATGAAAAGAAATAAATTGCAAATAATAACCAACTCTCCACTCAAAATCCCACAACCCTGATGCAAATGTTGCGTGTGTAAGAACATGTGGTTAATCTGCTCCCAAATATTACAAGTGTAAAAATTGGATCGTCACAGGGTTATTAAAGGCGAAGGCCATGACCAAAGAAAGACGCACACAAAGCACGCAATCAGCAAAGCTGAGTACATACAAGCTGCGAAATAAAATAAGAATTCCATAACATGCTACTAATAATCAAACATCATGCATCATTAAATTATAGACTCAACACACGACACATCTATCAATTTATTTAAGACTTCACTAGTTGGTAGTAGCTAACTCATTTAATTATTCATTGGATTACGCAATAGACAAGGTTGTCCAACCCGTGCTCCATATGGAACATCAATCAAAGAAAAACCCCATGCCTCTTTTCGGAAACATCAATAAACATACAACGACCACGGGCACGACTCCGTGACCGTAGTTAGTATGAGATTTCACCTAACTCCTAGTTTTGAAAAATATTTGAAATAAAAGACTTGTAGATCAGATGGCCTCGAGAAAAGTACACGGCTAATACCCCGTGTACCCCAACCCCTGATTGTTAATACTCCAGAAGTGCACCACTCTAGAGTTTTGTTGCTTATCCATCTTGCACTTTACGTGATTTACAGGTTTAGACTTGGGGATGACTCATATGCAAACAATACAATCAATCCAATATCAATTCAATCAAGTAAAACAACTTTCCAATTTCAATTCTTGATTTATTAGTGACAAGCAACATTTATTATTTATTCCTTTAACTACCTCGGTGTATAAACACCTTGAGTGCATAAGGCACCCCAAAACCTTAACCTCGTCTTATAAGACTTGAATTCTTCCTTTACTCATCCTCTTTGCATAATTATGAATGAGTAATAAATTAATCTTTACACCAATCACATACCTTTGACTCTAAGTGCACCTTGCATAATTAGAGCACAAATAATACTTGCAATATAAAATAGTGCAAATCATATGAAATTCACAATGTATGACCAAACAATTTAACCCAGTCAGTCCTATGCATGATACTAAGTTCTCGATCCATCCTTAAACAGGCACCTACAAGCAAGGTTTCGTAACTTATACGTACCTTGTGTAAACAATTCGGTTGGCCACTTAAAAACTAGAAATCACCTTCAATAAACTCCTCTCCTAAACCAAACAATAACATCTCATTCAATACCCAATCAATCAAATTTACAGCAATACTAACTTACTTTAAAACTTTCAAAATCCAAATCAAACAACACTTTTAAAACCTTCCCTTTAGTTAAAATTAAAGGCTTATATATAGTTCTTTAAATTTTCTTCATAAAAACCTTAAAATACACTCTTATACATGAAATTACAGAAAGTTCAAAATCTAATAAAAATCTAAAAATTATTTTAAAACCCCTAATAATCTCCCTTTTTAATGGGTGATTAAACCCTCTTTATAAAACATCAAAAGTAGTACTTAGAAACTATTTCCAACAATTAATACTTCAATAAAAACATATATTTATGCTTAATTAACTTTAAACATAATTATTTTAATTAATCAAGCTCAAGGATAATATTTTAAGTATATAAAAAAACTTCATTTAAATCAAAAACAGCCCGAAAATCATATTTAGTGGCTGAATTTAGCCACGAGAGGGTAGTGCTTACTACAAAATTTAGTAAGTCTTTCTTAAAACGTTGTTTCCACATGGAAAACACTATTTTTTTTGTAAAAATCTGATGAGTTCATAACCAGATCGGGATTAAAACGGGATTAATATTAACGAACGAAAATCTTGAAAATAAAAACACGAATTTACGTGTTCAAAATAATCTGGAATTGAGTTAAAATAATCATTAGTTATAATCACTAAAATTTTAAAACATCATTACTATAAAGCCCTAAATCAATTGTTCGTAAAAATCCTAAAATCATGATTTTCAATAATTAAAAACCCTAGTTCATAAAATTTACAAAATCTGAAAATTATGACATTTATAAAATCTGAAATTATAAATTTTAATCATCAAAAATAAAATTTGATACTAATTAAATTAATTTCAACCCATAAAATCAATAATTATAATTACACAAATTAAAAAAATAAAAGAAAATAAGACTAACCTTTTTGTGTGGGAAAATTTTGGGGATTCGTGGGGTATTTATAGGAGAGAATTGTAGGGTAAATAGGAAGATTGGGCCTCATAAAAATAATGGGTCAATTAAGTAAACAAATGGGTTAAACTTGTTTGATTGGACATAAATTGTAGAATAAAAGTGCATAAAATAATTTGTTTAAATAATTTTCGACCCGGATTAATAATTTGAAACTTTTGAAATTAAATTCCGGAAAATAACAAATAAATATTATAAATAAAATAAAATTTCATTTATAAAATATTTTAAAAATACGACAGCCTATTGGGGACCCCCTTGTCTATGATGATCATAATGTCCCTCATTCGTCTATTGTTGAGGAAAAGGGTCATGTTGCCACCCAAAAAAAATTTAGTGAGGAGGATTTGCCTTTTTCTTTTTCTTTCCATTCTTTTATTCCCCCTTCTTCTTCTTATTTTCTTGTTTTTCCTTTTGGTCCTTCTTCTTCTTTCTTTTGGCACCTCCCTCCTCACTTACGTGCAACAATCTTGTTGCACGTTCTTTTTTCGTCATTTTCCTACTTGTTATCTTACGAAATGTGTAGTAGTACATTTGACAAGCTCTTGCGTGCATTGAATTATTATTTTCTAGAGCGGTCAAGCTTGGACCTTAAGAATGCCTTTCTCGGGAAGTAACCCGTGTTTTATTGCTTTCATTTTCCTTTCTTTTTTGAATAGATTTTTCTCTCATGGAAATTTTGTGTGCCTTTTACTAGGTACATAACTTGAAATACTTTGGTGCTTCGATTTGGATCAACAATCAAGGAAGTTTGACTCCTATTTTTGCTAGCATATGGAAGGCAAGGTTCAATTCTTGAGGAAATTAGCTTTGAAAGGTTTAATTGGGTCATTTGCAGGTATTTACACACACCTAATATCCGGTAATATCCTTCCTTGCTCTTTCTCAAGTGGATGATGACTTGTTCGACGTATGTTGGTTTGTTGGATTGCTCTCCTTGTTTTCCCTCCCATGGTTTCTATGATTTATGTTTGAGTGTATTGTCTCATTCAAGCTTGGGGGGGGGGGTATTCTATCATGTTTGATGGGATGTTGATTCACATATGTTATGCACCTTTGCATATGCTTTTCCATGTTCTTATATTTTGAAAAACTCCAAAAAGATTTTTGTTTCTATCAAGGCAAATTTGCAATGTATCTTTGTTTTGTTCTTGATTTGGACATAATACTTTTGGACTTGTATAGTTGAATGCTTTTCTTCTTAAATGGTAATGGTGTGCACGGTTTGAGAGTATGTTTGGTTGATTCTAGGATAGCGTATGCTAAGATAGTCGTTTAGAACTTTTGGGACCTTGAAGCCGGAATCTATTTGTTTTTGAAAATTTGCAATTGCTCCCTTTTGGTGAATTTGAAGCTTTTAGTGAGTTTTTGCCACAACCTTATGAGGTTTCATGATTTTCAATCCTTCTGCATATCTTGCATGAGCGGCATGGATCCTTGACTATTGCGGACCTAATCTTGAATCTTGACTCATAATTCTCAAACACGAGACCGAGCCATCTAGGGAAGACAAAGGCATCTTTTCGGGGTGTTAATTTTTCTTTTCTAGGTTAATTTTCTTTCTTTTAGTTCATTGGGTTTACATTTTCCATCTTGCTAACCATTTGAGCCTTTTCCTTTCTTTTCAAGCCACATCTTTAGAATTTTGAGCCTGTTGTTTCTTTTTGTTCCATTTTTTGTTTTTGTGAAGCAAACGGTCATGTTTTTTGAGTTTGTGGTGTATAAGGTTAGATATTGGTTCTATTTGTAAGCAAGCTTGTGTTTTGTGTATATTTTTTGAATAATGGCAAATCTATGATAGAAAAATCCATCCAAAGTTAAAAAAAGGCAAGGACATAATAAATGCAAAGTTGTAAAAGTCGTCCAAAGTTAAAAGAGGCGAGGACAATTGCTTTGAATATATGCATTAAAAGAAACAAAAAGTGAAAATGAAAAAATTCAAAAATATTTTAATGTGATTCTTTTTCCCTTTTCAAGCATTGAGGACAATGCTTCCTTTAAGCTTGGGGGAGAAGCGTTTACGCTTTTTGTATATATGTTTGTGAGTGTAACTTTGAATAAGCTTGGGGGTGTTAGTTTGTTTTTGTTTGGTGACTACTTGATTGTGATTCCAAGAAAGGGCACGTTCTTTGCTTCACTATTAGGGATACCACCAAATTTTAAATTTTAGCCTACCCTCAACCTTTTGCCTTTACGTTACAACCATTGGGAAAGTCCTTTCAACCTGGAGGTTGAGTCACATTTCGAGGGAGGGCAGTATGAGTTAAAGCCTAAGGAAAGGGGATGCAAAGTCAAGATGTCGAAAACCTCAAGTTAAGAACTTCTCTCTCTAGTTTTAGGGTTAGTTTAGGAGTAGAGACGCTCACTAAAAAGTAGATTTGAAGCTAATTAGGAGAATGTGCTAAAATGTTTTGAGATGAAAGTGAATTGCGTTTCTTTAGTTCTCTATGCTTAGCATGTCCTATATTTCAATCAACCTTAGATATCTTAGAACATGCACTCCCTTACTTGCTTAGAAAGATTTGCATTCATTTATGCTTGTACATTTGGAAAATTCCTTTCATGAACATTTGTTTGCTTTTCTTGTATTTTGGTTTCTTTTTCATGCTTTTCCTTGTTTGTATTATTATGAGAGTTATAGGTTAATCTCTTAGGAAACCTTTACGAGAGCATCACTCGTCCTCTAGGGCGATCTACGGGTTTTAATGGCTTGTCTTTAGTTGCTAAAATTGACCGTGATTCCTACAAAAGTGAGTTAGTGTATATTCTTGTCTCTTCTCTTCTTTTTGTTTTTTTGAATAAGCTCATCATTTCTCCCTTGGTTTTGTTTTGCTCGAGGACGAGCAAAAGGTAAGCTTGGGGGTATTTGATGGGTGTCATAAATGGCACCCATTTGATGAGCATTTAAGTAGTTTTTACCTTCTTTTCATAGCTTTCTTGCTCAATAAATGTTTAGTTTTATGCTTTTGCTCTTTGTTTTACCTTTTACTCTCTTATTTTGTGGTTTTGTGCGTTTTGATGGTTTTTCTAGTCTTTTCTCCTTTATTTGCTTTCTTTTTGTGGTGGTAGGTATTGTAAGAGGTTCGGGTCTTAATGTGGATGGATTACTAAGGTGGAAGATGCTTTTGGAGCGAGCTCATGGCATTTGTAAAAGCTCAAGATGCAAGGAAGTGGATTCTCCAAGTTCTAGCTCCTGCGCTCTCAAGTCGTGCTCTCATGAAGATGGGGTGTTGAACCCACAATCAAGTGCTTTAGGGACTGCCTCTCTTAGTGTTCATCATCATCATAATCGTGCGACCTTATCGAACGCACGAAGTCGCAAAAAGATCGAAGAAACACATAAAGACGCGGACGCGCAAAGCACGGGCGCGGGCACGCCACCTCTGCAGCGCGAGCGCGCCTTCTTAGATATTTGCTTGCTCGGTTTTTGTTTTCGCGCCCTCTATAAATATCATTGTTACCCGATTTTTGGGAAAAGTTTAAAAGAAGTATTATTCTAGTTTTTGATAATATTCTTAGGTTAATTAAGAGCTTCTCTCTCTAGTTTTAGGGTTAGTTTAGGAGTAGATTTTAGAGAGAGAAAGTGAGGAATTTCAATGGTGATTGAGAGATTGAAGATTCAATGGTGACAATTATGTTGAATATCTTCTCTATTACCAATGAGCATTCTTAACTCTATCTCATTTTATTGCTTTGTTTGATTTCATATTTGTTGGTTTGATTTTGATGTTTGATGGTTGACTAGTGTAGTAGTTCTTCATATATTGTTGATTCTTGATTTCTTTAATTGTTAGTTGATTAGATGATGATGTTAGAGTAGTTGTTTGCTAGGAATTGGGTGAAATTTGTATGATTGATTGATTGTGCTTAATTTGGGGATTGTGTTGATTAATTGTTGAGATTAAAGTGATTAATGGAAGTTTGCATGTGTGTAATTCGATTAGGCCTTGAGAATTATGCTAGATTGCATTATAGTTTCTAATGATACGGACCATTGATTTAGGAATTTCAATTGTTGATTGAGCTTGATTAATGATGCTCCTAGTTAGAGTCTCTCGTAGTTGGCGCAAGTTTGACCTCTAGGAGATAGCTTGTTGACTCTTTTGATTGAGCTTGTAATTAGTCTTTCCAACCATTGATTTGCATATTGTTCCCGAGTTGCTACAAATGTCATGATTACTTGTTGATCCTCGTTCCTAGTGCTTTATTTGTTTGGTTTCTTTGTTTGTTAGTTGTTAGTGTTCTCTCTTTATCTTTGTCTTCGACCTAGCTTAGGCACATAATTTAGAGCGCTTGAACATTACCGTTCCTTTGGGTTCGATCCTTGACTTGCCTCTGTACTTGTATATAGGTTTTTTAAGTGTTTATAAATTTAGTTTGATCGAGGGAGGATTAGTTTCAACAACCTAGTTCCACCCCTCGTCAGTGACGCGGGGAAAATTGGAGTGACGCGGGACATATTTAACCCATTAGAAATGAAAACGCGTGAAGGGTTTATACTAAAAAGACACGAGAAAATTCCGTGACACGGCAGTGTCCACCGTAGCACGGTACAGTACACCGCGTCACAATATGGGAAAACGCGAAAATTACACGAAAAAAGCATCGTGACACCATGAGAAATACCGTGTCACGACAGCAGGTACCGTGCCACGGTGGATTTTCACGCAAAAAAGCTTCAAAAATAGCACCGTGTCACGTCATCAGGCGTCGTGACACGGTGCTTTTATATCGTGCGCGGTAATTTCAGTTTTTTACCCATTTCATAAATTTTGATCCGTAACTTGAAATAAGGCATATAATATATAATTGGAAAGCTTATCAAGTCTACTTTCCAACCAAATTAGAATCAGGTCAAAATAATTTGTAGAATCTAATATATGGCTATTTTAGTAGAAGGGTGTCGGTTTTGGGCCGAGTTTAGTGTTTGGCTCATATCTTTTTCGTTATAGCTCGAAATTGGACTTATGATATATGGTTGGAAAGCTTATTTCAAGGCCTATCCAACCAAATAATAATTGGATCAAAATTATAAGACCAAAATATCAGTTTCTCTCAGTTTTGCGATGTGGACACGAAAAGTGGATAACAAGTTATGGTTTAGGGAAATGAGCTAGGAAATGGATTGGTTTATGAAATTTATTGGATATAAAATGGATTTAAGCACTCCGAATATTAAATACCAAACCCTGCCAGTAATGGCGGTGAAAGGTTGTTCATCATCGGGTTTGGTTTTGGGGAGACATTTTTAGGTGTCTACAGAAGCCCCCACTTTGACTGAGTTTGTAGAAACGTCAGTTTTGAAAACGATATTCAAAGTAGTCAATAGGGATGGAGAATGACTTAAGACGTTCGGCGATCCTAAATCACTCTATATACGCCGATACCTGCAGAAAAGTGTTAAATCTACAGATAAAAGAGTAAAGGAATAGAATGTTTATCTGACACTAGTGTATCGGTGACAAATGAGTTTGGTAGCTTCCAATGCTTGAAGGAATCCACCGGATGACGTTTCGTTGAAATACTTTCCATGCCTGAGGAAAGTCGACTGATGAGTTTGGTAGCTTTCTAAGCCTGAAGAAATCTACCGGATGCTACTTTCTATGCTTAAGGAAAGTCGACATATGAATTTAGCGGGAATCTATGCTTGAAGAAATCTACCGGATAATACTTTTCATGCTTGAGGAAAGTCGACATATGAATTTGGCGGCTTTCTATGCTTGAAGAAATCCACCAGATGACACTTTTCATGCTTGAGGAAATACTTGTCTGATTTTGGCAGGTTCGATTGTCCCCGACCGTGGGTTGTAGTTGTTTCGCTTGTCCCCGAACGTGGGCTGTAAATGGTTCTCTTATCCCCGAACGTGGGCTGTAGATAGTTTGCTTGTCCCCAAACGTGGGCTATAAATGGTTCGCTTGTCCCCGAACGTGGGCTGTAGATGGTTCGCTTATCCCCGGACGTGGGCTATAAATGGTCCGCTTGTCCCCGGACGTGGGCTGTAGATGGTCCGCTTGTCCCCGGACGTGGGCTGTGATTGAGACCTGCAAAATAAAATTTGCCAAAGAACTCGTATAGAGTATGATTGACTTTACTAACTGACTTGACCAAGCTTGACTTGTCATGACATGACATGTGTATAACTTGTGGTTGTGTGTGTATATGGTGTGTGTGTGTGCAGACACATGCAACCGAAAATGAAAATGCAAAACTTTTCCGTCATTTTGGTCATGAGATAAGTGGAGGGTAACGACTTTCTCCCGAAAAAGAACGACATGAAATCTGAAATTTTATTTTCGAACTTCCCTCGATGAGAAAATTTGAAAAAGTTATTAAATTTCTCCAAAAGAAAAGGAAAGAAGTTTTGAACTCCTCGTTGAGCAAGACAAAATAATGAATCGCATGGATTGAATTGCTCATCTTGAAAATAATGTATAAATGATGCATGTTCTTAGGCTAGGAGGCTAAGGACGATTACACCATGTGACACGATAGATGAATGAACTTAGGACATGGAGATAAGCATCATATATGGTGTAAAGAAGCGATCTTGAACGTCACTTAGGTCTAGAAGCTAAGCACGTATATAAATGAAGTAATTATTGCATAATGAACGTTGCTTAGGTCAAGGAGCTAAGCACGATATGCTTTGTATGATTACAAATCATTGATGCATGAAACAATGAATATTGCTCAGGTCAGGAAGCTAAGCAAAAATACAACGTTCGTTTCTTCTAATGAATGTTTTCTTGAAAGTGATGAAGCATGTGCGGTACATAAACAAGATTTCGTGATAAAGGGTTCCTAAGGGAAAGATGATATGGCTATGTATGTGTGCAAGAAGTGTGTGAAAGTGATACTAAGGTGAGGCTGCTAAGGCTATGGTGAGGGAAATATATGTGAGAAGAGTCGAGATGGTGACTCTTTAGGCTAGGTAGGCTAAATGATGTGGGTTCAAGCCCCCAAGTCTAGCTCTAGATGGATAGGGTCATAGGGATAAGCATTGGATATTCTTTGACTCGATCATGCATATGAATGTGGCCGCACCTCTATGTGAGGTTGCCTACGTATCCGTTAGGAATCAGGCCGAACGTAGCTCTAACCGAATTTTACACAAGTGTATGTACACCTCAAAGAGGTCTTCCAAGGGTTGTAATGTGGTTAAGCTGATGGTTTAAGGAAGAAAGGGGTAAAAGGCTCAAGACCCGTGAGAAGCCCCAAGATATGCAATTATGTATTAGACTTTGCATGTTTTATTTTCAACATTTTTTTTTGAATTTCTTTTTTTTTTATTCTTTTGAATCAATGTAGGCAATCTCATATCATGCGGTCTATCACTCACTTAGCATCCATGTTTCTCAGGAACGGTACCAAGCACTCGATAAGAGACGCAATTCAAGACGTGTTCGTATCAAAGACATTGGAACACTTGCCTTTAGACATTTTTTTATTGTTGCTTTGCTGCCCCTTTTTTTTACTTGCTTTTTGAATGTTATACAATTACACATCTTCCGATCCCAGGGTTAAGTGAATACGGGTTGAAGAAATGAAGGCCAAACGTTAGACGAGGCTCAAAGTGGTTGATGAAGAAATGGAATGTGATTGAACGGTAAACAGGGAATGACAGGGTTGCAAAGGTGCCTCAAATCATTGGTATACCTTGTGTTCGGTTCGGCAATTGATTTTTTTTCTTTTTTTTTTAATTTATTCATTTTTTTTTTTTTTTTGCATAAGAAAGACATGATTGAGATATAAAGGAACAATGCTCATTTTATTGATGGGAATGGTGAATGAACAAACACAATAGAGTCTACAAAGAAAAACGTATGCTAGACATGAATGGGGAAAGGGAAACAAAAAAGAAAGAAAATAATGAAATCTTGCACAAAGGGCTTGCCGTGTGCCTTGTCTTCATTACTTCTTGCCACCGGGAAGGACAGGAAGTTTGTTAGCTTCTACTAAGTCTTGAATGGCGTCCTTCAGATTCCTACATTGCTCGGTAGTGTGGCCTCTTCCTTTATGGTACTTGCACTGGGCATTGGGATTCCATTTGGTGCTCCTTTCTTCAAGTTTTGGCTCTGGAAATGGCCTTATAGGTGTGATCAAGCCTTGACCATAAAGGCGATCAAAGGCTGCATCATAACTCATTCCTAAAGGAGTGTAACTTCTTTTTTTCTTTAGCAATGGAGCATCAAGAGCTAACACTTCGTTGATATCAACTTGGCTTATATTGTTGGTAGTATTTTCGTGCTTAGAAGACGAAGAAGAAGGATGGTCGTTCTTCTTGTTTTTCCAAGTGTTATTATTGTAACTACCAGCCGTCTTTATTAGCTCATCCTCGATATTGATGCCGATGTCGTATACAGCTTTGAAAGTGTTCAGTGCAAGAAATTTGAGATGTTCCCTATACTTGTGAGTCAGATTTTGAATAAAGAGGCGAACCATCTCTCTTTCTTTAGGAGGATCTACCAAGAGTGAAGCCGTTTCCCTCCACTTGTTTAGATAAGCGGTGAAGCCTTCATTCTCTTTCTGTTTGAAAATGGAGAGTTCACATTTAGAAGTTTTAGTTTGAATGTTACACTTGTAACGATTCATGAAACTGTCGGTGACATCTTGCCAAGTCGTAGTATGCTTGGAATCTACGGAATAAAACCATTGTTGGCAAACATGTTCTAAGGAGAGAGGGAACACCGTACAGAAGAGTGTTATGTCCAATCCCTTAAGAGCCATGGTTATAGAGAACGCCTTCAAATGGAATATTGGATTGTCAGTAGGCTTGAACTTTGGAATATCAGCAGTGGAGAACTTTTCAGGGGCCTGTCTTTCACATCCAAAGGAGTGGGAGGTTGTTCCGCATAAGTGAAATCCTCAGAAATCTTACTCATTTGTTCCTTTAATTTGTCCAAGGTGGAAACAGTGACCTTGTTTTGTTCCATGGTAGTGTCTCGATGGATTTGTTGATGTTCTTAATATCTTCCTTAGTGGCCATTGAAATGTGATAAGTAATGTGGAGATGGCAAAGTTCTCTTTGAACGCCTCTTGGATTTGAGAGATTGTTGCGGTAATGACTCAAACCGTATTAATCTACCCCTGCTCCTTGACCATGTACTGTGAAATAAAACAATTCACTTAATTGTTTTACTCATTGCTAAAGGTAGGAAAGGAAGGGCAAAAAATAGACATTTGAAAACAGGTGAGAAAACTCCACACATTTTTTTATTATGACGAAAAAAAGGGTGCATGAACCTAGTATACGATCATAAACGACCTGGTGCACGAATTGAGTCGGAACATAAAGAATGTGTGTGGACTATACTTGACTCGTGAGTGATTAAGTGATGTTATAAGACTCGTGGTATGATCGTATGGCTAGACATGTGAATAGTAACCAAAATGATTGACACGTGGACCAAAATTAACACGGACGACCAAAATAGAAGCTGACTAGACTTAAACTTCGGCACCGTGTCGAGGCGCAACTGTTGTGTCAAAATAGGGTACCATGGTTAAGAGTTTGGACGCATTAGCAAGGAAGCCTCCCTTGAGAATGTATACCAACGGGCGGCTTCGTGAGTTCGTGATGAAATCGAACTCGACTCCATGGTCTGGGTGGATTTAAAAACTCGGATGAACCCTTATTGCCATGAGCGTTTTTGGGTTGATAGAGCTTAAACCCCCTGAGGCTAAGACGTATGTAGAAGACACACGTTTTTTCAGAAAAATCGATGGAAGCTGACTGTGAGAAGATAAATAAGGCCACTGGAAGGATTTTAGGACTACCGCAACACGGCAGAATCCACCGTGTCATGGTGCTGGACACCGCGTCACGGTGCCCTGCGCCGTGACACGACAAGCTCTACCGTGGCGCGGCAGTCAGGAAATCTAACTAGTGCCCCTATTTTCTTCATTCACAACAAGGTTATCCAATTTTTCCTACGGGACAGATCTGAAATACGAAGTTAAAACTTCTATACATATGTAACAATGCCAATTTAATCACATGAATATTTTCAAGAATCTTTCAAGTCTCATCCACTCATCTTAATTAAATACCGATCACTCAAATCGATAAATAACCAAGAATCCTCCCCGGTGGAGTCGCCAAATTGTAGGCCTCGTTTGAAGTGCGCTTACATTAAAGCATGTGGTGAATATGCTTGGCACTCTTAGAAAGTAGGAATTGACATATACGATTAGGGACAAAGCAAAGTAGGGAGCCGCCAACAAGTTTTTAAGGAACTTGTAAACCGTTCACGGATCATAAAAGGCAACCACGAATAAAGGGACAACGAAAGGCAACAACGATTGATCCATGAAGGTTACACCCTATTCATAATCCATGAGATTACTAACTCCATATGGTTTGGAACCACGAAAGAAAGATCGGGGATGATGATACGGAGTGAGTCATGGAGTCACATTCGCCTGTATTGGCCTCTACTCGATTCTTATAGTGAAAAGCATTCCTGCGATCTCAAAGGCATACATACAAAATATTCAATTTGCTCCAAATCATTATTAAGCTAAATTGGTTTAATATTAATGCAACATATAATTCTAAAAGATTAGTGATCACTTTAGTTAATAACAAGATTAAAAAGGAACATAAATCAGTCGTCCAAATTATCTTATTAGGCGTGATTTTCAAATACATATTCCCTTTAACATGCAATATGGTGATCATAAAATATAATAAAATAAACATTAATATTGGAAGAAATTCAACAATAAATTTTTAGTCAAATCAAATATAAAATGACCTAATCATGATACTAGCAATATTAAAATAAAATAAGTAATTAAATTAATTACTTACTCACATTCCGCGCGTTCTTTAAAATTGCTACATCATGAATAAACTGTTAGTAACTTCAATAAAAATATATATCAAATGAAAATTAAATTAAATTAAATAAAAAATTAGAGTTATTTTGGTCCAAACCCTCTGTTATTTATACCTTTCACACCTTGGTTTAAGGATGGAACCTCGGGTGTCGTATGGACTCCTTGGAGTGCCGCTTAAGGGAAGAATGGTTTAATTAGGATATAGGTTTAAGGCTTAGAATATGAGAGAGAGATAGAAGAGAACGATTTTTTGTGTAAAAGAGAGGAAGAGAGAATGATTTGATGCCCCGAAATGCAGAAATGAGGGTCTTATTTATAGGGAAAATGAGCAGAGAGAACACACGAAACCCTTAAAAGATAAAAACCCTAAAAATTAATATCGCAACATGGCAGAGAACACTGTGACACGGTGCCAGGCACCATCAAACGGGGAAAAATCCCGTGACGCAGGGAAAATTGGAGCGACGCGGGACATATTTGACCTACGGGAAATGAAAACATGTGAAGGGTTTACGCGGAAAAGATACGAGAAAATTCCATGAAACGGCACACATACCGTAACACGGAAGTTTCCATCGTGGCACGGTACAGTACACCGTGTCACGATATGGGAAAACGCGGAAATTACACAAAAAAAGCACCGTGACACGGTGAGAAATATCGTGTCACGGCAACAGGTACTATGTCACAGCATCAGGTACCGTGCCACGGTGGATTTTCATGCAAAAAATCTTTGAAAATAGCACCGTGACACGATGTAAACTATCGTGTCACGGCACCAGGCACCGTGCAACGTCATCGGGCGCCGTGACACGGTGCTTATATATCGTGCGCGGTAATTCCAGTTTTTTTACCCATTTTTAAAATCATCATAAATTTTGATCCGTCACTCGGAATAAGGAATATAATATATCATTGGAAAGCTTATCAAGTCTAAATTCCAAACCAATTGGAATAAGGTCAAAATAATTTGTAGATTTTATGATATTGCTGTTTTAGTAGAAGGATGTTGGTTTTGGGCCTAGTTTAGTGTTTGGCTCATATTTTTTTTGTTATAGCCCGGAATTGGGCTTATGATATATGATTGGAAATCTTATTTCAAGACCAATCTAACCAAATAATAATTGGATCAAAATTATAAGACCAAAAAATCAGTTTCTCTCGGTTTTGCGATGTGGACACGAAAAGTGGATAACAAGTTATGGTTTAGGGAAATGAGCTAGGAAATGGATTGGTTTATGAAATGTATTGGATAGAACATGTATTGAAGCACTCCAAAGATTAAATACTCAACCCTACCACCAATGGCGGTGAAAGTTTGTTCATCATCGGGTTTGGTTTTGGGGAGACATTTTTAGGTGTCTACAGTTACCAACCACAACCATTTATATTCTTCAAATGAGCTTGGCATAGACTATAGTATCGTACCTACTCATTCCTTTGGGTTCGACCCTTGACTTACCACATACTGGTATTAGGCTGGTCGAGTGTTTACAAATTAGGTTTGGCTCTAGGGAGAGGTAGATAACGACCTACATTTTCCGCTTGTCAATTGGTCACCTTAAATATTGGCAAGTCCGTAGCTACGAACTTTTCCGGTAAAGCAAGTCCTGTGGGAGGAGCAAACTTTTCTGCATCGAAGTACTTTTTCCCCATTGTAGAACGAAGAACAAGCTTCTCCAACGACTTTTCTTTGACGGATAATTGTTCCATCTTTTGTTACAAGGCTAGAGTCTCGACATTTTTATTTTAATCTTTTCATGTTTCTTAATTATTCTTTCCTCGGCCTCTTGAGCCTTTTCTTCTCTAAAGCAAGCAATCTCTTCTTTAAGTTGCTCAATGGTCGACATTATTGTTGGACTAGAACTAGTTTTCGAGGGAAGGTGGTTTGAAAGGGGTGGATTGTTTGATGGTGAACGTAGAATGCGAGTGCTCGGGAGTCTTCGTTCCCAAGCTTGAAAACCGGCCCTAAAAGAAGTACGAAAGGATAAGTAAATCGATGCGCTTGTTTAGAAGACAAAAAGAAGAGGAAAGAACGCAAGATATATTCGAGCGGATAACATCACCTTTAAACAATTCTTCAATGAAGATATTATTCGAACGAGCCAATTTGTTTTCGCAAAAATCAAAATGGCTCGTAACTGTAGGCGCGCGCAAGTAACTAGGCTGCTCGTGGCTGGCGCGCACATCCAAATCACTTGCACTGGTTGAGGTCGCGCAACTCATTGAGTTGTCCACGCCACCTGTTCGTAAAAAATTTAAAAAAAAAAAAAATTCGAGCGTTTTTTTTTTATTTGACATCATTTTTTTCGATTTTTTTTTATGTTATCTTTCGAATATGACTCAAAATTACAAAGACACAACTTCGTAATTGGGAACCTAAACGAAACTAAAGAAAAAAAAAAAGAAAGTTGTCCTAACACGTCGCATATAGTCACGTAATCACATAAGCATACCATAAACCAAGATACACATAATGACATTCTAAGGTCAAAGGCCTGGGTGTCCAAAGGTACCATATCTTAAGAAACGATGCACAAATCAATCATTCGACGTGTAGACTCATGGCATCGCTCTCCCAACATTTTGTTGGCGATATGGGTGGAATGATTGTCATTGATTTTGGGATAGAAGCCTAGTGTTGGCAACCCCTAGTCAATGATCAAATCCCCAAAGGTTAAAGTGTGTTATGATTATGCATGATGCAATGTTGCTTGTTTGGTTTTTACTTTTGTGCAAAAGGAAGATATTATGCGTTCAAGTCTTGCTCTCTAACTAGAGATTATCCAAGTTAATTCCCGTTACAACCCATAGGCAACCTAGTGTTGGAAACCTTGGACCATAACTAAGAACTAATCTTGTAACCTCTAAGTCCCCAGTGGAGTCGCCACTGTAAGGAGAGTGTTTCCATCGTAGGGGATCCTTCCTTAGGTGCCCATGGCCCTTTAAAAGCCTAGGACTTTACATTTGTTAGGGTGTATTAGGATTTGAATTCCTGACTGTTTGGAGGACCTTGAATTAGAATTGCTTATATCATTACGCTTTTTTGTAAGAAACAAGTAGGAGTTAATGAGTTTTGGGAAAACTCATAAACCTCGTTCATGCCTTTCTCCCATGTGGAGTTCATGGGATAATTAGCATAAATCGTAAGTTTACTCGTGCCCAAATTGGTGAACATAAACCAGAAATGAGTTCGGGAGCGAGGGTACTAAAATAACGTTCCCTTTAGAGGAGAATCGCTATTCTTACCCTAGTACGACCTCTATTAGCTCTTCCTTTTTCACAATTTCATCAGCAAACAATATATGCAACGCCATACCTAAAACTAAGTTAGTTAATTTTATTTACAAGCATTAATCACGTAGGAATTACATTGCAAAGTCGTTATTTTTATATAATTCAAATTCGTGAAAGGAGCAAAAGTAAACAAGATTCGCATTGGCTTAAGTGATCAATCAATCAATTAATTATTTAATTCTAATCTTATTTAACGCAAGATACTATGGTGAATTGATTAATTAAATATCTTTTTAAAGTAGTCAAACAACACTATTTTATTGATTAAGGTTCTTTTAAACAAGAAAAGTAGATGTGATTTATCTAAGTGCTCGGGAATTCATCACTTCTCTTTGCTAGATCTCAGTTTAGAACACTTATGGACTCCTTCTTGTTCGGGAACCTCCAACGTAGTAACAAAGATTGAGGGGTGATTGTTTAGGACAAGAGGGTTTGGTAGCACAAGTTCACAAGAGTTTCTGCCAGGATTTTAGGTTAATTTATGTGTGTTTATGCCTCGTATTAACCCCTTATTTATAGGGAATGGATGCAATTAGGGTTTTAAGCATTTTACCGCAGCAGGTGTCGCGCACATCTTGATGAGTTGCGTGCGGTATCCCAGCGCAAGTAATTTAGTCACGCTGCTTTTGGCAGCGCAACTAGATGTCTTGCGCGCGACATCATGGTAAGATTCGATTTTATATTTTTATGAAATTCTGAATCTTCCGCAAGCGCATCTCTAGCAGTTGCACTAGGTGTTGCGCGCAACTGAATTAGTTGCGCGCGCCAGACCAGCGCGACTCATTGAGATGCGTGCGGCTTTTTCTGCGGTAGCATTAAATTTAACCTAAGCGCCTCTAAATCCGTCATTATTGGGTTTTAAGCACGGGCGTAAGTCTAATTATGATCGGGTTTAGTTAATTGGACCTTGTTTGTATTTGTTTTTGGGTGAGGCTAGTCTTTTTGTGTCTTTGCGGTTTAGCCAGTCATCCATAAGTATTCTTCACTTCGATCCAAAACGAATATGGTTTTATTTATCGTCATTGTACTTCATGTCGAGACAGGAGGCCAAAAGTAGATGTCTACAAATTCTGTTATTTTAAGTTTGAGCTTGTTAAAATAAAATTTAATATTGTTATATATTTCTTCAATATTGTTTTTGAGGTGTTATTTTGGTCTTTTCAGTAGTACTTATATATTATAAGGCTAAGTATTAGTGTTGGAAATTAAGTATTATATTTGTATACTGTTATTATATAAGTGAAATATGTTATTAAGGAAGACAATACAGTAATTATAAATTAGAAACTATTAACCTACGTGATTTGGTATCAGAGCCATACGGTTAAAAGATAAATTAAGCTGTTAATTTAATATATAGGTAAAACTGGAGAATACTAGACCTTCTACTGAGTGTAAGAAACCAGATTTTAAGCATTATTATCATATTCCTGATAATACTAGTAATTTTGGCACAATTCTTAATTATATAGTAGAACAAATTAGTGAATTAAGATCGGAAGTTGATAACATACATGCTCACTGTATTAATATCGGAAATAAGATATCAATAACCACAACCGATATTAATCTAAAGGTAAGCGATCTAAAATAACAGGTTAAACAAGTTCAACTTGCTTTAACAAACGAAGCTAGACATCAATTTGGAAAAGAAGTATAACATAATAAAGAGAAAATTGTCTCATATAAATATAAGTATCGTTTTCAAAATTTAGATAAAAACAAAAATTTTACTGTAACACTCCCTAAAAAACCTACTAGTAACCAAGAAAAGAATAAAGACACTAAAGATGAACCATCTACTTCAAGAGAAAATGCTTAACGAATTACAAGCCCTATTCGATAAAGAAGAAGACCCAAATAAGCTTCACGAAATCATGAACTTAATTTCTGAAAAAGGGATTGCTTCTGATAATGAAATAGAGGAAAATAATTATGTTACTTTAGTGGAAGATTTATATCAACAAATGGGATTAACACTAGTAGAAAATATCAAAAAGGCACCCCCTAATTGGAACCGATTCAGTCCAAACCGGTGCCAAAAATGGGCTACAAAGTTGGTTCGGAAGCTAAACCAGAATAAAAGGCACCGGTTCACCTCAAACCGGTGGCAAAAACATAAAGGCCACCGGTTTGAACCGGTGCCTTTGTGAACCGGCCTTTTAAGTATTAAAAAAAAAAAAAAAAAAAAAAACCGGCTGTTGTTCGATCTATTTCTTCTCAACCCTAAACCTAATTCATTCCTCTTTCTCTCTCCTCTCCTCTCCTCCTCTTTCTCTTTCTCTCTCCTCTCCTCTCCTCTCCTCCTCCTTCCTTCTCCTTTTCAGTCGCCATTTCATCGCCACAACAACCACCGTCACAACGACCACCTCCGGCCCAGCCCAGCACACAGAAATGTCGATCAAAGGGCCCAAATCGACGGTAGAATCGAGTCAGCCGCCCCCTTTCTCTTTCTTTCTTGATCTCCTTTTCTTTCTTTCTCGATCTCTTTCTCCCTGAGGCAGCAATCAACAACCTGGTAATTTTCAACTTGCACCACCACCAAGACCACCACATGCAACACCAATTCGAGGTTATTCGGTTTTCTTTTTTTTCTGGGTTTTTGTTTTAATCGGTTTTTTAATCGATTTTTTTTATGTTAATCATTTGAATTCGGTTTTTTTTTGTTTTTCTGGGTTTGTTTTCTGTTAATCCAAGGTTTTATTTTCTGGGTTCGTTTTTTTTTTTTAAGTTTCGGATGTTAATTCTGGGTTCCTTTTTTTTTTGGGTTGTTAATTCTGGGTTCGTTTTATTTTCGGTTTTTTTATTTTTTGGGTTGTTAATTCTGGGTTCGTTTTATTTTCGGTTGTTAATCCAAGGTTTTATTTTCTGGGTTCGTTTTTTTTTTATTATCGGTTGTTAATTCGTTTTTTTTTTTAAATTTTCTAGGTTTTTTTTTTAATCGAATTTTTTTTTTAATTTAAGAGATTTTATTTTGTTTTTGATTTTTATTTTCTGAGTTTTTTTTTTTATCGATTTTTATTTTTTATTTTCTGGGTTTTAATCGGTTTTTGATTTTTATTTTAATCGGTTTTTGTTTTTTTTTCAGGGTTTATTCGATTTGTTTTTTTTTTCTAGGTTTATTCGATTTCAATTTTTTTTGTTTTCTGGGTTTATTCTAATACTGGGTTTTCAAAAAAAATTTCGATTTCAATTTTTTTCTGGGTTTGAATTTTTGGGATTAAATTTCTGGTTTTTTTTTTTAAGCTTGATTATATTAATCGATTTTTTTTTTTTTGTTCTAATTGGTGCAGGTATGTTATTTAGATCTGAAATTGAAGAAACAAGATACAAGAATATCGATTTAGATGTGAATGGGTTTTTTTTTTTTATATTGTAATTTTTTTTTTAATTTTCATTGTAATTTTTTTTCGTACTTATATGTTGTAATCGAACTATTTTATTGATGTATATTGTAATTTTTTTTTATTTTATACTGTAAATATTCGATGATATTGATTGATATTGGATTTATGTTTCGATGTGGTTATTAATTTAGTCTATTTAATTTTTAAGTGGATAAAACAAAAAAAAAAAAAAAAATAGGCACTTTTGGCACCGGTTAACCGGTGCCAAAAACAAGCAATTATTTTTTTTTGCCATTTTTGGCATCGGTTCACCGGTGCCAATTCTGAGTTTTGGCATCGCTTTGAACCGGTGCCTTTTTAAACCACTTATTGGCACCCCCCACATTGGCACCGGTTCAAACCGGTGCCTTAGGCCGGGTTCGAACCGGTGCCAAATTCATTTTTTCACGTAGTGTAATGAAGTTAAATGATCTAGATTTTCTACCCATAGAAGTTGTTCGACAAAAGATTGAATATAAACTAGGAAAAAGAGTAATGGATAATAATGATGTTGGAGAAGAAATTATTAATGAAAACATTAACGTAAACAATGTTATTCAAGGACCTAGGTATCAAGGAGAAGGAAGTTGCACACGACCAAGATACATACTAGGGAAGACTACTCGGTTTAGTGTCAAGGTTATGCCTAATCATATACCTAAACAAGAAGAAGTGACTCTTGAACCTATAAGTCAAACTGGTTATAAACGTTAGACGGTGTAAGAGATAGACAAGATGTTTTAGATCAGTGGAAAAAGAGTATGAGTAGTGTACTTAATTTAAATACTGAATGGACTTCAGAAAATTTCTTAAACTATATTGAACATAGTCTCTACGGTTGTGTAGAAGACTTGTACGATGGAATAGATGAAGAAGTAAAAACTGCATTAAGAGCTAGTGAAT
The DNA here is from genome assembly GCF_948465745.1 of Chenopodium album. Taxonomy (NCBI): domain Eukaryota; kingdom Viridiplantae; phylum Streptophyta; class Magnoliopsida; order Caryophyllales; family Amaranthaceae; genus Chenopodium; species Chenopodium album. The sequence continues at coordinate 40,012,809 of NC_137838.1, forward strand.
CAACTACTATAATGTTCAGGCAGTTATGTCATTGAGTTAGAATTCATTGGTCCTAGAGCCGATCCTAATGAAAAACGAATGGATCATTAAAGGAAGTTAAGTAATTTGTCCATCTGTAATATGAAATATGTTGATAATTACATTATGGAATTTGAAACATATAATTATAAAATTGGTGAAAATGAAACAAATCTTGGAATGTTCTATGACAAATTACCCGGTCCCCTTAATGAAGAAATTAGTGAAAAATATCAAGAATGGAGAGAGAAATTCTTAGCTAGGGATGCCTTAGGTAATAGAATTGCTTTCCTAAGAAGAAAGTGTATTAAAAGAAATTTAGAGAGGTTGCAAGAACTCAACAAATGAAGAGACAATTTCTCACTTGTTAGAATTTCCCAAATACCTATGGATGTGAAAGAAAAAACTATAATAAAAGAAGGAATTATAAGAAAAACTAATTTTAACTGAACAAGAGGAGAAATTTATAAGAAGAAGTATATAAACATAAATATAGAAAACCATGTAGGTTTTTTAGAAAGTCAACATACAGTCCTGAGAAAAAGAAGACATGCAAGTGTTGGTCTTGTGGAGAGTTAGGACATTATGCTAATGAATGTAAGTGTAGACACCCATTTGTGTCTCCCCAAAACCAAAACTGGTGATGAGTACCTTTCACGTCAAATCATAATCGAATGAAGTGGAAGTGTGGAAAGTTTAGTGTTGCGGATAGTTTTAATTTCTTTTCTCTTCTCTCTATTTTTGAAAACTTATTTTAAGAAAATATCCAATCCAGTTTGGTTGGCCCATGATATGGGTCCAATAGTAATGTAGTTGGATGGGGCTTGACAAGATCTTTCCAACGATATGTTATAAGCCCAATTCCGATGAATATTGAGGAAGTTATGGCCAATTTACTAAACTGGGCCCGATTTGAGCCTTATATGAGGCCCAATGATCTAGGGGAGGGCCTAATATAGATTTATCATTCCTAATGCAATTAGGAATGGTTTTAGTCTTGTAGATTTTTCTAGAAGGTTCTTTTCATTCCTAATTCAATTAGCATTGATAAATTGACTTTTGTTGACTTTTCAGAGTTTTAATTAGAATCAAAGAGCATTTTTGAGGAAAATACGATTTTATCCTCTTGTACGGCAATTTTTATCTGATTTTAAGAAAACGAATGAATTTCCAGATCAGCGCCAAACGCCAGCTGTAGCGCCTGGCGCTACGTTTGGCGCCTGGCGCTAGCATTGGCGCCTGGCGCCAATAGCCAGCGTTGGCGCTGATCAGGTTTTACGTGCGCCAAAACTCTGTTTTGATATTTTATCTTTTTGGCTGATTTTCTTTATAAATAACGTGCTAAAAACTCCGTTTTGGATAACCAGTTTTCACTTACAATCATCTACAACCAGTTTTCTCTCTTCAATCTACCAACTCTCATCAAGATTCTCTTGATTACTCTCTCTCTCTTTCTAAACTAGCTTCTCTCAAATATAAAAATTCCGCATTCATTAGATCTAGAAACACCTAGCCATATTCGAAGTTGTCTTCGCCCTAGACGTGAAAGGTTTAATTTCTAAGGGTTTGGTCCCAAATCTCTCTTTCCATTATTTAATTTAATTGTTTTGTTTATTATTTTCCTTGAAGTTACTAACGTGTGTATTTTGTTATTAGAAAGAGGTACGAGGCATCAAAGGAAGTACATTAATGGTTTTATTGATGTTATGATATAGAGTTCATGCTTAGGTTGTTATTATGATTCCTAGTATCATGTCTAGGGTAATTTTAATATCAAGTATGATTGAAAGTACGATGCCTTTTATGTTCTTACTAATATTTATTCATGTTAGTATCCTGTTAGGGCGTTTTGATCTTCCTAGTATCATGTTTAGGGAAAACGTTATATTATCAAATATGACAATTGTGATTCCTGCGATGCTTCCTATTCTCTTCCTAATATTCATGCTAGTATCATGTTAGGGCTAAACCTTTGATTTTTATTGTTTAGTGACATGCTAGGGTTTGTTATTAATCTTGTTAGTATCATGCCTAGGATCTTGCTATGCTTTAACATGATTATTATTATGGTTAATATAATTGTTATTATGATGATTATTGTTTTGATTATTATTATGATTATTTTAATTATGATTATTATTATTACGTTGCTTGATTTTTATTGTTTATTGCTTGATCACGCCTTTTATGCATATTTAAAGGGAATTTGGTACTTGTAATGTCTTTTATATAAGATATTTAATAATCTTGTTAGGGTTAATATGATTATAATTCAAGTGATCGCCAATAATAGTTTATTTGTGCATTAATATTCAACCAACATAGATTAAACAGGCTTAGGGTAAACCTATTGATTGCATGTTAGTCAGAAAGCGCACATGAATACGATCAGAATAAAGTAGAGGCCTATTATTAGGGCAGGTTCAATCTCTATTAGGTTGGATTTGTACCTTCATCCCCGAACCCTATTTGGTTTAAGACCTTATGGAGTTGACGATCTCTTGGATCGTTAAGGGGTGTAACCTTCACCTCGTGAACGGTTTACAAGTTCCTAAAACTTGTTAGCGACTCTTTTGCTCTATCTTCTTTCCCTTTGGACGCCAACGTACTTTAGTGTTTGATCACAGTGGGGTTCAAGCTAGGGGATTAACGCTTGAAATATTCCCTACAGTTTTTGGCGACTCCGCTGGGGAGGATTTCTATGTTAATTCCTGAATTTGTTTTGGCAATGATTTAGAATGAGTGGATGAGACTCGAAACGTTCTAAGTATTTCATGTGCGTAATTTTGATTAACATTATTGTCATATGAATAAAAAAGATCTCATTGGAAAGACCATCCGTAATGAGTTTAAAACATAGGATTTTATGTAGGAAATTTGAGAAATATCTTTCACAACTAGGACCGAAATAACACTGTGCGAAACTGGAAAATTTTATCGAGCACAGAAAGCTGCTGAGGCATGTAGGAATTAGCGTCAGCAACCAGAACATTGGCGCCAGAATTTTAACTGTAGCGCCAGACGCCAGCATTGGCGCCAGGCGCTACAGCTAAAACTTAGCGCCAAGCTCTATTTGCTGGCGCCAAATTCTTCCTATACCGAGCCAGAAATATGCGTTCTAATTTCGACCAGTTTTTCGCATTGTTTGCTCGATCCTACTTCCTGATTGAGTTTTTTCTCACTTTTCTGAATCCCATATGTGTTCTACATATGGACATAACCCTCTAGGAATTCATGCTCCATCTACCTGATTGAACGCTCTAAGCAACAAAGGGTACATCCGAGATGTTGAATTCACCAAACCATGGAAGCGAGTTTTTTCTAAAACTCGCCGTGTCCCATCCACTCGCACCAACCCATCACGGTTAGGCTTCCGCGCGGTGCATCTGGACAATTAACCATGGACCCTCTATTGACTAAACCATATCCCGAACTTTAGAGAACTAGAGCCATGGTTAGGTTGCAAACTCATTACATCATATTGTGCCTACTTGACTAATTGTAAATTATTTGTTGTGCATATATATGTTTTCTTAACCGTTTGTTTGACTTGTGTTGAGATTAAATAAATTAATGACTTAAAGAACTTTGCCTGATTAATTAATTAATTAATTAATTAATTTGAGTCAATAAAGTCTAATATTTTAATCAGAATTGACTTAGTACGACTTTAGGCATACCCCTGTTGATTAATAACACCGAAAACAGTCCCAGATTGAAGCTCCAGCATTGGTGCCAAAGTCTGGACTGTAGCACCACTATGTGGAGTCTGGCGCCTGGCGAAAGCTCTGTCGTTTGGCGCTACACTACACAGTGCGACGCCAGTCCTGTCGTTTTGCCAACAGTTCGGATTGTTGGTCGAGTCATCACCTAGTATCTAATTAACCAGTTTGCTAATTAATTCGGTTAATTTTTGCTGTCAATAGTACTTGGTTGAGTCATTAATCGAGTTTAGGCACTAAGTCCCATGGTCTTACACAAGAGTCCAAGCATGTCACTTACACTCAACGCACACACCAATACACACACTTTGACCATGTCTAAGAGAGTCTTGTATGCGCGTTTTTTCCGTCATTTTTTTAAGGGGGTAAGTCGGATATTAATCCTCCAATTTAAAAACTATACTTAGTTCCCTAAAAATTTATACATTATTTTTGCTAATTTTTGCCAAAAAATATGCACCCATTTTTTTATTTTTTCCTCTTTAAAAAACCGTAAAGTCAAGTCGATTTGAGTCAAGTAATTAAAACGCAAAATGGTTTAAATTACAGCGCGTGGTCAAGAAAGGAAGGACGGTTAATCAAAGACAACCTTTTTGTTCAAGTCCGACTTTTCGAAAAACCCATAGCTCGTAAGAGGAAAGCTAAGACCATAATGGCAACACAAGAAGAAGTCAATGAGCTTAGGAACCAACTGGTTACCGTGGCTGAGGCACTGAAGCTCCTCACACTTAATATCGATGATCCCGTGAAGCAACAACAGATGGACCTCATGCAAGAGAGTCTAAGCAAACTATCTAGCGACTACAGGTTTCAAGGGCTTACTTCACAAGGGGTCTCGGTGGACAAAGATCTTCTTTCGCAGAAGTTCAATGCCAACGACATCCCAAAATTCAAAGCAACTGATAACCCTTATTTTCATTTAAGAGCCTTCGAAACCATAATGAGTATTAAGGGTATCGATAAGAAGGTTTTCCCCTCTCTGTTCTCACTATCTCTCGAGACCGTTTGCCAACAATGGTTCTTTTCTCTCGAGAAAGAAAAGACCTCTACCTGGGAGTCCATAGTAAACGCTTTCGTTGATAGATACAAGTGCAACATTCAAGTTGAGACTGACCATAGAGAACTTGAAATCCTCAAGCAGAAAGAGAACGACTTCACCTCTTTCTTTAACAAATGGAGAGAAACCTCAGCTAAGATGATTGAGGTGCCAAGTGAAAAAGAGTCTGTAAGGTTGTTCATCAAAAACCTTCAAGAAAAATATTCCAAGCATCTAAGTATCAAAATAATCTCCATACTTTCAAGGTCGTCTACGACATTGGGATCAATATTGAAGACGACCTGGCTAAGTTAAAAGCTGCCAACAATAACTCCAACAGTGGCTGGAAAGGAAAGAAGAACGACAATCCTTCTTCTTCCAAAACTACCCACTCAAACAACGTTAGCACTTTTAATTTAGGTGAAGTCCTTGCTATGAACAATCAAGGACAAAAGAAACCATTTAGGAGAAACTTTACTCCTATTGGCATGAGTTATGACACCGCATTTGATCGATTAAATGCAAAAGGTCTTATAACTCCTATTGGACCATTTGGGGACCCACCAGTCGAAAAGAGGTCGGCTAATTGGAACCCCAATGCACACTGTAAGTATCACCAAGGTAGGGTCCATCTCACCGAAAACTATTGGAAGCTTAAGGAAGCTATCCAAGACTTAATCGATAACAACAAGCTGCCATTGCCCCCTGCCAGTAAGAAGCCAAGCATTGATAATGCACCTCTCGCTCATGCCTTGGCTATCTCTGATGAGGAAAGCGAGGTTGACCCTTCGTCTCTAATTAAACATGTCAAAGAAATCCATGCCATTGAAGAAGACGAGAAGATATTCTTCGACGCCATGGATAGTCTTCCAGAACCGGCAAGTAAATAAGACATACAATCGCTCACACTGTCTATGATTGAAGGGTCGCGTTTGCTACGTGAAACTCTCAAAGCTATAAAGGAACTTCAAAAGAAATATGACGAGGTTCCACTCCCGAAAGATGAACCTAAGAGAGAATTCACACCCATGAGAACGAATTATGAGGCAAAGCGTTTTCCTTTACAAGTCACTGAAAGACCTAAGAAGAGTAATAGAATTTATACTCCAATTGGGATCCTATATGCACAAATGTTCGAAATGCTCTCCGAGAGTTGCAAGATCAAACCTCTCGAACCGAGACCATTCGAATCATTGAAAAGGACAGATAGATATTACTGTCATTATCATCAATCAGGGGGTCACACTATTGAAAACTGTTTCAAATTCAAGGATTTAGTTCAGAAAATTATTGATGAAAAGAAACTAGTCCAAGTTCCACAAGAAGACGATGCAACCATTAATGAAGTTTGGGATAGTGATGAAGAAGATGTCTACTTAAAAGACATATTAGGATCTCCACCTTCTGTGTCGTACGCCATGGATGACTTTTGGGCTGAGGAAGATTCATCGATTGACGTCCTCACAAGATCCGGGAGAATGCAACCTCCCGTTTCAACACAACCTATGCCAACCACACAACAAATTCCCGTACCTATCATTGAAGACAATGATATCGTTAAGCAGTTTAAGAAAACAAAAGTAGAGATGAGCGTATGGAAACTTTTGGCGACATCTCGAGAACATAGGTTGGCTGTAATGAATGCCTTGGACAAAATAGGGATAGATTCTGACACTACTCCTGAGGGGTTAGCCAACTTCCTCACAAGTGATCTTCCTAGTCCAATTAATTTGATCACCTTTTCTCACAAGGATCTACCTCCAGAAGGTGACAAACATTACAAGGCATTAAACCTCACAGTAGTTTGCAAGAGAATGAATGTTCATATGACTCTTGTAGACAATTGATCGGCCATCAACGTCTGTCCACTTAGAACTGTGAGGATACTAGGCATAAGGGATGAAGATTTAACTCCGTCTACACAAGGAATAAGGGCCTATGACAACACTTGTCGTCAAGATCTTGGTAAAATTACCCTGAATGTAACAGCGGGAGCAATAGAACATGCTACCACTTTCCAAGTAGTAGACATTAAAGCTTCGTTCAATTTGCTGTTGGGGCGCCCTTGGCTTCATGACCTAAAGGTCGTCCCCTCATCTCTCCACCAACAAGTAAAAGTTATAGTTGGGGGAATTCCTATCACTATCGATGCTTCGCCTATGAGGATCAAGTCTATAGAAAATCCAATCATTAATGTGGAGCACGACAAGGATGATGAAGACTTATGGGGCTTTAACGAAGAAGTCTCTTTAATCCAGGAGGATGAAAGGACCCCTCTTTGCCATGACCCCCATTCCAACGTGATTGTAAATGTTATTCTAAAGAAACAAGGACATTTTCCTGGGATGACCCTAGGAAAGAAGAAAGGAATAGCAAAATCGCTGGAGTCACCTGGCCTCCCCAAGTTAGACACTTTCGGACTTGGTTTCGAACCGACTCAGAAAGATCTCAAGCGAGCCCAGGAAAAATCAAAGGCACGTAGAGACGCTCGCACTCAAAAGAAAGCAATCCCAATGGATCAGTACCCTCTTACACTTAATGGTCAATTTATAAAAGAAGGAGAGGATTATCCATGCCATGAATTTCCCGAGCCATTTGTTGTAAACGGCATAAGGCAACCGGGATTTGAAATTTTCTTGGATTGTTACTTCACAGATGAAATCCCAACTCCTGTCCATAAGGAGAAAGCACCCCCATGCTTTGACTTTAACGTCATGGGATTACTATTTGGGCGAGAAAAGAATGAGCCAACTTACATTGAAGATAACTCCTCGCTCATTCAAACAGTCCTACAAAGCGAAAGCTTCGATCCCTCGAAGCTAATCACTCCAGCTGAAGGATCACTACAAGGGCGGCGCAAGACTATCAAGGTGACTACTCCAAGTGGAAGAAAAATATCCATCACGACAGGGCAAGGACCAATGTTTGAAGAGTCGTCTGAGTCAGAGTCCGAGTCGGAGTCTCTCCCTCTAGAGTCTTCTAGGTCTTTAGTAGTAGCACCTCCTCCCTCTTTTTCTTCTCCTAGAATAGTTAGTGATCAAGTCCCTGAGGACATATCACTCTTTGATGTAATGATCTTAGAGTATAATAATATTTCTCCTTCTCCTTATTTCTTGCGTTCTTCTCTACCCCAAGATGACGAGCATTGCTTAACTAACAATGAAAAAGACAAAGAACTTATTAAAGCAATGGAAACACTCAAAGAGAAAACACCGATAATTGAAGAAACTGAAACGGTTGATATCTCAAATGATTCAACCAATAAAAGAGAAGTTAAAATCGGATTAACACTTAATGAACAAGAAATAGTCGATTTAATTAACTTACTTAAAGAATTCATCGATGTATTTGCTTGGTCATACGAAGATATGCCAGGCATTATTAGAGAAATAGCTCAACACACTATACCACTAATTCTAGGAATGAAACCTGTAAAACAAAAGCTACGTCGAATGAAACCCGACGTAGCTCTTAAAATAAAAGTAGAAGTTCAAAAACAAATAACTGCGGATTTCATCAAGGTATCCAAATATCCCGAATGGGTCGCCAACGTCGTCCCAGTTCTGAAAAAAGATGGAAGGGTAAGAATGTGTGTCGACTATCGAGATATAAACAAGGCAAGTCCAAATGACGACTTCCCTTTACCACACATCGATATTCTGGTAGATAACACGGCAAATCACGCGCTCCTCTCGTTCATGGATGGGTACGCAGGTTACAAACAGATTCTCATGGCAGAAGAAGACATGGAGAAAACAACTTTTATAACACCATGGGGCACTTACTACTACACGGTAATGCCAATCGGGTTGAAAAACGCGGGTGCTACTTACCAACGTGCAGCAACTGCCTTACTCCATGACATGATGCATAAAGAAGTCGAGGTATATGTCGACGACATGATTGTGAAATCAAAAGACCGTCCAGGCCATCAAGTAGCCTTAAGGAAATTTTTCGAAAGGCTAAGAAAATATAATATGAGGTTGAATCCATCTAAATGTGCTTTTGGAGTCACCTCAGGCAAGCTTTTCGGTTATGTAATAAGCTCTCGAGGAATAGAGATAGATCCAACCAAGATCAAAGCAATCATGTTAATGCCACCGCCCAAGACTGAGAAACAGATTCGAGGATTTATTGGCCAGTTGCAATACATAAGTAGGTTCATATCAAAATTGACGACAATATGTGAACCAATCTTCAAAAAGCTTAAGAAGAATGTACCAGTGATATGGGATGATGAGTGTCAAAAAGCCTTTGAAAAGATCAAATTCTATCTTGCAAATCCTCCCGTATTAGCACCAGCACTTCCCGGAATACCTCTTAGGTTATATTTGACGGTTACCAAAGAGACAATGGGAGCTATGCTAGCACAAGAAGTAGAAGGCAAAGAAAACGCAATCTACTATCTAAGCAAGAAGATGCTCGAACACGAAGCACGCTATACACCACTCGAGAAGTTGTGCCTCGCCTTGGTGTGGGCCACAACCAAGTTAAGACATTACATGCTAGTGCATACCGTCTTCGTAGTCTCCCGATTAGATCCACTCAAGTATCTATTTGAGAAATCTACACTCAATGGACGCATATCGAGATGGATAGTCAATCTAGCCCAGTTTGATGTAAGGTTTATGCCGCAAAAGGCTATCAAAGGATCTGTGGTGTAAGACTTTCTAGCAGACTTCCCAATAGAAGACTCGGCGCCAATATAAGACAATGAATTTCCAGATAAAGACTTAATGGTCACTGAAGATGATACTTGGACCTTGTACTTCGACGGAGCCTCAAACCAAAAGGGATTGTGGCGTTGGAGTATTACTAGTATCACCTAAAGAAGAGCATGTTCCAATCTCCATAAAGCTTGATTTCGACGTTACCAACAACGCTGCTGAATATGAAGCATGCGTGGTAGGCCTTGAAACAGCTTTGGCATTGGGAGTAAAAAGGTTAAGGATATTCGGAGACTCTTCTTTGATTATCAATCAAATACCTAAGAGGTGGAAAGTAAGGAGCGAAAGTCTAGCCCCTTACCAAACCTATCTGGAAACTCTTACCGATCTGTTAGAGAAGGTAGAATACACATATCTACCTAAAGAAGAAAATCAATTCGCTGATGCCTTGGCAAGACTAGCCTCAATGGTTAGGATTCCCACGAAAATCGAGCAAATGCCTCTAACTATAGAGAAAAGGCACAAAACAGCATACATCCAAGCTATAGAAGACGATGAAGTAGTCCAAGACAATGAAGAAGAAGAAGAGGAAGAACCGTGGTACACGGATATACTCAATTATGTCACCAAAGGAGAATACCCTCCCCACGCTGACAAAAGAGCAAAACGAGCATTAAGACTCTTGGCTTCCCAATATGTACTCATAGACAATGAGCTACATAAAAGGGTACCTAAGGGTCGAGCTCTCTTATGTGTAGGAAAAAAGGATGCACAAAGAGCAATGAGAATAGTCCACGAAGGAATTTGTGGCACGCACATAAATAGCAAAATGTTAGTCCAAAAAATAATGAGAGAAGGATATTATTGGACTACAATGAATAGGGATTGCCATCAATATGTAAAAAGATGCCCTAAGTGCCAAATCTACGCCAACTTACAACATGTTCCTCCATCCTTGCTCTACACCTACACATCGCCATGGTCATTCTCTACGTGGGGAATTGACATCATCGGCAAAATCACTCCCCCAGGAACAGGAGGCCACTAATATATCTTAGTAGCGATCGATTACTTCACAAAGTGGGTTGAAGCGCAATCTTACACTAAACTCACTGCAAAACATGTAGCACTCTTCATCGAGAGAAATATTATTTGTCGATATGGAGTCCCACATGAAATGATAATTGACAGTGGAACTCACTTTCAAGCCGAATGTGAAGAATTGATACAAAAATATGGCATTCAACATCATCATTCTTCCCCTTACAGACCTCTAGCAAATGGAGCAGTCGAGGCAGCTAATAAAAATTTAAAGACTACCATCGAGAAAATGACGGAAAATTATAAGGATTGGCCTGACAAACTTCACTTGGCATTGTGGGGTTACCACACGTCAATCCGTACATCAACAGGAAATACGCCATTTTCTTTGGTTTATGGAATGGATGCCGTACAACCAGTCGAACTAGAAATTCCATCTCTACGCATCGCGTTAGAGAGTAAACTCGATGAAGTTGAATGGACTAGGGCAAGATATGAAGAATTGATTCTACACGATGAAAAGCGACTAGAAGCTCTGCATCACACTCAGTGTTATCAAACTCGTATGGCTAGGCATTTTAATAAGAAGGTCAAGACAAGAAACATCAAAGTAGGAGACTTGGTGTTAAAAGCATTAAGGAAAAATGTTTTAGATCCAAGGGGAAAATTTAGACCTAATTGGTCTGGACCCTACATTGTCAAAACAATCCTGTCAGGAGATGCGGAAAAACTAATTGATATGGATGGCAATGAGTTCTCGAACATGACAAATCTTGACCAACTTAAGAAATACTACCCATAATTACTTGAGTAGGATACTCAAGAGAGCTACGTTTGGCCTGATTCCTTAATAAAGGATACGTAGGCAACCCTTTACAGGTGTGGCCACTTTATTTTTCGAAATTCTCGCGTCCAAGAATTGATTAAAAATTCGACAGAAGATCGGAGAAATATCGGCGTCGCAGAAAAAAATCTGGCGCTAGAGAAGGACCATCAACGCCAGCCGGCGGCACCGTCGCCTGACGCCAGACTGATGTGACCGGCGCCAGTCGCAGATAAGCGGCGCCAATTCACTGTTAAATTCTGGGAATATTTCGGTGTTTTTCGGAAAATTTTCGACATCCATACTCGAAAAATTTCTAGAAAATTAATATTTTTCGGTTTTCATTGCTTTAATAAATATATTTAAAGTAAATAATTAATTAAAAGCTGAAATTTCATTAATAAAATAAAATTACATCATTGATGGAATTTTAATAAAGCTGAAATAAATTAACTTTAAATAAAAAATATAAACTAAGTCTAATAATTTGAAATTAAGCAATGCTCCCAATCTTTCTTTTCTTTCCTAGCCCTTTTCCAATTTTCGTCTGCTTCCTCCTCCTCATCCATAACCTTAGCTAGTAGGAATCCTTTAGAGGACCTACATTCAATCTTAGAGTAGATAGTTTCCCCTTCAGCTAGGACTCCATGCTTCTTTTCTACCCAAGCTTTTTCTCTGTGGTGTCAGCTTTCCTTTTTCCTTTATCTTTTGTAGTACTTTTCTTCCTAGGCATTGCGGGTGTTTTGAATTCTACTCTTTCACCTAAGCGTTCCTTGGCAGGAATCACCCTGTCACATAGACGGCTTTTCACATCAGTTTTACCCTGATTTTTCTTCAAGTCCTTTGCAGGTTTCTTCAGCATCCACTTCTTCACATCATTGGGCAAGGAAGGAGGAACCTTTTGGGTAATCACTTCCCATAGAGGTCTGGCACTCCAATAAGCATCAAATATGTCTACTTCCTGGGAGACAGGGGACTCGTAGGGAGGACGAAGATCTCCGGAAGGAATATTCTGAAGCAAGTCGTATTGTCATTTTACCCTGCAGGGATAGTAATAAGTCATACGGGATAAACTTGGAAGACGGCAGAAAGGTTGCTTGTTCACACCAACCATCCTTTCTATTTTCCACCACGGGATGACCCACTTGATAGCAAAATTGCGAGATTCGAAGACCCTTCTCCACTCATGGCGCCCCATTTTAGAGAAGTGTTTCTTCCTCCTCACGAAGCAATTTGGAGTGTACTTCTCAATGTTGTCCGGAGGGCTAATTAATTCTAGCCTTTCCATTAGCCACATCTGTGAAAAAAAATTGCAATGCAAATAAATTATTATTACTATAAAAAAATATATTTTTGATTTCTGTAATTAAAAATATTATTTTTCTACCTGTAATAAAATTGGAGAACCCCGAAAAGGTATTTTTGGGTTCCTTTTCAATTCATCAAGACTAATCATAGTCTCTCCAACTATCAATGGCATTGGATTTCTCCCTGATTCAATTTGTTCTAGTACGGTAGTTATAATTGATTGACCCTCATTATTTTTACCACTATTAAGAAAAAATTGATTAAGCATACAAAATAAGAAAGCCCTTCTTCTATAAATATGAAAAGATTCGGAGTGAGGTTTATCAAAATAATGGCGAGCAAATTCTTTCAAATTCACTACGTTGCCATCTACTATTTTAGATAAATCCCTTTCTTTTAAATTGAAGAAGCGTTCAAAATCCTTGTAATAATAAGCATCTATTCTAAGGATTACTATAAGGTCTATTGCAGGGAAACCTAAAATAGCACCAAATTCTTCCGGCAAAGGGCTAATTTCATCATACCCTATTCTAAAGCAATGAGTATCAACATTCCAATATTCTAGAACGGTATGAATAAAATCTAAGTCAAGATCTACCCCTTGAAGGAGTTATGTCTTCGTCGTGTGCAATTACTAGATATATAATTGGATCAAATTATGGAGATAATTAAGTTCGTACATTTGGGTCGTCGTTTTGCCATAACTAGAGGTACTAACGATCTTTGGACTAGTAAAATAGCCCAAAGCCCAATTGGACGGATCCTATAAGGTCACACAAAGGGGCTAGATCGAGCATTAGAGGACGAAGCCCATCATGGGCCTCATCACTCTAGGTGGCCGGCCATGTAGTGGATTAGAAGGAGTTTAGGGCTTCGTTCCCTAGTCTAGCTATAATGAGATTATAAATAGACTAGGTGCCTAGGTTTACAGTAAGTAAGCAATTAATTGATCAGTGTGATCAAACCCTAATTAGCAAACACGAAACCCAACCCCTCTCATAGTCATCTTTCTCACACGGCTCTCTCCTCCTCCTAGGCGCCGGTGGTGTGTCGCGGTGGTGGTGGTTCGTGCGGTGGTCGGTTGTCCAAAAAGGTGGTGATCGCGGTTTTCCTCAATCACTCGACTAATCTAGTATTGGTGAACGGATCGTTCGAATCTCGTGGACTAAGTAGAGGAGCAACGCTTGGGGCTCTATTCTCTCCCTGATTTGCATGTCGAATAGCTTCGTGGAATTCACGCGTCAAAGGTATGATTATGTGTCTTGTGTGTTATGCATGTGATCTTGGGATTGGTACTTGATTGAATATGATTCATGTTTTTCCGCTGCGTAGTACCTATAAACTCCAACAATGGTATCAGTTAGCCTCTTGCATGAACGCGCTAGTTCATAATAATACGATTATTTGATGTCCACGTTAATTTTATAATCAATTAAGAGGGAGAAATTAATTTAATTATGGTTCAATTATTATATTTAATGTGATTAAACTTTTGGAATTGATTAAATTTGATTTAATTATGCTCAAAATAGCCATGAAGAGACCGAATTTTAGCCCTAATATGTTCGAAATTTTTGAACCCCCTCACCCTAAATTTCGAATTTTTCGAAAATCCTAGCCTTAAAAATTATGTTTTTTTATGCTTGATTTTGATTTAATTCGATTTATTTTATGATTCATAATTTTAATCGGATTGATTTATGCATAAAAGTGTTTTATGTATGATTATCAATTTAATTTTAAAAAGTTAGAATTAAATTGGGAATAATTTTATGAAGAACCCTAATTTTAAGATTGAATGTTGATTTAATTTTAAATTTTTGGACTAATTTAATTTAATTATGATAAGTGTTATTTTAATTAAATTAAAACACAAAAAAAAAAATTGGTCGGCAACCGCGGCTAGGTGGCGCAGCCACGGCGGCTGCCGACCAGGTGGCAGTCCGAGAGGGAAGGAGGGAGGGCAGGCGGTCAGGGGTGGCTGTGGGCAGCAGCGTGCAAGCGTTGCACGGCTGTTGCCACGGCTGCCATAGCAGCTGCCCGATGCTGCCTTGCGGCAGTGGCTGCTGATATGGCAGCCAACCACCGTGGCTAGCTTTGGCTAGCCAACCACGGTGGCCGGCAGTGGTGGCTTGCGGTTTTTCAAAAAAAAAATAATTTTAATTATCCTATTTTAAAATTATTTCAAGATAATTATGAATTATTTTGGGATAAAATCAGTTTTATTTTGGATAAGTTAAAATATTTTGAAAAAATGATCTTTTATTTTAAAAGATAAAATTGGTTTTATTTGGATAAAATCTTTTATATTAGGATAAAATCAAATATTCAAAAGTTGTTATATTTGATATTATCCATATTTAAAGTTGTTAAATTGGTAATTATCTTAATTAAAGTGGTTAATTTTGGATAAGATTGATTAGGATATTCTTAGCATATTCCAAAAGGATAATAATTGATTTAAATAATGTGATTATCCCATAATTAGATTAGGATATAATTGATTTTAAAATTATTTGATTGGCTAGTAATTAGGATAGAATCTCCTAAATTTGTTAGGATAATCATGGAAGATTAAATATGATTTATCTTTCTAGATTAAAATATGATTTGATTCTATCTCATGACTAAATTAAATATATGATATTTAATAAACGGTCATGAATAATATATGATATTATCTAATTATGATTAAAATATGAGATATTTTAGGAAATGCGTTAACTTTATTATGAACATTCGATATTGTAGTTTAGACAAGCATGTTGAGTGATTTATTATATGGCACTTTTATAATATATGATATTATGTTGCTATATATAGACTAGTATGGTCCATAGATTCTTAAATACGATCAGCGCATCGTGATGTATTTTTGTAATCTAAAATACGGTCTGCGTACCGTTAAGTATTTTTGTAACTTTTATTTAAAGTAAATAGAATAGTTATTTAAATAGTGTTAGTCCAAAGAAGCCCATGAAGTGAAGGCCCAAAGGAGCAAGGTGGATGGAGATCCATGATGATTCAAGTGGGAGCTTTTTCATTTCTAGTTTTTTTAGGACTAAGGGGCCATACTATGTCATAATTTATTGCATTAGTAGATTATGCATGTTAGATTTTATTTATGTTGATTGATGATGCGCTAGAGTTCACTAAATAATCACAACATAATAAATCTAGGTCTTAGTAATATTGAGATAGCTTTTCCAATTAAAAACCCGATGAAACCTTTGATATTTTATGATAGGTCATGCCTCAGCTGGGTGTCATATTATATCTTAGGGGAGTGGGGGTAAATCACGTTTTACACTTTTAATTGGTTATACTCAACAAGGTTACCTAAAGAGTTTAGAACCTTGAAGCTAAGGGTAATAATTAAGTATGTGATGATTAATTATTCAACCAAGAGTTACAAGAGTTGTAATCAGTAAAGAGTTTACTCACCTTGAAAATGTAATGGTTGATGGTAGGGCCTCAGTCCGGTCAATTATTGCACAAATAAAGGATCTTGGAATCACTTAAATTCAATTGGGATCAATTAATTATTGAATAAAGTGTTTTAAAGTTACCAAATGAATGCGTTTATGGTACTTTAATCTTAAAATTAAACATAATTATTAAACTTTGCCTTATTTTGACATAGATGGGTAGCCGTAATCACAATGACAACAACGTTTACAACCTTCGACCAATCCTTGAGAAGGATAGGTTGACAGGGGAGAACTTTTCCACTTGGTAAAGAATGCTAAGACTTGTTTTGAAATCTGAGGGTAAAGAGGATATCATTGATACCCCATTACCAGGACCTCTGCCAGAAAATCCAACTGCGGCAGAGATCAAGAAGCACAAGGAAGCTCATGACAGAGCTATACCTATCACTTGCTTAATGATTGCTACCATGGAACCTAGTCTTCAAAAGCGTTTTGAGGACCAGGATGCCTACTCAACCATGCAAGAACTCAAAGCTTTGTTTAAGAAACAAGCTAGAGTTGAAAGGTATGAGCTCCATCGTGAGATTCTGGATTGTAGAATGGAGAAGGGAGCCACAGTTCATGATCATGTTTTCAAAATGATCGGCCTAATTCAAAGTATGGAAAAACTGGGGGCACCCATACAGTGATGATTTGGCAACAGACATCATTCTCCATTCACTACCAGAAAGTTTCAACCAGTTTATCATGAATTTTAACATGACTGCCACTGCAAAGACTATGAATCAATTGCATGCAATGCTGGTTAGTGCTGAGAAACAAATCCCTAAGGAACCTAAGAAGGAAGTTCTTATGATTCAAAAGGGAAAGGGGTTCAAGAAGAAGGGGCAAAAGGCTAGTGCTAAGAGCAAGGGCAAGCAAGTTGCCAAGGCTCCTGAAAAGCCTAAGACGACTCCAAAGCCCAAGGCTGCAAGTGAAAGTGAATGCTTTTACTGCAAGAAGAAGGGGCATTGGAAGCGAAATTGCCAGAAATACCATGACTTCCTCAAGAAGAATGGAGCATCAACCTCAAGTATAATGTTATAAACATTTTAGCTTTCACTTAGGTATATGATACCAAGTTGCAGTGCTTAACATAGTGATGTTGCGCAGGAACTGCAAACAAGTGAAGCTAACATGGAAATGGAGCTTGACGGTTCACTAGAAGTATTTGAGTGGCCAGAGATAGCTTCATAGTTTTAAATTTTGATTAGTTTATCATGATTTTAGAACAATTTCCAGTTTTGATGAGAGATTATTTCGGTTTTCTTGTTTTGAATACTGAATTTTGGCTTACTTGGCTTGGACAAGTGTTGATCCATGACCAAGGTAATAAATTGTTTTCATTTTGCTAGACATGAACTAATCTTGTTTTTACGTTGATATAAGTAGATCACAAAATAAGATTTAGATGATTCAAAATACACTTACTTATAACAAAGTAAGGTTGGGTCACATAAACCATTTGCACATCCAAAGTTTTGGATGGACTCTCATTCTTATATGATTATGAATCACTTGAGAATTAGAAGTCATGCTTGATAAAAGTTAAAATGACCAAGTTGCCTTTTAGTAGAAAGGGTAAAATAAGCTAAAATGACCTTTTGGTACTCATACATATGATGTACGTGAACCAATAAGTTCAAAATTAGCAAAGAGATTTAACTATTTCATTGCTTTTACTAACGATTTAAGTAAATATATCGATACTTACTTAATGAAGTAAAGCTTGGAAACATTGAAATGTTCAAAATTCCAAAAATGAAATGTAAAATCAATTTGAGATAAACAATTTAACACCACAATATGATTGTTGTGATAAATATTTAACTCAAAAAGAATGATCATCTAAAGGGAATTGTTGAATTAATTCACAATCCAGAAACATTACAATTAAATTGTATGTTTATGAAGAAGGAATCAAACTTTGCTTGCCATTGTTCGATCAAAGATTTAGTGATTTACAAATATCGTTTTGAGGATATGCATTAGAACAACAACAATTGCGATAAACTAAACAGGAAACTTAACCAAAGCAGTAGAAAAGATGTCATAAGAGTTATGATTTGGAAATGTTCCAAAATTTATCTTTACTAAACATGATTAAGAGTTATGAAATCAATGTAAAATGTTTACAAAGATAACATAATACACCCTAAATCAAAAAAGTAGTTCTTCATGGGTTTTTCTCATGGAAACTATGAGGTATTATTCCTACAATCGCGTAGAAACAAAATGTTTGTTGCTCGCGATAGTGTCTTTATAGAAAGAATGTCTTCCTACAAAGCCAAGTGGGAGTAAAGTTAAAGTTAGATCTCGATGAGATTCGAGACGAGCAACAAATGGATGTGGATAACACTACATCAGAGACGAAGGCATATGAAAACAGCTAATTTGATAAACCATGTGTCGAAGCAAGCTAATTCAACTAGCGAGGCTTCTATCGTTCCACTAGAATGAAAGACTTCAAAGAGTTGAAGAGAATAATTCTATTGTCGCTCATACCTATCGTAGGTTACTTGGGATCAAAACAAACAGTTTGTTGAAATTATGAGAAAAGGTGGATTCTAAAATTTTCTTATTAGAATGGTTAGAATCCATGGCCTACAAGCAAGCTTTGGACAAATTCCAACTCAGGAAATGGCTTAAAGCTATGAAATCCAGTATGGACTCCATGTTTGTAAAAATGTGTTAGTCCATAATAGTCTTACAAATAGGGTCAAACCTATTAGTTGGGTGAGCCTATTCGGATTATTCTAGTAATGGACATCAAAATCACTTTCATGAAATGTTCTTGATGGTGAGAATGTATATGATACATCCTAAGAGTTTTGAAATCCAGAAATTCCTAGAAAGTTTTTGCAAACTTCAGAAATTCATTTATGGATTGAAGTTAAGCATCAGGGAGTTGGAACATTCGTTTTGATTAGGCAATCAAACAGTTTGATTTCCTTAATAGAACAAAGGAATCTTGTAGAGACAAGAAGTTTAGTGGGAGCAATTGGTCTTCTTAGTCTAGTATGTAGTTGACATACAGTTCATATGAAATGATACATCAATGCTTGAATAAGTCAAGCAGTGGTCAGAAAGATTGTTTCTATATGAGAGACTTAGGAGATGTTGAGTACATATTGGGAATTAAGATCCATGAAGTGAATATTGAAGAATGATTGGAATGAATCGAGAGACTTATATTGATAAGGATCTCGACAAGTTCATGAAGCAATACTCTAAGATAGGATTTCTTCCCATGTTTCATGGTATTACACTCAGTAAAACTCAGTGCCTTCAAAAGCTAATAGAGTTGAGTTATATGGATAGTGTACCTTGTGCTTCTGCAAAAGGTTCATTATATGTGCCATGAAATGTACAAAGCAAGATGTTGCATGTGACTTGTGCATATGTAACAGTTTTCAAGCAAATTCAGAATAAGCATACGAAGAATTACCAAGAACAAATCCTTGAGTACTTGAGAAGCACTAAAGGAATTCTTCTAGCTATTATGTTAAATGGTAATTTAAGCAAGTTGTCAAAAGGTTACACGAATTCAAGTTTTCCAAACAGGCAAGATGATTCTAGATGGTGATCTAAATGCATGTTTGTGTCTGGATGGAAAAGAACAGTGAGCTTGAAGAGTTCAAAGAAGAGCACTGTTGCATACTCAATGTCAGAATATGTGTATTAAACTATAGTAAGATAGTTAGAGAGGAAGTTCGGATTAGAATGTCATGTGACTAACAGGTCACCTTTGCCCAAGAACAAAGGAGCCAGAGTCACATCACAAATCCAAACAAAAGGATATAAGATATCACCTCAATTATGAGATCATTGACCAGCGGAAGGTCGTGTTCTGCAAAGTTTTATTATGAGTGAGAAATCACTAAACCCCTTCCATGGACTAAGATATGAAAGTCATATTAAAGTCTTAGGATTGAAGCAAGTTATGTAATTTAAGTTGTATATGTTTTGAGAAAACATATTACATGAGAAATACATTAATTTGCAGAATTATGTTTAAAATAGAAATTATTATTTCTCTTATTTAATTATGGTTTTGAAAATTAAATAAAATGTCCAAAATAATTATGAATTGATGGGCTCATCAGGTTGATGACCTGGTGAATTAAAACCCCATAGGTGAACAAAATTCATATATTATTTAAAGTTCCTAGTTCGAGATCATTAAAGTGGACATAAATGATTTCAATAAAAGAACTAGCATGTAAGATTGATTGGATAGCGCAGTTTCATGGGCTATAGGGGCATAGTGATGCTCGGTCAATCACTTGGATATGCATGAATGATGCATGATCGAACTATTGACCTACTTTGAAGTTCAAGTATATAGCTTCCGTATATATTAGTGGATTCCTTTGACATGAGTGGAACATTGATTTCATTCAATGGATGTTGTGACTGTGGTACACTCAAACGTCTAGCCGTAACTGGAGATTATAAAGGGTGTTTCCCGGCTATTTCAGAAGTTGAGTGGGAGTCATGTTACCACAAGATTGGATAGAGTCTACCTATTAAATTAGGAAATGTGTCATGGCCGCTTGAAGAGGGAGAATTCAGAAATACGTGGCCGAGTTCAAATGCATTACACAGTAATCATTTGGTTTTGTAATTCTAACTCAGATTTCAAGAAACGATTTGTAGATTAATATGATCTCGACATGTGATGCAATCATATTATCAAATTGACACATATATTGACTTAAGGAATTTGAATATTGCAGTAAGTAAGCAATTAATCATATATTGCACCCTTGTCTTAGACAAGTGGGAGATTGAAGGAGTTATGTCTTCGTCGTGTGCAATTACTAGATATATAATTGGATCAAATTATGGAGATAATTAAGTTCGTACGTTTGGGTCGTCGTTTTTCCATAGCTAGAGGTACTAACGATCTTTGGACTAGTAAAATAGCCCAAAGCCCAATTGGACGGATCCTATAAGATCACACAAAGGGGCTAGATCGAGCATTAGAGGACGAAGCCCATCATGGGCCTCATCACTCTAGGTGGCCGGCCATGTAGTGGATTAGAAGGAGTTTTGGGCTTCGTGCCCTAGTCTAATTATAATGAGATTATAAATAGACTAGGTGCCTAGGTTTGCAGTAAGTAAGCAATTAATTGATCAGTGTGATCAAACCCTAATTAGCAAACACGAAACCCAACCTATTTCGGGGGTTTTTGTCCCTTGGGAGAGTTACAACACTGAGAGTGGATTCAACAGAGGACGCCTGTACCTGCAAAACAAACGGACCGCCGGATGGTCGGTGGTCCGCCTCCGAAGATTAAGTTAGTAAGCGTTCGGTAATAAAACGTGCGGAGATAAAGTTATCTGCTCGGATTCCAAGCTCAGGTAAAGTGTTGTGTGTTCCTTGAAAACGACAGCTCTGTGATAAGTGACGTGTTGTCTCGTATTGCGTGTATATTCTCCGTCCTGTCATAAATGTAAGAATATCCCTATTTATAGGGTCCTTTTGGAAAGTGTGCCCTCCCTAGGATCTGGTGACCTAAGGATTAGGGCACGCCGTTTTTTAAGGGCCCCTTGGGATTTGGGCCTTGAAAGCCGCCATTCCCAGGGGAAAATATCTGCTCGACACGTGTCACCATCTGGATGGTCCAACTAAGTGCCCCTTCCAGTGACACGTGTCATGCTCTGATTGGGCCACTTGGCAGGGTATAAAATACCCAAATCATTTGCCCCTCACAAGGGTCACGTGTATTGCACGTGGTACCTGTGATAAGTGTCTTCCTCTGAATGGCTGAATTTTCAAATTGCATTTTGGGGGGAAAAATTAGGGTTTCCCATTTCTATAAATAGGAAGGTTTGACTTCATTTTTGTTTTCACACCTTTGCGAATCTTGGAGAATCTTTGGACTTTTGACTCTCAAAGACTCTTAAAGACCCTGACTTTTGTCAAGCATCCGACACTCGGCCTTTCCTACCAACTGCTCAGCCAACCAGGCGTCTCAAATACCTTCTTCTAAGGTAACCGCATGCTGTTTTCTTTTATTTTTTCTTGTGTTTTTCATTTATTCAAATGGTTTCCCAAACGTACACGGCACGGCCTAGGTTAGCGATCAACCGGTCACCCGGGACGGCTGAATCTAGAACTAAGAGTGTCGAATGCTCGTTCGAGAACTTTCCTTTAAGTACAACTCCAAATCCGACAGTGTCTGTGCATCTGTAGGACACGATGGCTCGAACAAAGCAGACAACAAGGAGATATAGGCCGGATGGTACCTTTTACCATTCGGACAGTGAGACTCCAAATTCAGACGGCTCCATTAGGGTGCCAGCTAGTGATATTTCTGAGCACCCCCCAAATCCCTCTTCTGACCTTCCCCAAACTCCAACTTACTATTCTCCCTCTTCTTCAAGCGGCACCCCCAGTGATACTATACTGAGGGAAGCCGACAGTCAGTACTAGGCTGAGTCTTCAGGACAGGCGCCTTAGGAGAGTCTAGGGGAGGACCATGTTGGCCCTAGCTGGCAGTCCCTTAGCTCTGGGGAAAGCTCTGATGACGATTCGGCCTCGTCATCTTCAGACAGCGCCTCTGTTGAGTCAGAGGAGGTCCGAGCAAAAATAGATACTACAAGGGAGTCCTTGTTAGTAGAAAAGGGGGAAGGCTGGGCGGAGCCGAGTGCTTCTAGGCGCTTGGAGCGCACCCCCTATTTTCACCATGTCCCGCAAAGCAAGCGGGCCTCCATGACATCCGGCCTTGCCAATTACAGACGCAAAGTCGTAATGGGGCATGGCTTCTCCTTGGCCGTCCCCAACAAGGAGGATACTGTAACCTGGCCCTCCCTGGCCAGCTATAAGGACAAAGCCTTCGGCTGTTACGAGGCGGTCCTTCAGGCTGGCTTACGCTTCCCTCTCCATCCGGCCGTGGAGAGGATTCTGGATGGATACCAACTGGGTATCTGGCAACTCGTCCCGAATTCATGGATAAATATAATCGGGTACGTTGCCGCATGTGAAATCCTGGAGGTGGATGTAACACCCCAATAATTCTCCCTTTTTAAACCACTTACTTTAAATAAAAATAGAGGAGAACCATTGGCATGTTACCGCCACGTGTTAAAACGTTAAGGCTTTATCAAAGTATTGCAGCGGAAATCCAACTTAAATCTTAAAATAATATAATTTAGAAAACCAATAAGTCAAAGCTTACAAATTGGAACCATAAAGACCCTTATTTAAAAACCAATAATCAAAATCCCAAAACATAATTAGAATAGTAAAACATAAATAAGTTTAACACAAAGAACGAATACTCTCAATCACACCAATCCCTTGACAATGCGTATGTCAAATCCCCGAACTTCACATCATCAAGATAACCTGTGCAATACTGCTCCCCAATAATACAAGTGTAATAATTGGATCATCACAGGGTCATTGAAAGGCGAAGGCCATGACCAAAAGAAAACACACAAAAGCACGCAATCAGCAAAGCTGAGTACATACAAGCTACAACGCACAAAATCTAGCATGCTCAACTAGTTAAAGTAAATAAATATACAACTCGAATTCATTAATCAAGACTCTACACTTAAACAATTCAAACGACTCAACATACTTGCTAATAAATTCCAAACACTTGATTCTTTATACTTAATTTAATTAATTTAGTTTGGAGTAAGCAATAGACGAGGTTGTCCAATCCACCAAATCATTTTGGTCCCAAATGACCATTTAAAATAAAAGTTTAGCGCGATGCAAGAATGGGCGCGACTCCATTTTCACAAAGTTAGTCTAGGATCCCATCTAACTTTCATTATAAAATAAAAATGTAAATACCAAAAGAGAAGAGGACATGTTGATCAAACAAGCCTCGAAAAGCCACGGGCTACCACCGTGTACCCCAACCCATAATTGTCAATACTCCAGAAGTGCACGCTTTCCAGAGTTTTATTGCTCATCCATGTTTCACTTTACGTGATTACAATTTTAATTAATAGCCGACTCAATCAAGAAGACCATACATAACAATCATACATCAATTCACTTTTAATCTTATTTAGGACAATGGTGATCACATCACAAGTTGACCTTTAATTCCATTAAACTTCCAAATTATTCAAAATTGTTGAACATAGTCAACCCACCTAGCCATTTTGGCTTAATCCACCTTTACTCAACATACTAACAAGTCATGATTGAGTAATAAATAAATAAATAATAACCTTGTAGAATAATTAATAAATTCATTCCACTTAAACCATTCAATTCCAATCCTTTAATAATCCAAATGTGGTTAACAAACCAATCCATAAAATATGTTTGTATCAATATTCCATACAAACAATTAATCCAATATAACTCAACATGTTTGCATCCATAATTCCATACAAACATAATCAATTCACCAAAACATATCTCATAAACATATGCACATGAATTAAATCAATGTGTAACCAAACAATTTCCATCAAAGTGTTCCCTAATCATGAAACTAAGTTCTTTCCTTTAGGTACCTAAACATGATACTACTTATAACGAAGTAGACATGTACGTACCTCGTGTAAACAATTCGGTTTGCCACTTAAAAACTAGAAATCACCTTCAATAAACTCCTCTCCTAAACCAAACAATAAAATCTCAATCAATACCCAATCAATCAAATTTACAGCAACACTAACTTACTTTAAAACCTTCAAAATCCAAATCAAACAACACTTTAAAACCCTCCCTTTAGTTAAAATTAAAGGCTTATATATAGTTCTTTAAATTTTCTTCATAAAAACCTTAAAATACATCATTATACATGAAATTACAGAAAGTTTAAAGTTTAATAAAAATCTTAAAATTATTTAAAAACCTCTAATAATCTCCCTTTTTAATGGGTGATTAAACCCTCTTTATAAAACATCAAAAGTAGAACTTAGGAACTATTTCCAGCACTTAAAACTTCAATAAAAAAAATATATTTATGCTTAATTAACTTTAAACATAATTAATTTTATTAATCAAACTCAAGGATAATATTTTAAGTATAAAAAACTTCGTTAAAATCAAAAACTGCCCGAAAATCATATT
Source organism: Chenopodium album (assembly GCF_948465745.1). Taxonomy (NCBI): domain Eukaryota; kingdom Viridiplantae; phylum Streptophyta; class Magnoliopsida; order Caryophyllales; family Amaranthaceae; genus Chenopodium; species Chenopodium album. The sequence continues at coordinate 40,037,949 of NC_137838.1, forward strand.
TAGAGGCTGAATTTGGCCACGAAAGGGTGGTGATCACTACCATAGGTAGTGTGGCTTTCTTAAAACGTTGTTTCCACATAGAAAACACTATTTTTTTTGTCAAAATCGGATGAGTTCATAACCTGATCGGGATTAAAACGGGATTAATATTAATGAACGGAAATCTTAAAATTAAAACACGAATTTAAGTGTTCAAAACAATCTGGAATTAAGTTAAACTAATTAGTACTTATAATCACCAAAATTTCAAAACATCATTACTATAAAAGCCCTAAATCAATTGTTCATAAAAACCCTAAAATCATGATTTTCAATAATTAAAAACCCTAGGTTATAAAATTTACAAAATCTGAAAATTATGACACTTATAAAATCTGAAATTATAAAGTTTAATCATCAAAATACAATTTGATACTAAATAAATTAATTTCAAACAATAAAATCAAAACCCATAATCAATAATTATAATTACACAAATTAATAAAACTAAGGAGAAAGAAAATAAGACTAACCTTTTTGTGTGGGAAATTTTTTTGGGGATTCATGGGGTATTTATAGGAGAGAATTGTAGGGTAAATAAGAAGATTGGGCCTCATAAAAATAATGGGTCGATTACAAATGGGTTAGGCTTGTGTGGTTGGACATAAATTGTAGAATAAAGGTGCATAAAATAATTTGTTCAAATAAATTTCGACCCAGATTAATAATTTGAAACTTTTGAAATTAAATTATGAAAAATAACAAATAAATATTATAAATAAAATAAATTTTCATTTATAAAATATTTAAAAAATACGGGGGATTACAGTGGATCCCAGCTTTGAGGCATTCGCCCACATGCACTATCTCAGCCGAGCGCCTGCCAAGGGCGGCGAAGGCTGGTACACCTTGACCACCTGCAAGGGGTACATGATGGCAGTCGGCAAAGAGAAAAAATGGAAGGACTGGAGAACTAAGTTCTACATTGTCCATTCACCTGAAGGCCGACTGAACCAAAAGTACAATCGGTGGAACAAGGATTTGCCCCTCCTGGCTGGCAAGAGTGCCTTGCCCCCTCTCCCTAGGCGGGCCTAGGAGGAAATTTTTTACCAGGGGCTGTTTACAGTGTCCGTTCGGATAAACAAGCATGGGGAGAAAATAGTCGTCCCCCAGAGCTACATTCCCCTTTACAAGTGGCTAGAAGATGGGGTGTTCTTGGCCACTTGTGGTCTAAGTTCCGAGATGCCGAGAGGTAGTCGGCCGTCTGTTTTTAAGTAAACTTAAAATTATTTTCAGTGTATGCTTATAAAGCCTAACTTCCTCTTTTTGGTGCAGACAAAGCAATGAAAAAGCTCTCGGCAACGAAGAAGCCGGCTGCTGTCTCTGCAGCTAAGTACCGCACCAGCGTCCTCAATAGGGCGAGTGACGAACAAAAGGCAGCCGGTACCCCCAAGGTAGTAATTTTTATGATACTTGGTATATTTTTTCAATAAAGGTTACATTTTGCCCGCCTACTTTTCTGACGCTTTTCCTTTAACTCATGCAGAGCGTTTCTACCAAGCCTTTTCCCTCCAAACAACCCCAACCCAAAATCCAAAAAATAGGGGGGGTGATGTGAGTGCATCCGGCAAGAACCGGAAACACATCGCTCACAAGCCCAAAAGAGGGGACGGCTCTAATCTTGAAGCTGACAGGGAGGTCAGCAAACCGGATGCCACTCAGGCATCAAAGGGTGGCTTTAAGCAACCCAACACTGCTGTCGGCTCAGCAGGAGAGAAGAGACGTCAGGGGAAGGAGAAGGAAGAGGAGGCCCAGCCGGACGGTATGGGCCGCATCCTTATTAAACTTCAATGCTTTATTTTGCTTTTTGGGACTTGACTTACTTTTAATTTTACAACCCCACCACAAAGGCCGACCGTCGTCCAGATGGCCAAGAAGATGCTCCGGTCGCTTGATCCTGAGGACAAGGCGTCCGTAAGAGGAGTCGGCACCCTCAACTTGGATGCCATCTTGGGGAGCCTCTGCGAGGTAAAAGAGTTAGCTAATTTTTCCTTCACTTTTAATACATATCCGACTGGTTTTGACCATTCGGTCCTTTCTTTTTTCCAGGCCATGCTGCGCATCCAAGGGCTCAGACGGCCAATCCAGGAGAAATCCAAAGAGGTAACAGCCGCTAAAGCTCGAGCCGAGTCCGCCTTAGACCGAGCTCAATTTGAAATTGCTCAGAATGAGCTTCTGACCCTTGATATGATGTATTCCCAGGCGGACGCCAACCTGCAGGTGAAGAAGGACCTGGATTCGGCCCGCTCCAGAATCAATGACCTTAAGGCCGAGGTTAAAGGCCTTAAGGAAAAGCTTGAGCCTCTTCAAGAGGCCAAGGAAGAGGCCAGGAGGGCCAAGGAGCGGGTTAGCCGCCTGGAGGGGCGTCTGGCGAACCAGCAAGAGCAGCTAAAGGCCAAGTTTCAGTCTCGGGCTGAGGAGGAGAAGCAGGCCCTTGTCAAACAAATGATGGAAGACTATGAATCCATTATGCGGACGACATGGGAGGCGGTACAGCCGGGTGCTGATTTTGGCATCTGGAAATCCAAGTTTGATAAGGCAAACGAGGATTACAATGCTGAACTCCTTCGCCAGGCTGAAGAGGAGGATGCGGATGATGAAGAGGCCGACTCCTCTTCAGGCTCCTCTGGGGACGAAGATGGGGAAGAGGATGGTGATGACAAGGAAGAGCAGCCGGCAACTGATGATGCGACTGCCAATGCTGAGAATCCCTCTGCCCCTTAAAGCTTTTAGTAATTATTTCTGCGGCCGAATGGCCATTCATTTCATCTTCCGGCCTGCGTGCCGTGTATCCATGTATCTTTACCGACCGAGGGGTCGAGTGATTTGACAATTCCTTCTGGCTTTGCCAGCTAACAATCTTACCCAATCGTCTGATGGCGATTGGGCCTTTTAATTTAAAATCATTCGGCCGTTTGGCTGAAGTTATTCATATTGTTGTTCTCTAATTTTTTTTTTTTTTTTTTTGCATGTTTTTGGCTAAGTATTATAACCTGTATAGCATGCGAATGTTCTTGCCCCTGGACGGATGTCGAGTGGTTTCGGTTGAGTGGATTGATTGACTTAGAAATTATTGATACTTAGAAGAGTATACATGGTTTCTAAGTCAATCAATCACTATGGTGATTGCCCCAAACCACGCGACAGACGGCCATCAGGAGCGAATGAATAATTATTTTCATTCAGCCATTGGCTCAAGCGAGATACAACATTTTGACTTAGCAAATTTTGCTAAAAAGAAATCCCTCGCCTGTTTTGTTCCAAGAACTAAAAGCAGGCGCATTCGGCCTTAGGCTTTGACGAGAAAAGGTGCTAAGTTTTAACTTAGTCTTAATTTTACTTTTAGAAGAATCCGCCTGTCTTGCCCCAAGAGCAAAGAACAGGCGCATTCGACCCACAAATCTCTTTAATCTGCTAAGTATTTTAGCTCGTTTTCTTGATAAGTAATAGTCCTCCTGTCCTGCGTTTGGGCAAAAACAGGCGCATCCAGCCTAATGCCTCAATAGCCTCTACTTATGAAACAGTGACCCTTTTCCGACTGTGCTAGAACAGTTAGAAAATTTCTGGCCTTTTAGATTTCACTTTCGATTAAACCAAACGACTGCGAATACTGCTTTAGCATTCAGTAGGGCCGCTTAGTGTATTTGTAGAGCAATGTGCTACCCAAATGGGAGATGCTTCTCCTCGACGAATTCGCCCGAATGGACGTCGTTGGCTATCTGACTCATGTTGGAGCAGACGGTCTTACTCATGTTGGATCAGATTGTCACCATTCGGGCTCTATTGTGACTATTTTTTTCCTAATATCCGGCTATTGGCCTCAAAATGATCTTCTCTGGCCTTAGGCCTTCTAAAGAATTAAGCAAATATTAGTTAATTGTTGGCGTAAATTTAAAGAATTTCGTAGAAACGACTATTTTAAAGCAGTCGGCTTCTTCAGAGGGATTGGGACGTCTGCTATTGGGACAGACGCCATCCAAATGCATTGGTCGTCTGTATTTTGTACAGACGCCACTTATAATAAGAAAAGACAAGCTGGAATTGAAGGCATATTCTCATTAAACAAATTTTTAAATGACAAAATTTGAGGTATTTACATTCGTACTTAGAGGTAGAACTTTTTCAAGTTATCTACATTCCAAGTCCTAGGCAGCTTCCTGCCGTCTGGTTCTTCCAGGCGGTAGGTGTCGTCTCTTACTTCCTCATATATTCGGTAAGGGCCTTCCCAATTTGGGGTTAACTTTCCCTGCTCATTCGCCCTACCAACCGCCTCCATTTTCCGTAGCACAAAGTCCCCCACTTTGAGAGGACGCTTGTGTACTCTCTTGTTGTAAGCTCGTGTCATTCTCAGACGGTAAATCTCATGGCGTAAGGCAGCATTGTCCCTACGCTCTAGAAGTGAGTCCAATGCCAGCCGCATGGCCTCCCAGTTAGCTTCCTTGTCATATAACATGACTCGAAGAGTCGGCTCATAGTGTTCAATGGGCAGGAAAGTTTTTGCACCATACATCATGAGACACGGGGTTTCTCCGGTTGCCCCTTTAGTAGTCGTTCTGATGGACCAGAGGACGTGTGGTAATTCATCCGCCCAAAGACCACCAGCCCGTTCAATTTTCTTTTTAATCCCGTCCGAGATTAACTTGTTGAAGGTTTCAACCTGGCCGTTTGCTTGAGGCCGACCGACTGATGCAAAGAAGCTTGAGACCCCTTGCTCTCCTAGCCAAGTCTTGAGTTGAGACGTCTCAAATTGAGGACCATTGTCAAAAACCATAGACATGGGCACCCCAAAGCGAGTGATAATGTTCCTCCAAATAAAGGAAATAACGTCTTTTGTCTTGATGTTTTTGACCGCCTCCGCCTCTACCCACTTGGTAAAGTAATCCACAGCTACCAATATGTAGCGCTTGCCGCCTGCAGCCGCGGTGTAAGGCCCAAGTATGTCCATGCCCCATTTGGAAAATAGAATTGGGCTATGGATGGCCGTCAGGTCTGTGGCCGGACGATGGATGAGCTTGCCAAACTTTTGACACTTGTCACATTTTTTGACCATTTCCATAGCGTCCGACTCCAGAGTTGGCCAGAAATAGAGCCGCCTGGCCTTGGAAGCTAAAGACCTGCCGCCTATGTGGGAGGCGTAGAAACCCGCATGCAAATCTTCGAGGACTTCTCTACCCTTTTCTGAGGTAACACACTTTAATAGGGGTTTCAAGAAACCAGCTTTGAAGAGTTCTCCTTGTCTCAGCTCGAAGTTTGCCGCTTTCTTTTTTAGAGCAGCCGCCTCCTGGTGTGAATCAGGTAGCGTGCCGTCTGCAAGATAAGCCCGGATGCTGTCCATCCAGGTAGAGCTTCGGTCGAGAATTGCAATGGGGTCTTCATTAGATATACTTCTTTTTTCCATGACCTCCTAGAAGACCGACTGAGGCGTTTCACAAGAGGCGGATGATGCTAGTTTTGACAGAGCATCCGCCTGATTATTTGAAGACCTGGGCACTTGAGTTAGATGGAATTCTTCAAGTGTCCCAACTTCACTCTTGACCGCCTGCAAATATTTTATCATGGCCGGATGAGTGGCCTCGTACGTTCCATTAACCTGGAGTACGACCAGTTGAGAATCAGAGCAGGCGGCTATCTTCTTTGCCCCTGCCGCCTTGCAGTACCGAATGCCGGCCAGCAGGGCCTCATACTCGGCCTTATTGTTAGAGACCTGGAACTTGAACCGTAGTGCGTATTCGTACTTATCTCCCTCAGGAGACTAACAGATAATCCCTGCACCACAGCCGTTCACAGTGGAGCTCCCATCCACATACACTTTCCAAACCTGGTCTGTATTGTCCGGTACAACCGGCCTTGTCATTCGACAATAAAGTCAGCGAATTCTTGCCCCTTTATTGCCTTCCTTGGTTCGTAAGTGAATTCTAATCCTTGCATTTCAATAGCCCATTTAAGCATTCGTCCAGAAGACTCCAGGGTTGTGAGTGGCCGTTTAATCGGTTGGTCAGTATAGACTTCTACCGCATGCGCCAAGAAGTAGGGTTTTAGCTTCTTGATGGCCATGTAAAGGGCAAGGCCGAATTTCTCAACCATGGGGTACCGAAGCTCCGCGTTTCTCATAACATGGCTAATGAAATACACCGGGAGCTGGATGCCGTCTCTTTTAGCTAAGAGAACGGCACTGAGGGCATGATCAGAGACGGCTAAGTACATGAAGAGCTTCTCTTTGGGCAAAGGGCTGACAAGCCTTGGCAAAGAGTGCAGATGAGTTTTCAGCTTTTGAAAGGCCGCCTCTGCATCATCCCCCCATTCAAAGTTGGTCTTCTTTTTTATTGCCTGGAAAAAGTAGAGGCACTTATCGCCTGATCGACTGAGGAATCTCCCCAGGGCCGCCAGACAACCTGTTAGTTTTTGCACTTCCTTCACAGTACGGGGCGACTGCATGTCGATTACCGCCTGTATTTTCTCAGGGTTGGCCTCTATTCCCCTTTGGTCAATCAAAAATCCAAGAAACTTCCCAGACTCAACGCCAAAGACACACTTTTTTGGGTTTAGCATGACCTTGTGCCGCCTGAGTGTGGCGAATGTTTCTCGAAGATCAGCAAGATGATCCGCCTGTTGTTTGGATTTGACTATCATGTCATCAATGTACGCCTCTACATTCCTTCCGATTTGATTAATGAAGACCGTATTAATCATTCGTTGGAAAGTAGCAGGCGCATTCTTCAAACCAAACGGCATCACCGTATAACAGAACAACCCCTAATCAGTGACGAATGCCGTCTTTTCTTGATCTTTTTCCACAGGGGGATCTGATGGAAACCTGAATAGGCGTCCATAAAACTCATCAAGGCATGTCCGGCTGTTGAGTCGACCAGACTATCGATCTTAGGCAATGGATAACTATCCTTTGGACATGCCTTGTTGAGGTCTGTGTAGTCAACACACATCCGCCAAGTTCCATTCGGCTTTTTTACTAACACAACGTTAGCTACCCACTATGGGAAATTGCACGGCCGAATGAACTTGGCATCCAACAGCTTTTTTACTTCGGCAGCTGCTGCCTGACTTCTTTCTTCGCCGTGGTTTCTTTTCTTTTGCCGGATGGGCTTCTTTTTAGGATCCACGGCGAGTTTGTGGACAGCAAGATTCGGGCTGATGCCTGGCATCTCCTCCACTTCAAAGGCAAAGATGTCTTTGAATTCTCTGAGTAGCTGGTGAAGGCTTTCACCCAGCTTTGCAAATGCAACCGTCCCCACCTTAACCGTCCGTTCTGGACGACTGTCGTCCAGAGGGATATCGAGGTGTTCACCAGCAGGCTGGGGACGGAGATCATCTGACCGTTCCCCGGTCAGTGATTGCTATTGTTTTTCTTTTTTTACCACCACCAGCTGATCAGTTTTTCTTTTCTTTCCGGCAGGTGGGGCCGACTGTTCTTCCTCGACATCGTCGAGGTCGATTGTTTGCTTACCCCGACCGGATGCTACGGCCGCGGGCTTGACGTCCGAGAGGTAACACTCTCGAGCCGTCTTTTGGTCCCCATTAAGGGAACCGACTGTTCCATCATCCTTCTCATACTTAAGTAGCATGAGTACAGGGATGATGACGGCCTTACACTCATTAAGAGGGGGACGGCCAAAGATGAGGTTGTAAGCTATGAGCTCTTTAACCACTAGGAAACGGATGGTCATGTGCCGGCCGTCTCCCCTGCTTCCCAGGCGGACAGGTAAGTCAATTCGTCCGACTGGGTGCACAAGTCCTCCCCCAAACCCAACAAGGGTGTGGGAGACTTCCATCATGCTATCCGGCTTGTACTTGAGATTGGATAAGCATTTGAGGCTGATGAGGTCAGAGGAGCTTCCTGTGTCAATCAGAATTCGGCCAACCAGCTGGTTGGCGACCTTGCATTCTATGACAACAGGGTCATCATGCGGCCGACGGACTTTGCCTCTGTCCTGCTCGGTGATGACAACTTTAGGGAAGGTGGATGTGCCTGCCGCATCCCCTTCCTCAACAGAGTTGACCATCTTTCTCAGATGGTCCTGGTGCCCCGAATGGTCGGGCCACCACCGGCAAATCCGCCTACTATGGTGTATACCGGATCTTCATCAGTTTCGGCACTTACAGCAGGCTGGGGAGTCTTTTTCTTGGACTACCCCGGATTTGCCTTTGAAGTCACTTTGGACTTCACATAGGACTTCAGTTGTCCTTTGTCGGCCAGACGGTCGAGCTCCCGCTTGAGACTAAAGCAGTCGTTCGTATCATGGCCAACATCCTAATGGAAATGGCAATGCTTGTTCTTGTTCCGATTTTCAGCGGAACCTTTCATAGGAGTCGGCTTTTCAAGAGTCAGCCGATCCTTAATTTCCAAGAGGATGGAGCAGCAGTCCTTGTGGAATTCGTACCTTGGGACATACGGTTTCCACTCTTTTTTCTTCTTCTAGGCCGGTTGATCAGAGTTATCAATGGCCCAGACTTGCTTTTTCTTTTTGCTCTCTTCTGGCTTAGGAGCCAGCTGAGCAGGCCGACTTTCTTTCTGCCGGTCGGACTTCTTATGGTCCGACTGCTTATTGGAGGAGCAGAGTTCGGTCGCCTGTATATAGGCTTCCGCCTCTCGCAAGGCTCCTTGCAGAGTAAAGATTTGTTTGCGTACGAGTTCGTACTTAAAAGTAGACCCGTCCTTCAGACCCTTAAAGAAGTCTGTGAAAGCAACTTCATCAGACAGCCCATGAATCTGGATTCGGACCAGATTGAACCGCCTGACGTAGAAACGCAAGCCTTCTCTATCTCTCTGTTGTACATTGCCCAAGTCAAGACTTGTCTTTTTGGCAGGGATGTTCATAGAGAAGTTTGAAGCAAACAAGAACGCAAGCGTCTTGAAGCTATTTATGCAACCAGCAAGCAGATTGCCAAACCACTGTTGGGCTATGCCCTTCAGGGTGGCTGGAAAGCAATGACACCACGCGGCATCATCCAACCCCTATAAATACATGAGGTGGGTGTATGCTAGCAGGTGGTCTTCTAGGTTGGAGGTCCCGTCATAAGCTCCAACCAGAACGTTTTTAACTTTAGCCGGCTGTACGGCTTCAGTTATTTCCCTTGAAAAAGCAGAGGGTTGATCTCCAAGGTGTTGCAGCCTAAGCTGCCAGTCCATCGGCTGATAGCTGTATGCCGCCTGTCCTCCAAAGAGGGCAGGTTGCATGTAAGGTAAAACTGGCGCCTGGTACAATGGTTGTGCCATGTACTGGGCCGACTGAATCATATGAGGACCAGACTGAACCCGTGGGCTGCTTGCTGGAGTCTCATGTACAGACTGGGAACACCTCACAGAGGTATTCCGAAAGCTATCATGATAAGTCGACGTTGAAGCCGACTCTGATAGCTGGGTTCTCTTCTCCTCAATGTATTGCCGAGCGTCAGAGAACATTTTCTTGCTACCATCCGGCTGTATGTGCCGGATGGGTTTTCTTGTGCCCGTTTCTGAGAAACGAAGCCGAGTAAGGTCAAATTGGGGTCGGGCCTTCTCCTTAGGGGCAGGATGAGGAGTTGGCTAATGGTCCCTGACCGACTTCTGTTTGCCAGCTTGGGCTGGCTTCTTGGCCGACTGCTCCTTTCTAGGAGCAGGCGACTTCTTTGAGGCGAGTTGTTTGATTTCACCCCTGAGGCTGCTCAGGAGTGTCATTAGTTCATCTCGAGTGACGGGAATTGATCCTGCCGCCTGGGAGGGATCAACCGGTCGCCCCGAGGGCTTCTTTGGTTGTCCAGCAGTTTTGCTTGGCCCTGCCTGGTCATGGTGACGCTCCCGCCTCTCCTTACTGTGGATGCGTTTAGAGATGAGGGATCCATTTGGATCCACATATGTTTCGACGTCAGCGTCGTCACCTGAGTCATGATCCGTTTGGACCACTACGTCTTCCGGAGGCCGATTGGCCTCTGGGTTCGGTACAGGTACTTGTGAAGCCATTTCAGAGGTACTCTCCCCACAGACGGCGCCAAATGTTTCGGGGGTTTTTGTCCCTTGGGAGAGTTACAACACTGAGACTGGATTCAACAGAGGATGCCTGTACCTGCAAAACAAACGGACCACCGGATGGTCGGTGGTCCGCCTCCGAAGATTAAGTTAGTAAGCGTTCGGTAATAAAACGTGCGGAGATAAAGTTATCTGCTCGGATTCCAAGCTCAGGTAAAGTGTTGTGTGTTCCTTGAAAACGACATCTCTGTGATAAGTGACGTGTTGTCTCGTATTGCGTGTATATTCTCCGTCCTGTCATAAATGTAAGAATGTCCCTATTTATAGGGTCCTTTTGGAATGTGTGCCCTCCCTAGGATCTGGTGAACTAGGGATTATGGCACGCCGTTTTTTAAGGGCCCCTTGGGATTTGGGCCTTGAAAGCCGCCATTCCCAGGGGGCAATATCTGCTCGACACGTGTCACCATCTGGATGGTCCAACTAAGGGCCCCTTCTAGTGACACGTGTCATGCTCTGATTGGGCCACTTGGCAGGGTATAAAATACCCAAATCACAACCCCTCTCATAGTCCTCTCTCTCACACGGCTCTCTCCTCTTCCTAGGCGCCGGTGGTGTGTCGCGGTGGTGGTGGTTCGTGCGGTGGTCGGTTGTCCATAAAGGTGGTGATCGCGGTTTTCCTCAATCACTCGACCAATCTAGTATTGGTGGACGGCTCGTTCGAATCTCGTGGACTAAGTAGAGGAGCAACGCTTGGGGCTCTATTCTCTCCCTGATTTGCCTGTCGAATAGCTTCGTGGAATTCACGCATCAAAGGTATGATTATGTGTCTTGTGTGTTATGCATGTGATCTTGGGATTGGTACTTGATTGAATATGATTCATGTTTTTCCGCTGCGTAGTACCTATAAACTCCAACACCCCTTTGATACCATATTTTCCCCCCAAGTGGAACACATCTAATTCTTTTCTTTCTCTGGAATTAAGAGACCGACACCATTCATGGGTGTATTGGGTAAAAGTTTTGGTGATTAGAGACATGATATTATTTTTCTAAGGCCAAGAATTATTTTATTTGCTGAAATTATGAAAAGAATCGGCTGGGCAGGGGGCTATTTATGCATGAATTAGGAGCAGTTTTAATCGGGGCAGGATACGGTGTCAGCGCCATGTGGCGCCAGACGCAAAAGCGTGGCGCCACACGCTAAGTGTAGCGCCTAGCGCTACACCAATACGCGTGGCGCCAATTTACCTCATCATACGCGCTTTCTAAAACCGCGTTTTTACCTTAATTCAAGTCTGCTATTGACTTTACGGCTTCCTTATCTTTTTCTAAATTAATATAGCTTTTATATTATTATATTATTATTTTTTTGGATTTTATTTAGGTTAATTTCCAAATTTTTATAAACCCAAGTTTTTATTTGACTTTTCCTTTTTTCATTTTTTCTTTTTGGGGGAGAAAGTCGGATACCCTCCATCAATAATAAAATTGACGGAATTTTTGCGCAAAATTATTTGTCACACTTTAAATATTAAAAAATGAAAAAACATGATAAATAAAATAAGCTCATAAAAGTATGTATATACAAAATGAGTCTAAAAGGCAAAGTTCTATACAAAAAAAAAAAAAAGCACAGGAACAAACTACGGCGCCGGGGGACGTACACCCATCATTTCGTAAAACTGCGTCGTACGAGGAGTAACCTCTCCACTAGCTCCGCCTCCAGCTCTAGTCTCCTTAGGAGGAGGAAAACTCAACATAGGACCAGTCCACCCGAGATCAACCTGAGGCTTAGGCTGCGGAGGCTGCTGCGATGATGAGCCGACCTCGTACATCCCACCACCTCTAAGAGCCGAGGTAGCCTCTTCCTGGCCTACCAGCGCAGCATGAGCACCCTCAGAGGAAGAACCCGAGCCCTCCGCCACATCAGCACGGGCAGCCTCAGAGCGACCGCCTCTACCCCCTAACGTAATGCGGCGACGTCTCGAGCTAGACCTCGCCGGATCCCTCCGCACCTCAGGTCTCGTGCGAGTATGAGAAGCAATAGGCTGACACTGCAAAAAGAATTAAATTAGAAACAAGGCAAAATCGAAGCGGTAGTGCAAAGACATATGAAAGAAAGACTACCTCTTGAACGGCGTCGTCCCGACGGCAGGTAGCCACATTCCTCATTCGGACAAGCTGGCTCCGAAAGGCATCTATACATCGTGCCATCGCCGAAACCACCTCGCGCGAGAACTGTCAAAGAAATAAATCAGTAAACACACTTAACACATATGTGGACAAAAGTTGCAAACAAATAAGCTTACCCGAGTCTGGTGGCGAGGAATCGACCGCTCTACGAAGCGCTCGTCCTCAGGAGCCGGAGGAATCACCTCCTCAATCGGCCCGTATGTCCCCTGGTAATGGATAGACATACGGGGTGGCACGAACTTAGCAGCATCGTCCTGATAAGGCAAAATAAAGTCAGTAAAGCATTACTGGGGGCTACTTAATGAAAGGTAAAAGCAGAAAAATCGTACCGCCACATCATCTGCCGGTACAGGAACTGGAGCTAACAACGGCAGTAGCTGCTCCGCATAGCATCGCCTAGGGATCGTGCAAGATCGCCAAGGGGTACCAGCTCCCTCTGACATGCTCAACAACCTCGCAGCGTCAAACATGTGACGTGGTGGAGGAGCAGGAATAAAAAAGGTATCGGAGGAATGCTGTCTAGCAACCCTCTCTCCAAGGTGCGCGATCGCTCAATAAGTCCCCAGGAAATAGCGACGCTCAGCAGAATACTGTGCGGCTAACCCAGGGACTACCAGGCCGACCCACGGCCGGTACAGCACCTCAGGCTCCTACAAAGAGCGTCAATCAGGTGAGAATCTATCTAAAGCATCACAAAATGGCAAATAAGAAAAAATCATACCGCGATGATCTAGTCTCGGACATACACAGTGGACATCCCCACACGGCGGCTGCCCCAAGAAGCACTCACTGGAAACCTGCGCGGTGACGGTCTCGCCGGCGCAGCAGAAGGAAAGTAATCGTAGATCCAGATCTACAAGGAGTTAAAATTGTTAGCAAGTGCTAGCTAAAATGTAGAGCTAAACTTTATAGGAAATAATGTTTACCTCTACAACCCTCCAAAAGCCGGACAAAGCAACATTCGTCCCAAAGGATCGGTGTCGACACAAGTCCCTCGGCGCACGAATGAAGTCAGCATAGGCCAAGCTGGCCCATTCATAAGTCCCGATCCGGTGTAGATCGCGGACAGTAGGAAGGTAGTAAAGCAGCGCCCTACTACCCTTGTCAGGGGAGAACGTCCCTGCCAACAAAAAAAGCGTAAAGATGCGCACCCGCTGCTCTCGGGTGGTCGCACCATCATCGAAAGCCGCTTCCAGAATCGAGCGGCGAATCCCCCTAGCGCTGAACTGAGATGACTCTACCTCAGCTCGGGCCCGAATGGTAATCGGCCCCAATAGCTCCTCGACCTCGGGAGAAAAGACGTCGATCCCACTGTCGAACGGCAGTGGCACGGAGCTGAACTCCAGTCCTGTGATGAGACTGAAGTCGGTAGGATTGACCATCATCTCCCCCCAGGGAAAGTGGAAAGTGTTGGTGGTGTCCCAGAAGAACTCCACCAGAGCACGCACTACATGGTGACCCCCACTGGAGGCAACCATCGCCTCGAAGGTCCATACAACGCAGCGAGACCGCAGGACTCCCATAGGAGTCTCGTCTCGACGTCCCTAGCGATGTACATCTTGTACAGGTCGCCCAAGCCGTCACAGCCAGAGCCATGACACCGCGTCCTCCAAACGGTGATACCCTGTCTCACCCTCTCAGAAATGTGGTGGATGGGGGAAAAGTACAAGGTCCGCTCATCCCACTCGGGGAGTTGACCAAGCGAAGTGGACGGTGCGGCGTCGTCCTCCACGGGCTCATGCGCTCCCGTCGAGTGTCTCGGGACCGTGAACCAGAGCCTCGCTGTCTAGCCATGCTACATTGTGCAGAATTATCATAAATTAAGGTTCTATAGTATCTAAGGTTCGCCTAGCCGCATGATACTATGTTCGCAAAAAAAAAAAGTACGTAGTACTAAAACAGAGCACAAATTCAAATTGAGCATAACGGCATTTTTCAAGCAATCAAACAATTTCTTGCAATACTATAGTAATTATTGTGACAAATTGGACAAGAATTGCTAGCAAAAACATCAAGAACGGGTCACATTGCATTCCCGACCTCAAGAGGTCCAACAATGGCAATTCACTCATTTCTTCACCAAATTGAGTCAAACAAGTCTCAAATTACTCCCAAGGAAATATATAAACATAATCAAGCAATTTCATGGCATAAAATTTGATAAATAAGGGGAATTAATCATTCTAAGTTTCGAAATTTCACGAAATTTGAATATAAACATGTGCAAAATTCATAAAAAACCAAAGTGAGTTTGAATAAAACTTACATAGATCGTGAAAATGGATGAAAAGAGCTTTGATTTTCAACAAATTTGAGTGAATTTGGTTGAGAAACGAGCAAGAACGAAGCAAATGAAATTCTGCGAATTTTCGAGCAAAACACGACGAGCAAAACAGCGAAAATGAAGAAGAAAGGGGTATTTAAGGAAAACCCCAATCTGGCGCCAAGCGCTAGGCTTTGGCGTCAACAATCAGGCTTGGCGCCTGGCGCAAATCCCAGCGCCTGGCGCTACGGCTATTTGTGTGGCGCTGATGCTTTTTCAGTGGCGCCAGGACACTCAGCCACTCAGTGAGGTTGTTCTACCTTTTTTGCAATATATTTTGGGTTCCTTGGTATGCCAGTTAGCCCCTCTAAGCAGTTTGACACAATTTTTAGTAATCGGCTTGATTACATAAAGTGATCGACCTGATGAAAGATCGTCTCACTTAGCTTAAAGCGCCTAAGCATTAGCTCATTAACAAAAGGCACCGACATAGTGGTTCATTTGCAAAAGGCACCAACATACAGGTTCAAGAGCAACAAAAGCGCCGACGTAAAGGTGTAGGAAATAATTTCAAGCCTTTAAAATCCCACTAGCTTGAACCCCACTGTGATCATACACTAAAGTACGGTGGCGTCCAAAAGGGAAGAAGATAGAGCAAAAGAGTCGCCAACAAGTTTTTAAGGAACTTGTAAACCGTTCACGAGGTGAAGGTTACACCCCTTAACAATCCAAGAGATCGTCAACTCCATAAGGTCATGAACCAAATAAGGGTTCGGGGATGAAGGTACAAATCCAACCTAAAAGAGATTGAATCTGCCCTAATAATAGGCCTCTACTTTATTCTGCTCGTATTCATGTGCGCTTTTTAATTAACATGCAATCAATAGGTTAACCCTAAACCTGTTTCATCTATGTTGGTTGAATTTAATGCACAAACAAACTATTACTGGCGACCACTTGAATTATAATCACAATTAACCCTAACAAGATTATTAATTATCTTATTAAGCGTGATTAACAGTACAAATGCCCTTTAACATGCATAAAAGGTGTGATCAAGCAATAAAAAATAAATAATGTGTATCAAGAAACATAATAATAATCATGACAATAATGAATATCGTAATCATAGCAACCAGAAATATTAATAATCATAATTATAACAATATTCATGTTAAAGCATAATAAAAGTAAGATCCTAGGCATGATACTAACAAGATTAATAACAAACCCTAGCATGTCACTAAGCGATAAAAATCAAATCTTTAACCCTAACATGATACTAACATGAATAAATATTAGGAAGAGAATAAAAGCCATCATAGCAATCATATTCAATATTAAAATTACCCTAAACATGATACTAGGAATATCATAATAACAATATAAACATGATTTCTACATCATAAAATCAATAAAAGTACTTACTTGGATGCCTCGTACCTCTTTCTAATTACAAAATACACACGTTAGTAACTTCAAGGAAAATAATAATCAAAACAATTAAATTAAATAATTTAAAGAGAGATTTGGGACCAAACCCTCATAAATTAAAACCTTTCACGTCTAGGGCGAAGGCAACTTCGAATATGGCTAGGTGTTTCTAGATCTTGTGAATGCGGAATTTTGTATGTGAAAAAGCAAGAAAGAATTGAAAAGAATGCTAAAGAATTAATGTTTTTAATTAAGAATCGAAGAAAGAAAACTTGTGAATGAAGAGAGTTGATGAATGAAAGATGTAGATGATGAAGATAGTTGGTGTATGAAAGATTGTAGGTGAAAGCTAATTAAAACTAATTGTTGATGAGAATTCGTGAATGAAAACGGAGTTTTTGATACGATATTTATAGAGAAAATCAGCCAAAAAAGATAATGTAACAAAACAGAGTCTGAAGATCACAAAACAGCATTGGCGCCAACCCTGGCTAACTGGCGCCAGGCACCAGTGGCTAGCGTCAGGCGCCAATGGCTAGCGTCTGGCGCCAAGCCTGGTTCCAGGCGCCAAGGCTTGGGGTTGGACGCCAAACTGGATTTCAACGCGTTTTCGAAAATCTGATAAATTTACCGTACTGGAAGATAAAATAATATAATTCCATCGAAAATGCTATTTGATCTTGATTAAAACTCTGAAAAGTCCTAATTGAATTAGGAATGATAAGAACCTTCTAGAAGATTCTAGAAGACTAAAACCATTCATAATTGCATTAGGAATGATAAATCATATTAGGCCCTCCCCTAGATCATTGGGCCGTACATAAAGCTCAAACCGGGCCCAGTTTAGTAAATTGGCCATAACTTCCTCAATATTCATCGGAATTGGGCTTATAATATATCGTCGGAAAGGTCTTTGCAAGCCCCATCCAACTACACCACTATTGGACCCATGTCATGGACCAACCAAACTGGATTAGCTATTTTCTTAAAATAAAGTTTTCCAAAACAGGGAGAAAAGAAAAGAAATAAAACTTTCCGCAACACTAGACCTTTCCACACTTTCGTTTCATTCGATTATGATTTGACGTGAAAGGCACTCATCACTGGGTTTGGTTTTGGGGAGACACAAATGGGTGTCTACAGAAGCCCCCACTTTGACTGAGTTTAGAGAAACGCAAGTTTTCGAAAACAAAAGTCAAAGTATCGATAGGGACGGAGAATGACTCAGAACGTTCTGCGATCCTAAATCAATCTTATAACGCCGATACCTGCAAAACTAGCGTTAGTTAAACAGATAAAAGAGTTAAGAAACGCGTATCTTGCACCATCGAGCACACGTCTCTAAAAGTAACCGATTGTTGCTGCTTTACTGTTGTTTTGATGACCTCCTGCAAGCTAGAGAATGCCATCCCGCTTGAAAACCGCTACGCCCGTAACTGCTTCCAATATAGAAGATTGCTTTGCCTGAAACGATCCTCCTCCGCAATGATAATATTCCGCGTCCAAGGGAATACCATCGAAGATTATTTCTCTCGAAACAATCCCCATCCGCATTGGTAATATTCCGCGTCCAAGGGAATACTATCGAAGATTGTTTCTCTTTAAACAATCCTCAGTTGTTTGTGACAACTCTCCATAATCCAGGGAACGCCACCTTGCTGTTTCGATGTTCACTCGTCTCTGAACAAAGAGCTTCTTTTTGATATGTTCACGCGCCTCTGAACAAAGAGTTTCTTTTTTATATGATCTTCTGAATGATGTGTCCACGTATCTCTGAACGAAGAGTTTGAAAATAGGATGCCCACGCGTCTCTGAGAAAAAGAGCTTGAAAAGGATTGTCCACGCGTCTCTGAACAAAAGAGCTTGATTGATATGCCCACGCGTCTCTGGAGCAAAAGAGCTTGAAAAGGATCGTCCACGCGTCTCTGAACAAAAGAGCTTGAATGAAATGTCCACGCGTCTCTGGAGCAAAAGAGCTTGAATGAAATGTCCACGCGTCTCTAGAGCAAAAGAGCTTGAATGAAATGTTCACGCGTCTCTGAACAAAGAGCTTCTAATGGAAATGTTCACCCGTCTTTGAACAATAGAGCTTCGGTGCTTGAATGTTTGTTGCGATAATGTTCTGAAGAAAAATTTCCGAAGACCAACGTTTGTCGATCTCTAAAGCTCGCCTGAACTTTGCTTTCGCTAAAACCAGTATGTCGGTGTTTCCGTAATGAGCCATATCTTAGGCTCTTTAAGCTAAGCGAGACGATCTTTCATCAGGTTGATCACTTATTGCAATTGTAATCAAACTGATTACTTAATCATGTCAAATTGCTTATAGGGGCTAACTGGCGCACCAAGGAACCCGAAATTGCTGTATGAAGTCGAAATCACCTTTCTGAGAGGCTTCGAGCTCTGTCGTTACTGAAATATCTCTGGCGTAAGAATTGGAGTAGGGTCTTCCCTATTCTGCTGCATCTGTATTTATTTTTTACTATAGAACTTTGCCAATCTTTAATTATCTTAGGGTTGACCTAAGGCTTAATGTTGCTTGACTCATCGACTTGACACGACTCAAGGTATAAACTTGACTCGATATGTTTGGCTGACTCGAGGTTGACTCGACTCAAAGTGAAATGACACATGTGTTAGACTCATGACCCGTGTGTGCATTGTAATGTGATCCTGCGACTTGAAAAATGCAAAAATTTCCGTCATTTTTATGGAGGGTACCGACTTTCTCCCGAAAAGGAAAGACGCGAAAAAGAATCGAAAGTCTGAAGATGCATGTTGAATGAGCTTAGTCAAATGTTGTTTGATACTATCTCTCAAGGTGCAAGGATCAATCCATCCTGGGCTATCTCAATGGTTGACTCCATGATGAAAGTATTTGGGTAACTTAGGCACGGAGGCTAAGCACTTCATACTTCGTGATGCAATGATAATTATGAGTGATGAGTGATGTTGATATGACAAGGCATGCTTCAACGTTGTGTTAAGATTTCATGACAAAGGGTTCCTAAGGGAAATATATTTGGTCATGTATCTGTGCAGTGTGTGATAGTGACACTAAAGTTAGGCCGCAAGAGCTAAGTGTGTGGAAAAACATATTGTTGGAAGAGCCAAATAATGGTGACTCTTAGGCTAGGTAAGCTAATGATGTAAGGACCAAGCCCCCAAGTCTAGCTCTAAGTGAATAGGGATGAGCATTGGAGATTCCTTGATATGATCATGGTGCAAGTGTGTGAATGTGAATATGAATGCATGTTTATTACGGTCGCACCTCGATGGGAGGTTGCCTACGTATCCGTTAGGAATCAGGCCGAACGTAGCTCTAGCCAAACCTCGCACAAGTGTGTATACCTCAAAAAGGTCTTTTTAAGGGTTGTAACGTGGCTAGGCTAAAGGCTGAAGAAGAAGGGGATAAAGGCTCAAGACCCTAGATAAGCCCCCAAGGTGTGCAACCTCGCTTTTGAATCTTTATAATTTTATGCTTGAGTTTCTACTCTTTTTTAGCTCTTTCTTTTGCTTTAGCATTTATTTTATTTTTATAAGTGTGGGCAATCCCGATCATGCGGTCTATCACTCACTTGGCATTCATGTTTCTCAGGCACGGTACCGAGCACTCGATAAGAGACGCAATCTGAGACATGTTCTTATCGAAGACACTTTCATATCAAAGACATTGGAACACTTACCCTTTTGTACACTTGTTTTCGTTTTTTATATTATTGCTTATTTTTTGCTATTCCTTTATTTTGAATTTGCTCAAGCTTTCTTTAGAATTGCATAAGTTGCACGCCATCCCATCCCAAGGTTAGGTAGATGTAGGTTGAAAAAAGAAGGGTCTATCGTTAGACGAGGCTCAAAGTGGTTTATGAAGAAAGGATTGTAAATTTGAAAGGTGAAAGGAGATATGATGTGGCTACAAGGGTTGCCTCAAATCATAGGTATACCTTGTGCTTAATTCGACATGGATTTTTTTTTCTTTTTTTTTTTTTTTTTACAATGCAATGTAATGCAATGATCATATGCAAGAAAATAAATGCTCATTTTATTCAAAGGGAAAAGGAAAAAACTACAAAATTAATCTAAAGGAAAAGAAAAGGTGCCTATGCTAGACTTATTGAGGAAAGGAAAAAATGAAAAAGAAATAGAAAAAGAGGCCATGAAATCTTGTCGTTGCAGCTCGCCTTTTGTCTTGTGTCATTCGCTTCATCATCACCCAGTCTTCTCGCTAGAGGCAATGGGACCTTGTTTGCTTCTATGAGGTCTTGAATGAGATTTTGAAACCTGTAGCATTCATCAGTGGTATAACCGTTTCCTCGATGGTACTTGCAATAGGAATTTGGATTCCATCTTGAAGATCGACTTTCTGGTGTTGGATCCTCGGTAGGGCCAATAGGTTTGATTAATCCTCGATCATAGAGACGATCGAAAGCAGCATCGTAGGTCATTCCAATGGGTGTGAACTCTCGCCTGGGTTTCCTTTTAGATCCTTGATTATCTATGGCTAAGACACCATTATGGTCAAAGGTACTAACATTATTACTAGAGTGGGCATTTTCAGAAGAAGAAGGATTGTCGTTCTTCTTTCCTTTCCAGCCACCGTGGTTACTATTGTTAGTAGCTTTTTGCTTTGCGAGGTCGTCTTCAATTTCAATTCCGATTTCATAAACGGCCTTGAAAGTATTCAAGTTGTGTTGATATTTTAAGTGCTTTGAATACTTTTCTTGGAGATTCTTGATAAACATCCTCACAGACTCCTTTTCGGTGGGGACCTCAACCATCTTGGCGGAAGTTTCCCTCCACTTATTAAAGAAAGAAGTAAAGCCTTCATTCTCTTTTTGTCTTAGCATCTCAAGTTGTCTATGGTCGGTTTCAAATTGGATATTGCACTTGTACCTATCAACGAAAGCGTTCACTATTGATTCCCAGGTAGAGGTTTTTTCCTTGTCAAGGGAGAAAAACCATTGTTGGCAAACGGTTTCAAGAGATAGTGGGAACAGAGAGAGAAAAACCTTCTTATCGATACCCTTAATGTATATTATGGTTTCGAAAGCTCTTAAATGGAAGTAAGGGTTATCTGTTGCCTTGAATTTTGGGATGTCAGTGGCGTTGAACTTATGTGGAAGAAGTTCCTTGTCCAGCGAGACCCCTTGTGAACTCATGCCCTGAAATTTATAGTCACTAGATAGCTTGCTTAGACTCTCTTGCATGAGGTTCATTTGTTGTTGTTTCACGGGATCATCCACCTTGAATGCGAGAAGATTCAGTGTCTTGGTCACAGTAGCCAATTGGTTCTTAAGATCATTGAATTCTTCTTGAGTTGCCATTATCTTCTTAGCCTTCCTCTTTTGACGAATCGGTTTATCAAAAAGCGAGACTTGAATAAAGAGGTTGTCCTTGATTAATCGCCCTTCTCTCCTCGACCAAGTACTGTGGGAAAGGAATTTGAGGATACTTATTGTTAATTATTTGACTCAAACTTTATTCAACATGCAATGGATGGAGGAAGTGAAGAAAATTTGGAATAGAATGTGAAGAAGATTTAGATGGAGAGATATGAAGAATTAGGAGTAGAATGTACCCTCAACTCAAATGACGGAAAGACCGACTCATGCATGAACCTGAGACATGGCCATAGTGATGTGTACTCAAAGTGTGTGCTAAGACTAGTGAGTGTAGGTAACATGTTGAGACTCGTGTGTAAGACCATGGGACTTAGTGCCTAAACTCGATCATTGATTCAATTAAGCATTATTGTCGGCAAAATTAACCGAATTAAACAGAAAACTGATTAATTAGACATTAGGTGATGACTCGACAAATAATCCGAACTGTCGGCCAAGCGACAGGACTGGCGTCACACTATGGTGGTTGGCGCTAGACAATTTAGTTAATGACTGGCGCTACACACTATAATGTGGCGCTACAGCTCAGACTTTGGCGCCAATGTTGGAGCTTTGGTCTGGGACTGTTTTCGGTATTATTAGTCAACTGGGGTATGCCTAAAGTCGGACTAGGTCAATTTCGATTAAAAAAAAAGACTTTATTGACTCAAATTAATTAATTGATTAATTAGGAAAAGTTCTTTAAGTCATTAATTTTAGTCTCAACACAAATCAACAAACGGTTAAGAGGAACATAGAATATATATGCACAACAAATAATGCACAATTAGTCAAGTAGGCATAATATGATGCAATGAGTTCGCAACCTAACCATGGCTCTAGTTCTCTAAAGTTCGGGATATGGTTTAGTCAATAGAGGGTCCATGGTTAATTGTTCGGATGCACCGCGCAGAAGCCTAACCGCGAAGGGTTAGCGCGTGTGGATGGGACACCGCGAGTTTTAGAAAAAACTCACTTCCATGGTTTGGTGAACTCAACATCTCAGATGTACCCTTTGTTGCCAGGAGCGTTCAATCGGGTAGATAGAGCATGAATTCCCAGAAGGTTATGTCCATATGTAGAACACATATGGGTTTCAGAAAAGTGAGAAAAAATTCAATCAGGAAGCAGGATCGAGCAAACAATACGAAAAACCGGTCGAAATTAGAACGCATATTTCTGGCTCGGTATTGGGAGAAATTGGCGCCAGCAAACAGAGACTAGCGCCAAATTTTAACTGTAGCGCCTGGCGCCAATACTGGCGTCTGGCGCTACGGCTAAAAGTTTGGCGCCAAGCTCTGGCCCCTGACGCTACTTCCCACATGCCTCAGCAGCTTTCTGTGCTCAATAAAATCTTCCAATTTCGCGCGGTGTTATTTCAGTCCTAGTTGTGAAAGACATTCCTCAAATTTCCTACGTGTAAAATCCTATGTTTTTGACTCATTACGGATGGTCTTTCCAATGAGAACCTTTTTTATGCATATGACAATAATGTTAATCAAAATTACGCACATGAAATACTTAGAACTTTTCGAGTCTCATCCACTCATTCTAAATCATTGCCGAAACAAATTCAGGAATTAAAATAGAAATCCTCCCCAGTGGAGTCGCCAAAAACTGTAGGGAATAATTTCAAGCCTTTAAAATCCCACTAGCTTGAACCCCACTGTGATCATACACTAAAGTACGGTGGCGTCCAAAAGGGAAGAAGATAGAGCAAAAGAGTCGCCAACAAGTTTTTAAGGAACTTGTAAACCGTTCACGAGGTGAAGGTTACACCCCTTAACGATCCAAGAGATCGTCAACTCCATAAGGTCATGAACCAAATAAGGGTTCGTTGATGAAGGTACAAATCCAACCTAAACGAGATTGAATCTGCCCTAATAATAGGCCTCTACTTTATTCTGCTCGTATTCATGTGCGCTTTTTAATTAACATGCAATCAATAGGTTAACCCTAAACCTGTTTAATCTATGTTGGTTGAATTTAATGCACAAACAAACTATTACTGGCGACCACTTGAATTATAATCAAAATTAACCCTAACAAGATTATTAATTATCTTATTAAGCGTGATTACAAGTACAAATTCCCTTTAACATGCATAAAAGGTGTGATCAAGCAATAAAAAATAAATAATGTGTATCAAGAAACATAATAATAATCATGACAATAATGAATATCGTAATCATAGCAACCAGAAATATTAATAATCATAATTATAACAATATTCATGTTAAAGCATAATAAAAGTAAGATCCTAGGCATGATACTAACAAGATTAATAACAAACCCTAGCATGTCACTAAGCGATAAAAATCAAATCTTTAACCCTAACATGATACTAACATGAATAAATATTAGGAAGAGAATAAAAGGCATCATAGCAATCATATTCAATATTAAAATTACCCTAGACATGATACTAGGAATATCATAATAACAATATAAACATGATTTCTACATCATAAAATCAATAAAAGTACTTACTTGGATGCCTCGTACCTCTTTCTAATTACAAAATACACACGTTAGTAACTTCAAGGAAAATAATAATCAAAACAATTAAATTAAATAATTTAAAGAGAGATTTGGGACCAAACCCTCATAAATTAAAACCTTTCACGTCTAGGGCGAAGGCAACTTCGAATATGGCTAGGTGTTTCTAGATCTTGTGAATGCGGAATTTTGTATGTGAAAAAGTAAGAAAGAATTGAAAAGAATGCTAAAGAATTAATGTTTTTAATTAAGAATCGATGAAAGAAAACTTGTGAATGAAGAGAGTTGATGAATGAAAGATGTAGATGATGAAGATAGTTGGTGTATGAAAGATTGTAGGTGAAAGCTAATTAAAACTAATTGTTGATGAGAATTCGTGAATGAAAACGGAGTTTTTGATACGATATTTAGAGAAAATCAGCCAAAAAAGATAATTTAACAAAACAGAGTCTGAAGATCACAAAACAGCATCGGCGCCAACCCTGGCTAACTGGCGCCAGGCACCAGAGGCGCCAATGGCTAGCGTCTGGCGCCAAGCCTGGTTCCAGGCGCCAAGGCCTGGGGTTGGACGCCAAACTGGATTTCAACGCGTTTTCGAAACTCTGATAAATTTACCGTACTGGAAGATAAAATAATATAATTCCATCGAAAATGCTATTTGATCTTGATTAAAACTCTGAAAAGTCCTAATTGAATTAGGAATGATAAGAACCTTCTAGAAGATTCTAGAAGACTAAAACCATTCCTAATTGCATTAGGAATGATAAATCATATTAGGCCCTCCCCTAGATCATTGGGCCGTACATAAAGCTCAAACCGGGCCCAGTTTAGTAAATTGGTCATAACTTCCTCAATATTCATCGGAATTGGGCTTATAATATATCGTCGGAAAGGTCTTTGCAATCCCCATCCAACTACACCACTATTGGACCCATATCATGGACCAACCAAACTGGATTAGCTGTTTTCTTAAAATAAAGTTTTCCAAAACAGGGAGAAAAGAAAAGAAATAAAAGTTTCCGCAACACTAGACCTTTCCACACTTTCGTTTCATTCGATTATGATTCAACGTGAAAGGCACTCATCACTGGGTTTGGTTTTGGGGAGACACAAATGGGTGTCTACAACAGGCATAGCGGAAGTAAAGTTCAAGCGAGCTTTTAAGGATCGACAAGCGGAGATCTTCGGTAATTTCCTTTGGAAAATTATCGCAACAAATGAGGATAGCTTCAGGCGAGGATATCTTCGACGACATTCCCTAGATTATGGAGAGTTGTCACAAACAACTGAAGTGATTTCAAGCGAAATTGTCTTCGATCATGTTCCCTTGGACGTGGAAGATGGTCATAATGCGGATGAGGATTGTTTCAAGCGAAGCAATCTTCGATAGTATTCCCTTGGACGTAGAATATTATCAATGCGAGAGAGGATCGTTTCAAGCGAAGCAATCTTCTAAATTGGAAGCAGTTACAAGCGTAGCAGTTTTCAAGAGGGATGGCATCCTCTTGGCAGGAGGTCATCAAAACAACAGTAATGCAGCAGCAAATCGGTTACTTTTAGAGACGTGTGCTCGACGGTGCAAGATACGCGTTTCTTAACTCTTTTATCTGTTTAACTAACGCTAGTTTGCAGGTATCGGCGTTACAAGAGTGATTTAGGATCGCAGAACGTTTTGAATCATTCTCCGTCCCTATCGATACTTTGACTTTTGTTTTCGAAACTTGCGTTTCTCCAAACTCAGTCAAAGTGGGGGCTTCTGTAGACACCCATTTGTGTCTCCCCAAAACCAAACTCGGTGATGAGTACCTTTCACGTCGAATCATAATCGAATGAAGTGGAAGTGTGGAAAGTTTAGTGTTGCAGATAGTTTTAATTTCTTTTCTCTTCTCTATGTTTTTAAAAACTTATTTTAAGAAAATAGCCAATCCAGTTTGGTTGGTCCATGATATGGGTCCAATAGTAATGTATTTGGATGGGGCTTGACAAGAGCTTTCCAACGATATATTATAAGCCCAATTCCGATGAATATTGAGGAAGTTATGGCCAATTTACTAAACTGGGCCCGGTTTGAGCCTTATATGCGGCCCAATGATCTAGGGGAGGGCCTAATATAGATTTATCATTCCTAATGCAATTAGGAATGGTTTTAGTTTTCTAGATTCTTCTAGAAGGTTCTTTTCATTCCTAATTCAATTAGCATTGATAAATTGAGTTTTGTTGACTTTTTAGAGTTTTAATTAGAATCAAAGAGCATTTTTGAGGAAAATACGATTTTATCCTCCTGTACGGCAATTTTTATTTGATTTTAAGAAAACGCATGAATTTCCAGATCAGCGCCAAACGCCAGCTGTAGCGCCTGGCGCTACGCTTGGCGCCTAGCGCCAATAGCCAGCGTTGACGCTGATCAGGTTTTACGTGCGCCAAAACTCTATTTTGATATTTTTATCTTTTTGGCTGATTTTCTTTATAAATAACGTGCTAAAAACTCCGTTTTCGATAACCAGTTTTCACCTACAATCATCTACAGCGAGTTTTCTCTCTTCAATCTACCAACTCTCATCAAGATTCTCTTGATTACTCTCTCTCTCTTTCTAAACTAGCTTCTCTCAAATATAAAAATTCCGCATTCATTAGATCTAGAAACACCTAGCCATATTCGAAGTTGTCTTCGCCCTAGACGTGAAAGGTTTAATTTCTAAGGGTTTAGTCCCAAATCTCTCTTTCCATAATTTAATTTAATTGTTTTGTTTATTATTTTCCTTGAAGTTACTAACGTGTGTATTTTGTTATTAGAAAGAGGTACGAGGCATCAAAGTAAGTACTTTAATGGTTTTATTGATGTTATGATATAGAGTTCATGCTTAGGTTGTTATTATGATTCCTAGTATCATGTCTAGGGTAATTTTAATATCAAGTATGATTGAAAGTACGATGCCTTTTTATGTTCTTCCTAATATTTATTCATGTTAGTATCCTGTTAGGGTTAAATATATGATTTTTATTGCTTAGTGACATGCTAGGGTTTGTTATTAATCTTGTTAGTATCATGCCTAGGATCTTGCTATGCTTTAACATGATTATTATTATGATTAATATGATTGTTAGTATGATGATTATTGTTTTGATTATTATTATGACTATTTTAATTATGATGATTATTATTATGTTGCTTGATTTTTATTGTTTATTTCTTGATCACGCCTTTTATGCATATTTAAAGGGAATTTGGTACTTGTAATCACGTTTATATAAGATATTTAATAATCTTGTTAGGATTAATATGATTATAATTCAAGTGATCGCCAATAATAGTTTATTTGTGCATTAATATTCAACCAACATAGATTAAACAGGTTTAGGGTAAACCTATTGATTGCATGTTAGTCAGAAAGCGCATATGAATACGATCAGAATAAAGTAGAGGTCTATTATTAGGGCAGGTTCAATCTCTTTTAGGTTGGATTTGTACCTTCATCCCCGAACCCTATTTGGTTCAAGACTTATGGAGTTGACGATCTCTTGGATCGTTAAGGGGTATAACCTTCACCTCGTGAACGGTTTACAAGTTCCTAAAACTTGTTGGCGACTCTTTTGCTCTATCTTCTTTCCCTTTGGACGTCACCGTACTTTAGTGTATGATCACAGTGGGGTTCAAGCTAGGGGATTAACGCTTGAAATATTCCCTACAGTAAGAAAGCTAATCATAAATTAATGGACGCCTTAGGTAGTTGAGACTACATTAAAATACCAGAAGAAGAGGCTTTAGAGCTGGCTTTAATCAATAATAAAGGAATAGTATAAATCATAGAAGAGGAAAATGAATATAATGAAGAACCTGAAGTTAGTGATGAGTTTGAAAAAGAAAATTATGAAGAAATAAATAATATGATGGAAGGAGAAGAGTTAGAAAATTTAGAGTCAGATGACAATTAGGAAGATAAAAACAAATGATAATAAGTCAACTAAAAAGAGTTGAGTATTCATTTGAAGATAATGACCTAGATCAACTAAACAAAGAAAGTTGGAATTTTCCCCAGATTACTAAGGATAAAATATTTAAAACTTCTTTCTTTAAAACTAGAACTAAATATGTATGTGAAGAAATGGAAGGAAGCATAGTAATCGAAGATTGTGAATAAAAAGTAGCCGAAATTAATATTATAAACTAGAAAAGTATTAATAAAACATAAAGAAAAAGGAAATTATAGCTATATTTGTATTGGTGCATTACAAGTATACATAACTCCTTCACAAGATTTTGGTAAGGATGTTAAATGCTTAACTTTTATTTGTGATATTAGACATAAAGAATTTTATGATCAAATAATTAATGGTATCACATGTAACTTAAGTCAAGGAACGGTAAGCTATATAAGTGAACCTAGATATTATGTGAGCTTAGAAGATTCCTTTGCGTCAAAGTTTTTAGCTATCAAACTATTAACAGAAGGAGTGAAAATGCATAAAGGAACACGACCCATACAATTAAGATGGAAGGTGGTTTATAAGTTGCTAAACACTATAGACTCATCTTTTAAGAAACAAATAGTCGATGCTCAGAAATATGAGCAAGGAGGAGAACCTAAGAAGAAAATTACACCTATAAAAGTAAATCCTAATGAAAGTGAGATTGAAAAAACTTGGGAGGAATTCTTTATGAACCCTGCAGTTAGTAATAGATCAAGTAAGATGTTAATTGATGAATTAGGATTACTTCATATTGGAATGACTACAAAACCTAAAATACAGAGAAATCTGAGTCTTAGAACACCAAGTCTAAGTAGACAAAATTCAACAATAATAAGAATGAAAAAACGAGGTGATGAAAAACCAGAAGAGGATGAAGAAGAAATATTAGTTCTATTAAAGAAACTAAATGAAAAATATGAAATTAAAAAAGCCTTAAAACAACCGGCAAGGCATATCATTGATATGGGGTCATGTTCTAATTTAGAGTTAAATGAAGATCCAAATAATCCTATTAGAAAGGTGGATATAAAACCAAAACCGTGAGTGAACCAGTATATGAAGATGAAGCTAATATGCAAATGGAAGCTTATAATGAAATATCTAGTACTAATCCTAATAGTATTTATATTCCAATTAATATATGCACTGAGGATTATAATAAATATAATTTATGTACATATATTGATAGTGGTTGTTCTACATGTTTTGGAAAGAGGACATTATTTCTAGAATTCTTGTTGAAAAAGGCTAAAAATCCTATGCAAGTTAGAATTGCTAATAATAGTGTCATGATGCACACTGAAATAATTGAAGAATTACCAATAGAAATTGGAGGATTTCAATGTATTATTCCTATTTTATGGGCAACTGATCAACCTAGTCATGATATGATAATAGGAAATAATTTTCAAAGATTATACTTTCCATGCACTCAAACTATTGATCAAATAATCTTTACTATTAATGGTCATTCTGTTCCTATACAGAAAATCACAAAGGCTTATACTCATCAGACTATGGAATTTACGTGCAACCAACGTGGTGATAGGGTTACTCCTACACAACAAGAAGTTGCACTTAGAATTTCTGAGTGTGATTCATCATTAATAGATCAGATAAATAAGCAGCAAGAAAAGTTATGTGAAAAATTATATTCAACAAATCCTTTAGAACATTGGGAAAAGAGTAAGGCATTTGCTAAGATAACTCTAACAAATCCTAAGATTATTAGAGTAAGACAAATGGTCTATACCTACCAAGATATTCAGGAGTTTGATGAACAAATAAAAGAATTGCTTAATAAAAAGTTGATTAGGAATAGCAAAAGTCCTCATAATAGTCCAGCATTCATGGTAAGAAACCATACATAAGAAAAAAGAGGTAAAGCTAGAATGATCATTAATTATAAGCAACTAAATGATAATAATGTTTTTTATGGCTATTACATTCCTAATAAAACTGTGTTATTTAATAGAATACAAGGAGCCACATGGTTTTCTAAAATGGATTGTAAGAGTGGCTACTAGCAAATTAAAATGGAAGAAGAAAGCATTCCATTAACTGCATTTAGTGCCCTTCAAGGGCATTATGAATGGCTATTAATGCCTTTTAGATTAAAAAATGCTCCACTAATATTTCAAAGAAGAATTGATAATATTTTTAGAGAACTTAATCATTGTTGTTTGGTCTATATAGATGATAATCTAATATTCTCAAAAGATTTAGAACAACATAAGAATGCTCTTAAAGCAGTAACTAAAAAATGTGCAGAGCATGGTATAATCCTTGGAAAAGATAAATGTGTTTATGCTAAACAAGAAATTGAGTTTCTAGGATTAGAAATTAAAGCAAGATAAATAATACTGCAAAAACATATTTTAGAAAAAATTGAAAAAATTTCAGATAAAATTGAAGATAGAAAACAACTAGAAAGATTTCTAGGATGTTTAATCAATGCTTCTGATTTCATAGAAAATCTTGCTCTATTAAGAAAACCATTACAGAAAAAACTCAAGAAAGAAATAACTTGGAACTGGAAGGAAAGTGATTCCAAAATTGTTCAAGATTTAAAAGCTATGTGTAAAGATCTTCCTGAACTAACACTACCTACTAGTGAAGATAATCTAATCCTTGAAACCGATGCTAGTAATGAGCACTGGAGTGTTGTGTTAAAAATCAAAGAAGGAGAAAGACTTTGCAGATATAGCAGTGGAAGTTTTAATAAAGTTGAGTTTAATTATCCTAAAATGCAAAAGGAAATCCTTGCAGTCATTAGAGGGATCGAGAAGTTCTTAATCTTCTTAGCCCCTAAACAGTTCTTAATAAGGACAGATTGCAAAGGCATACTCAGTTTTGTTAAAAAGAATTTGTCTAATATGCAAGCGCAAAGGAGACTCTTGCCTTGGCAATTATGGCTTAACCAATTCTCTTTTACTGTTGAGCATATACAGGGAACAAAGAATTCGTTGGCAGATAGCTTGAACATAGAATTAGCTAATGTCGTCCAAGAAGCTCAAGACTACACAAAAACCTCCTGCATACCAACTTCAAAAGATGGATGTAGAGAGGAAAACTCTCATTTATGCAACCGAAAAAGCAATGGAGCGGATGTTACCCTCCAGTTGGGCCTTAATGTAAGGCTTGATCATATCAGCAAAACAACGTTCACGAGATGGTTTAATTAAGGGTTGCCATCGAGCAATCCAAAGGTTATTGATGTTCGAAGTAACAATTATGTTATTTCAGCTCATCCTTGATTTACGAAATATAATATTAAACAAAATAAGAGATAATGATTTTAGAACATGGTACGAATTGGTGTAACTAGACCTGGCAAATGGGTCATTCGGGTCGGGTATGGGTCGGGTCATTTCGGGTCGGGTCAAAAGATTATCGGGTCATGTTCGGGTCGGGTCGGGTCATTTCGGGTTTCGGGTTGATTTCGGGTCGACTGATAATCGGGTCGGGTCGGGTATCGGGTCAACAGTTCGGGTCGAGTTCAGGTCGGGTCAAGTTTGGGTCGGGTCAATTTTCGGGTCGGGTCTGTTCGGGTCAGGTCAATTTTCGGGTCCAATTTCCGGGTCAACTTCGGGTCGGGTTAACTTCTAGTCGAGTCATATTCGGGTAATTCATTGGGTTAAATTCAACTCTGTATATATATTTATTTATTTTTTGACGAAAAACTCACTATATTTATTAAGGATATTTTTTTCATGGATTATAGTAATTGTTTGACTTTTATTAATTTTTTTTTTTTTTTTGTGTTTAGAACTTTAGGCTAAGAATCACTTTCAAGATCTCCTGAAACTAAGAAGAACTAATTGAGTTATACCTCACTCTCTTATTGATATTAGTTTTAATACGTACTCTTATTATCATTGTCATTGTTGTAATAATTTCTTTGAATTATTTTTGTACTCCCTTTGTCCCAAATTACTCTTAACGATTTGACATTTTGCACTATTCACACATCTCACTTTGACCATCTTTTTTAGCTATTATATGAAAGTCAATGTAGTCATGTAAGATATTGTTGGGTCTATTTTAATGTATAATTTCCTAATAAGAACTTTTTATACTACCTCCGTTAACTTTTATTTGTAACTTTGGGGTATTATTTGTGAGATATAAAATATTCCAAAATTGCAAATAAAAGTTAACAGAGGTAGTAACATATATAATTATTTACTAAAAGAAGTTAAAGGTTGGGTCATTTTTCGGTCGGGTCAACTTCGGGTCTCGGGTCAACTTCGGGTCGGGTCGTTTCGGGTCTCGGGTCAACTTTGGGTCGAGTCATCTCGGGTCGGGTCGTTTCGGGTTAGGTCATTTCGGGTTTCGGGTCAAGGTCGGGTCAGTTCCACTTCGGGTCGGGTATGGGTCGGGTCGGGTTAATTCAGGTTTTGGGTCAATTTCGGGTCACTGGTTTCGGGTCATGGGTCGGGTCATCGGGTCTGGGTCAGGATTGCCAGGTCTAGTGGTAACAAGGTCCAGTAAATTCTTTGATCTTCGAGATTTATGGGGAGAAAGAATAGAGCTTCCCAAAAACTCTAAGGTTGCATCATTGCGAATCTACCCATATCCTCTTAATCAGAATGCTCCATTCATTAGTATACATTACAAGGCTTGGGATTATGGAATGGTACATGATTTATATGAATTTCCTACTCCTAATGACTCTTTCTTTCAAAGACTTACAAAGTTCCAACCGTACGCATTCAACAAGGTTCGGAAATATTGTGATGACAAAAAAGAAGACTTTCAGCTAGGAGCAAGGGTGCAATGTGCTAATATCGAAGTTAAAGAAGGAAAAGTTAGTCCACTGCATTACTTGATAATGTTTGGGAAAGTGAGGTGTTGCAAAGATCCCATACTAATTCGTCAGAGGACTGTTAAAAATCCAACTGAAGCAAGAGCATTGTGATTTTTCTACATTTCACAATATCTTAACGATTTTATATAAAGAAAAGAAAATCCTCCTGTCATGTTTCATGTTGGTAGCACAACAATTGTGGTGCCTAACGAGATGAAAGAATATTTAGTAGATGGCATAAACAACACCGAGTCAATCTACAAATATTTAGAAGATATTGAAAGTGGGAAGTTTATGTCATTTGAAGGCCATGAGTATCTGTTTGAAGCATTCATGAGTTGGGATGAATCATACGCAGCCAAATGCATAGAAGAAGAGAATCCTATGTATGTTCATTATGAAGACAACAAAGATAGTGAGGGGAGCCTACAATAAATGATGATGGATGAAATTATGAATGCTTGAGCCCACACCAGCAATAATTCAAGGAATCTTAACTGTAGCCACGTTTTAGTAATTGTTTCTGTCTTAAAGTATCTTTGTAAAAAGCAATGGTGTAGAATTGCTTGCTGAGTCAAGATAAGGATTTTATGTAACTTTGCTTCCCTATATAAAGGGACTTAGGCCAAGAAGTGAAGGCAGAGTTGGAAGAGTTAGTTAGAGAATTACACTGAAAGATTTAGAGAGTCCTCTAGAGAAAAATACTCACCTTAAGAGACAGATTGGTTCTCAATCTCTCTTAAAATAGAGAAAACTCTAGTTTAACTTATGTTTGTTTAAGCTTCCAGTTTGTGTGTTTGTTGTAATACATGAGTGTTGTAATCATTTCAAATTAAATAAAAGTTTCGTTCAAGAAGGGAACGTTATCCCCTTGAACCTTATGTATCAAATAAGTTATCTTTCTGTTTAAGAAGTTCTATCATAAACACAGTAAAGGAGTGTCTAATTAGAGATTACGGTCTAAGGTAGGAAACGAATTAGATCTGTGCTGAGCCTGATCTAAGGAAGACAGGGTTGGAGTTAGCTACCTTGGTAAAGCTGGTTGGTCAGAACGCCGGAGGTTCCATTGTCAATTAAGTTCAAGTATTGCTCAAAATTCTGTAGTTAAAAAACTATTATTGCGAAGCATGGTGGGCTTTTAAACAGTTAAAATAATTTATTTTGATGTATAAGTAGTAGAGTTGTTATAACTGGTACCGTTAAAAGTCATCTAAGTAATTATCAAATCGAATTATAGTAAAAATCTATGTATTATTAAAAAACTGTTATTTTAAATTAAGGTATTGTTATTAATTTATCAAATCTTGTTATCGAGTCATTAAGTACTGTTATTTACCCTTAAAAAAAAAATTCTAACGTCACTTGGTATTAGGCGGGTAGCCTATACCGGATAGCGGTCATTATTCCCCATAAAAGTGGGCCATGAATTTCTCTTTCAATAATGAAAAACAAAAATAAAATAACGGATGAACAAAGACCTGCCTCCTCTTGCTCCCCTCTCTCTCTGAGTTCTTCATTGAAGCGCGCACTCAACGTCGCACTTCACGTTCTCCATCGAGTCGCCTTCTAGTACTTGTATCCCCTATTGAAGCAGCTTCTGAGGTTAGTTGTTGTTTCCTTTTGTAATCATCATATCAATTTCACAATCTAGGGTTTATCTTTGATCTAATTTATTAAATTCAGTTGTCAGTGCAGTAAATTTAGGGTTTGAAAATGTTAACTATTGATTCTAAATACAATTATTATGAAAGATCATAACTATTGATTTTGTTGCTAAAAAAGAAAATTATGAGCTTAATTTGATAATTGAATCACATATCCCTATCGTTATGTGATTTTTCGAGGTTTATTTGATAGTTGAATCATATTTGATTGCTAATGTACTGCAGAACCCTTTAATGTTAGGTTTGAACTATGAAATTATACCTTGTCTCGCTGTATTACATTTTCATAGAAATTTTGTTGAGTAGCTATTTTTAATTGATAGCCTTATTCTGGCTGTCTCTGCACCCTAACTTTTTGAATGTTGTACTTTGTACTTGAATGAAATGAAAGTATGTTTGGGTTGGAATTCAAAGAATGCAAAAACCTACCGTCTTAAAAAAAAAAGAGTTCTTTGTGGGTTGATATATTTGTTTCACATTAATTTTGCCTGTTTCTCTTATGTATACATTACTAGTGCTTGTTGGGCATCATTCCACTAATTTTCTCTGCTGTTCTTTAAGCTCTAAGTATATTTGGAGGAACTGAATAATTGGTCTATGTTGGGCATCAGTCTTCTTTTCTCTATAGTCGTAATTTAGAACCATTTACTGATCAAAGGCATCTGTAAGTTTTGTGCTTTGTCATCTGGCCACTTCTCTTCTATATTATAAGGTTTATCTTTATAGAGTTTGATTTTTTAAAATGTGATGTAACATTCATACACAAATACACGAGTTCTGTTAATATGTCTATTAATGGAGAAAAGTATTGAAGCGATAGAAGTTCTATACAAAAGGATCTTTTCTTTTGGGTGGGTTGGTTAAGCAATGAGTAGCTCTTTTTAGTGTGTTTAAGCACGAGTAAAGGATACATCAGCATCCTTTAAAGCTGTCAAGTGCTTGACATCATATACAATTGTATACTGTGTCTATGGACGTTCCTATCAAATGTGCCATTTTGTAGAACCTGTCTTACACACCTATATAGGAGCATGTACTTTTTCTTCTAACTTATTGCGCATTTAGAAATGGTTAGCATTCTATCATATTAAACCTTATCATTATTCTTATGCTTTTGATTAAGTTGCAACCTTAACAACCTTACTTGAACTATTTGTTAAGACTCTTAAGAGGATGATGTTATTGGATTAGGGGTTAAGGAAAATCAATTAATTTGTTGCTTCCCTTAACACTAAAGTCTAAATAAACAATGTAACAACTGGAAACTGGGTTAGGGAGAATCATGCTTTTGTTCACTGTAATAATATGCTACTGATGTTGTATAGGGACTATTTCAGTGTTAAAATGGACATGTGCATTGAACTCTTATTCTTGATTGTTAGTGCTGTGTGTTTTTTTTATCAGTGGCCTTTGTTGGTGAAAGTAAGATGAAGTACATGCAGATGGAATGACATTGTTATAAATTTCATTTTACTTCTTAAGATTTATACTGAAAGGACCACAAAAATGTGTCTAAAGAACTATTTCCTTCTAATGTTGTCACTTTTCTCTAATTTTGGTCAGCTTTAAGGCTGGTATTTAGTTATGCTTAGTTTTGAGTACCGTATATTTTTTTTTTTTTTTTTAGTTATTAAACTACTTATGAGGATTAAATATTATAATATTTCCATGTAAATTATTTAAGTAATTAAAGTAATTATACAATAATTAAAACTACATATTTGAAGATTAATACTTGACTCTTCATTTCACTTCCAAGTACCTTGTTGGATTGTCGACAATAGACATTTCAACTTTGATTTGGGCTCACATTATGGAATTAGTTTTACAAAATAAATAAGTTAGAGATGCACGTCTATCACAAATTTCCAAGTTAGAGTAACATAGTTGTCTTGTATGCATCAAAATAGAGAGAGAGAGAGAGAGAGAGAGAGAGAGAGAGAGAGAGAGAGAGGGGTGGTTGCCCTTAAATAAAGCTTTTCTCGATAGCTTAGCCCTTGCACCTCGTTTAAAGTTGAATCTTTGTAGAGGCATATTGATAATGAGTGGAGTTAGGAGTTCTAACCAATTGTAGGTGTAACACGTTGGACTTTGGGAGGTTGAAGTAGCAAAAGCCCTTTGGTTCTTTACTTAAGATGTTTTTGTAAACTGTATACTATTCGCCTTTTTGGTGTCTAATGACTTGGAAAGAGAATTTTGGGAAGCAAAGTTAACCTTATTGCGTATGCTTATTAGTTATCCATGTCGTTATTTGGCTTTATAACTGTCCGGCTTCTCATGAGTGTTTTGGGCTACGTTTGACGAACAAACTACTAAATGCCAATCTTACATGCATGTCTTTGCTATCAATTCATTACTCCTTCCTGCATATAGTTCTTAAAAAAAGGTATTACCTTAAAATAAAGTACAAAGAAACCTAATTGACCTTGCTTGCTTCTAGTCATTTCTTGTATATCTATAAAGCTTTGATCTTTGCACTATGATCCTTTTCCACGATTTGATAATTTCTCATTTAGTAATTAAAATTACTATAAATTGTGAACATTGCAGAGTTTTTCGACAAAATTGTTATCTGCTTAATATATGTTTGATACCCATACTTTGATTTGGAAACATTAATTGGTGTCTGTTATGAAGTATTATATAGAGTATTATTGTTGTCTAGGTGACTTTTAGATGGGGACTCTGACAAACCTCAGTGTGGTGTGGTGCAAGGAGGGAGTGGGTGCTTATGAGGTCAAAATCTTGAAATATCGGTCTCTAGGCTGCATTCCAAGAATGAATATGCAACCTAATGTGCTTCTTGTACTTGAACCCATATTATCATTTATTACGATTATCATTCTTAGAATGCTAGCTATGAGTCATGTATCTTGTGTTTACTTGTAATCACTTTGAAGTTTTTACTTGTGAAATTGTAATTTGAAAATTTTACCATCATTATGGATCCTAGACCATTGTAGTCTCATTAGAAAAACTGTTATTCAGGATATGAGTGTCAAAATTTCAATGTAGACGTTGGAACTAGGGTATTCTCTTCTAAGCTTAGGTTTGGGGGAATGCTGATTTCTCATTTGTCATGTATTTTGTTATTCTGTTTGATGATCATAACTTATTTCTGTTGTTGATTGTAAGCTGAGTGCATAAAAAACTCAACTTGCTGCAATGATAAGATTTGATTGTCGGGACCATGGTTTAGAGAGTCCTGTTTTCTTCCAGTTAGATGTTGTGTAATTAAACATTACTTCATCCGTTTCATATTAGTTGACACATTTCATTTAAGCATGTTAGCTAATGCATAGCTTCAAATAATAATATCTTCACTTATGTACAAGTACAACCAATAATTATATAAAGTTGATATTTGGAAAATGGACATTGAGACGAATCAAACAAGACCCCACTCAATTGTGTATTTTCTAAAGCATAAATCACAAAATGAAGTCAAAAAAACTTTGGTGAATATTGGAGAATGTAAAAATGTGTCATAGAGGAACTATTTTATATTTTGTATTCTAAAATCTATGTTTATGATTGCTAGTCGGCAAGATTTGGCTTGTTGCAGTAGTGTTTTTTTTTTTTTTTTTTTTTTCCTTTTTTCTTCTTGTGAAGTGTTGTACTATTTTAATTTATAATTATTATTGCTATTGTTATTGTTATTATTACTTTTCTTTTTATTTTATATTTATATTTAAGTATTTTCTTTGATTTTCTATATTGTATTTGTTATATTCAAGGTTGTTAGGTTCGGACCTACATTGGATTGGTGAGGGGATTAGGATCGAATCGGTAAAATTGGACCATAGATTCGTAAGATCCTACGAAATTGACAAAAAGAGTAATATTAAGGTTGCTACATAACAAGATACACATTTTTTAAGCTATAAGAATGCTAAAATTTGTATTTAAGTAGTTGGATAGTAATGTTCTAGGCTTAAAAGTTTGATTGCTTTAGGCTAATTCTAATAAGTAAAACTAATCGATCCTACCCACACGATTCGGTCCTGTACTATCAATCCAAGTGAAAAATAGGATCGTGCGATCCTACCCGATCCTGTACAATCCTACACAATCCTATTTGATCATGTACGATCCTATATTGATCCTACATGCTCAATGATTCTGCATCCGATTCGAATCATTTGCCTAAAATTAGATTGAACGATCCGGATCGCGATTCTAACAACAATGGTAATATTTACTCTATGTCAAGGATATCATTACTCCTTTAGACACTTAGAATCACTGAGCTCTCTACCATTCTTTCATTTTTACTTACCCCATGAAGTTTTTAGTGTTTTTAATGTGTCTGTTTTTTATATCTAGTGCTTCCATTTGTTGATCAAAATTTGATCTTTGATGCTCTTTAAAAAACTTAATATATATTTCTATGTTTTATAAATGGTTCAGAATCGATTATTTGAATTACATGTATTCTACTACTTTATTTTTCCATTGAAAATGACTGAATTGGCAGATTGGTTTTTAAAGTTGATCTTGGGCAAATTTGTATAAAAAAGATGGTAGATATATGTATGAAAAATCATTGGACACATAAATACCTTAGGTTGTCTTGTATTTTACTGAAAGCAGCACATCGCATTAACCCTCTTTTATATTAATATATTTTGCCATGTGATTCGAATTTAATTCTCAATCCTGGGTCATACCATCCAAAATTCACCCTTTAATCGTTCCGGTTCTACTTATTCCCTTCTCAGCCTTTCCTACCTTGGCTTTGTTATGCTTAAGATAATTAGCTACTGAAAATTATGAAGATCACTTGGTTGCCTTGGCTCTGCTCCTTAATTGAAAAATAGATGTAGGGCTTATAAAAACTGACTTCTATATTCTTTTTATATGTCCAATTTTGTTCATTCATTTCCTAATGGACTTGATTAATTATGTTATCTGCAGAATGACAATCAACTTTCAGTTACCCCTTGAGCTCCGTGTGGGTTTATCCATATTGAACTTATCTGATTTGTCATGGAGAAACCTGCACATTCATATTTCTTTGCTTGAACTTCTCTAACTGATAACTTTTGTACTCTGCATATATCATTGCTTGAAATTCTGTAACCTTCAATTTCGTTGTAATGTTTTGCAAGCTCAATTGTTGATGATTGTTTGCTGTATTGAAGCTTGTAAAGAAACTTTGCTGGCAATCTTTTTGACAAGTCCTTGTTTTGTAGGATTGTCAGAAGATTATTGTTGGTGACTGTGCTCTTTTCAAGCCTGCCAAAGACACTCCACCTTTTGTAGGTATAATTCGTGGTTGGACATCTGAAGAAGAAAATAATTTAACGCTTCGTGTGATTTGGCTTTGTTGACCTGGTGAAGCTTAACTTTTGAAAGGCGTTGCACTTAAAGCTTCGCCTAACGAAGTTTTCTACTCTTTTTATAGTGATGAGATTCCTGCTGCATCATTACTTCACCTGTGTAAAGTTGCATTTTTGCCTAAAGGTGTCAAACTTCCACCTGGGGTTTCCTCATTTGTGTG
The DNA here is from genome assembly GCF_948465745.1 of Chenopodium album. Classification (NCBI taxonomy): domain Eukaryota; kingdom Viridiplantae; phylum Streptophyta; class Magnoliopsida; order Caryophyllales; family Amaranthaceae; genus Chenopodium; species Chenopodium album. Next base: position 40,077,662 of record NC_137838.1, read on the forward strand.
TCGGCGTGTTTACGACATTACAAGCAAGTGTCTGTGGTGGCTGACGGATCAGGATTATATTGATGTGAGTTCTTTCATACTTTTCTTTGACAATTTGGTTTATGTTCTCTTAAATGTTTTCTGATGTTGCGTTAGCTTCCCCTTGCTTCTGGCAATTAATTTGTCTCGGGGTGATTTCTCCAGGAGCGGAAGGAAGAAGTATATCAACTGTTGCATAAATCACGTATAGAAATGCATGCATCAGTAGAACCGCAGCAAGGTCCCCGTTCTCCAAGACCCGTGAATGGTTCAGCAGCAACATCTCCATTGAAACACAGTCCTGACAGTGTGCAGAATAGCAGTTCTAACCTCCCTTCTCATAGAAAGGGAAAGAAGAGGGAACGAGGTGATCAGTCTTTTGATGCCATTAAGCAAGAACGGTCTTTAAAACCAGGTGATGGAGACTCTGGCCAAATAAGATCAGAAAGCACTTTGAACTCAGAAATCGCTAAATTTGCTGAGAAAGGTGGACTTGTGGATTCTGATGCTGTAGTGCGGCTAGTACGTCTCATGCAGCCTGATAAATCTGAGAAGAAGATAGATTTGACTGGTAGATCCATGCTTGCTAGTACTATAGCTGCTACAGATAAGCTTGATTGCCTTGATAAATTTGTTCAGCTTAGAGGTTTGCATGTGCTAAATGAATGGCTCCAAGAAGTTCACAAAGGTAAAATTGGTGATTCTGGAAATATAAAACAGAATGATAAATTTGTGGATGACTTCCTCTTGGTTTTACTTCGTGCACTTGATAAGCTTCCAGTGAATCTTAATGCCTTACAGATGTGTAACATTGGCAAATCAGTTAATCATTTACGTTCTCATAAAAACTTTGAAATTCAGAAGAAAGCAAGGAGTTTGGTTGACACATGGAAGAAACGTGTTGAGGCGGAAATGAATGTCAGTGATGTGAAACCTAGCTCAAGTCAAGCTGTTCCATGGCCAAGCAGATCACAGCATGACAGTTCTCATGGTGGTAATAGGCACTCTAGTGGATATGATGCTGCCATTAGGAGTTCTGTCACACATCACTCTTCGTTGAAATCTGCTTCAGTGAAACCTGTTCAAGGGGATTCTACCTCCAAATCTGCGTCTGCACATCCAGGTGGTTTATTATCGACAGTGTCTCCTACATCAGCTACCGATAATTATAAGGATGGGAAGTCCCAGATAATAACTGCCAATGATGGAAGCTCTGAGCCGCAGTCAGTGGCAAGGGAGGAAAAAAGCAGCAGTTCTAGCCAATCCCAATCCCAATCCTTCACAAACAGTCAGTGCTCTAGTGACCATGCTAAAAATTTTGTTCTGTGTGGTAAGGAAGATACTAAGAAATCTACTGCTGGGTCTAGGAGTTTGAATAAAACTGTAGGCAGTAGTTCCAAGCACCGTGAACATGTTTGCGGTCCTTCCTCTAATGCTCAAAAAGAAACTGCATCAAATAAAAGCTCATACATGGGCAGAAACTCAGTTGTAGAAAAGGTATCACATAATGTTACTGATGCTTCTGTTCCAGAAAGCAACAGTCATAAGCTTATTGTGAAGATATCTAACCGGGGCCGGGGTCCTGCTCAAAGCATTGCTGGTGGCTATTTGGAGGATTCTTCCTGCAGAAATAGTCGAGCTTCTTCTCCTGTTCTTCTTGAGAAGCATGATCTATCAGATTCTGCTGTGAGCGATAATAAACACGATTCTGTTCAACTTCATGAGGTTGATGAGCCTTCAAGTTCTGTACACCAAAGAACCAGTGAAATTAAGAAACTACCTAATGTTTCAAATGTTGTTTGCTCATCCTCTAGTATTGAACATATGTCTAGAAAAATATATGATTCTTCTTTCAGCTCCATGAATGCTTTAATTGAAAGCTGTGCTAAGTTATCTGAAGCTAATATGTCTATGTTGGCTGGGGATGATGTTGGAATGAATCTTCTTGCTAGTGTAGCTGCTGGGGAAATCCCAAAGACTGGTGTTGTTTCACCTGTCATCTCTCCTCGCAGAAATTCAAATATAGCTGAAAACTCCAGCACTAGTGTTGGAAATCAAAAACAGTTGCATGGGGATGATGCTGTTCAACAAGGTCACTCAACTGATGATGTTGGCAATGATAATCATAGTAATGTCGCAGGTGCTTTCACAGCTGTTGAGGAAAGTAGTAAACTGGGTGGTGTTAAAAATGATAATTTACATCCGAGTATGGAAGGCTGCTTGAAAAACAATGTGACATTGGAGGAAAAAGGTGATGCTGCTTCTCCACCAGCATCTGTTGCTTGCACTACAGGTATGAGTATGGATAATCTTGGTGCTGGAACGGCTGAGAGTAGAAACAGAAAAGTTGTAGCCGCCAAAGAAGAGAATCAGAATGAGCTTCCAGTTGCAAGTCGGAGTGTTTCCTTGGATGTTCAAGATAAAATTAAAGTTGTGTCTTTGAATGACGAATTTGAGAAAAAAACTCACAGAGATACTGCATTATACTCTCCTAACGATGGCGATGAAAAAAATATCAAGCAAGAGCTTCTAAGCAATATGGAGCAAAAATCACTTGCTGTAACATTGAAATTTGATTCTAAAACCAATGTGAAGCAAGTGATGGTTTCTTCTGGTACAAGTCATCAATTAGCTGCAGAAGTCAAATCTGAAAGAACTGAGGGTGTTGCTGTCTGTGGCCTTGCCTGTCAGACAAAAAATAGGACATTAGACAAAGAGAGTGAAACTTCTGTGCCTGTGAAAGAAGGTGAACCTGTAGTGTTTTGTGCTGATATAGATCAAGACAGAAGTTGCAAGGTTGAAAATGCCGAAAACAAAGATGGCAGTTCAGCTAGACTAGCAAGCTGCACTGCCGTTGCTTTATCAGAAGCAGAATTACATTCACATGCAGAAGGAACTAAATTAATTGAAATGAAAGAAGAGGGTAAAGAAAATAGTGGATCTGCTGCAGAAAATGTTGCTCTGTCAACTGTTTCAGGAGGTCCAGATACGGATACAAAGCTTGGATTTGATTTGAATGAAGGTTTTAATGTTGACGAGGGGAAGAATGGTGAGCCGTCTAACTTGGGTTTTGTTCGTTACTCAGATATTGTTTGTTCAGTCAGCCCCTTTCAAATTCCTGTATCCCCTGCATCATGTGGTCTTCCTGCATCAATTACTGTGGCTGCTGCTGCTAAGGGGCCTTTTGTTCCTTCTGATGACTTGTTGTGGAATAAAGGGGAACTTGGTTGGAAAGGTTCAGCAGCCACAAGTGCATTTCGTCCAGCTGAGCCTAGAAAATCCCTTCGTCCTGATTCCCCTGTTTGCAGACCAACTCGGTTTCCTTTGGATATTGACCTTAATGTGGCAGATGAAAGTTCTAGCCAGGAGTTCAATGTTAGAAATAATCCCTTACTTGAGCCGATGACTACGGCATCTCTGCGTAGTTCTGGAGGACTGGACCTTGATCTGAATAAAGTTGATGAAGCTTCAGATATGACCCATGTGGGACGGCACATGGCTAGCAATATTCAGAGATTTGAGGCCTTTACTGAGCATGTAAAACCATCAACAGCCAATTTTTATTCTAATGGTGGAGGAAGTGGGAAGAGGGATTTTGATTTAAATGATGGGCCTGAGACCGAGGAATTACCTGCAGAACAAGTTCTATATCGTCAGCTTAACATTGGGAACATTCCACTCCAACCACCCTTTGGGCCTAGAGTTAATAGCTCTGACACAGGGAACTGCTTTTCTTGGTATACTCCAGGAACTAGCTACTCAGTAAGTATGACACCATCAGTTTTACCTGAAAGAGAAGCCTTTTCAATGGTTGGGATGGGTGGTGGTCCTCAGCGTGTTGTGGGTGGTCCAACTGCAGCTCTATCATTTAATCCCGATGTTTACAGTGGATCAGTATTGTCATCTTCTCCTGCTTTGCCTTTCCATCCTGCTGCTTTTCAATATCCAGTGTTGCCATTTGCTAATAATTTTCCTCTCCCAACATCATCCTTGGCTAGTGGGTCATCTGGATACATGGACCCAACTGCTACTGGACGTATGGCTGCTATCCCTTCTCAGTTGGTTGGAAATGCTGCAGCAGTTTCCTTTCAGTATCCTCATGCATATGTTGTTTCTCGCTCCATTCCAGACACTGGAAATAACAGTGTGATTGGAAGCAATCATAAATGGGGAAAACAAGGTCTAGATCTCAATTGTGGTCCAGGTGTTATGGACGTGGAAGGTAAAGATGAGTCATTGCCAATTGTATCCAGGCAGGTCTCCAACATCAGCTCACAGACCCTTGCAGATGAGCAAGCAAGGATGTATAGCATGGGAGGTGGCCATATGAAAAGAAAGGAACCTGAAGGAGGATGGAATGTAGATAAGCTAAACTTAAAGCAATCATCATGGCGATAGACAAAATTTTTTTGACCATATAGAGACCCTTCAAAAATTGGAAGTTGGAAGTTGATTCAGCTATGTAAGTCTATCTTCTGACATTATGTTCACTATATGTGATTGATCAGTGTATAAATTTGTTCTGTTTCGTTGTGAAATTGTGATTTTTGCATAATGGCCATTACACAATTTTAGGTTCCAGTTGTGTTTTTGTAAAAGGACTGTTTGTATGCGGATAAGTGCCATCTATCTGATGATGGGATTCCAAGAGCATATATGTTTTACTTGTACACTTGTACAAGTCATTTGTTTTTTGCTAAAACCTGCATCATCTAACTTTTTTGTAAATAATTTTGTGTTCCAGTTTGTAGATGGACAAGGCTAGCTACCAAGAAATCATCATCTAACTCTCAGTCATAAAAAGGATGGGTGGTAAGTGAGTAAACTGATGTGTTCATAAGTCTCCGACCCCCATCTCCTGCCATATCAATTCTGTTTATTAGAAAAAGAACAAAAAAAGGGGAGTTCTGTTCTCATGTTGTGATTCTATCCTCAGGTGGCTATTGGTCAGTTTTCCTTCTGTAGATAAATTTTAGAAAAATGCCTGTTATCCAAAGCCTTGATAGCTTTGATACCATTCATTTCCTTTTCAACCTCCGAGCTATGGTTGTTGAATTTGTTTACTGCTCATAGCAGAAGTATCTGTATGCGCATTTTTCTTAATTTATCCATTCTTTTCCTGGTATATCTCATTTTAACTATGTATACTTTGTCTTTCTGCTACCAAAATAGCTCCCATCTTACTTTTGATACTAACAGGTGATCTGAAATTTTGTGTACTGTCCTAAGCATTTCCTTCAATCCATGTCATCTAAAATTCAAATGAGTTGTCACTATGGTGAGTATTTATTTTGGTTGATACAGCATTTGCTTTCTTACTGATTTTGTGATTGTGTCGTGTATGCCCAGAACATTGATTGTGTTTTGCTCTCCATATTTTCAAGCTCAAGTGTATCTCTTTTTCAGATCTGCCCTCTAACAACCATGAACAATGCATTTTATATAATATTTTAAATGATTATGCGAGTGCTTCCTTTCCTGAGCATGGGATTGAGGTGCAGCCGTGTAAAGTTGATGGTGACACCTATACAGCAAAGTGCTTGGTCTTTATTTAGTTTAATTTGGTATCTGCTGTTAAATACCCAACTGAATTATTTTGTTTGTAACATATAATAATGAGGCTGCCCAGGTTAATCTCCGTGATAAACAAGTTTCGTTTATCACAGAGTAGCGGTATTGAGCTACTGAGGTAGTGGTTTTGACTTTAAACCCCTGCCTCAAGTAGCGGTTTTGGGATAAAGTGCTACTTCAAGTAGTGGTTTTACACATTTTCACTGATAAAACTACACTTTTGTTCCCGTGATAAATGTAAATGTAACTTGTTTATCACGGAGATAAAATTGTATTTTCTCTATAATAATGTAGGATAATTTGTCAATTACTGCCGCAAGTTAATACCACTTTGTAAATTACTACCACAAATTAAAAAAGTTGTGAATTACTCCTGCAAATTTTTTAAGATGTTGTGACTACTACCAAACTCCCATTAAACCCAACTATGACGTCATTATAGCTCTTTAACCCATGGCTAAAGCCTTTAACCATGGTCAAATATGAGTTAAATCCCTTAACCATAACATCATTATATCCCTAAGTCCCTAACCCATTTTTTTTTGGCTGGTTAAAGCCCTTAACCATGGTCAAACATGGGTTAAAGTGATATAATGACGTCATAGTTGGGTTTAATGGTAGTTTGGTAGTAATCGCAACATCTTAAAATTTTTTGCGGTAGTAATTCACAACTTTTTAAATTTGCGGTAGTAATTTACAAAGTGGTATTAACTTGCAGTAGTAATTGGCAAATTTTCCAAGTAGAATAATTTGCGAACACATGCTTATTTGTGGGCTTGTTTGAGAGATTGTACTCTGAAGTAGCAGCCATGGGTTTGTGCTTGACCTGCTACTGCAATGCTTTTAGTGGTTAGCCTGCAGAAAATGGTGAAGCATTTAGGCCTTTGGATTGCGTATTTTCTGCTTTAAGGTAAAAGTTATCGTTCTCTAAATTTGTTCAGAAATTTTGGTAACTACTTAAAGATATCAAACTGCACCGTTGGTCCATTGCCAATTTTGATAGTTTAATAGCTAGAGTTGGGGTGTATTTTGATAGTAATATCAAGCTGGCTACAGATCAGCTAGATTATTTAGTAGATGACAATTAATCAACATGGGAAGCAACAATATCAATTAGGGGAAATAAATTAATAATCTCATTTTGTCATCTGGAGAAATTTGTTTTCAATTCACCAGTTGATCAAAGTAAAAGAATTATGTCAATTAACACAAAAATCTATAGAAATATTTGAAGTTCAAACAAAATAATTTTTTGTTTTGTTTTGTTTTTTTTTTTTTATTTATTTATTTTTTTTATATATATATATTTTTTATCTACCACAAAAAGTGACATCATCATATCACATACCCGAAAACAAACAGAGCTTTTTTGGTGCAGCAGACCACACCGTGTGGCATGCTGCCAAGTCAGTAAAAATAACAAATTCTGACGCGCGCAAAACGGGGTTACTGTTCACGCGCATAACAGTGTTACTGGTTTTGTTAGGGTTACTTGTATTTTTTTTCAAGAGTTACTTGTAATTTTTTTTAGGGGTTACTTGTATTTTTTTTTTCAGGAGTTACTTGTATATTTTTTTTTTCAGCGCCGGGCTTACTTGTATTTTTTTTTTCAGGGTTAATTGTATGGATTAGTTATTCAAGGGTTACTTGTATTTTCAGGGGTTACTTGTATTTTTTTTAGGAGTTATATTTTTTTTAAGGGTACTTTTTATTTTTATTTTATTTTTATTTTTTTTTATTTTATTTTTTTTTAAGGGTTACTTGTATGGGTTAATTCAAAGGTTACTTGTATGATTTACTTATTCAAGGGTTACTTATATGAGTTACTTCAAAGGTTACTTGTATGAATTACTTATTCAATGGTTACTTGTTACTTATCCAAGGGTTGCTTGTAGGCCCCATACCAAACCAGTAATACCCTACAAGTAACCCCCGACCAAAACCAGTAACACCCTACAAGTAACCCCTGACCAAACCAGTAACACCCTACAAGTAACCCTTGACCAAAACCAGTAACACCCTACAAGTAACCCCTGACCAAACCAATAACACCCTACAAGTAACCTAACCCCTGACCAAAACCAGTAACATCCTACAAGTAACCCCTAACCAAAACCAGTAACACCCTACAAGTAACCCCTGACCAAACCAGTAACACCCTACATGTAACCCCTGACCAAACCAGTAACGTAACACCCTACAAGTAACCTCTGACCAAACTAGTAACACCCTACAATTTTTTTTAGGGGTTACTTGTATTTTTTTTTTCCGGAGTTACTTGTATTTTTTTTTTCAGGGCCGGGGTTACTTGTATTTTTTTTTCAGGGTTAATTGTATGAACTAGTTATTCAAGGGTTACTTGTATTTTCAGGGGTTACTTGTAATTTTTTTTAGGAGTTACTTATATATTTTTTTTTCAAGAGTACTTTTTTTTTTTAAGGGTTACTTGTATGGGTTAATTCAAAGGTTACTTGTATGATTTATTTATTCAAGGGTTACTTATATGAGTTACTTCAAAGGTTAATTGTATGAATTACTTATTCAATGGTTACATGTTACTTATTCAAGGGTTGCTTGTAGGCCCCATACCAAACCAGTAACACCCTACAAGTAACCCCCGACCAAAATTAGTAACACCCTACAATTAACCCCTGACCAAACCAGTAACACCCTACAAGTAACCCTTGACCAAAACCAGTAACACCCTACAAGTAACCCCTGACCAAAATCAGTAACACCCTACAAGTAACGCCTGACCAAACCAGTAATGTAACACCCTACAAGTAACCCCTGACCAAACTAGTAACATCCTACAATTTTTGACGTAGAATGTTCGATATGAGATTCCACGAAGAAAAGGAGCTCAAATTTCTTTGGTTCTCATCGATTTCACTACTTCAAATGTTGTTCATGATCTTAAGGATAATTAATCACAATTTTTAACAACAATTTGACACCAAATTTCTATAATTTCGGACTTTAATTTTAGCAATTTAGCAAAGAGGAGAGAGAAAATGGATAGAGTAAAGATATGGTTGTTGGTGATGTGTGGTTTGGCTTGAAGAAGAAGCTAAGAAAAGAGGAGAGAGAAAATTGGTGGAGTAGAGATATGGTTGTTGGTGATATGTGAGTTGGCTTGGATAAGAAGCTAAGAAAAAAAGGAGGGAGAAGAGTTGTGGTATTTAAAAATAAAAATAAAAAATAAAAAAAATGTGGCTGGCCACACACATACAAAAATTTGTGGAAAACAAAATACCAATAAAGAAATATGTTTCCCGTAAAAAAAAAAAAAAAAAAAAAAGAAATATGTTGGGTACTCATCTCTCCTTTCCCCTAAACCTTAGTTTTTATTGTTGATTTTTGAAGGGGTTTTTATTGATATTAATCAGTGGAAAGCCCTAAAACTTTATTTCGTTTCATTTTGTTCTTTTAGGTTTATGATGATGGTTCCCCCTTCTGAGATTAATTTTTCTTCTTCAAAAGAAAGGGTTTTCGATCATTTTTAACAGACAAGTTTTTTCGACCTCCTTTAAAAGACAAGGTTTATCTCTTTTTAAGGGAGAAATTTCTTAGTTTAAAATCCAAGATAGTAGAATAATGGATTGTTGTGAAATTATTTCGTATGTGGAAGATTATGTGAGATCGCAAAAGTTATCATGTTTTCGAAAACAATAAGATGAATCAGAAGGAAAACATGCATTTTCACGGCTACAAAAGGATCATTAGATTGTCTCTCCAATCATGTCATATTTTTCTATTATAGAAGGTGGAGATGCTTTACAGTGTAAGATCTACTCAACAATAAAAGTTTTATGAAGTAAATTATTATTACTCTTATTAAAATTTATCCCTAAACTAACTTCCAATATGTAATAACAATAACATATGATTATTTATTTGAGGTTAAAAGTCACCCTACATGTTTTGGGTGTTTTTGTCCTTGGGAGAGTTACGTCACGAAGTCTGATCCGGCTGAGCTGTACCTGCAAAATAACGGAGACTCCGGGTGGTTGGAGCTCCGCCTCCGATGGTCAAGTTAGTTACTTGAAACGGAATAAAGAGAACGGAAATTTAGGTGGGTATCTGCTCGGATTCCAAGCTCAGGTCTTTCTCTGATGTAAGAGAATAAGGGTGTAATAAATGATTGAATGTGCCCTCAAAAGGATTGGGAGTGCCGTCTCGGGGTGTTGGGACCACCCTTTGCCTTGGATTCCGACCAGTTATGTGTCTGTGCAGGACACAATGGCTCGGACAATGTAGACGACGACTGATCCAAATTACAGGAGCGAAGGCTCAAGCGGCCAAACACCTGAGGGAGAAACGTCTGGTCAGGGAGACCAGACGGCTCTGGAGAGATCCCCTCCGCGCGCCCCTTCAACCCCCGCTGACTCTTTTTTGGAAGAGTGCGACTAAGGCGGCGACGAGGCCGCCTCTGCCCCCTTGACCCAAAATGAGGAAGAAACGGAGAGCGACAGCTCCGCCTCTACCTCTGAGAGCAGTGATGACTTACCCCCGCTTCAGGATAGCGAGGAAGAGGAAAGGAAAAAATGGAACGAGAAGGACGATCCCTTCAACATCCACGTCTCCTCCAAGGACCGGATCCAAATGGAGGAAAACTTAAAGAATTTTACGCAAATGCACCCGCTAGGAGACGGGTATAGGATCTGGGTGCCGCCTGAGAATGGCACCATCGCCTGGGAGGACGATCAAGAGAACGCCAACAACTATTTCGGCTGTTATGAGGCGGCGTTCAAGGCTGGCCTTCGCTTCCCCCTTCACCAGGCGGTGAAGGCAATTTTAAGAGGCTACGGCCTCGGAGTCTGGCAACTTACCCCCAACTCTTGGACAAACATTCTAGGGTATGTTGCCGCCTGCGAGTTCCAGGGGCTTAACCCCGGCTGGGAGGCTTTTGCTAGTATGCACTATCTTAGCAGAAGCCCAGGCGGCTGGAGGGCGTGGTACACTCTAACCACGCATCCCCAATATATGATGACCTTGGACAAGGTCTCGAAATTTGACGGCTGGAAGCACAGGTTCTACCTAATGTCAGCTCCAACCAGACGGGAGAATTATGAATTCCGTCTGTATAATAAGAAGCCCGACTCGATGGGCCGGAAGTGCGCTCTTCCCCGGATCCCAGAGGAAGATTTTGACAAGATCATTTAGGCAGACTTTTTCGGCCTCACAGACACGACCTTGTCAACCAGGGAAACAATAAAAGTTCCCAAGAACTGGATCCCTAAGAGCGCCTGGTTCAGGGACGAGTGTTTCTTAGCCGCCTGCGGGTTAGGGCACATGTTTACCAACGTATGCGCCTGAGTTTATATCCGTCTGTAGTATTTTTCTATCGAAATTGATTTATGATATTGACCAATTTCTTTCTTTTTGCAGAAGAAGCATTAAACATGTTGCAGACGGAGAAAACTCCCAAGCGGTCCTCTGCACTCATCCGCAAGCAGCTTGCGGAAAAAGCTGCGGCTGAGGTCAAGGCCAAGGTAATAAACGCCTGACCCTTTCTTAAATTGATCTTAAAAACTTTTTTGCCCGGATGCTAACTTTAACTTTGGTTATTTTCGCAGGGAGGAGAGGTTGGAAAGACGTTTGAGAAACAACTCAAACGGGCTAGGGAGGAGACCCCCGCCGTTCTCAACAAAATAAAAAAATCCACCTCCGCGTCAACTCCAGGCGCCTCAGCCGGGCATCAGCAGATGCGGATAGCGGGGCGAAACGAGAAGGTAGGCGGCAGCCTGGGCCTCAGCCTCGTTAACCCCGTAACAGCGACCGGGGGGTTTCTCCACGCCTGCAAGCGGTTCCCGCTTGGTTGGCTCTGAAGGTAAGAACCCTTTTGAATCCCCGCTTGAGCTGGGGTGGCCTTTGCGGGTGAAATCCCACTCTCAACAGACGTCATCTTCAGACGGTCGGCAACAAATAGGTGTCGCCTTAGTTTCGCACTCATCACGTATTGATTGTGGTGCAGATCAATCTCCCCGTTGGCCAGACGTCCAGAAGCATGCCAAGGCCATGCTGGAAGCCGTCCGGAAGAGGGATAAAGACAGTATCCCTGGGATAGAGACGTTCAATCTTGAACGCATTCAGTCCCTTCTGGCTGAGGTAAGAAACTTGTCAATTCAATCTTATTTTTTCCAAGTGTTTTATCCCGCCTGCAATACTCACACCGCTTGCTTTGATGCAGGCTATGCTGCGGGTGGACGGGCTCAAACGTCCTTATTCCCGCAAACGGGAAGAGGTAAAAAGGGCTAAGAAGTCCGCCATAGACGCTGATAATATTGCTTTACACTCGACTATCGTAAATGAACTTGAAACTAAAACAATCATTATGACACAGGCGTCTAGAATCCAGCAGCTGGAGTCAGATCTGGAGACGGCCAAACAGCGGGCGACTGATGCTGAGACGGCCCGGAAGGAGGCGGAGGAGGCCCAGAAGAAGGCGGATGAGAGCGCCAAAAAGGCTGATGAGGCGCTTAAGAAGGCCCAGGCGGACCTTGGGACACTTTAAGGTGTTTCCGAAGAGAACACCAAACTGAAGACCAAGGTTGAGAGGATGGAGAAGGAGGCTGCTCAGGCTCAGACAAACTTTGCAGCAACTCTGGAGGCGGAGCAAAACCGCCTTGTTGCTGAGAGTGACACTGACAATGACGCCCGTATGAAGATCGCCTGGGCTGCCTTGTACCCAGACGCGGATTACAGCGTCTGGGCACTGGCGCACAACTATGCCGAGTACGTGGTGTACTTGAGAGAGCAAGGTGAGCCAGAGCCTGACTCTTTCGAAGCCTGGGTCAACTCCAGCAACGAGCCGTCCGTGCCTCAGCTACCTGGTCCGGGTGAAGCACAAGAGATACCCTCAGATGATGAGGAGAAGGAGGAGGACCAGGAGGCACCGCCTGCAGGCCAGAAGTGACCATTCAGCGGTAGTATGCCAATCTCTGTTTTTTATTTTTTCTTTTATTCAGCGGCAGTATGCCAAAACTTGTTTTTTCCGGCCTGCGTGCCGAGTATATTTGTATTTACCGGCTGAGGAGCCGGGTTAATTAACAATTTCTCTTTCTCCCGGACGGGATCCGGTTAACATTTTAATCCACTTCAACCGTTTGGTTGGGTGGCCTTTATGAAATGCACCGACTAAGTCGGTTTTGACCATTTTGCGTTTGAATTTTAATTTTGCAAATTTTAATTTTTCATTTTTGCCTAACTTATCAAAAGCATGCGGCGATTTTTGCCTAACTAATCAATAGTCTAGTTGTCCTTGCCCCTGGACGGCTGTGTGATTGGTTTCAAGTGGAGTTGGTTGATTGACTTGAAAACGTGTGATGCTGTAAAGAGCATGATATGTTTGTAAGTCAATCAATCACAATAGTGATTTCCCCAAACCAAGTGCACAGCCGTACACCAACAGGCGTTCTAGTCACTACCCAGATGGCGTTTGTCCATCTTGGTAGAGATTTCATAGCCATTGAACAACTCCTTTGCCCCAATTGAGGTAGGAAGTGCAATTTTGGAATAAATAACCTAAGTGAGACCTTCAGCCGGTGACCAACTGATGCCCCTGGGCATCCGGTATTTGGCAACTTGATCGCTCTTCACAGGTCATTTTGGTCAGACGGCTATGAGTTGACCAATTCGGTCGTTCAATCTTTGCCGTCTGCATGGGTACGTAAAACTGACAAATAGTCTGTTCTCTGCGATGATTGCACCCGGAGGGGTGTCACCGGACGCCTTGTCCATGTTGGGACAGGCGATTTTATTAAATGAGCAACCATTCGGCCATTTTAGCCTTTGGTCTTGTTTGAGACCGGTTGTGTAGCCACTAAACGTTTTTGTGCTTAGTTTTTAGTCGGAGTATTGAATTTACACTAAGTATCGAACTTAGTTAAACAGAAAAATTCGTCTGGGTCGTTACCCAGGCGAACAAACAATTAATAAGTAAAACTTAGTAAAAATACATAAAGAGTCCATCCGAGTATTACCCAGGCGGAAAAACAAAACTTGTTTGCAAACAAAGTCTGATTTCATTGATTGATTCATTGTTTACAAAAATTTACATTCTTAGAAGTAGTACTTTTTCAAATTGTCTACATTCCAATTTCTAGGCAGGCGCCTGCCGTCTGGAGTTTCCAGGCGGTAGGTGCCGTTGATGAATCACATTTATATAGGATTTATAGGCACGTTTATGCTAAGTTTATAGTTGCTTTTTAGGTCTTTTAGTCGCTTTTTAGGTCGTAAATACATAAGTTGTTCATTTTGTGCTCTATTACGCTTCGTTTGTGTTTTCTTAATGTTTCAGGTAGTTTCTATAACTATTTGGACGCTTTCGGAGTGATTTTGGAAGAACCGGATAATGAAAGGATGAAAAGTCGATGAATCGAGGTTGTTCAATGAAGGATATATGTTTGTGGATGCTTGTTTTGAGATTTATATGCATGAGGAATGGATATAGCATCCACAAGGGTCGTTATGCACTTTACGGAAACGAATTTGAGTTAGTAACGAAGAAAAACGAAGGTCTGCAAAGTATCAAAAATGACCTTTGCTCACTCTTTTGATCATAACTTGATTTCTACAAATTAAATTGATGCGATTCAAATTGCGTTGGAAACTAGACTTAAAGATCTTTCCAATGATAGGTCACACGCCCCAAGAAGTCTTCTAGAACAGAAGTTATAGGCGTTTGAATCCAAGTGATGCTGTCAGCCACCCGCGGGATAATTGCTGCGCCCCTGTCCCGCGACCACTCGACACCAGCAGGTGCTGCTGCCAGGCTGCGGCCACCAGCCTGCGCCCGCAGGTCTGGTCGAGCAGCCTTGAAGCCTCGAGTAGCTTTTTCATTCACATCGTCACAAGTCTTCGGGCCACGTCATCTTCTATCGTCCACTAATAATTCAACTTATGTAATTTATATTTTCTTACTTCTTTTCTTTAATTATTTTTAGATTAGTTTTAGGATAATATAAATACTCAAGGGATATTATTTTTCCCTTATGCCTTTTTATATTTTTTTATTAGTTTTACGTTCTTTTGTTTTGAACCCTAGTTTCTCATGGCATCTCCATGGATTCTTCCATGGATGATTCTTGGGTTTACTATTTTAATTCATCGAGGTATTTTATTTCTATTTTCTTGCTTTTAATTATGTTTTATTCCTTAGATCTAGTTTTTATTATTTCTTCCATGTTTGAGTAGTTTTATTTCTAGGGTTTGGGAATCCATGTTTATACTATGAATCTTGATTGATATTATTAATATTTTGATTATTGATTTCTCTAATTGATAGTGTTTTATTGTTAATCTTGCAACCTGATCAATTGTATGATTAATTCATGTTAATAAGAGTTTGAATCGAAAGATCTTACTTTTAGAGGCTTACCTACAATTAGCAATTCTGATTATGTTAGCGACCGAACTACATATGTTGAATTGAGAGCGTTAAGACCCGACCGTAGGCTTAGCAATTGCTCTAGATAATTGATTGATTGAATTGTTATTGATATTTGATAGATTTAGAGCTATAAGCATGGTGAACCACAACCCTAGGTCTTTTTATTAATTATTTTTTCCCTCTTTTAATTTAGACTATATTTTCATCCCAATTTCGCGACATAGTTTAGTTTCTCCATACCTTGAAAGCTAGATTGAATAGCCATCTCTCTGTGGATTCGACCCTACTTACCCTACTACACTGTTAGTTGGTTTTGTTAGGAATTTATTTTTGACAGGTGTACGACAACCTATCAAATTTTGGCGCCGTTGCCGGGGAGACGGCTTAATTTTATTTAGCTTCTTATTTGGTGAGACTAATCTGTATATATATTTTTCTTATTTTTATTGTGTATATACTTACTTTTTGTTTTACTCATATTGTGTTTTCATGGAGTGGTATGATTATAATTCGTATGGGATGAATGATCTTAATTATCAAGGGCAATATGATTATAATTCTGGGTATTATAATGCTAATGTTTCTATGTTTGATGTATCATATGATTATCAAAATTCACAAAATATATGCATGAATTCCTGTGAAAATTCTTATTACCCTAGTGAGTCTTATATGCATGATTTTAATTCCTCTTACCAATCCCAAGTGGATAATTATACTCAACCCAATTCATCGGAGTGTAGGGAACTTTTCAATATGATGAATGAGTTTATTGTTAATCAGCATGAAGAACTTAATGAATTGATGCATGATTGTCAACGTATTTCAAAATCTATTGAATTACTTGTTGTGCAACAATATACTAACCAACAGGTGATACATGATGATAATGATATTGGTTTTGAGGATTGTATTTCAGTGAAGGAAAGCATTAATTTGACTCATGATATTTACTCCCCATCAAGTGAAAGTACAATAGAGGAGAATAATTTCCCATCTATCTATGATTCCGATGGTGAAAATTTTTGGAATGATGATATAGAGGTATTGGAGAAGGAAGAACAACCAATTATCGTGAAGTCCTTGATTGAGAAACCAATGGTTTTGGATCTTTTGGTAGTCGAAGATTTTGTTGACAAGCTTATTCATGAGGGTGAAGTTGAAGGTAAAAACATTTATGTTAAGCCTAACCCATCTCCCCTTCATATCCCGTTTTCCCATAGGCTTGATCTAGTTCCTTCATTCACTATGTCAAATCCTCCATACTTTCTCAAAATGTCTCCATTTCATGATACACTTGGTCATGTGGACCTTGATGATTATTAAAAAAGGTCTACATGGCCTAAGGGGCAAGCAGGGGTAAGGTGTATACATTCTTTTTCTTTTTATTTTAATTTTTCTTTTTCCGATTATTTTTCTTTAATTTTTTCTAACCCTCTGTATTTCAAGATTTGTGTGCTTGCTATCAAGCCATATGTGGTGCTCAAAGATATGTTTGCAGGGGCGTATGATAAATTACTCAAGGCATTGGATTCTTCCGATTGACAAATTGAGTAGGGTCGTGTGGGACCTTAAAAACCAGCGCTAATTGGGAGGCAACCCAATTTTCTTTGTTTTTTTTTATTTCAATTTTTTTTTTCTTCATTTAAATAATAGTGCTAATGTGTGTTCTAGTGATGACGTCTTTTGCTAGGTACAAACATAGCTAAGTTCCTTGGCTACGTCGGCTACCCAACTACAACTACCAATTGTGGTGGAGGTGTCTATACCTTTGACGCTCCCTTCGCTTACCCGCCCCTTTGTGAGTTGTACCTCTCCCTTATTTATGCTTTAGTTCCTCTTTGTTCACATTGAGGACAATGTGATGTTTAGCTTGGGGGAGGATGATTCTAATCATCACTTTGTGCATGTTAGTTGTGTTTAGTTTTTTTTTTATTGCTTTTTAGGTGTTGTATGGTTTGTACCATTCATTAGGAGTGGGAGTTTACATACAACGAAAAACAATGTATTGCTTTCTTAGTTTTTTTTTAGGTTATTTTAATAGTGCATACTTGTGTCCATTTTTCATATTTTTGACTTCGAACCGTGTGCGGATTTGGTTTGACTCTCTTGAGCTTCTTTTGATCTTAGTTATAATTCTAAAATTTAGTCGGTTTGTGCTTACATTGCTAACTACTTGACATTATGTGAATCAATTGAATGGTTTGTGGAAAGATTGGTTGTCCCATATCAAGTATAGCTAGCCAATTCTCTTGCTAGGTCACCTTACTTTGTGTTTGTGTAATTGATGCAATTGTTATTTCAATGACTTTGGCTTGAGATTTATTAGTAATTTGATTATGATTCACGCATGCCGCACATGATAAAGGCCATGTTCTTTAGGTAACCTTCAGATGATATTTAGATACATTTGTTCCCTTTGCTCACCCATGTTGTTGCCTTGTCCATTTATTGATATATAGCTACATTACAAGCCACTTTAGCCCTATTGGTTACTATTCCCAAGTCTAGCTAGCTTGGGGAGCTTATTGATGTGGTGTTGTTGTTTAAGTGTCAAGCTTTAATTTATGCAAAATATGGTGGAATATATATTGAAAAAAAAAAAATTTGTTTCTATAGTTGAGAAGTGTTACTTGAAGATGTGAAGAAAAAAAAACGAAAGAAAAAAAAAAGAATAAAAAAAAAAAAGCTTGTTTATATGTAGTTCATTGAAAAAGCCAAAGAAAAAAAAAAGGGCAAAGAAAAAGGAAAAAAAAAGAAAAAATTATTCATGACGATGTATAGTTGATTTCAATCTTGGTTTTTTATTATGTTTGGAGAAAGTTGGTGATGTCAATTGGAGTTAGATTTTTATTTGATCACGTTTATGTTTTTGCTCCCCAAGTTGGCTCTTTACTCACATTTTCCTAAATATTATCCTACCCCTTTACCTTTGCCCCATTACAAGCTTGTAAAGTCCTTTTGATCGGCATGTGTATTTTGTGATTGAGTGAACGTTATTTCTTGCTATCGTCAAGTTACCCTTTGTTGCATCAAATATATATATTCTACAAGGTGTGCGGCAACGACTAGCTTGATTGGGAAATCGTTTGTGGCCAAGTTTGGTTTCAATTGTGGATCGTGATGTTAAGTGGTTCTATTTGTATCCGAGCTAAATTTTGGTCTTAATAACTTTGGTTTGATTGTTTGCTTGAGAGTCAGGTCGGTCTTATTCTGGTTCCCTGGAAGTCTTATTGGTCTTGTTTCTCCGTCTTGAGTCTAGTGTTGCTTGGGGACAAGCAACGGTTTAGCTTGGGGGAATTTGATGAATCACATTTATATAGGATTTATAGGCACGTTTATGCTAAGTTTATAGTTGCTTTTTAGGTCTTTTAGTCGCTTTTTAGGTCGTAAATACATAAGTTGTTCATTTTGTGCTCTATTACACTTCGTTTGTGTTTTCTTAATGTTTCAGGTAGTTTCTATAACTATTTGGACGCTTTCGGAGTGATTTTGGAAGAACCGGATAATGAAAGGATGAAAAGTCGATGAATCGAGGTTGTTCAATGAAGGATATATGTTTGTGGAAGCTTGTTTTGAGATTTATATGCATGAGGAATGGATATAACATCCACAAGGGTCGTTATGCACTTTACGGAAACGAATTTGAGTAAGTAACGAAGAAAAATGAAGGTTTGCAAAGTATCAAAAATGACCTTTTCTCACTCTTTTGATCATAACTTGAGTTATACAAATTGAATTGATGCGATTCAAATTGCGTTGGAAACTAGACTTAAAGAGCTTTCCAATGATAGGTCACACGCCCCAATAAGCCTTCTATAACAGAAGTTATAGGCGTTTGAATCTAAGTTATAGGTCGTTAGGAATTTATTTTTGACAGGTGTACGACAACCTATCAACCGTCCCTTACTTCGTCATAGATCCGGTAGGGGCCTTCCCAATTTGGAGTTAGCTTTCCCAGCTCATTGGCCCTACCGGTTGCCTCCATTTTTCGTAACACTAAGTCGTCAACTTTAAGAGGACGCTTGTGTACTTTTTTTGTTGTAGGCTCTAGTCATTCTCAGACAGTAAATCTCATGACGCAAGGCGGCATTGCCCCTGCATTCTGGGAGTGAATCCAATGCCAGGTGCATTGCTTCCCAGTTTGCCTCTTCATCATATAGCATGACTCTGAGAGTCGGCTCGTAACGTTTGATGGGCAAGACGACTTCAGCACCGTAAACCATGAGAAATGGGGTTTCACCGGTTGCCCCTTTTCTGTTGTCCGGATGACCCATAGGACATGGATTAACTCTTCTGCCCACAAGCCACCGACTCTTTCTATTTTCTTCTTAATTCCGTCTGAGATGAGTTTGTTGAAGGCTTCAACTTGGCCGTTTGCTTGGGGCCGGCCAACAGATGAAAAACAGCTTGAGATCCCCTGATCTCCCAACCAAGTTTTTAGCTGAGGCGTCTCAAACTGAGGACCATTATCAAACACCATGGACATAGGCACCCCATACCGGGTGATAATGTTCTTCCAGATGAAGGAAATTACGTATGGGGTCTTGATATTCTTAACCGCCTCAGCCTCCACCCACTTGGTGAAATAATCCACAGCCACCAAGATGTAGCGCTTTCCGCCTGGAGCAGGCGTGTAAGGACCTAGAATGTCCATGCCCCATTTTGCAAACGGGATTGGGCTGTGGATGGCCGTCAGATCAGTAGCCAGACGGTGAATAAGTTTGCCAAACTTTTGGCACTTGTCACATTTCTTCACCAACTCCTTGGCGTCTGCCTCAAGAGTGGACCAAAAGTAATGTCGTCTGTCTCTGACGGCTAGGGACCTGCCGCCTATGTGACAGGCGCAGAATCCCGAGTGCAAGTCTTCGAGAACTTCCTTCCCCTTTTCTGGGGTGACATACTTCAACAGGGGCTTAAGAAACCCCGCCTTGAAGAGTTCTCCGTTTCTCAACTCGAAGCTCGCAGCTCGCTTCTTCAGGACTGCTGCTTCCTGTGGCGAATCAGGAAGTGTGCCGTCTGAAAGATAAGCCCGGATGCCATCCATCCAGGTAGAGCTTCGGTCCAGAACTCCAATGGGATCTTCATAGATGCTTCTCTTTTCAAGAACTTCCCAAAAGACTGACCGAGGCATATCATGACAGGCGGAAGACGCCAGTTTTGACAATGCATCCGCCTGGTTGTTTTCCGACCTAGGCACTTGATTCAGCCGGAATTCCTCAAGTGCCCCGGCCTCTTCTTTGACTGCCTGAAGATATTTTATCATAGCCGGATGAGTAGCCTCATAGCTTCCCTCATACTGGCTAACGACCAATTGGGAATCAGAGTAGGCGTCAATTTTCATGGCCCCTGCCGCCTTACACATGCGAATGCCGGCTAGCAGGGCTTCATATTCCGCCTCATTGTTAGAGGCCTGAAACTTGAAGCGTAGTGCATACTCAAATCTGTCCCCTTCAGGAGACTCGTAGATTACGCCTGCACCACAACCGTTCTTTGTAGAGCTCCCGTCTACGTACACTTTCCAAACCTGATCAAGATTATCCGGAGCCACCGGATGGGTCATTTCAACAATGAAGTCGGCAAACGCCTGACCCTTCACTGCCTTTCTTGGTTCGTAAGTGATTTCAAGGCTTTGCATTTCAATAGCCCATTTCAACATTCTCCCGGATGAATCCAAGGTAGACATTGGCCGCTTGAGTGGCTGGTCAGTGTAGATCACCACCGGATGTGCCAAAAAGTAAGGCTTCAATTTTTTGAATGCCATATACAAAGCAAGGCCAAATTTTTCAACCATGGGGTACCGGAGTTCAGCATTTTTAAGAACATGGCTAATGAAGTAAACCGGGAGCTGCACGCCGTCTCGCTCAGCAAGGAGAACGACACTGAGGGCATGATCTGAGATGACTAAGTACATGTACAACGTCTCCCTAGGCAAAGGACTGACCAACCTAGGTAGAGAATGTAAATGCTCTTTCAACCTCTGGAACGCCGCCTCAGCATCATCCCCCCATTCAAATATGGTCTTCTTCCTGATTGCTTGGAAGAAGTAGAGGCATTTGTCGCCTGACCGGCTGAGGAACCTCCCCAAGGCGGCCAGACAACCAGTGAGTCTTTAAACTTCCTTGACAGAGCTGGGTGACTTCATGTCAATCACCGCCTGTATCTTCTCAGGGTTAGCCTCTATCCCCCTTTGATCAATCAGGAATCCGAGAAACTTCCCAGACTCAACACCAAAGACGCATTTCTTTGGATTTAACATGACCTTATGCCGTCTGAGGGTGATGAATGTTTCTCGGAGATCAGCAAGGTGATCCATCTGTAGCTTGGATTTGACTATCATGTCATCAATATACGCCTCCACATTCCTCCCAATTTGATTAATGAAGATCGTATTAATCATCCGTTGGAAAGTGGCAGACGCATTTTTCAAGCCAAACGACATCACAGTGTAACAGAATAATCCCTGATCAGTGACGAAGGCCGTCTTCTCTTGATCCTTTTTCCACAGGGGTATTTGATGGAAGCCGGAGTAGGCATCCATAAAGCTCATCAAGGAGTGACCGGCTGTAGAGTCGACCAGACTGTCGATCTTTGGAAGCGGGTAACTGTCCTTCGGACACGCCTTGTTGAGGTCTGTGTAATCAACACACATGCGCCAGGTCCCATTCAGTTTCTTAACAAGGACCACATTGGCTACCCAGTCGGGGAAATTACAAGGCCGAATGAACCTGGCGTCTATCAGCTTTTTGACTTCGGCAGCTGCCGCCAGACTTCTTTCCTCGCCGTGATTTCTTTTCTTTTGCCGGATGGGCTTCTTTTTAGGATCCACGGCGAGTTTGTGGACAGTAAGATCCGGGCTGACGCCTGACATCTCTTCCACTTCAAAGGCAAAAATGTCTTTGAATTCTTTCAGCAGAAGGTGCAAGTTTGAACCTAACTTAGCAAAGGCAACCGTCCCAACCTTCATGGTACGCTCTTGACGACTGTCGTCCAGAGGTATGTCAATATGCTCACCAGCCGGTTGGGGACGGAGCTCATCTGACCGTTCACCGGTCAGTGATTGCTATTTTTTCTCCTTCACCTCCACCAGCAGAGGTGCCTTTCTTTTCTTTCCGGCTGCTGGTGGGGCAAGCGCTGGCTCAGCATCCTTGACATTGTCAAGGTCTATTGGTTCCTGGACGCCTGGGGTTACAGTGTCTTTGACGGCTGAGAGATAGCACTCTCGGGCCGTCTTCTGATCCCCATTCAGGGAACCAACAGTGCCGTCATCCCTCTCATACTTGATGAGCATGAGGGACGGGATGATTACTGCCTTGGCTACATTGAGGGTTGGCCGGCCAAGGATAATGTTGTAGGCGGTCAACTCCTCAATGACCAAGAATTTGATGACAATATGTCGTCCTTGGCCCTTCTCTCCCAGCCGGATGGGTAAGTCAATTCTTCCGGCTGGGTAGACTATCCCACCCCCAAAACCAACCAAGGGGTGGGTGACCGGATGCATGCTGCTGACATTGTATTTCAGCTTTTGCAAGCACCGAAGACTGATGATGTCTGATGAGCTGCCGGTGTCGATAAGGATTCTTCCAATCAGTTCGTTGGCAACCATACATTCAATGACGACCGGGTCATCATGCGGACGGCGGACGCTGCCCCTGTCCTTCTCAATGATAAAGACGTCTGGGAAGGAGGTGCTTGCAGACGCCTGCTCATCATCATCCTTGTCCATCTTTCGAAGATGGCTCTTGGTGCCCCGGATGGTAGGGCAACCGCATGAGAACCCGCCTGCTATTGTGTAGACCGGCTCTCTGTCGGTGTCTGAGCTACTAGCAGGCTGGGGGGTAGTCTTAGAGGACCGACCCTTATTCTTCTTCTTAGCCCCGGCTGGGGACTTAGAAATATAGGACTTCAGCATCCCCTTGTCAGCCAGACGGTCCAACGTCCGTTGAAGGCTGAAGCAGTCGTTGGTGTCATGGCCAACTTCCTCATGGTATTGGAAAAATTTATTTTTATTCTTTGATTGAATGAAACTTTTCATTGGATTCGGCTTCTCTAGGGACAGCCGGTCCTTTACTTCCATGAGGATGGAGTTGTAGTCTTTATTAAACTCGTACTTGGGAACGTACGGTTTAAATTCTTTCTTTTTCTTCTGGGACGGCTGGTCAGAGTCAGTAACCGCCCAGACTTCTTTTCTTTTCTTGCTCTCTTCTTTGTTTTTGGCCGGCTGAGCTGACCGGATGTCTTTCTGTTTGTCGGACTTCTTGGAGTCCGACTGGCTTCCAGGCGAGCAGAGGTCGGTAGCTTGGATGTAGCTTTCCGCCTCTCTCAGGGCCGCCTGTAAGGTGAAAGCCCCTAGTCTGACTAGGTCAAACTTAAAAGTCGACCCGTCTCTCAGACCTTTGAAAAAGTCTGTAAAAGCTACCTCGTCAGACAGTCCTTGAATCTGAATTCTTATCAGATTGAACCGCCTGACATATGAGCGCAGCCCTTCTCTCTCTCCCTGCCTAACAGTGCTCAGATCAAGGCTTGTTTTCTTAGCAGGGATGTTCATTGAGAAGTTGGAAGCAAACAGGAAGGCGAGCTTCCTGAAACTATCGATGGACCCGGCTGGCAAGTTGCCGAACCATTGTTGGGCAATGCCCTTCAATGTAGCCGGGAAGCACCGACACCAAGTGGCATCATCCAACCCCTGCAGATACATGAGGTTGGTGTAAGCCATGAGGTGGTCTTCCGGATTGGTGGTACCATCATAGGTACCAACCAACACATTCTTAACCTTGGTCGGCTGGGCAGCCTCGGTTATCTTCCGGGTGAACGCAGAAGGCTGTTCACCTAGGCGCAGCAGACGGAGCTGCCAGTCCAATGGCTGGACATTTTGATATGCCGCCTGATCTCCAAAGAGAGCCGGCTGCATGAAGTGAGGGGGATACTGTCCGTAAGCCTGAGTAGGCACATACGGTACAGTTCCAATCATCTGAGGGCCAGAATGGACGGTGTTACCGCCTGTCTGGCTCCCATGCAGAGAGAGAGAATTCCCTGCAGTAGAGTTGTTGAAGCTGTCTGGAAAGTTCGACGTTGAGGCCGACTCAGACAGCTGCTGATTCCTCTTCCGGTTGATTATTTTCCGGGCATCAGGAATTGATTTTTTACTTCCCACCGGCTGCTGAGTCCGGCGGGTGTTGTTCCTCTTGGGAAGGAGAATATTTGACCAATCAATGGTCCCGGCTGCCTTCTCCTTTGGATGAGGAGTGGGCTGCCGGTCTCTGACTGAATTCTCCTTCTCCTGAGGAGTCTTCTTGGCCGACTGACCTTTACTTGGGCCAGCCCGACTTTGGGTGATCAGCTCTTTAATTTCACCCTTGAAACTGGTCATGAATCTCATGAGTTCGTCTCGGGTGACAGGTGCTGACCCAGCGGCCGTTTGGGTTTCCCCTTCCAGCTGCCCAGAGGGTCGGTTAGTACCCGCCTGGGAGGCACCTCGCTCCAGAGTGTCTCTGGGCCGGATGCGCTTTGTTCTGAGAGAGCCGTCTTCGGCTGTAAAGGTTTCGACCTGAGGATCTTCATCCTCATGGTCTGTAAAGACTTCTGGGTCTTCGCCTAGATGGTTAGGGGGTGGTACAGACTCTAGAACCATCTTCGAGGTACTCTCCCCACAGACGGCGCCAAATGTTTTGGGTGTTTTTGTCCCTTGGGAGAGTTACGTCACGAAGTCTGATCCGGTTGAGCTGTACCTGCAAAATAACGGAGACTCCGGGTGGTTGGAGCTCCGCCTCCGACGGTCAAGTTAGTAACTTGAAACGGAATAAAGAGAACGAAAATTTAGGAGGGTATCTGCTCGGATTCCAAGCTCAGGTCTTTCTCTGATGTAAGAGAATAAGGGTGTAATAAATGATTGAATGTGCCCTCAAAATGAGGGACATCTCCCTATTTATAGGGTCTTTGGGATTTGTGCCCTTGATTAGGTTACCGAACCCTAATCATTGGTGGGCTGCGCCGTTTTGCGGCTTTCTCGGGATTTGGGCGTGAAGGCCGCCTTTTTCCCTTATTTTCTGGAGTGACACATGTCAAGCAGGGATTGGTCCACTTTGGGCCAACCTAAGGCTGACACGTGTCATCCGCTGATTGGACCACGTGGTGGGGTAAAATTACCCTAAACACTACAGTTAAGTGATGTAGTGTAAAATTAAAAGTTTTTATTCTAAAAAACCTTTTGAATTTCATATAAGTTTTGTAAAACGTTCATATTACGGGGCTAAACTAGTAAAATAAATCAAGCAAAAAATAAGAATGAAAAAATGAAAAAAAAAAACTAACAGAAAAGTTTGTGGAAAAAACAAAATGTTTTGAAATACATTTTTCCAAACAACAAATGTAACGCCCTACATTAATAACTATATTCTAAAGACAAACTAGCAATGACACGGGTCATTTTCTAGTGTATCCTTAAGAAATCTTTACAAAAAAATTATTTAGAGAAACATTATTTATCTAGTTTTGAACAATGAAGAAACATTATTTAATTAAGTAACTAGTGTGTGACCCGGGCTTTGCCCCGAGTGATATTTTGAATAACTTCTTTTTTATATTTGACGCTTTAAAAGACTTATAATTTTTTTTAACGTGGGTAAATTATAATACAGTGACAACAACAATTTATTCTACATTTTAGTACATGTATGTATTTATATATAAATTTGGATTAATAGAGCATGAATTAATTATAGCTAAGATGGTAATACATGTGGTTTGCATTCAATGAGGTTTGGGGTTCAAATCTCTTTGCATGTATTTTTAATTATCATCATTGGATGATGATGTGACATGAACTTAAAAGTTGCTGGATGATGATGTGGTGTTATACGCCTATACCGGTGTAAGAAGGGATACACGTGGCGGTTGATAAGCATGAGAAATATCTTGGTCTCCCAACGCTAATCGGGAGGTCGAAAAAAGCTGTGTTTACATGTTTGAAGGAGCGTATTTGGAAGAAGTTAAATGGTTGGAAAAAATTGCTCTATCGGCCCGGAAAGGAGGTGCTAATTAAAGCCGTTGCCCAAGCTATTCCTACATATATGACGAGCATTGTTAAAATCCCGGATGGTTTGATTGATGAAATCTAAGCTATTTTAGCTCGATTTTGGTGGGGGTCTAGAGGTTCGGAAAGGAAAATCCATTGGCGTAGATAGGATCTCCATTGTCATAGATAGGATCTCCATTGTTTACCTAAGTCTATGGGTGGCATGGGATTTAGGGAGTTAAAATGCTTTAATCAAGCTTTACTTGCTAAACAGGGGTGGCGCTTGTGTAATGAGAGTAATACTTTGCTGCAATAGATTCTGAAGGCAAAGTATTACAAACATTCTGATTTTTGTGGTGCAGCTAGGGGCTTTGATCCGAGCTTTACTTGGAGATGCATTTAGGGGGCAAAGTCTCTACTTCTTGAAGGGCTTAAATGGAGGGTAGGGAATGGGTGTTCGATACGGGGCTGGGAGGATGCGTGGCTCCCTGGTGCATGAAGTCACATTGTTCCTACGTCTCACGGTCCTGGAGTTTGGACCCCAAAATGTGCGGCGCGCTCTAGCCTTTTGGCGGCAAGAACGCTAGCCTTGAGTGGAAGAGGGGCTTGTGAGCACAAAGTAACACAAGCGGACAATTAAATCAAAGGAGCACTCGCGTCTATTTAGGCGACGGAGTGCAGGTGGTCAGGGCTTGTGACGGCCGATACTTCAAGGCGGGTACAAGAGGGTTTGAACCACAAGTTCTTAGTGCATCAAGTTGGTTTGGAGGGGAGCTATTATGCAAGTAAGACACAATATTTATAAAGGTCTAACAACAAACAAGCATAAATGCAAAGCAACACTTGGTAGAAGGCTTAAGATTTCATTAATCATTCACCCTCTAAAGAGCTTTAATTTGATTACAAGGAGAATCCCTAGAGAACACTGAACTGACAGTAACACAATAATGGGACATCAAGCTAAGAAAACATAAACTAAACTCTAAGAAAGAATCTAAAGAGAATCTAATACATCAAAAGGAGTTGGATTCTAACATCCTCCCCTACTTAAGCTGTCAACGACCTCGTCGACTTACAAGAGTTACAAACAAAACTAGAAAATCCTAACTATCTAGAGTCTCTGGTGCGCCGTTGATGCGGCTGCCTTCTTGAATCTTCGATGACTCTGGAGCTAGATCTTCATTGTTGCTGAGGAGCTTGTCTCTTGGGTGGCTCTGCTCGAAAAACTTGTTGAGAGCTTTATCTCTGAATTTCCTCCTAGGAGCCGAATCTTGTTGTTTCTGATGGAAAGTTGCTTCCTCGATCATCTGTTGAGGAGCTGCTTCCTGAAGACTGAGGTGGAGAGTTTCAAGTTGTGGCTGGTGCCTCTTGGGTGACAATTTTATTTGTGATCCCTTGCACGTGCCCTGCGTTGTTTGCTCGACCACTGCTTTCCCTTTCTCTTGGGAGGTTCTTCTTTGGTGTCTCTAGGCTCGTCGCTCTTTGCTTCGAATCGGGTGTCTGATTTTGGTTTTGGCGGGGGTGCATCTGGGATGTTGCCAATTCATTGGGCTTCATCTCCCGCTTCTCTGAGTCTCTGGTGCGAGCTTATTTCTTCGATGTTGCCTTCTTCTCTGGTTCCATCACTCGCATTGCCGAAAGGTATCGGACTTCTGGTTCTTCCTCAGGTGCTATCATTCATATAGCACTCATGCGGCGTATGGAACCCATTCTTTAAGTGGGCGCTCCTCATCACTGCTAGTCTCTTTTGGAGCCTCCTGGACGGACATGGATGACAATCTCTTTTGGATCTTGTCAAGCTCCCCTTTATGTTTGCAATCCCACCATTTGTGTGGACCTCGACAAAGTATGTAGTTAATCGCCCTTGTGTTTGATGAGGATGCGCCGACCTTTGAGTTTCCAGAGTTGTGAGAGGTAGATGTTGATCTCTGGGCATTACCTCCTCCACTTCTTCTGTGATAAGTATTGCTGGTGTTGGACGATACTCGAGAGTCATTCTCCGTACCCTTTGGAGAGCTTGGAGATGGACTGTTGGAGCGTGTTTACGTCCCACTTGAACATTCTCGGATTGACGACCCTTTCCGACTGAGTAGTCCATCAATCTCTCAGCAGCACACATCGCAGTAGCGAGGTTATCAGTATTCTGCCTCAAAATCTCTCGCTGCGCCCATTCCTTTAACCCGTTGACAAAGTTGAACACATGATCTTTCTCATTCATGTTAGTGATGTCCAACATTATCGCCGAATATTACTTAACATAGTTGCGAAGAGAACCCTTATGGCGGCTCGCTTGCAACTTCATCCGCACAACAAATGCTGTGTTGACGGGGTAGAATTGTTCTTTGAGTTCCTCCTTAAACTCCGCCTATGTGTCGATCTTAATCCTTCATGCTTCGATGTCTGCATGCTTGGTGCGCCACCAAAGTTTGGCATCGTCGGACAAGTACATGATGGCAGTATCCACCTTCTGATCGTCATTCAGTTGACATATTCGGAAGTACTGCTCCATGTCGAAGAGAAAATTGTCAACTTCTTTAGCATCTCTAGCGCCACTGTAGTCGCGAGTTTTGGGCGGCTTGATCTTCGCCGCACCAACCCCATGTGTGTCTCTGCCCAGTGCACATTAAGGTAGCACATTTCTCAAGTGCTTCATCGGCTTGTCCTTGAACAAATTGCAATTGTTCGCGGAGAGAATCTCTATCTTCCATCAATTTCACAATTGGCTTTGCTTTCTCGCGCACAATGACTTGCAGTTGGGACCATTCGTCCACTTTCGTCTCGAGCCAACCGAGTCTTTACTCTATGAATTCCATTTTCGTGTAGCCCTCCTTGGTGCCTACACGGGTTGCTTGCGATGAGGTTTGGGCCTTGGCTTTGATACCAATTGTCACGGTCCGGAAGTTTGGACCCCGAAATGTGCGGCGCGCTCTAGCCTTTTGGCGGCAAGAACGCTAGCCTTGAGTGGAAGAGGGGCTTGTGAGCACAAAGCAACACAAGCGGACAATTAAATCAAAGGAGCACTCGCGTCTATTTAGGCGACGGAGTGCAGGTGGTCGGGGCTTGTGACGGCCGATACTTCAAGGCGGGTACAAGCGGGTTTGAACCACAAGTTCTTAGTGCATCAAGTTGGTTTGGAGGGGAGCTATTATGCAAGTAAGACACAATATCTATAAAGGTCTAACAACTAACAAGCATAAAAGCAAAGCAACACTTGGTAGAAGGCTTAAGATTTCATTAATCATTCACCCTCTAAAGAGCTTTAATTTGATTACAAGGAGAATCCCTAGAGAACACCGGACTGACAGTAACACAATAATGGGACCTCAAGCTAAGAAAACATAAACTAAACTCTAAGAAAGCATCTAAAGGGAATCTAATACATCAAAAGGAGTTGGATTCTAACACTACGCCTCTATCAAATCATGATTTGAATCTGTTTGTGAGTGACCTTATTGATTTCGATGACGTATGCTGGAATCATGCTAATGTTATTATAAATTTTGATGGGGATGATAGTAGCAAAATCCTCAACATTCCTTTATCCAATATTTAGGTGAGGGATAAACAGTTTTGGTGGCCTACATTGGATGGTCTCTTCACGGTTTGGTCAGCCTATTGGCTTGGTAGGCTTGGATACACTAATGCGTGGAATCTTTTCTATGGAGAGGGTGAGAAGGAGCTATGGAAAGAAGTTTGGGGGCTTGGTGGTCCGCCTAAGCTAAGCCACTTCATATGGAGAGCATGTAAGAATACTTTGGGAGTCATGGACACCTTATTTTCGAGGCACATTAGAAACTCCAGTACTTGTCCAGTCTGTGGGCATCAAAGGGAGACTATTATGCATTCCCTATTCTATTGCTCATATGCTATTTCTGTTTGGTAGCATAGTGGATTCACGGATTTGATTGAGGAAACTCCACTACGCTCATTCAGAGAGCTTTTTTCCTGGCTGGTGGGTAAAGTCAACAAAAAACAGCTTGTAATCTTCTCATGTCTTACGTGGGCTGTGTGGTTTTGCAGAAATAAGGTTGTGTTTGATGGGTATAATGAGCTGAATAACGTTAGCATCGCTGCTGGGTTTGTGCGTATTTATGAGGACTATGGCGTGTACAATGCAATGGTGGGTGGCAGGATGAATGTTATTGATGTGTCATCAGACATTGCATGGCCGGTTCCTAGGCGTGGCCGTGTGAAGGTCAACTTTGATGTGTATGTCCCCTATAATGGCAATGTGAGGTTTGAGGTAGTGATAAGAGATGATCAGGGGTCCTTGCTGCTGGTTGCGGTGAAAAATTCTAGCTGTGTGTGGTCGTCAGAGCTCGCTGAAGCAGCTGCATCACGCTATAGAGTTGAATTGACGAGACGTATGGGCTATGAGAAGGTAATTTTGGAGGGAGATGCTATAAATATTGTGAGAGCTATTAAACACAGGCATGATGGTGCAGCTCTTATCTTCCTACTGTATGAAGATATTTCTAGAATGTCTAGTTGCTTTTCTTTTTTTTACTTGTAATCATGTTAGAAGGGCAAGAAATACGGTGGCTCATTATGCTGTTAGACGAGATCTAGATGGTAATGATCAACGAATATGTATGAGTTTATTCCCCCAAAGTTTTATAACTTTGGCGGAACTTGATCTATAAATTATTTTTCTGCCGGTTTCAAAAAAAAAAAAAAAAAAAAAAAACCAAATAGGAAAAATATCATATAAATTGCAATACAATCCATAATAATAATAAACGATTACTATATGTTATTTTTGCCAAGTAAATTACCTTGATAAAAAAATTTGTTGCAGATAATAGGTAGCACCCAATTACGACAAATGTTGCAGATAATTGAATGCGGAGGGAGTATATTGATATTCAATTAGAGTTTATTATATAAATTAAAAGGTTGAATAAAGAAATAATACGTTGTTTGAAAGATATGGATTAATATTTTAAGTGGCTTTATTTGGTATTAAAATAAAGTGATTTTAATAGTGAGTAAATATGGAATTAATTCGCACGTAGATATTTAGCTTTAAATTTTTTTATTTAAATATCGAGAAAAAAATAGTACCATACTAGAATACATAAATATAATCATATGATCAATTGCGTAACTTTTAAGAAAAAAAAAATGTCGAAAAACCTAGTCCACGATAATATTATTGTGAACCCAAGGTTTATATGCACGCAACTAATGTTATATGAAACTCGATGACCCTAATTTTAACACAGTAGTCTTATTTAATATAGTCACTTTTATTAAAACTTGTGTGTCATTTAATAAGCTTGGGAGGAAGCGTCTAACGCTTTTTGTATATATGATTGTGGTTATAGCTTTGAATAAGCTTGGGGGTGTTAGTTTGATTTTTTTTTTTTATTTTTTTTTGGTGATTATTTGGTTACGAGGAGAAGGTTTGATCACCCTTTTGCTTCACTAATTTGGAATACCACCAAATTATAAATTTTAAGCCTACCCTCAACCTTTTGCCCTTACGTTACAACCTTTGGGAAAGCCCTTTCGACCTAGAGGTTGAGTCACATATCGAGGGAGGGAATTATGAGTTAAAGCCTAAGGAGAGGGGATGCAAAGTCAAGATGTAGAGAAACCTCAAATCTATTTTTTTTTCCGGTTCCTTCGAGGAACTATAAAGACGCTCACTAAAGAGTAGATTTGAAGCTAATTGGGAGAATGTGCTAAAATGTTTTGAGGTGAAAGTGAATTGCGTTTCTTTAGTTCTCTATGCTTAGCATGTCATATATTTCAAACAACCTTAAATATCTTAGAATGTGCACTCCCTTGTTTAGAAAGATTTGCATTCACTTGTGCTTGTACATTTGCAAAAGTCCTTTCATGAACATTTGTTTGCTTTTCTTGTATTTTGGTTTCTTTTTCATGCTTTTCCTTGTTTGTATTATTTCGAGTGTAATAGGTAGGGATGTCAGTGGGGCGGGGCGAGGCGGATGTTGGCATTCCCATCCCCATCCCCACCTAATATTTTTACCCCCATCCCTATCCCCATCCCCGCGGCGGGTCTAAAATTCATCCCCATCCCCGCCCTGGCGGGTACAATTCCAAAACCATCCCCGCGCCCACCCCACACTTGGATATCCACCCCCACCTAATCCCCGCCAAAGACCTGCCTAATCCCCACCCAAGACCCACCTAACCTCCACCTTTCAAATAAACAATCCTACATAATTAATATAGACTACTTTTTTTAAAAAAAAAATCATTCTTAGTATTACACATTTTTTTATTATAATATAAGTGTTTTACGTAGTATTATAATTAATATTTTATTTTACATAAATATTTTACAAAATAGTATAAATGTATATAAATTTGTTTTAAAAAGATATATAGATGTGGGTATAAGGTGGGGATGGAGCGGGTACGAAGTGGGGCGGGGCGGGGATGGGGCGGGTACAACCTAAAATCCACCCCCGCCCCATCACACATGGCGGGTATAGTTTTCATCCCCATCCCCGCCCCACCACCCGTCAAACCGAGACCCATTTTCGCCCCACTGAGGCGGAGATGGGGCGTGTCTCCTACTTGACCCGCCCCACTGACATCCCTAGTTTTAGGTTAACCTCTTAGGAATCCTTTACGAGAGCATCAATTTTCCTCTAGGGCGATCTAGAGGTTTAAATAACTTGGTTTAAATGACTTGTCTTTAATTGCTAAAATTGATTGTGATTCCTACGAAAGTGAGATAGAGTATATTCCCATCCTCACTAGTTTTTTTGTTTCTTTCTTTGCTTGAATAAAGTCATCATTTTTCCTTGGGTTTGATTTTGTTTTGCTCGAGGACGAGCAAAAGTTTAGCTTGGCGTCATTTATGGCACTCAAAAGAATAAGATTTATGTCCTTATTCTTTATTTTATTTCCCTATTTTCCTCTTATTTTCTTACTTTTCCATTTTAATAACTCATTTTGGGCCTTGATTAGTTTTTGTGAGTTTTTCATGATTTTAGTCCTTAATTCATAGTTTTAGTTTTATTTCTTTTATTTTCTATTTTACTTTATTTATTTCTAATTTATTTATTTTATTTCTATTTTATTTATTTTATTTTATCTGTCTTGATTTATCCTCTCGGGTTTGCTTGTATGTAGGTGTGGTTTTGATCGAGGTATGTGCCCAGAACTGGCCTGGAGGGGTAGGTCTCGAGTGCGATCGCCTAGGGCCCACGCCAGAAAGGGGCTCTAAAACTTAAAAAAACAATCAGTTTGCATAGCTGTAGAATATTACTCTATTGTTTTTACTCGATAAAAAAAAAGCTACTTTTTAAAAACATAATTACTGCATTTAGTTAGCAATTAACATTAGTTTATTAGATGTCAATTACGTGTAGATAACAATGCAATATAACCTCTTCACTTTTTCTAACCTTCAGGTTTCTATGAGTATTTGCTCCAAAATATTGATATTTTCAATTACAGCATTCATATTTATTTAATTACCGAAATATTATGCAAAGTTATAACTCCAATATTGTGTATGGAGACTTAATATTCAAATCATATAAGCTATTTTCATTGTCTTATATTTAATGGTATTGCGTGTGAAAAAACTTGTTACGTAAGGGGCCCTTTTCTTACATCATGCCTAGGGCCCATAAATTTTCAGGAACGAAGCTGTATGTGCCTTAATTTGAATTAATGTTTGAAGCTTCGGGTCCCAATCAAGCAAACAACCACACAAGTCAACCCAAGCTTTTTTCCTTATTTCCCCAATTCACCAGCAACCACAACCGCACAGATCAGCCACCAATACAACCTTATACCAGCCACGCTATTCCAATTGAACAGCAGCTCTCTGCCCCTGCTCCAAACAAGCCACCGCAACTCCTATTTCTGCCACAACCGCAACCAATTGCACCTCCTTCCCGCAGCTAGCAGCCATGAAAATGGTGCGCATGCGAAGACCCTTTTATGCGTGCACACCACAACATCCAGAAGCTAGAGTTAGAAACCTCAAGTATAATGCGTGCGTGAAGAC
This sequence comes from Chenopodium album, assembly GCF_948465745.1. Lineage (NCBI taxonomy): Eukaryota > Viridiplantae > Streptophyta > Magnoliopsida > Caryophyllales > Amaranthaceae > Chenopodium > Chenopodium album. Next base: position 40,111,655 of record NC_137838.1, read on the forward strand.
TCAGCTGTGCGCACGCATCAATGGGTTTATTTTGTGCGTGATTTTGATGGAGATTGTATAGCCTTGGTTTGATGATCAACGATAGCTAATGATGATGAACAGTGTGATGGTGGGTGTTGATGTGCGAAGCATGGGATAATTTCCCAATTAAATGAACCAAACCGAGTCCACTAGGAATGGCAACGGATCGGATTCGGGTCGGATGGAGCTCCACCCGCATCCACCCGAATTAATCATCCGCTCCACTCGATCCACCCGTCACCCACAAAATCCATCACCCGCATCCGATCCATCCGTCATTCGCGGATGAAACGGGTGGATCAGATGCTTAACAGATGATAATTATAATCCTACTCTAACTATAAAATCTAATACGTTAGAATAAAAAAAAAACAAAAAACTTTTAGCCAATTTTAAACTTAAAAAGTAAACCATTAATTAAATTTTTATTCCAAACTATAGCAATAATAATAATCATGAACTTACTTTTTTTTTTTTTGAACGGAATCATGAACTTATTTCGGTACTAAATAATTGGAAATTGAGGGAGGTTTTATATTTTTTAAAATAAAATTAAAGAATTTTTTAGATTTTTTTTTTTTTTGAAAATATACAGTACATACATAGTGTAGTATACTAGTATATAAGAAAATTGGGTAATTTTTTTTTTTTTTACATATATACGGATGGACTGCGGATCGGGTGATAAACGGATGACGGATCGGGTGACGGATGAAACGGAGCCCCACCCGAATCCGACCCGATCCGTCACCCGCCCTTCATCCATTTAATGCGGATTTTTGTCAATTTATTTATTTCGGGTGGATCGGATTTGCGGATATCCATTTAGAATTGCCAACCCTAGAGTCCACTGACTTCGGGTGGATTGGAGTTTTCATTTCTTTGAATTTCTTTCTTTTCCTTTTATATTTTCTTTTACTTTTGTTATCTTATTTATTTTTATTTCTTTTTCCTTTCTTTTATTCTCCTTTATCTTTCATTTTTTTTTACCTTGTAATAATAAATACCCATTTTTGGGGTAAATTTAAGAGAACAATTAGAGATCCAAAATTAGACCACATTTTTCTTAGCTTAGTTGAGAGCTTTTCTCTCTAGTTCTAGGGGTAGTTTTAGGAGTAGTTTTAGAGAGAGAAAGTGAGAGATTTCAATGGTGGTTTGAGAGGTTGAAGATTCAATGGTGACAATCGTATTGAAGATCTTCTTAATCAATCAATGAGCATTTCTCACTCTATCTCATCCTTATTGCTTTGTTCAATTTCATGTTTGTTTGGTTTAATTTGATGTTTAATTGTTCATAGTGTAATTGTCTTGATATTTTGTTGATTCTTGATTTCTTTAGTTGTTTGTTTATAGATGATGATTCTTGATTGGTTGTTTGGCTAGGAATTGGGTGAACCTTGTATGATTGATTGATTGTGATTAATTTGGGAATTGTGTTGATTGATTATTGAGATTAAAGTGATTAATGAAGGTTTGCATGTGTGTAATATGATTAGGCCTTGAGAATTATGCTAGATTGCATTGTAATTGCTAATGACACAACCAATTGATTTAGGAATTGCAATTATTGATTGGTTTTGATTGTGATTCTCTTAGTTTGTTATTCATAGTGAACCCTAGCTTAACAATTAGGAGATAACTCTTGATTCCAATTGATTGCTCTTATCATTAGTCTTCATAACCTTTGATTGGCATGCTCTTCCCAAGTTGTTTCAATTGTCATGATTACTTGTTGATCCCCGTTCCTAGTGTTTTACTTCCTTGGTTACTTGTTTAGTTAGTTGTTAGTATTCTCTCTTTATCTTTGGCTTCAACCTAGCTAAGGCACCCAAATCGAAATTTTAACATTATCGTTCCTTTAGTTCGACCCTTGACTTGCCTCTGTACTCATATTTAGGTTCGTTAAGTGTTCATTGATAGAGGAATAATCGCGTCGTTAGACAACTACACCTAAATCAAATACAATTTATAACACTCGACTTATCCTAATACAAGTATATGGCAAGAAGAAGGGTCGAACCACAGGGAGAAGCATATAAACACCGCATTCATCACTAGAATTTAAGCTATCTCGGAACAAAAGGATAGGAAAGACTAGGAGATTAAACTAAAGATAAAACGAGTTAAAATCAGTATAACTAAACACCAAGGGAGATGGGTAGATGTAGATGCCACTTGATCATGCAATAACATAAAAGCAAATCAATAGTGAACTAAACATGCATGAATATCAAAATAAGGTTCAATCTAACCGCCTTCCGGGGTTAATCGGCTTCTCCTAACATAGCCTCTATGTTTCCACACTAGAACCATATATTGGGAGGTGCAATCAAAGAACAATCGATAGTAATGAACCTTAACTAAGTCAACTTCCGCTCCTTTTTAGCAAAGATTCACCTTTAATCAACTAACAATGTGCACTTGCAAGAAGATCAAAGAATACCAAGCATGCAAAGATTTTAATCACAATCAACTTAATCTCAATATTATAAGCATGAACAATTAGCAACTACACAATCCGCACACCCTTGGCTAAGAGACTACTCACAAATCATGTTGAGAACAATATCAATCATCAAATCAATAAGCATTAACATGATCAATAAGCAAAGAATGAAAATAAAGGTAAATAAACAAAATAAAAAACAAAGGTAAAGAGAAAGAGTAAGAGATTTCTCATTAATTGAAGATGAAGGTCTACAAAGGATTGAACAAACTCCTTCTTCAAAATCCAAGTTCATCAATGAATAAACCACACTTTCTCTCTCTACCAAAATGAAAACTAATAGTGTTTCTCTCTCTAGATTAAGCTAAAAGTGTTGATAAGATAAGATCATTACAAACTTGAATGAGGGGACTATTTATATGCATCACAAAAGACGGAAATAAAACACCTAGGAGAGCCTTCTAGCCATCAGTCGCGCCTTCTCCATCGTGGGTACGGAGTTGCCTAACCCAGCAACCCGCGCTCGCGACTCCTACACCCGCGCCCGCGGCTAAAGAAAAGAGATGCCCTCTCCTGCTGAGGAGAGGCCGCGGCAAAATAACAGGGGAAAGCAGCTTCGATCAGCCGCGCCCGCGGCTCCGGGTGCTGCGCTCGCGGGCCAGAGAGGAGAGCCCTCTCTTGGGGCGCGTCGTGGCATCTACTGAAAGTTGTGAAGTCTCCATCTTCAAGAATCTGCGCCCGCGGCCTAAAGCTCCGCGCCCGCGGCTCTATGCATTGCCATATTGCCTTCCTTGAGCATCATATTTCCTCTCCATGGCTCGTCATGCATCCAAAGGTTCATCCGAAAGGGCCAAAAACCTACAAAACAATAGAGAAACGCTAGAAAAGCGAACAAAAAGGAAAAAGGGGAAAGAAACACGAGAAAGGGAAGGAAAAGGCAAAACTTAAGTAAAACTGCCTAAAAAGGCTCAAACAAGTGCAAATGAGGTGAGAATCCGTAGAGAAAAAGGATGGAAAAGTGGCGTAAATGCCACTCATCAAAATCCCCCACACTTGCCTCTTGCTTGTCCTCAAGCAAGGAAAACGAAAACAAAAAGACGACACACACAACAAACATAATATGACAAGGGTTAAGAAAATCAATGAAGTTTCATGGTGGGAAATGCTCCAAATGGACTCGAACATAGGGACATGTAACAAAGAATGTTTACTTTTCTCAATTCAAAGAGAGGGAACACGTTCTAAGATGCTCATGGTTGAAGAAGACAAACCTAAGCTAAGCATAAAGAACTAATGATTCCATCCTCCGCTTTAGTCCCAACCAAGACGGTCCACGTTCTCTCCACTAGCTTCAAATCATCTCTAAGTTAGCTCCTCATGATTCCTCGAGGGAACCGGAAAAAGAAATTTTTATGTGGAATCATAAGGTCATCCTGACATCTCAACTATGCATACTCTCTCCATAGGGTTAAAATCCATCTCCCTCCACCGTTCTTTGACCACGCCCCTCTAAAGTCCAAGGGTCTTAACTAGGGTTGTAATGTCATGGCTAGGGGTCAAGGTTAGGAATAAATTTAAAAATTTTGGTAGCAATTCCTAAGTGAAGCATATGAGTGGCCATCTCTCAAGAACATCCTAAGAATTGAACCTAGTATCAAACTTACAACATTTCAAAACAAATCACACAACATTACTTCATTCCTTTTCATTTCCTTCACTTTTATTTTTATTTTATTTTTATTTTTTATTTTTTTGCTTTTCACGAGTTTCAACTTTCTTGCCGAACCTTTGCATACTCTTTTCATGAATAATCCTTCAAGACCTTACTTGAACCAAATTACACAACTTTCTTGCTCAATTTCAACATTATCAAACTCGAACCTCTCAAGCCAATGCTTCACTAACTACAAGATAGGCCGCTAGGTTTGTAATATGGCTAAGTCAAGAAAGGGGAAATAAGGCTCAAAATGGCTAGCAAGAGGGTAAATGCAAAATGAAAACCAAATTTGTAACAAAACACAAAGAAAACAAGGAAAAATGAGAAGAAACGCCCTCTTCCTCCTCTAGAGTTATATGGTCACGATCTCGGGAGCTAGATGCCAACACAAAGATTAAGATATGCATAGTCAAGGATCCTAAATGCCGCTCACAAGAGTGATGAAGGCTAGAACAAATGACGCTCACATGGGATAAGAAACAAGCAAATACCAACCAAGGGAATCCTATCCACCACAGAGAGCAACACCATCTTACCACTTTCCCGTGAACTAGGGGTTCAAACGTCCTCAAAAGTTCTAAACCGGTCTACCTTAGCTTACAATGTGTCTAATTTAACCCTAAGCAATCTCAGACTGTGTAAACCCTCATTAATTAGGAAAGTAGGCATTCAAAGTCATGTCATCGAGTAGGCACACAAATCCACAAATCAAGATGTATGAGCAAATCCACATAAAAAATATTTCAACTTGTCATGATCATGTTTGTCACAAGAAAGAACAAGAAAAACACACAAAAAAGAGAGGAAGAAATTAAAAAGGTTCATAAATGAGGCATATAATCCAAGTAAATCCCAATCGTCATACAAGTGATCGTTGATATCAACATCAACGATCCTAGGTTCCATAGAACCAAAATCAATCATCCTTGAATCATTCAGCTCTTCCTAGACTAAACCTAAACTAAACACTCAAAGGAAAAAAAAAGGAAGAAAAGAAAAAGGAAAGGTCTCACCCAAATGTCTCTTAAAGAAAGATAAAGCAACCAAACCATTTACCAAAGCTCCAAATGTTGCTTCCATCGATCTTCAAAGCTACAAAAGAGAGAGAAAGGAAAACAAAAGCAAACACTAGACAAAGAAAAAGAGTTAGCAAAACGGGGAAGAAAAACAAAAAGCTACAAACTTGGCCCATGGACAAAACTAACTACCAAAACCATCATTAAAGACATCATCATCTCATCATCATCATCAAAAGCACTACCACACAACAAAAACAAGCTAGAACAATAAGGAAGCTAGACAACTCGACGCTGAATAACAAAATTACCCAACAAAAACTTTTCAAACCTTCCCACGAGTCCTTGGTGCCTTCCCCCAGGCTTACTCAAAACTACTCCTTTTTGATTCAAACACCCCCCCACACTAGATTAGAGTATCGTCCTCGATGCTTCACATGCAAATAAAAAGACAAGGGAGGGACCAAAAGGGGGGGAAACATGCATACCAAGGGGGAACTAGTGGCCACTAGGGCTGGCACCATCATCCCTACGGGGGGTACGAAGGGGGCCATGAGGCTCCCACCCTCCAGTGTAACCGGGGGGAAACCCATAGTGACCTCTGAAAAGGTCAAGCTGGAAGGGGGTCAACTGGTTAAAGGGCTCGGGCTGCACACAAGGTGCGGGGTGATCGGGGTGAACTTAGTGGTAGCCAAGGTCACCCCTATAGTCACTCCCACCCGAGACTCGGTAATCATAGTGACCGGACTCGTCGTTAAAGGTACGCCTAGGCACATCGGGGTTTTCAACACCCTGCCAGAAGGGGTACGTAGGAAGGTTGTCACCATTCCATGAAGCCACGGTCCCTTGTTGGGCCGGTGTATACGGATAGTTGACCGGAGGGGTGACCTCCCCCCTACGCACACTCAAGTCATATAAGGCGTTGGTTTGAAAAGCATTTTGTTGGTAGGAAGCGTACATACCTTGCATGCAAAGTTACATGCTCTCCATTTGAATTCTCATGCTCGCCATGTCTTGTTGGAAGTCGGGTTGTTGTTGATGTTGTTGTTGTTGTCTTCTTCTTCTCCCTTGTTGTTGTTGTTGTTGTTGAAATTGTTTTTGTTCCGCTACTTTATCCTCCTCTTCTCCTTCAATTCCTATCACATCATCCTCCTCAAACACCTCCTCCAAATCCACCTCTACATTGTTGGGGAAGACACCCGAGTCCTTCCTCACCCACCAAGGATGTTGAGCTCCCTCTCTTGTATGGGAGGTGTACTCCGGCTTTGGGAGGAAACAATGGTGCCGGCGGGATACAAGGAGACTCCAAATTCCCTCGACCCCTTTGATACCCCTGATGAACTGCATTGTCTTGAGTTTCTTCTTATCAAGCAAAATATCGCTCCCATCCCCTTTCCCTACTATAGTGCATGACCTCAAATTCTCATCATGGCCACACTTTATGGCTAACCTAGTCACCATAGCTCCACAATGGATCTCCCCACTCTTGCTTTGTGAGACAATGGCCTTGATGCATTGGGTGAAGATGAATCCCAAGTTAACTCTATGCCCGAAATCCGGCATCGATGCAAGCCAAAGGATTTGAATTTCTTCCAAAGTTATTTTCCCCAAGTCTTGCTTGTTGAAGACCATGTACCCAAGTATACGGTGAAGCAATCTCAAAGCGGGGTGCATGATCTTACTGGCTAAAGATTACTTTGCATTAAAGTTGTTGCTTCGGGAGATATGTTTCCACCATCGGCGGGGGTTGTAGTCCGAGAGTTGGACATATTCGGGTAAGAGGATGTTGACATTGGGGTTGAGGTCGAGGTATTCATTGAATTTCTGGAGGGACATTGTTTCTTTCTTGTTAAAGAGTTGGAAGGAAACGGAAATGTTGTTGTTTCCGGTGGTGTGTTTCTCAAAAGAGGTGAGAAACTCTAAGGTGGGTTCTCAGTACGTGTTGTAGGCCTTTAGACAAAATCGTTTAGCCCAAGATTGTTGAAAAAGAACCAACACTCTTCATCAATGCCAAGTTTGATGGTTATGGTTTGATTGTAGTGTTTGGTGGGAAGGAATTTTCTTGATTGGAGGGCATCGAAGTTGGCTTTATGGTTTCGGTTGGAAAATTTGGTTGGAGGCAAAGGTGGTGGGGGTTCCACATTTTGAGGGGTTTGTGAAGATGAACCTCATGGCTCTTTTCCACTATTTCTCTTCTTAGAGCTAGTTCCAACCTCCATTTTTTCTTTTCCTTGTTCAAGAAAACAACACCAATACCTTACTCCAAACCAACTAACAACCTCAAGTAATACCAATCAACCACCACAAGTATCACCAATAAACCACGACAAGCAATATAATTCACAAGGCAACACAAGTTAACCAAGAACACAACAAATAATTCCAACAAACAACTCACAAAACAAAACAACCAAGAGTTAGAACAATACTAACAACAAAATTCACCAAATCACTCATGAAAAATTTCCCAACAAAAATCACCAAAAATTTATCATATAATTCATCCAAAATTACAAAATAGTTCAATAAAAACTAGTAAGGAGAGGGTTATACTAACAATGAAGCTAGAAATCACCTCCAACTAGCCTCTAAGAACATGAACTCCAAAGGTGCTTCAAGGAGTAACAATGGAGGAAATTCAATTTTTTTTTGAATTTTTGATGGTGAAAAATGAAAATTGTTCATGAATTTGATGTTTTGAGAAGGAAATTTGCGGGATTTAAGATGAATAAGGAGGAATTTGGTGAGATTTTGGGTAGTTAGGGTTTGGGTTTTGGGGTTTTTAGAGAGAGAGAGAGAGAATAAGAGAGTTAAATAGAGTGAGAAATGAGTGTGGGGGAAGGCACAGTGCTTCGAAAAAAGGAAGGGACAATACCCAGCGAGCCGCGCCCGCGGGTCTTAAAGATGCCGCGCCCGCGGGTCTGTAGGCCGCGCCCGCGGGCTGATGAGCCGCGCCTTCTCCAGGGGCGCGGCCAAGCATCTAACGAAATAACTCCTTTCTTGATCTTCCACCAACTGCGCCTTCTCCTTCACAAGCCGCGCCCACGGGCTCCTGGAGAGGGCTCTCCTTGGGCGCGGCTTCACTCCTCCTTTGCACATTGAATTTTTTTTTTTGCTCTCTTAATTCAAACATAGCTCAATTAATACCATCATATGACCTCCGATTTTCAACCATACATGCACCATTGGGCAAGTACCTATAAGTAAAAAAAAATCAAAAATCAAAAACCATAAGACAAAAGACAAAACAACCAAAACGACCAAAAGTAAGAAAAATAGAGAAGAAAAGAGTTAAGGATCCGGGTTGCCTCCCGGAAGCGCTTTTGGTTAACGTCGTTAGCTCGATGTTCCTTGAGTTAATCAAGGAGGGTCAAACTGACGATGCACATCAAGAAGAGTCACAGAAATCGGTTCATAACTTGGGAATCCTTAGTAATAGGGCTTGAGCCGGTGACCATTCACTTTGAATGAAGTATGCCCGTCTTGGGAAATCTCATAAGCGCCATATGGAAACACCTCCGTAATAATGTATGGCCCACTCCACCTTGACCTAAGCTTGCCTGGGAAAAGATTCAAACGGGAGTTGAATAGGAAGACTTTTTGGCCTTTGAAAAATTCCTTCTTGACAATTTGAGCATCGTGCCAAGCCTTAGTCCGCGCCTTGTACATACTTGCGCTATCGTAAGCATTCATCCTCAACTCCTCTAATTCATGTAGCTCAAGAAGCCTTTGTTCACCAGCACTATGGAGGTCAAAGTTGATTTGCTTGATCGCCCAATAGGTTCGATGCTCCATCACTACAGGCAAGTGACAATTTTTCTCATAAAAAGCTTATAGGCAGTGGTCCCTATTGGAGTTTTGAAGGCGGTCCTATACGCCCATAGAGAGTCGATGAGCTTAGAAGACCAATCCTTTCTTGTTCTAGCAACTGTCTTCTCCAAGATCACCTTGAGTTCCCTATTGGTGATCTCCGCTTGACCACTCGTTTGAGGGTGGTAAGCAAGCCCCCGCTTATGAGACACTCCATATCTATCAAGAAGTCGAACGAAGGTGTGGTGCTTGAAATGTGACCCCCCATCACTAATTATGGCTCTTGGAACACCAAATCTTGGGAAAATCACTTTCTTGAAGAGATTAACCACTACCTTAGAATCATTCGTAGGGGAAGCCACGGCCTCCGCCCACTTTGAGACATAGTCAACGACAACCAAAATATACTTGTTCCCGTGTGAAGAAATAAAAGGGCCCATGAAATCTATAGCCCACACATCAAAAACTTCAAGCTCAAGGATGGGGTTTTGCGGCATTTCATCCCTCATAGAAATATTCCCCATCCTTTGACATTTATCATAAGTCTTAACAAAAATCCAAGCATCCTTGAATAGAGAAGGCCAAAAGAGCATAGATTGTAGGACCTTTGAGGCGGTATTTTGAGCACTCATATGCCCACCACAAGGAGAAGAGTGGCACATATGGAGAACACTTTGAACCTCATCGTTGGGGACGCATCTCCTCAACAAACCATCAACCCCTCTCTTTAATAAAATGGGATCATCCCAAATGTATCTCTTGGCCTCATGCTTGAGTTTTCGACGTTGTTGTGAAGTGAAATCCGGAGGTACGACACTACAAGCCAAGTAATTCACAATATCCGCATACCATGGCTCCGACTTCACTTCAAGGACATATAGCACATCATCCCATAGAGAATCCTCTATTGGAAAACCATCATCTTCAAACCTTGTACCGTCCAACCTTGAAAGGTGGTCCGCCACCACATTCTCGGCTCCCTTCTTGTCTTTCATCTCATAATCGAAGTCTTGGAGGACTAAAACCAATCTCAACAACCTCGGTTTAGCTTCCTTCTTTCCTATCAAATATTAGAGAGTCGAGTGGTCGGTATACACAATTGTCCTAGAACCAATGAGGTAGGTTCTAAACTTCTCAAATGAGTGAATAACCGCTGGGAACCCCTTCTCGGTAGTTGTGTAGTTTCGTTGGGCATCATTGAGAGTTTTAGACAAATAATGTATGACATGAAGTTTCCCATCCTTTCATTGCCCAAGAACCAATCCAATGGCCTCGTCGCTTACATCGCACATGATTTCAAATGGAAGAGACCAATCTGGACCTTGGACAATAGGAGCGGTGCAAAGGGCTTCTTTCAACCTACAAAAAGACTCTTGACAAGCATCATCAAACACAAACTCCTTATCTTGTTGCAATAGGGATGTGAGAGGCTTAGCAATCATTGAAAAATCTTTTATAAAACGCCGATAGAACCCGGCATGGCCAAGAAAGGATCTCACTTCCCTCACGTTTGTGGGGAAAGGAAGTTTTTCAATAACCTCTACCTTGGCTCTATCTACGTCAATGCCGGCATGGGAAATTTTGTGCCCAAGAACAATCCCACTTTCCACCATAAAGTGGCACTTTTCCCAATTCAACACGAGGTTAGCCCTCTCACATCTTTATAAGCAACGAGATAAATTAGATAGACAATTTTCATAGGTGGCTCCTCTAACGGGAAGTCATCCATGAAGACCTCTATCTCATCCTTAATCATATCACTAAAAATGGACATCATGCAACGTTGGAATATTTCGGGAGCATTACAAAGCCCGAAAGGCATCCTACAATACGCATAAGTACCGTAGGGGCATGTGAAAGTCGTATTCTCTTGATCCTTGGGGTCAATCGGGATTTGGAAAATTCCGAAGTAACCATCGAGGAAACAATAGAAGGAATGCTTTGTAAGCCTTTCCAACATTTGATCAATGAACGGTAGTGGAAAATGATCTTTGCATGTACTTGTGTTAAGTTGGCGATAGTCAATACACATACGCTAACCGGTAACAAGCCTAGTAGGCACTAGTTGATCATGATCATTTTTCACTACCGTCATGCCCCCTTTCTTAGGCATAACTTGCACGGGAGATACCCAATCACTATGAGCAATTGGGTAAATAATTCTCGCATCAAGAAGCTTAGCCACTTCCTTCCGCACAACCTCTTGCATGGAAGTGTTAAGCTTTATTTGCCTTTGTCTAACGGGTTTGGAATCTTACTCTAGATCAATTTTGTGCATGCATAAAAATGGACTTATACCTTTGATATCATCAATGGTATAACCCAAAGCTCTTTGTGTTTTCTCAAAACATAGATCAAGAGAGAGGTTTGCTCTCCGTTAGGTTAGAATTGACAATCACGGGGAAAGACTCATTGGAACCAAGAAATGCATACCTCAATCCCAAAGGTAGAGGTTTCAAGTCTACCTTTGGTGCTCCCTTACCATTGGGGCTCTCTTCTCTTTCTTCAACTTGAAAGAGATCATGAATGTAGGGAGCCTTTTCTTCCATGCTTGCATCCTTGCACTCCCTCTTACTTTCCTCAAGCAAATCCTCATAGAATTGTATGTCTTCTTTGTGAGTACCTATCTTTTATTCATTCAACAACACAATTTCGAGAGGGTCATTAGTAGCATGCAAGTGGGAGCGAGAAAATTCATTAAGCATGGTATCAAGAACATCTACTCTAAAGCATTCACCACTTGAGGAGGGTTGTTGCATGACATTATTCAAATCAAACTCAATGGAATCATTGTCAATTTTCAAGGATATCTTACCCTCCTTCACATCGATGATAGCTCTAGAAGTAGCTAGAAATGGTTTACCCAAAATTATAGGAATCCTCTCATCCTCATCCATCTCTAGCACATAAAAATCCACGGGAAATGTGAACTTTCCAACCCTAAGGGGAATGTCCTCAACCTTGCCCATGGGGAACTTAATGGAACGGTCCGCTAGTTGGAGAGTAATGTTAGTGGGGGAGAGGGTTCCTACACTAAGCTTTTGGTAGACGGAATAGGGCATGAGACTCACACTTGCTCCTAAATCACACAAGGCTTTATCTAATTCAATGCCATTAATAGAACAAGGGATGGAGAAGTTAACCGGATCTTTCAATTTGGTAGGAAGTTTGTTGGAAAGAATTGCACTACAATTGGCGGTCAAACTCACCGTCTCACACTCCCTTCTCCCACTCAAAAGATCTTCAAGAATTTGGAATAGTGGGGCATTTGCTTCATAGCATCAACAAAAGGGACGGAAATATGCAAATTCTTAATGACTTCCAAAAACTTCCCAAATTGGGCATCAAGTTTAGCTCACACAAATCGTTGTGGAAAGAGTAGCTTCTCCTCTCTAGGTTGGCAATTTAGGGGCAAGGGGGTGGCTTCTTTTTCCTTTGGTACCTCAACATCTTTTTCCTTTTCAACACTCAATGGCTCATTGGTTTTTTCACCCTCATTTTCTAACTCCACCTCTTCTTGGGGTTCTTCCTCAACTAAAGGGTCACTCCCTACTACCTTCCCAATCCTAGTTGTAACGGCATACAAAGATTTTGGGTTGACTCCTTGACTTGATATGTGAGAAGAAGAAGAAGAAGAAGAAGAAGAAGAAGAAGAAGAAGAAGAAGAAGAAGAAGAAGAAGAAGAAGAAGAAGGGGATGAATTAGATGCAAGTTGAGAAATTTGGGTCTCAAGCATTTTCATGTGAGCATTAGTGCGTTTTTGGGCCTCTTCATGTTTCTTTTGATCCTCCTCACGCATTTTCAATAGAGTATCTAATTTAACCATCACAGGATCATTTGGAGGGGCTTCAAGTTGAAGAGGTTGTTGAGGGGGAGGAAGTTGGGGTTGATGGAAACCCGGAGGCCTATTACTTTGGGCATAGTTAGAAACATATTAACCCCTATTGCCTCCGGTGCCTTGGTTAGGAACATTGCTTTGTTGATTATTTCCCATGTTACCTTGATCACCAAAATTTTGATTTTGATGGTCATGGTATCGGGAATTAGGTTGTTGGTTTTGATTACCATACCCCCTTTGGTTAGAGTAGCCTCTTCCATTGAAATTGGAAGGGCCTACCCCACCATGGTATTGGTTATCATAACCACCACCACTCTGGTTCCAACCACAGTTTCCACCTTGATTCCAATTCCCCATTTGATTGGAGTTTGGCCTCAAGTTCCCTACATTCCCCATTATAGGAGCAAAATTCATAGCATTGACATTTTCCATATTATCATCATGTTCATGGGGAAGGGGTTGAACTTCACAAGCATATACAAAATGAGAGGTATCATGATCATAGGTTTCACAATTAGAACAAAACATGCATCCTTGGGGCATTGTATTGTAAGAAGAGGAGGAGGAAGTATCAATACCATTGCCTCCCTTGGTTGAAGGGGAGGTATTACCATGAGTATTGGACCTTTCTTTCATCAATTCATCCATTTGCTTGGTCATTTTGGAGATTTGGGTAGAGAGGTTGTTGATTGCGTTGGCTTGCTCCAATGCATAAACACCCTTACTAGAAGTAGCATCCCTTTCTCCTTCAAACCAATCATCATAGCGCTTTGCGGCCTCCTCTATAATACACTCCACTTCATCCTCTCCTTTGTTCATGATTGGACCGCCAGCTGCGGCGTCTAGACTTGTTCTTCCTTGAGGTGTGAGACCTCCATAGAAAGTGTGAACGAGTTGATACTTGGGTATCCCATGGTGTGGGCATTGACGTTGAAGCTCTTTGTATCATTACCGTGCCGCACTTAGAGACTCACCACTCTTTTGGTGAAAACCTTGAATTAAAGATCGAGCCTCGGCGGTCTTTCTATGGTTATAAAACCTCCTCAAGAAAGCCGTAGTCACTTGGTCCCATGTTGTGATTAGGGGGCACCTCTCTAGAATTTAAGCTATCTCGGAATACAAGTATATGGCAAGAAGAGTGGTCGAACCACAGGGAGAAGCACATAAACACCACATTCATCACTAGACTTTAAGCTATCTCGGAACAAAAGGATAGGAATGACTAAGAGATTAAACTAAAGATAAAACGAGTTAAAATCAATATAACTAAACACCAAGGGAGATGGGTAGATGTAGATGCCGCTTGATCATGCAATAACATAAAAGAAAATCAATAGTGAACTAAACATGCATGAATATCGAAATAAGGCTCAATCTAACCGCCTTCCGGGGTTAATCGGCTTCTCCTAACATAGCCACTATGTTTCCACACTAGAACCATATATTGGGAGGTGCAATCAAAGAACAATCGATAGTAATGAACCTTAACTAAGTTAACTTCCGCTCCTTATTAGCAAAGATTCACCTTTAATCAACTAACAATGTGCACTTGCAAGAAGATCAAAGAATATCAAGCACACAATGATTTTAATCACAATCAACTTAATCTCAATATTATAAGCATGAACAATTGGCAACTACACCATCCCCACACCCTTAGCTAAGAGACTACTCACAAATCATGTTGAGAACAATATCAATAATCAAATCAATAAGCATGAACATGATCAATAAGCAAAGAAGGAAAATCAAGGTAAATAAACAAAATAAAATACAAAGGTAAAGAGAAAGAGTAAGAGATTTCTTATTAATTGAAGATGAAGGTCTATAAAGGATTGAACAAACTCCTTCTTCAAAATCCAAGTTCATCAATGAATAAACCACACTTTCTCTCTCTACCAAAATGAAAACTAATAGTGTTTCTCTCTCTAGATTAAGCTAAAAGTGTTCATAAGATAAGATCATTACAAACTTGAATGAGGGGACTATTTATATGCATCACAAAAGACGGAAATAAAACACCTAGGAGATCCTTCTAGCCATCAGCCGCTCCTTCTCCATCGTAGGTACGGAGTTGCCTAACCCAGCAACCCGTGCCCGTGGCTCCTACACCCGCGCCCGCGGCTAAAGAAAAGAGATGCCCTCTCCTGTTGAGGAGAGGCCGCGACAAAATAACATGGGAAAGCAGCGTCGATCAGCCGCACTTGCGGGCCAGAGAGTAGAGCCCTCTCCTGGGGCGCGGCGTGGCATCTACTGAAAGTTGTGAAGTCTCCATCTTCAAGAATCCGCGCCCGCGGCTCTATGCATTTCCATGTTGCCTTCCTTGAGCATCATATTTCATCTCCATGGCTCGTCATGCACTAAAGGTTCATCCGAAAGGGCCAAAAACCTAGAAAACAACATAGAAACGCTAAAAAAACCAACAAAAATGAAAAAGGGGAAAGAAACACGAGAAAGGAAAGGAAAAGGAAAAACTAAAGTAAAAATGCCTGAAAAGGCTTAAACAAGTGCAAATGAGGTCAGAATACTTAGAGAAAAGGATGGAAAAGTGGCATAAATGCCACTCATTATTCATAAATTTATTTTGACCGAGGGAAGATTAGATAACGACCTAGTTTCCCCTCGTCAATTCCGAGCTTAATTTGAATTCATAAAAGGTCAAAACAACGCCCAAAACTTAACCCGAACAATTTTCATCACGAAACACAAGAAAAATATTATTTTTATTAATAAAATTAAATGATTAAAATGAACCCAATCATATCATGAGATGTGTCATAATATAACCATAATGACTAACAGAGTTTGGTTTGGGTGTTTTTTCCATCGGGAGAATTACATCTCAAAGACTTGTCCGTCGGTGCCTGTACCTGCAAAATAATAGAGAGTCCGGATGGTTGGAACTTCGCCTCTGACGATCAAATTATAACATATTGGAGAATGTGAAAAGGTGCGGAAAGTAAAGTGAGATCTTCTCGGATTCTAAGATTAGGTGTTTTATCTGATGTAAGAGAATGTAGGGTAGGCCGTAATAAATTGTAGATGTACCCAAAATGGGAGGAATCTCCCTATTTATAGGGTCATTGGTAAATGTGCCCCTAATTAGGTCACTGTGGCCTAATTATGTTGGCTGCGCCGATGTAGGCGTCGCTTGAAGTGCGCCTACGTCAAAGCATGCGTGAATATGCTTGACACTCATAGGAAGTGGGAATTGACATAACACGATTAGGGAAAAATAAAGTAGGAAGCCGCCAACAAGTTTTTAAGGAACTTGTAAACCGTTCACGGATCATAAAAAGGCAACCACGATAAGGGACAATGAAAGGCAACAATGATTGACATGTGAAGGTTACACCCCATTCATAATCCATGAGATTACTAACTCCATATGGTTCGGAACCACGAAAGGAGGATCGGGGATGATGGTACGAAGTGAGTCATGGAGTCACATTCGCCCGTATTGGCCTCTACTCAATTCTTATAGCGAAAAAATGATTCCTGCGATCTCAAAGGCATACAAACATTGCTCCAAACTATTATTAAGCTAAGTTGGATTAATATTATTGCAACATATAATTCTAATATATTGTGATCACTTGATTTAATAACAAGATTAAAAGGAATCTAAACTGGTTGTCCAAATTATCTTATTAGGCGTGATTTTCAATTACATATTACCTTTAGACATGCAATATGGTGATCAATAAATATAATAGAATAAACATTAATATTGGAAGGAATTCAACAATACTATCGTTAGTCAAATCAAATATAAAATAACCTAATCATGATGCTAGCAATATTAAAATAAAAAAAGAGTAATTAAATTAATTAATTACTCACATTCTGCGCGTTCCTTTAAATTGCTTCATCACGAATAAACTGTTAGCCACTTCAATAAAAATATAAAGCAAATGAAAATTAAATAAAATAAAGGTAGATTTGATTTGGCCCAAACCCTTAGTTATTTATACCTTTCACGCCTTGGTTTAAGGAAGGAACCTCGAGATTAGTATAGACTCCTTGGAGTGCTTAAGGCAAGAATGGTGTAATTAGGAATATAGGTTTAAGACTTAGAATATGGGAGAGAGAGAAGAGAATGATTTTTGGTGAAAAGAGAGAAAGAGAAAAGGATTTGATGATCAAGCTTGTTGATATGAGCTATATTTATAGAGAAAGAAAGAAGGGTCGAAGAATTTAGATAAGATCCGAATTAAATCGGAATAAAACTCGATAGACTGCAGTTTTTGCGGTTTTTGTTTTTATCATATCTTTTGATCCATAAATTTAACTAAGATGAATAATATATTGTTGGAAAGATAATGAAGTCTACTTTCTAACCCAATTAGAATCAGATTAAAATATTTTGAAGAATAAAAGATATGACTGAAATAGTGAGACGGTGTCAATTTTTGATAGAGTTTGACATTTTATTCATATCTTTTCCGTTATAGCTTGGAATTGATATTATAATATATCATTGGAAAGATAATTTCAAGGGATATCCAACCATATAAAATTTAGATAAAAGATTATGAGGCACAAAAATCATACCTGTCTATCTTTGAATGTCTTTCAATTCGAATAAAATAGGACTTTCAAAAAGAAAAAAGTTTTATTCAATTTCAAACTCTTTAATCTTATCTTTTTAAAAAGGATAATTAAGATATTTTAGAAAATTATAGAAGCTTCCAATTAATCCTAATTTTTTTAGGAATGGGATTAAATAATTTGGACTCTCCACATGATCATTGGGTCGTAGGTAAGGTGGGTTTAGGTTCGGTTTGGGCTCGGCTTAATATTTTGGCCATAACTTATTCGTTATAACTCGAATTTGGGCTTATAATATATCGTTAGAAAGATCTTTTAAAGCTTCATCCAACTATTCAATCATTGAACCCAGATAATTGACCAAAATAAACATGGATAAACGTTTTTATAAAAAGACACGAAATGAATGATTTTAAAGGACACGAAATGAATTATTTTGGGTTTAAAGGCACGAAAAGAGGAAAATAAGTTATAGTTTGGGTAAATGGGATAGGATTGGTTTGGTTTTTATGAATGGAAATATGGATTTAAGCACTCCAAGATTAAATACTTAACCCGACCAATTATGGCGGTGAAAGGTTGTTCATCATCGGGTTTGGTTTTGGGGTGACATTTTTAGGTGTCTACAGAAGCCCCCACTTTGACTAAGTTTGTAGAAACACCAGTTTTGAAAACGATAGTCAAATTAGTCGATAGGGACGGAGAATGATTTAAGACGTTCTTTGATCCTAAATCACTCTGTATATGTCGATACCTGCAAAAAATATTAATTCCACAGATGAAAGAGTAAAGGGATAGAACGCTTATCTGACACCAGTGTATCAGTGACAAATGAGTTTGGTAGTTTCCTATGCTTGAAGGAATCCACTGGATGACGTTTGTTGAAATTCTTTCCATGCCTAAGGAAAGCCGACTGGCGAGTTTGGTAGCTTTCTAAGCCTAAAGAAACCTATCGGATGATACTTTCCATGCTTGAGGAAAGTCGACATATGATTTTGGCGTTTTTCTATGCTTGAAGAAATCCACCGATAATGCTTTCCATGCCTTAGGAAAGCCGACAAAGGAATTCGGCGGTTTTCTATGCTTGAAGAAACCCACCGATAATACTTTCCATGCTTGAGGAAAGTCGACAGAAGATGAGATTGCAAGTCTCTATGTATCGAGAACCTTGCGCCGTGAAATGATAGTGGTTCGATTGTCCCTAAACGTGGGATGTAGATGGTCCGCTTGTCCTCGAACGTGGGTTGTAGTTGGTTCGCTTGTCCCCGAACGTGGGATGTAAATGGTCTGCTTATCCCCGGACGTGGGTTGTCGATGGTGCGCTTGTCCCCGGACATGGGCTATAGATGGTCCGCTTGTCCTCGGACGTGGGTTGTAATTGAGACATGAAAAATAAAATTTGCTAAGGGACTCGTATAGACTATGATTGACTTGACCAACTGACTTGACCAAGCTTGACTTGACCAAGCTTGACTTGACATGACATGACATGTGTATGACTTATGGTTGTGTGTGTGTGTGTGTATGGTGTGCATGTGTAGACATAAGCAACCAAAAATGCAAAAACAAAATTTTTCCGTCATTTTTGTCATGAGACGAGTGGAGGGTACCGACTTTCTCCCGAAAAAGAAAGACGTGAAAACTCAACTTTTATTTTTGAACTTCCCTCAATGAGAAAAAATTTTGAAAAAGTTATTGAACTTCCCAAAAAGAAAAGACATGAAAAAGAGAAGAAATTTTGAACTTCCTCGTTGAGCAAGACGAAATGAATCGCATGGATTGTATGCATGATGCATGTTCTTAGGCCAGGAGGCTAAGGACAATTACATCATGTGACACGATAGATGAATGAACTTAGGTCATGGAGCTAAGCATCATATATGGTGTAAAGAAACGATCTTGAACGTCACTTAGGTCCTGAAGCTAAGCACGTATATAGATGAAGTGATTATTGCATAATGAACGTTGCTTAGGTCAAGGAGCTAAGAATGATATGCTTTGTATGATTAAAAATCATTGATATATAAATGTTGCTCATATTATGCGATGCATGAAACAATGAACATTGCACAGGTCAGGAAGCTAAGCAAGTATACAATGTTTCTTTTAATGAATGTTGTCCTGAAAGACGATGAAACATGCACAGTGTTTAAACAAGATTTCATGATAAAAGGCTCTTAAAGGGAAAGATCATTGATATGGATATGGATGTGTGAGTGAAGTGTGTGAATATGATACTAAGGCTGGCTACAAGGGTTATGGTGATTGAAAGAGATGTGAGAAGAGTCAAAGATGATGACTCTTTAGGATAGGTAGGCTAAATGATGTGGGTTCAAGCCCCCAAGTCTAGCTCTAAATGGGTAGGGGTAAGCATTGGATATTCTTTGACTCGATCATGCATGGATATGAATATGAATGTGGCCGCACCTCGATGTGAGGTTGCCTACGTATCCGTTAGGAATCAGGCCGAATGTAGCTCTAACCGAACTTTGCACAAGTGTATGTACACCTCAAAGAGGTCTTTCAAGGGTTGCAATATGGTTAAGTTGAGGGTTTAAAGAAGAAAAGGGTACAAGGCTCAAGACCTGAGAGAATCCTCAAGATGTGTAATTGTGAATTTGAAAATTTTGAATTTTGCAAGATTATTTTCAACTTTTTTTTTTGCTTTAATTTTTTATTTTTCATTCTTGTGAATCAATGTGAGCAATTTCAGATCTTGCGGTCCATCCCTCAGTTAGCATTCATGTTTCTCAGGCACGGTACCAAGTACTCGATGAGAGACGCAATTTGAGACGTGTTCATATCAAAGACATTGGAACACTTGCCCTTAGACATTCTTTTATTATTGCTTTGCTACTTTTTTTTTTACTTTCTTTTTGAATGTTATACAATTACACATCTTCCAATCCTAGGGTTGAGCTTGCATCGTGCTTTGTCTTTATGGCTGTTTATGAGTTACTTCTAGCTGTCTGATGGGGAAAATAGTTTCTTGTTGTTGATGCTTTGATTGGAAGGAAAGAAGGAAGGAGTGACGTTCCCCTTATTCTTAAAACTATTGCCTAGTGATTTTAGAGTCAAGTACTGTGCAAGGATGAACTCACTTAATTCATTCACTCAATACTCGGATTGGAAAGGAAGAGTGTATGAAACAATTTTGAAATCTGATTGGAAATACTCTACTCATTCCTATTACGACGGAAAATGACGCATGCATGGTCCGAGTATACGATCATAACCAATATAGTGCATTAGTCGAAGACAAAGTGTGTGCAATGACTCAACATGTGTGATTAGGTGAGTTATTAAGACTCGTAGTATGATCGCATGGCTAGATATGAGGACGTTGTGAACAACAAAGGACCCAATGACCAAATAGCACGGAAGACTAAAAGACAAACTAACTTGATTAATTCTGTCCAATTTTAATGTTAATGCTATTTACTAGGTTAAAAGGGTCCATTGGAAATCATTAGTCATTAATAAGATCAACCACAATCAAAGACAAAGAACACATGTTAAGGTTAGCACAAAAAATCACAAGAAACTAGGAAGAGGACTAGAATTCTAGAAGAGTTAGGACTCATGGATATAAAAAAATAAATAAAAATCTATAATCCTATGTTATTCGAGTTGACTCAGATTAAAGGACTAAGAGGAGTAGAAGATTTCCTAAGACTAGCTTAACACAAAAAGTGAAAGAAAAAAAAGAAGAACAAATTAAAAAAAAAAAGAAGGTTGGACGCAAATATGACACCTAAACTGGATAGGGTGTAGTATATCGGTTATAACTTCTGTTCTATGACTCTGATTGAAACGAAACCAATGCCAAATGAAAGATAAAACTCGGGGCTACAGATCCATGGTTGGCACAACACGTAACTCTTTCTAGAACTCCGACTATGACCAAAACAAGTTGACTCTTGTGCAGGATACAGGAATAAAAATCTGGGTTGACTCATAAATAAATAATAAAAAAAAAGACTATGAATTGACTTAAATAAAAAAAAAAAGGATATGACAAGAGAAAAACTAAAAATAAAAATAAAAATTCAATAAAAAAATGCACGTATAAGCACATTGTCACGCATGATGCAATGAAGTTCCCAACCTAAAGTCAAGTTCTATGTTCGACTATGGTCAAGCTTATTTGGGCGTCAAACGGTACCATGGTTAAGAGTTTGGACGCGTAAGCAAGTCAGCCTTCCTTGAGGGTGTATGCCAACGGGCGGCTCCGCGAGTTCATGACAAAATCAAACTCGACTCCATGGTTTGGGTGGATTTAAAAACTCGGATGAACCCTTATTGCCATGAGCGTTTTTGGGCAGATAGAGCTTAAATCCCCCGAGCTAGCCACATACGTATAACATGTACTATTGTGACAAAATAGGTAACCTAAAAAGCATATGCATATGTGACAATGCCAATTAAATTGCACGAATACAATTCAAGAATCTTTCAAGTCTCATCCACTCATCTTAATTAAATACCGATCACTCAAATCGATAAATAACCAAGAATCATCCCAAGTGGAGTCACCAAATTGTAGGCGTCGCTCGAAGTGCGCCTACATCAAAGCATGCGTGAATATGCTTGGCACTCAAAGGAAGTGGAAATTGACATAACACGATTAGGGACAAATAAAGTAAGGAGCCTCCAACAAGTTTTTAAGGTTCTTGTAAACCGTTCACAGATCATAAAAAGGCAACCACGATTAGGGACAACGAAAGGCAACAACGATTGACCCGTGAAGGTTACACCCCATTCATAATCCATGAGATTACTAACTCCATATGGTTCGGAACCACAAAAGGAGGATCGAGGATGATAGTACGAAGTGAGTCATGGAGTCACATTCGACCGTAGTGGCCTCTACTCGATTCTTATAGCGAAAAAATGATTACTGCGATCTCAAAGGCATACAAACAGAGATTCAAGTTGCTCCAAACTATTATTAAGCTAAATTGGTTTAATATTAATTCAACATATAATTCTAATATATTGTGATCACTTGGTTTAATAACAAGATTAAAAGGAACCTAAACTGGTTGTCCAAATTATCTTATTAGGCGTAATTTTCAATTACATATTCCCTTTAAACTTGCAATATGGTGATCAATAAATATAATAGAATAAACATTAATATTGGAAGCAATTCAACAATAATATCGTTAGTAAAATCAAATATAAAATAACCTAATCATGATGCTAGCAATATTAAAATAAAATAAGAGTAATTAAATTAATTAATTACTCACATTCCGCGCGTTCCTTTAAATTGCTACATCATGAATAAACTGTTAGTAATTTCAATAAAGATATAAAGCAAATGAAAATTAAATTAAATAAAGGTAGATTTGATTTGGTCAAAACCCTCAATTATTTATACCTTTCACGCCTTCGTTCAAGGACGGAACCTCGAGTTTAGTATAGACTCCTTGGAGTGCTTAAGGCAAGAATGGTGTAATTAGGAATATAGGTTTAAGGCTTAGAATATGGGAGAGAGAGAAGAGAATTATTTTTGGTGTAAAAGAGAGAAAGAGAGAAGGATTTGATGATCAAGCTTGTTGATGATTGGAAAAGGGGTGATATGACCTCTATTTATAGAGAAAAAAGAGAAGGGTAGAAGAATTAAGATAAGATATTGCTGGAAAGCTCTTGAAGTCTACTTTCTGACCAAATAAAAATCAGATTAAAATATTTTGTAGAATAAAAGATATAGCTGAAATAGTGAGACAGTATCAATTTTGGATAGAGTTTGACATTTTATTCATATCTTTTCCGTTATAGCTCGGAATTGATATTATAATATATCATTGGAAAGATAATTTGGATAAAAAATTTGGATAAAAATATGAGGAAAGAAAATCATATTTGTATATCTTTGAATGTCTTTCAATTCGAATAAAATAGGACTTTTAAAAAGAAAAAGTTTATTCAATTTCAAACTATTTAATCTTATCTTTTTAAAAAGGATAATTAAGATATTTTAGAAACTTATAGAAGCTTCTAATTAAACCTAATTGTTTTAGGAATGTGATTAAATAATTTGGACCCTCCACATGATCATTGGGTCGTAGGTAAGGTGGGCTTAGGTTCGGTTTGGGCTCGACTTAATATTTTGGCCATAACTTATTCGTTATAACTCGGATTTGGGCTTATAATATATCGTTAGAAAGCTCTTTTAAAGCTTCATCCAACTATTCAATCATTGAACCCAGATAATGGACCAAAATAAATTGGGATAAATGTTTTTATAAAAGGACACGAAATGAATGATTTTAAAGGACAAGAAATTAAAGGCATGAAAAGAGGAAAATAAGTTATGTTTTGGGGGGAATGGAAAGGAATTGGTTTGGATTTTATGAATGGAAATATGGATTTAAGCACTCCAAGATTAAATACTCAACCCGACCTATAATGGCGGTGAAAGGTTGTTCATCATCGGGTTTGGTTTTGGGGAGACATTTTTAGGTGTCTACAGCCGATTACATCTTTCTCGAAATTTTGGCCCTGAAGGCCGCCTTTTATCCCAAATTCTGGGAATGACACGTGTCACATGGAGAATGGTCCAGTTTGGACTAATCTAGGTCTGCCACGTGTCAGCACCTAGTTGGCCCTCGTGGCTTGGGTAAAAATTACCCAAAATATTTGCCCCTCACAAATGTGACGTGGCACACCATGTGGCATCTGTGACACGTGTCACTCAGCCACCAAATTTAAATATATATTTATTTTTTATTTTTTTACTGTGAGTTTTTTACTTTTCACATTTCGAGGAAATTACCAATATACCTCTGTATTTACCCCTCTATAAATACAAGGTTTACCCCTTTCCTTTTAGATGTTTCCAAAAATTATTAGAGAGAGAAAGTCAAAGCGTTCTAGAGAGAGAATCTCTGATCACTAGGGGTGAGCAATACCGGGTACCCGGTACAAAAGTGAGGAACTGGTTATAATCGGGTCCACGATTTTGGAACTGGTCCCGAAACCGGTTATAACCGGGTCCCTGATTTTCAAAATTGGTCCCAGAATTGGTAGGAACCAATTACAAGACCGGGTACTCGGTTTCTTGTGATTATCCAGATTTTTTTTGAAAAAAAATTTAATTTCTTGCAAAATTATTAAATTTAATACACTTAGATCTACAAGGATACAAAGGATTACAGATTTACAACAACAAATATATTAACAAAAATGAATTACAAAAATAGTATTTTATCTCTTTACGTAACACACTCTCTTTGTCTCTCCTAATTCTAAATCTGAAAAAAAAAACCAATCAATTGAAGAAGCCATTGCATATTTGCATTAACAACCCAACAATGAATAAAAAATATTTGTAGGAAGAAGACGTAGCAGATCCCTTCTATGACGGTGGTTTAAGTTGCGATTTTCATAAAGCCATGGAGTGTGGAGGTTGCGATTTTCATGTGATGGGTTTTTTTGGTGAGCCGAATTACTGTGGTGAAGGAGTTAACGTACTAGTGTAGTGTAAATGCTGTATTTTGATTATGGAGGCTGTGAGAGAATAAGATATTTTAGGGTTTGGTAAGATTAGGCTATTTATATTAGGTGCATGTTAATGTTGTGCTTTGTCTTTTGGGCTACAAGAACACACAACTTTTTCTCATCCTTTTGTAAAATTGTAAGTAGTAACCAGGTACCGGGTCCAAAATTTTTTGATCGGGAATTGGAACAAGTTCTAACCGGGTCCAAAATTTTGGAACCTGACCCGGATGGACCAATTCTGGGTCTAGACCCGCCGGGTCCAAAACCGGGTACCCTAAATTATTGCTCACCCCTACTGATCGTCATCTGTATTAAAAAAAACTTATGATTCTCCGCCTATCCCAGCCAGTTTAGCAACTGCTTGTGCCATATACAAGCAAGATCACCTTCAACCAGCTTACTGCAGCCGGTCAACGCTTGACCCCTTATAGAGTCAAATTCCAAAGGTACCGTCTCTACCCCTTTAGCTCATTCCTACATTTTCATTTGTATACTTTCATTCAATAAGTGGATTCATCACCAACACACACGGCACAACCTAGGTCACTAGTCAGCCGATCTCTTGGTACGGCTGAGTCTAAGACTGGGGGTGTTGGCTCTGGGCGCAGGAAGAAATTTTGTACATCCCCCAACCGACCGTCTCTATGTAGGACACAATGACTAGAACCAAACAAACAGCCACCAGACGGTGAAGGAGATCGAGACAGTACATTCGAAGTGCTGTCTGATGAAGTGACCTCGGTTGAGGGGGAAGAGATGCAAGACGATTCGGGAGAGTACTCCCCATCTGGGATCCATATAACCCCTAATGATATAATATTAGGTGAAGCTAAGGGTATAGACGACGAGGAAGCTGTCTTCCAGGTTGAACTTGAGGAAGTTGGCCCCGAAGACGGAGACAGGAAGGGATCCGCGTCTACCTTAGGGTCGGACGGTGAAGAAGTCTCTCAAGAGAGAGACGGAGGGAACATCTCCTCAAGGTCTAGCTTTGAGGATAGTAGCGACGCTTTTCTATGAAGGATTTATGTCTTCGTCGTGTGCAATTACTAGATATATAAATGGATCAAATTATGGAGATAATTAAGTTCGGACATTTGTGTCGTTGTTTTATCATAGCTAGAGATACTAACGATCTTTGAACTAGTAAAATAGCCCAAAGCCCGATTGGACAGATCCTATAAGGTCACACAAAGGGCCTACAACGAGCATTAGAAGACGAGGCCCATCATGGGCCTCATCACTCTAGGTGGTCGGCCACGGGGAGGAAAGAGGGATTTTGGGCTTCGTGCCCTAGTCTAATTATAATAGGGTTATAAATAGACTAGGTGCCTAGAGTTTGAAGTATTGCAATTCAGTGATCAGTTTGATCAAACCCTAATTAGCAAACATGAAACCTAACCCTCTTAAACTCTTCTCTTTCTCACGGCTCTCTCCTCCTTCTCGGCGTCGGTGGTGTCTCATGGTGGTGGTGGTTCATGCGGTGGTCAGTTGTCCATAAAGGTGGTGAACGCGGTTTTCCCAATCACTTGACCAATCTAGTATTGTTGGACGGCTCGTTCGAATCTCGTGGACTAAGTAGAGGAGAAACGTTTGGGGCTCTATTCTCTCCTTGATTTTCCTGTCAGATTGTTACGTGGAATTCACGCTAAAAAGGTATGATTATGTGTCTTGTGTGTTGTGCATGCGATCTTGGGATTAGGTGCTTGATTGAATATATTTCAAGATTTTCAGATTAATAGTACCTATAAAATCCTACACTATATCCCCACTTGAGGATAGTGAAGTGGAGGAGAGGAAAAAAAATGGGAAAAGAAGGCAGATCCCTTCAAAATCCACGTCTATGCCAAAGAGAGGGTAAGCTGGAAAAGGGGCTTGAAATTTTAAACTCAAACGACCTCTGGGGGAAGGATACAAGATCTAGGTGCCACCTAAGTTGGGAACCTTCTCTTGGAAAGACGATAAGGAGAATGCCAATGCCTACTTCGGATGCTATGAGGCGGCGTTTCTGGCTGGTCTTCAATTCCCCCTCCACGACGCTATGAAAGCCATCTTGCGGGGATATGGCCTAGGCGTTTGGCAGTTAACCCCAAAATCTTGGGTTAACATCCTTAGATATGTCGCCGCGTGCGAGATTAAGAGTCTAAATCCGGGTTGGGAAGCTTTTGCATACATGCACTACCTTAGCCGCAACCTAGGTGGTTGAAGTACGTGGTACACTTTGACCACTTACCCAAAATATCAAATGACCTTGGATAAGGTGTCCAAGTATGACAACTGGAAACAACGGTTCTATCTGTTGTCTGTCCCCACCCGGCATGAAAATTGGAAATTTGCCGGTATAATAAGAAACCTGACCTTCTCCCCTGGATTCTGGAGGAAGACTACGAGAAATTATAGAATCAAAGTTTTTTGAACTTGAAACAGAGAATCTCTCAACTAGGGACGTAATAATGGTTCCAAAGAATTGGATACCTATGTGTGCATGGGTGAGAGATGAGACGTTTTTGTCCTCTGCGGATTAAGTACAATGTTCTCAAAGCGTACGTTTACTGCACATCTGGCAATTTGCCGTTTGTACTATTGCTCTGTCTAACTCGTTATGTTATTGAACTAAGTTTATTTGTTTATTTTTTGCAAAAGGGGCTTTAAGGATGCTCCCCGAAGACAAGACCCCCAAACGGTCCTCCACCCAAATTCACAAGGATCTGGCAGAGGCTAAAGCGGCTGAAATAAAAGCCAAGGTAATAACCCACCTGGCCCTTTGCTTCGACATTCACTAAAGAAGATTTGCCGGATGTATGTTTGATAAGCAATTTAATTTTTAGGGTGGAGACGTTCCCAGATCCCTCTACAAGCTCTTCAAGCGGGGACGAGACAACACTGCCTCCACCCTTGCTAAGTCTTTGAAGACTTCGCCCACCCAGACGGCTGACGCTTTGTATGGAAGAAACCGCCCGCGCATCGGGGAAAAAACATCACACTTGGAGGCTTCGGACTTGGCCTGGACTTGGCCAGGGGTTCTCTAACTCCATCCGGCCTCTCTACGCCTATAAGTGATGCTATTTTGTAGGCTACCGAAGGTATAAATAATCCTTTCAAAACCCCACCTAAGCTCGGCTGGCCCTTGCGAGTGAAATCTCACTCTTAATAGACCTCTTTGTCAGACAACCGACAACAAGCTGGTGCCACCTATATAGCTCACTCACCCAATATTGCATATGGTGCAGACAATCCCCCCGATGGCCGGATGTGCAGGCGCATGCCAAGGCTATGCTTGGAGCAGTCTCTAAGAAAGAAACGAACCCCATTCCAGGCATAGAAACGTTCAACCTAGAAGACATCTTAGCCATCCTATCTGAGGTTTGACTTCTTTTTATAGAAGGGAAAGTATACTTTTCCTTGTATTTTCCACACCATTTGTGTTTTTAGGCTATGCTAAGGATTGATGGACTCAAGCGGCTATACACTCGGAAGAGAGAGGTGATAAAAAGAGCCAATAGATCAGCTAGGGATTCTGAAGACGTTGCACAATATCAATGTACAATAAATGAACTTAAATCTAAAGTCGTGGAACTAAAACAGGCGGAGAAAATCAAGAACCTGTCTGCAGCTCTGGAGACTGCCAAGAAGAGGGCCAGTGATGTTGAAACCTCCCTTAAGAAGGATAAGGAGGACCTCAAGGCTCTACAGGGTGTTGCCTAGGAGAACTCGGATCTCAAGGTAGACGTCAAACGTTTAAGGAAGGACGCAGAGAAGGTCCAGATAAACATCAAGGCTACTATTAAGGCGGAGCAAAACCGCCTTATTATTGAGAATGAGACCGACTTAGACACCCAGATGCAGATTTCATGGCTTTATTCAGGGAAGGAGTACGATATTTGGGCGCTAGCTTTCCAATACGCTGAGGATGTCGTGTATAGAAGAGATCAAGGACGGCAAGAGCCAAAGTCATTCAAAGCCTGGGTGAATGCTGAGCTTGAGGAGCCTGCTAAGGAACTTCTTGCACCCGGTGAAGCGGTTGATATCCATTCTGAAGGGGAGAATGAAGAGGAGCCGAAGGGGCAAAACTAGGCTGACCAATCTAGGCTGAAGAAATCATCAGCGCTAGTATGCCATTTACATTTTCTCCGGCCTGTGAGCCGTGTATTTATGTAGTTTTACCGACTAAGGAGTCAGGTGATTCAACAGTTTTTTTATTTTCCGTATGAGAATTCGGTCAACATTACTCTACCCAGCCGTTTTGAGTGGAACTTTAATACTACCTCCGTTACAGGTTATGTGCAACGATTAGACATTTTCCCTCTCTGCTTTATGTCAAATCGTTGCACATAACATGTAACAGAGGTAGTATTATGACACTACCAACAGAGTCGGTTTTGCTCATCTTTGCCTTTAATTTTACATTTAAATTTTTCTTATGTATATACTTGAATTTTTTCCTAACTTATTAAGAGCATGCGATAGGTAGCAACCCGTCTGTATTTGCCCCTAGGTGGCTGTACACATCTACTTTTGGGCTCTTATCCCGACAGGAAGTGTAATGACGATAAATAAAACCATCTTCGTTTTTGATTAATGTGAAGAACACTTATGGATAACATATTGAATTTCAAGAACATAAAAATAATCTAGCCTAACCCAAAAACAAAAGCATTAAGGTCCAATCAATAAAGCTCGATCATAATTAGGCTTAAGCTCGATCTTAAACCCTAAAAATGACGGATTTAGAGGTGCCTAAGTTAAAATTAATGGCGCCGTAGATAAATCCACGTGCATCTCAATGAGTCACGCTGGTTTGGCGCGCTCAACTCACAAGATTGCGCGCAATACCCAGCTCAAGTGCTAGTGATGCGCTTGTAGAAGATTCAAAATTTCATAAAAATATGAAATCGAATCTTACCAAAATACCGCGGCCAAGACAATCAGTTGCACTCCCTATAGCAGCACAACTAATCTACTTTCGCTAGTCTGTCGCGCGCAACCCATTCAGATGCGTGCGACACCGAATGCGGCATAATGTAACCCTAGTTTTACCCATTCCCTATAATTAGGGGCTTAATACGAGGCTCAAACAAACATAAATTAACCTAAAACTCTGGCAGAAACTTTGTGAACTTGTGCCCTACCAAACCCACTTGTCCAAAACACTCACCCTCTTTAATACTTGTTACAACTTACAAGGGTGGAGGCTCCCGATCAAGGAGTCCATAAGTGTTCTAAACGAAGATCTAGCAAGAGAATTGGAAAATTTCCGAGCACTTAGCTTAATTACCTTTATTTTAATTGTTTAAAACAACTTTAATTAATTAATTAATTAGTGTTGTTTGATCACTTTAAAAGGATTTCTAATTAATCAATTCCACATAGTATCTTGCGTTAAATAAGAATAGAATTGAATAATTAATTGTTGATTGATCACTTAAGCCAAAGCGAATCTTGTTTATTTTGTTCTTCTCACGAATTTGAATTAAGTAAAGAATAATGACTTTGTAATGTAATTCCTACGTGATCAATGCGTGTAAATAAAATCAACTAACTTAGTTTTAGGTATCGCGTTGCATATATTGTTTGGTGATGAAATCGTGAAAAAGGAAGAGCTAGTAGAGGTCGTAACTAGGGCTAGAATAGCGATTCCTCCTTAAAAGGAACGTTATTTTAGTACCCTCGCTCCCGAACTCATTTTTGATACATGTAAACAAATTTATGCATGGGTAAACTTACGATTCGTGCTAATTATCCCTTGAACTCTACTTAGAAGAAAGGCATGAACGAGGTTTATGAGTTTTCCTAAAACTCATTGGTGACTCCTACTTGTTTCTTACAAAAAAGCGTGATGAGAGGATCATTTTTAGTTCAAGGTCCCCCCAAACAGTTAGGAATTCAAATCCTAATACACCCTAACAAGTGTAAAGTCCTAGGCTTTTAAAGGGCCATGGGCATATAAGGAGAAAGATCCCCTACGATGGGAATACTCTCCTTACAGTGGCGACTCCACTGGGGACTTAAAGGTTACAAGATTAGTTCTTAGTTACGGTTCAAGGTTTCCATCACTAGGTTTCCCATGGATTGTAACAAGAATTAAATTGGATAATCTCTAGTTAGAGAGCGAGACTCGAACGCATAATATCTTCCTTTTTCACAAAAGTAAAAACCAAACAAGCAACATTGCATCATGCATAATCATAGCACACTTTAACCTTTGGGGATTGACTCATTGACTAGAGGTTGTCAACACTAGGCTTCTATCCAGAAATCAATAACAATCATCCCACCCACATCGCCAACAAAATGTTGGGAGGGCTATGTCATGAGTCAACACGTCGAGTGATTGATTTGTGCATCGTTCCTTAAGATATGGTGCCTTTGGACACACAAGTTTATGACCTTAGAATGGCATTGTGTGAACTTTGGCTTATTGTATGCTGATATGATTACATGACTATCTGCGACATGTTAGGATAAATTTTTTTTTTCTTTTTAGTTTTGTTTAGGTTCCCAATAACAAAGTTGTCTATTCGCGATTTTGAGTCTTATTCGAAGGGTAATATAATTAAAAAAAAATGAGTTTACAAATAAAAAAAACGTTTGAATTAAAAAAAATTGTACGAGTAGGTGGCGCACGAAACTCATTGAGTTACGCGACCACGACCAGCGCAAGAGCTTAGGATGCGCGCGCCTTTCGCGCGCAGCCTAGTTACTTGCGCGCTCCTACTGTTACGAGCCTTTTTGATTTTTCGAAAAATAAATTTGCTCGTTCAAACAATATCTTCATTGAAGAATTGTTTAAAGGTGATGTTGTCCGTTTGAATATATCTTGCGTTCTTTCCTCTTCTTTTTGTCTCCTAAACATGCGTATTGATTTACTTATCCTTTCATACTTCTTTTAGGGCCGGTTTTCAAGCTTGGGAATTAAGTCTCCCGGGCGCTTGCATTGTACGTTTACCATCAAACAATACACCCCTTTCAAACCACCTTCCCTCTACAACAAGTTCTAGTCCAACAACATTGTCAACCATAGAGCAACTTCAAGAAGAGATTGCTTGTTTGAGAGAAGAAAAGGCTCAAGAGGTCGAGGAGAGAAGAATTAAGAAACTTGAAAAGGCTAAAAAGAAAAATGCCGAAGCTTTAGCCTTGCAACAAAAGATGGAACAACTATCCATCAAAGAAAATTCGTTTGAGAAGCTTGTTCGTCGTTTTATAATGGGGAAAAAGTACTTCAACGCAAAAAAGTTTTCTCCTCCTGTAGGACTCACTTTACTAGAAAAGTTCGTAGCTATGGACTTGCTAATATTCAAGGTGACCAATAATCAACAAAATCATTTAATGTGTTTTACTGGCACTATGACATTAAAGGGAGTTGATCCTAAGCTTTATGCTTTAACTTTCCCTTTATCTCTAGACCAAACCGCGAGAGGGTGGTACTATGGGCTAAATCAAATATTAAAAACAACATGGGAAGATGTAGTCTCAGCTTTCATTACCCAATATGAGAGTAACATAGAGTTCAAATCGACGTTACCTTGGCGAGAAAAGGCGGCTCATCTTGCCCAAAGGCCACCTGAACTCGAGTTAGTACAAAAGTTCATTAACAATGGTCATGAAAAGTACAACAAACATCTACGTTACCTTGGTTTAGACACTTTCCAAAAGGTCTATTATGTGGCTACTAGGATTGAAGATGATCTTGCTAAAGAAAAAGCAAATAAGCCTCATCATCATCAACGTAAGAATAATTACAATGAGGGGAATGATAACACTTCATCCTTTATTGATATGATGTATTCGCGACTTCTGCGCAATACAATTGCGTGACTCAATATCACAGTATTGATCCTCGAAGAAGATGAAGAAAGGAAAGAATATTTACAAAATTCCCTGTAAGTTACAAAGAGTTGCTAGAAAATTAAGCGATAAAGGTTTACTTGCACCAACAGGTACAACACCACCCATTCCACCAGAAAAAAGATATGCCCAATGGGATGTCAATGCTTATTGTACTTATCATAGAGGTGTTGGGCATGATACCGAACGTTTCTATGTTCTAAAGCACAGGGTGCAATATCTAGTAGACGATGGGAGAATTCCCACGCCTAATCCCAACAATAATATATCCCCATTAAGGGCATTTCACATTGATGAGGAACATATTGGAAGTGATACGTTCAATCCTTTGGACTATATCACACCTATAGGGAAACCTCTATCCACAACACGCGTAGGGGCAACTAATGAAGTGTGTGGATTATCGGATGACGACTTTTAAAACTTATATTTCTCTAAGTACGCCGCCGTCCCACCTTTACCTTGTCTACAAAATGAGACAAGTGGAGCGCTTGATTAAGATCATTTCTTAGGGAAATCACAAGGATTTATCAAATTTCTCCTTAGATGAACAATGTCATCAAGCACAACTCATGGAACATCTTGAAATGGAGGCACACTCAAAGCCTCTAGAAGAAAGTTTGTTTACGAGTCCTACAACTAACCCAAATGAGATAGATCATCTAACTCGTTCTGGGCGAGTTTATTAAGCACCACCAAATGGATTTTCGACCATTCAAAATCAAACTCAAGGCCAAGCTCAAAATTCAATACCACCTCCACTCAAGGTGGAAGATACCTTGCTGAAACAACTTTGCCAATCCAAGGCAAATGTTAGCATTTTGGAACTCCTAAGTACTTCTAAAGAACATAGGAATTCTCTTATGAACGCTCTAACGACTTTGTCTGTAATTAAAGACACAACTCCACAGGATCTCGTTAGCTTGCTTACTAGTGAGAAATCCGACAAATCAATCATTTTTACAAGTGATGATTTGCCTTCGAAAGACACTACCCACAACAATGCATTATACTTAAATGTGGGGTGCAAGGGATACAACATCCCTCTTACTTTGGTGGACAATGGGTCAGCTGTAAAGGTGTGCCCATTAAAAACTGCAAAATATCTAGGCCTTAATCTAGAAAAAAATTTCCAATCAACAACACAAAGCATTAGGGTCTATGATCACTCGAGGAGATCGGTGTGTGGAACTACTAAGCTACCAATCACCACAGGCCCAATTAAAAAGATGGTTGAATTTCATGTAATGGACATTAAACCTACATTTAATCTTCTTTTTGGACGTCCTTGGATACATGTGTTAGGTGCAATACCATCCTCACTTCATCAAATGATTAGGTTGAACTATCAAGCTCTTCCTATGACTATACATGTTCTCCTCTCAAAATATCAATAAACAATCAATCACTTCTAGAAATAAACAATGATAATGATGAAGAGGATATGTGGGGATTCACCTCCGAGGCAATTTACACACTAGAAATGATGGAAAGCCTTGAAGAACCATTCAAGCTTGATCCATACTCCACCCAATAGTAAACAACATCTTATTTAAGAGTAGTTACTTTTCGGGGATGCCTTTGGGAATAGGATTGAAGAAGTCTCTCTCACTTCCTATCCTAAAGAAAAGCTTCTCTTTTGGGTTGGGATACAAACCAACCAAAGAAAAATTAAGATCTCACGATGCTAAAATCAAAGCACATAGAGACAACAATAAGAAAGGGATAATAACTTTACTCCCATCCTACAATCAAACCCTTAATGGACAATTCATTAGGGAGAAAGAGGATTACCCATGCCATGACTTTCTAGAACCATTAGTTCTAGAAGGTATCAAGAAGCCTGGTGTAGGTAATATTTCCAGCATTATCCCTAACTTGAACCCCATTGTGATCATACACTTAAGCATGGTGGCGTCCAAAGTGAAAGAAGATAGAGCAAAAGAGTCGCCAACAAGTTTTTTAAGGAACTTGTAAATTGTTCACGAGGTGAAGGTTACACCCCTTAACGATCCAAGAGATCGTTAACTCCAATAGGTCTGAAACCATGACTGGTAGTTCGGGGATGAAGGTACAAATCCAACCTAAAAGAGATTGAACCTGCCCTAAAAATAGGCCTCTACTTAATTCTGATCATATTCATGTGCGCTTTCTGACTAACATGCAATCAATAGGTTTAATCCTAAACCTGTTTATCTATGTTGGTTAAATATTAATGCACAAATAAACTATTATTGGCGATCACTTGAATTATAATTAAATTAACCCTAAAAAGATTATTAATTATCTTATTAAGCGTGATTACAAGTACAAATTCCCTATAAACGTGCATAAAAGGCGTGATTAAGCAATAAATATAAAGCAACATAATAAATTAAAATAATAATTAAAATAATCATGATCATAAATTATAACAATTATAATCATAATTAACGTAATCATGTTAAAGCATAATAACAATAGCAAGATCCTAGGCATGATACTAACAAGATTAATAACAAACCCTAGCATGTCACTAAGCAATAAAAATCAAATTTTTAGCCCTAACATGATACTAACACGAATATTAGGAAAGAACATAAAAGGCATCATACTTTTAATCATACTAGATATTAAAGTTACCCTAGACATGCATGATACTAGGATTTTATTGTTGTCACCCTAAACATCAAATTAAGAAAAACATCTAACATGATACTAGGAATCATAATAATAACCTAAGCATGATAATATCAATAAATAATTAAAGCACTTACTTGGATGCCTCGTACCTCTTTCTAATAACAAAATACACACGTTAGTAACTTCAAGGAAAATAATAATAAACAATTAAATTAAATAATTGAAAGAGAGATTTGGGACCAAACCCTCAGAAATAAACCTTTAACGTCTAGGGAGAAGGCAACTTCGAATATGGCTAGGTGTATCTAGGTCTTGTGAATGTGGAATTTTGTATTTTGAGAAAAGGCTAGTTTAGAAAAGAGGGAGAGAGTATAATCAAGAATTTCTTGATGAGAGTTGGTGAATGAAAACAGTGTTTTTAGAAGACTATTTATAGAGAAAATCAGACAAAAAGATAGAAAATTGAAACAGAGTTTCGAAGCGCAAAAACGAAGTTAGCGCCACACGCTGACATTAGCGCCAGGCGCTAACGCTAGCGCTAGGCGCCAAGCGCTAATGCTGGCGTTTGGCGCTAATTAAATATCTGACGCGTTTTCCAAAATCAGATAGAAATTGAACGTACAGGAGGATAAAATCGTATTTTTCTCAAAAACATTCTTTTATTCTAATTAAAAACTCTAAAAAGTCAACAAAAGTCAATTTATCAATGATAATTGAATTAGGAATGAAAAGAACCTTCTAGAAGAACCTAGAAGACTAAAATAATTCCTAATTGCATTAGGAATAATAAATCCATATTAGGCCCTCCTTTAGATCATTAGGCCGCATATAAGGCTCAAACCAGGCCCTGTTCAGTAATTTGGCCATAACTTCCTCAATATTCATCGGAATTGGGCTTATAATATATCGTTGGAAAGCTCTTTTCAATCCCCATCCAACTACACTACTATTGGACCCATATCATGGACCAACAAAACTGGATTGGCTGTTTTCTTAAAATAGGTTTTCAAAAACAGAGAGAAATGAAGAGAAATGAAAACTATCCGCAACACTAGACATTCCATACTTTCACTTCATTCGATTATGATTCGACGTGAAAGGTACTCATCACTTGGTTTGGTTTTGGGGAGACACAAATGGGTGTCTACAGAAGCCCCCACTTTGACTGAGTTTGGAGAAACGCAAGTTTCGAAAACAAAAGTCAAAGTATCGATAGGGACGGAGAATGATTCAGAACGGTCTGCGATCCTAAATCACTCTTGCAACGCTGATACCTACAAACTAGCGTTAGTTAAACAAATAAAAGAGTTAAGAAACGCGTATCATGCACCGTCGAGCACACGTTTCTGAAAGCAACCGATCTGCTACTGTATTTCCGTATTTATGTATTTTTGACGACCTCCTACAAGCTAGAGAATGTCATCCTGCTTGAAGACTGCTACGCTTGTAACGGCCTCTAATTCCGTTATGATAATCTTCCACAAGCCAAGGAACACTATCGAAGATTGCTTCGCTTGAAACGATCCTCTTCCGCTTTGTAACCATCTTCCACATCTTAGGGAACACGATCGAAGATAATTTCGCTTGAAATCACCTTCAGTTGTTTGTGACAACTCTTCACAAGCTAGGGAATGCTGCCAAAGATATCCTCACTTGAAGCTATCCTCATTTGTTGCGATAATATTCCAAAGAAAATTACCGAAGACCCACGCTTGTCGATCTTTAAAAGCTCGCTTGAACTTTTCCACTATGCCTGTACGTCGGCGCTTCTACTGCTTTTGAACCTGTATGTCGATGCCTTTTGCTGAATGAACCAGTATGTCGGTGCCTTTCTAAATGAACCAGTATGTTGGTGCCTTTCTGAATGAACTAGTATGTCGGTGCCTTTTGCTGAATGAACCAGTATGTCGGTGCCTTTCTGAATGAACCATGTATGTTGGTGCCTTTTTGAATGAACCAGTATGTCGGTGCTTTTTGCGATGAGCCAATGCTTAGGCGCTTTAAGCTAAGTGAGACGATCTTTCATCAGGTCGATCACTTTATGTTATCAAGCCGATTACTAAAAATCGTGTCAAATTTGCTTAGAGGGGCTAACTGGCGTACCAAGGCACCCAAAATATACTGCAAAAGGTTGGAACAACCGTTCTAAGTGGCTGAACGTTCTGGCATCGCCAAAATAACGCTGGTGCCGCTTATTTGGCTGTAGCGCCAAACGCTGGTACTAGCGCCAGGCGCTAAGCCTTATCGACTGACGCAAAGGTCTAACGCTTGGCGTTAGAGTCGGATTTTCCTTAAATACCCTTCTCTTCTTCATTTATGCTGCTGTTGTTCGCGTTTCTTGCTCGAGAATTCTCAGAACTTCAATTCACTTGTTCTTGCTCGTTTCTCAACCAAATTTGCTCAAATTTGTTGCAAATCAAGGCTTATTCCATCCATTTTCCCGATCTATGTAAGTTTCTTCCAGACTCACGCCGATTAAATGAATTTCGTATGCATTTATCCACGAATTTCTTGAAAATTCAAAATTAGAATTGCTTAATTCTCTTTGTTTATCAAATTTTATGCCATGAAATTGCTTGTTTATGTTTATATATTACCTTGGGAGTAATTTGAGACTTGTTTGACTCAATTTGGTGAAGAAATGAACAAATCACCATTGTTGAACCTCTTAAGGTCGGGAAGATAATGTGGCTTGTTCTTGATGTTTATGCTAGCAATTCTTGTCCAATTTGTCACAATAATTACTATAGTATTGCAAGAAATTGTTTAATTGCTTGAAAATGCCGTGTATGCTTAATTTGAATTTGTTCTCTGTTTTAGTACTACGTACTCTGTTTTTTTTTTTGCGAACATAGTATCATGCGGCTCGGCGAACCTTAGATACCATAGAACCTTAATTTATGTTAATTCTGCACAATGTAGCATGGCTAGACATCGAGGCTCTGGTTCACGGTCCCGAGACGTTCGACGGGAGCATGAGCTTGTAGAGGATGACGCTTAACCGTCCACTTCGCTCGGCCGACTCCCTGAGTGGGATGAGCGGACCTTGTACTTCTCTCCCGTCCACTATATCTCTAAGAGGGTGAGACGGGGCGTCACAGTTGGAAGGACACGTTGTCACGGTTCCGGTTGCGACAGTTTAGGCAACCTGTACAAGATGTACATCGCTAAAGACGATCAGACGAGACTTTTATGGGAGTCTTGCGGACTGACTGCACTATTCAAGACCTCCGAGGCCATGATTGCCTCTTGCGGGGGTCACCATATAGTCCGTGCTTTGGTGGAGTTCTTTCGGGACACCACCAACACTTTCCACTAACCTTAGGGTGAGATGATGGTCACTCCTACCGACTTCAGTCTCATTGCGGGACTGGAGTTTAGCTCTGCGGCTGTAGGGAATAATTTCAAGCTTTAATCCCACTAGCTTGAAATCCACTGTGATCATACACTAAAGTATGGTGGTGTCCAAAAGGGAAGAAGATAGAGCAAAAGAGTCGCCAACAAGTTTTAGGAACTTGTAAACTGTTCATAGGATGAAGGTTACACCCCTTAACGATCCAAGAGATCGTCAACTCCATAAGGTCTAGAACCAAATAAGGGTTCGGGGGATGATGGTACAAATCCAACCTAAAAGAGATTGAACTTGCCCTAATAATAGGCCTTTACTTTATTTTGATCGTATTCATGTGCGCTTTTTAATTAACATGCAATCAATAGGATTAGCCCTAAACCTGTTTATCTATGTTGGTTGAATATTAATGCACAAATAAACTATTATTGGCAATCACTTGAATTTAAAATCACAATTAACCCTAACAAGATTATTAATTATCTTATTAAGCGTGATTACAAGTACAAATTACCTTTAAACATGCAATAAAGGTGATCAAGCAATAATAATAAATATCAAGAAACATAATAATAATCAATATCATGAATAATAATTATAATAATAATCATCATTAAAATAATAATAATATTCATAATCATCATAAATTATAACAATTATAATCATAATCATGTTCATGTTAATATTAAAGCATAATAAAAAATAGCAAGATCCTAGGTATGATACTAACAAGATTAATAACAAACCCTAGCATGTCACTAAGCAATAAAAATCAAATCTTTAGCCCTAACATGATACTAACATGTATAAATATTAGGAAGAGAATAAAAAACATTATAGCAATCATATTAAATATTAAAATTACTAGGAATATCATAATAACAATTTAAACATGATTTCCACATCATAACATCAATTAAAACCATTAAAGCACTTAGTTTGATGCTTCGTACCTCTTTCTAATAACAAAATACACACGTTAGTAACTTCAAGGAAAATAATAATCAAAACAATTAAATTAAATAATTGAAATAGAGATTTGGGACCAAACCCGTCTAGGGCGAAGGCAACTTTGAATATGGCTAGGTGTTTCTAGATCTTGCGAATGCGGAATTTTATATGAGAAAACAAAGTTTAGAAAAGGGAAGAAAGAGATGAATGATTGAGAGAATGAAAGAATTAGAGAATGCTAATTAAAACTGATTGTAGATGAGAACTCGTGAATGAGGAGAATTGGTGAAGGAAAACGGAGTTTTTAATACGATATTTATAGACAAAATCAGCCAAGAAGATAAAATAAACAAAACAGAGTCTGACGCACAAAAAACAGAGTTGACGCAAACCCTGGCTAACTGGCGCTAGGGACCAACACTGGCGCCAGGCGCCAGGCCTGGTTCCAGGCGCCAAAGCCTGGGGTCAGGTGATAAGTGACTTTTATGTCACTTTTACGGTGATTATTGAGTCGCTTTCCGGCTTATCTTACAATAATTTAGCCTATTTTGTTCTTTATTTCTATTATTTTATTATTCTCGTCTTTTATTCTTTATTTTGAGTATTTTTGTAATTTTCTATAGTTTTTAGTTTATTTTCGTGTTTTATTTTATTTTTCTTTCTTTTAATGTTTGTAGTTTAAGTCGTTAGTTTATATTTTTAATAATTTCTCTTTTTATCTCGTTTTCTTATTTATTTTAGTTTCGTATTTTATTTTATTTTATTTCATTTAATTTTATTATTTCTTTAGTTTTAGCATTTTATTATACTTATATATCTTATTTTATTTTACTTTATTTTATTTTATTTATTTTATTTTATTTTCCATTTCACCCTCGTGATGTTTTTGGTTGTAGGTGTTTTCGGGTCCGTGGTCGATCGGGTTTCAAAGTCAAATTTGTGTTCGGAGGTCAAGGTTCGAAGCAAATGTTCTAGCTGCTGCCCTCTTGCTAGCAGCTTAACATACACCGCACCCTTTCTAAACCTACACCACGCAATCCCTTGCTCCCACCAGCCCTCACAGCAACCTCCACCCACCAACACAACACCACCAACACCACGCAGCTCACCACAAACCACCACACATCACAACACCAACAGCAACAGCAGCGACAACAACCGTCAACAACACCAACACCATCAGCCACCTCCAATCAACCTCCGCCAAAACCGCCAATCGCCTATCAATCACCAATTAAACCACTCACCAATTAAACGAAACTCCCTCGCAATCGCATCTCCCTTGTTTCACCTCGCAACACCACCATTACACCAGCCACCGCCACCAATTTACCCAAGCAAACACCAGCCACCACAAAACCGCCTCCAATCGCACCTCCCCTGCTCCCTCAGCTCACAATCAACCACCACGCGATTCTCACACCACCAGCCACAACAATAACAGCAACCCATATCATCGCGGCCGCGCACCCCTGTCAGAAAGCGCACACGATTGGAGTCCAAATTCAGAGTCGAGGCAGAAGCTATGCGCGACCTCTGCGCGGTGTCTTCGCGGGCGCGCATTCGTGGGTCAATCACGAGCTTTTCACGTGTTTTTTTAATGAGAATTGAGCGGCTTTGATTGATGACGATGAGGATTGACGGTGGTGATTGAGTGATGATTGATGATGCGTGTTGGTGATGATGGATAGAAAACGAGAGCAGCCAAGATCGAAAGGGGAAGGAAAGGGGGAAGCTGATTGTTTCGTGGGTTTGGGGATTTGTGGGGTTTTGTTTCTGTTTTCCTTTCTCTTTTCATTTTCTTTTATTTTCTTTTATTTTTAATTTAGTTTTATTTTTGTTTTTTTTAAGTTTAGTTATTTTAATTATTTTAGTTTAGTTTTTATTTCTTTTTAGTTTTCTCTTTTACTTTATTTTATTTTAGCCTTGTATTATAAATACCCCTTTGGGGTTATTTTCTACAACTTTCACTTAACATTAGTTTACCCTAGATTAGATTAGATTAGTTTAGCTCTTTTATTTTCTCTCTCTTAGGGTTAGATTAGGAGTTTTTCTCTCTAGTTTAGGAGTAGTTTAGAGAGAGAAAGATTGGATTTTTCATGGAGTTTTTGGGATTTTGAAGAAGCAAATTTGTGGATTTTTCCTCTCATAAATTCAATGAGTTTTCCTAATTTTCTCTCACCTTTATTGCTTTCATTTATTATTGTTTTTGCTTATTTATTTGTTTATTTGAGTAGTTTAATTAGTTTAGTTGTTGATTCTTGCTTTTATTATTATTTTACCTTGTTTTCCTTGTTTTTGTTCACCATGTTAGTTTAGGTTTTATTCTAGGGAAATGGATGAAGGTTATGTTAATTAATTTAATGATTGATTGTGGTTAGTATGAAATTGTTTCTTGATTATTGTGTATGGATGATGCTTTTATGGATTAGAATCTTTCTAGCTAATTGATTCTATGCTTTTAATTGTGTTTTCAATCAATTGTGCGAAAGTGAGTTGTTTGAGAACCCTAAATTCCTCCATATCTTTGCTAGGCTAGTTGCACGAGAGTGAATTAGTTTAGTAGGATTATTAACATGTTTAATTGCGCGAGAGTGAGTTAAATGTGTAAATCGTCCTAATTGAGGTCATTTTCATCTAATTGTTTGATGTTGTTGAATGCATTGATTTAATTGGATTCCACTTTCCCTAGTTTTAGTTATTTGCTCTTAGTAGTGTTTAATTGAACCTCTCTTACCTCACAAGCTTTCCTAGTAGTCTAATTAGCATAGATTGATACACTTAGTCCTTTTGGGTTCGACCCTTTACTTACCCCTATACTCGTATTAGGGTAGTTTAGGTATTATAAATTGTTAATTTGATTAGGGTTAGTAGACTAACGACACTATTTTAACCCCCGATCAAATTTTGGCGCCGTTGCCAGGGACTAAGGCGTTCATTAGTTTGTGTTGATTAGATTAGCTAGGTTCTTGTATATAATTTGATTTGTGTTTGCTTTTCTTTGTTCTTTGTATAAAAATGGCATGCTTATCTTTTCCTCAATTTGATGGTGAACCCTTCTATGCTTACTTTGAAAGACTAGATGGTTTTCTTAGTTACCATGGGTGTTCTCTTAATGATGCTTGTGGTATAGCTTATTGGGGAATGAATGAGTATACTAGGGGAATGGTTGAGGACATGAATAATGGTAGATTTTGTCATTTGTCTATGCATGATGCGTGGGATTTCTTCACATGGCTTGCTAAGGATTCTTTAGATAGAGAATCTCATGTTTCTTACTTTGATTCTCAATGCCAAGATTCTTTTAATTTTTGCATGAATTCTCTTGATACTTCTTATGTGCCTAGTGATAATCCAAGTATGCAAATTGACACATTTCCCCCTTATGCTCATTTTGATGAGGTTTGTGCTAATTTTGATGATGTGCAATTTGACTTTGATCATGAACCTCAACCCAATAACATTGAAGCCCAAATTCTTTCTCAAATGCAATATCTCACCCAACAACTCCAAGAGCTTCAAGAGGAACAAAAATTGAGAGAAGTGAGGCTTGCCCAAGTGATGAGTGCTTTGGTTGATGTAAATGGATGTGAGGCACCTCACTTGGAGTGTGAGAGTGTTTTTGAGAATGATGTGGGCCAAGGACGTGAAGTTGAGGGGAGATTTTCTTGTGATGAGGGGATTTTTGAGGATTTTGATCCTTTTCATTCCCCATTTGAGCTTGAATGCCATCCTTCCCCTTATTTACCCCCTTTGAGATCTTCCCTTAGTGAGGATGTGAGTGAGCCATCTTCAATTTTGAATGAGGGATTTCATGAGGATGATGATGATGAGTTTGAGCAATCAAGAGAGATTGAAAGTCCCTTGAGTGATGGTGGAAGAGTTGTGAATGAAGAAAATATCGATTTTGAGGTTTCCAACCCCCTTCCCCATCTTGATGAGTCTACCTTGCATGTTTGTGACCCTTCTATCCATGAGTCTTTGGACTCATTTGAGGTTATGGCTAGTATGTTCATTGAAGGTGTAACAAATCATCATAGCCTCTTGAAAGAGTTCATTGGCAATGCTTCATGGGAAAGGGATGAATTTGAGAGAAACCTTTATCCTTTCATGCATGGTTTAGAGACTCTAGGCTTTGAGGATCTTGAGGGAGTTGTTGTTCATCGTTGTGATAGAGAGGAGGATGAGGTTGTTTCTATTGGAGAGTTTTTGTTTGAGGGAGATGTGAGTCATGAGTGTTCTTTTGAGGATTCTATGATTGATTTTCATGCCCTCGTTGATGATGTGAGGCTTTGTGAGACCATTTTTTCTCCTCCCCTTCCTCATGTCCCTTTCTCAAGGAGATTTGACCACATCCCCTACTATCCCATGTTCCTCCCTTCTTTTGTCAAAGAGCCTATTGAGGACCCTCTCTTGTTTGATGAGACTTTTCCTTCTCATCCTCCCATCATTGAGGAAATGGGTGATTATGCCACCCAAAAAGATTTTGAGGAGGTTTTGCCTTTTTATTCTTTTCCTTACTTTTCTTCTTCTTCCTCTTCTTATTTTCTTGATTTTTCTTTTGATTTTTCTTCTTTCTTTTGGCATCTTCCTCCTCATTTACGTGCAATAATCTTGTTGCACGTCCTCCTCTCGTCATTTGCCTACTTGTTATCATATGAGATGTGTAGTAGTGCATTTGATAAGCTCTTGCGTTCGTTGCAATATTATTTACTAGAGCGGTCTCGCTTGGACGTTAAACAAGCCTTTCTCGGGAAGTAACCCGAGGCTTTTATTGCTTTCATTTTCTTTTCTTTTTAGATTAGATTTTCTCTCATGGAAATGTTTGTGTGTCCTTTTGCTAGGTACATGACTTTATATACACTAATGCATTGGTTTGGATCAAGAATCAAGGAAGTTTGATGCCTATTTTTGCTAGCATATGGAAATCGAGATTCAATTCAAGAGGAAATCGGCTTTGAAAGGTTAAATTGGTTCATTTGCG
Source organism: Chenopodium album (assembly GCF_948465745.1). Classification (NCBI taxonomy): domain Eukaryota; kingdom Viridiplantae; phylum Streptophyta; class Magnoliopsida; order Caryophyllales; family Amaranthaceae; genus Chenopodium; species Chenopodium album. Next base: position 40,156,311 of record NC_137838.1, read on the forward strand.
GGAAATTACACCCACCAATATCCGGTAACATCTTTCTTAGCTCTTTCTCTAATGGTTGGTAACTCGTTGGACATGTGTTGGTTTGTTGGGTTGATTTCTTTCTTTTCCCCTCCCATGTTTTATATGGTTTATGTTTGAGTATATTGTCTCATTCAAGCTTGGGGGAGGGTATCCTATCATGTTTGGTGGGATGTTGATTCGTTTATGCCATGCACTTGAGTATATGCATTTTCATGTCTTTTCTTATATTTTGAAAAGTCCAAAAAGATTTTTGTTTACTTTCAAGGTAATTTTGGCAAAATGTGTTTTGTTTGTTCTTATTTTGGACATTTTGTTTTGGAATTGCATTCTTGAATGTTTTTCTTCCTAAGTGGTAAATGTATGCACGGTTTGAGAGTGTCATTGGTTGACTCTAGGATACTATATGCTAAGGTAGCCGGTTTAAGAACTTTTAGGGGTCCATGAAGCCTTAGTTCACGGGAATGTGGTAAGATGGAGTTGCTCTCTATAGTGGATTTGAAACCCTTGGTTGGTATTTGTTTGGTTATAATCCCTTGTGAGCTTCATTTGTTCTAGCCTTCATCACCTTGTTGAGCGGCTATTTAGGATCCTTGACTATGCATGTCTTAATCCTAGTTTTGACCTCTAGCTCCCAAGATCGTGACCGGGCCTCTCTAGGGGAGGAAAAGGGCACCTTTTCTCATTTTTCTTTATCTTCTTTTTATTTTGTTACAAATTTGATTTTCTATTTTGCATCAACCTACTTATTAACCAATTTGAGCCTAATGTTTCCTGCTCTTGTTTAAACCACATTACAAACCCAATGGCCTATGTTTACCAACCCTTTTAGTTAGTGAAGCATAGGCATGTGAGGTTTGAGTTTTGAGAGTGTTGATCATGAGCAAGAAAACTTTGTGAATTGGTTTAAGTATAGTATTTGAAAGTTGAGCTTGAAAAGAATATGCAAAAAGTTCGAGAAGAAAGATGCAATTCAAGAAAATCAAATGAAGTTTCAAGAAAAAGCCGTCCATGGTTAGAAAAAGGCAAGGACACATATAAAAAAAAAAAAAAAAAAAGAAACAAAAAACACAAATATATTTTAGTTTGGTTTCGTTTTCTACCCTAGTTTAAGCATTGAGGACAATGCTTCGTTCAAGCTTGGGGGGGGGAGCGTTCCTTCATTTTTTTTTGTATATATTGTGTGTTAGTGTTGAGTAAGCTTGGGGGAGTTGGCATTATTGGTATTTTTGTTTGATATTTTGCGATTTCTTGAGTTTGTTTTTGAGAGTAGGCCACTCATTTGCTTCACTTAGGAAATATCACCAAAATTTTCAAATTTTTACCCCGCCTTAACCCTTAGCCTTATGTTACAACCCAATAAAAGACCCTTAGACTTTAGTAGGGTTAGGTCAAAGAACGGTGGAGGGAGATAGATTTCAAACCTATGGAGAGAGTATGCATAGTTGAGATGTCGGGATAACCTTCTCAAAGTTTTTCATTTCTTTATCTTTTTCCGGTTCCTTCGAGGAATCATGAGAAGCTAGCTTAAGGGTTGATTTGAAGCTAGTGGAGAGAACGCGGCTCGATTGGTTGGGGCTAGGGTGGATTGAGTCCTCATTAGTTCTCTATGCTTAGCATATGTTATGTTTCAATCAACCATTGACATCCTGGAACGTGCATACATTTGTCTATTTAGAAAGGTTTACATTCATTGGTGCTTGTTCCTATCTCTTGTCCAAATATGAACTTGTGTTTTTCTTCCTCGTTTTATGTTTCTTTTTCTTTTCTTTTTATTGTCGTGCCTTGGTTTTTACTTAGAGTTGTGGGTTAAACTCTTAGGACACCCTCACGAGAGCACACTCGTCCTCTAGGGGGATCTAGGGGTTTAAAGGGCTTGTCATTAGTTGCTAAAAGTGACCGTGATTCCTACGAAAGTGAGTTAGTGTACATTCTTGTCTCCTTTAGTGTCTTAGATTTTCTTGAATAAATCACTCTCCTTCTCTCGTGTTTCATGTTAATTTGCTCGAGGACGAGCAAAAGTTTAGCTTGGGGGAGTTTGATAAGTGACTTTTATGTCACTTTTACGGTGATTATTGAGTCGCTTTCCGGCTTATCTTACAATAATTTAGCCTATTTTGTTCTTTATTTCTATTATTTTATTATTCTCGTCTTTTATTCTTTATTTTGAGTATTTTTGTAATTTTCTATAGTTTTTAGTTTATTTTCGTGTTTTATTTTATTTTTCTTTCTTTTAATGTTTGTAGTTTAAGTCGTTAGTTTATATTTTTAATAATTTCTCTTTTTATCTCGTTTTCTTATTTATTTTAGTTTCGTATTTTATTTTATTTTATTTCATTTTATTTTATTATTTCTTTAGTTTTAGCATTTTATTATACTTATATATCTTATTTTATTTTACTTTATTTTATTTATTTTATTTTATTTTCCATTTCACCCTCGTGATGTTTTTGGTTGTAGGTGTTTTCGGGTCCGTGGTCGATCGGGTTTCAAAGTCAAATTTGTGTTCGGAGGTCAAGGTTCGAAGCAAATGTTCTAGCTGCTGCCCTCTTGCTAGCAGCTTAACATACACCGCACCCTTTCTAAACCTACACCACGCAATCTCTTGCTCCCACCAGCCCTCACAGCAACCTCCACCCACCAACACAACACCACCAACACCACGCAGCTCACCACAAACCACCACACATCACAACAACAACAGCAACAGCAGCGACAACAACCGTCAACAACACCAACACCATCAGCCACCTCCAATCAACCTCCGCCAAAACCGCCAATCGCCTATCAATCACCAATTAAACCACTCACCAATTAAACGAAACTCCCTCGCAATCGCATCTCCCCTGTTTCACCTCGCAACACCACCATTACACCAGCCACCGCCACCAATTTACCCAAGCAAACACCAGCCACCACAAAACCGCCTCCAATCGCACCTCCCCTGCTCCCTCAGCTCACAATCAACCACCACGCGATTCTCACACCACCAGCCACAACAATAACAGCAACCCATATCATCGCGGCCGCGCACCCCTGTCAGAAATCGCACACGATTGGAGTCCAAATTCAGAGTCGAGGCAGAAGCTATGCGCGACCTCTGCGCGGTGTCTTCGCGGGCGCGCATTCGTGGGTCAATCACGAGCTTTTCACGTGTTTTTTTAATGAGAATTGAGCGGCTTTGATTGATGACGATGAGGATTGACGGTGGTGATTGAGTGATGATTGATGATGCGTGTTGGTGATGATGGATAGAAAACGAGAGCAGCCAAGATCGAAAGGGGAAGGAAAGGGGGAAGCTGATTGTTTCGTGGGTTTGGGGATTTGTGGGGTTTTGTTTCTGTTTTCCTTTCTCTTTTCATTTTCTTTTATTTTCTTTTATTTTTAGTTTAGTTTTATTTTTGTTTTTTTTAAGTTTAGTTATTTTAATTATTTTAGTTTAGTTTTTATTTCTTTTTAGTTTTCTCTTTTACTTTATTTTATTTTAGCCTTGTATTATAAATACCCCTTTGGGGTTATTTTCTACAACTTTCACTTAACATTAGTTTACCCTAGATTAGATTAGATTAGTTTAGCTCTTTTATTTTCTCTCTCTTAGGGTTAGATTAGGAGTTTTTCTCTCTAGTTTAGGAGTAGTTTAGAGAGAGAAAGATTGGATTTTTCATGGAGTTTTTGGGATTTTGAAGAAGCAAATTTGTGGATTTTTCCTCTCATAAATTCAATGAGTTTTCCTAATTTTCTCTCACCTTTATTGCTTTCATTTATTATTGTTTTTGCTTATTTATTTGTTGATTTGAGTAGTTTAATTAGTTTAGTTGTTGATTCTTGCTTTTATTATTATTTTACCTTGTTTTCCTTGTTTTTGTTCACCATGTTAGTTTAGGTTTTATTCTAGGGAAATGGATGAAGGTTATGTTAATTAATTTAATGATTGATTGTGGTTAGTATGAAATTGTTTCTTGATTATTGTGTATGGATGATGCTTTTATGGATTAGAATCTTTCTAGCTAATTGATTCTATGCTTTTAATTGTGTTTTCAATCAATTGTGCGAAAGTGAGTTGTTTGAGAACCCTAAATTCCTCCATATCTTTGCTAGGCTAGTTGCACGAGAGTGAATTAGTTTAGTAGGATTATTAACATGTTTAATTGCGCGAGAGTGAGTTAAATGTGTAAATCGTCCTAATTGAGGTCATTTTCATCTAATTGTTTGATGTTGTTGAATGCATTGATTTAATTGGATTCCACTTTCCCTAGTTTTAGTTATTTGCTCTTAGTAGTGTTTAATTGAACCTCTCTTACCTCACAAGCTTTCCTAGTAGTCTAATTAGCATAGATTGATACACTTAGTCCTTTTGGGTTCGACCCTTTACTTACCCCTATACTCGTATTAGGGTAGTTTAGGTATTATAAATTGTTAATTTGATTAGGGTTAGTAGACTAACGACACTATTTTAACCCCCGATCATCAGGCGCCAAGCCTTGTTTTAACGCGTTTTCGAAAATGCTATACTGGAGGATAAAATCATATAATTTCCTCGAAAATGCTATTTGATTTTAATTAAAACTTTGAAAAGTCAACAAGTCAATTTATCAATGCTAATTGAATTAGGAATGAAAAGAACCTTCTAGAAGAATCTAGAAGTCTAAAACCATTCCTAATTGCATTAGGAATGATAAATCATATTAGGACCTCCCCTAGATCATTGGGCCGCATATAAAGCTCAAATCGGGCCCAGTTTAGTAAATTGGCCATAACTTCCTCAATATTCATCGGAATTGGGCTTATAATATATCGTTGGAAAGCTCTTGTCAAGCCCCATCCAACTACACTATTATTGGACCCATATATTGGACCAGCCAAACTTGATTGGCTGTTTTCTTAAAATAAGTTTTCAAAAAAAGAGAGAAGAGAAAAGAAATTAAAAACTATCCGCAACACTAAACTTTCCACACTTTCGCTTCATTCGATTATGATTCGACGTGAAAGGTACTCGTCACTTGGTTTGGTTTTGGGGAGACACAAATGGGTGTCTACAGAAGCCCCCACTTTGACTGAGTTTGGAGAAACGCAAGTTTTGAAAACAAAAGTCAAAGTAGGGATAGGGATGGAGAATGATTCAGAACGTTTTGCGATCCTAAATCACCCTTGCAACGCCGATACCTGCAAAACTAGCGTTAGTTAAATAGATAAAATAGTTAAGAAACTCATATCTTGCACCGTCGAGCACACGTCTCTGAAAGTAACCGATTCTTGCCGCTTTACTGTTGTTTTGATGTTTTGATGACCTCCTGCAAGCTAGAGAATGCCATCCCGCTTGAAAACCGCTACGCCTGTAACTGCTTCAAAATTAGAAGATTGCTTCGCCAGAAACGATCCTCCTCCGCTTATGATAATATTCCACGTCCAAAGGGAATACTATCGAAGATTATTCCTCTCGAAACAATCCTCATCCGCATTGATAATATTCCACGTCCAAGGAAATACTATCGAAGATTATTTCTCTTGAAACAATCCTCATCCGCATTGATAATATTCCACGTCCAAGGGAATACTATCGAAGATTATTTCTCTTTAAACAATCTCCATCCGCATTATGACCATCTTCTATGCCTAAGGGAACATGATCGAAGACAACTTCGCCTGAAATTACCTCCGGTTGTTTGTGACAACTCTCCGCAAGCTAGAGAATGTCGTCGAAGATATCCTCACTTGAAGTCATCCTCATTTGATGTGATAGTTTTCCAAAAGGAAATTACCGAAGACCCATGCCTGTCGATCTTTAAAAGTTCGCCTGAACTTTGTTCCCGCTATGCCTGTACGTCGGCGCTTCTGTTGCTTTGAACCTGTACGACGGTGCTCTATTGCTTTTGAACCTATATGTCGGTGCCTTTTGTTAGTGAGCCAATGCTTAGGCGCTTTAAGCTAAGTCAGAAGATCTTTCATCAAACCGATCACTTTAGGTAATCAAGCCGATTACTAAATCATATCAAATTGCTTAGAGGGGCTAACTGGCGTACCAAGGAACCCAAAAATATGTTGCAGAAAAATAAAACAACCTCACCAAGTGGCTGGGCGCTCTAGCGCCACTAAAAAACTATCAGCGCCACACATCTAGCCTTAGCGCCAGGCGCTGAGATTGGCGCCAGGCGCCAAGCCTAACTTTTGACGCCAATGCATAGGGCTTGGCGCCAGCACGGGGATTTCCTTAAATACCCCTTTCCTCTTCATTTTGCTGGCTGTTCGTCGCGAAATTGCTCGAAAAAATCCAAAAACTTCAATTGCTCGGTTCTTGCTCGTTTCTCAACCGAATTCGCTCAAATTTGTTGCAAATCAAAGCTCTTTTCATCTATTTTCCCGATCTATGTAAGTTTTCTTCGAACTCACATCAGTTTTTATGAATTTTTGGCATGTTTTTTCACGAATTTCATGTAAATTCGAAATTTATGATGCTCAATTTGCTTTGTTTGTCAAGTTTTATGCCATGAAATTGTTTGATTATGTTTGTATATTGCCTTGGGAGTAATTTGAGACTTATTTGACTAAATTTGGTGAAAAATTTGCAATTTGCCATTGTTGGACCTGCTAAGGTCGTGAAGAACAATGTGACTTGTTCTTGATGTTTTTGTTAGCAATTCTTGTCCAATTTGTCACAATAATCACTATAGTGTTGCAAGAAATTGTGTGATTGCTTGAAAAATGCCGTATATGCTTAATTCGAATTTGTGCTCTGTTTTAGTACTACGTACTCTGTTTTTTGCGAACATAGTATCATGCGGCTAGGCGAACCTTAGATACTATAAAACCTTAATTAACGATGATTTTGCACAATGTTGTATGGCTAGACAGCGAGGCTCGGGTTCACGGTCCCGAAACACCCGACGGGAGCATGAGCCCGTAGAGGATGACGTCACACCTTCCACTTCGTTTGGTCGACTTCCGGAGTAGGATGAGCGGACCCTGTTCTTCGCCCCCGTCCACCACATTTCTGAGAGAGTGAGACGGGGCATCACGATCGGGAGGACACGCTATCACGGTTCCGGTTGTGATGGTCTGGGCGATTTGTACAAGACGTACATCGCCAGGGATCTTGAGACGAGACTCCTATGGGAGTCTTGTGGACTGACCATCCTGTTCGAGACCTTTGAGGCTATGGTTGCCTCTAGCGAGGGTCACCATGTAGTGCGCGCTTTAGTGGAGTTCTTCTAGGACACCTCCAACACTTTCCATTTCCCCTAGGGCGAGATGATGGTCACCCCTACGGACTTTAGTCTCATTACAGGACTAGAGTTCAACTCTGTGCCACTGCCGTTCGACAGTGGGATCGACGTCTTTTCTTCGGAGGTCGAGGAGCTGTTGGGGTCGATCGCTATTCGGGCTCGAGTTAAGGTCGAGACGACTCAGTTTAGTGCTAGGGGAATTCGCCGCTCGATGCTAGCAGCTGCTTTTGATAACGATGCGACCACCCGAGAGCAGCGGGTGCGCATCTTTGTGCCGATGTTGTTGTCAGGGACATTCTCCCCTGACAAAGGTAGTAGGGTGTTGCTTTACTATCTTCCTGCTGTCCGCGATCTTCACCGGATCGGGACTTATGACAGGGCCAGCTTGGCCTACGTTGACTTCGTTCGTGCGCTGAGGGACTCGTGTCAGCACCGGTCCTTTGGGACGAACGTTGCTTTGTCTGCCTTTTGGAAGGTCAGAGAGGTAAACATTATTCCCTATAAAGTCTAGCTCTATATTTTAGCTAGCATTTACTCATAATTTAAACTCCTTGTAGATCTGATTCTACGAGAACTTCCCTTCTGCTGCGTCGGCGAGACCATCGCCGCACGGATTTCCAGTGAGTGCCTCTTGGGGCGGCCGCCACGTGGATATGTCTACTACACATGTCCGGAACTGGATCATTGCGGTACGACTTTTATTGTTTATTTGCTTTTCCGCGATGCTTTTAGGTATACTTTCGCCTGATTGATAATCTTTGTAGGGGCCTGAGGTGGTGTACCGGCCGTGGGACGGTTGGACAGTCCCTAGGTTAGACGCGCAGTATTCTGCTGAGCGTCGCTATTTCCTGGGGACTTACGGGGCCATCGCGTACTTAGGAGAGAGGGTTGCTAGAAAACATTCCTCTGATGTCTTCGTCGTCCCTGCTCCTCCCCCACGTCATATGTTCGACGACGCGCGGTTGCTGAGCATGTCTGACGGAGCTGGTACCCCTTGGCGGTCTTATATGATCCTTGGGCGGTGCTATGCTGAGGAGCTACTACCTTTGTTGGCTCCAGCCCCCGTACCGGCTGAGGATGTGAGGGTAAGATTTTTCAGCTTTTACTATCCATGAAGTAGCCCCCAAGTAATGTTTTACTGACTTTTTCTTGTTTTATCAGGACGGTACTGCAGAGTTCGTGCCACCCCGTATGTCCATCCACTACCATGGGACATATGGGCCGATCGAGGAGATGATTCCTTCAGCTCCCGAGGGCGAGCGCTTCGTAGAGAGGTCGATTCCTCGCCAGCAGACTCGAGTAAGCCTAGTTATTCACAATTTCTGTCCATATATCATGCATGTTTACTGACTTATTTCTCTGACAGTTTTCGCGCGAGGTGGTTTCGGCGATGGCACGATGTATAGATGCCTTCCGGAGCCAGCTCGTCCGGATGAGGAATGCGGCCACTTGCCGTCGGGATGACGTCATCCGAGAGGTAGTCTTTCTTTACATATTTCTTACATTACTGCTTTTGTTTTGCCTTGTTTCTGATTTAATTCTTTTTGCAGGGCCAGCCTATTGCTTCTCACACCTGCACGAAACCTGAGGGGCGGAGGGATCCGGCGAGGTCCAGCTCGAGACGTCATCGTACTTCGTCAGGGGGTAGAGGTGGTCGCTCTGAGGCTGCTCGTGTTGACGTTGCAGAGGGCTCGGGATCCTCTTCTGAGGATGCTCTTGCTGCACCGGTAGGAGAGGCTACCTAGGCTTTTAGAGGTGGTGGGATGTACGAGGTAGGCTCGTCATCGCAGCGGCCTCCGCAGCCTCAGCCTCAGGTTGATCCTGGGTGGAGTGGACCTACATTGAGTCTTCCTCCTCCCACGGAGACAGGAGCTGGAGCTGGAGCTGGTGGAGAGGTGACTCCTCGTACGACGCAATTTTACGATATGATGGGCCTACGTCCTCTAGCGCCGTAGTTTGTTCCTGTGTATATTTTATTTTGACTTTTCATAGAACTTTGCCTTAGACTCACTATTTTTAGAAATATGAGTTTATTTGTTTGTTATTATTATGTGTATGTTTGTGTGTGCAAGAGAAGTGTGACAAACGATTTTGCGCAAAAATTCCGTCATTTTTATTATTTATGGAGGTTATCCGACTCTCTCCCCAGAAAAGAAAAAAAATAAAAAAGGAAAAGTCAAACAAAATGTCGGGTGTTTGGAATTTAATTTAAATAAAGTCCAAAAAAGAATAATATAATTAAAAATAATAGCTATTTTAATTAACTAAGAAAAAGGATTAAAAAAAATGTTTAGGAAAAATAAACGGAGCCATAAAGTCATTAGTCGGCTCGAGTTTAGGATTAAAAACGCAAGTTAAGCACGCGCGTCTGTTGTGTTTAGTTAGCGCCAGCTGGCGCCATAATATGGCGCGTGGCGCCTGGCGCTACACTTGGCGTGTGGCGCCAAGCGCTGGCGGCTGGCGCCAATTACGGGGTTTTGACGCCAATTGACGCTGATACCTTATTTCATTCTGATTAAAACTTCTCGCAATTTGTGTATAAATAGCCCCCTGCCCAACCGATTCTTCTCATAATTCTAGCGAATAAAATAATTCTTGTTTTAGCAAAAATAATAACCATGTCTTTAGTCACCAAAACCTTCACCCAATATACTCATGAATGGTGTCGATCTCTTAATGCTAGGGAGAGAAAAGAATTAGATTTATTTCACTTGGGGGGAATTTATGGCATCAAAGGGGTAGATCTTGACTTAGATTTCATACATACCGCTCTAGAATTTTGGAATGTTGATACTCATTGCTTTAGAGTATGGTATGATGAGATAAGCCCTTTACCAGAGGAATTTGGTGCTGTTTTAGGCTTCCCTGCAATAGACCTTATAGTAATCCCTAGAGTAGATGCATATTATTATAAGGATTTTGAGCGCTTCTTTAATTTTAAAGAAAGGGATTTATCAAAAATAGTAGATGGCAACACAGTTAATTTGAGAGAATTTGCACGCCATTATTTTGATAAACCTCTTTCTGAATCTTTTCATATATATAGAAGAAGGGCGTTCTTATTTTGCATGCTTAATCAATTATAACCACTATTTTAGAACAAATTGAATCAGGGAGAAATCCAATGCCATTGATAGTTGGAGAGACTATGATTAGTCTTGATGAACTGAAAAGGGACCCAAAAGCACCTTTTCGCGGCTCTCAAATTTTATTACAGGTAGAAAAATAATATTTTTAATTACAGAAATCAAAAAATATATTTTTGTATTGTAATAATAATTTATTTGTATTGCAATTTTTGTTTTTTACAGATGTGGCTAATGGAAAGGCTAGGATTAATTAGCCCTCCGGACGATATTGAGAAGTATACTCCCAATTGCTTCGTGAGGAGGCAGAAACGTTTCCCTAAGATTGGGTGCCATGGATGGAGAAAAGTCTTCGAATCACGTGATTTTGCTACCAAGTGGGTCGTCCCATGGTGGAAAATAGAAAGGATGGTTGGTGTTAACAAGCAACCTTTCTGCCGTCTTACAAGCTTGTCTCATGTGACTTATTAATACCCCTGCAGGGTAAAAAGACAATACGACTTGCTTCAGACTATTCCTTCCGGGGATCTTCGTCCTCCCTATGAGTACCCTGTTTCCCAAGAAGTAGACAGATTTGATGCTTAATGGAGTGCTAGACCTTTATGGGAAGTGATTACCCAAAAGGTTCCTCCTTCTTTGCCCAATGATGTGAAGAAGTGGTTGCTGAAGAAACCTTTGAAGGATTCGAAGAAAGATCATGGTAAAACTGATGTGAAGAGTCGTCTGGGTGACAGGGTGATTCTTGCCAAGGAACTCCTAGGTGCAAGAATCGAATTCAAAACACCTGCAATGCCTAAGAAGAAAAATGCTACCAAAGATAAAGGAAAATGGAAAGCTGACACCACATATAAAAAGGCTTTGGTGGAAAAGAAGCATGGAGTATTAGCTGAAGGGGAGACTATCTACTCTAAGATTGAATGTAGGTCCTCTAAAGGGTGCCTACTAGCTAAAGTTATGGATGAGGAGGAGGAAGCAGACAAAAATTGGAAAAGGGCTAGAAAGGAAAAGAAAGATTAGGAGCATTGCTGAGCTTCAAATTATTAGACTTAGTTTATTGTTTTTTTTTATTTAAAGTTTAATTTATTTCAGCTTTATTTAAATTCCATCAATAATGTAATTTTATTTTATTAATGAAATTTCAGCTTTTAATTAAATTATTAAATTTAAATTTATTTTATTAAAGCAATGAAATCCGAAAAAATTAATATTCCAGAAATTCTTCGAGTACGGAAGTCGAAAATTTTCTGAAAAAACACCGTAATTTTCCAAGAATTTATTTTCAAATTGGCGCCACTTATTTGCAATTGGCGCCTATCATTGAAGTCTGGCGCCAGGCGCCAATTTCATCGGCTGGTACTGATGATTGCTGGCTGGCGCCAGGTTCTTCTCTGCGATGCCGATAATTCACCGATCTTCTGTTTAATTTTTAATTAATTCTGGAACGCGGAGATGTCAAAAAATAAAGTGGCCGCACCCGTAAAGGGTTGCCTACGTATCCTTTCTTAAGGAATCAGACCGAACGTAGCTCTCTTAAGTATCCTACTCAAGTAATTATGGGTAGTATTTCTTAAGTTGGTCAAGATTTGTCATGTTCGAGAATTCATTGCCATCCATATCAGTTAGTTTTGCTGCTCCTCCTGACAGGATTGTTTTGACAACATAGGGTCCAGACCAATTAGGTCTAAATTTACCCCTTGCATCTAAAACATTTTTCCTTAGTGCTTTTAACACCAAGTCTCCTACTTTGATATTTCTTGTCTTGACCTTGTTATTAAAATGCCTAGCCATACGAGTCTGGTAACACTGAGTGTGATGTAGAGCTTCTAGTCGTATAAGATGTACGACATCCATTCCATATACCAAGGAAAATGGCGTATTTCCCTGTTGATGTACGGATTGACGTGCGGTAACCCCACAATGCGAAGTGAAGTTTGTCAGGCCAATCCTTATAATTTTCGGTCATTTTCTCGATGATAGTCTTTAAATTTTTATTAGCTGCCTCGACTGCTCCATTTTCTTGAGGTCTATAAGGGGAAGAATGATGATGTTGAATGCCATTTTTTTGTAGCAAGTCTTCACATTCGGCTTGAAAGTTAGTTCCATTATCACTTATCATTTCATGTGGGACTCCGTATCGACAAATAATATTTCTCTCGATAAAGAGTGATACATGTTTTGTAGTGAGTTTAGCGTACGATTGCGCTTCGACCCACTTTGTGAAGTAATCAATTGCTACTAGAATATATTCGTGGTCTCCTGTTCCTGGGGGAGTGATTTTGCCAATGATGTCAATTCCCCATGTAGAGAATGGCCATGGCGATGTGTAGGTGTAGAGCAAGGATGGATGGATATGTTGTAAATGGGCATAAATTTGGCATTTAGGGCATCTTTTTACGTATTGATGGCAATCCCTATTCATTGTAGTCCAATAATATCCTTCTCGCATTATCTTTTGGACTAACATTTTTCCATTTATATGAGTGCCATAGATTCCTTCATGGACTATTCTCATTGCTCTTTGTGCATCCTTATTTCCTACACATAGGAGAGCTCGACCTTTAGGTACCCTTTTATGTAGCTCGTTGTCTATGAGTACATATTGGGAAGCCAAAAGCCTCAATGCTCGTTTTGCTCTTTTGTCAGCATGAGGGGGGTATTCTCCTTTGGTGACATAATTGAGTATGTCCATGTACCACGATTCTTCTTCTTCTTGTTCTTCTTCTTCTTCTTCTTCTTCTTCTTCTTCTTCTTCTTCTTCTTCTTCTTCTTCTTCTTCTTCTTCTTCTTCTTCTTCTTCTTCGCCTTGGACTACTTCGTCATCTTCTAAAGCCTGGATGTATGCTGGTTTGTGCCTTTTTTCTATAGTTAGAGGCATTTGCTCGATTTCCGTGGTAATCCTAACCATTGAGGCTAATCTTGCCAAGGCATCAGCAAATTGATTTTCCTCTCTAGGTAGGTATGTATATTCTACCTTGTCTAATTGATCGGTAAGAGTTTCCAGATAGGTTTGGTAAGGGGCTAGGCTTTCGCTCCTTACTTTCCACCTTTTAGATATCTGATTGATGATAAAAGAAGAGTCTTCGAATATCCTTAACTTTTTTACTTCCAATGCAAAAGTTGTTTCAAGGCCTACCACGCATGCTTCATATTCAGCAGCATTGTTGGTAACGTCGAAATCAAGCTTTATGGAGATTGGAACGTGCTCTTCTTTAGGTGATACTAGTATTACTCCAACGCCACATCCCTTTTGGTTTGAGGCTCCGTCGAAGTACAAGGTCCAAGTATCATCTTCAGTAACTATTAGGTTTTTATCTGGAAATTCATTGTCTTGCATTGGCGTCGAGTCTTCTATTAGAAAATCTGCTAGAAAGTCAGACACCACAGATCCTTTAATAGCTTTTTGTGGCATAAACCTTACATCAAACTAGGCTAGATTGATTATCCATCTTGATATGCGTCCATTGAGTGTAGATTTCTCGAATAAATACTTGAGTGGATCTAATCGGGAGACTACGAAGACGGTATGCACCAGCATGTAATGTCTTAACTTAGTTGTGGCCCACTCCAAGGCGAGGCACAACTTCTCGAGCGGTGTATATCGTGCTTCGTATTTGAGCATTTTCTTGCTTAGGTAGTAGATTGGGTTCTCTTTGCCTTCTACTTCTTGTGGTAGCATAGCTCCCATTGTCTCTTTTGTAACTGTCAAATATAACCTGAGAGGTATTCCGGGAAGTGCTGGTGCTAATACGGGAGAGTTTGCGAGATAGGCTTTGATCTTTTCAAAGGCTCTTTGACACTCGTCATCCCATATTACTGGTATATTTTTCTTGAGTTTTTTGAAGATTGGTTCACATATCGCCGTTAGTTTTGATATGAACCTACTTATGTATTGCAACCGGCCAATAAATCCTCGAATCTGTTTCTCAGTCTTGGGCGGTGGCATTGACATGATTGCTTTGATCTTGGTTGGGTCTACCTCTATTCCTCTGGAGCTTATGACGTAACCCAAAAGCTTGCCTGAGGTGACTCCGAAAGCACACTTTGATGGATTCAACCTCATATTATATTTTCTTAGCCTTTCGAAAAATTTCCTTAAGGCTACTTGATGGCCTTGACGGTCTTTTGATTTTACAATCATGTCGTCGACATATACTTCGACTTCTTTATGCATCATGTCATGGAATAAGGCAGTTGCTGCACGTTGGTAAGTAGCACCCGCGTTTTTCAACCCGAATGGCATTACCGTGTAGCAGTAAGTGCCCCATGGCGTTATAAAAGTTGTTTTCTCCATGTCTTCTTCTGCCATGAGAATCTGGTTATAACCTGCGTACCCATCCATGAACGAGAGAAGCGCGTGATTTGCCGTGTTATCTACCAGAATATCAATGTGTGGCAAAGGGAAGTCGTCCTTTGGACTTGCCTTATTTAGATCTCGATAGTCGACACACATTCTTACCCTTCCGTATTTCTTTGAAACTGGGACGAAGTTGGCGACCCACTCGAGGTATTTGGATACCCTGATGAAACCTGCAGTTATTTGTTTTTGAACTTCCTCTTTTATTTTAAGAGCTATGTCGGGTTTCATTCGACGTAACTTTTGTTTTACAGGTTTCATTTCTGGAATTAAAATACTACTACTAAAGACTTAGAAGACTCTAAAGGGAAAGACTCTAACTCAGACTCTAACGACTCTTCAAACATCGGTCCTTGCCCTGTCGTGATGGATATCTTCCTTCCGCTTGGAGTAGTCACCTTGATAGTCTTGCGCCACCCTTGAAAGTGTCTAACTTAGGGAGGCCAGGTAATTCCAGCGGTTTTGCCATTCCTTTCGTCTTCCCTAGGGTCATCCTAGGAAAGTGTCCTTGTTTCTTCAGCATGGCATTGACAATCGTGTTTGAATGGGGGTCATGGCAAAGAGGAGTCCTTTCATCCTCCTGGATTAAGGAGACTTCTTTGTTAAAGCCCCATAAATCATCATCATCCTCGTCGTGCTCCACATTAATAATTGGGTTTTCTATAGATTTGATCCTCATAGGCGAAGCATCGATGGTGATTGGAATTCCCCCAACTATAGCTTTCACTTGTTGGTGGAGAGATGAAGGGACGACCTTTAGATCATGAAGCCAAGGGCGTCCCAACAATAAGTTGAATGAAGCTTTGATGTCTACTACTTGGAAAGTAGTAGCATGTTCTATTGCTCCTGCCGTTACATTTAGGGTAATTTTGCCAAGAGCTTGACGACGAGTGTTGTCGTAGGCCCTTATTCCTTGTGTAGACGGAGTTAAATATTCGTCCCTAATGCCGAACATTCGCACAGTTCTAAGTGGACAGACGTTGATGGCCGATCCATTGTCTACAAGAGTCATAGGAACATTCATCCTTTTGCAAACTACTTTGAGGTTTAATGCCTTGTAATGTTTGTCACCTTCTGGGGGTAAATCTTGTCAGAAAAGGTGATCAAATTAATCGGGCTAGGAAGGTCACTTGTGAGGAAGTTGGTTAGTTCCTCAGGAGCAGTGTCAGAGTCTATCCCAATTTTGTCCAAGGCGTTCATTACAGCCAACCTATGTTCTCGAGATGTTGCCAGAAGTTTCCATACATTCATCTCAACTTTTATCTTCTTAAACTGTTTAATAATATCATTGTCTTCAATGATAGGTATGGGAACTTATTGTGTGGTTGGCATAGGTTGTGTTAAAACGGGAGGTTGCATTCTCCCGGATCTTGTGAGGACGTATATTGATGAGTCTTCTTCAGCCCAAATGTCATCTGTGGTGTATGATACAGAAGGTGGAAGTCCTACTAGGTCTTTTAGATAGACATCTTCTTCATCACTGTCCCAAACTCCATTAATGGTCATATCCTCTTTTTGTTGAATTTGGACTAGTTTCTTTTCATCAATCATTTTCTGTACCAAATCCTTGAATTTGAAACAGTTTTCTATAGTGTGACCCCCTAATTGATGATACTGACAGTAATATCTATCTGTCCTTTTCAATGATTCGAATGGTCTTGGTTCGAGAGGTTTGATCTCGCCACTCTCGGAGAGCATTTCGAACATTTGTGCATATGGGATCCCAATTGGAGTGTAAATTCTATTGCTCTTCTTTGGTCTTTCAGTGACTTGTAAAGGAAAATGCTTTGCCTCATAATTCGTTCCCTTGCTAACTAGAGGTAATGAGATCTTAGTAGGTTCCACAAGATCTTGAATGAGGTTTTGAAACCTGTAGCATTCATCAGTGGTGTGACCGTTACCTCGATGGTATTTACAGTGGGATTTGGGATCCCACCTTGGAGATCACTTTACTGGTGTCGGATCCTCTGTTGGACTAATAGCTTTGATTAGTCCTTGATCATAGAGGCGATCAAAAGTAGCATCGTAGGTCATTCTTATGGGTGTGAATTCTCTTTTATCTTTCGGGAGTGGAAGCTCATCATATTTCTTATGGAGTTCGTTCATAGCTTTGAGAGCTTCACGTAGTAGTTGCGATACCTCCCTCATAGACAGTGTGAGCAATTGTATATCATCCTTATTTGCCGGTTCTAGAAGGTTATCCTTGACATCAAAAAAGGTTTCCTCTTCTTTTTCTATGGCACGGATTTCTTTGACAGATCTAATGAGAGATGAGGGGTCAACCTCGTTTTATTCATCGGAGATAGCCAAGGTATGAGCGAGAGGTGCATTGTCAATGCTTGGCTTCTTACTGGCAGGGGGCAACGACATCTTATTGTTGTCGATCAAAGTCTTGGATAGCTTCCTTAAGCTTCCAACAGTTTTCAGTGAGATGTCCCCTACCTTAATGATACTTGCAGTGTGCATTGGGGTTCCAATTACCCGACCTCTTCTCAACTGGTGGGTCCCCAAATGGTCCAATATGAGTTATAAGACCTTTTGCATTTAATCGATCAAATGCGGTGTCATAACTCATACCAATAGGAGTGAAGTTCCTCCTAAATGGTTTCTTCTGTCCTTGATTGTTCATAGCAAGGACTTCTCCTAAATTAAAGGTGCTAACATTGTTTGAGTGGGCAGTTTTGGAAGAAGAAGGATTGTCGTTCTTCATTCCTTTCCAGCCACTGTTGGAGTTATTGTTGGCAGCTTTTAACTTAGCCAAGTCATCTTCAATATTGATCCCAATGTCATAAACGGCCTTGAAGGTATGGAGATTATTTTGATATTTGAGATGCTTGGAATATTTATCTTGGAGATTTTTGATGAACAGTCTCACAGATTCTTTTTCACTTGTCACCTCAATCATCTTAGCTGAGGTTTCTCTCCATTTGTTAAAGAAAGAGGTGAAGCCTTCATTCTCTTTCTGCTTGAGGATTTCAAGTTCCCTATGGTAAGTCTCGAGTTGAATGTTGCATTTGTACCTATCAACGAAAGTGTTTGCTATGGACTCCCAGGTAGAGGTCTTTTCTTTCTCGAGAGAAAAGAACCATTGTTGGCAAACGGTCTCGAGAGATAGTGAGAACAGAGAGGGGAAAACTTTCTTATCGATACCCTTAATACTCATTATTGTTTCGAATGCTCTTAAATGAAAGTAAGGGTTGTCAGTTGCTCTGAATTTAGGGATGTCGTTGGCGTTGAACTTCTGCGGAAGAAGATCTTTGTCCACCGAGACCCCTTGTGATGTAAGCTCTTGAAACTTGTAGTCGCTAGACAACTTGCTTAAACTCTCTTGCATGAGGTCCATCTGTTGTTGCTTCACGGGATCATCGATCTTGAGTGCGAGAAGCTTCAGTGTCTCAGTCACGGTAGCTAGTTGGTTCTTAAGATCATTGACTTCTTCTTGTGTTGCCATTATAGTCTTAGCTTTCCTCTTACGAGCTATGGGTTTGTCAAAAATTCGGACTTGTACGAAGAGGTTGTCTTTGATTAACCGTCCTTCTTTTCTTGACCACGCGCTGTAAATTAACCATTTTGTGTTTTAATTTCTCGACTCGAATCAACTTAACTTTACGGTTTATTTTAAGGAAAAAAAGAAAAAAGAAAAGGGTGCATATTTTTTGGCAAAAATAATGTACATATTTTTAGGGAACTAAGTATCGTTTTTTTTATTGGAGGATTAATATCCGACTTACCCCCTTAAAAAAATGACGAAAATAAAATGCGCACACAAGCCTCTCTTAGACATGGTCAAAGTATGTGTATTGGTGTGTGCGTTGAGTGTAAGTGATATGCTTGGACTCTTGTGTAAGACCATGGGTCTTAGTGCCTAAACTCGATCATTGACTCAAATAAGTACTATTGACAGCAAAATTTAACCGAATTTATTCGAAAACTTATTAATTAGACCCTAGGTGATGACTCGACCAATAATCCGAACTGTCGGCCAGGCGATAGGACTGGCGTCGCACTGTGGAGCTAGGCGCCAGACGACAGAACTGTCGTCAGGCGCTACACTCCATAATGTGGCGCTACAGCTCAGACCTTGGCGCCAATATTAGAGCTTCAATCTGGGACTGTTTTCGGTGTTATTAGTCAATAAGGGTATGCCTAAAGTCGTACTAGGTCAATTCAGATTAAAATATTAGACTTTATTGACTTAAATTAATTAATTAATTAGGCAAAGTTCTTTAAGTCATTAATTTATTTAGTCTCAACACAAGTCAACAAACGGTTAAAAGAAACATAGAATATATATGCAAAACAAATAATGCACAATTAGTCAAGTAGGCACAATATGATGCAATGTGTTTGCCACCTTACCATGGCTCTAGTTTTCTAAAGTTCAGGATATTGGTTAGTCAAAAGAGGGTCCATGGTTAATTGTCCAGATGCACCGCGCGGAAGCCTAACCGTGAAGGGTTGGCGCGAGTGGATGGGACACCGCGAGTTTAGAAAAAACTCGCTTCCATGGTTTGGTAAATTCAACATCTCGGATGTACCCTTTGTTGCACGGAGCGTTCAATCGGGTAGATGGAGCATGAATTCCCAGAGGGTTATGTCCATATGTATAATACATATGGGTTTCAGAAAAGTGAGGAAAAAATTCAATCAGGAAGTAGGATCGAGCAAACAATACGAAAAACCGGTCGAAATTAGAACGCATATTTCTGGCTCGGTATTGGGGGAAATTGGCGCCAACAAACAGAGACTGGCGCCAGCTTTTAACTATAGCGCCTGACGCCAATGCTGGCGTCTGGCGCTACGACTTAAAATGCTGGCGCCAAGCTCTGGCCCCTGACGCTACTTCCCATATGCCTCAGCAGCTTTCTGTGCTCGATAAAATTTTCCAGTTTCGCGCGGTGTTATTTCGGTCCTAGTTGTGAAAGACATTCCTCAAATTTCCTACGTGTAAAATCCTATGTTTTTAACTCATTAAGGATGGTCTTTCCAATGAGATCTTTTTTTATGCATATGACAATAATGTTAATCAAAATTACGCACATGAAATACTTAGAACTTTTCGAGTCTCATCCACTCATTCTAAATCATTGCCGAAACAAATTCAGGAATTAAAATAGAAATCCTCCCCAGCGGAGTCGCCAAAACTGTAGGGAATAATTTCAAGCTTTAATCCCACTAGCTTGAACCCCACTGTGATCATACACTAAAGTACGGTGGCGTCCAAAAGGGAAGAAGATAGAGCAAAAGAGTCGCCAACAAGTTTTAGGAACTTGTAAACCGTTCATAGGACGAAGGTTACACCCCTTAACGATCCAAGAGATCGTCAACTCCATAAGGTCTAGAACTAAATAAGGGTTCGGGGATGATGGTACAAATCCAACCTAAAAGAGATTGAACCTGCCCTAATAATAGACCTTTACTTTATTCTGATCGTATTCATGTGTGCTTTTTAATTAACATGCAATCAATAGGATTAACCCTAAACCTGGTTATCTATGTTGGTTGAATATTAATGCACAAATAAACTATTATTGGCGATCACTTGATTTTAAAATCACAATTAACCCTAACAAGATTATTAATTATCTTATTAAGCGTGATTACAAGTACAAATTCCCTTTAAACATGCAATAAAGGTGATCAAGCAATAATAATAAATATCAAGCAACATAATAATAATCAATATCATGAATAATAATTATAATAATAATCATCATTAAAATAATAATAATATTCATAATCATCATAAATTATAACAATTATAATCATAATCATGATCATGTTAATATTAAAGCATAATTAAAAATAGCAAGATCCTAGGCATGATACTAACAAGATTAATAACAAACCCTAGCATGTCACTAAGCAATAAAAATCAAATCTTTAGCCCTAACATGATACTAACATGAATAAATATTAGGAAGAGAATAAAAAACATCATAGCAATCATAATAAATATTAAAAATACTAGGAATATCATAATAACAATTTAAACATGATTTCCACATCATAACATCAATTAAAACCATTAAAGCACTTACTTTGATGCTTCGTGCCTCTATCTAATAACAAAATACACACGTTAGTAACTTCAAGGAAAGTAATAATCAAAACAATTAAATTAAATAATTGTAACAGAGATTTGGGACCAAACCCTTAGAAATTAAACCTTTCACGTCTAGGGCGAAGGAAACTTCGAATAATTGTAATAGAGATGAGAACTCGTGAATGAGGAGAATTGGTGAATGAAAACGCAGTTTTTAATACGATATTTATAGAGAAAATGAGCTAAAAAGATAAAATAAACAAAATAGTGTCTAACGCACAAAAAACAGAGTTGGCGCAAACCCTGACTAACTGGCGCTAGGCACCAACACTGGCGCCAGGCGCCAATGGCTAGCGCTAGGCGCCAGGCCTGGTTCCAAGCGCCAAAGCCTGGGGTCAGGCGCCAAGCCTGGTTTTAACGCGTTTTTGAAAATCAGATAAATTTGCCGTACTGGAGGATAAAATCATATAATTTCCTCGAAAATGCTATTTGATTTTAATTAAAACTCTGAAAAGTCAACAAGTCAATTTATCAATGCTAATTGAATTAGGAATGAAAAGAACCTTCTAGAAGAATCTAGAAGACTAAAACCATTCCTAATTGCATTAGGAATGATAAATCATATTAGGCCCTCCCCTAGATCATTGGGCCGCATATAAAGCTCAAATCGGGCCCATTTTAGTAAATTGGCCATAACTTCCTCAATATTCATCGGAATTGGGCTTATAATATATCGTTTGAAAGCTCTTGTCAAGCCCCATCCAACTAAACTATTATTGGACCCATATTTGGACCAGCCAAACTGGATTGGCTGTTCTCTTAAAATAAGTTTTCAAAAACAGAGTGAAGAGAAAAAAAATTAAAAACTATCCGCAACACTAAACTTTCCACACTTTCGTTTCAGTCGATTATGATTCGACGTGAAAGGTACTCATCACTGGGTTTTGGTTTTGGGGAGACACAAATGGGTGTCTACAGCGGCGCTGCCGTTCGACAGCGATATTACTGTCTTTTCTCCTGAGGTCGAGAAGCTGTTAGGTCCGATTGCTATTCGGGCTCGAGCTGAGTTTAAGACGACTCAATTCAGTGCTAGGGGGATTCGCCGCTCGACTTTAGTAGCGGCTTTTGATGATGGTGTGACTACCCGAGAGCAGCGGGTGCGCATCATTGCACTTATCTTGCTGTCAGGGACGTTTTCCCCTGACAAGGGTAGTAGGGCGCTGCTTTACTACCTTCATGTTGTACGTGATCTACACCGGATCGGGACTTACGACTAGGCCAGTTTAGCCTATGCTGATTTCATCCGAGCATTGCGGGACTCGTGTCGACATCGGTCCTTCGCGGGGAACGTCGCTCTATCCGGCTTTTAGAGGGTCGTAAAGGTATACTTTATTTCTTGTAAAGTTTAGCTCTACATTTTAGTTAGCACTTGCTAATAACTTTTGCTTCTTGTAGATCTGGTTCTACGAGTATTTCCCCTCAGCTGTGCCTGCAAGACCGTCGCCATGCAGGCTTCCAGTTAGTGCTTCCTGGGGCAGCCTCCGTGTGGGGATGTGCACTACCTAGGTCCGAGATTTGATCATCTCGGTATGATTCTTTTCTTATTTGAACATTTTGTAATGCCTTCGATAGATTCTTGTCTGACAGACGCTCTTTGCAGGAGCCTGAGGTGCTGTACCGACCGTGGGTCGACTTGGCAGTCCTTGGGCTAGCCGCCCAATATTCTGCCGAGCGTCGCTATTTCTTACGGACCTATGGAGCGGTGGTATATCTTGGGGAGAGGGTTGCTATTTAGCATTCCTTAGATACCTTTGTCGTTCCTGCTCCTCCACCACGTCACATGTTTAACGCCACGAGGTTGGTGAGCATGTCAGAGGGAGCTAGTACCCCTTAGCGATCTTACACGATCCCTGGGCGGTGCTATGAGGAGGAGCTACTACCGCTGTTAGCTCCAGTTCCTGTACCTGCTGGGGATGTGGTTGTATGATTTTCAGCTTTTACCTTTCGTTAAGTAGCCCCCAAGTGATGCTTCATTGATTTTGTTTTGCTTTGTCAGGGTGATCCTGCTGAGTTCGTGCCACCCCGTATTTCCATCCATTATGAGGAGACATATGCGCTGATTAAGGAGATAATTTCTCCGGCTCCTGAGGGCGAGTGCTTTGTGGAGCGGTCGATTCCTCGTCACCAAACTCGGGTAAGCTTATTTATTTGCAACTTTTGTCCATATATGTTATGCATGTTTACTGACTTATTTCCTTGACATTCTAACGCGAGGTGGTTTCGGCGATGGCACGAGGCATAGATGCCTTCCTAAGCCCGCTCATTTGGATGAGGAACGTGGCTACATGTCGTCGAGACGACGCCGTTCAGGAGGTAGCTTCCCTTCTTATGTTTTTGCGTTACCGCTTCTATTTTTCATGTTTCTGATCTTAGTTTCTTTTGCAGGGTCAGCCCATTCCTTCTCGTACCCGTACAAGACCTGAGGTGCGGAGGGATCCGGCGAGGTCTAGCTCGAGACGTCGCCGCACTAGTTCGGGTGCTCGGGGCGGTTGTTCTGAGGCTGCCCGTACTAAGGCGATAGAGGGCTCGGGCTCTTCATCTGAGGGTGCACATGCTGCGCCGGTAGGCCAGGGAGAGGCTACCTCGGCTCTTAGAGGTGGTGGGATGTATGAGGTCGGCTCGTCATCGCAGCAGCCTTCGCAGCCTCAGCCTCAGGTTGTTCTTGGGTGGACGGGTCCTGTGCTGAGTTTTCCTCCTCTCGAGGAGACTGGAGCTAGAGCCGGAGCTGGTGGAGAGGTTACTCATCGTACGGTGTAGTTTTATGAGATGATGGGTGTACGTCCCCTGGAGCCGTAGTTTGTTCCTGTGCTTTTTATTATTTTATTTTGACTTCGTATAGAACTTTGCCCTTTTATTAGACTCATTATTTAGACATGTTTGTATATACATACTATTATGAGTTTATTTTTTATTTATTATTTTTTTTTCAGTTTTTATTATTGTTATGTGCATGTTTGTGTGTGCAAAGAAATAGTGAAAAATAATTTTGCGCAAAAATTCCGTCATTTTTATTATTGATGGAGGGTATCCGACTTTCTCCCCCAAAAAAGAAAAAATGAAAAATAAAAATTAAATAAAGAATATTGGATTTATAAAAACTTGGAAGTTAGTCTAAATAAAATCCGAAAAATAATATAATTAATATAATAGTTATATTAATATAATTAATATAATAGTTATAATAAATCCCAAAGCTGGTTTTGTATGTCTTATTAGGATTCCTTTTCCTTGATTCTTTGTACACCTTTGCTTGGGAGGGTTCTTTTTTGTTAGGGTCCTCTTGTTTCTATACAAAGAGTTTATAAGATAGGTGCTTATGAGCTAAATGTATTTGTAAATGACTAGCTAAAAAAACATATTTAGGTGAAAATTAAAGATTTGTACAAATATATATTACCAGCTTATGACGTAACCTGGCATATGATTTTGGACCCATAGTATGGATGTCTTCTGCCTTTTGACGATTCTTTTTGTTGGTCTTACTTTCTTCCCGTAAAAAAATTAACTTAATGTATATAGTGCATCTAGAATTTTTTATTCGAAACACACAAAAATGTGCAACTTTTCTTGGTTCTAAAATAGATAAGTTTAACACCAAGTACCTCAGTTGTTATCAAATGCCAATACTTCAACATATCTTCAAAATGAGTTTTTAGCATTGTCTTTGGATGTTCTATCATTCTTTGTTCATCAGTATCAAATGCATAAAAATGCTTCTTTTTTGTCCTACACTTGTGCATACGCCAAGCATAATTGACAATTTCCATTACCCATTTTCTTCCTTCTTTAGGAACCAAATATTTCTCCTACACAAAAAAAGCATTTATATATATATATTTATATACTTGTAGAAACTAATAATACTAATTAATTAAAGGATAATAAAATGACCTCAAAAAAATTAAAGGATAAGAATGAAATACTTTATCGATTGACAAACCTGGACATAATCCCATATTTTGTTATGTGTGGGAAGGCTTGGCCATTCAACATAATTAAGTGGGGCTAGTTAAGAATTTCTAGCAACGATTCCCAAAAATTGAGTAAATTCATCGACGACTTCATTAGTAGGTCCAATTGGTTGCCCATAAATATTCAAGATAAGGTAAGGGCGTTCCTCCCTAGGACGAGCATGAACCTTAACCAATTTTGTTAGACCTCGATGCTTCTTTTTTGCAGGAACTGTGAAGGAAAAAGTTGTAAGTTAATACAATGTTGTAAAAAAAGATTTATCAAATGATAAAAAAACTTTCCACAATCGAAAAAAAAGTGTTGTACCTTCTTGTGGGATTTTAGTTCTCAATCGAGAGTCATCGTCTATCGCTTCAGTTATATCTTCAATTACATTGTTGCCATCATCAACAGGTTGTTCATTTACAATATCATTTGCACTACTAGAGATCAACTAGCCTTCATACGCCACTTCAAGGTTGGAAATACTGTTTGTTTCATTCTCTTGAATCATATTCTCTGATTGCTTTTTTCGTAGCTCACGAAAGGCTGTCAATGATCCAGGACGACAAAAAGTCTTTTGCTGATGTTTCTTTTGTGGCTGGAGAGCTTGTTTTCCTGATGGGTTATTTACATTTTGGTTATCTCTTTGTTGAAACTTGCCTATTGAATTGACCGGAGGTAGCTCGGTATGGTTTTCCACACCATGTTTTGTGGTGTTGTAAACAAATGCAGCCATTGAGCCTGACTTGTTTGAAGAGCCCTGTGTTTAATTGCACATAAGAAAATATTAGCATTTGAAGGCAACTGAATAAGAGTTGGTCCAAACACTAAGGCGACTGAATAAGACTGAAGATGACACATACATACCTTGGAAGCAGCCTTTTTGGTAGCAATATCCTTGACATGTGGCAGATGTGAAAACGGTGACATGCCTCTTGTTGACCCTCCACAAAATTTCCCACTCACAACAGCTTGTAAAAATAGGTTTATTTATAATTTATATGGATAAATCAAACTAAGGGTGTTTATGACGGATTACAATGTTACATAAGTAAAAAAAAATTAGGGGGGGGGGGGAGATGTCAAAAATAATCTGTATACATGTATTTATGAGACTAACCTTACGCTTGCTTGTTATAGTACCAAAGTCAATTTCATCTTGGTTACTCTCATATTCAGGTATGTACTCATCATCATTTTCATCATCTTCATCTGAAAACAAATTATTGTCATCCCATGTGCTGATAGCATTAAGGGCATATGAAAATGCTCGATATTTATCATAAATTTGTGATGCCAAAGTTCCTTTTCCAGAAGCTGCCATTATGTTTGCGTTACGCTTCAGCTGCTCTAGTCTTTGCCTTTCATAATCTGTTATCACTTTTTTTTGAGGGATGGATTTAGCCTTAATCCCCTTCATCTACACATATGAAAAAATTTATCTTATTAAAAAATATTTAAACTTGTATGTTACAAGAGAGAAAAAAAGAAAAAACCATAAGAAAAGGAAACAACTGATAAAGTAATTTAATGTATTAATCAACATTACATATAATAATTTTTAAAAAAAAACAAGACATAACATCCTACCATCAGAGAAATATGTAGGAAGGTTGTGAACAACATAAAACCAACCATTCTTGGTTAAGTCTTCCACATAGAAAACTTATCGTGCCTGAGATGCTAAAATAAATGGTTCTCCCCCACCAATGGTTCTATTCTTAATAACCAAAATAAATTCATCATTCAATTCTAAGTAAAACCACACACATCTAAATAAGACAACGCTAAATTGGCCATGGTATGATAGCTCAATGATATATTCTATTGAACCATAATAAGCAACACTTCCCATTATAGGATTTTTATCTTTTCTACTAGAAAAGCTAGGTGTTAGAGCGTTTAAAGTTACTCCATGGTTTTGTGATATAGAATTTGCATCACGCTTCATAGTGCGAAAGTGAAATCCATTCACTGAGTACCCAGTGTACCTTTTTGCCACATAAGAAGGACCTTTTGATAACCATTTCAAATGGTCTGGTACTACAGCACCTTACTGAATCATGCAGGCAACTTTCTCCTTAAACCAAGCCATAAACTCCTTACTATGATTTTGGACAGTATCCCATTTTCGTTTCCTATTAGAGCTTAAAGTTGCCATGTGTTCACTGAAATATTAATAAAACTACACACATATTAGTATTGTAATTAATGATACGATGTAGATTGAGTCTATATATATGTAAATATGATATTGTGATTTTTTTATGAATAATTTTACCTGATGTATCTCTCAACTTCCTTTCAATCACAGTTGAATAACACATATTCATGGGCTTGGTCCCATGTAATGTGATCAATCATAAATCCATATTGATTCTTCTTTGTGGGCTTTCCTTTCCCCCTAGTTGGTCGACCAATATTAGGAAGGAATGGTTGTGCGGTTTTTGACTTACCACTAGTTGAAGGAGTCTTTGGTCGATTTATGTATCTAGCACAAAATCGAAGACACTCTTTAGCCCAATATGCTTCTGCCATTGAGCCCTCTGGGCAAGCTTTGTTCCGAACATCATCCTTCAACTCATGAAGAAACCTCTCAATTGCATACATGCATCTATTACAAATGGGACCTCCAAGCCCGATTTCTTCCACCAAATGAACTGGTAAATGGACTATTACATTGAAAAAAGCAGGTGGAAAAATCATTTCTAATTGACAAAGTGATTCAACTATCTGAGAATGAAGATTGTCAAGGACTTTTGGGTCAATGGTTTTACCCCATATGCCTTTAAAAAACTGACAAAGTCTAATCATTAAAGTTGCAACTTCCTTAGGTAAAGTTGCCTTTATTGCAATTGGAAGCAAGTAATGCATACAAAAATGAGCATCATGGCTCTTATATCCTGTTATCTTCCCCTCATTAACTTGCACACAACGAGCAATATTAGAAGCATACCCTTGAGGCAACTTTGCATTTTTTATGGTTCGGCAAAACAAGCGCTTCTTCTCAAATGTCATCCAGAAGCGTGACCTTGGGATCTCTTCACGAAGGTCATGTATTTCAATAGGCTGAAGTTCTGGCAAAATTTTAAGAACTTTCAGATCACGACGAGCACACACATTGTCCTTGGTTTTTTTTTATATATATCTAACAATTTTCCAATGATATTATCAAATATATTTTTTTCTATGTGCATCACGTCAAGATTATGTCGATTTGTACAATGCTTCCAATAAGGAAGGCTAAACAAAATCGACAACTTTCTCCATGGAACATCATCATCGTGCTTTTTTTTTTGTTCATCTTTCCAAAGTCATTGGGAAAATCTTGTAATAAATCTTCAATTTCAGTACCTTTAAATCTAAAAGGTTCAGTTCTCTCCACAATTTCTCCAAAAGTTCTCTTATCATGGCGCCAAAGGTGGGTTGAATCCAAAAATATACGATGATGCCAATAGCAAAAATTTAGGCTATGGTCCAACCATTGTGATTCCGTATCATAATGGCAGCAAGGACAAGCCCTTTTCCCCTTTGTGCTCCAACCAGACAACATTGCATAAGTCGGAAAATCACTGATCGTAGACAATAAAGCTGCATGCATCAAAAACCTCTTATCAATTGAAGCATCATATGTTTCCAGCCCAACCTCCCATAGCTCTTTTAGATCTTTAATTAGCGGTTGTAGATAGATATCAATATCATTGCCCGGGGATGAAGGGCCAGGAATAAGTAATGTTAACATTAAAAACTCGTGATTTGTAACCAGCAAGGGAGGTAAGTTATAATTTACCAAGATAACTAGCCAGGTACTATGTACGATGCTCATCGTGTGAAATGGGTTAAGTCCATCAGTAGCCATACATAGCCTAACATTACGTGGATCTTCAAAAAACTTTGGATACAACTTATCATAGTCCTTCCATTCTTGACCATCAGCAGGATGCTGTAAAGGTCCATCAGTTTCACGTCCATTTGCGTGCCATGTCATGTACCTTGCTGTTTCTTGGCACATAAATAGCCTTTGCAACCTTTTCTTGATGGGAAAATATCTTAGAATTTTGGCAGGTATTTTATAGGCCTTTTCATTTACCTGATCCTCGTCATTTGATTTCCATCTTGAAGTCTTACAAACATGGCAACTCGTTGCATTTTTATTTTCCTCCCAATACAACATGCAATCATTAGGGCATGCATATATCTTCTCATAATCCAAGCCCAATACTTTTGAAGTATTTTTTGCATCATTAAAAGAAGAAGGTAGCTTTGCATCATCAGGCAATATATCCTTAAGAAACGTTAATAAAGCACCAACTGCAACATTGCTAACCTTTTAATCACACTTGAAAATTAATAGTCGAATTGTAAAGGCAAGTTTTGTCATTTTCTTACAACCTGGATACAATTCTTGTTGCCCTTCTTCAATAAGTTTAAAAAACTTCTTTGCATCTTCATTTGGCCCCTCTTTGAAGGTATCACTTAACAAACCTTCTATGTCATCATTCACATCATTTATGTATTAGGGTACATCAAAATCAACTACTACATCTTTTCTTTGGATGTCCTCCCTTACATCTAACAATATGTCTGATCTAGGGACAAAACCGTTGCAAATCATATGCTCTTTAATAACATTCCTATTATGCCAATAACGATAGTGACAAATTTCACATGGACAATAAATTTGATCTCCTTGTGAGCTGGATGCAAAAGTCTTTTCTATATACTTATCAAATCCATTTTCATATTCATCACTCCATCTAGCAAATGTCCACCACTTTGTATTTACTTTATCCATTACTCTCGTTAAAGGCAAGAAAGAAAAAATAGATATTCTATTATTATATATAGCCAATTACAAAAATATAAATATAAAATTCACCCTACTAATGGTTATTTGCTTATAATTTTTTTTATTCCAATAAATATATATTAAATATAATAGAAATATAAAAAAAAAACAAGTTAGGGAGAACAACCACCAGAAACAATCGTATATGTACAATCATGCAATACATGAAACAATAAGAGAAAGTCACACTATGATTATAAAAGTATAAGTCAAACAAGAAGTAAGAACTAAGAGTTGGTTCAAATACTAATGCGTAATTTAATAAATCTAAAGTCAACTATTTAATTAAATACATAATTATGCATCTAATTCCACCACAACCCAAACCTTCATGCTAGAATCAATACATAGTATATATGAAAAAATAACAATACTCACATGTTTACAAATAAAAGTAATGTTGCATAAATGATTTGGAGAATGAATTACCAATGATACAAAATAAGGTTTGCTAACCAAGACTAGTATAAGAGTATCCAATATTAACATGCAGATATATGCATAACCCAATTTCATGTCCTAAACATGATACTAATCACAAGATCAAATATATTCTATACTCCATACTATTACTCAATGGATTAAACCTAAACTATTAGATAGTTACCTAAGCCAACTGAGGGAGTGTAGTGCTGCAAATACCGAAACTGACGTACTGCTTTACTACTAATAAAGTCAATAGATAACATAAATTCAATATGCATACAATTTGTTAAAAAAAATTGTCAAATTAATATATAGAATCAATAAACACTCATCGTAATTTTCATTATCCAATTCCCCTTCCACGCAAATCAATAGAAAAAAACCATCTCATGGTAAATTGTTGGGCATTCATATCCTACTAGAGTTTAAAGTCTTGTCTAAACCATTTTAAAAGAAACAATAATAGGGAGGCAATAAAAATAAAATAGAAGACATAACTTGAACACCATAACTAAAAAATATATAAACGAAAGTAATTGATAATTCAAATAATAATTCACCTTGAATAAGTGAAATTTCTCATCCCTGATAATTTCAAATATAGAGACTCTTTAATGCACACCAAACTTGGTAATTTGTGAGGAACGCATTTTGCTAAAAGAAAATAAGTCTCAAATTCCCAAAGAAACTTGCAAAATAGTACAACATCGATTTGTTCAAATGAGAATAAAAGATAAGATACTATCCCACAGCCTCGTCAAGGTCAGAGTACATGGATTTAATAACTCCAAGTTTCAAAAATTGAGAATTGATTAAGAGTAGAAAATATTGAGAATTGATTAAGTGTAGAAACATGCATATATACATATATAACAACAACTTGACAATTCTCAACTATTGAGGTCGTAAATAAAAAAAATATAAAAATAAAAGCTCAACAATAAGAACTAAAAAGCTCAACTTGAAAATTCTCAAGTTTGAAGCCTACGCAAATCTTCAATACTAAAAAAAAACCAGCCCAACATTATTTTTACTTAAATACAAAGTCCACCTCTTGTATCTGTACCAAATCCTCAATTTAAAGGCTACTTTGACTATAATTCACTAATTAATAGACCCCTAATCTACTATAATTTGGTTCAGATGTTCTTCTTATCAATAATTAAGTAATATAAAACAACAAGATTTTTTATACAGTAAAAAGAACAAAAGGTTGAAGATTTAGATAATTTTAATTAACAAAAACTTCAATCAATTGAAAATTCTAGGTCAATTGAGCATGCAAATTTGCAAAAAAAATATAATGTTAAAGAAAAATTGAAACCTGCATACTTAATTAGAAGCACAGTACAAAGAGAGTTTGAAATTACCTGATAATTAATCTCCAAATGGATGCCGGAGCGCCAATGTCGACTTCGTTCTGTATTGGGGGTTTTGAAAAAAGTTTGGTAATGGGAATTCTCTAGAATATAGCTGAAGTTTGGTAAATGGGAAGTACTGTACTAGAGACTTAAGAATTTGAGACTAAAAGAAATGAGGGTTTTGAAATTTTAAGGAAAAAAAGCGCATAAAAAGTCCGAGGTATAGCGCGCAACTCCAAAAATTTTATACTCCTATTTTATTTTATCATCTCTTACCATCATATAATGCAACGGTTAAATACCTAATGCCATGGCTAATTTTTAAACCGTTGCAAAAAACCGTAGCATTAGCCAAGACCGTTGCTACACACGGTTGTATTATCTATAACCGTTGCAATAACTGTTGTATTAGCTTAGGTCTTTGCACTCAACAGTTGCACTACTCTTTAACCGTTTCTTAAGATCATTGCATTTGGACGTTTATGTTGTAGTGAATATAGCCTAAGAGGTATTCCCGGAAGTGCTGGTGCTAATACGGGAGGATTTGCGAGATATGCTTTGATCTTTTCAAAGGCTTTCTGACACTCATCATCCCATATTACTGGTACATTCTTCTTAAGCTTTTTAAAGATTGATTCACATATTGTTGTCAATTTTGATATGAACCTACTTATGTATTGCAACCGACCAATAAATCCTCAAATCTGCTTCTCGGTTTTGGGTGGTGGCATTGACATGATTGCTTTGATCTCGGTTGGGTCTATCTCTATTCCTCTAGAGCTTATGACATAACCCAAAAGCTTGCCTGAGGTGACTCCAAAAGCACACTTAGATGGGTTCAACCTCATATTGTATTTTCTTAGCCTTTCGAAAAATTTTCTTAAGGCTACTTGATGGCCTGAGCGATCTTTTGATTTTACAATCATGTTGTCCACATATACTTTGACTTCTTTATGCATCATGTCATTGAGTAAGGCAGTCGCTGCATGTTGGTAAGTAGCACCCGCGTTTTTCAACCGGAATGGCACCGTGTAGCAGTAAGTGCCCCATGGTGTTATGAAGGTTGTTTTCTCCATGTCTTCTTCTGCCATGAGAATCTTATTATAGCATGCGTATCCATCCATGAACGAGAGAAGTGCGTGATTTGATGTGTTATCAACCAGAATATCGATGTGTGGTAAAGGGAAGTCGTCCTTTGGACTTGCCTTATTTAGATCTCGATAGTCGACACACATTCTTACCCTTCCATCCTTTTCGGAACTGGGACAACGTTGGCGACCCATTCGGGGTATTTGGATCCTTGATGAAACCTGAAGTTATTTGTTTTTAGACTTTCTATTTTATTTTAAGAGCTACGTCGGGTTTCATTTGACGTAACTTTTGTTTTACAGGTTTCATTCCCGAAATTAGTGGTATAGTGTGTTGAGCTATTTCCCTATTAATGCCTTGCATTTCTTCGTATGACAAAGCAAATACATCGATGAATTCTTTAAACAAGTTGATTAAATCAAATCTTTCTTGTTCATTAAGTGTTAGTCCGATTTTAACTTCTCTTTTATTGGTTGAATCATTTGAGATGTCAACCGTCTCAGTTTCTTCAATTATCGGTGTCTTCTTTTCAACTGTTTCCATTTCTTTAATAAGTTCTTTGTCTTTTTCATTGTAAGTTAAGCAATGCTCGTCATCTTTGGTTAAAGCAGAACACAAGGAGTAAGGAGAAGAAGTCATATTATTATACTCTGAGATCATTACATCAAAGAGTGATATGTCCTCAGGGACTTGATCACTAACTATTCTAGGGGAAGGGATAGAAGGAGGAGATGCTACAACTAAAGACCTAGATGACTCTATAGGGAGAGACTCTGACTCTGACTCTGACTCGGACGACTCTTCGAACATCAGTCCTTTCCCTGTCGTGATGGAGATCTTCCTTCCACTTGGAGTAGTCACCTTGACGGTCTTGCGCCACCCTTATAGTGATCCTTCCGCTAGAGTGATTAGCTTCAAGGGATCGAAGTTTTCACTTTGTAGGACTGTCTGAATGAGCAATGAATTATCCCCTTTGTATGTCGGCTCATCCTTTTCTCGCCCAAATAATAATCCCATGACATTAAAGTCAAAGCATGGGGGTGCTTTCTCCTTATAGACAAGAGTTGGGATTTCGTATGTTAAATAGCAGTCTAGGAAAATTTTGAATCTTGGTTGCCTTATGCCATTTACGACAAATGGTTAGAGAAATTCATAGCATGGATAATCCTCTCCTTCTTTTATGAATTAACCAATAAGGGTAAGAGGGTACTGATCCATTGGGATTGCTTTCTTTTAAATGCGAGTGTCCTTACGCGCCTTCGACTTTTCCTGGGTTCGCTTAAGATATTTCCAAGTCAGTTCGAAATCAAGTCCGAAAGTGTCTAATTTAGGGAGGCCAGGTAATTCCGGCGGTTTTGCTATTCCTTTTTTCTTTCCTAGGGTCATCCCAGGAAAATGTCCTTGCTTTTTCAGAATAGCATTCACGATCATGTTGGAATGGGGGTCGTGGAAGAGAGGGGTCCTTTCATCCTCCTGGATTAAGGAGACCCCTTCATTAAAGCCCC
Organism: Chenopodium album; assembly: GCF_948465745.1. Taxonomy (NCBI): domain Eukaryota; kingdom Viridiplantae; phylum Streptophyta; class Magnoliopsida; order Caryophyllales; family Amaranthaceae; genus Chenopodium; species Chenopodium album. Next base: position 40,190,279 of record NC_137838.1, read on the forward strand.
ATAAATCTTCATCGTCTTCATCGTGCTCCACATTAATTATTGGATTCTCTATAGACTTAATTCTCATAGGCGAAGCATCGATGGTAGTAGGAATTCCTCCAACTATAGCTTTTACTTGTTGGTGGAGAAATGAGGGGACGACCTTTAGGTCATGAAGCCAAGGGCGTCCCAACAACAGATTGAATGAAGCTTTAATATCTACTACTTGGAAAGTAGTAGCGTGTTCTATCACTTCCGCCGTTACATTCATGGTAATTTTACCAAGAGCTTGACGACGAGTGTTGTCATAGGCTCTTATTCCTTCCGTTGACGGGGTTAAATCTTCATCCCTTATGCCTAGCATCCTTGCATTTCTAAGTGGACAGACGTTAATGGCTGATCCATTGTCTACAAGTGTCATAGGGATGTTCATTCTCTTGCAAACCACTGTGAGGTTTAATGCCTTATAGTGTTTGTCACCTTCTGGGAGGTAAATCCTTGTCGGAAAAGGTGATCAAATTGATGGGACTAGGTAGATCACTCGTGAGGAAGTTAGCCAACCCCTCAAGAGTGGTGTTAGAATCTATCCCTATTTTGTCCAAGGCATTCATTACAGCCAACCTATGTTCTCGAGATGTTTCCAGAAGCTTCCAAACGTTCATTTCGACTTTGGTTTTCTTGAACTGTTTGACGAGGTCATTATCTTCAATGATAGGTATGGGAACTTGTTGTGTGGTTGGCATGGGTTGTGTTGAAACAGGAGGTTGCAGTCTCCTGGATCTTGTAAGGAGGTCTATTGATGAATCTTCTTCAACCCAAAAGTCATCCATGGCATATGAGACCGAAGGTGGAGGTCCTACCATATATTTTAAATAAACGTCTTCTTCGTTGCTGTCCAAAACTCCATTAATATTTACATCCTCTTCTTGTGGAACTTGAACTAACTTCTTATCATCAATCATTTTCTGAATTAAATCCTTGAATTTAAAACAGTTTTCGATAGTATGACCCCCTGATAGATGATATTGACAGTAATATCTATCTGTCCTTTTCAATGATTTAAATGGTCTTGGTTCGAGAGTTTGATCTCGCCACTCTCTGAGAGCATTTTGAACATTTGGGAGTATGGGATCCCAATTGGAGTGTAGAGTCTATTACTCTTCTTGGGTTTATAAGTGACTTGTTAAGGAAAGTGTTTCGCCTCATAAGTCGTTCCCATGGGTGTGAACTCTCTCTTAGGTTCATTTTTCGGGAGTGGAACCTCGTCATATTTCTGCTGAATTTCTTTCACAACTTTGAGGGCCTCACGTAGCAAGTTTGATCCTTCCATCATAGACAGTATAAGCAATTGTATGTCATCTTTACTCGCTAATTCTGGAAGGTTATCCATGGCGTCGAAAAAGATCTCCTCCTCTTCTTGGATAGCATGGATTTCTTTAACAGGTTTGATGAGAGATGAAGGATCAACCTCGTTTTCCTCATCAGAGATGGCCAAGGGATGAGCGAGAGGCGCATTATCAATACTTGGCTTCTTACTGGTAGGGGGCAATGGCAGCTTGTTGTTGTTGATTAAGTCTTGGATAGCTTCTTTAAGCTTCCAACAGTTCTCGGTAAGATGGCCCCTACCTTGGTGATACTATGTGCATTGGGGTTCCAGTTAGCCTTCCTCTTCTCGACTGGTGGGTCCGCAAATGGTCCAATAGGAGATATAAGACCTTTTGCATGTAATCGATCAAATGCGGTGTCATAACTCATGCCAATAGGAGTAAAGTTCCTCTTAAATGGTTTATTTTGTCCTTGATTATTCATAGCAAGGACTTCACCTAGGTTAAAAGTGCTAACATTGTTTGAGTGGGTGGTTTTGGAAGAAGAAGGATTGTCGTTCTTCTTGCCTTTCCAGCCACTGTTGGAGTTGTTGTTGGCAGCTTTCAACTTAGCGAGGTCGTCTTCAATATTAATTACAATGTCGTAGACGGCCTTGAAGGTATGGAGTTTATTCTGATATTTAAGATGGTTGGAGTACTTTTCTTGAAGGTTTTTGATGAATAACCTTACGGACACTTTTTCACTTGGCACCTCTATCATTTTAGCTGAGGTTTCTCTCCATTTGTTAAAGAAGGAGGTGAAGCCTTCATTATCCTTCTGCTTGAGGATTTCAAGTTCCTATTGTCAGTCTCAACTTAAATGTTGCATTTGTATCTATCAACGAAAGCGTTTGCTATGGACTCCCAGGTGGAGGTTTTATCATTCTCGAGAGAAAAGAACCATTGCTGGCAAACGATTTTGAGAGATAGTGAGAACAGAGAGGGGAACACCTTCTTGTCGATACCCTTAATACTCATTATTTTTTCGAAGGCTCTTAAATGAAAATAAGGGTTATCAGTTGCTTTGAATTTCGGGATGTCGTTGGCATTGAACTTCTGCGGAAGAAGATCCTTGTCCACCGAGACCCCTTGTGAGCTAATCCCTTGAAACTTGTAGTCGCTAGATAGCTTGCTCAGACTCTCTTGCATGAGGTCCATCTGTTGTTGTTTCACGGGATCATCGATCTTGAGGGTTAGAATCTTTAGTGCCTTAGTCACGGTAATCAGTTGGTTCCTAAGCTCTTTAACTTCTTCTTGTGTTGCCATTGCTGTCCTAGCTTTCCTCTTACGAGCGATGGGTTTGTCGAAAAGTTGGACTTGTACAAAAAGATTGTCTTCGATTAACCGCCTTTCCTTTCTTGACCACGCACTGTAATTTTAAACCGTTTTAATTATTTGATACAAATCGACCTTGACTTTACGGTTTTAAAGAGGAAAAAAGAAATAGGTGCATATTATTGGCAAAAATAAGGTATATATTTTTAGGAATCAAGTATGGTATTTAATCAAGTAATTTAAATTGGAGGATTAATATCCGACTTACCCCCCTAAAAAAATGGACGGAAAAAACGCGCATACAAGACTTTCTTAGACATGGTCAAAAGTGTGTATTGGTGTGTGCGTTATGTGGTGAGTGTAAGTGACATGCTTGGACTTTTGTGTAAGACCATGCGACTTGGTGCCTAGACTCAATTAACGACTTAACAAGGTATCATTAATCAGTAAAATTTAACCGAATTAATTAGCAAGATGGTTAATTAGACACAAAGTGATGACTCGAGCAATAAACCGAACTGTCGTCAAAACGACAGGACTGGCGCCTCTCTTTGCAGTGTAGTGCCAGACGACAGAACTGTCGCCAGGCGCCACACTCCACAGAGTGGCGCTACAATTCAAACTTTGGCGTCATTGTTGGAGCGTCGATCTGAAACTGTTTTCGGTATTATTGATCAACAGGGGTATGCCTAAACCCATACTAAGTCAACTCTGGTTAAAATATTAGGCTTTATTTACTCAAATTAATTAATTAATTAGGCAACGTTCTTTTAGTCATTAATTCAAGTTATTGTTGGGACGCCCTTGGCTTCATGACCTAAAGGCCGTCCCTTCATCTCTCCACCAACAAGTAAAAGCCATAGTTGGAGGAATTTCTATCACGATCAATGCTTCACCTATAAGGATTAAAGCTATAGAAAATCCAATCATTTATGTGGAGCACGATAAAGACGATGAAGATGTGTGGGGATTTAATGAAGAGGTCTCCTTAATCGAGGAGGATGAAAGGATCCCACTCTGCCACGACCCCCACTCCAATATGACAATAAATGCTATTCTAAAGAAATAAGGGCATTTTTCCTGGAATGACTCTAGGAAAGAAGAAAGGAATAGCAAAACAGCTAGAATTACCTAGCCTCCCTAAGTTAGATACTTTCGGACATGGTTTCGAACCGACTCGGGAAGATCTCAAGCGAGCCTAGGAAAGGTCTAAGGCGCATAGGAACACTCGCATTTAAAAGAAAGCATTCCCAATGGATCAGTATCCTCTTACTCTCAATGGACAATTCATAAAAGAAGGAGAGGACTATCCATGCTATGAATTTCCCGAACCTTTTGCCGTAAATGGCATAAGGCAACCGGGATTCGAAATTTTCTTAGATTGCTATTTTCTAGATGAAATCCCAACTCCCATACACAAGGAGAAAGCACCCCCATGCTTTGACTTTAATGTCATGGAATTACTATTTGGGCGAGAAAAAGATGAGCCAAAGTATATAGAAAATAACTCCTCGCTCATCCTAACGGTCCTACAAGCGAGAACTTTTACCCCTCAAGGCTCATCACTCCAGCAGAAGGATCAATACAAGGGTAGCGCAAGACAGTCAAGGTGACTACTCCAAGTGGAAGGAAAATCTCCATAACGACAGGGCAAGGACCGATGTTTGAAGAGTCGTCTGAGTCAGAGTCAGAGTCAGAGTCTTTTCCCATAGAGTCATCCAAGTCATTAGTTGTAGCACCTCCTTCTTCTATTTCTTCTCCTAGGATAGTAAGCAATCAAGTCACTGAGGACATCCCTCTTTTTGATGTAATGATTTCTAAATTCAATAATATGTCTTCTTTCGCTTCCTCCTCGTGTTTCTCTTTAACCCAAGAGAACGAGCATTGCTTAAATAACAATGAAAATGACAAAGTAATTATTGAAGCAATGGAAACACTTGAAAAGAAGACACCGATAATTGAGGAAACTGAGATGGTTGATATCTCAAATTAGTCAACCATTAAAAGAGAGGTTAAAATCGGATTAACACTTAATGAACAAGAAAAAACTGATTTAATTAATCTACTTAAAGAATTTATCGATGTATTTGCTAGGTCATACGAAGATATGCCAGGTATTAATAGAGAAATAGCTCAACACACTATACCACTAATTCAAGGAATGAAACCCGTAAAACAAAAGTTGCGTTGAATGAAACCCGATGTAGCTCTTAAAATAAAGGAAAAAGTTCAAAAACAAATAACTGTAGGTTTTATCAGGGTATCCAAATACCCCGAATGGGTGGCCAACGTTGTCCCAGATCTGAAAAAGGATGGAAGGGTAAGATTGTGTGTCGACTATCGAGATCTAAATAAGGCAAGTCCAAAGGACGACTTCCCTTTACCACACATCGATATTTTGGTAGATGATACAGCGAATCATGCACTTCTCTCGTTCATGGATAGATACGCGGGATACAATTAGATTCTCATGGCAGAAGAAGACATGGAGAAAACAACATTCATAACACCATGGGGTACTTATTGCTACACGGTAATGCCATTCGGGTTGAAAAACGCGGGTGCTACTTACCAACGAGCAGCGTCTGCCTTACTCCATGACATGATGCACAAAGAAGTTGAATTATTTGTAGACGATATGATTGTAAAATCAAAAGATATCGCCCAGGACATCAAGTAGCCTTGAGAAAATTCTTTGAAAGGCTAAGGAAATACAACATGAGGTTGAATCCATCAAAGTGTGCTTTAGGAGTCACTTCAGGCAAGCTTTTGGGTTATGTCATAAGCTGTAGAGGAATAAAGATAGACCCAACCAAGATCAAGGGAATCATGTCAATGCCACCGCCCAAAACCGAGAAACAAATTCGAGGATTTATTGGCCGGCTGCAATACATAAGTAGGTTCATATTAAAATTAACAACAATATGTGAACCAATATTCAAGAAACTTAAAAAGAATGTACCAGTAATATGGGACGATGAGTGTCAAAATGCCTTTGAAAAGATCAAATCCTATCTCCAAATCCTCCCCTATTAGCACTGACACTTCCAGGAATACCTCTTAGGTTGTACCTAACCGTCACAAAGGAGACAATGGGAGCCATGCTTGCACAAGAAGTAACAGGTAAAGAAAATGCAATCTACTATCTAAGTAAAAAGATGCTCGAGTATGAAGTACGCTATACACCACTTGAGAAATTATGCCTCACATTAGTGTGGGCCACAACTAAGTTAAGACATTACATGCTCGTGCATACAATCTTTGTAGTTTCCCGAATGGATCCACTCAAGTATTTATTCGAGAAGTCTACACTCAATGGGCGCATATCAAGATGGATAGTCAACTTAGCCCAGTTCGATGTAAGATTCATGCCTCAAAAGGCCATCAAAGGATTTGTGGTCTCAGATTTCCTAGCGGATTTTCCAATAGAAGATTCAAAGCCAATACACGACAATGAATTTCTAGATGAATACTTGATGGTCACAGAAGATGATACTTGGACATTATACTTCGATGGAGCCTCAAACCAAAAGGGATGTGGCGTTGGAGTATTATTGGTATCACCTAAGGAAGAGCATGTTCCAATCTCCATAAAGTTATATTTCGATGTTACCAACAATGCTGCTGAATACGAAGCATGTGTGGTAGGCCTTGAAACAGCTTTGGCGTTGGGAGTGAAGAAATTACAAATATTCGGGGACTCTTCATTGACCATCAACCAGGTTTCTAAAAGAAGGAAAGTAAGGAGAGAAAGTCTAGCCCCTTACTAAACTTATCTGGAAACTCTCACCAATCAGTTAGAAAAGGTAGAATACACATATCTACATAGAGAGGAAAAACAATTTGCTGATGCCTTGGCAAGACTAGCCTCAATGGTTAGGATTCCTACGGAAATCGAGCAAATGCCTCTAACCATAGAGAAAAGGCACAAACCGACTTATATTCAAGCTATAGAAGATGATGAAGTGATCCAAGATGAAGAAGAAGAAGAAGAAGAAGAACCGTGGTATACATATATACTTAACTATGTCACCAAAGGAGAATACCCTCCTCATGTTGACAAAAGAACAAAATGAGCATTAAGACTTTTGGCTTCCTAATACGTACTCATATACAACGAGTTATATAAAAGGGTACCTAAGGGTCGAGCTCTCTTATATGTAGGGAAAAAGGATGCTCAAATAGCTATGAAGATAGTCCACTAAGGCATTTGTGGAACCCACGTTAATGGAAAAATGCTAGTCCAACAGATAATGCGAGAAGGATAATATTGGACTACCATGAATAGGGATTGTCATCAATATGTAAAAAGATGCCCTAAATGCCAAATTTACGCCAATTTACAACATGTTCCACCATCTCTACTCTACACCTACACTTCACCATGGCCATTATCTACATGGGGAATTGATATTATTGGTAAAATTACTCCCCAAGATTAGGAGGTCATGAATACATCCTAGTAGCAATTGATTACTTCACAAAGTGGGTTGAAGCACAATCATATGATAAACTCACTGCAAAACATGTAGCACTCTTTATCAAAAAGAATATTATTTGTCGATATGGAGTCCCACATGAAATGATAAGTGACAACGGAACTCACTTTCAAGCTGAGTGTGAAGAATTGTTATAAAATATGGCATTCAACACCATCATTCTTCTCCTTGTAGACCTCAAGCAAATGGAGCAGTTGAAGCAGCTAATAAAAATCAAAAGACTATCATCGAGAAAATGACATAAAATTACAAGGATTGGCCTGAAAAACTCCATTTCGCACTTTGGGGTTATCGCACGTCAATTCGCACATCAACAGGAAATACGACATTGTCATTGCTTTATGGAATGGATGTCGTATTACTTATAGAGCTAGAGATACCATCTCTACAAATTGCACTAGAAAGTAAACTCAATGAAGTTGAATGGACTAGGGCGAGATATGAGGAGCCAATTCTACTTGATGAAAAACGTCTAGAAGCTCTACATCATACTCAATGCTATCAAACTTGTATGGCTATGCATTTTAATAAGAAGGTCAAGATAAGAAACATCAAAGTAGGAGACTTGGTGTTAAAAGCATTAAGGAAAAATGTTTTAGATTCAAGGGGCAAATTTAAGCCTAATTGGTCCGGACCCTATATTGTCAAAACAATCCTATTAGGAGGTGCAGCAAAATTAATTGATATGGATGGCAATGAGTTCTCAAACATGATAAATCTTGACCAACTTAAAAATTACTACCCATAATTACTTGAGTAGGATACTCAAGAGAGCTACGTTTGGCCTGATTCCTTAGGAAAGGATACATAGGCAACCCTTTACGGGTGCGGCCACTTTACTTTCTGCAAACCTCGCATCCCAGATATTAAAATAAATTCGACGAAGCATCGACGTCACACAAAAAGCTCTGTCGCCGGCCAATGAACCTTAGCTCCAGACGACAGCGTATGTCGTTAGACGCCAGACTGCCGCAGCCGGCGCTAGTCGTAAAGGAGCAACGTCGTTTCTTCTGGGAGCATCTGGGCATATTTCGGTGTTTTTCGGAAAATTTTCGACTTCCGTACTCGAAAAAAATTCGGGAAAAACACCACAATATGCCCAGATGATTTAATTAAAAAGCTAAAATTTCATTCATAAAATAAACTAATAAATTACATTATTGATGGAATTTAAATAAAGCTTAATAAAACAAATTAACTTTAAATTTAAAACTAAGTCTAATAGTTTTAAAGTTAAGCAATGCTTCAATCTTTCTTCTCTTACTTTGCTCTCTCCCAATTTTTATCTGCATCCTCCTCATCATCCATGGCTTTGGCTAGTAGGCATCCTTTAGAGGACCTAAATTCAATTTTGGAGTAAATAATTTCTCCCTTAGCTAGGACTCCATGTTTCTTCTCTACCCAAGCCTTCTTCTCTGAAGTGTCAGCTTTTCTTTTCCCTTTATCCTTTGTAGAGCTCTTCTTCTTAGGAATCGTAGGTGTTTTGAATTCAACCTTTTCACCCAAGCGTTCCTTAACGGGAATTACCTTGTCAGTGTCACCTAGACGACTTTCCACATCAGTCTTACTCTGATTTTTCTTCATGTCCTTTGAAGGTTTCTTGAGAAGCTACCTCTTCACATCATTGGGCAAGGAAGGAGGAACCTTTTAGGTAATCACTTCCCATAAAGTTCTATCGCTCTAATATGCATCAAATTTTTCAACTTCTTGAGAAACAGGGAATTCATAGGGACGACGAAGATCCTAGAAGGAATTGTTTGAAGTAGGCCATACTGTCTTTTTACCCTCCAGGCATAATAAAAAGTCATCTTGGTTAAGCTTAGAAGACGACAGAAAGGTTGCTTGTTGACACCAACCATATTCTCTATTTTCCACCAAGGGATGACCCACTTGATAGCTGCAAGAGGCAAAGACTTTCTTCCATTCATGGCGCCCCATCTTAGAGAAGCGTTTCTTTCTCCTCACAAAACAATTTGGAGTGTATTTTTCAACATTGTCGGGAGGACTAATTATTCCTAGTCTCTCCATTAGCCATATCTGCAAAAAAATTCAATGCAAATAAATTAATATTACTATACAAATTTTTTATTTTGATTTCTGTAATTAAAAATATTATTTTTCTACCTGTAATAAAATTGGAGAGTCCTGAAAAGGTGCTTTTGGATTTCTCTTCAATTCATCAAGGCAAAGCATAGTCTCTCTAACAATTAATGGCATTGGATTTCTCCCAGATTCAATCTGCTCCAAAACAGTTGATATAATTGCCAGGCACTCATTAGTTCTACCACTAGTGAGAAGATATTGGTTAAGCATGCAAAAGAGAAAAACCCTTCTTCTATAAACATGAAAATATTCAGAATAAGGTCTATCAAAGTAATGGCGTGCAAATTCTTTCAAGTTAACTATGCTACCATATACAATATTTGTTAGATCTTTGTCTCTTAAATTAAAGAAGGGATCAAAATATTTATAATAATATTAATTTATTCTAGGGATTACTGCAAGATCTAATGAACTGAAGTCTATATCAAGATCTACCCCCTTCACACCATAAATACCCCTCATATGAAAAAGTCTAATTCTTTTCTCTCTTTGACAGTTAGAGACCGACACCATTCATGAGTGAAGTTGGTAAAACTCTTAGTAATTAATGACATGATTATTTTTTCAAAAGCTAAGACTATGTTAAATCTGCTGAAATCATAAAGAAAATCGACAGACCAAGGGGCTATTTATACACAACATCGGCACAGTTTCAATCCGGAAAGGATTCGGAGTCAGCGCTCACCAGTGCCAAACGCAAGAGTCTGGCGCAAAGCTCCAGCATTAGCGCCTAGCGCCAACGCAAAACGTGTGGCGCCACGTGACACTGACGTGTCTTATCAGCGAGCTTCTCAAAAACCGCGTTTTTTGGCTGATTCGAACCTACACAATGGCTTTATGATTTTTATCCTTTCTTATACCCTTTTAACTAATTTTATATATTAATTATATTTTTTCTTTTGTGGATTTTATTCAGACTTAATTTTATGTTTGTTGTAAGTCCTATTTTTATTTTTCATTTTTTTCTTTTTTTTGGGAGAAAGTCGGATACCCTCCATCAATAATAAAAATGACGGAATTTTCGGGCAAAATTATTAATTATCACAATTCTTCGCACACACAAATAAGCACATAAAAATGAAAAATAAATGCTAAATAAATAAGCTCATAATAATATGTATATACAAATATGTCTAATAAATGAGTTAATTAGGCATAGTTCTATAAAAGTCAAAATAAAAAACACAGGTATAAACTACGGCGCTGGAGGACGCAGATGATGAGAGACGCCCATCATGTCATAGCACTGCGCAGTACGAGGAGTAAGCTCTCCACCAGCTCCAGCTCTAGTTTCCTCGGGAGGTGGAAAACTCAGCACAGGACCCGTCAACCCAAGATCGCCCTGAGGCTGAGGCTACGGAGGCTGCTGCGATAATGAGCCGACCTAGTACATCCCACCACCTCTAGGAGCCGAGGTAGCCTCTCCCTGGCCTACCAGCTCAGCATGTGCACCCTCAGATGAAGAGATCGAGCCCTCCACCGCCTCGGTCCGAGCATCTTCAGAACGACCACCCCGACCTCCATAACTAGTACGACGAAGTCTCGAGCTAGACCTCGCTGGTTCTCTCTGGACCTCAGGTCTCTTCCGGGTACGAAAAGGAATGGGCTGGCCCTACAAGAAGAAACCAAGTCAGAAACAATCAAATAGAAACATAATAATGCAAAAATAAGGAGAAAGACTACCTCCCGAACAGCGTCATCGCGTCGACACGTAGCAACGTTCTTAATCCGGACGAGCTGGCTGCGGAAGGCGTCTATACACCGTGCTATCATCGTAACCACTTCGCGCGGGAATTGTTTAAGGAATAAAATTCAGTAACCATGCGTAACAGATATCAATAAATTGCAAAAAATAAAGCTTACCCGAGACAGGTGGCGAGGAATCGACCGCTCTACGAAGCGCTGATCCTCAGGAGCCGGAGGAATCATCTCCTCGATAGGCTCGTATGTCCCCTGATAATGGATATACATATGAGGTGGCACAAACTCAGTAGGCCCACCCTGACAACAGCAAATCAAAGTCAGTAAAATATCACTTGGGGGCTACATAGCAAAAGATAAAATATGAAAATCATACCCCCACCTCCTCAGACAGAACAGGAATTGGGGCTAACAGCGGCATCAGCTCCTCCTCATAGCACTGCCCAGGGATCGCATGAGATCGCGAAGGGATGTTAGCCCTCTCCGACATGCTAAGTAGCCTCGCGTCATTGAACATATGACGCGGCAGAGGAGCAAGAACGACGAAAGCATCTGATGAGTGTTAAATAGCAACCCTCTCTCCAAGGTACGCAATCGCTCCTTACGTCCCTAGGAAGTAGTGACGCTCAGCAGTGTACTGCGCAGCTAACCCAGGGACAACCAAGCCATTCCACGGCCGGTACCGCACATCAGGCTCCTGCGAAGAATGCCTATGAGATGGGAATCTACCTAAGGCAATACAAAAGTGTTCAGCTATGCAAAAAAATCATACCGAGAGGATCTGCTCTCGAACATAGGCGGTAAACATCCAAACGTGGCGGCCTCCCCAACAGGCACTCACTGGAAACCAGCGTGGCGACGATCTTGCCGGCGCGACTAAGGGAAAGTACTTGTAGAACCAGATCTACAAAAGACAAAAGTATCAGCAAGTGCTAACCAAAGATTAGAGCTAAACTTTATGGAAGATAAAGTATACCTCTATGACTCTCCAGAATCTAGATAAAGCGACATTCCCAGTGAAGAACCGGTGTCGACACGAGTCTTGCAACGCTCGAACAAAATCAGCATAGGCCAAGCTGGCCTAGTCATAAGTCCCGATGAAGTGAAGATCACAGGTCGCAAGAAGGTAGTAAAGCAGTACTCTGCTACCCTTGTCAGGGGAAAACTCCATGACAGCAAGATAAGCGCAAAGATGCGCACCCGCTGCTCTCGGGTGGTCGCATCATCCTCAAAAGCCGTCGTCAAAGCCGATCGACGAATACCCTTGGCACTGAATTGAGTCGACTTTACCTCAGCATGAGCCCGAATAACAATCGGACCCAACAGCTCCTCAACCTTAGGAGAGAAGGTGCTGATGTTGTTGTCAAACGGCGGCGCAGTGGAACTAAACTACAGTCCCGTAATGAGACTGAAGTCGGTCGGGGTGACTATCATCTCACCCCAAGGAAAGTGGAAAGTGTTGGTGGTGTCCCAGAAGAACTCTGCCAGGGCGCGAGCCACGCGGTGACCCCTGTCAGAAGCAATCATGGCATCCGCGGCCTCGAACAACGCAGTCAGCCGACAAGACTCCCAAAGAAGTCTCACATCTCCGCCGACGATGATGTGCATCCTATACAGGTTGCTCAGAGTATCGCTGCTTGAGCCATGTCAACGCGTCCTACGAGCAGTAATCCCACGCCGCACCCTCTCAGAAATGTGGTAGATGGGGGAGAAGTACAAAGTCCGCTCATCCCACTCCGGGAAGGGACAGAGAGAAGTGTGCGGGTCAGCGTCCTCCTCTACGGGCTCATGCTCCCGTCGTGTGCCTCGGGATCGTGAACCAGAACCTCGCTGTCTAGCCATACTACATTGTGCAAAATTAACGTAAATTAAGGTTCTGTAGTATCTATGGTTCGCCTAGCGGCATGATACTATGTTCGTAAAAAACAGAGTATGTAGTACTAAAACAGAGCACAATTTCAAATTGAGCATACACGACATTTTTCAAGCATCCAAACAATTTCTTGCAATACTATGGTAATTATTGTGACAAATTGGACAAGAATTGCTAGCAAAAATATCGAGAATAAGCCACATTGTCTTCCCGACCTTAAAAGGTCCATTAATGGTGATTTATTCGTTTCTTCACCAAATTGGGTCAAACAAGTCTCAAATTACCCCCAAGGCAATATATAAACATAACCAACCAATTTTATGGCATAAACTTTGACAACAAAGCGAATTAAGTAATTTAAGTTTCCAATTTTCAAGAAATTCGTGAACAAACATGTGCAAAATTCATCAAAACCAGAGTGAATTTGAAGAAAACTTTCATAGATCGGGAAAGTAAATGAAAGAAGCTTCAATTTGCAACAAATTTGAGCGAATTTGGTAGAAAAATGAGCAAGAAAGACTAAGACGAAGATTCGCAGCGAGTTTTGGAGAAAAAAGAGCACCAGCAGTGAAAATAACGAAGAAAAGGGATACATACGGAAATCCCGACTCTAGCGCCAAACGACAGCTTTGGCGCCAGACGCTAGATTTTAGCGCCTGGCACTAGAGCCAAAATTGTGGCGCCAGCAATATTTTAGCGGCGACAGAACGCTCAGCCACTCAGAACGGTTATTTCAACCTCTTACAACAATTTAGTGTTCCTTGGTACGCCAGTTAGCCCCTCTAAGCAATTTAACATGATTTAATGATCGGCTTGATTACAATTGCAAAAAGTTATCGACCTGATGGATGATGGTCTCACTTAGCTTAAAGCGCCTAAGCATTGGCTCATCAAAAGGTACCGCCATAATGGTTCATAAGCAGAAAAGGCACCGACATAATGGTTCATAAGCAGCATGAGCACCGACATACTAGTTCACAATTCAAAGCAGCAAAAGCATTGACGTACAGGCATAGCAAAGCAAAGGATCGACAGGCGTGGGTCTTCGGTAATTTTCCTCGGAATATTATCGCAACAAATGAGGATAACTTCAGGCGAGGATATCTTTGACAACATTCCCTAGATTTTGGAGAGTTGTCACAAACAACTAGAGGTGATTTCAGGCAAAGTTATCTTCGATCGTGTTCCCTGGCTTGCGGAAGATGGTCACAAAGCACTAGAAGGTCGTTTCAGGCGAAGCAATCTTCGATGGGGTTCTCTAGCTTGCAGAAGTCTATTACGGCGGAATTGGAGGCAGTTACAAGCGTAAAAATGTTCAGAAAGTATTCTCTAGCTTGCAGAAGATCGTCAAAACAAACAGCAGGATGGCATTCCCTAGCTTGCGGAAGGTTGTCACAACAACAAATAGAACAAAACAGCAACAAATCGGTTACTTTCAGAGACGTGTGCTCCACGGTGCAAGATACGCGTTTCTTGACTCTTTTATTTGTTTTAACTAATGCTAGTTTGTAGGTATCGGCATTACAAGAATGATTTAGAATCGCAGAACTTTCTGAATTGTTCTCCGTCCCTATCGATACTTTGACTTTTGTTTTTGAAACTTGCGCTTCTCCAAACTCATTCAAAGTGGGGGCTTATGTAGTCACCCATTTGTGTCTTCCCAAAACCAAACCCGGTGATGAGTACCTTTCACATCGAATCATAATCAAATGGAGTGAAAGTGTGGAAAGTCTAGTGTTGCGGTTAGTTTTGTTTCTTTTCTTTCTCTGTGTTTTTAAAAACCTATTTTAAGAAAACATCCAATCAAGTTTGGTTTGGTCCATGGAAAGGGTCCAATAATAGTGTAGTTTGGTCGGGTTCGAAAAGATCTTTCCAACGATATATTATAAGCCTAATTCCGATAAAAATGAGGAAGTTATGGCAAAATTACTAAACTGGGCCAATGATCTAGAGGAGGGCCTATTATGATTTATCATTCCTAAAGTGATTAGGATTGATTATAGTCTTCTAGAATCTTCTAGAAGGTTCTTTTCATTTCTAATTTAATTACCATTAATAAATTGACTTTGGTTGACTTTTTAGAGTTTTAATCAAAATAAAAAAAGTGTTTTTAAGGATAATACGATTTTGCCCTTCTGTACGACTAAATTTTATCAAAATTAAGAAAACGCGTGAAACTGGTTCCTAGCGCCTGACGACAGGATTAGAGCCTGGCGCTAATGCTTGGCGTCTGGCGCTAGCCTTAGTGTTGACGCTAATGTCTGGCGTCTGGCGCTAAGTCGTTTTATTCGCTTCAAAATTCTGATTCGTTTTTCTATCCATCCGACTAATTTTCTCTATAAATGGCCTCCTAAACCTCCGTTTTCAATCATCAACAACAATTAGTTTTCTTATTCTCTCTAGTTTTTCAAGATTCTCTTGATTAATCTCTCTCTCTTTCTTTTCTAAACAAGCTTTTTGCATATAAAATTCCGTATTCACAAGATCTAGAAACACCTAGCCAAATTCAAAGTTGCCTTCGCCCTAGACGTGAAAGGTATTAATTTCTAAGGGTTTGGTCCAAAATCTCTCTTTCAATTATTTAATTTAATTGTTTGATTTTTATTTTCCTTGAAGTTACTAACGCGTGTATTATGTTATTAGATTGTGATGTGAGGCATCCAAGTAAGTGATTTAATCTATTTTATTGATACTATGATATAGAAATCATGTCTAGGTTGTTACATTCATTCCTAGTATCATGTGAGGATGCTTGATGTTTTGAATGACAACAATGATTCCTATTATTATGTTTAGGGAAAAGGTTATAATATCAAATATGCTTATTATGATTCTTGCGATGCTTTCTATATTATTTCCTAATAATATAGCATTTTAGTATCATGTTAGGGCTAAATATTTTATCTTTGATGGTAAGTGACATGCTAGCTTTGTTATTAATCTTGTTAGTATCATGCCTAGGATCGTGCTATTAATATTATGCTTTAACAAGATTATGATTATTATTATGTTGCTTGATATATTTGTTGTTATTGCTTGATCACACCTTTTATGCATGTTTAAAGGGAATTTGTACTTGTAATCACGCTTAATAAGATAATTAATAATCTTGTTCAGGGTTAATGTGATTATAATTCAAGTGATCACCAATAATAGTTTTATTTGAGCATTAATATTCAACCAACATAGATTAACAGGTTTAGGGTTAATCCTATTGATTGCATGTTAGTCAGAAAGCGTACATGAATATGATCAATATAAAGTAGAGGCCTATTATTAGGGCAAGTTCAATCTCTTTTAGGTTGGATTTGTACCTTCATCCCCGAACTACCAGTCATGGTTATAGACCTACTGGAGTTGACGATCTACTTGATCGTTAAGGGGTGTAACCTTCACCTCGTGAATGGTTTACAAGTTCCTAAAACTTGTTGGCGACTCTTTTGCTCTATCTTCTTTCCCTTTGGACGCCACCATGCTTATGTGAATGATCAAGTGGGGTTCAGGCTAGGGGTAATGCTTGAAATATTCCCTACAACTACATCTTGAATAAACTGTTAGTAACTTTAATGAAAATATAAATCAAATTGAAACAATTAAATCAAATAAAAAGTAGAGTTGATTTAGTCCAAACTCTAGTTAATTATACCTGTCACGCCTTGGTTTAAGTATAGAACTTTGGGTATTGTATGGACTCCTCGGATTGTTTAGGGGAAGTGTAATGGAAGAATAAGGTGGCTTGTGTTTAGGCTAAAAAGGGAGAAGAGAATGATTTGATGATCAAGCTTGTTGATGATTGAAAAAGGGGTGATATTACCTCTATTTATAATGAAAAAAGAAGGGTCGAAGAATTAAGAAAAGATAAGAATTCGAATTGGAATAATACTCTTGCAATGGACAACAATTTTTGCGGCTTTTGTTTTTATCATATCTTTGATCCAGAACTCGGAATAAGATAAATAATATGTCGTTGAAAAGCTGTTGAATTCTACTTTCTTACCCAATGAAAATGAGATTAAAATCCTTTTGTATAATAAAATATATGGCCAAAATAGTGGGACGGTGTTAGTTTTTGATAGAGTTTGACATTTCATTCATATCTTTTCTGTTATAACTCGGAATTGATATTATAATATATCATTGGAAAGATAATTTCAAGGGATATCCAAAAATTTAACATTTGGTTGAAATATAATAGTCGCAAAAATTATATCTTTCTATCTTTGAACGTCTTTGAATTCGAATAGAATTAGGACTTTTAAAAAGAAAAGTTTTATTCAATTTCAAACTTTTTAATCTTATCTTTTGATAAAGGATAATTAAGATCTTTTAGAAACTTATAAAAGCTTCCAATTAATCCTAATTGGTTTAGGGATGAGATTAAAGCTTTTGGACCCTCCACATGATCATTGGGTCGTAGGAAAGGTGGGCTTAGGTTCGATTTGGCCTAAGTTTAGTATTTTGGCCATAACTTATTTTTTATAACTCGGATTTGGGCTTATAATATATCGTTGGAAAGATATTTTCAAGCTCCATCCAAATATTCCATAATTGGACCCAGATTATGGTCCAAAAAAACTGTAATAAACGTTTTTATAAAAAGACACAAAATGGATTATTTTAAAGGATACAAAATGAATTATTTTGTTTTTAAAGGCAAGAAAAGAGGAATATAAGTTATGGTTTGGGGAAATGGGATTCGAATTGGGTTTGTTAATGAAATGGAAATATGGATTGAATGTGGATTTAAGAACTCCAAAGATTAAATACTCCACCCGACCAATAATGGCGGTGAAAGGTTGTTCATCATCGGGTTTGGTTTTAGGGAGACATTTTTAGGTGTCTACAGAAGCCCCCACTTTGACTGTGTTTGTAGAAACGTTAGTTTCGAAAACGATAGTTAAAGTAGTCTATAGAAATGGAGAATGATTTAAGACATTCTGCAATACTAAATCACTCTATATACGTCGATACTTGCAGAAAAATGTTAGTTCCACATATAACAGATTAAAGTGATAGAATGCATATCTGACACCAGTGTATCGGTGACAAATGAGTTTGGTAGCTTTCTACGCTTGAAGAAATCTACCGGATGATAATTTGTTAAGATACTTTCCATGCCTGAGGAAAGTCGACAAATGGGTTTGGTAGCTTTCTATGCTTGAAGAAATCTAACGGATGATACTTTCCAGGCTTGAGGAAATTCGACATATGAATTTGGCGTCTTTAGATGCTGGAAGAAATCCACCGGACAATACTTACCATGCTTGAGGAAAATCGAAAGATGAATTTGGCGGTTTTATATGCTTAAAGAAATCCACCGATTGAGATACTTTCCATGCTTAAGGAAAGTCAGTAGATGATATAATCGCTGACTTCTTCACTTTGAGAAGTGACAACGATCGACAATTATCCATGATCGAGGAAAAACTTGTCTGATTATGAGATTGCAAGTCTCTATGTAACGAGAACCTATTTACCATAACTTATGCTAGATTTATTAGAAGAAAACTTGTTGCACGGAAGACTCCATTGAAAAATTGTAGGCGTCATTTGTAGTGCCCCTACGTTAAGCATGTGGTGAATATGCTTGGCACTCATAGGAAGAGGAAATTTACATTATGATTAAGGACAACGTTTAGGGACAAGGAAAGTAGGGAGCCGCCAACAAATTTTTAAGGAACTTGTAAACCGTTCACGAATCATAAAAGGCAACCACGAATAAAGAGACAACGATATGCAACAACGATTGACCCGTGAAGATTACACCCCATTCATAATACCTGTGATTACTTACTTTATATGATTCAGAACCACGATAGGACTATCGGGGATGATGGTACGAAGTGAGTCATGGAATCACATTCTCTCGTATTGGCGTCTACTCGATTCTTATAGTGAAAAGTGATTTATGTGATCTTAAAGGCATACAAAAAAAATATTCAATTTGCCCCACACTATTACTAATCGAAATTGGTTTAATATTAATGCAGCACATTATTCTAGAATATCGTGACCACTTGATTAAACAACAAGATTGAAAAGGATCCTAAACCGATTGTCCAAATCACCTTATTAGTCGTGATTTTCAATAACATATTCCTTTTAAACATGCAATATGGTGATCATATATAACAATACAATAAACATTAATATTGAAAGAAATTTAACAATAATAACGTTAGGTAAATCAAATATAAATTAACCTAATCATGATACTAGCAATATTAAAATAAAATAAGTAATTAAATTAATTAATTACTCAAATTCCGCGCGTTCCTTAATATTGCTACATTATGAATAAATTTTTAGTAACTTCAATAAAAAATATAAATCAAAGGCTTAGGGTATAGGAGGGAGAGGAGAATGATTATTGGTGTAAAAGAGAGAAAGAGAGAATTATTTGGTGCCCCAAACTGTAGATAGGATGGGGTATTTAGAGGGAAAATGAGCAGGGGGAACACGCGAAACCCTAAAAGATAAAAACCCTAAAAAATTCTGCCACGACACGGCAAAGCATGCCCTGACACAGGGAAAAATAGTGTGGCGCGGGGAAACCTTGATTGACGCCGGATACAAATAACCTATGGAAGATAATTGTGCGTGAAAGGTTTACGCGGAGAAAACACGGAACAACCCCGTGTCACGGAATGGGCACCGTGGCACAAAAAATTGTACCGTGACGCGGTGCGAAATCCCGTGGCGCAGCAACTATTCCTGTGACACGGTGGATTTTCACGCGGAAAAAACACGGAAAAAAGCACCGTGACATGTTGAAAATTACCATGTCATGGCACCAGGAACCGTGTCATGGCACCAAGCACCGTGCCGCGTCAGATTTTTTCATGACACAGTGTTTTTACATTGTGCGCGGTAATTCCAGTTTTTACGTGTTTTTAAAACCATGATAACTTTTTATCCCTAACTTGGAATAAGGCACATAATATATGATTGGAACGATTTAACCCAATTAGAATCAGGTTAAAATCATTTGTAGATTTTATAATATGTTCGTTTTAGTAGAAGGGTGTCGGTTTTGGACCGAGTTTAGTGTTTTGCTCATATCTTTTTCATTTTAAATCGGAATTAAGCTTATGATATATGGTAGGAAATCTTATTTAAAGGTATATACAACAAAATAATAATTAGATCAAAATTTATAAGCCAAAAAATCAGTTTCTCTCGGTTACGAAAAGAGGAAAACAAGTTATGGTTGAGGGAAATGAGCTAGGAAATGGATTGGTTTATGAAATGTATTGAATGGAAGCATGGATTTAAGCACAACAGAGATTAAATAATAAACCCAAACAATAATGGCGGTAGAAGGTTGTTCATGATCGGGTTTGGTTTGGGGGAGACATTTTTAGGTGTCTACAGAAGCCTCCACATTGACTGAGTTTGTAGAAATGTCAGTTTTGAAAACGATATTCAAAGTATTTGATAGGGATGGAGAATGATTCAAGACGTTCTACGATTCTAAATCACTATGTATACGCCGATACCTACAGAACAATGTTAGTTCTACAGATAAAAGAGTAAAGGGATATAATGCTTATGTAACACCAGTGTATCGGTGACAAATGAGTTTGGTAGCTTTCTAGGCTTGAAGAAATCTACCGAATGATATTTTGTTGAGATACTTTCCATGCATGAGGAAAATCGACAGATGAGTTTGGTAGCTTTCTATGCTTGAAGAAATCTACCGGATGATAGTTTCCACGCTTAAGGAAAGTTGACATATGAATTTGGTAGCTTTTTATGCTTGAAGAAATCTACCGGATGATACTTTCCTTGCTTAAGGAAAGTCGAAATATGAATTTGGCGGGTTTTTAGGCTTGAAGAAATCCACTTGATAATACTTTTCCTGCTTAAGGAAAGTCGACAAATGATTTTGGCACCTTTCTATGCTTGAAGAAATCCACCGGTTGAGATACTTTCCATGCTTGAGGAAAGTCAATAGATGATATGGTCGTTGACATCTTCGCGTTGAGAGGTGGAAACGACCGATAAATTTCCATTCTTTTGGCAAAACTTGTCTAATTATGAGGTTGCAAGTCTCTATGTATCGAGAACCTTGCGCCGTCATTCGTTTTCTCTTGGGAGAAGATCACTTAAAATGATGATGGTTCGATTGTCCCCGAACGTAGGCTGTGGTTGGTTTGCTTGTCCCCGAGCGTGGGATGTAGTTTGTTCTCTTGTCCCTGAATGTGGGATGTAGTTGATTCGATTATCCCAAACGTGTGCTATAGATAGTCCGCTTGTCCTCGAACGTGGGCTGTAGTTGGTTAGCTTGTCCCCGAACGTGGGCTGTAGAGGGTTCGCTTGTCCCCGAACGTGGGATGTAGATGAGACCTGCAAAATGAAATTTTCCATAGGACTTGCATATACTGTGATTTACTTGACTAACTGACTTGACTAAGCTTGACTTGACACGACATGACATGCAGGGGCGAAGCCAGGATTTTTAAGTCCAGGGTGCCGGACTTGTTAAACAACACTTCGGTTCAAAAATTTTAAATGTACTAAGCATGTATTCTATTCACCTAATTTTACCTATTTGAACTTATTTGAACCTATCGGGACCTATTTGATCTTTTCAAAATTTATTTTAGTTGTAATTATACTTGGGTAGTTGGTGACCCTTATCAAAACCTTTATAATTTATACGTGAATCGGGCGATCCTTATCAAAACCTATTTCAGTTATAATTTATACATGAATCGGGTGATCCTTTTTATGAAAACTTATTTTTTTTAGGAACTTAACTTATCAAAATTTGTTAGACCTTACAAAAGTAAAAATAAGGTAAAAAAAAAAAAAGTTTAATCTTACTTTATGAATTGAAGTACTAGATTTTTTTGCCCCATCAAAATTTGTGTTTTGCTCATTATCATCGTTCAAATTACTTTTTGAATCCAAATTTTTCTAACTATAGAAGATTATTTAATGAAATATACAAGTAAAACTACAAATCATAGTAATCATATAAATAACATTAAAGAATCTATTAATTTAATGAAATTACAAATTAAAAAAAAAAAAAAAAAACTGGACGAAGAACTCCGTACATTTTTTTTTTGAAGGAAAGAACTCCGTACTTTGTTGAACTTGAACTCCCACTTTTATTTAAAAAAAATAATAGTTATTTTTAGCTAGATTTATTTGGGCCATACCATCGAGCCAAGAACAACCAACATTAATAATCACGTGGTTGTAAATTGTAAGAATACCTGTTAAAGGATTTGTAAAAAAAAAAAAATAAAAAAAAAAATAAAAAAATAAAAGGAAAAAGAATCCATGTTATGGAAGGACTTGATCCCGGGTCTCTTGGGTAAGAGTTTCAAGGTTTAACCAATGTGACAAGAATTGGAATGCCTAAATTACTCTATTTTATTGATATATATATAATATTTTTATGGGGGCCAGTCTAATAAAAATTATAAGTTGCAGATTTGGGTCGGGGAGGCCGGGCCTCCACCAGCCCCGCCCCCCCGTCCCTTCTCCCCTGATGACATGTGTATGGCTTGTGATTGTGTGTGTATCAGTATGATTTGAGTGTAAGAGCAGACACAAGCAATAGACAATGCAAAAAAGCAAAATTTTTCCACCATTTTTTTCATGAGCGGAGGATACCGACTTTCTCCCAAAAAAGAAAGACGTGAAAAAAAGTTTTGTTTTTTACTTACCCTTGATGAAAAATTTTTGAAAAAGATTTTGAACTTCCACAAAAGAAAAGACATGAAAAAGGGAAGAAGTTTTGAACTTCCTCGTCGAGCAAGACGAAATGAATCGTATGGATTGAATTGTTTGTCTCGAAAATAATGTATGCATGATGCATGTCCTTAGGTCAGGAGGCTAAGGACTATTAAATCATGTGACACAATAGATGAATGAACTTAGGTCATGGAGCTAAGCATCATATATGGTGTAAAGAAACGATCTTGAACATCACATAGGTCTGCAAGCTAAGCACGTATATAGATGAAGTGATTATTTGCATAACGAACGTTGCTTAGGTCAAGGAGCTAAGCACGATATGCTTTGAATGATTAAAAATCCTAGATATATAAATGTTTCACAGCACATTATGCGATGCATGAAACAATGAGCATTACTCAGGTAAGGAATTTAAGCAAGTATACAATGTTTCTTCTAATGAATGTTGCTTGAAAGATGATGAAACATGCACAGTCTTGAAACAAGATTTCATGATAAATGGTTCTTAAAAGGAAGGATGATCGATATAGATATGGATGTGTGAGTGAAGTGTGTGAATGTAATACTAAGGCTGGCTGCAAGGGTTATGGTGATGGAAATATATGTGAGAAGAGTAAAAAATGATGACTCTTTAGGCTGGGTAAGCTAAATGTGATGTGGGTTCAAGCCACCAAGTCTAGCTCCAAATGGGTAGGGGTAAGCATTGGATATTCTTTGACTCGATCATGCATGGATATGAATATGAATGTAAATATGAATGTGGCCGCACCTCGATGTGAGGCTGCCTACGTATCCGTTAGGAATCAGGCCGAACGTAGCTCTAGTCGAACTTTGCACAAGTGTATGTACACCTAAAAGAGGTCTTTCAAGTGTTGTAATATGGTTAAATTGATTGTGTAAAGCTGAAAAGGGTACACGGCTCAAGATCTGAGAGAATCCCCAAGATGTGTAATTGTGAATTTGAAAATTTTGAATTTTGCAAGTTTTGTTTATTTTATTTTATTTTATTTTCATTCTTTTGAATCCATTTGGGAAATCTCATATCATGCGGTTCAACACTCACTTAGCATTCATGTTTCTTAGGAATGGTACCAAATACTCGATGAGAGACGCAATTTGAGACGTGTTCATATAAAAAACATTGGAACACTTGCACTTAGACATTGTTTTATTGTTGCTTTGCCACTTTTTTTTTTTTTTTTACTTTCTTTTTGAATGTTGTACAATTACTCATCCTCCAATCTAAGGGTTTTGTGACTGTGGGTTGAAGAAATGAAGGCCAAACATTAGACGAGGCTCAAAGTGGTTGATGAATAAATGTAATGTGTGCTTGAATGAATAATGGGGAATGACAGGGTTGGAAAGGTGCCTCAAATAATTGGTGTACCTGGTGTTTAGTTCGGCAATTGATTTTTTTTTTCTTTTTTTTGGCGAATGACATGATCGAATGTAAAGGAAGAAATGCTCATTGATGGAACATGGCATAAAGATATAAGGATAAGGAGAACCTATGCTAGACTTATTAGGGGAAAAGGGTTAAAGCGAAAGAAAAAAAAGCATAAAATCTGGTATGGAAACTTGTCTTGTGCTTCGTCTTCATGGTTGCCTATGAATTACTTGTTACCGCCAAGAGGGACAAGAAGTTTTTTATTTCTTATGCTTTTATTGGAGAAAAGAAGGATGGAATGACGTTCCCCTTATTTTTCCAACTCTTGCCTAGTGATTCTAGAACTCGAGTACTATGGAACAAAATGAGCTCACTTAATGCATTGACCTAATACTTAGATTGGAAAGGAAGAGTGTTTGAAATAATTTTGATAACCAATGGTAAATACTCGACTCATTCCTTTTATGACGGAAAGCGACGCATGCATAATCCTAATATACGATCATAAACAATATAGTGCATTACTCGAAGGCAAAGTGTGTGGAATGACTCAACATGTGTGATTAGGTGAGTTTATTAAGACTCGTGAAGTGATCGCATTGCTAGATATGAAGACGTTATAAAAAAACAAAGGACCCAATGACCAAATAGCACGGAATACTAAAAGACAATAAATTGTAGGAGTGCCACATGTAGTCGCCAAATTGTATGCGTTGTTCAAAGTGCGCCTACGTTAAGCATATTGTGAATATGCTTGGCAATTATAGGAAGTGGGAATTGACGTTACAATTAGGGACAACGATTAGAGACAAAGAAAAGTAGGGATCCACCAATAAGTTTTTATGGAACTTGTAAACAGTTCACGGATCATAAAAGGCAACCACGATTAAAGGGACAACGATAGGCAACAACGATTTACTCGTGACGGTTACACCCCATTCATAATCCATGAAATTAATTACTCCATATGGTTCGGAACCACAAAAGGAGGAACGGGGATTATGGTACGAAGTGAGTCATTGAGTCACATTCGCCCGTATTGGCCTCTACTCGATTCTTATAGTGAAAAATGATTCCTGAGATCTCAAAGGCATGCAAAAAAATATTCAATTCGCTCCAAACTATTATTATGCTAAATTGGTTAAATATTAATGCAGCATATAATTCTAAAATATTTGTGATCACTTATTTAAGCAATAAGATTAAAAAGGAACCTAAACCGATCGTTCTTAATTATATTATTAGGCAGGATTTTCAATTACATATTCCATTTAAACATGGAACATGGTGATCAATAAATAAAATAAAATAAACATTAATATCGGATGCAATTTAACAATAAATTGTTAGTCAAAATAAATACAAATAATAAACCTAATCATGACACTAGCAACAAGAATAAAAATAAGGGTAATTAAGTGATTAATTACTCACTTTCCGCGTTTTCTTGAATTGCTACATCATGAATAAACTGTTAGTAACATAAATTGAAATATAAATCAAATTGAAAAAATTAAATTAAATAAAAAATAGAGTTGATTTAGTCCAAACCCTCAGTTAATTATACCTTTCACGCCTTGGTTTAAGTATAGAACTTTGGATATTGTATGGACTCCTTGGAGTGCTTAGGGAAAGTATTTTGAGAGAATACGGTGGCAGTTATTTAGGCTAAAAAGGGAGAAGAGAATTATTTAATGATCAATCTTGTTGATGATTGAAAAAGGGGAGATATGAACTCTATTTACGAGGAAAAATAAGGGTCGAAGAATTAAGAAAAGATTAAAATTCATATTAGAATAATACTCTTGCGATAGACAACAGTTTTTGCAGTTTTGTTTTTATTATTTTGATCTAGAAATCAGAATAAGATAAATAATATGTCATTGGAAAGTTGTTGAAGTATCCTTTCTAACCCAATTTAAATAATATTAAAATACTTTGTACAATAAATTGTATGGCCATAATAGTGGGACGGTGTTAGTTTTGGATAGAGTTTGATATTTCATTCATATCGAATTGATATTATAATATATCATTGGAATTATAATGTCAAGGGCTAACCATATAAGATTCGTATAAAAAATATAAGGCACGAAAATAATATCTGACTATCTTTGAACGTCTTTAAATTTGAATAGAATTAGGACTTTTTAAAAGAAAAGTATTGTTCTATTTCAAACTCTTTAATCTTATCTTTTCATAAAGGATAATTAATATATTTTAGAAACTTATAGAAGTTTCCTATTAATCATAATTGGTTTAGGGATGGGATTAATGCTTTTGGACTCTCCACATGATCATTAGGTCGTACGTAAGGTGGGCTTAGGTTCGGTTTTGGCTCAGTTTAGTAATCGAATTTGGACTTATAATATATCGTTGGAAAGCTCTTTTCAAGCTCCATCCAAATATTCAATCATTAGAACCAGATTATCGACCAAAATAAACTGGACTAAACGTTTTTATAAAAAGGACATTAAATGAATGATTTTAATTATAGGACACGATATGAATTATTTTGTGTTTAAAGGAACGAAAAGATTAAAATAAGTTATGGTTTGGGGAAATGGTCTTGGAATTGGGTTGGTTTATGAAATGGATATATGGATTTAAGCACACCAAAGAATAAATACTCAATTCGACCAATAATAGCAATGAATGTTTGTTCATCATCAGGTTCGGTTTTGGGGAGACATTTTTAGGTTTCTACAGAAGCCCCCACTTCGACTGAGTTTGTAGAAACGTCAGTTTCAAAAACAATAGTCAAAGTTGTCGATAAGGACGGAGAATGATTCAAGACGTACTGCGATCTTAAATCACTATATATAAGCCGATACCTGCAGAAAAATGTTAGTTCCACAGATAAAAGAGTAAAGGGATAGAAAGCATATCTTACACCAGTGTATCGGTGACAAATGAGTTTGGTAGCTTCCTAAGCTTGAAGGAATCCACCGGATGACGTTTTGTTGAGAAACTTTCCATGCTTAAGGAAAATCGACTGATGAGTTTGGTAGCTTTCTAAGTTTCAAGAAATCTACTGGGTGATACTTTCCATGCTTGAGGAAAGTCGACATATGAATTTGGTAGCTTGATGTGCTTGAAGAAATCTACCGGATTATACTTTCTATTCTTGAGGAAAGTCGACAAATGAATTTGGCGGGTTTCTATGCTTGAAGAAATCCACCGGACAATACTTTCCATGCATGAGGAAAGTAGACAAATGAATTTAGCGGTTTTCTATGCTTGAAGAAATCCACTAGCGGAGATACTTTCCATGCTTGAGGAAAGTCAATAGATGATATATTTGCTGACTTCTTCGCTTTAAGAAGTGACAACAATCGACAATTTTCATGTCTTGTCTAATGAGATGGTGGTTTGATTGTTCCCAAATGTGGGCAGTAGATGGTTCGCTTATCCTCGAACGTGGGCTGTAGATGGTCTACTTTTCCCCGGACGTGGGATGTAGTATGTTCGCTTATTTTCGAACATGGGCTGTAAAAGGTTTTCTTGTCCCCGAACGTGGATGTAATTTGTTCGCTTGTCCTCGAACGTGGGCTGTAGATGAGACCTGCAAAATGAAATTTTCCATGGGACTCGCATATACTTTATTTGACTTGACCAAGCTTGACTTGACACAACATGACATGTGTATGAGTTGTGATTGTGTGTGTATAAGTATGATATGAGTGTATGAGCAGACACAAGCAATTGACAATGCAAAAAAGCAAAATTTTCCGTCATTTTTGTTACGAGTGGTAGATACCAACTTTCTCCCAAAAAAGAAAGACGTGAATTTTTTTTTTTTGTTTTTGACTTTCCCTCGATGAAAATTTTTTGAAAAAGTTTTTGAACTTCCTCAAAAGAAAAGACATGAAAAAGGGAAGAAGTTTTGAACTCTCATCGAGCAAGACGAAATGAATCGTATGGATTGAATTGCTTGTCTTGAAAATAATGTATGCATAATGCATGTTCTTAGGTTAGGAGGCTAAATTACATCATGTGACGCCATAGATGAATGAACTTAGGCCATGGAGCTAAGCATCATATATGGTGTAAAGAAATGATCTTAAACGTCACTTAGGTCTGGAAGCTAAGCACGTATATAGATGATGTTATTGATGATTATTGTAAAATGAATGTTGTTTAGGTCAAGGAGCCAAGAACGATATGCGGTACATGAAACAATGAATAATGCTTAGGTCTGGAAACTAAGAAAGTATATAATGTTTTCATTTAACGAATGTTGTCTTAAAGGATGATGAAACATGCAAAGTGTTGAAATAATATTTCATGAAAAAGGATTCTCAAAGGGAAAGATGATATAGATATGGATGTGTGAGTGAAGTGTGTGAATGTGATACTAAGGCTGGCTCCAAAGGTTATGGTGATGGAAAAATATATTTGATAAGAGTCAAAGATGAGGACTCTTAGGCTAGGTAAGCTAATGTGATGTTGGTTCAAAATCCCGAGTTTAGCTCTCAATGGGTAAGGGGTAAGCCTTGGATATTCTTTGACTCGATCATGAATGTATATGAATACAAATGTGGCCGCACCTTGATGTGAGGTTGCCTACGTATCCGTTAGGAATCAGGCCGAACGTAGCTCTAGCCAAACTTTGCACAAGTGTATGTACACCTCAAAGAGATCTTTTAAGGGTTGTAATGTGGTTAAGCTTATGGTTTAAGGAATAAAGGGGTAAAGGCTCAAGACCCGAGAGAAACCCAAAAAAGGTGTAATTGTGAATTGGACTTTGCCTGTTTTATTTTTAACATTTTTATTTTGCTTTGATTTTGTTTTGTATCAATGTGGGAAATCTCAAATCATGCAGTCAATCACTCACTTAGCATTCATTTTTCTCAGGCACGCTACCAAGCACTCGATGAGAGACAAATTTGTGACACGTTCATATCAGAGACATTGGAACATTTTCCCTTAGACATTGTTTTGTTTTTTATTTACTTATTCTTTTTTTTATTATTATTTTTTATATTAGAACTTGCTTTCTGACTGTTACACAAATTGCACACCTTCCCATCCCAGGTTTAAGAGAATGTAGGTTGAATAAATAAGGTCAATCGTTAGACAAGGCTTAAAGTGGTTGATGAAGAAATGAATATGTGATTGAATGGTTAATAGGGAATGACAAGGTTGCAAAGGTGCCTCAAGCCATTGGTGTACCTAGTGTTTAGTTCGGTAATTTTTTTTTATTTTTTATTTTTGCTAATTTTGTGATCAAATGTAAGAAAGAGATGCTCATTGATGACGAAGGTAAGAAATGTGACACATAGACACACGGATAAGGAGAACGTATGGTAGACTTTTTAGGGGGAAGGGTTTGAAATAAAAGAAGAAGAAAACACAAAATCTTGGTGAGAAGCTTGCATCGTGCTTTGTCTTCATGGCTGTTTATGAGTAATTTCTTGCCTCCTGGTGAGGAAAAAAGTTTCTTGTTGTTGATTCTTTGATTGGAAGGAAAGATAGAAGGAGTGACGTTCCCCTTATTCTTCCAACTACTGCCTAGTGATTTTATACTCAAGTATTGTGTAAGGATGAACTTACTTAATGCATTCACTCAATACTCGAATTAGAAAGGAAGAGTGTATGAAACAATTTTGAAAACTGATGGGAAAAACTCCACTCATTCCTATTACGACGGAAAACGACACATTCATGGTCCTAGAAGAGTTAGGACTCATGGGTATAATTAAATAAGATCAACCACAATCAAAGACAAAGAACACATGTTAACGTTAGCACAAAAACGGATCACAAGAAACTAGGAAAAAGATTAGAATTCTAGAAGAGTTAGGACTTATGGGTATAAAAAAAAAAGTTCTATAATCCTATGTTATATGAGTGGATACGGATTTAAGGAATTGGCTAAGACTAGCTTGACATGAAAAGATATAAAAAAAAAAGAAAGTTGACACTAAAAGGACACCTATGCTGGAGAGACTATAGTATATTGATTATAATTTTTTATCTGTGACTCTTTGTTTATGTGACTACACTTCCCCAGTGGAGTCGCCAAATTGTAGGCGTCGTTTGAAGTACGCCTACGTTAGCATGTTGTGAAAATGCTTGGCACTCATAGGAAGTGGGAATTGACGTATATGATTAGGGAAAACGATTAGGGACAAGGAAAGTAGGGAGCCGCCAACAACTTTTTAAGAAACTTGTAAACCGTTCACGGATCATTATAAGGCAACCACAAGAAAGGGACAACGATTAGCAACAACGATGGACCCGTGAAGGTTACACCCTATTCATAATCCATGAGATTACTAACTCTATATGGTTTGGAACCACGATAGGACGATCCATGATGATGGTACAAAGTGAGTCATGGAGTCACATTCGCCCGTATTGGCCTCTACTTGATTCTTCTAGTGAAAAGTGATTCCTATGATCTCAAAGGCATAAAAACAATTATTCAATTCGCTCCAAAATCTTATTATGCTAAATTAGTTGAATATTAATGCAACACATAATTCTAAAATATTGTGATCACGTGAATTATAAACAAGATTAAAAAGGAACCTAAATCGGTTGTCCAAATTATCTTATTAGGAGTGATATTCCAATTAAATATTCCCTTTAACATGTAATATGGTGATCAGAAATAAAAATAGAATAAACATTAATATGAGAAGCAATTAAACAATAAATAGTTAGTCAAATCAAATATAAATAATAAACCTAATCATAATACTAGCAACAAGAATTAAAATAAGAGTAATTAAGTGTTTAATTACTCACTTTCTACGTTTCCTTGAATTGCTACATCATAAATAAACTGTTAGTAACTTCAATTAAAATATAAATCAAATTCAAACAATTAAATTATATAAAAATTAGAGTTGATTTAGTCCAAAACCTCAGTTAATTATACCTCTCACGCCTTGGTTTAAGTATGGAACTCTGGGTATTGTAATGACTGCTTGGAATGTTTAGGGGAAGTATTATGGAAGAATAAGGTGGCTAGTGTTTAGTCTAAAGAGGGAGAAGAGAATGATTTGATAATCAAGCTTGTTGCTAACTGAAAAAGGGGTGATATGACCTCTATTTATAAGGAAAAAGAAGGGTCGAAAAATTAAGAAAAGATAAGAATTCGAATTGGAATAATACTCTTGCGATAGACAACAGTTTTTGCGGTTTTTGTTTTTATCATATCTTTTGATCCAGAATTTAAAATAAGATAAATAATATTTCGTTGGAAAGCTGTTGAAGTCTACTTTCTTACGCAATTAAATGCAAATTAAATACCCTTGTACAATAAAAGATATGGCCGAAATAGTGGTACGGTATCAGTTTTGGATAGAGTTTGAAATTTCATTCATATCTTTTCCGTTATAGCTCAGAATTGATATTATAATATATTATTGGAAAGATAATTTCAAGGGGTATCCAACCATCTTATATTTGGATAAAATTAATGAGGCACAAAAATAATATCTTTCCATCTTTGAAAGTCTTTGAATTCAATTAGAATTAGGAATTTTTAAAAGAAAAGTTTTATTTAATTTCAAACTCTTTAATCTTATCTTTTCATAAAGGATAATTAACATTTTTTAGAAATTTATAGAAGCTTCCAATTAATCCTAATTTGTTTAGGGATGGGATTAAAGCTTTTGGACCCTCCACGTGATCATTGGGTCGTAGGTAAAGTGTACTTAGGTTCGATTTGGACTCACTTTAGTATTTTAGCCATAACTTATTTGTTATAACTCGGATTTGGGTTTATAATATATCGTTGGAAATATCTTTTCAAGCCCCATCAAACTATTCAATAATTGGACCCATATTCTGGACCAAACTAAATTGTACTAAATGTTTTTATAGAAAGGATACGAAATGAATTATTTTGGGTTTAAAGGCACGAAAAGAGGAAAATAAGTTATGGTTTGGGGAAATTGGCTAGGAATTGCTTTGGTTTATGAAATGGAAATATGGATTTAATTAGCACTCTAAAGATTAAATACTCAACCCGACCAATAATGGCGGTGAAAGGTTGTTCATCATCGGGTTTAGTTTTAGGGAGACATTTTTAGGTGTCTACAGTTGTATATTTTGAAAGCCAATTTATCCTCAATTGAAAGGGAAGTGTCCCATTGTTTCAAACGTTTTCGAAGGTTTTTACCATTGTTGAAAAAAAAAAAAAAGAGAAAGAAAGTACAGAGATTAAATCTTTTTCTTTATAGTATTACTAACGAATGAATACGAGATGGTTAAAAGCCTACACAAAACCACGTTTAAATAGACCCAAAAAGGGCAAAAAAATATCGGCAATTTTCGATCAAAGTAAAGTTTACATGCAGGCGGCGCACGCATCTCATGAGTTGCGCGCGCCAGCCGCGGGCGACCTATCTTGTTGCGTGTGATTTGACTATCGCGACATGTTGTTAAGCTTATTTCCGTATTTTGAACTTCAAAATAACGAAATATTAGCGAAATCTTATGACTAATCATACGCTTGACTTTGATAACACTTGTTTCCTTTCCTTTCCCTCTTTGTTTGTGACTTTTATTTTATTATCCGTTTTTTATTTTAACTTTTTTTTTATTATTATTTTAATTTTTCTTTATTTCCTTTTCTCTATTCACCTTTCCGTTTCTTCCTTTTCCTCTTTCTTTTTCCTTTCCTTTTCCTTTTTTCCTTTCTTTTTTGTCTTTTGTTATATTTTTAGGGGGGTAAGTCGGGAACCTTTTCCCTCCCTCGGAAATTTTTTCTTTTTAAATAAACAAAAAGAAAATCTCTCATGGAAACAAAAGAAATATGTGATATACATACAAAATATGTCTGTCATATGTACAAAAAATAATATATGTACATTTGTTTTCCATAATAAAACAAAATACAAAAGGAAGTCAGGGTGATCGGCGACTCCCGGAAGGCCTTTGTACATCCTGCAAAATCAAAAACAAAGATAAATACACATAATGTATAATAACATTGACAAAAAAAAAAGAAAGAGAAAACAAACTTAATGCGATCATCCGATGATCACGACCTGACAAAGCCACGAGGGAACTCCGATAAGCAGCTTGAATAGCACGCAAAGTCCTCACCATGCCGTTTACGTTCTCTCGCAGAAGCTGTTTAAAAAAAATACAAGGACAATTATTAAACAAATGTGTGTGAAAAAAAAAATTTAATACATATACAAAATAAACATACCGACACTACCAACTAAGGAACAAACGGTATGTCCTTATCCTCCGCTGGTGGGAGAATCTCACGAATTAGCAACCTATAAACATCGGTATACATGATCTCCGCTGTATGAGGCACCTAACCACCTAGCTCGATTCGCTGAAAATACAATAAAAGAGTGAAATTTCCAAAAATAATAGAAAAAATAAAAAAGATAGTAAAAATACTAACCGGAACAAAAACTGGAAAAGGAGTCAGCCTGGATGCAACAAATGTCTAGTAAGAGTCATCCGGTAGCACCAGCTGCTCCGCTGGATAACCCAAGGATCGCCTGAGCTTGATCCTCGATAGACAGCAGGTCTGGACGCAGCATCCTGATTGGAGGGTCTGTAGGAACCAAAGGTTCCTCGGACGAAGACTGTCAGAGAACACGCTCGCCTAAAAACCAAGTGTTTGTCCTCTAGAGCACCGGAAGTCCGTGATAAAGGGCCGAAAACGGCAACGAATCATGCTAGACCAAACAGCCTCAGGGACTCCTACGATCAAATTTCAAGGACGGAGATCGATCTACACAACCACATGAAAACCATAAAAAAAATTTATTAATAACAGTAAATATATACATGTGTTGTGAAAATACTCACCGACGCACGAGTCGCCGAAATAATCCTCTTGCAAAAGTCATCGACTAGAGTCGTTCACTTCTTCTTAATCATGACCAAATGATGGCTGATAGAAAAGCAAGCCGCCCAAGCATCCAAGGGGCTAAGAAAAGCAGGTACGAGTATCCCACGCCTAAAAGAAAGAAATTATGATCAAAAGGCGAAAATAGTTCTTAAATAAGATAAAAAAAGTTAAAAATAAACACGCACCTTGAGGATACGACCATGCAATGAAATGGAGATCCGAGGCACCTTAGTAGCCTCCGCAGTATCCATCACCCAAGTCGTCTTGCCCATAGCTGTAAGCATACGGGCATACGACACCTCCGCCTAACTCAGGTTACCTACATGCCCCAAATTGCTAAGGCAAATGAGTAAACCGATAGCGAAACGCTCTCCCCGATCACTCAAGATGGTGACGGAAAGAACATGAGCAATGTACATCCGAGCCAGCTGCTCAGGTGTACACTACCGACCAACCTCATTAGTCGACAACTTGTTGTAAAGAACCGAGTACGGGGAACACTAGGCATACAAGTGGAGGGCTACTGCAAGGCGGTCCCTAACAAGGTCACGTAAATATATCGTTTGACCCCTTAATGACTTCTATGACTACAAGCTTACCACGGAAAGGAAAACCCAAAATCATAGAGAAATTGTAAGCCTGTACCACGTCGGTCGTCGGGTAAACTCTCAAAATGGCCCCTCAAGTCACCCGAGCCGTACAAACGCATGCTAGGCTCACTTCTAAAACAAATATATGAAAAATAATACGGTTAAGGTTGTTTTGGATTAAAAGGAGAGAGAAACAAAAAAACCCTGACGCAAAAAAAAAAAATCACTATGCCACGTCAACTCCTGATCAAAACCTGATGGTCTGGGTCGCACTTAAGGACCCGAGGGTCCTAGTTGGAAGGAGCTTCCCAGACCACATCTTCCTAGCAATGTCGATCAGCTCCGACGCGTCGCTCCTGAACCTTCTCACGAGGACATGTCACCCTTTTTACAGGGCGAACTACCTTGTCAGGTATGGGAACTCCCAAATCCTCCTTGGCATCAACAAACGGAGGGGTATCAATGTTATAAACGGACAAAGTTTCCTATTAGTTTATTTCCTAAAAACTAGAACTAAGATGAATGTACATGTTCTAGACCCATTTCGGCAGCGTAACAGCTATCAAAAGGAAAGAACACAAAAATCGAATGCCTACCATGCCTGGGGGCTACGATACATGCAGTTAAACTAAGTAGACGGGGGCTTTTAAAAAAGTCATCCTATACCAGTTTCAACTAAAGCATTCAAGAGATTGTATTCCTAAATCTCAAGGAATCAACTACTTTTAGGCGAACAATGTTAACACGAACATAATTATCGTCTACCGAACAATCTTGAAGTTCGAACATGGCAAAAAAAGCTAAGCTAAGAGTATACTTCGCGTTATTTTTTCGGATTTAAAATTTTCAAAACATGACTTATGAAGATAAAATTAAGTTCCAATTCTATAATTCACTTCATATTCAACAAGTATAGCCAACATGAGCAAGCAAAACAACAAAAATCGAACTAAAATCGAAGGAAGATTGTAAGAACACACTTGAAAGAAGAAACGATCATCAAGGTTCAATACTTATTCATTTTTCATAAAATTTTTTGAAAAAATTACTTAAAAAGTAGCATAATAACATGGAAAAAAAATTCATGAAAAGTGGACAAAATAAAAAATCCCCAAATTTGAATGTTAGGTTTTGCGGTTCGAAAATCGTTCGAATTAAGCTAAAAACAAACAATTTTTAGCAAAAACTTACATTGAATTATTGCAAATGTGAATAGAGGACGACATCTACTTCTTTAGCTTTGAAAAACAAGAAAATCCAAGCTTTCTAGAGAGATAAAGGGTCGAATATAGCAAAGGAAGGAGGGAGAGAGTGAAAATGAAAATTGCGCTCTGCGATTTCTTTTTTGCTGATTAAAATGTCGCGCGCAACTTGATAAGTTACGCGTGACAAACCAACGCAACTCAGAACAATGCGCATGCCTGGCCAGCGCGACTTACTGAGTTGCGTGTGGATACTAGTCACTTAAAAGACCGATTTTTGAATTTCAATCCGTTTGATTAACTTTTCACGGTTTCTGCTCGTTGTTAAACGTAATGGCACATAAATTATCGAGATTTGTTTTAATTGATTTGCATTTTGTAGTTTGTTTTCTTCTTTGATAGTTGTTTGGATCATCCTATCTGCACACCGTACTTTGTGCCTTCCCTAAGCATACGTTTTGGACGTTTTTCGTAAGAGTGTCTTAAGACGTTCCGTAGTGGTGCTTTATGTAAAATCTTCCATAGACAGGTTTGTCGTTTTACTGTACTGACTTTAGAAATGTCACGTTCTTTTCTTTCTTTTTGGCGTCCACAGCAAAAAGGCTGGCGTGATCATTCAGCGTAAAATTGTAAGGCGTTATCATACAGCGTAAAAATGTATGGCGTAGGTGTTGCGTTAAATTTCACCTCTTCCCATCTTAACGAGATCTACCTCTTGTAGTTAAAAGGTAGAATTTATTTACTTTAGGCATTAGCTCACGAGTCGACAGGCGCGCTAAACCATTCGAGAACACACACTTCTTGATTGGAAGCTAATACGGTAGTTACTGAGCTTACTGGTGTACTGGACATTTAGGGTGTCGTCCACCCCCTATAAAAAGAGCAACGTGCGATGTGGCATCTATGTCGGCACGTGCCCCAAGTCCGGAGTCACGTGTTCTCATCTTGTGGACAAACTGCTGAGATAGTTGTCGATTTTCTTCTCTCTCACTAGATTTGGATATATGCCTCCAGTCCTAAGACATGTATTTCTATCTTGTGGGCCCCGAGTATTGCGTTTTAACAAGGGAATTGTCAAGAACTTTATTCACATGTTAGGCTGCGAAAGTTGAAACACTCTTTTTTATCATCTTTACAACTTGTTAAAATCAGGCTAAAGTTTCAATGACATATTGACGGACTTTAGACAAACGATGACATGACTCAGAGGATATCATCCCCTTTAATATTTTTTTTAAACCGATTTCTTCTCATTACGTGACATCACCCAGATTACCTTTACATGCAAAAGTGTTCTACAATTGCAAAGGATCAATCTACATTATTTAGCGTGTTAAGGCTAGAAAATACTTTTCTCTGACCTTAATAGCTATTTGTCCCAAGCACTTAGCGAATCAAGAACTGTTTCGACATCCTTAAACAATTCTGAAAGATTCTTTATTCTTTGAGGACTTTGCAGAAAAAGTTTCGGATCTATTTCCTTGACAACTTTGATCCTCGTCTATTCTAGACTCGATCAAAGTGGCCTAGGGGCTAACTTTAGACATCTACTTTTGGCATCCTGTCCCAACAGAAAGTGCAATGACAATTAATAAAACCATCTTCGTGTTGGATTAACATGAAGAACACTTATTGAATCACAAGAACATAAAAACAAGCTAGCCTAACCCAAAAACAAAAGTATTAAGGTCTAATAAACTAAGACCGATCATAATTAGGTTTAAGCTCGAGCTTAAACCCTAAAAATGACGGATTTAGAGGCGCCTAGATTAAAATTAATGCTGCCTAAAATAAATTCGCGCGTATCTCAATGACTCGTGCTGGTCTAGCGCGCGCAACTCAAAAGGTTGTGCGCAACACCCTACGCAACTACTAGTGATGAGCTTGTGGAAGATTTAGAATTTCACAAAAATATAAAATTGAATCTTACCATAATATCGCGCGCTAGACAATCGGCTGCACTGCCTATAGCAGCGCAACTAATCTACTTGCGCTTGTCCATCGCGCGCAACCCATTCAGATGCGCGCGACACCTGCAGTGGCAGGATATTCAAAACCCTAATCTTACCCATTCCTTATAAATAGAGGCATAATACAAGGCTCAAACAGACATAAATGAACCTAAAACTCTAGCAGAAACTTTGTGAACTTGTTTGCTACAAAACCCTCTTGTCCTAAACACTCAACCCCTTTAATATTTGTTACTACGGTGGAGGTTTCCGAACATGAAGGAGTCCATAAGTGTTCTAAACGAAGATCTAGCAAAGAGAAGTGGTAAA
This sequence comes from Chenopodium album, assembly GCF_948465745.1. Lineage (NCBI taxonomy): Eukaryota > Viridiplantae > Streptophyta > Magnoliopsida > Caryophyllales > Amaranthaceae > Chenopodium > Chenopodium album. The sequence goes on from NC_137838.1 coordinate 40,228,083, forward strand.
TTGCCGAGCACTTAGATCAATCACCTTTATTTTTATTTTTTAAAACAACTTTAATTAATTAATTAGTGTTGTTTGATCACTTTAAACATATTTCTAATTAATCGATTCCACATATTATCTTGCGTTAAATAAAAATAGTTAATTCTAATACAAACCAACCAAAGAAGAACTAAGATCTCACGATGCTAAAATCAAAGAACGTAGAGACAACAATAAGAATGGGATAATCACTTTACTCGCATCCTACAATCAAACCTTTAATGGACAATTCATTAGGGAGAGAGAGGATTACCCATGCTATTACTTTCAAGAACCACTAGTTCTAGAAGGTGATTTGGGTATTTTTACCCGGCCAGGTGGCCCAATCAAAAATTGCCATGTGTCATTAGTAAAGGTGTCATCTGGACCTATGAGATGATGACACGTGGTGGACGGACATTCTTCTGTCCTAAAAAGATTGATGATCCGGCATGGACCATTCAGAGGGCGACGCGTGTCACCCTAAAAGATGCCCAAAGGCCTTTTGGGCTCAGTGACACGTGTCACTAAGACATTGCCTCTAGAATGGCGGCCTTCAAGGGCCTAACTCTTGAGGCTCCGTTTTGCGGCGTGACCTAATCCCTAGGTCACCAGATCCTAGGGAGGGCACACTTTCCAAAAGGGGACAGTTCTTACATTTTGAGACAGGACATATACACGCAATACGAGACAACACGTCACTTACTCATTTATTACAGAGCTGTCGTTTTCAAAGAACAGACACCACTTTACCTGAGCTTGGAATTCGAGCAGATAACTTTACTTCCGCACGTTTTATTACCGAACGCTTACTAACTAAATCTTCGGAGGCGGACCACCGACCATTCCGCGGTCCGTTCGCTTTGCAGGTACAGTCGTCCTTTGCTGAATCCAATCTCAGTGTTGTAACTCTCCCAAGGGACAAAAACCCCCGAAACATTTGGCGCCGTCTATGGGGAGAGTACCTCTGAAATGGCTTCACAAGTCCCTGTACCGAAGCCACAGGCCAATCGGCCTCAAGAAGACATAGTAGTCTAGACGGACCATGACTCAGGGGACGACGCTGACGTCGAAACCTATGTAGATCCTAACGGGTCCCTCATCTCAAAACGCATCCGGGGTAAGGAAAAGCGGGAGCGTAACACTGATCAGGCGAGGCCAAGCAAAACTGCTGGTCAGCCAAAAAAGACCTCGGTACGGATGAGTGATCCATCCCAGGCGGCAAGATCGACTCCCGTCACTCGATATGAACTCATGAGTCTCCTGAGCAGTCTAATGGGTGAAATCAAACAACTCTTCTCCAAGAAGTCGCCTACTCCCAAAAAGGAGCAGTCGGCCAAGAAGCCAGCCCAAGCTGGCAAACAGAAGTCGGTCAAGGACCGTCAGCCGACTCCTCATCCTGCCCCTACGGAGAAGGCTCGACCCCAATTTGACCTTACCAGGCTCCGTTTCCCAAAAACGGGCACAAGAAAAGCCGTCTACCACATACAGCCGGATGGTAGCAAGAAAACATTCTATGATGCTCGACAATACATTGAGCAGAAGAAGACCCAGCTATCAGAGTCGGCTTCAACGTCGAATTATCATGATAGCTTTCGGAATACCTCTGTGAGGTGTTCCCAGTTTGTACATGAGACCGCAGCAAGCAGCCCATAGGTTCAGTCTGGCCCTCATATGATCCAGTCGGTCCAGTACATGCCTCAACCATTGTACCAGGCGCCGATTTTACCTTACATGCAGCCGACCCTCTTTAGAGGACAGGCGTATACGGCTATCAGCCGATGGACTGGCAGCTTAGGCTGCAACACCTTGGAGATCAACCCTTTACCTTCTTTAGGGAAATAACTGAAGCAGAACAGCCGGCTAAAGTTAAAAATGTTCTGGTTGGAGCCTATGACGGGACCTCCAACCCAGAAGACCACCTGCTAGCATACACCCACCTCATATATTTACAGGGGTTGGATGATGCCGCGTGGTGTCGTTGCTTTCCAGCCACCCTGAAGGGCATAGCCCAACAGTGGTTTGGCAATCTGCTGGCTGGTTGCATTAATACCTTCAAGACGATTGCGTTCTTGTTCGCATTAAACTTCTCTATGAACATCCCTGCCAAAAAGACAAGCCTTGACTTGGGCAATGTACAACAGGGAGATAGAGAAGGCTTGCGTTCCTATGTCAGGCAGTTCAATCTGGTATGAATCCAGATTCACGGGCTGTCTAATAAGGTCGCCTTCAGAGACTTCTTTAAGGGTCTGAAGGACGTGTCTACTTTTAAGTACGAACTCGTCCGCAAACAAATCTTTACTCTGCAAGGAGCCTTGCGAGAGGCAGAAGCCTATATACAGGCGACCGAACTCTGCTCCTCCAATAAGCAGTCGGACCATAAGAAGTCCGACCAGCAGAAGGAGAGTCGGCCTGCTCAGCCGGCTCCTAAGCCAGAAGAGAGCAAAAAGAAAAAACAAGTCTGGGCCATTGATAACTCAGATCAACCGGCCCAGAAGAAGAAAAAAGAGTGGAAACCGTACGTCCCATGGTATGAGTTCCACAAGGACTTCTGCTCCATCATATTGGAAATAAAGGATCGGCTGACTCTTGAGAAGCCGACTCCTATGAAAGGTTCCGCTTAAAATCGGAACATGAACAAGCATTGCCATTTCCATGAGGATGTCGGCCATGACACGAACGACTACTTCAGTCTCAAGCGGGAGCTCGACCGTCTGGCCAACAAAGGACAGTTGAAGTCCTATGTGTAGTCCAAAGTGACTTCAAAGGCAAATCCGGGGCAGTCCAAGGAAAAGACTCCCCAGCCTGCTGTGAGTGCCGAAACTGATGAAGATCCGGTATACACCATAGCAGGCGGATTTTCCGGTAATGGCCTGACCATTCGGGGCACCAAGGACCATCTGCGAAAGATGGTCAACTGTGTTGAAGGACAGGTGGAAGGCACATGCGCCTTCTCTAAAGTTGTCATCAATGAGCAGGACAGAGGCTAAGTCCGTCGGCCGCATGATGACCCTGTGGTAATTGAATGCAAGGTGGCCAACCAGCTGGTTGGTCGAATTCTGATTGACACAGGAAGCTCCTCGGACCTCATCAGCCTCAAATGCTTATCCAATCTCAAGTACAAACCGGATAGCATGATGGAGGTCTCCCACACCCTTGTTGGGTTTGGGGGAGGACTTGTGCACCCAGTCGGATGCATTGACTTACCTGTTCGCCTGGGAAGCAGGGGAGACGGTCGGCACATGACCATCCATTTCCTAGTGGTTGAAGAGCTCACAGCTTACAACCTCATCTTTGGTCGCCCCACTCTAAATGAGTGTAAGGCCGTCATCATCCCTGCTCTCATGCTGCTCAAGTATGAGAAGGACGATGGAATAGTCGGTTCCCTCAATGGGGACCAAAAGATTTCTCGAGATGTCGGGGACGGTTGCATTTGCAAACTTGGGTGAAAGCCTTCACCAGCTGCTGAGAGATTTCAAAGACATCTTTGCCTTTGAATTAGAAGAGATGTCAGGAATCAACCCGGATCTCGCTGTCCACAAACTTGCCGTGGATCCTAAAAAGAAGCCCATCCGGCAAAAGAAAAGAAACCATGGCGAGGAAAGAAGTCAGGCGGCAGCCGCCAAAGTTAAAAAGCTGCTAGACGCCAAGTTCATTCGGCCGTGTAATTTCCCTGAGTGGGTAGCTAACGTTGTGTTAGTAAAAAAGCCGAATGGAACTTGGCGGATGTGTGTTGACTACACAGACCTCAACAAGGCATGTCCAAAGGATAGCAATCCACTACCTAAGATCGACAATCTAGTCGATTCAACAGCCGGACATGCCCTGATGAGTTTTATGGACGCCTATTCAGGTTTCCATCAGATCCCCCTTTGGAAAAAAGATCAAGAAAAGACGGCATTCGTCACTGATCAGGGGTTGTTCTGTTATACGGTGATGCCGTTTGGTTTGAAGAATGCGCCTTCTACTTTCTAACGAATGATTAATACGGTCTTCATTAATCAAATCGGAAGGAATGTAGAGGCGTACATTGATGACATGATAGTCAAATCCAAACAACAGGCGGATCATCTTGCTGATCTCCGAAAAACATTCGCCACACTCAGGCGGCACAAGGTCATGCTAAACCCAAAAAAGTATGTCTTTGGCGTTGAGTCTGGGAAGTTTCTCGGATTTTTTATTGACCAAAGGGGAATAGAGGCCAACCCTGAGAAAATACAGGCGGTAATTGACATGCAGTCGCCCCGTACTGTGAAGGATGTGCAAAAGTTAACAGGTTGCCTGAAGGCCTTGGGGAGATTCCTCAGTCGGTCAGGCGACAAGTGCCTCTACTTCTTCCAAACAATAAAAAAGAAGACCAACTTTGAATGGGGGGATGATGCAGAGGCGGCCTTTCAAAAGCTGAAAACTCATTTGCACTCTCTGCCAAGGCTTGTTAGCCCTTTGCCCAAAGAGAAGCTCTTCATGTACTTAGTCGTCTCTGATCATGCCCTCAGTGCCGTTCTCTTAGTTGAAAGAGACGGCATCCAGCTCCCGGTGTATTTCATTAACCATGTTCTGAGGAACGTAGAGCTTCGGTACCCCATGGTTGAGAAATTTGGCCTTGCCCTTTACATGGCCATCAAGAAGCTAAAACCCTACTTCTTGGCGCATGCGGTAGAGGTCTATACTGACCAACCGATCAAGCGGCCACTCACAACCTTGGAGTCTTCTGGACGAATGCTTAAATGGGCGATTGAAATGCAAGGATTAGAAATCACTTACGAACCAAGGAAGGCAATAAAGGGGCAAGCATTCGCCGACTTTATTGTCGAAATGACAAGGCCGGTTGCACCGGACAATACTGACCAGGTTTGGAAAGTGTATGTGGATGGGAGCTCCACTGTGAACGGCTGTGGTGTAGGGATTATCTGTCAATCTCATGAGGGAGATAAGTACAAATATGCACTACGGTTCAAGTTCCAAGTCTCTAACAATGAGGCCGAGTATGAGGCGCTGTTGGTCGGCATTTGGTATTGCAAGGCGGCAGGGGAAAAGAAGATTGACGCCTGCTCTGATTCTCAACTAGTTGTACTCCAGGTCAATGGAATGTACGAGGCCACTCATCCGGCCATGATAAAATATTTGCAGGCGGTCAAAAGTGAAGTTGGGACACTTAAGGAGTTTCATCTAACTCAGGTGCCCAGATCTTCAAATAATCCGCCTCCTGTGAAACGCCTCGTTCGGTCTTCTGGGAGGTCATGGAAAAGAGAAGTATATCTAACAAAGACGCCATTGGAATTCTCGACCGAAGCTCCACATGGATGGATAGCATCCGGGCTTATCTTGGAGACGGCAGACTCCCTAATTCACCCAAGGAGGCGGCTGCTCTAAAGAAAAAAGGGGCAAACTTCGAGCTGAGGCAAGGAGAACTCTTCAAAAGTTGTTTCTTGAAACCCCTGTTGAAGTATGTTACCCTAGAGAAGGGTAAAGAGGTCCTCGAAATTTGCATGCGGGTTTTTGCGCCTCCCATATAGGGGGCAGGTCCTGAGCTGCCAAGGCCAAGCGGCTCTATTTCTGGCCTACTCTGGAATCGGATGCCATGGAGATGGTCAAAAAATGTGACAAGTGCCAAAAATTTGGCAAGCTCATCCATCGTCCGGCCACAGACCTGACGGCCATCCACAGCCCAATACTCTTTGCCAAATGGGGCATGGACATACTTGGGCCTTACACCACGGCACCAGTCGGCAAGCGCTACATATTGGTAGCTGTGAATTACTTTACCAAGTGGGTAGAGACGGAGGCAGTCAAAAACATTAAGACAAAAGATGTCATTTCCTTCATCTGGAGGAATATTATCACTCGCTTCGGGGTGCCCATGTCTATGGTTTTTGACAATGGTCCTCAATTTGAGACGCCCCAACTCAAGACTTTGCTGGGAGTACAAGGGGTCTCAAACTTCTTTGCATCAGTCGGTCGGACTCAAGCAAACAGCCAGGTCGAAGCCTTCAACAAGCTATTCTCAGACGGGATTAAAAAGAAAATTGAATGGGCTGGTGGTCTTTGGGCGGATGAATTACCATACGTCCTCTAGTCCATCTGAACGACTACTAAAGGGGCAACTGGAGAAACCCCGTTCCTCATGGTGTATGGTGCAGAAGCTGTCCTGCCCATTGAACACTATGAGCCAACTCTTCGAGTCATGTTATATGACGAAGAAGTTAATTGGGAGGCCATGCGGCTGGCATTGGACTCACTTCCAGAGCGCAGGGGCAATGCTGCCTTGTGCCATGAGATTTACCGTCTGAGAATGACACGGGCTTACAACAAAAGAGTACACAAGCGTCCTCTCAAAGTGGGGGACTTTGTGCTACGGAAAATGGAGGCAGTCGGTAGGGCGAATGAACAGGGAAAGCTGACCCTAAATTGGGAAGGCCCCTACCGAATATATGAGGAATTAAGATACGGCACCTACCGCCTGGAAGAACCAGACGACAGGAAGCTGCTTAGAACTTGGAATGTAGACAACTTGAAAAAGTACTATTTCTAAGTACGAATGTAAATACCTCAAATTTTATCATTCCAAATTTGTCTAATGAGAATATGCCTTCATTTCCAACTTGTCTTTTTAATTATTAGTGTCGCATGTACAAAATACAGACGACCAATGTATTTGGATAGCGTCTGTCCCAACAACAGACGCCCCAATCCCTCTGAAGGAACCGACTGCTTTAAAGCAGTCGTTTCTACGAAATTCTTCAAGTTTATGCTAACACTTAACGAATATTTGCTTAATTCTTTAGAAGGCCTAAGGCCAAATATATCATTTTGAGGACAATGGCTGGATGTTAAAAACAAATAGAGGCTGAATGGTCACAGTCTGCTCCAACATGAGTATGACCGTCTGCTCTAACATGAGTCAGATAAACGGCGACGTCCATTCGGGCGAATTCGTCGAGGAGAAGCATCTCCAATTTGGGTGGCACATTGCTCTACAAATACACCAAGCGGCTCTACCGAATGCTAAGGCAGCATTCGTAGTCGATTGATTTAATCGAAAGTGAAATCTAAAAGGCCAGAATTTTCTACCTTTTCTATCACAGTCGGAAGAGGGTCACTGTTTCATAAGTAGAGGCTATTGAGGCATTAGGCCGGATGCGCCTGTTTTTGCTCTGGGGCAAGACAGGCGGAAAATTGTTACTGATCTACAAGTCAAGTTAACTTATGAGGCCTTTGGCCAGATACGCCTGTTTTTGCCCAAACGCAGGACAGACGGACTATTACTTACGAAGAAAACGAGCTAAAATACTTAGCAGATTAAAAAATAGAGACCTGTGGGTCGGATGTGCCTGTTCTTTGCCATTGGGGCAAGACAGGCGGATTAATCTTAAGTAAAATTAAGACTAAGTTAAAACTTAGCATCTTATCTCGACGAGGCCTTTGGCCGGATGCGCCTGCTTTTAGCTCTTAGGCAAAACAGGCGAAGGATTTCTTTTTAGCAAATTTGCTAAGTCAAGAATTTTGTATTTCGTTTGAGCCAATGGCCAAATGAAAACAATTATTCATTAGATCCGGATGGCCGTCTGTCGCGTGGTTTGGGGCAATCACCATAGTGATTGATTAACTTAGAAACCATGTATACTCTTCTAAGTATCAATAATTTCTAAGTCAATCAATCCACTCAACCGAAACCACTCGACATTCGTCCAGGGGCAAGAACATTCGCATGGTATACAGGTTATAATACTTAGCCAAAAAACATGCAATGAAAAAATTTAAAGAACAATAATATGAATAACTTCAGCCAAACGGCCGAATGATTTTAAATTAAAAAGTCCAATCGCCACCAGACGACTGGGTAAGACTATTTGGTGGCAAAGCCAGAGAAATTGTTAATTTACCTGACCCCTTGGTCGGTAAATATACAAAAATACTCAGCACGCAGGCCGGAAGATGAGATAAATGGCCATTCGGCCGCAGAAATAACTTATAAAAAGCTTAAGGGGCGGGGGAGTTATCAACATTGGCAGCCACACCATCACCTGCCGGCTGCTCTTCATTTTCATCATTCTCCTCGTCCCCCTCCTCGTCCCCAGAAGATCCTGAAGGGGAGTTGGCCTCTTCGCCCTCAGCTTCAGCCTTGTTCGCCTCCTCTTCAGCCTGGCGAAGGAGTTCAACATTTAAATCCTCGTTTTCTTGATCAAACTTGGATTTCCAGATGCCAAAATCAGCACCCGGCTGTACCGCCTCCCATGCCTTCCGCATGATGGCCTCATAGTCTTCCATCATTTGTTTGACAAGGGCCTGCTTCTCCTCCTCAGCTCGGGACTGGAACTTGGCCTTCAGCTGCGTCTCCTGGTTGGTCAGGCGCACCTCCAAGCGGCCAACCCGCTCCTTGGCCCTCTCGGCCTCTTGAAGAGGCTCAAGCTTTTCCTTGAGGCCTTTAACTTCGGCCTTAAGGTCATTGATTTTGGAGCGAGCCGAATCCAAGTCTTTCTTAACCTGCAGGTTGGCGTCAGCCTGGGAATACATGATATCAAGGGTCAGAAGCTCATTCTGAGCAATTTCAAATTGAGCTCGGCCTAAGGCGGACTCGGCTCGAGCTTTAGCGGCTGTTACCTCTTTAGACTTCTCCTGGATTGGCCTTCTTAGCCCCTGGACGCGCAGCATAGCCTGGAAATGAGAAAAGAGCCGAATGGTCAAGACCAGTCGGATATGTGCTTAAATACTAAGAAAATTAAGCTAACTTTTTACCTCATAAAGGTTCCCCAAGATGGCATCCAAGTTGAGGGTGCCGACTTCTCTTACGGACGCCTTGTCCTCTGGGTCAAGCGCCCTCAGCATATCCTTGGCCATTTGGACGACAGTCGGCCTTTGCAAAGGAGTTGAAAAATTAAAAGTTAGTCAAGAAAGTTCTAAGAAACTATCTTGATATAGAAATTCAGTAAAGGCGCGGTTTATACCGTCTTGCTGAGCCTTCTCCTCCTTTCCGTGACGCCTCTTCTCTCTTGCTGAGCCGACAGCAATGCTGGAATGCTTAAAGCCACCCTTCGATGCCTGAGTAGCATCCGGTTTGCTGACCCCCCTGTCAGCTTCGAGAGTAGAGTCGTCCCCTCTCTTGGGCTTGTGAGCAATGTGCTTCCGGCTCTTGCCGGATGCACTCACATCACCAGTCCCAGTTTTTTGAATTTTGGGTTGGGATTGCTTGGAGGGAGAGGGCCTGGTGTAACCACTCTTCATGAGCAAAAAGAAAGGCATCAGAAAAACAGGCGGGCAAAATTTATCCTTTGTTGAAAAATATACCAAGTGTCATAAATAGCTACCTTGGGAGTCCCAGCTATTTTCTGCTCGTCACTCGCCCGATTAAGGACGTTTGAGCGGTATTTTTCTATAGAGACGGCATCTGGCTTCCTTATTGCCGAGACCTTTTCCATAGCTTTATCTGCACCAAAAGTAGGAGTTAGACTTTATAAACATACATTGAAAAATAATTTAAAGGTTGCATAAAAACAGATGGCCGACTACCTCTCGGCATCTCAGAGCTTAGCGCACAAGCGGCCAAGAACACCCCATCTTCCAGCCACTTGTAAAGGGGAATGTAGCTCTGGGGGACGACTATTTTCTCCCCCCGCTCATTTGTCCGAACGGACACTTTGAAAAAACCCTAGTAAAAAATTTCCTCTTAGGCCCGCCTAGGGAGAGGGGGCAAGGCGCTATTGCCAGCCAGGAGGGGCGGATCCTTGTTCCACCTATTATAATTTTGGATCAGTCGGCTATCAGAGGAATGGACAATGTAGAACTTTGTTCTCCATTCCTTCCATTTGTTCTCCTTGCCGACTGCCATCGTGTACCCCTTGTAGGTGGACAAGGTGTACCAGCCTTGGCCACCCTTGGCAGGCGCTCGGCTGAGATAATGCATCTGGGCGAATGCCTCAAAGCTGGGATCCACCTCCAGCATTTCACATGCGGCAACGTACCCGATAATATTGATCCATGAATTAGGGACAAGTTGCCAGATACCCAGTTGGTATCCGTCCAATATTCTCTCCACGGCCGGATGGAGAGGGAAGCGTAGACCAGCCCGAAGGACCGCCTCGTAGCAGCCAAAGGCTTGGTCCTTATTACTGGCCAGGGTCAGCCAGTTAATTGTGTCATCCTTGTTGGGAACGGACAAGGAAAAGCCATGACCCATTACGGTCTTGCGCTTGAAATTAGCAAGACCGGATGTCATGGTGGTTCGCTTGCTTTGCGGAACATGGTGATAGTAGGGGGCGCGTTCCAAGCGCATAGAAGCACTCAGCTCCGCCCAGCCTTCCCCCTTTTCCACTGACAAGGATTCCCTTGTAGTGTCTATTTTTGCTCGGGCCTCCTCTTAGGTAACAGAGGCACTATCAGAAGATGACGAGGCCGAATCGTCATCAGAACTCTCCCCAGAGCTAGGGGACTGCCGGCTAGGGCTAGCAGGGTCCTCCCCAAGACTCTCCTCCGACGCCTGTTCTGAAGGCTCGGCCTGGTACTGACTGTCGGCTTCCCGCAGTATAGTATCACTTGGGGTGCCGCTTGAAGAAGGGAAAGAGTCATAAGTTGGAGTTAGGGGAAGGTCAGAAGAAGGGTTTGGGGGGTGCTCAGAAACTTCGCTGGTAGGCACCCTAATGGAGCCGTCAGAATTTAAAGTGTCACTATCCGAATGGTAAAAGGAACCATCTGGCCTATATCTCCTCGTTTTCTGCTTTGTTCGAGCCATCGTGTCTTACAGATGCACAGACAATGTCGGATTTGGAGATGTAATTGAAGGAAAGTTCTCGAACGAGAATTCGGCACTCCTAGTTCTAGATTCAGCCGTCCCTGGTGACCGGCTGATCGCTAGCCTAGGCCGTGCCATGTACGTTTGGGAAACCATTTGATAAATGAAAAATGCAAGAAAGAATAATAGAAAAGAGCAGGTGGTTACCTTAAAAGAAGGTATTACGTGATGCCTGGTTGGCTGAAGCAGACGGACAGAAAGTCGAGCGTCGGATGCTTGACAAAGTTTAGGTCTTTGAGAGTCTTTGAAAGTCAAAAGTCCAGAGATTTTTCAAGATTCGCAAAGGTCTGAAAACAAAAATGAAGTCAAACCCTCCTATTTATAGAAAGCGGAAACCCTAATTTTTCCCCCCAAAACGCAATTTGAAATTCCGTCCAGTCGAATGATGACACCAGTCACAGGTGCCATTGACAAGGGAATAAACGCGTCGTCAATTGTCTATCCCTATATCAAATACAATTTATAAAACCTAAACAAACCTAATACGAGTATAAGGCAAGCATAGGGGTCGAATCACAGAGAACGGATAAACACCACCAAATGTTATCGACAATTAAGCTAGTCTGGAATAGGGGATAAATAAACTAAAGTCTAAAGATGCTAAAACAAGAAATAAAACATTAAGGAAAATGGTTTAGGTATAGCATTCACTTGAACATAAACAAAGGCATAGAAATTGAATTAATTATGAATTAAACATGCTCGAATATCGAAATAAAGGATCCAATCTAGCCGCCTTCCGGGGTCAATTGGCTTCTCCTAACATAGCCTCTATGTTTCCACATTACAACCATATACTAGGAGGTACTATTAAATAACAATCGATAGTAATGAACCTTAACTAAGTCAACTTTCGTTTCTTGTTAGCCAAGATTCACCTTTAATCAACCAACAATGTGCACTTGCAAGAAGATTAAAGAATATCAAGCATATAAAGACTTTAATCACAAATAAATCAATTCTAAACCCTAGAACATGCTCAAGGTCCAACTACACCACAACCATCCCCTTAATGGGGAAATTACTCACTAATCATGTTAATAACAAGATTAATTAACAAACAATCAAGGATAAACATGATTAACAAGCAATACCAACAATTAAAATAATAATCAAAATAAAACAAATAAAAATAGAGGAGAGAGAGTAAGAGATTGCTCATTAATTGAAGATGAAGGTCTACAAAGGATTGAACAAGCTCCTTCTTCAAAATCCAAGTTCATTAATGAAGAAAACCTCACTTTCTCTCTCTACCAATGAAGACTAATCCTAACCTAACCTAAAACTAATTAGAGAGTAGAATAAATGATAATTGAATATCCCAAATTACCCCAAAAATGGGTATTTATACTAACTTAATAAAACTAGGAAAAATAGAAAAGGAAAATAAAATAAAATAAATTAAAAAGGAAAAGTAAAAAAAAATCAGAAACTAAAATAAAAATAAAAATAAAAGAAAGAAAAAAATAAAAAGGGAAAAGAAAAAGAAATAAAAATAAAAGAAAAACAAAACCCACCAATCCCCCCAAAAACCATCAGACCCCATTTTCCCTTTCGAAATTCATGGCAGCTTCAATATTCATCATCAAACAACCATCATCAATGGCTCAAAATCATCACCGACATCTTCATCAACCAACAATCAATCAAGGCCGTTCAATTTTCATTAAAACTCGCGTGAGAAGCTCGTGAAATGGTTCGATCGAACCGGTGGCTGGTTCGACCGAACTACGGGGTAGGTTCGGTCGAACCAAGGGTATGTTCGACCACTCCTCTTTGAATAACAAAACCCCCAAAGTCTCTGACTCGAAGTTCGGCCGAACACTCATTGATTTGCTCGAACTTGATTAATTTGCTAATTGTTCTATTTTTGGGTCGATTGGTTGCTTAATTGGTGGTGGTTGTTGACGGTGGTGCAGGTGCGCTGATTGTTGTTGTTGTGAGGTGAATTGGAGCAGGGGATAGGAATGCGTGGCTGGTTTGGGCAATTGCGGTTGTTGTTGTTGTGAGGTGAATTGGAGCAGGGGATAGGAATGCGTGGCTGGTTTGGGCAATTGCGGCTGCGCGTGAAGGTGGTGGTTGGTGCTGGTGTGTGAGTGGTGTTGTGTGGCTGGTGCGGGGCTGCTGTGGTCAGGTGGTGTGAGTGGAAGGAAGAGGTTAATTGGTGGCTGATTTGGTTGGTTAAAAGCGGTGGAGCTGGTGGTGCGTGGCTGCTGTAGTTGTTGAGGTTAGTAGATGCGTGGCTGCTCTGTTTGCGGCAGCTGGTGGTGGCAAATTGTTGCTGGTTTGTGGGAACGGTGGCTGATGGAGTTGGTTGCAGCTATTGATTAGTTTGGTGGGCTGCTGTGTGCGTCAGGGAGCAGGGTGACAAGGAAATAAACGCGTCGTCAATTGTCTATCCCTAGATCAAATACAATTTATACAACCTAAACAAACCTAATACGAGTATAAGGCAAGCATAGGGGTCGAACCACAGAGAACGGTAAACACCACCAAATGTTATCAACAATTAAGCTAGTCCGGAATAGGGGATAAATAAACTAAAGTCTAAAAATGCGAAAACAAGAAATAAAACATTAAGGGAAATGGTTTAGGTATAGCATTCACTTGAACATAAACAAAGGCATAGAAATTGAATTAATTATGAACTAAACATGCTCGAATATTGAAATTAAGAATCCAATCTAGCCGCCTTCCGGGGTCAATTGGCTTCTCCTAACATAGCCTCTATGTTTCCACATTAGAACCATATACTAGGAGGTACTATTAAATAACAATCGATAGTAATGAACCTTAACTAAGTCAACTTCCGTTTCTTGTTAGCAAAGATTCACCTTTAATCAACCAACAATGTGCACTTGCAAGAAGATTAAAGAATATCAAGCATATAAAGATTTTAATCACAAATAAATCAATTCTAAACCCTAGAACATGCTCAAGATCCAACTACACCACAACCATCCCCTTAATGGGGAAATTTCTCACTAATCATGATAATAACAAGATTAATCAACAAATAATCAAGAATCAACATGATCAACAGGCAATACCAACAACTAAAATAATAATCAAAATAAACAAATAAAAATAGAGGAGAGAGAGTAAGAAATTGCTCATTAAATAAAGATGAAGGTCTACAAAGGATTGAACAAGCTCCTTCTTCAAAATCCAAGTTCATTAATGAAGAAAACCTCACTTTCTCTCTCTACCAAAGAAGACTAATCCTAAACTAACCTAAAACTAATTAGAGAGATGAATAGATAGTTATTCCCCCCTTTCTAATTACCCCAAAATTGGGTATTTATACTAAGCTAATAAAACTAGGAAAAATAGAAAGATAAAAGAAGGAAAATAAAATAATGAAAGAAAAGGAAAATAAAAAGGAAATAAAAATAGAAAAGAAAACAAAAGAGAAAAGAAATAAGAAAAGGAAAAGAAAAAGAAAGTAAAAATAAAAGAAAAAGAAAAAGGAAACCAAAACCCATCAATTCTATCAGCTACCCCCGATTTCCCCTTCTTCCCAATTCATGGCTGCTCTCTAATGGGAATAATCCCTTGCACCATACTTCACCAAGCTCCACCATCAATTATCTTCATTGCATCACCACCCTCCGATTTCACTCAAGCACCAAATGAACGGCTATCACCACCAATCGCATCATCAACGCCTATTATGAGCATCAATCAAGGCCGTTGGTCTTCATTAACAATCGCGTGCGAAGCTCGTGGAATGGTTCGATCGAACCGGTGGTGGGTTCGACCGAACTACGGGGTTGGTTCGGTCAAACCAAGGGTATGTTCGACCACTCCCCTTCGAATAACAAAGCCCCCAAAGTCTCTGACTCGACGTTCGGCCGAACTTCTTAATGGGTTTGCTCGAACTTGATTAATTTGCAATTTGTTCTGATTTGATTAATTGAGGGCCGAATTGCTTGTGCGAATTGGTTGCTTAATTTTTGCTGGTTTAGGTGCGGCTGATTGCGGGTGTAAAGCAGGCTGTTGTGAGGTGAATTGCGGGCTGCTGTAAAAGCTTGAGGGAGGTTGATTGCGGTGGCTGGGTTGCGTTGGTGTTGGGGATTGCGTGGCTGCTGCGGGGTTGCAGTTGGTGGTCAGATGGTTGGTTTGAGTAGTTGCGGGTCAGGTGTGAAATTGGTGGTGTATTGGTTGATGTGGCTGCGCATTTGGTTGAGCAGGGGATGGTTTGTGTTGTGGTGGTGATGCGGGGTGAAGCAGGGGATGTGCGGTGCTAGGTGGCTGGGAGTGAGGCAGGGGCAGCGAAATGCTTGTGTTGTTGTTGGTGTTGGTTGAGCAGGTGTGTGTGGTGTTTGCGGGGTGAAGCAGGGGATGTGCGGTGAGGGGCTGCTGTGGTTGATGTGGTGAAGGATAAGGGAGGTGGGGTAAAGGTTAAGGGGCAGCAACAAGGTAGCACAACACAGTTTGCTTGGCTTAAAATTTGTGCCTCGAACCTCGGACTTCGAACTTGATTTGAACATGGAAATCGAGCGTCAACCCGAACACACCTACAAACACGAGCAAGATTGAGGAGAGAATTGGGACAAAGAATAAAATAAAATAAAATGAAAATAAACAAAGGACGAAATAAAACAAAACCACGACAAATAAAATAGAATAAATAAAATAGAAATAAATAAAATAAAATAGAAAATAAGAGACATAAAACTAAACTAATAGGGACAGTTCTTACATTTATGACAGGACATATACACGCAATACGAGACAACACGTCACTTACTCATTTATTACAGAGTTGTCGTTTTCAAAGAACAGACAACACTTTACTCGACCTTGGAATCCAAGCAGATAACTTTACTTCCGCACGTTTTATTACCGAACGCTTACTAACTTAATCTTCGGAGGCGGACCATCGACCATCCGGCGGTCCGTTTGCTTTGCAGGTACAGGCGTCCTTTGCTGAATCCAGTCTCAGTGTTGTAACTCTCCCAAGGGACAAAAACCCCCGAAACATATGGTATCAAGAAGCCTGGATTCGAAATATACCACTATTTCTACTTCTTGAATGATGATTTCGACATCGTTCAATCAAAACACCCAACTCTAGGGTGCTATGATAAGCAAGCATTCAACTTGCTATTTGGACTAGGGAAAAACCATGTTGCTACAATTACTAATCCGAACGTCATCCAAAATGAAGCCTTTGACCCAACCTCGTTGATCACCCGCCCCTTCTAATGAGACCTTTGAGCAAGGATGGAGGAAATCTTTCAAATAGACTAATCATAAAGGTGATAAATTTGAAATCATCATTGGAGAAGGGAAGATGTTTGAAGAATCTAACAATGTGTCCACTTTAGATTTTAAAGAAGCTGAAAATTTAGGCCTTGTGGCCATTACTAAGTCTTTATTTTCTAGTTTTAAGGACGAAGACCCCAAAAAGGATTCTTCTCTTGATGTACTTTCTTTTGATTTTAATAAGGAAAATTTGTCAAAAATAACACCACCTTTCATCGATCTTCCGAGAATAGAACGACCTTTTGATTATTCCAAAATAGAACAACCTTTGATACACATCTTCCAAAAATAGAACAAAAAACCTGTAAGCTGTTTTACAAGTTACAATTGACACATGTCCCACGTGATTGGTTAATTTTTTTTAAAAAACTTAAATTAAAAAACTTAAAGAAATCTAAAATTGATTAAAAAAGAAAAAAAAAACTGAAAAAAGAAAAACATCTCCCCTTTACAGTAGCAACCCAACAACCACCTGCCAGGGCTGCTACCACCGCCGACGACCAGAGATCATTACCGGCGATACCAGCGTGACCCCCCAGCCTGAGTGCCCGACCACCCAACCCCTCCTCTTCCCCTTAACCACCTTCCTCCACCCTAAAACCTTTCTCCCTCCCCTCGAAAACCCCCCTCCCCTCACCGGCCGCCAGCCAAACCCCCTTCCCTGTGCCAGCAAAACCAATTTTCCCCCTTACCGGTCGTCTCTACCTCCTTTCCCCTCTGAACCACCATCCAAAAAACTTAAAACCCCAAAATCAAGTGGTTTTAGGGTCATAGAGTTATCGACCTTTTGGTGGTGGGTTAAGGGGGGGAAGGGGTGAGACGACCGGCGAAATGGTTAAGCCGGCACAGGGGAGGGGTTTAAGGCGCCGACGGTGGTGGCAGCCTGACAGGTTGCGGTGGTGGGAGGAATTTTCTTTTTATTTTTTTATTTTAAGGTTTTTTTTAAAAAAATAAATTTTTGTTAAAAAATTTGACCATTGATAGTGTGACACATGTCACAGGTAACCTTTTAAATAGGTTACTAATCGGTCATGTTTTATTTTTGGCAGATGTGTATCAAAGGTGGTGTTATTGTGGAATAATCAAAAGGTGGTGTTATTGTGGAATAATCAAAAAGTGGTGTTATTTAGGGAAGACCGCTTAAAGTTGGTGTTATTTTTGTCAAATTTTCCTTTTAATGATATGAGCACTATTTACGAGTATATGCCTTCTCTTGAATCTTTTGAATGCTATAATAATCAATATAATCAAGATTTTAATATTGACAAATTGTTTGAATTAATGAATGAACGAGAACAAAAGAACCATATAACTGATGAAACTGAAAGAATTAATATAGGAACTAATGAGAACAAAAGGTAGGTCAAAATTGGCTTAAATTTAAATCCGAAAGAGCGATCAATCCTCATATCGACGCTCAAAGAATTCGAAGACGTGTTCTCTTGGTCATACAAGGACATGCCTGGAATAGATAGGGAAATTGCGAAACATACCATTCCCTTGAACCCTACTTTCAAACCAGTAAAGCAAAAACTTCGACGAATAAAACCTGATGTCGCCTTGAAAATTAAAGTAGAGGTATAAAAGCAATTAGACGTAGGTTTCATTCGTGTATGTAATTACACAGAAAGGGTAGAGAACATCGTCCTAGTGCCTAAAAAGGATGGACGAGTTCACATGTGTGTCGACTTTAGGGACCTTAACAAGGCTAGCCCTAAAGATGATTTTCCTCTACCTCATATTTACATATTAGTAGATAACATGGCTGAACATGCGATGTTATCCTTTATGGATGGATACGCAGGTTACAACAAAATTCTAATGGCAAAAGAAGACAAATAAACGACATGCTTTATCACCCCTTGGGGTACATACTACTATACAGTCATGTCATTTGGTTTAAAATATGAATGAGCTATGTAACAAAGAACGACTACGACTCTCTTGCATGATATGATGCATAAAGAAATAGAAGTGTATGTGGATGATATTATTGTAATGTCCAAAGATAGAATGAGACACATAAAAGCTTTACGCAAATTCTTCACTCGCATAAAAGAATATAAAATGCGATTGAATCAACAAAAATGCGCCTTCGGAGTAACTTTTGGTAAGTTACTCGGATACGTAGTAAGCAAACGTGGTATTGAAATTGATCCCTCTAAAATAAAGGCAATTGTTCATATGCCTCCCCCTCAAACAGAAAAAGAAATTGGGGGGTCCCTTGGTAAACTAGAGTGCATAAGTTGATTTATCAACAAATTGAATATGACTTGTGAGTAAATATTTAAAAAATTAAAAAAGAGGAAAATCATGAATGTGACGATCAATGCCAAAAGGCCTTTGAGAAAATCAAATATTATCTCAAAATTCCACTAGTTTTAGGACCACCAGTACCCAAACTACCTCTTAGGCTATACATCACAGTCACATACACAACCACAGGGGCCATGTTAGCACAAGAGGTAGAAAAGTCAAGCGTGCAATATAATACATAAAGTAAAAAATTCATTCAATATGAAACAAAATATAGCATCTTGGAAAAAACAAGTTTAGCATTAGTGTGGGCCACTATAAAATTACGACATTAAATGTGACAACACACTACTCATGTGATTTCACAACAAAATCCGATAAAGTATTTGTTAGAACAACCACCCATACAAGGAAAAATATCCAAGTGGTTGGTAATGTTAGCTGGCCTAGTTCGAACTAAAATATATCCCTGAAAAATCAATAAAAGGGAAAGTCATATCCGATTTTATAGCCCAACATCCTATTCAAACAAGTCATGCAAAATCTACTCATCTTCCAGATGAAGAGATGCTCATGACACAAGATGACAAATGGGTAATGTACTTCGACGTGCATCCAAACAAAAAGGATGTGCTGAGGGAGTGTTACTCATAAGTCCAGAGGGAGCACATACTCCAATCCTTGTTAAACTAGACTTTGAGGTGACTAATAATGCCTCGGAATGTGAAGCGTGCATTATTGGACTAGAAGCAACAACTAGCATAGGTGTGCAAAAATTAGAGGTATATGGAATTTCTAGTTTGATAATTAATCACATACAAAAAAAATGGAAAATAAAGAATTCCACTATGACATTATACCATTCACACATAGAGCAACTCATCGAGATTTTTGAACATATTGACTTCAAATATCTCCCAAGGGATGATAATCAATTTGCCGATGTACTAGCAAAATTAGCCTTAATGATCAACATTCCAGATCACTTAAATATAATGCAATTATGCATTGATATAAGAGAAGGACCAGCGTATTGCAACACAATAGAGGAAGCAAATGACATCGAATGAGACAATCCTTAGTATGATCATATCCTTTAATATATTACTTATGGGCATATATCCTGAAAACACTTCATCAAAAGACCTACGAGCCTTAAGAACACTCGCAGCCTAAAATGGTCTATTAAATGGTCAATTATGCAAAAAGAGGCCTAAAGGTCAAAGCTTATTGTGTATAGACCAACCTGAATCCACACGCCTTATGGAAGACACTCACAAAGGTGTTTCTAGACCTTACATGAACATAAAAATGCTTGCTAAAATAATCTCACAACAAGGGTACTATTGGTCCACTATGGAACATGATTGCATACAATATGTCAAGCAATGTCCAGAGTGCCAAATGTTCGCTAACT
Source organism: Chenopodium album (assembly GCF_948465745.1). Classification (NCBI taxonomy): domain Eukaryota; kingdom Viridiplantae; phylum Streptophyta; class Magnoliopsida; order Caryophyllales; family Amaranthaceae; genus Chenopodium; species Chenopodium album. The sequence continues at coordinate 40,247,831 of NC_137838.1, forward strand.
CACAACATCTCCCACCATCCGAACTTTACAACCTTACTTCCCTTTGGCCTTTTTCGACTTGGGCAATTGACAAAATTGGTAAAATTTCTCCAACGGGAGCAGGAGGACACGAGTACGTACTAGTAGTCATAGATTACTTTAATAAGTGGATTGAGGCTGCTTCTTTAGTAAATATCACACGAACTAACTAGTGATCAGGGATCTCAATTCAAAGCAGAAGTCGAGACCCTTTTAGATCGTTATAAAGTAAAACATCATCTCTAATATCCATAAAGACCTCAAATGAATGGAGCTGTAGAATCAACAAATAAAAATATAATTGTCATCATAAAGAAAATGGCAGAAATTATAAAGACTGGCCGAATAAACTACACATCTCATTATGGGGTTATAAAACATCCATACGAACCTCAATAGGGGTAACTCCATAGTCCCTAGTTTTCGGATTGGACACAATTCAACCAATCGAACTAGAAATACCATCCCTACGCATCGTACTCGAAAGTAAGCTAGTGGAAGCTAATTGGGTAAAAGCGAGGTATGAAGAGCTTTTATTTCTCGACGAACGACGATTAAGAGCTTTTCTTCATGTAAAACTCTACCAACGACGCATTGTATGACATTTTAACAAAAAGGTACGACCCCGAAATCTTAAAGAAGGTGACTTTGTACTTAAAGAGGTTACCAACCAATCCAAGAGGGAAATTCAAACCTAATTGGATAGGACCTTACTGCGTAATTGAAATTCTATCAGGAGGAGTTGTCAGATTAATGGATATTGGGGGTGATGAAATTCGCCAATTAATAAACATTGATCGACTTAAAAACTATTACATATGAAATCCGGATAAACTCTTTCATTCATTATAAAATTATTTTTTAGCATTCAAATAAAGATTCTAAGTGTTATACACTTTACTGAATAACACGGTAAAGTTTGTAACACTTGGAGGGTATTTAAAAAAAAATATACCATTCAAAGTGTTTAGATTTTTTCGAACATCACGAAAAAACTCTTCACACTTGGGAGAGGGGGGGTAATAATTATACGATTAAATTTTTTTTAAGCACTCGTAGCACAGGTGTCGCGCGTAATATAAAAAATTGCACGCGGATGTCACGCACAACTAAATCTATTGCGCACGTCAGGCACACGCAACCTTGGATGTTGCACGCACCACCTGATGACGAACTGTGAACCCAGAATTTTACGCTTGAATAAAATTTCGATTTTTACAAGCGATAAAAAAAGTGTGTTTCTCAAACATCGTATTCTTAGAAAACAAAAATTAAACTTCCTTACCTTATAAAAAGTAAGAGATTACTCTTATGAATAGTGCACGGACAATTATACCCCTCAAAATGTTTGTTTACCTTATTACCCCCATATATATCTTTGTAATTTTCCCTACAATTTTTCTTTGGGAAATTATACGTACATTTTCTTAACCATTTATGAGTTTTGAGCTTTCTTTCTCCTTTTTCTTTTCACCTTCCTTGAAAAACTGATTACTCTTGAACATTTTACTTTCTATTTCTTCTCCATCTCTGTTCATATCTCCATTAAAATACTTAATTCCACAATCTCAAAATTACATAATAACAATTAAAATCAAATGGGGAATCAATAACAATAAAAATAAAATTGGGAATCAATAACAATAAAAATCAAATTGGGGCCAAGTAAAACTAACTATACCAAGAAATAATCTAAGAATAGCGGAAAAATGAAGAGATGGCATAGAAGGACCTCTTCGCGGTCGATTCTTACCCAATTTATTAGAGATCGATTAGTTTGATTATGTAATTTTCTCTTATCCATTGATTCTGTTTTTCTTTTTTGTTATACTTATATGGAAATGAAAGTAGTATTAAATAATATATTGTTAATTACCTGTACTTCGTATATTCTTCATATCACTTCGTATAATCTTTGAATCTATGGTTTAGCTTTATAATTTTGTTGTCATTGCTTATCTCATTTGTTTAGTTGATTATTTGTTAAATAAGTTTCCAATTAGTCATATATTTATAAATTTAATATGCTTCTTAAAGTTTCACTCTTGCTATATATTGTAGTACGAATTTGTATAATTTTAAGAGCTTTCACATTTTCAATGTGAAGATTGAGTTGCTTATCATCTTCAAGTTTCCATTTGCTATTAATTTCAAATTATAATACGTATTACCAAATTTAAGTGGTACTGTTAGCTCATTTGCAATTGTATTGTAGTATTTTAAGAGGAGGTAAATGAGGGGCTTTCGCAAGGACGTGGAGTGTTAATCGGATGTGGGTACATGAAAATGAGATTAATCGCGTGAAAGTTGAATATTGAATGATAATAAGAAGAATGATGAATTTGGTTATTTGCCTTTTCTTGTTTTATTTCACAATCTTCCTAGCTATTCTATCTTAGCTTGGTGACTCCATTAGATGGATGAATTTGAAAGACCCATCAATTAGTAGAAATAAAATGGAGAATGGAATAATAAAGTTTAAAAATGGGTTTTTCTATACAGTGCTCCTAAGGTATTTGAAAGGAATGGTGTCCTTCGAACAAGTGTACTATTCCGTTAGTGGGTTCTGAATTATTAGAAAGCTATTATATTCAGTAATATTGACTGAACCCTTTGGGTCACACCCAAGCAACTAACGAACCGATGCGACGAATTAATCCGAAATGAATTAATAAGTCAACCGAGTAATTAATATTTAGACGTCGCGAATTCGAGCTTAGAGTGTCGAAACTAAAAATCGAAATTCGAGTAAAAAACAGTAAAATACGAGACATGAAAATAATAATAAATCAACAAAACCCAAAATACCCGTAGCATCGGAATTCCCCAAGCAAATTGAGTGCTAGGGGCATATGACCAAGCTTGATGGCTAGCACGAGCACCATGCCGAGCCTAGGCTGGATGGGGTGTGCTAGCGTGCCAATGCTAGCATCGCAAGGCTAGCCGCGCCAACCGCAGCAGCTAGCAGCAGCATGGCTGGGCAAATGCGTGCTGCCTAGCCATGCTGGCCCAAGGCACAAGGCCAGCAACAGCTCTCAGCAGCAGCCCGCATCCTTGGTGTGTGGCTCGCTGGCTAAGAGCGCAAGCAGCCCGCACAAGCATGCTAGGCTTGTTGGCTGGCAGCGCTAGCAGCCTGCACACTTGTGCTGGGCCTGCTGGGCAAGGCAGCCACGGACAAGGCAGCCTACCTTGGGTGCCTTGATGCACAAGGGTGGGTGCCATGTGGCGCATGGTGAGAGGTGTGTGAAGTGTTGTGTTTGCCGGTTTTGGGAGAGGGAGTGGGGAGCAAGTTTGGTCCCCCCTCCTCTAAATGGTCCTCACCTAAACTCTCACATGAGCTTGCCACTTGTTGATTTATTACTAGTTTGATTATTAATTTTATTTTAGCTTTACAATAAACTGGGAAAATTAAACTCTCCCACATTGATGGGAGAGCTTTTCACTCTCTAGCTCTTCCCTATAAATACCCAACTTGGGGCATTAGGAAGAGCACTTGAGTAAGAGTTGAAAAAGGCATCACCATTGTGAAAAGCTTTGAACTCATTAATTACTCGGGTTTTGGTCAGGCCTTGCTAACCCCAAGGCATTGGACCGTTTTCGGTTGTCGAGTTGTGGGTGGACTATCGTTGGAGGCCGTCATAATTTCGAGGCTTGCTTTTGAAGTAAGAGCCCCTTCCGGTTGGGGGAAGAAAGCTCCAAAGGTAATCGTTTTATCTTAATCTTGTGATTAATTTAATTATGTTTATCGTTTTATTTATTGCGAGTGCGGTCTTGTTTTTTGGGTTTTTTTTCGCAGTGTGTTGGACTCACTAAATCCCAACAGCGGTATCGGAGCCTCGCTCGTTTATTTTTCCAATCATAATATTTTTTATGGTGTTTTTATGGCTTAATTTTTCTTGTATTAAGTTGCTAATTAGATTAGTAGCTCGTTTTATATTTTTTAACCTCGTATAAGAGCTGTCTTCAGCTCCCGAACCCAGATTTCGACCCAAAAATAGTGAATTTTGGGTGGAAAGGGAGTTTGGAAATGGTTTTACCCTTTTAGGACTCGGTTTCACTAGTGGAAAAAACGTCATCTGTAACAGGCAAAAAGGGCCCATCCGTAACGGGCAGCGTCCGTTACGTATGGCCGTTGTTATTCGTTACGGGCACTGTCCGTTACGAATAATGAGTTATTCGTAACTGACATGTCAAATGTCCATTACGAATAACCCATTATTCGTAACTAACATTTAAAATGTCATTTACGAATAATGGGTTATTCGTAACGAACATCTGAAATGTCAGTTACGAATAAATCCTTTTTTGTATTAAAATAAGTCCTTTTTCGTAAACGGACACCTAAAACGCCCGTTACGAATAAGAGATTATTCGTAACTGACATCTTAAATATTCGTTATGAATATAAGTTTTATTGTATATAATTTAACACTTATTTGCAACATGCAACAAATATGCCTGTTACGAATAACTGTTTATTTGTAACTGACAATTCTGCTGCCCGTTACAAATAATTATTAAATTAAATTTTCACTTTATTTAATTTTGACAGCATGTATTTATATATAATTAATATATATTAATTATAACCTGTTATAATAAACATGTTCCTGTAAATAAGCAATTATACGGAACAATCTTTTGTAAAAATTAATACGACAAAATATAAAAACTGAAGTAGTGACACATTACAAATAAAAACTTGTATAAATTTATCCAACATATACAACAACACTAAAAATATTACGTTGTTCTACCTAAGCTAATAGTTATGCATTCAATAAATATTTACTTCTAAAGTATTGCGCCCACTGTTCTCGAACGATATTCAACTCGTCAATATCATACGAGGCTGTCCTTGGACAAAAATCCTATTGAAAAAAAAACATATGAAAGAGGTTAAAAAATAAAAACAATCCATAATAAAAACAATCATTAGAATAAATGTGATGAACCAAATTTTAGAAATAAAACTCATAATATAGAAATAAAACACATAACATCCTTAATTGACTTATATTTTGATTTCTATGAGTTGAAATCAATAAAAAGTGAACATTTACTCACTTTTGGGAGCGTATAGAGCCAAAAAGGCTTCAAAATTGCGCTAAGGGACTTCTATCTTTCCCATCTTTCAAGAATTGGTTTATATTAACACAATATAACACGTAACATCCTTAATTACCTTATATTTTTGTTTCTATGAATTGAAATCAATTAAAATTGACCATTTAATCACTTTTAGGAGCGTATAGAGCAAAAAAGGGTTCAAAATTGCCTAAGGGACTTCTACCTTTCCCATCTTTCATATATTGGTTCAAATTAACACAATATAATACTAAACATCCTTAATTACCTTATATTTCAGTTTCTATGAATTGAAATCAATGAAAATTGACCATTTATTCACTCTTAGGAGCGTATAGAGCCAAAAAGGCTTCAAAATTGCCTAAGGGACTTCTACATTTCCCATCTTTCATGTATTGGTTCAAATTAACACAATATAACACTAAACATCCTTAATTACTTTATATTTTGGTTTTTATGAATTGAAATCAATAAAAATTGACCATTATCTCACTCTTGGGAGCGTATAGAGCCAAAATCACTTCAAAATTGCCTAAGGGACTTCTACCTTTCCCATCTTTCAAGTATTTGTTCATATTAAAACAATATAACACTAAACATCCTTAATTACCTTATATTTTGGTTTTTATGAACTGAAATCATTAAAAATTGACCATTATCTTACTCTTGGGAGCGTATAAAGCTAAAAAGGCTTCAAAATTTGTAAAAAAAACTACTAACCTCCTCTAAGACACTTTTGCACTCCAAGTTAGAAGTAACAATCTCATACATGTATCTCATAATGTAGTAGCCACATTCAACGCCTCCTTGTTGTTGAGCACACTAGTATATATAACAAATAGTTAAAAATTTTGTTTTCAAAGTGAACAATGTATAACAATATGGGGTGAGTAGTGTATTTACCTCCATTTGTATGAATTTCAATTTTTGCCTATGTGATTTCAATTCACTCCTTGTGAGATTTGCCTGATATACTTTATAAGCCCTACAAAAATAATATATATTCTAACACTTAGAACAAAATAATCTACAACACCACATACAAAAATGATATAGAAACTAGGGCATAATTTCAAGATTGTGGCTCACGTCATCATAATTTCGGCAATTTTCAATTGTCGTGGTTTTTCTTTAGGTAGCTTCACAGAGTCAAACTCATAAGCTAAACCTAATTGTAGATAGAACACCACAAGAACCCAATGACCACTACATCATTTAAGAGGAAAACACAAGTTAGAGTATTGGAAAATTGGTGAAAAACATATCATTTATATGATTAAGTTTAGTGGCAGTATAAAAAACATATTTCGAACCTTGCGACATATGAAGCCAAGATGAATTTGCAACGTTTACCCGTCTTTCTTACTTCATGCAAAAATGTATTCTTCACATATGTATAAGTTTCAAGATAATCATTCTCAATTGAAGATTAGAAATGAGTTGAGGACAAAAGAATAGGATCTCAGTCCTATTGAAAAGGTCGATGAAGTTTTCTACTAAATACCTACATGATAAAGACATAGAAAACAAAAATTCAGCATTATAGCAATAAAAATATTACTATAGTGAATATAAGAACCAAAGTAAAGGAAGATTAAGTAACCTACATGATGTAAACATGTATCAATGAAACATTAGCCAACGATCCTTTTAGAAATTCACGTACATCGGTAGCAGTTACCCAAATCTGTTTGTCGCTATCAAAATTAAACATTGAGGCCTTTAAAAGTACCTATGTTGTATCATATTGTGCATCATCAGAATTCATTAACCAATAAAACAACTCACACCCATCGCCAAAAGTATCAACAATTTTATCTTCAAGTGGTAGGAATTTTGTGGGTTTGATGGTAGATTTCCCTGATTTCACACCACAACTATCGTCCCCTTCTTTGCTTTGGCGAGATCTATGCATCTTTTTGGGTGATGGTGAAACCTTTACAAATAGGTGAATATTAGTCTAGATAAAGTATACAAAAATGATGGGATTTAATGTTAATTGTAGGAGAATATACCTCTTCTTAAAAAAAAATTATGTCTATAGGCCATAGTACAAAGGAAGACTTGGCTTTTCTAAACTTAGTCACACCATCGGGAGACGGTACCGGTATATCGAGGATGGCACAGTCGGGATAAGGGTTATCCACACTAACCCTGTAATGATCAGGTAACATCTTCAGGTTGTGAGTAACTTCACCGGTAACAGGATATACCGTTCCATCTGCCACAACCACTACATTTTGATTGTACTCATCTTTCAATGCTAGGCGACATTTAGTGGCTACCTACATATTACAAAAAATTCGATCAATATTATACATGTTAACCATGTAAAGTCATATATTTAGTATTAGTTAAAGACATATACCTCTATTACACGAGGGATTTGTGTTGCCTCCATGTTCGTCATCACTTGAATTCCTTGAAATGCCTCCACGTCACCGGTCATCCGTGGTAGTAAATTTGCGAGATAAGTTTTCACATCTATTGCCACACGTTGTTCCAACCTCCATTGCCACACGTTGCCAGAAAACTACCAGAAATGCACTTTTCGAGGGATTTTTAATTTTGACGAAAAATTTTAAGTCTTTCTAACCATGAAAATTAATTGCATATTTATGGTGGTTATGTAATTGGTTCGATACATATTTTATATGCAATTTTAAAGCACTTTAGGCAAGATTACTTGGTGGTAATTTGTGTTTGAAAGCTTGGTTTTATTTTTCACATAATTGCAAATTAATTGCATTAAGTGTGAGAACTTTGTTTTTTTTTTAGGCTTTTAAAGTGCTAAAGATTCAATATTTAATTATGTTAAGTGATTGAAACTTTAAAAGCTACTAAATTCCATGAATTTTATGTTGAACTTTGTTGTTTTAATCATTTTTGGTTGATTGGAAACGTAAAGTTTCAAACTTTGGGGCAGAAATTTGTTTATCTTCATATTAGAAGATACAATTTTTCAAGAATTCACAAATGTTAGTAGTTGGATTTTTCATTTGAACATTAAAGTTCATATTTTTCCTACTCCCTCTTATTTTTGTCAAAAATCTGAAGATTAATTTAAGTTGATTAAATTAATAATGAGAAAATGCCTTATTTATTTTGTTGCACAAAGTTAAACCAATTTAATTGAAGAATGGTTCTTGGGAATTATTTTGGTTAGATGCACTTTGAATTTTTTTTTTCAGTAAGACTTGTTTAAATTTTCAATTTTGCTCATTGAATTAGTTATAAAATTAATTATACAATCACGCAAAATTCAGGATCAAATCCCGAGGCTAGGAGTAGCGGTTTGCAGCTTTTTTTAAAAAAAAAAGCTTTTGTAATATTATCTCTGTTTCATAATATACGCTACAAAATCAAAAAAAAGCTCATGCACCTCTCAATCTCAAATACCCTATGATTTGTATGTTGGCTCAAGTGCTATATCTTAATTGTATTTTCCTGTCACTGAACTGAACTTGCTCTGCTTGTATTATTTTTAGGTTTCCTTGTCATGGACTCGGTACAATATCCATGCCCCTGCGGACAGCGTATGCTAAGTATAAGAACTACAAGGAAAGAAGGGGTGAACCAGGGGAGGAAATACATTTCATGTCCTGATATTTCTTGTGGCTTTTACTCTTTCGTAGATGAACTAAGAATGTGCCAGTGTTGCAATGGCTTTTGTCGCAACACTTGGGTAAAAACTAAGTCAAAAGGGAATGTGAAATACTGGTGTTGCCCATTGAAGGTGCGACTTTACATTTGAGCATAAATTTGTTTCTAATAGTAATATATTTGTTTTTTTTGACTTTAAGCAAATGTCTTTTGCCTTGCAGGGTAACAATGCTTATGGATTTAGGATGCCAGTTACTAGGCAAGGTGCCACACCGAGCCAGCCTGCAACACCACCCAGCCAAGTGACACCCACACCCAGCCAAGCGAGCCAGTCCGCCACTCTCAGCCACGAGAGCCAGCCTTCTAGCTCTGGGAGTGCTAGCCAAGAGACATTAATTGAATCACTAAACATATCTTTAGATGTGATTCAATGTCTCGTAAAAAAATTGCAATTGGATTAGATTTTTAATGTTGTGGCTGACTTAGTAGCAAGAAGAACGGGAAGGAAGCCTTTATCAATTCATCTTGTAATTATTCTAGGGCTTAGATGAAACTCTTTTGAAACTCTTTTCATTATTCCGACTTCGCTAATTATCAGAGTTGTTTGCTGGCATGCACCTAAAACGCCTGGAAAACCATGTAAAACCATTTTATTAGGCTTAAACCATCCAGTTATATTCACTATTAGGGGTGATTACTCGTTTTCTGCGGGTCAGCGGGTTTTTGGGCCGGGTTAGTTGGGCCAGGTTTTTTTGCCCACCCCTAACTACAGTACTACTATAAAATTTAACAAACTTAAAAAAAAAAAAAAAAGAAAAGTAATCCAAAATTAAATTCTTATCCATTGTGACCCGAAGTTGAATTGTCAGAACATTATTGAGGCTATGAAGAAAATTATCTTAACCACAGTTAGCTTAGCCAGGTTGGTATAGTAGGGGTTCTTTCAGTAGGGGTTGTATGGATAGTAGGGGTTCTTTCAGTAGTAGGGGTTCTTTCAGTTGTATGGTTCTTTTAGTAGGGGTTGGTATAGTAGGGGTTCTTTCAGTATGGATAGTAGGGGTTCTTTCAGTATGGGTTGGAATAGTAGGGTTTATATAAGTAGGGGTTTTATGGATAGTAGGGGTTCTTTCAGTAGGGGTTGGTTTTAGCAGGGGTTTTATGGATAGTAAGGGTTCTTTAAGTAGTAGGGGTTAATATTAGTAGTAGGGGTTCTTTCAATAGTAGGGGTTATTTTTGTTAGTAGGGGTTGGAATATTGGGGGTTTATAGTAGTAGGGGTTCTTTTAGTAGGGGTTGTATGGATAGTAGGGGGTTCTTTCAATATGGGTTGTATGGATAGTAGGGGTTCTTTCAGTAGGAGTTTGTCGACTTCTTCGAAGAAAGCGTCGTCGAAATTGTCGTCGTCTAGTGTGAATTCCGTCGTCGCCATTGTTTCATTGCAGAGGAGATAGAGAGAGTGAGTGTGGCTGTGTGGGTTTAGTGCATTTCCACTCCACTATCTGGCCTCCCCTATTGCATTTGGACACACCAAAACTTACTGCGTAGTACTTATTTTTGTTTAACTTGTATTGTGTGTTAAACACACTTTTTGGTCTACATATATATTGCTGCACTCTTCTCTTGTAGAGCAAGACACACAAATATGTGATTAGATTTGAGGTTGTGGTATTTGAGATTGAGAGGTGCGTGAGCTTTTTTTTTATTTTGTAGCGTATATTATGAAACAGAGATAATATTACAAAAGCTTTTTTTTAAAAAAAAAGCCGCAAACCGCTACTCCTAGTCACTGCAAAGTACAACAATTTCGCAAAAGATGTTCTCATTTCGGTTACCAGAACTTCATTAGTAGCTTTTAGTCCTCCATCAATAAAAAAGATTATAGAAATTTAAACAAAATCAAACAGAAAACAGCAATAGCTCTCAATAAACAGAAAACACTTGAGCCAACTAAAATCGAAGGAAGATTGTAAGAACACACTTGAAAGAAGAAACGATCATCAAGGTTCAATACTTATCAATTTTTCATAAAATTTTTTGAAAAAATTACTTAAAAAGTAGCATAATAACATGGAAAAAAAATTCATGAAAAGTGGACAAAATAAAAAATCCCCAAATTTGAATGTTAGGTTTTGCGGTTCGAAAATCGTTCGAATTAAGCTAAAAACAAACAATTTTTAGCAAAAACTTACATTGAATTATTGCAAATGTGAATAGAGGACGACATCTACTTCTTTAGCTTTGAAAAACAAGAAAATCTAAGCTTTCTAGAGAGATAAAGGGTCGAATATAGCAAAGGAAGGAGGGAGAGAGTGAAAATGAAAATTGCGCTCTGCGATTTCTCTTTTGCTGATTAAAATGCCGCGCGCAACTTGATAAGTTACGCGTGACAAACCAACGCAACTCAGAACAATGCGCATGCCTGGCCAACGCGACTTAATGAGTTGCGTGTGGATACTAGTCACTTAAAAGACCAATTTTTGAATTTCAATCCGTTTGATTAACTTTTCACGGTTTGTGCTCGTTGTTAGACGTAATGGCACATAAATTATCGAGATTTGTTTTAATTGATTTGCATTTTGTAGTTTGTTTTCTTCTTTGATAGTTGTTTGCATCATCCTATCTGCACACCGTACTTTGTGCCTTCCCTAAGCATACGTTTTGGACGTTTTTCGTAAGAGTGTCTTAAGACGTTCCGTAGTGGTGCTTTATGTAAAAGCTTCCATAGACAGGTTTGTCGTTTTACTGTACTGACTTTAGAAATGTCACGTTCTTTTCTTTCTTTTTGGCGTCCACAACAAAAAGGCTGGCGTGATCATTCAGCGTAAAATTGTAAGGCGTTATCATACAGCGTAAAAATGTATGGCGTAGGTGTTGCGTTAAATTTCACCTCTTCCCATCTTAACGAGATCTACCTCTTGTAGTTAAAAGGTAGAATTTATTTACTTTAGGCATTAGCTAACGAGTCGACAGGCGCGCTAAACCATTCGAGAACACACACTTCTTGATTGGAAGCTAATACGGTAGTTACTGAGCTTACTGGTGTACTGGACATTTAGGGTGTCGTCCACCCCCTATAAAAAGAGCAACGTGCGATGTGGCATCTATGTCGGCACGTGCCCCAATTCCGGAGTCACGTGTTCTCATCTTGTGGACAAACTGCTGAGATAGTTGTCGATTTTCTTCTCTCTCACTAGATTTGGATATATGCCTCCAGTCCTAAGACATGTATTTCTATCTTGTGGGCCCCGAGTATTGCGTTTTAACAAGCGAATTGTCAAGAACTTTATTCACATGTTAGGCTGCGAAAGTTGAAACACTCTTTTTTATCATCTTTACAACTTGTTAAAATCTGGCTAAAGTTTCAATGACATATTGACGGACTTTAGACAAACGATGACATGACTCAGAGGATATCATCCCCTTTAATATTTTTTTTAAACCGATTTCTTCTCATTACGTGACATCACCCAGATTACCTTTACATGCAAAAGTGTTCTACAATTGCAAAGGATCAATCTACATTCTTTAGCGTGTTAAGGCTAGAAAATACTTTTCTCTGACCTTAATAGCTATTTGTCCCAAGCACTTAGCGAATCAAGAACTGTTTCGACATCCTTAAACAATTCTGAAAGATTCTTTATTCTTTGAGGACTTTGCAGAAAAAGTTTCGGATCTATTTCCTTGACAACTTTGATCCTCGTCTATTCTAGACTCGATCAAAGTGGCCTAATGGCTAACTTTAGACATCTACTTTTGGCATCCTGTCCCAACAGGAAGTGCAATGACAATTAATAAAACCATCTTCGTGTTGGATTAACATGAAGAACACTTATTGAATCACAAGAACATAAAAACAAGCTAGCCTAACCCAAAAACAAAAGTATTAAGGTCTAATAAACTAAGACCGATCATAATTAGGTTTAAGCTCAAGCTTAAACCCTAAAAATGACGGATTTAGAGGCGCCTAGATTAAAATTAATGCTGCCTAAAATAAATTCGCGCGTATCTCAATGACTCGTGCTGGTCTAGCGCGCGCAACTCAAAAGGTTGTGCGCAACACCCTACGCAACTACTAGTGATGAGCTTGTGGAAGATTTAGAATTTCACAAAAATATAAAATTGAATCTTACCATAATATCGTGCGCTAGACAATCGGCTGCACTGCCTATAGCAGCGCAACTAATCTACTTGCGCTTGTCCATCGCGCGCAACCCATTCAGATGCGCGTGACACCTGCAGTGGCAGGATATTCAAAACCCTAATCTTACCCATTCCTTATAAATAGAGGCATAATACAAGGCTCAAACAGACATAAATGAACCTAAAACTCTGGCAGAAACTTTGTGAACTTTTTTGCTACAAAACCCTCTTGTCCTAAACACTCAACCCCTTTAATATTTGTTACTACGGTGGAGGTTTCCGAACATGAAGGAGTCCATAAGTGTTCTAAACGAAGATCTAGCAAAGAGAAGTGGTAAATTGCCGAGCACTTAGATCAATCACCTTTATTTTTATTTTTTAAAACAACTTTAATTAATTAATTAGTGTTGTTTGATCACTTTAAACATATTTCTAATTAATCGATTCCACATATTATCTTGCGTTAAATAAAAATATTTAATTCTAATACAAACCAACCAAAGAAGAACTAAGATCTCACGATGCTAAAATCAAAGAACGTAGAGACAACAATAAGAATGGGATAATCACTTTACTCGCATCCTACAATCAAACCTTTAATGGAAAATTCATTAGGGAGAGAGAGGATTACCCATGCTATTACTTTCAAGAACCACTAGTTCTAGAAGGTGATTTGGGTATTTTTACCCGGCCAGGTGGCCCAATCAGAAATTGCCATGTGTCATTAGTAAAGGTGCCATCTGGACCTATGAGATGATGACACGTGGTGGACGGACATTCTTCTGTCCTAAAAAGATTAATGATCCGGCATGGACCATTCAGAGGGCGACGCGTGTCACCCTAAAAGATGCCCAAAGGCCTTTTGGGCTCAGTGACACGTGTCACTAAGACATTGCCTCTAGAATGGCGGCCTTCAAGGGCCTAACTCTTGAGGCGCCGTTTTGCGGCGTGACCTAATCCCTAGGTCACTAGATCCTAGGGAGGGCACACTTTCCAAAAGGGGACAGTTCTTACATTTTGAGACAGGACATATACACGTAATACGAGACAACACGTCACTTACTCATTTATTACAGAGCTGTCGTTTTCAAAGAACAGAAAGCACTTTACCTGAGCTTGGAATTCGAGCAGATAACTTTACTTCCGCACGTTTTATTACCGAACGCTTACTAACTAAATCTTCGGAGGCGGACCACCGACCATTCCACGGTCCGTTTGCTTTGCAGGTACAGGCGTTCTTTGCTGAATCCAATCTCAGTGTTGTAACTCTCCCAAGGGACAAAAACCCCCGAAACATTTGGCGCCGTCTATGGGGAGAGTACCTCTGAAATGGCTTCACAAGTCCCTGTACCGAAGCCAGAGGCCAATCGGCCTCAAGAAGACATAGTGGTCTAGACGGACCATGACTCAGGGGACGACGCTGACGTCGAAACCTATGTAGATCCTAACGGGTCCCTCATCTCAAAACGCATCCGGGGTAAGGAAAAGCGGGAGCGTAACACTGATCAGGCGGGGCCAAGCAAAACTGCTGGTCAGCCAAAAAAGACCTCGGTACGGATGAGTGATCCGTCCCAGGCGGCAAGATCGACTCCCGTCACTCGATATGAACTCATGAGTCTCCTGAGCAGTCTAATGGTGAAATCAAACAACTCTTCTCCAAGAAGTCGCCTACTCCCAAAAAGGAGCAGTCGGCCAAGAAGCCAGCCCAAGCTGGCAAACAGAAGTCGGTCAAGGACCGTCAGCCGACTCCTCATCCTGCCCCTACGGAGAAGGCTCGACCCCAATTTGACCTTACCAGGCTCCGTTTCCCAAAAACGGGCACAAGAAAAGCCGTCTACCACATACAGCCGGATGGTAGCAAGAAAACATTCTCTGATGCTCGACAATACATTGAGTAGAAGAAGACCCAGCTATCAGAGTCGGCTTCAACGTCGAATTATCATGATAGCTTTCGGAATACCTCTGTGAGGTGTTCCCAGTTTGTACATGAGACCGCAGCAAGCAGCCCATAGGTTCAGTCTGGCCCTCATATGATCCAGTCGGTCCAGTACATGCCTCAACCATTGTACCAGGCGCCGATTTTACCTTACATGCAGCCGACCCTCTTTAGAGGACAGGCGTATACGGCTATCAGCCGATGGACTGGCAGCTTAGGCTGCAACACCTTGGAGATCAACCCTTTACCTTCTTTAGGGAAATAACTGAAGCAGAACAGCCGGCTAAAGTTAAAAATGTTCTGGTTGGAGCCTATGACGGGACCTCCAACCCAGAAGACCACCTGCTAGCATACACCCACCTCATATATTTACAGGGGTTGGATGATGCCGCGTGGTGTCGTTGCTTTCCAGCCACCCTGAAGGGCATAGCCCAACAGTGGTTTGGCAATCTGCTAGCTGGTTGCATTAATACCTTCAAGACGATTGCGTTCTTGTTCGCATTAAACTTCTCTATGAACATCCCTGCCAAAAAGGCAAGCCTTGACTTGGGCAATGTACAACAGGGAGATAGAGAAGGCTTGCGTTCCTATGTCAGGCAGTTCAATCTGGTATGAATCCAGATTCACGGGCTGTCTAATAAGGTCGCCTTCAGAGACTTCTTTAAGGGTCTGAAGGACGTGTCTACTTTTAAGTACGAACTCGTCCGCAAACAAATCTTTACTCTGCAAGGAGCCTTGCGAGAGGCAGAAGCCTATATACAGGCGACCGAACTCTGCTTCTCCAATAAGCAGTCGGACCATAAGAAGTCCGACCAGCAGAAGGAGAGTCGGCCTGCTCAGCCGGCTCCTAAGCCAGAAGAGAGCAAAAAGAAAAAACAAGTCTGGGCCATTGATAACTCAGATCAACCGGCCCAGAAGAAGAAAAAAGAGTGGAAACCGTACGTCCCATGGTATGAGTTCCACAAGGACTTCTGCTCCATCATATTGGAAATAAAGGATCGGCTGACTCTTGAGAAGCCGACTCCTATGAAAGGTTCCGCTTAAAATCGGAACATGAACAACCATTGCCATTTCCATGAGGATGTCGGCCATGACACGAACGACTACTTCAGTCTCAAGCGGGAGCTCGACCGTCTGGCCAACAAAGGACAGTTGAAGTCCTATGTGTAGTCCAAAGTGACTTCAAAGGCAAATCCGGGGCAGTCCAAGGAAAAGACTCCCCAGCCTGATGTGAGTGCCGAAACTGATGAAGATCCGGTATACACCATAGCAGGCGGATTTTCCGGTGGTGGCCTGACCATTCGGGGCACCAAGGACCATCTGCGAAAGATGGTCAACTGTGTTGAAGGAGAGGTGGAAGGCACATGCGCCTTCTCTAAAGTTGTCATCAACGAGCAGGACAGAGGCTAAGTCCGTCGGCCGCATGATGACCCTGTGGTCATTGAATGCAAGGTGGCCAACTAGCTGGTTGGTCGAATTCTGATTGACACAGGAAGCTCCTCGGACCTCATCAGCCGCAAATGCTTATCCAATCTCAAGTACAAACCGGATAGCATGATGGAGGTCTCCCACACCCTTGTTGGGTTTGGGGGAGGACTTGTGCACCCAGTCGGATGCATTGACTTACCTGTTCGCCTGGGAAGCAGGGGAGACGGTCGGCACATGACCATCCATTTCCTAGTGGTTGAAGAGCTCACAGCTTACAACCTCATCTTTGGTCGCCCCACTCTAAATGAGTGTAAGGCCGTCATCATCCCTGCTCTCATGCTGCTCAAGTATGAGAAGGACGATGGAATAGTCGGTTCCCTCAATGGGGACCAAAAGATTTCTCGAGATGTCGGGGATGGTTGCATTTGCAAACCTGGGTGAAAGCCTTCACCAGTTGCTGAGAGATTTCAAAGACATCTTTGCCTTTGAATTAGAAGAGATGTCAGGAATCAACCCGGATCTCGCTGTCCACAAACTCGCCGTGGATCCTAAAAAGAAGCCCATCCGGCAAAAGAAAAGAAACCATGGCGAGGATAGAAGTCAGGCGGCAGCCGCCAAAGTTAAAAAGCTGCTAGACGCCAAGTTCATTCGGCCGTGCAATTTCCCTGAGTGGGTAGCTAACGTTGTGTTAGTAAAAAAGCCGAATGGAACTTGGCGGATGTGTGTTGACTACACAGACCTCAACAAGGCATGTCCAAAGGATAGCAATCCACTACCTAAGATCGACAATCTGGTCAATTCAACAGCCGGACATGCCCTGATGAGTTTTATGGACGCCTATTCAGGTTTCCATCAGATCCCCCTTTGGAAAAAAGATCAAGAAAAGACGGCATTCGTCACTGATCAGGGGTTGTTCTGTTATACGTTGATGCCGTTTGGTTTAAAGAATGCGCCTTCTACTTTCTAACGAATGATTAATACGGTCTTCATTAATCAAATTGGAAGGAATGTAGAGGCGTACATTGATGACATGATAGTCAAATCCAAACAACAGGCGGATCATCTTGCTGATCTCCGAAAAACATTCGCCACACTCAGGCGGCACAAGGTCATGCTAAACCCAAAAAAGTGTGTCTTTGGCGTTGAGTCTGAGAAGTTTCTCGGATTTTTTATTGACCAAAGGGGAATAGAGGCCAACCCTGAGAAAATACAGGCGGTAATCGACATGCAGTCGCCCCGTACTGTGAAGCATGTGCAAAAGTTAACAGGTTGCCTGGCGGCCTTGGGGAGATTCCTCAGTCGGTCAGGCAACAAGTGCCTCTACTTCTTCCAGGCAATAAAAAAGAAGACCAACTTTGAATGGGGGAATGATGCAGAGGCGTCCTTTCAAAAGCTGAAAACTCATCTGCACTCTCTGCCAAGGCTTGTTAGCCCTTTGCCCAAAGAGAAGCTCTTCATGTACTTAGCCGTCTCTGATCATGCCCTCAGTGCCGTTCTCTTAGTTGAAAGAGACGGCATCCAGCTCCTTTTGTATTTCATTAACCATGTTCTGAGGAACGTAGAGCTTCGGTACCCCATGGTTGAGAAATTTGGCCTTGCCCTTTACATGGCCATCAAGAAGCTAAAACCCTACTTCTTGGCGCATGCGGTAGAGGTCTATACTGACCAACCGATCAAGCGGCCACTCACAACCTTGGAGTCTTCTGGACGAATGCTTAAATGGGCGATTGAAATGCAAGGATTAGAAATCACTTACGAACCAAGGAAGGCAATAAAGGGGCAAGCATTCGCCGACTTTATTGTCGAAATGACAAGGCCGGTTGCACCGGACAATACTGACCAGGTTTGGAAAGTGTATGTGGATGGGAGCTCCACTGTGAACGGCTGTGGTGTAGGGATTATCTGTCAATCTCATGAGGGAGATAAGTACAAATATGCACTACGGTTCAAGTTCCAGGTCTCTAACAATGAGGCCGAGTATGAGGCGCTGCTGGTCGGCATTTGGTATTGCAAGGCGGCAGGGGAAAAGAAGATTGACGCCTGCTCTGATTCTCAACTAGTTGTAATCCAGGTCAATGGAATGTACGAGGCCACTCATCCGGCCATGATAAAATATTTGCAGGCGGTCAAAAGTGAAGTTGGGACACTTAAGGAGTTTCATCTAACTCAGGTGCCCAGATCTTCAAATAATCAGGCGGATGCTCTGTCAAAACTAGCATCATCCGCCTCCTGTGAAACGCCTCGTTCGGTCTTCTGGGAGGTCATGGAAAAGAGAAGTATATCTAACAAAGACGCCATTGGAATTCTCGACCGAAGCTCCACATGGATGGATAGCATCCGGGCTTATCTTGCAGACGGCACGCTCCCTAATTCACCCAAGGAGGCGGCTTCTCTAAAGAAAAAAGGGGCAAACTTCGAGCTGAGGCAAGGAGAACTCTTCAAAAGTTGTTTCTTGAAACCCCTGTTGAAGTATGTTACCCTAGAGAAGGGTAAAGAGGTCCTTGAAGATTTGCATGCGGGTTTCTGCGCCTCCCATATAGGGGGCAGGTCCTTAGCTGCCAAGGCCAAGCGGCTCTATTTCTGGCCTACTCTGGAATCGGATGCCATGGAGATGGTAAAAAAATGTGACAAGTGCCAAAAATTTGGCAAGCTCATCCATCGTCCGGCCACAGACCTGACGGCCATCCACAGCCCAATACTCTTTGCTAAATGGGGCATGGACATACTTGGGCCTTACACCACGACACCAGTCGGCAAGCGCTACATATTGGTAGCTGTGAATTACTTTACCAAGTGGGTAGAGACGGAGGCAGTCAAAAACATTAAGACAAAAGATGTCATTTCCTTCATTTGGAGGAATATTATCACTCGCTTCGGGGTGCCCATGTCTATGGTTTTTGGCAATGGTCCTCAATTTGAGACGCCCGAACTCAAGACTTGGCTGGGAGTACAAGAGGTCTCAAGCTTCTTTGCATCAGTCGGTCGGACTCAAGCAAACGGCCAGGTCGAAGCCTTCAACAAGCTAATCTCAGACGGGATTAAAAAGAAAATTGAATGGGCTGGTGGTCTTTGGGCGGATGAATTACCACACGTCCTCTAGTCCATCAGAACGACTACTAAAGGGGCAACTGGAGAAACCCCGTTCCTCATGGTGTATGGTGCAGAAGCTGTCCTGCCCATTGAACACTATGAGCCGACTCTTCGAGTCATGTTATATGACGAAGAAGTTAACTAGGAGGCCATGCGGCTGGCATTGGACTCACTTCCAGAGCGCAGGGGCAATGATGCCTTGTGCCATGAGATTTACCGTCTGAGAATGACACGGGCTTACAACAAAAGAGTACACAAGCGTCCTCTCAAAGTGGGGGACTTTGTGCTACGGAAAATGGAGGTAGTCGGTAGGGCGAATGAACAGGGAAAGCTGACCCTAAATTGGGAAGGCCCCTACCGAATATATGAGGAATTAAGATACGGCACCTACCGCCTGGAAGAACCAGACGGCAAGAAGCTGCCTAGAACTTGGAATGTAGACAACTTGAAAAAGTACTATTTCTAAGTACGAATGTAAATACCTCAAATTTTATCATTCCAAATTTGTCTAATGAGAATATGCCTTCATTTCCAACTTGTCTTTTTAATTATTAGTGTCGCCTGTACAAAATACAGACGGCCAATGTATTTGGATAGCGTCTGTCCCAACAACAGACGCCCCAATCCCTCTGAAGGAGCCGACTGCTTTAAAGCAGTCGTTTCTACGAAATTCTTCAAGTTTATGCTAAAACTTAACGAATATTTGCTTAATTCTTTAGAAGGCCTAAGGCCAAATATATCATTTTGAGGACAATGGCCGGATGTTAAAAACAAATAGAGGCTGAATGGTCACAGTCTGCTCCAACATGAGTATGACCGTCTGCTCTAACATGAGTCAGATAAACGGCGACGTCCATTCGGGCGAATTCGTCGAGGAGAAGCATCTCCAATTTGGGTGGCACATTGCTCTACAAATACACCAAGCAGCTCTACCGAATGCTAAGGCCGCATTCGTAGTCCATTGATTTAATCGAAAGTGAAATCTAAAAGGCCAGAATTTTCTACCTTTTGTATCACAGTCGGAAGAGGGTCACTGTTTCATAAGTAGAGGCTATTGAGGCATTAGGCCGGATGCGCCTGTTTTTTCTCTGGGGCAAGACAGGCGGAAAATTGTTACTGATCTACAAGTCAAGTTAACTTATGAGGCCTTTAGCCAGATACGCCTGTTTCTGCCCAAACGCAGGACAGACGGACTATTACTTACGAAGAAAACGAGCTAAAATACTTAGCAGATTAAAAAATAGAGACCTGTGGGTCGGATGTGCCTGTTCTTTGCCATTGGGGCAAGACAGGCGGATTAATCTTAAGTAAAATTAAGACTAAGTTAAAACTTAGCATCTTATCTCGACGAGGCCTTTGGCCGGATGCGCCTGCTTTTAGCTCTTAGGCAAAACAGGCGAAGGATTTCTTTTTAGCAAATTTGCTAAGTCAAGAATTTTGTATTTCGTTTGAGCCAATGGCCGAATGAAAACAATTATTCATTAGATCCGGATGGCCGTCTGTCGCGTGGTTTGGGGCAATCACCATAGTGATTGATTAACTTAGAAACCATGTATACTCTTCTAAGTATCAATAATTTCTAAGTCAATCAATCCACTCAACCGAAACCACTCAACATTCGTCCAGGGGCAAGAACATTCGCATGGTATACAGGTTATAATACTTAGCCAAAAAACATGCAATGAAAAAATTTAAAGAACAATAATATGAATAACTTCAACCAAACGGCCGAATGATTTTAAATTAAAAAGTCCAATCGCCACCAGACGACTGGGTAAGACTATTTGGTGGCAAAGCCAGAGAAATTGTTAATTTACCCGACCCCTTGGTCGGTAAATATACAAAAATACTCGGCACGCAGGCCGAAAGATGAGATAAATGGCCATTCGGCCGCAGAAATAACTTATAAAAAGCTTAAGGGGCGGGGGAGTTATCAACATTGGCAGCCACACCATCACCTGCCGGCTGCTCTTCATTTTCATCATTCTCCTCGTCCCCCTCCTCGTCCCCAGAAGATCCTGAAGGGGAGTTGGCCTCTTCGCCCTCAGCTTCAGCCTTGTTCGCCTCCTCTTCAGCTTGGCGAAGGAGTTCAACATTTAAATCCTCGTTTTCTTGATCAAACTTGGATTTCCAGATGCCAAAATCAGCACCCGGCTGTACCGCCTCCCATGCCTTCCGCATGATGGCCTCATAGTCTTCCATCTTTTGTTTGACAAGGGCCTGCTTCTCCTCCTCAGCTCGGGACTGGAACTTGGCCTTCAGCTGCGTCTCTTGGTTGGTCAGGCGCACCTCCAAGCGGCCAACCCGCTCCTTGGCCCTCTCGGCCTCTTGAAGAGGCTCAAGCTTTTCCTTGAGGCCTTTAACTTCGGCCTTAAGGTCATTGATTTTGGAGCGAGCCGAATCCAAGTCTTTCTTATCCTGCAGGTTGGCGTCCGCCTGGGAATACATGATATCAAGGGTCAGAAGCTCATTCTGAGCAATTTCAAATTGAGCTCGGCCTAAGGCGGACTCGGCTCGAGCTTTAGCGGCTGTTACCTCTTTAGACTTCTCCTGGATTGGCCTTCTTAGCCCCTGGACGCGCAGCATAGCCTGGAAATGAGAAAAGAGCCTAATGGTCAAGACCAGTCGGATATGTGCTTAAATACTAAGAAAATTAAGCTAACTTTTTACCTCATAAACGTTCCCCAAGATGGCATCCAAGTTGAGGGTGTCGACTTCTCTTACGGACGCCTTGTCCTCTGGGTCAAGCGCCCTCAGCATATCCTTGGCCATTTGGACGACAGTCGGCCTTTGCAAAGGAGTTGAAAAATTAAAAGTTAGTCAAGAAAGTTCTAAGAAACTATCTTGATATAGAAATTCAATAAAGGCGCGGTTTATACCGTCTTGCTGAGCCTTCTCCTCCTTTCCGTGACGCCTCTTCTCTCTTGCTGAGCCGACAGCAGTGCTGGATTGCTTAAAGCCACCCTTCGATGCCTGAGTAGCATCCGGTTTGCTGACCCCCCTGTCAGCTTCGAGAGTAGAGTCGTCCCCTCTCTTGGGCTTGTGAGCAATGTGCTTCCGGCTCTTGCCGGATGCACTCACATCACCAGCCCCAGTTTTTTGAATTTTGGGTTGGGATTGCTTGGAGGGAGAGGGCCTGGTGTAACCACTCTTCATGAGCAAAAAGAAAGGCATCAGAAAAACAGGCGGGCAAAATTTATCCTTTGTTGAAAAATATACCAAGTGTCATAAATAGCTACCTTGGGAGTCCCAGCTATTTTCTGCTCGTCACTCGCCCGATTAAGGACGTTTGAGCGGTATTTTTCTATAGAGACGGCATCTGGCTTCCTTATTGCCGAGACCTTTTCCACAGCTTTATCTGCACCAAAAGCAGGAGTTAGACTTTATAAACATACATTGAAAAATAATTTAAAGGTTGCATAAAAACAGATGGCCGACTACCTCTCGGCATCTCAGAGCTTAGCTCACAAGCGGCCAAGAACACCCCATCTTCCAGCCACTTGTAAAGGGGAATGTAGCTCTGGGGGACGACTATTTTCTCCCCCTGCTCATTTGTCCGAACGAACACTTTGAAAAAACCCTGGTCAAAAATTTCCTCTTAGGCCCGCCTAGGGAGAGGGGGCAAGGCGCTCTTGCCAGCCAGGAGGGGCGGATCCTTGTTCCACCTATTATAATTTTGGTTCAGTCGGCTATCAGAGGAATGGACAATGTAGAACTTTGTTCTCCAGTCCTTCCATTTGTTCTCCTTGCCGACTTCCATCGTGTACCCCTTGCAGGTGGACAAGGTGTACCAGCCTTGGCCACCCTTGGCAGGCGCTCGGCTGAGATAATGCATCTGGGCGAATGCCTCAAAGCTGGGATCCACCTCCAGCATTTCACATGCGGCAACGTACCCGATAATATTGATCCATGAATTAGGGACAAGTTGCCAGATACCCAGTTGGTATCCGTCCAATATTCTCTCCACGGCCGGATGGAGAGGGAAGCGTAGACCAGCCCGAAGGACCGCCTCGTAGCAGCCGAAGGCTTGGTCCTTATTACAGGCTAGGGTCAGCCAGTTAATTGTGTCATCCTTGTTGGGAACGGACAAGGAAAAGCCATGACCCATTACGGTCTTGCGCTTGAAATTAGCAAGACCGGATGTCATGGTGGTCCGCATGCTTTGCGGAACATGGTGATAGTAGGGGGCGCGTTCCAAGCGCATAGAAGCACTCAGCTCCGCCCAGCCTTCCCCCTTTTCCACTGACAAGGATTCCCTTGTAGTGTCTATTTTTGCTCGGGCCTCCTCTTAGGTAACAGAGGCACTATCAGAAGATGACGAGGCCGAATCGTCATCAGAACTCTCCCCAGAGCTAGGGGACTGCCGGCTAGGGCTAGCAGGGTCCTCCCCAAGACTCTCCTCCGACGCCTGTTCTGAAGGCTCGGCCTCGTACTGACTGTCGGCTTCCCGCAGTATAGTATCACTTGGGGTGCCGCTTGAAGAAGGGAAAGAGTCATAAGTTGGAGTTAGGGGAAGGTCAGAAGAAGGGTTTGGGGGGTGCTCAGAAACTTCGCTGGTAGGCACCCTAATGGAGCCGTCAGAATTTAAAGTGTCACTGTCCGAATGGTAAAAGGAACCATCTGGCCTATATCTCCTCGTTTTCTGCTTTGTTCGAGCCATCGTGTCTTACAGATGCACAGACAATGTCGGATTTGGAGATGTAATTGAAGGAAAGTTCTCGAACGAGAATTCGGCATTCCTAGTTCTAGATTCAGCCGTCCCTGGTGACCGGCTGATCGCTAGCCTAGGCCGTGCCATGTACGTTTGGGAAACCATTTGATAAATGAAAAATGCAAGAAAGAATAATAGAAAAGAGCAGGTGGTTACCTTAAAAGAAGGTATTACGTGATGCCTGGTTGGCTGAAGCAGACGGACAGAAAGCTGAGCGTCGGATGCTTGACAAAGTTTAGGTCTTTGAGAGTCTTTGAAAGTCAAAAGTCCAGAGATTTTTCAAGATTCGCAAAGGTCTGAAAACAAAAATGAAGTCAAACCCTCCTATTTATAGAAAGCGGAAACCCTAATTTTTCCCCCCAAAACGCAATTTGAAATTCCGTCCAGTC
This sequence comes from Chenopodium album, assembly GCF_948465745.1. NCBI lineage: Eukaryota > Viridiplantae > Streptophyta > Magnoliopsida > Caryophyllales > Amaranthaceae > Chenopodium > Chenopodium album. The sequence continues at coordinate 40,272,233 of NC_137838.1, forward strand.
GAATGATGACACCAGTCACAGGTGCCATTGACAAGGGAATAAACGCGTCGTCAATTGTCTATCCCTATATCAAATACAATTTATACAACCTAAACAAACCTAATACGAGTATAAGGCAAGCATAGGGGTCGAACCACAGAGAACGGTAAACACCACCAAATGTTATCAACAATTAAGCTAGTCTGGAATAGGGGATAAATAAACTAAAGTCTAAAAATGCTAAAACAAGAAATAAAACATTAAGGGAAATGGTTTAGGTATAGAATTCACTTGAACATAAACAAAGGCATAGAAATTGAATTAATTATGAACTAAACATGCTCGAATATCGAAATTAAGAATCCAATCTAGCCGCCTTCCGGGGTCAATTGGCTTCTCCTAACATAGCCTCTATGTTTCCACATTAGAACCATATACTAGGAGGTACTATTAAATAACAATCGATAGTAATGAACCTTAACTAAGTCAACTTCCGTTTCTTGTTAGCAAAGATTCACCTTTAATCAACCAACAATGTGCACTTGCAAGAAGATTAAATAATATCAAGCATATAAAGATTTTAATCACAAATAAATCAATTCTAAACCCTAGAACATGCTCAAGGTCCAACTACACCACAACCATCCCCTTAATGGGGAAATTTCTCACTAATCATGATAATAACAAGATTAATCAACAAATAATCAAGAATCAACATGATCAACAGGAAATACCAACAACTAAAATAATAATCAAAATAAACAAAAAAAAAATAGAGGAGATAGAGTAAGAAATTTCTCATTAAATGAAGATGAAGGTCTACAAAGGATTGAACAAGCTCCTTCTTCAAAATCCAAGTTCATTAATGAAGAAAATCCAAGTTCATTAAAGAAGACTAATCCTAACCTAACCTAAAACTAATTAGAGAGATGAATAGATAGTTATTCCCCCCTTTCTAATTACCCCAAAATTGGGTATTTATACTAAGCTAATAAAACTAGGAAAAATAGAAAGATAAAAGAAGGAAAATAAAATAATGAAAGAAAAGGAAAATAAAAAGGAAATAAAAATAGAAAATAAAACAAAAGAGAAAAGAAATAAGAAAAGGAAAAGAAAAAGAAAGTAAAAATAAAAGAAAAAGAAAAAGGAAACCAAAACCCATCAATTCTATCAGCTACCCCCGATTTCCCCTTCTTCCCAATTCATGGCTGCTCTTTAATGGGAAATAATCCCCTGCACCATACTTCACCAAGCTCCACCATCAATTATCTTCATTGCATCACCACCCTCCGATTTCATTCAAGCACCAAATGAACGGCTATCACCACCAATCGCATCATCAACGCCTATTATGAGCATCAATCAAGGCCGTTGGTCTTCATTAACAATCGCGTGCGAAGCTCGTGGAATGGTTCGATCGAACCGGTGGTGGGTTCGACCGAACTACGGGGTTGGTTCGGTCAAACCAAGGGTATGTTCGACCACTCCCCTTTGAATAACAAAGCCCCCAAAGTCTCTGACTCGACGTTCGACCGAACTTCTTAATGGGTTTGCTCGAACTTGATTAATTTGCAATTTGTTCTGATTTGCTTAATTGAGGGCCGAATTGCTTGTGCGAATGGGTTGCTTAATTTTTGCTGGTTTAGGTGTGGCTGATTGCGGGTGTAAAGCAGGCTGTTGTGAGGTGAATTGCGGGCTGCTGTAAAAGCTTGAGGGAGGTTGATTGCGGTGGCTGGGTTGCGTTGGTGTTGGGGATTGCGTGGCTGTTGCGGGGTTGCAGTTGGTGGTCAAATGGTTGGTTTGAGTAGTTGCGGGTCAGGTGTGAAATTGGTGGTGTATTGGTTGATGTGGCTGCGCATTTGGTTGAGCAAGGGATGGTTTGTGTTGTGGTGGTGATGCGGGGTGAAGCAGGGGATGTGCGGTGCTAGGTGGCTGGGAGTGAGGCAGGGGCAGCGAAATGCTTGTGTTGTTGTTGGTGTTGGTTGAGCAGGTGTGTGTGATGTTTGCGGGGTGAAGCAGGGGATGTGCGGTGAGGGGCTGCTGTGGTTGATGTGGTGGAGGATAAGGGAGGTGGGGTGAAGGTTAAGGGGCAGCAACAAGGTAGCACAACACAGTTTGCTTGGCTCAAAATTTGTGCCTCGAACCTCGGACTTCGAACTTGATTTGAACATGGAAATCGAGCGTCAACCCGAACACACCAACAAACACGAGCAAGATTGAGGAGAGAATTGGGACAAAGAATAAAATAAAATAAAATGAAAATAAACAAAGGACGAAATAAAACAAAACCACGACAAATAAAATTAAATAAATAAAATAGAAATAAATAAAATAAAATAGAAAATAAGAGACATAAAACTAAACTAATAAAAATAAACAAAAACTATACAAGAAAATAAAATAAAATAAAATACGAAAATAAACTAAAGCTAATAAAATAAAGAAAATAAACTAAAACGCTCCAAAATTACCGAATAAACAAGAAACTTTATTAAAAAGAAAACAAGAGAAAGAAAGGGAAAAAAAGATAAAATAAACACGAAAATGACTCTAAAACTACTCCCTAAGAGTGACATAAATGTCACTCATCACAGGGGAGTTGGCTGGTGGATTTGTGGTGTTGGTTGCGCTGCTAGGTGGCTGGTGCAGTGGGTTGTTGGTGTTGTGAGGTGGTGGTAAGGTGAGAGCAGTGGGTGTGATGCGTGAGTGAAGGAGAGGGAGCAGGGGAGTGAGATGTTGTTGCTTGGGGTGGTGTAGGATAATGAAGGGTGCGGTGATGGATAAGGGGCAGCAGGTTTGTTTGGCGTATGACTCAACTTGGAACCCGAACCCACTTGACATAAAACCCGAACCCCTACACACAAAACCAAAGGAAGGAATTAGGAAAAAGAATAAGAATAAAATAAAATGAAAATAAATAAAGGACGAAATAAAACAAAACCAGGACAAATAAAATAGAAATAAATAAAGTAAAATAGAAAATAAGAGACATAAAACTAAACTAAAAATAATTAAAACTACGCAAGCAAATAAAATAAAATAAAATACGAAAATAGACTAAAACTAATAAAATAAAGAAAATAAACCAAAACACTCCAAAATTACCAAAATACTAGAAACTTTATTAAAGAGAAAACAAGAGAATAAAAGGAAAAATAAGGGAAAATAAACACGAAAATAACCTAAACACTACCCCTAGGAGTGACATAAATGTCACTTATCAGCCATGTGCAATGCACGTGACCCCTGTGAGGGGCAAATGATTTGGGTATTTTTACCCGGCCAAGTGGCCCAATCAGAAATTGCCATGTGTCATTAGTAAAGGTGCCATATGGACCTATGAGATGATGACACGTGGTGGGCGGACATTCTTCTATCCTAAAAAGATTGATGATCCGGCATGGACCATTCAGAGGGCGATGAGTGTCATCCTAAAAGATGCCCAAAGGCCTTTTGGGCTTAGTGACATGTGTCACTCATAAATTGCCTCTGGAATGGCGGCCTTCTAGGGCCCAAACCTTGAGGCGCCGTTTTGCAGCGTGACTTAATCCCTAGGTCACCAGATCCTAGGGAGGGCAGACTTTCCAAAAGGAACCTATAAATAGGGACAGTTCTTACATTTATGACAAGACATATACACGCAATACGAGACAACACGTCACTTACTCATTTATTACAGAGTTGTCGTTTTCAAAGAACAGACAACACTTTACTCGACCTTGGAATCCAAGCAGATAACTTTACTTCCGCACGTTTTATTACCGAACGCTTACTAACTTAATCTTCGGAGGCGGACCATCGACCATCCGGCGGTCCGTTTGCTTTGCAGGTACAGGCGTCCTTTGCTGAATCCAGTCTCAGTGTTGTAACTCTCCTAAGGGACAAAAACCCCCGAAACAGATGGTATCAAGAAGCCTGGATTCGAAATATACCACTATTTCTACTTCTTAAATGATGATTTCGAAATCGTTCAATCAAAACACCCAACTCTAGGGTGCTATGATAAGCAAGCATTCAACTTGCTATTTGGACTAGGGAAAAACCATGTTGCTACAATTACTAATCCGAACGTCATCCAAAATGAAGCCTTTGACCCAACCTCGTTGATCACCCACCCCTTCTAATGAGACCTTTGAGCAAGGATGGAGGAAATCTTTCAAATGGACCAATCATAAAGGTGATAAATTTGAAATCATCATTGGAGAAGGGAAGATGTTTGAAGAATCTAACAATGTGTCCACTTTAGATTTTAAAGAAGCTGAAAATTTAGGCCTTGTGGCCATTACTCAGTCTTTATTTTCTAGTTTTAAGGACGAAGACCCCAAAAAGGATTCTTCTCTTGATGTACTTTCTTTTGATTTTAATAAGGAAAATTTGTCAAAAATAACACCACCTTTCATCGATCTTCCGAGAATAGAACGACCTTTTGATTATTCCAAAATAGAACAACCTTTGATACACATCTTCCAAAAATAGAACAAAAAACCTGTAAGCTGTTTTACAGGTTACAATTGACACATGTCCCACGTGATTGGTTAATTTTTTTTTAAAACTTAAATTAAAAAACTTAAAGAAATCTAAAATTGATTAAAAAAGAAAAAAAAAAACTGAAAAAAGAAAAACTTCTCCCCTTTACGGTAGCAACCCAACAACCACCTGCCAGGGCTGCTACCACCGCCGACGACCTGAGATCATTACCGGCGATACCAGCGTGACCCCCCAGCCTGAGTGCCCGACCACCCAACCCCTCCTCTTCCCCTTAACCACCTTCCTCCACCCTAAAACCTTTCTCCCTCCCCTCGAAAACCCCCCTCCCCTCAAAAACCCCCCTCCCCTCACCGGCCGCCAGCCAAACCCCCTTCCCTGTGCCAGCAAAACCAATTTTCCCCCTTACCGGTCGTCTCTACCTCCTTTCCCCTCTGAACCACCATCCAAAAAACTTAAAACCCCAAAATCAAGTGGTTTTAGGGTCATAGAGTTATCGACCTTTTGGTGGTGGGTTAAGGGGGGGAAGGGGTGAGACGACCGGCGAAATGGTTAAGCCGGCACAGGGGAGGGGTTTAAGGCGCCGACGGTGGTGGCAGCCTGACAAGTTGCGGTGGTGGGAGGAATTTTCTTTTTATTTTTTTATTTTAAGGTTTTTTTTTAAAAAATAAATTTTTGTTAAAAAAATTGACCATTGATAGTGTGACACATGTCACAGGTAACCTTTTAAATAGGTTACTAATCGGTCATGTTTTATTTTTGGCAGATGTGTATCAAAGGTGGTGTTATTGTGGAATAATCAAAAGGTGGTGTTATTGTGGAATAATCAAAAGGTGGTGTTATTTAGGGAAGACCGCTTAAAGTTGGTGTTATTTTTGACAAATTTTCCTTTTAATGATATGAGCACTATTTACGAGTATATGCCTTCTCTTGAATCTTTTGAATGCTATAATAATCAATATAATCAAGATTTTAATATTGACAAATTGTTTGAATTAATGAATGAACGAGAACAAAAGAACCATATAACTGATGAAACTAAAAGAATTAATATAGGAACTAATGAGAACAAAAGGTAGGTCAAAATTGGCTTAAATTTAAATCCGAAAGAGCGATCAATCCTCATATCGACGCTCAAAGAATTCGAAGACGTGTTCTCTTGGTCATACAAGGACATGCCTGGAATAGATAGGGAAATTGCGAAACATACCATTCCCTTGAACCCTACTTTCAAACCAGTAAAGCAAAAACTTCGACGAATAAAACCTGATGTCGCCTTGAAAATTAAAGTAGAGGTATAAAAGCAATTAGACGTAGGTTTCATTCGTGTATGTAATTACACAGAAAGGGTAGAGAACATCGTCCTAGTGCCTAAAAAGGATGGACGAGTTCACATGTGTGTCGACTTTAGGGACCTTAACAAGGCTAGCCCTAAAGATGATTTTCCTCTACCTCATATTTACATATTGGTAGATAACATGGCTGAACATGCGATGTTATCCTTTATGGATGGATACGCAGGTTACAACAAAATTCTAATAGCAAAAGAAGACAAATAAACGACATTTGGGGTACATACTACTATACAGTCATGTCATTTGGTTTAAAATATGAATGAGCTATGTAACAAAGAACGACTACGACTCTCTTGCATGATATGATGCATAAAGAAATAGAAGTGTATGTGGATGATATTATTGTAATGTCCAAAGATAGAATGAGACACATAAAAGCTTTACGCAAATTCTTCACTCGCATAAAAGAATATAAAATGCGATTGAATCAACAAAAATGCGCCTTCGGAGTAACTTTTGGTAAGTTACTCGGATACGTAGTAAGAAAACGTGTTATTGAAATTGATCCCTCTAAAATAAAGGCAATTGTTCATATGCCTCCCCCTCAAACAGAAAAAGAAATTGTGGGGTCCCTTGGTAAACTAGAGTGCATAAGTTGATTTATCAACAAATTGAATATGACTTGTGAGTAAATATTTAAAAAATTAAAAAAGAGGAAAATCATGAATGTGACGATCAATGCCAAAAGGCCTTTGAGAAAATCAAATATTATCTCAAAATTCCACTAGTTTTAGGACCACCAGTACCCAAACTACCTCTTAGGCTATACATCACAGTAACATACACAACCACAGGGGCCATGTTAGCACAAGAGGTAGAAAAGTCAAGCGTGCAATATAATACATAAAGTAAAAAATTCATTCAATATGAAACAAAATATAGCATCTTGGAAAAAACAAGTTTAGCATTAGTGTGGGCCACTATAAAATTACGACATTAAATGTGACAACACACTACTCATGTGATTTCACAACAAAATCCGATAAAGTATTTGTTAGAACAACCACCCATACAAGGAAAAATATCCAAGTGGTTGGTAATGTTAGCTGGCCTAGTTCGAACTAAAATATATCCCTGAAAAATCAATAAAAGGGAAAGTCATATCCGATTTTATAGCCCAACATCCTATTCAAACAAGTCATGCAAAATCTACTCATCTTCCAGATGAAGAGATGTTCATGACACAAGATGACAAATGGGTAATGTACTTCGACGTGCATCCAATCAAAAAGGATGTGCTGAGGGAGTGTTACTCATAAGTCTAGAGGGAGCACATACTCCAATCCTTGTTAAACTAGACTTTGAGGTTACTAATAATGCTTCGGAATGTGAAGCGTGCATTATTGGACTAGAAGCAACAACTAGCATAGGTGTGCAAAAATTAGAGGTATATGGAGTTTCTAGTTTGATAATAAATCACATACTAAAAAAATGGAAAATAAAGAATTCCACTATGATATTATACCATTCACACATAGAGCAACTCATCGAGATTTTTGAACATATTGACTTCAAATATCTCCCAAGGGATGATAATCAATTTGCCGATGTACTAGCAAAATTAGCCTTAATGATAAACATTCCAGATCACTTAAATATAATGCAATTATGCATTGATATAAGAGAAGGACCAGCGTATTGCAACACAATAGAGGAAGCAAATGACATCGAATGAGACAATCCTTAGTATGATCATATCCTTTAATATATTACTTATGGGCACATATCCTGAAAACACTTTATCAAAAGACCTACGAGCCTTAAGAACACTCGCAGCCTAAAACGGTCTATTAAATGGTCAATTATGAAAAAAGAGGCCTAAAGGTCAAAGCTTATTGTGTATAGACCAACCTGAATCCACACGCCTTATGGAAGACACTCACAAAGGTGTTTCTAGACCTTACATGAACATAAAAATGCTTGCTAAAATAATCTCACAACAAGGGTACTATTGGTCCACTATGGAACATGATTGCATACAATATGTCAAGCAATGTCTAGAGTGCCAAATGTTCGCTAACTCACAACATCTCCCACCATCCGAACTTTACAACCTTACTTCCCTTTGGCCTTTTTCGACTTGGGCAATTGACAAAATTGGTAAAATTTCTCCAACGGGAACAGGAGGACACGAGTACGTACTAGTAGTCATAGATTACTTTAATAAGTGGATTGAGGCTGCTTCTTTAGTAAATATCACACGAACTAACTAGTGATCAGGGATCTCAATTCAAAGCAGAAGTCGAGACCCTTTTAGATCGTTATAAAGTAAAACATCATCTCTAATATCCATAAAGACCTCAAATGAATGGAGCTGTAGAATCAACAAATAAAAATATAATTGTCATCATAAAGAAAATGGCAGAAATTATAAAGACTGGCCGAATAAACTACACTTCTCATTATGGGGTTATAAAACATCCATACGAACCTCAATAGGGGTAACTCCATAGTCCCTAGTTTTCGGATTGGACACAATTCAACCAATCGAACTAGAAATACCATCCCTACGCATCGTACTCGAAAGTAAGCTAGTGGAAGCTAATTGGGTAAAAGCGAGGTATGAAGAGCTTTTATTTCTCGACGAACGACGATTAAGAGCTTTTCTTCATGTAAAACTCTACCAACGACGCATTGTATGATATTTTAACAAAAAGGTACGACCCCGAAATCTTAAAGAAGGTGACTTTGTACTTAAAGAGGTTACCAACCAATCCAAGAGGGAAATTCAAACCTAATTGGATAGGACCTTACTGCGTAATTGAAATTCTATCAGGAGGAGTTGTCAGATTAATGGATATTGGGGGTGATGAAATTCGCCAATTAATAAACATTGATCGACTTAAAAACTATTACATATGAAATCCGGATAAACTCTTTCATTCATTAAAAAATTATTTATTAGCATTCAAATAAAGATTCTAAGTGTTATACACTTTACTGAATAACACGGTAAAGTTTGTAACACTTGGAGGGTATTTAAAAAAAAAATATACCATTCAAAGTGTTTAGATTTTTTCAAACATCACGAAAAAACTCTTCACACTTGGGAGAGGGGGGGTAATAATTATACGATTAAATTTTTTTTAAGCACTCGTAGCACAGGTGTCGCGCGTAACATAAACAATTGCACGCGGATGTCACGCACAACTAAATCTGTTGCGCACGTCAGGCACACACAACCTTGGATGTTGCACGCACCACCTGATGACGAACTGCGAACCCAGAATTTTACGCTTGAATAAAATTTCGATTTTTACAAGCGATAAAAAAAGTGCGTTTCTCAAACATCGTATTCTTAGAAAACAAAAATTAAACTTCCTTACCTTATAAAAAGTAAGAGTTTACTCTTATGAATAGTGCACGGACAATTATACCCCTCAAAATGTTTGTTTACCTTCTTACCCCCATATATATCTTTGTAATTTTCCCTACAATTTTTCTTTGGGAAATTATACGTACATTTTCTTAACCATTTATGAGTTTTGAGCTTTCTTTCTCCTTTTTCTTTTCACCTTCCTTGAAAAACTTATTACTCTTGAACATTTTACTTTCTATTTCTTCTCCATCTCTGTTCATATCTCCATTAAAATACTTAATTCCACAATCTCAAAATTACATAATAACAATTACAATCAAATGGGGAATCAATAACAATAAAAATCAAATTGGGAATCAATAACAATAAAAATCAAATTGGGGCCAAGTAAAACTAACTATACCAAGAAATAATCTAAGAATAGCGGAAAAATGAAGAGATGGCATAGAAGGACCTCTTCGCGGTCGATTTTTACCCAATTTATTAGAGATCGATTAGTTTGATTATGTAATTTTCTCTTATCCATTGATTCTGTTTTTCTTTTTTGTTATACTTATATGGAAATGAAAGTAGTATTAAATAATATATTGTTAATTACCTGTACTTCGTATATTCTTCATATCACTTCGTATAATCTTTGAATCTATGGTTTAGCTTTATAATTTTGTTGTCATTGCTTATCTCATTTGTTTAGTTGATTATTTGTTAAATAAGTTTCCAATTAGTCATATATTTATAAATTTAATATGCTTCTTAAAGTTTCACTCTTGCTATATATTGTAGTACGAATTTGTATAATTTTAAGAGCTTTCACATTTTCAATGTGAAGATTGAGTTGCTTATCATCTTCAAGTTTCCATTTGCTATTAATTTCAAATTATAATATGTATTACCAAATTTAAGTGGTACTGTTAGCTCATTTGCAATTGTATTGTAGTATTTTAAGAGGAGGTAAATGAGGGGCTTTCGCAAGGACGTGGAGTGTTAATCGGATGTGGGTACATGAAAATGAGATTAATCGCGTGAAAGTTGAATATTGAATGATAATAAGAAGAATGATGAATTTGGTTATTTGCCTTTTCTTGTTTTATTTCACAATCTTCCTAGCTATTCTATCTTAGCTTGGTGACTCCATTAGATGGATGAATTTGAAAGACCCATCAATTAGTAGAAATAAAATGGAGATTGGAATAATAAAGTTTAAAAATGGGTTTTTCTATACAGTGCTCCTAAGGTATTTGAAAGGAATGGTGTCCTTCGAACAAGTGTACTATTCCGTTAGTGGGTTCTGAATTATTAGAAAGCTATTATATTCAGTAAGGTCAAGTGATCGGAATGCCTGGGTAAAGGCCGCTTCCGATCAGTAATATTGACTGAACCCTTTGGGTCACACCCAAGCAACTAACGAACCGAAGCGACGAATTAATCCAAAATGAATTAATAAGTCAACCGAGTAATTAATATTTAGACGTCGCGAATTCGAGCTTAGAGTGTCGAAACTAAAAATCGAAAGTCGAGTAAAAAAACAGTAAAATACGAGACATGAAAATAATAATAAATCAACAAAACCCAAAATACCCGTAGCATCGGAATTCCCCAAGCAAATTGAGTGCTAGGGGCATATGACCAAGCTTGATGGCTAGCACGAGCACCATGCCGAGCCTAGGCTGGATGGGGTGTGCTAGCGCGCCAATGCTAGCATCGCAAGGCTAGCCGCGCCAACCGCAGCAGCTAGCAGCAGCATGGTTGGGCAAATGCGTGCTGCCTAGCCATGCTGGCCCAAGGCACAAGGCCAACAGAAGCTCTCAGCAGCAGCCCGCATCCTTGGTGTGTGGCTCGCTGGCTAAGAGCGCAAGCAGCCCGCACAAGCATGCTAGGCTTGTTGGCTGGCAGCGCTAGCAGCCTGCACACTTGTGCTGGGCCTGCTGGGCAAGGCAGCCACGGACAAGGCAGCCTACCTTGGGTGCCTTGATGCCCAAGGGTGGGTGCCATGTGGCGCATGGTGAGAGGTGTGTGAAGTGTTGTGTTTGCCGATTTTGGGAGAGGGAGTGGGGAGCAAGTTTAGTCCCCCCTCCTCCAAATGGTCCTCACCTAACCTCTCACATGAGCTTGCCACTTGTTGATTTATTACTAGTTTGATTATTAATTTTATTTTAGCTTTACAATAAACTGGGAAAATTAAACTCTCCCACATTGATGGGAGAGCTGTTCACTCTCTAGCTCTTCCCTATAAATACCCAACTTGGGGCATTAGGAAGAGCACTTGAGTAAGAGTTGAAAAAGGCATCACCATTGTGAAAAGCTTTGAACTCATTAATTACTCGGGTTTTGGTCAGGCCTTGCTAACCCCAAGGCATTGGACCGTTTTCGGTTGTCGAGTTGTGGGTGGACTATCGTTGGAGGCCGTCATAATTTCGAGGCTTGCTTTTGAAGTAAGAGCCCCTTCCGGTTGGGGGAAGCAAGCTCCAAAGGTAATCGTTTTATCTTAATCTTGTGATTAATTTAATTATGTTTATCGTTTTATTTATTGCGAGTGCGGTCTTGTTTTTTGGGTTTTTTTTCGCAGTGTGTTGGACTCACTAAATCCCAACAGCGGTATCGGAGCCTCGCTCGTTTATTTTTCCAATCATAATATTTTTTAAGGTGTTTTTATGGCTTAATTTTTCTTGTATTAAGTTGCTAATTAGATTAGTAGCTCGTTTTATATTTTTTAACCTCGTATAAGAGCTGTCTTCAGCTCCCGAACCCAGATTTCGACCCAAAAATAGTGAATTTTGGGTGGAAAGGGAGTTTGGAAATGGTTTTACCCTTTTAGGACTCGGTTTCACTAGTGGAAAAAACGTCATCTGTAACAGGCAAAAAGGGCCCATCCGTAACGGGCAGCGTCCGTTACGTATGGCCGTTGTTATTCGTTACGGGCACTGTACGTTACGAATAATGAGTTATTCGTAACTGACATGTCAAATGTCCATTACGAATAACCCATTATTCGTAACTAACATTTAAAATGTCATTTACGAATAATGGGTTATTCGTAACGAAAATCTGAAATGTCAGTTACGAATAAATCCTTTTTTGTATTAAAATAAGTCCTTTTTCGTAAACGGACACCTAAAACGCCCGTTACGAATAAGAGATTATTCGTAACTGACATCTTAAATATTCGTTATGAATATAAGTTTTATTGTATATAATTTAACACTTATTTGTAACATGCAACAAATATGCCTGTTACGAATAACTGTTTATTTGTAACTGACAAATCTGCTGCCCGTTACAAATAATTATTAAATTAAATTTTCACTTTATTTAATTTTGACAGCATGTATTTATATATAATTAATATATATTAATTATAACCTGTTATGATAAACATGTTCCTGTAAATAAGCAATTATACCGAACAATCTTTTGTAAAAATTAATACGACGAAATATAAAAACTGAAGTAGTAACACATTACAAATAAAAACTTGTATAAATTTATCCAACATATACAACAACACTAAAAATATTACGTTGTTCTACCTAAGCTAATAGTTATGCATTCAATAAATATTTACTTCTAAAGTATTGCGCCCACTGTTCTCGAACGACATTCAACTCGTCAATATCATACGAGGCTGTCCTTGGACAAAAATCCTATTGAAAAAAAAACATATGAAAGAGGTTACAAAATAAAAACAATCCATAATAAAAACAATCATTAGAATAAATGTGATGAACCAAATTTTAGAAATAAAACTCATAATATAGAAATAAAACACATAACATCCTTAATTGACTTATATTTTGATTTCTATGAGTTGAAATCAATAAAAAGTGAACATTTACTCACTTTTGGGAGCGTATAGAGCCAAAAAGGCTTCAAAATTGCACTAAGGGACTTCTATCTTTCCCATCTTTCAAGAATTGGTTTATATTAACACAATATAACACGTAACATCCTTAATTACCTTATATTTTGGTTTCTATGAATTGAAATCAATGAAAATTGACCATTTAATCACTTTTAGGAGCGTATAGAGCCAAAAAGGCTTTAAAATTGCCTAAGGGACTTCGACCTTTCCCCTCTTTCATGTATTGGTTCAAATTAAGACAATATAATAATAAACATCCTTAATTACCTTATACTTTGGTTTCTATGAATTGAAATCAATGAAAATTGACCATTATCTCACTCTTGGGAGCATATAGAACCAAAAACGCTTCAAAATTGTCTTAGGGACTTCTACCTTTCCCATCTTTCAAGTATTTTTTCAAATTAACACTTTATAACACATAACATCCTTAGTTACCTTATATTTTGGTTTCTATGAATTGAAATTAATGAAAAGTGACCATTTACTCAATTTTAGGAGCGTATAAGGCCAAAAAGGCTTCAAAATTCCTGAGGGACTTCTACCTTTCTCATGTTTCAAGTATTTGTTCAAATTTACACAATATAACACATAACATCCTTAATTACCTTATATTTTTGTTTTTATGAATTGAAATCAATTAAAATTGACCATTTAATCACTTTTAGGAGCGTATAGAGCAAAAAAGGGTTCAAAATTGCCTAAGGGACTTCTACCTTTCCCATCTTTCATATATTGGTTCAAATTAACACAATATAATACTAAACATCCTTAATTACCTTATATTTTGGTTTCTATGAATTGAAATCAATGAAAATTGACCATTTATTCACTCTTAGGAGCGTATAGAGCCAAAAAGGCTTCAAAATTGCCTAAGGGACTTCTACATTTCCCATCTTTCATGTATTGGTTCAAATTAACACAATATAACACTAAACATCCTTAATTACTTTATATTTTGGTTTTTATGAATTGAAATCAATAAAAATTGACCATTATCTCACTCTTGGGAGCGTATAGAGCCAAAATCACTTCAAAATTGCCTAAGGGACTTCTACCTTTCCCATCTTTCAAGTATTTGTTCATATTAACACAATATAACACTAAACATCCTTAATTACCTTATATTTTGGTTTTTATGAACTGAAATCATTAAAAATTGACCATTATCTTACTCTTGGGAGCGTATAAAGCTAAAAAGGCTTCAAAATTTGTAAAAAAAACTACTAACCTCCTCTAAGACACCTTTGCACTCCAAGTTAGAAGTAACAATCTCATACATGTATCTCATAATGTAGTAGCCACATTCAACGCCTCCTTGTTGTTGAGCACACTAGTATATATAACAAATAGTTAAAAATTTTGTTTTCAAAGTGAACAATGTATAACAATATGGGGTGAGTAGTGTATTTACCTCCATTTGTATGAATTTCAATTTTTGCCTATGTGATTTCAATTCACTCCTTGTGAGATTTGCCCGATATACTTTATAAGCCCTACAAAATTAATATATATTCTAACACTTAGAACAAAATAATCTACAACACCACATACAAAAATGATATAGAAACTAGGGCATAATTTCAAGATTGTGGCTCACGTCATCATAATTTCGGCAATTTTCAATTGTCGTGGTTTTTCTTTAGGTAGCTTCAAAGAGTCAAACTCATAAGCTAAACCTAATTGTAGATAGAACACCACAAGAACCCAATGACCACTACATCATTTAAGAGGAAAACACAAGTTAGAGTATTGGAAAATTGATGAAAAACATATCATTTATATGATTAAGTTTAGTGGCAGTATAAAAAACATATTTCGAACCTTGCGACATATGAAGCCACGATGAATTTGCAACGTTTACCCGTCTTTCTTACTTCATGCAAAAATGTATTCTTCACATATGTATAAGTTTCAAGATAATCATTCTCAATTGAAGATTAGAAATGAGTTGAGGACAAAAGAATAGGATCTCAGTCCTGTTGAAAAGGTCGATGAAGTTTTCTACTAAATACCTACATGATAAAGACATAGAAAACAAAAATTCAGCATTATAGTAATAAAAATATTACTATAGTGAATATAAGAACCAAAGTAAAGGAAGATTAAGTAACCTACATGATGTAAACATGTATCAATGAAACATTAGCCCACGATCCTTTTAGAAATTGACGTACATCGGTAGCAGTTACCCAAATCTGTTTGTCGCTATCAAAATTAAACATTGAGGCCTTTAAAAGTACCTATGTTGTATCATATTGTGCATCATCAGAATTCATTAACCAATACAACAACTCACACCCATCGCCAAAAGTATCAACAATTTTATCTTCAAGTGGTAGGAATTTTGTGGGTTTGATGGTAGATGTCCCTGATTTCACACCACAACTATCGTCCCCTTCTTTGCTTTGGCGAGATCTATGCATCTTTTTGGGTGATGGTGAAACCTTTACAAATAGGTGAATATTAGTCTAGATAAAGTATACAAAAATGATGGGATTTAATGTTAATTGTAGGAGAATATACCTCTTCTTAAAAAAAAACCATGTCTATAGGCCATAGTACCAAGGAACACTTGGCTTTTCCAAACTTAGTCACACCATCGGGAGACGGTACCGGTATATCGAGGATGGCACAGTCGGGATAAGGGTTATCCAAACTAACCCTGTAATGATCAGGTAACATCTTCAGGTTGTGAGTAACTTCACCGGTAACAGGATATACCGTTCCATCTTCCACAACCACTACATTTTGATTGTACTCATCTTTCAATGCTAGGCGACATTTAGTTGCTACCTACATATTACAAAAAATTCGATCAATATTATACATGTTAACCATGTAAAGTCATATATTTAGTATTAGTTAAAGACATATACCTCTATTACACGAGGGATTTGTGTTGCCTCGATGTTCGTCATCACTTGAATTCCCTGAAATGCTTCCACGTCACCGGTCATCCGTGGTAGTAAATTTGCGAGATAAGTTTTCACATCTATTGCCACACGTTGTTCCAACCTCCATTGCCACACGTTGCCAGAAAACTACCAGAAATGCACTTTTCGAGGGATTTTTAATTTTGACGAAAAATTTTAAGTCTTTCTAACCATGAAAATTAATTGCATATTTATGGTGGTTATGTAATTGGTTCGATACATATTTTATATGCAATTTTAAAGCTCTTTAGGCAAGATTACTTGGTGGTAATTTGTGTTTGAAAGCTTGGTTTTATTTTTCACATAATTGCAAATTAATTGCATTAAGTGTGAGAACTTTGTTTTTTTTTTTTTTAGGCTTTTAAAGTGCTAAAGATTCAATATTTAATTATGTTAAGTGATTGAAACTTTAAAAGCTACTAAATTCCATGAATTTTATGTTGAACTTTGTTGTTTTAATCATTTTTGGTTGATTGGAAACGTAAAGTTTCAAACTTTGTGGCAGAAATTTGTTTATCTTCATATTAGAAGATACAATTTTTCAAGAATTCACAAATGTTAGTAGTTGGATTTTTCATTTCAACATTAAAGTTCATATTTTTCCTAATCCCTCTTATTTTTGTCAAAAATCTGAAGATTAATTTAAGTTGATTAAATTAATAATGAGAAAATGCCTTATTTATTTTGTTGCACAAAGTTAAACCAATTTAATTGAAGAATGGTTCTTGGGAATTATTTTGGTTAGATGCACTTTGAATTTTTTTTTTCAGTAAGACTTGTTTAAATTTTCAATTTTGCTCATTGAATTAGTTATAAAATTAATTATACAATCACGCAAAATTCAGGATCAAATCCCGAGGCTATGGCACGCAAAACCAAGGCAGAAGCAACCTTGGCTAGCCGGGCTGCATAGCAGCCCGCATGTGGTTGCTAAGGGGCTGCCATGGTGTTACGTGCAGCCACTGCCGTGGCTTGTGCGCACAGCCGCAAGCAGCAGCACAACAGCAGCGTCACAGCAGCAACAACAAGCTGCCATGGCTTGGTGCGTGCGTGATGTGAGGGTTGTTGTGGTGCGGGTGATGGTGCACGTGCATCGTGTTTTTGTGCATAGCTTGGTACATCAATAAGGGTAATATGCGTACACGTTGCTTGCGTATCAATTTAGTGTAATGAGTTCGTACAACATGGCCATCAAGGGCCACGTTATTGATGCGTGAAAGTTCGCTGATGTGGGCAGTGTAACGCCTAGCGACATCGGGCCCACTCCCACGTTCATTGAGCATCAAAGGGTTGTGCGGGGGTTAGCACTCCATGTCTTAGTGCTAGGCACTTAGACATTTTGGACTACGTAATTTTTTGCTTAAATTGTCGTTTTAGTTATTTTAATTATTTTGTTTATTTAATTAAAATTTTTGAGGCTAGCCCTCGGTTTTTAAGAGACATTTGCAAAATTTAATTTTGGCAAATATTTGGGTTCTACCAGCTTAATTAATTGGATTAATTAAGTTGGATGCGGAATTTAGTTGGAGCTTCATTTATTATTTTCATAACCGGTTAAAACAACTTTGACTAGTTTTAATTAGGCGTGTTAATTGGATTAACCACCTAGATTAGTTAATATTTCTCACGCGTTTAAGCATTGCTACTTATATATCGTTGTAAAATGCATGGGCCATTCACAGATAGTGAATGGATTAATGGAATGTATATTCTCTCACAGGTTTTATGAAATGGCAACTAGCAGGGCCCGATTAGGATAGAAAATACGGACTGTGATCCGTGATGTATTTTTGTAATTCTAAATATGGTCTGCGAACCGTTGAGTATTTTTCTACCTTAATATTTAGATTATTCCTAATTATAGATACTAGTAGTTGCATTTATTTTGGTCATGTCTTGGAAGACGAAGCCATGAAGTTGCAAATGAAGACCTTTTGAATATTTGAAGATCTCAAGGGGTCATGCTAGTTGCCAAATGCATCTCTATTTATGCTTTTCGATATATATATATATATGTTTATGTATATGAATTATATGTTAGATGCATGTTCAGGATTTCGAATGTTGTGATGGTTAATTAAGTTCACTTAAATTAACCAACATAGAAACCCTAGGTCCCTAAATATTGAGTAAAACTTGCCATTCCAAAACAACACTTACCAACCGAACAAGGGTAGTGGTGGGCTACGCCAAACCGGGTATGCAAGTTGGTTTTTGTTGTACTCAACGATATGAGTGATGGAGTCCTAACATGTCGTGGAAAAGTGGGTAAATTGTTGAGAGAGCATTAAATGTGACGATTTATTCAACCACGAGTGGCTTAGAGCCATTTGCAAAGCGTTGCTTACCTTGGGAGATGGAGTGTTAAGACAAGCCAAATCATGCTTAGCCACTCTTTGTTTCCTAAGATCTTGGAATCGACTTATTCTCTCCAAATGGGGACAAATTTAATGCGTGGATAAGACGTTTAATAAGATTGAAAATTTGCATGAATACCTTTTAATTTTCAAACTCATTATGTTATTTACTTGATAAATGGTTATACTTTGCACTTATATTTGTAGAATTCCAAATCAAACTGTATTGTTTTCCATGATTGGTAAAGGAAATCTTTGAGAATGGTTCTCAAAGAAAAGTAAGGCATTTCTAAAATATAATTCTCATAAATGACTTATATAACAAAGTCCGAAAGGACGGTTGCACATCATGTATTCAAAATACTAGGTAGTTTTGATAAAACATGAAGTATTGAGTTGCAAACTCAAATTGTCAATATTGACAACCAACATATCTTTTCTCTTAATACATAGATGAGTAGTACTCATTGATGTAGTAATTCAAGTGTGAATTAAAGGAAAAGATGGAACTTTGTTTTACGACGCATTAGATGCTTAATTATGCCTAACAAAGTATAAAAGTCAAAGACTCTTAAAGAAATGGTTTTTAAAGATTATGAGATATAGTATGATAAGAAATATAAGAAACGAGTAACGATGAAAAGGAATAAGATTCCATTTCAATTCATGAGTTCATGTTATTATAGTTAACTTAGGAATTTGTTATCTTCACAATTATCGAATACTGCTTGAGTGTTCCACTTTGAAAGTGACCTCAAACTATTGAAGATAAGCTAAGTTATCGACTTACAAGATTAGAATGAAGCAAGTGGTGCTATATCAGTTGTAAGGTCGTATGCTTTGTTTAAAGACCTTTAAGCTAAGGCTGGAACAAATAAATGGTAATTGTGTTCCATAATCAGCAATTGATCCGTTTACACACGGAAAGACTCACATTCAAAGCAATGAGCAATAGTTGAAAATTTATTTGTATGGCATGGTTGTCTAAACCATGAGTCAAGAATGCTTGATTATAAACAAACATTTTCTTAACATGATAAACTGGCAAAAGCTCAAAGTCATAGGCATGATTTGTGGTTCCAAACATCTTTAGCAATGTCACATTGACAAGAACGTACTCAAGTCTCTAATAGATAGGCTTTTGATAGTTGATTGATTCAAAATCGTTCTAAGACAAGCAAGTCTTACTTGTTGAAACCAACAAAGTAAAGATCTATTGTTCTTGGTATAGACAATTTACTCCGAAAACTAAAGATGATTCATTTACTTCAACGTTTCACAAAGAATTTTAAAGAATATGGCTATATTAATCAAATGTGAACAAACTTGGCCTTGAATAGTTTAAGAGCTCAGTGATGTACAAAATTGTCTTGGCAAGATATCAAAACGTCTAGATTAGATCGAGCGATGTTTGCTTCATCCAAGTGTGACCATCACAAAGTTATGAAATTAAATTTTCCTAAATAACTCCACAAAGAACATAGTGTGACTTCACGGAGACCTCGATGCCATTTAAAAATGACTCGAACAATGATGGATCACATCCCTTCCTATAAAGCTCTTAAGATTTGCACGAAAGACTAATGTTACACTAAACAAAATGTCAAAGCTAGGAAAGGACGCCATATTCAATTATGGATAAAATTATCTTCTAAATGTCTTTTCAAGTATATGTCTAAAACTCAAAGCCACAGTGGGAGTTCACTGGCTCAGTGGGAGCTAAGTGACTCAGTGGGAGCTCACTGGCTTGGCAAGAGCTAGGTGGTTGAGTGGGAGCTTAATGGCTCATTAATGGCTAAGATATCTCAAGTGGGAAATAACTGTTTGTTTTACAATGAACTTTTACCCAAAGACAATATACATGTCTCTTTGTAAGCATTCAAGTGAGACCATGGGCATTACCTCCACAACCTAATTGAGAACATAGTGTTTGTTGCTCTAAGTGGTGTCTTTCTAGTAAGTAAGACGTTTCCAAAACGACAAGTGGGAGGAAAATGAACTCGATGACCATCGAGCTTAGCTACAAACTAGAACTAAGAATCTCATAAAACCTTAAAAGGACTTCGTGAGAATGCTTGATCAAGAATACTCAAAAGAACTTTACAAGTGCCTTAAAAGAGAATTCATTACTCACAAAACATCAGAAATGTTGGAGTAAGATCGACATAATAAAAGGGCTTTGAAAGCGCCTTGAAACTCAGTGGTTGATGCAATTGCCCCGTATAGGAATAGATTCACCAAAGGCTTGGATTGAATCCTATAAATTTCTATTAAGTTAGAAATAAACCTAAGACTTACAAGCATACTATTTACTATTAGATAGTAAAGGAATAATGTCTTGTAAGATAGATACGACAAAACCAAATTTCGAATAATGGTTAGAGGACATAAAAATCCGAGATAGACTCCATGTTTGATAATCATGTTTGAAACTAACAAATGTGGAAATGTATATGCTTATATAGCTAGATTGGATGAAAAAGATACAATTAAATTCACGGAGTTGATTTTAACAAAAACCTATTCACCAATCGGAAAGCTAAAGTCTTTCGTGATTGTTATAGAAAAATTGCTGATATGAAATATGGCAAAAAAGATACCATAACCGCCTTCCTAAAATAGGATTTTGAAAGTGACTATGAAAATAGTCTAAGGGTTTTAAAAATCTAAATAAATGCTAGATTTAAAAGCAAGCTCAGGGAATCAATGAATGGATTAATGGAAGCATTGCATATAGGAATTGGAACATGTTTTCTCATGAAGTTAATAAGATGATTGACTTAAGGAGAAACATAAAAAATCTTATGTATAAGAAGTTTAGTGGGAGCAAAAGTAAATTATATAAAGGTCCAACAAAAAGTTTATGAACTCTATTGTTAAATAACTATCAAATGCTAAATGCATAGATTTCAAAGGATTTTTGACAATGGACCAAGGAAAAGAAGATACTTAGTACATATTGGTATTAAGATCTATTGCATAGACTTAATAAAATGTTTGAACGTGTAAAGGACTTTACCGTGTTAAACATGAATTGAAGGACTTTGAAAGACTTTCGACCCGTATGTATAAAACTAAGTAAATGTTTGAACTAAGTATAAGCTAGGCTAAATACTAAGTCAAATATGAAAGACTCTAATAGAGACTTGCAACCATATCACACAGCAAACTGTTTAGCAAAGACTCAGTGAAACTGAATGAGCTAAAATGACAAATTGATGGAATAAGATTGAGAATTACTCTGCAATTTAATCCATCATGTACGCTGTGATATGGAATCGCCGCACGACTTACTTGCTTAGAGCATGTGAATTATGTATGTAGTACCAATCAACCTGAATCTATATAATAGATCGTTAGATTATGGCCAAGAACATCCAAAGTACATAGATAAGTAACAGGATGAATTCTTGACTTGTGGAAACAAATACAATTTGAGAATTGATATTGCAAGCACAAACCTTAACAAGTATTAGATCCTTAACAAGGAAGTCGTTTATAAGCACGAGCTAATAATAAGTCGTGGCTTGAGAATGGTAACATGGACGTGCATCCATGTGTAATGTGCAGGAATTTATGGAAAATTTCCATGATCACAAGTGATTATTGTATCCCAAATCATTGTTAGCCGTTTGGAGTGAAACCCAAGAAAAGCATCATTAGGAAGTCTACTAAAATATATGTTGAGAACATTGTTGCCTTAATGGCGGCAATAAAGAAGATATTCTATGGAAAGTTCGTTATTGAACATTAATGATTGTAGGTTGTCAAGTTGAAAGTCTCAATCATGAAAATGAGTGGGAGCCATCACTTTGACATTAAATCCTAAATCACATATAATCCATGACACTCTCAAATTTGATCATCTTATTATGAAAGTGATCAGTAATGAAGATGCTAAGATTAGCAAAGTAGTTATAACTAAACCTATGCTATAAGTGAACGACAACATTCACAATTGCATGAAAGAAATCAAGCATATTAGATATGGGTGTGATTTCTATATATGTTTTATAAAGAGTGATACTCTTAAAACATTCGGAAAAACCACTTATCATAAGATGAACCATTCATGTTTAGGAGTAATATAACTTTCATGCAATACTTTATCACTCCGTTTGCTATTTAATTGTGGTTCAGGATTAAATAATGAGTCCATTTTATTACGAGAATATTCAAAATAGGGTATCAAGACCAGTCTTGGTAAGGAAACACCTATTAAGTTAACATTGAATATTATAATCGAAAATTATCGCTAATCAAGGTCATTTAAACGGTGGACGATTAATGACCAAATGATATTAGTGTGTAGTCTGATTTATAACATTGTTTCTTGTGCTACGAGGACATGATTGTCATAAATCATTTGCACAGGTATTGGTTTAGAACCATACTGGATCCACCTATGAGAATACTTTAAGAAATTAAAAATCGTCATAAGTATACTTCTCATTATGGCTATCGGAACCTATTTCCTTGACCATGAGTTTTGTGAGTTCTCTTGTTTGAGTACAAGATCTCTTTGATGTCGTCAAACATCTGCCGTAATAGGGGATTATAACGAGAACACTCGGGCGGCTAGGTCCTCCCAGTATGAGGAAATAAATTACAAGACTGGGAATGTCCCCATACAAAAATAGGGAAGATGTCTTTGTTGTATACAAGGCATCTCGTAGAGCGAGACTGTGAAAATGCATGGCCGTGCTCGGATAGACTTTAGAAATCATCTGTTTATTAACAGTTGGACTCGGAATCGAGAAACACTACTGGACGTAATAAGGATGACGAAATAATCTTACCTTATAGTTCATGAAGGGACAATAAGCGACATAGGAAAAAGGTTGTACACTGAATGCGCACTTGTCCAGAAGGACAAGTGGGAGATTGAAAGGAATGGTGTCCTTCGAACAAGTGTAATATTCCGTTAGTGGGTTCAGAATTATTAGAAAGCTAATATATTCAGGAAGGTCAAGTGATCGAAATGCCTGTGTGGAGGCCGCTTCCGATCAGTAATATTAATGCATAATTAATATTACAACTTAATCTTGACTGAACCCTTCGGGTCACACCAAAGCAACTAACGAATCGAAGCGGGGAATTAATCCGGAAGGAATTATTAAGTAAACCAAGTAATTAATATTTAGACGTCGGGAGTTAGAGCTTAGAACGTCAAAACCGAAAGTCGGAAGTCGAGTCGCAAAATAGTAAAAGACGAGACATGAAAATAATAATAAATCAACAAAGACCAAAATACCCCTAGCATCGGAATGCCCCGAGCAAACCGAGTGCTAGGGGCATATGAACAAGCATGGTGGCTAGCATGTGCACCAAGCCGAGTATAGGATAGTTGGTGCGTGCTAATGCTAGCATTGCAGGGCTAGCCTAGACAATCGCAACAGCTAGCAGTAACATGGCTAGGCCAATGCGTGCTGCCTAGAAATGTTGGGCCAAGGTGCAAGGCAAGTAGTAGCCCGCATCCTTGGTGCGTGGCTCACTAGCTGAGAGTGCAAGCAGCCCACACAAACATGCTGGGCTTGCTGGCTGGTAGCGCTAGCAGCCCGCACGCTTGTGTTGGGCCTGCTGGGCGAGGTAGCCACAAATAAGGCAGCCCACCTTGGGTGCCTTGATGCCAAAGGGTGGGTGCAATGTGAAGCATGGTGAGAGGTGTGTGAAGTGTTGTGTTGGGCGGTTTTAGGAGAGGGAGTGGGGAGCAAGTTTGGTCATCCCCTCCTCCAAATGGTCCTCACCTAACCTCTCACATGAGCTTGCCGCTTGTTGATTTATTACTAGTTTGATTGTTAATTTTATTTTAGCTTTAAAATAAAAGGGAAAATCAAATTCTCCAACATTGATGGGAGAGGTTTTCACTCTCTAGCTCTTCCCTATAAATACCCACCTTGGGGCATTGAAAAGAGCACTTGAGTAAGAGTTGAAAAAGGAATCACCATTGTGAAAACCTTGGAACTCATTAATTACTCGGGTTTTGGTCGGGCCTTTCTAACCCCAAGGCATTGGACCGTTTTCGGTGGTTGAGTTGTTGGTTGACTATCGTTGGAGGCTGTCGTAATTTCGAGGCTTGCTTTTGAAGTAAGAGCCCCTTCTGGTTGGGGGAAGCACGCTCCAAAGGTAATCATTTTATCTTAATCTTGTGATTAATTTAATGATGTTTATGGTTTTATTTATTGCGAGTGCGGTCTTATTTTTTGGATTTGTTTCCGCGGTGAGTTGGACTCACAAAACCCCAACAATATTGACTTTTCCAAGCTGTGCGCACCCATTATCAAAATTCCACATTGTATCCCCAAGGTACCTTTAGTGTCTACGATGTAATCCTAGCCTAATCCCTCTTTTAATAAAAGTTCACTTTTTGTTAACTTCAAAATAAATAAATTAAAAAAAAAAACAAAAAAAACTCAAACACCTCTCTCTCCTCCCTCTTAACTACCTACCACTACACCTCCAGCCACATTTTTCCGTTGCACCTCCAATCGCACCATTGCCTCACCCTCATCCACACAACCGAGTCGCGCTCCTCTCTCCTCAACCCACCACCACGAGTGTCACCCTCCTCTCTCCTTCACTCTCAACTCCTCGACCCTAATCTTCACCGTCGTTCTTAGCTTCATGCCAAGATTTTCGTTCTTCATACCAGATTTTTGACCAATTAAACCATATATGTGCAGATTTTCATAAGAAAAATCAATTAAAACAAGTTTTGTGTATTTAATCTAAATCTAAATGAACCAAAATCGATGATTTAACAATTACAATCAAATTGGGGAAAAATTAGGGTTTTCTATTATTTTAACAATAATTTTTTGATTTTAAAACGAAAACAACAATTAACAACTTAACTTTGCAATTTGAATCCAATGAAACAAAAGCCCTAAACCAATTTGTCGAAATTTCAATTCGAATTCGAATTAAATTCCTCCATTGCATTCTGACACTTTCTTTTGTGGTGCACTTGGTGGTGGTGGGCCTCTGGTGGTGGGACTGTGATGGGTGATGGTAGGGATCGCTGATTCGGTTTGGCGCGCTGGTAGTGTTCGGCTCGCAGGTGGCTGGGGTGTGTTGGTGGGTGGTGGGTCGTGAGGGATGAGTTTTGGTGGTGAAACATATAAATTAACGGCAATAGTTAACGACAATTTAACGGTAGGGTTACATCGTAGACACTTAACGTACCTTGGGGGTACAACGTGGAATTTTGAAAATGGGTGGGCACAACTTGGAAAAGTTAATACCTTATGGGCACCGTATAGAAATATCCTTTAAAAATTTTTATATTTAATGGCAGTCCATTGTGATTTTACATGACAACATTAGTCACTGGAAAGTGAAAGGTTGTTGCTTCATGTGGGCATTTTTTTCTTCTTTAATTTGTGAAGGTCAAAATTAACGAGTTACCCATAATTATGTCTAAAGGATATTAAGACTAATAAAATTAATCTATGATTATGATGAAGTATATGTACTAGAAAGAAAGGAAAACAAAATGAATATGGTGAAAAGGGGAAGAAAGCGCGAAGGGATTCGAGGGAATAATCAAGGGTGGACAAAGAGGGTACAAGTGGAGCTAGTAAAGTTAAATTCTTAGAAGCATTTAGTTAGGGTTCATTTTCTAATTGTTTGTTAACTTTTGATCATTGTTAAATCATGTGTAATTAACTCCATGTGAAATTAAAACATAAGCAAACAAAAATTAAGCCGAAAGGGCTAGCCACCCCGCGCGCATTGGCTTCCCTAGTTGATTTAAATTATTGAACAAAGTTTGATTAATTTTTTATTTAAGTTCTATAAAAGAAATTAAAGAAAAATTTTTAATAAAAAAATTTAATAACTTTGCAAGAACTACGCAAAAACATAATTTTGTGATACGAATACGTAGGCAGTCTTTATGATTTGGTCATATAAAAAATAGCTCATTTGATTCCGTTTAAAATTTAAAAACAAAAAGCATCATTGAACTTGATAATAATTATTAAAAAAAAAGTAGTGATTAAACTTTATTTGAATTTAAACTATTGATAATTGTGTAACACTTTAAGGTTTTACTATAACCTCAATTGTCACAGTATACGGAGGACTAGTTTCCATTGCAGTGCTTTCAGCAACCTTAGAGCTTTCCCCTTCGCTCTTCTTCTTGACCCAAACATTCTTCTTCAAATTTGGAATAGGAGCTTTTTTAATTCTTTTCCCTTTTCCTTTGTCATTCGTTGGAGCCTTTTTGCGAGGATTTGGTGAAGGTTCCTTAATCTTCATCCCCTTTTGCGATGGCTTAGGAGGAGCCTTTCTTTTTGGTTCTCTTGAACGAGCCTTAGCTGATGAGGAGAAGTCTAACTTTCTTATCACTCCTTTGTTTCGGCCATTCAAAGGAGTAGTAATAGACGAATGCATCAAAGGCTTAGGTTGATTGTGATACAAAGCAGCTTGATTTTGTGATCAGTTCTTATTTAGCTCTCCCTTGTCCGCCGCATTAATCCAAGATTTGTAAAAAGAAAATAGTACAATGCTCGCTATGGGACCTAGGAAGACTTGACCAATATTCCATCCAACGGGGAATTTGTTTGGGTTTAAAGATCACATCCTTAGGGGCATCACAATTTTGTGGGGGAATAATTTGTTTCATTCCATATTGTCTCATCACCCTACAAGGAAAGATGTAAGTAGTACTATAAAGGCCTAATAGCCTAATATAGGGACAATTGAAACTATTCCCAATCATACCACTTATGTTCCACCAAGGAATCACAAAGCGTATGTTGGGAACCCCATTACAGAAAAATGATGTTCATTCTTCATCATTCTTATGCTTGTGGAGAATTCGACGTTTGGGGAATGTTCTCACTCCGTTAGCCTCAAGATGCTCCATGTGCGAAATCTGAAAAAAAGGAAAAAAAATTATTGCGACGTTACATAAGCAGGTGGCGCTCGCATCACATCCAGCTGTGCGCGTCACTCGCTAGCATCCCTGAAGATTGTGCTGGTATTACCAGCGCAACTTTTTTACTTGCGCTGAAAACATGACAAAAAAAACCGTAGTGTAATAGGAGTGGACTTCCCGTGAAATCGTTCCCGTTAGGGTCTCCATTAAGGTGATTCAAGCAAAGAACGGTTTCCGCTAGAGCTAAAGGGGCTGGTGAGTGACACCCCTCTATTTACTCCACTATGGACACCATGGAATAATCTCCATACACTTTACATTTTCTAAGAAAACAATTGACAACAAGATAAAATATAAAGCACGAATTTTAAAACGTTGTTTAGTCAAGTTGTCACGAGGGGTGACAAAGTGTTCAATAAATTGAACTAAATTCACGCCTTCTTCACTTCCCATATTAGCCATATCATTGTCATTCAAACTAAAAAATCACTGAAATATTTGTTTGGAATCCGAAAAATTAGGGGCATATGTCACGGGAAGAGTATTTATAGGGAAACCTAGTATGGCCTCAAACTTCCAAGTAATGGGACAATTTTATCCCCTTTAAAGAGGAAAAGATGGTGATTCAAATCCCAATGATAAATAACGGAATAAAGGAAGTCAAAATTTATAACTAGTTGCAAATAATTTAATACAGGGTAAAGGCGATTGTAGACGTTGATTGAAGTGCGCCAACGTTAGCTTGTTGTGAATCTGCTTGGTGTTTCGGGGGTTTTTGTCTCTCTGGAGAGTTACAACACTAAGACAGGATTCAGCATAGGGCGCCTGTACCAGCAAAGCAAACAGACCGCCGGATGGTCGGTGGTCCGCCTCCGAAGATTAAGTTAGTAAGTATTCGGAGTAAAACGAGCGGAAATAAAGTTATCTGCTCGGATTCCAAGCTCAGTTAAGGTGCTGTTTGTTCCTTGAAAACGACAGATCTGTAATAAATGTGGAAGTGACGTGATGTCTCGTATTCTGTGTCTCCTTGTCATAAATGAAGGAACTGTCCCTATTTATAGGGTCTTTTGGAAAAGTATGCCCTCCCTAGGATTTGGTGACCTAGGGATTAGGTCACGCCGCAAAACGGCGCCTCAAGGTTTGGGCCCTTGAAGGTGGCCATTCCAAAAGCAATGTCTGAGTGACACGTGTCACTGAGCCCAAAAGGCTTTTGGGCATTTCTTAGGGTGACACGTGTCGCCCTCTTAATGGTCCATGCTGGATCGTCAACCACCCCAGAACGGAGGAATGTCTGCCTACCACGTGTCACCATCTCAAAGGTCCAGGTGGCACCTCTACCAATGACACGTGGCGGCTTCCGATTGGGCCACTTGGTCGGGGATAAAAATACCTAAATAATTTGCCCCTCATAGGGGTCACGTGCATTGCACATGACACCTGTGACAGGTGTCAACATCCGGCTAGCTGGATATCAAATTATATTTTGGAGGGAAAAATTAGGGTTTACCCTTTCTATAAATAGAAGGGTTTGACCCCCCTTTTGCTTTCACACCTTCGCGAATCTTGGAGAATCTCTTGATTTTTGACTTTCAAAGACTCTCAAAGACTTAAACTCATCAATCATCCGATGCTCAGCTTTCTGTCCGTCTGTTTCAGCAAACCAGGCGTCTCATAGTACCTTCTTCTAAGGTAACCGCCTGCTCTCTTCTTTTACTTATTTTTTCTTACATTTTTTCTTTATCAAATGGTTTCCCAAACGCACCCGGCATGACCTAGGTTAGCGATTAGCCGGTCACCAGGGACGGCTAAATCTTGAAATGGGAGTGCCGAATGCTCGTTCGAGAACTTTGCTTTAAGTACATCTCCGAATCCGACACTGTCTGTGCATCTGCAGGAAACGATGGCCAGAAAAAGCAGACAACGAGGAGATATAGGGTAGATGGTTCCTTTTACCATTCGAATAGCGAGACTGTCAACTCTGATGGCTCCATTAGGGTTCCTGCTAGTGAGTTTTATGAGTACCCCCCAAACCCTTCTTCTCACCTTCCCCAAACTCAAACTTATTACTCTTCCCCTTCTTTAAGCGGCACCCCCAGTGATACCATACTGCGGGAAGCCGACACTCAATACCAGGCCGAGTCTTAAGAACAGGCGTCGGAGGAGAGTCTAGGGGAGGACCCTGCTGCCCCAGCCGGCAGTCCCCTAGCTCTAGGGAGATCTTTGATCACGATTTGGCCTCGTCATCTTCTGATAATTCCTCCGTTACTACTAAGGAGGCCAGAGCAAAGATAAGCACTGCAAGGGAATCCTTGTCAGTGGAAAAGGGAGAAGGCTGGACGGAGCCGAGTGCTTCTAGGGGCTTGGAACGCGCCCCCTACTATCACCATGTCCCACAAAGTAAGCGGACTTCTATGACATCCGGTCTTGCCAATTTCAAGCGCAAGACCGTAATGGGTCATGGTTTTTCCTTGTCCGTTGCCAACAAGGATGATACGATAACCTGGCCGACCTTGGCCAGCTAAAAGGACCAAGCATTCGGTTGCTACGAGGCGGTCCTCTAGGCTGGTCTACGCTTCCCTCTCCATCCGGCCGTGGAGAGAATACTGGACGGATACCAACTGGGTATCTGGCAACTTGTCCCGAATTCATGGATTAATATCATCGGGTATGTTGCCGCATGTGAAATGCTGCAGGTGGATCCCAGCTTTGAGGCATTTGCCCACATGCATTATCTCAGCTGAGCGCCTGCCAAGGGCGGCGAAGGCTGGTACACCTTGTCCACCTGCAAGGGGTACATGATGGCAGTCGGCATGGAGAACAAGTGGAAGGACTAGAGAACAAAGTTCTATATAGTCCATTCCTCTGATAGCCGACTGAACCAGAAATACAATAGGTGGAACAAGGATCCGCCCCCCCTGGCTGGCAAGAGTGCCTTGCCCCCTCTCCCTAGGCGGGCCTAGGAGGAAATTTTTGACCGGTTTTGTTTAAAGTGTCCGTTCAGACAAATGAGCAGGGGGAGAAAATAGTCGTCCCCCAGAGCTACATTCCTCTTTACAAGTGGCTAGAAGATGGGGTGTTCGTGGCCGCTTGTGGGCTAAGCTTTGAGATGCTAAGAGGTAGTCGGCCGTCTGATTTTATACAACCTTTAAATTGCTTTTCAATGGTTGTTTATAAAGTCTAACTCCAGCTTTTGGTGCTGACAAATCTATGGAAAAGATCTCAACAACAAGGAATCCGGCTGCTGTCTCTACAGCAAAATATCGCTCGAACGTCCTTAATCTAGCGAGTGACGAGCAGAAAACAGTCGGGACTCCCAAGGTAGTTGTTTATAACACTTGGTATATTTTTCAGCAGAGGTTAATTTTTGCCCGCCTGTTTTTCTGACGCCTTTCTTTTTGCTAATGTAGAGTGGCTCCACCAGGCCCTCTCCCTCCAAGCGATCCCAATCCAAAATCCAGAAGACTGGGACTTGTGATGTGAGTGCATCCAACAAGAACCGGAAGCACATTTCTCACTAGCCAAAAAAAGGAGACGGCTCTACTCTCAAAGCTGACAGGGAGGTCAGCAAATCGAATGCTACTCAGGCATCAAAGGGTGGATTTAAGCAACCCACTAATGCTATTGGCTCAGCATGAGAGAAGAGGCGTCATGGGAAGGAGGAGGAGGTTCAGCCGGACGGTATAAACCATATCTTCATTGAATTTCAACATAAAGAAAGTTTCTTAGAATTTTCTTGACTAACTTAATGTTGCAGCTCCTGTGCAAATGCCGACAATCGTCCAGATGGCCAAGGAGATGCTGAGGGCGCTTGATCCAGAGGACAAGGCGTCCGTGAGAGGAGTCGGCACCCTTAACTTGGATGCCATCTTGGGGAACCTCTGTAAGGCAAAGAGTTAGCTTAATTTTCTTATTGTTTAAGCACATATCCGACTGGTCTTTACCATTCGGCTCTTTTCTCATCTTTAGGCTGTGCTGCGCATCCATGGGCTAAGGAGGCCAATCCAGGAAAAGTCCAAAGAGGTAACAGCCGCCAAAGCTCGAGCCGAGTCCGCCTTTGACCGAGCTCAATTTTAAATTGCTCAGAATGAGCTACTGACCCTTGATATGATGTATTCCCAGGTGGATGCCAACCTGCAGGTAAAGAAGGTCCTGGATTCGGCTCGCTCCAAAATCATTGACCTTAAGGCCGACTTTAAAGGTCTTAAGGAAAAACTTAAGCCTCTTCTAGAGGCGAAGAAAGAGGCCGAGAGGGCCAAAGGGCGGGTTGGCCGCCTGGAGGTGCGCCTGGCGAACTAAGAGAAACAGCTAAAGGCCAAGTTCAAGTCCCGAGCTGAAAAGGAGAAGGAGGCCCTTGTCAAACAAATGATGGAGGACTACAAGGCCATCATGCGAATGGCATGGGAGGTAGTACAGTCGGTTGCTGACTATAGCACCTGGAAATCCAGGTTTGATCAAGCTAACAAGGATTTCAATGCTGAACTTCTTCGCCAATTTCAGAAGGAGGCGAACAAGGCTGTTGCTGAGGGCAAAGAGTCCGGCTCCTCATCAGGCTCTTCTGGGGACTAGCAGGGGGACGAGGAGGATGATGAAAATGCAGAGCAGCTGGCGGGTGATGATGCGGCTGCCAATGTTGATAACTCCCCTGCCCCTTAAGCTTTTAATAATTTCTTTCTGCGGCCGAATGGCCATTTATCTAATCTTCCGGCCTGCGTGCCGAGTAAAAATGTATCTTTACCGACCGAGGGGTCGGGTTATTTAACAATATTCCTTGGTTTGCCAGTTAACTCTTTCCAGTCGTTAATTTTGACGATTGTTTTATTTTTATGAAGCATCCTGTCATTCGATCGGTTTTATTTATATTAGTGTTTATGCATGCTTTAAAAAGTTTTCAAAGCTTATTTTTATGCATGGAATTTTAGCTAAGTATTTTATCCCGTATGGTATGCGAATGTTCTTGCCCCTTGGCGGATGTTGATAGGTTTCGGTTGATTGGATTGATTGACTTAGAAATTATTGATACTTAGAAGAGTATGCATGGTTTCTAAGTCAATCAATCACTATGGTGATTGCCCCAAACCAAGAGACAGAGGACCATACAGAGCAGTCGATTCTTTAATTTCTTTCGGCCATAGGCCTCGTTTAAATTAAATGCTAAGTTTTAACTTAGCTTTTTGTTTAGAGAAAGTATTCCGCTTGGTTTGCCCCAATAGCAGAATAGGCGCATTTGGCCATAAGCCTTGTATACGCATAATGCTAAGTTTTTGGACTTAGATTTTTTTTATTGAGAAAGAGTTCTTCACCTGCCTTGCCTCAGAGCAAAAACAAGCGCATCCGGCCTTATGCCTCCTATACGCATAATGCTAAGTTTTTGGACTTAGCTTTTTTGATTGAGAAAGAGTTCTCCGCCTTCCTTTCCCCAGAGCAAAAACAGGCGCATCTGGCCTTATGCCTCGATAGCCTCTAATCATGAAAAAGTGACCTCTTTTCAATTGTACTAGAACAATTCAAAAAACTTTCGGCCTTTTAGATTTCACTTTCGATATATTCAAACAATTGCGAATGCGTTTTTAGCATTCGGTAGGGCCGTTTGATTTATTAGTAGAGCAATGTGCCACCTAAATGGGAGATGCTTCTCCTCGACGAATACGCCCAAATGGACGTTGTCGGTTATCTGACTCATGTTGGAGTAGACGGTCATACTCTTGTTGGAGCAGACTGTGGCCGTCGGCCTATATTGTTTTATTAATATCCGGCCATTGGCCTCTATAAAAATAGTAAATAGGTGTTAAGTGTTGGACTTAACTTGAAAATAAATCAGTAGGGTCGACTGCTTTGGTGTAGTCAGCTCCTTCAGACAAAATGGGGCATCTGCTGTTGGGACAGACGCTAAAAAATAGGGTGGTCGTCTGTACTTTTTACAGGTGACGCTAGCATAGTTTACAAAATTTTAGCAAGAAAACAAGTTTGGGAAATGAAGGCATTTTCTCATTAATCAGAACTTTGAAGTAATTACAAAAAATCTTAGAAGTAGTACTTTTTTAAGTTGTCTACATTCCAAGTTATAGGCAGCCTCCTACCGTCTGGTTCTTCAAGTCGGTAGGTGCCGTCTTTTACTTCATCATAGATTTGGTAGGTGCCTTCCTAATTTTAGGTTAGTTTTCCTTGCTCATTCGCCCTACCGACTGCCTCCATTTTCCGTAGCACAAAGTCCCCCACTTTGAGAGGACGCTTGTGTACTCTTTTGTTGTAGGCCCGAGTCATTCTCAGACGGTAGATCTCATGGCGCAAGGCAGCATTGCCTCTGCGCTCTGGAAGTGAGTCCAATGCCAGCCGCATGGCCTCCCAGTTTACCTCTTTGTCATATAACATGACTCGAAGAGTCGGCTCATAGTGTTCGATGGGCAGGACAGCTTCTGCACCATACACCATGTGGAATGGGGTTTCTCTAGTTGCCCTTTGGCGGTTGTTATGATGGCCCAGAGGACGTGTGGTAATTCATCCGCCCAAAGGCCAATAGCTCTTTCTATTTTCTTCTTGATTCCGTATGAGATTAACTTGTTGAAGTCTTCGACCTGGCAATTTGCTTGGGGTCGGCCGACTGATGCAAAGAAACTTGAGACCCCTTGGTCACCCTGCCAAGTCTTGAGCTCAGGCGTCTCAAACTGAGGTCCGTTGTCAAAAACCATAGACATAGGCACCCCGAAACGAGTGATAACATTCCTCCATATGAAGGAGATGACATCTTTAGTCTTGATGTTTTTGACCGCCTCTGCCTCTACCCACTTGGTAAAGTAATCCACAGCTACCAATATGTAGCGCTTGTCGCCTGGTGCTGCTGTGTAAGGCCCAAGTATGTCCATGCCCCATTTGGCAAAGGGTATTAGGCTATGGATGGCCGTCAGGTCTGTGGACGGACGATGGATGAGCTTGCCAAAATTTTGGCACTTGTCATATTTTTTTTACCATTTCCATGGCATCCAACTACAAAGTAGGCCAGAAATAGACCCGCCAGGCCTTGGCAGCTAGGGACCTGCCGCCTATATGGGAGGCGCAGAAACCCACATGCAAATCTTCGAGGACTTCTTTACCCGTCTCTGGGGTAACACACTTCAGAAGAGGTTTCAAGAAACCAGTCTTGAAGTGTTCTCCTTGTCTCAGCTCGAAGTTTGCGCTTTCTTCTTCAGAATAGCCGCCTCCTGAGGTGAATCAGGGAGCGTGCCGTCTGCAAGATAGGCCCGGATGTTGTCCATCCAGGTTGAGCTTCGGTCAAGAATTCCAATGGGGTCTTCATTAGATATACTTGTCTTTTCCATGACCTTCTAGAAAACCGACCGAGGCATTTCATAGGAGGCGGATGATGCCAGTTTTGACAGAGCATCCGCCTGATTATTTGAAGATCTGGGCACTTGAGTTAGATGAAACTGCTCAACTGTCCCGACTTCAATTTTGACCGCCTACAAATATTTTATCATGGCCGGATGAGTGGCCTCGTACGTTCCATTGACCTGGATTACAACCAGTTGAGAATCAGAGCAGGCGTCAATTTTCTTTGCCCCCGCTGCCTTGCAATACCGAATGCCGGCTAGCAGGGCATCACATTTGGCCTCATTGTTAGAGACTTGGATCTTGAACCGCAATGCATATTCGTACTTATCTCCCTCAGGAGATTGACAGATAATCCCTGCACCGCAGCCGTTCATAGTGGAGCTCCCGTCCACATACACTTTCCAAACCTGGTCAGTATTATCCGGTGCAACCGGCCTTGTCATTTCAACAATAAAGTCGGCGAATGCTTGCCCCTTTATTTCCTTCCTTGGTTCGTAAGTGATTTCTAATCCTTGCATTTCAATCGCCCATTTGAGCATTCGTTCAGAAGACTCCAAGGTTGTGAGGGGCCGCTTGTTCGGTTGGTCAGTATAGACCTCCACCACATGCGCCAAGAAGTAGGGTTTTAGCTTCTTTATGGCCATGTAAAGGGCAAGGACAAATTTTTCAACCATGGGGTACCGAAGCTCTGCATTCCTAAGAACATGGCTAATGAAATACACCGGGAGCTGGATGTCGTCTCTTTCAGCTAAGAGAACGGCACTGAGGGCATGTACAGAGACGGTAAATACATATAGAGCTTCTCTTTGGGCAAAGGGCTAACAAGCCTCGGCAAAGAGTGCAGATGAGTTTTCAACTTTTGAAAGGCCGCCTCTGCATCTTTCCCCCATTCAAAGTTGGTCTTCTTTTTTATTTCCTGGAAGAAGTAGAGACACTTGTCATCTGACCGACTGAGGAATCTCCCCAAGGCCATCAGGCAACCTGTTAACTTTTGCACTTCCTTCACAGTACGGGGCGACTGCATGTCGATTACCGCCTGTAAAGTTTCAGGGTTGGCCTCTATTCCCCTTTGGTTAATAAAAAATCTGAGATACTTCCCAGACACAAAACCAAAGACACACTTTTTTGGGTTTAGCATGACCTTGTGATCCGCAAGATGATCCGCCTGTTGTTTGGATTTCACTGTCATGTCATTTATGTATGCCTCTACATTCCTTCCGATTTGATTAATGAAGACCGTATTAATCATTCGTTGGAAAGTAGTAGGCGCATTCTTCAAACGAAACGGCATCACCATAAAACAGAATAACCCTTGATCAATGACGAATGCCGTCTTTTCTTGATCTTTTTTCCACAGGGGTATCTGTTGGAAACCTGAATAGGCATCCATAAAACTCATCCGGGCATGTCCGGCTGTTGAATCGACCAGACTGTCAATTTTAGGCAGTGGATAGCTATCCTTTGCACATGCCTTGTTGAGGTCGGTGTAATCAACACACATGCGCCAAGTTCCATTAGGATTTTTTACTAACACAACGTTAGCTACCCACTCAGGGAAATTGCACGGCCGAATGAACTTGGCGTCCAGCAGGTTTTTAACTTTGGCGACTGTCGCCTGACTTCTTTCCTCGCCATGGTTTCTTTTCTTTTGCCGGATGGGCTTCTTTTTAGGATCCACGGTTAGTTTGTGGACAGCGAGATCCGGGCTGATGTCTGGAATCTCTTCCACTTCAAAGGCAAAGATGTCTTTGAATTCTCTCAACAGCTGGTGCAGGGTCTCACCCAGCTTAACAAATGCAACCATACCCACCTTAACCATCCTCTCTGGCCGACTGTCGTCCAGAGGGATATCAATGTGTTCGCCAGCAGGCTGGGGACGGAGATCATCCGACCGTTCCCCGGTCAGTGATTGCTATTGTTTTTTTTTTAACCACCACCAGCTAATCAGTCTTTCTTTTCTTTCTGGCTTGTAGGGCCGACTATTCTTCCTCGACATCGTCGAGCTTGATTGTCTGCTTGCCCCGGCCGGATGTTGTGACCGCAGGCTTGACGTCCGAGAGATAACACTCTCGAGCCATCTTTTGGTCCCCATTGAGTAGCATGAGAGAAGGGATGATGACGGCCTTATACTCATTTAGAGTGGGTCGGCCAAAGATGAGGTTGAAAGCTATGAGCTCTTCAACCACTAGGAAAAGGATGGTCATGTGTCGATCGTCTCCCCTGTTCCCCAGGCGGACGGGTAAGTTAATTCGTCCGACTGGGTGCACAAGTCCTCCCCAAAACCCAACAAGGGTGTGAGAGACCTCAATCATGCTATCTGGTTTGTATTTGAGATTGGATAAGCATTTGAGGCTGATGAGGTCCGAGGAGCTTCCTATGTTGATCAAAATTCGACCAACCAGTTTGTTAG
This sequence comes from Chenopodium album, assembly GCF_948465745.1. Classification (NCBI taxonomy): domain Eukaryota; kingdom Viridiplantae; phylum Streptophyta; class Magnoliopsida; order Caryophyllales; family Amaranthaceae; genus Chenopodium; species Chenopodium album. Next base: position 40,309,143 of record NC_137838.1, read on the forward strand.
CCACCTTGCATTCAATGACCACAGGATCATCATGCGGCCGACGGACTTTGCCTCTATCCTGCTCGGTGATGACAACTTTAAGGAAGGCGGATGTGCCTGCCGTATCGGATTGTTGACCATCTTTCTTAGATGGTCCTTGGTGCCCCGAATGGTTGGGCCACCCCCGGAAAATCTGCCTGCTATTATGTATACCAAATCTTCATTAATTTCGGCACTCACAGCAGGATGGGGAGTCTTCTTCTTGGACTGCCCTGGATTTGCCTTGGAAGTCACTTTTGACTTCACATAGGACTTCAGCTGTCCCTTGTCGGCCAGACGATCAAGCTCCCGCTTGAGACTGAAGCTGTCGTTCGTGTCCTGGCCGACATCCTCATGGAAATGACAATGCTTGTTTTTGTTCCGATTTTCAGCGGAACCTTTCATAGGGGTCGCTTCTCAAGAGTCAGCCGATCCTTGATTTCTAAGAGGATGGGGCAGCAGTCCTTGTGGAACTCGTACCTTGGAACGTACGGTTTCCACTCTTTTTTCTTCTCCTTGGCCGGTTGATTAGGGTTATCAATGGCCCAGATTTGTTTTTTTCTTTTTGCTCTCTTCTGGCTTAGCAGCCGGCTGAGCAAGCCGAGTCTCCTTCTGCCGGCCGGACTTCTTAGGGTCCAACTACTTATTGGAGGAGCAGAGTTCAGTCACCTGTTGTAGGGAATATTTTCAAGCGTTAAACCCATAGCTTGAACCCCACTGTGATCATACACTAAAGTACGGTGGCGTCCAAAAGGGAAGAAGATAGAGCAAAAGAGTCGCCAACAAGTTTTAGGAACTTGTAAACCGTTCACGAGGTGAAGGTTACACCCCTTAACGATCCAAGAGATCGTCAACTCCATAAGGTCTAGAACCAAATAAGGGTTCGGGGATGAAGGTACAAATCAAACCTAAAAGAGATTGAACCTGCCCTAACAATAGGCCTCTAATTTATTCTGATCGTATTCATGTGCGCTTTTTAATTAACATGCAATCATTAGGATTAACCCTAAACCTGTTTATCTATGTTGGTTGAATTTAATGCACAAATAAAACTATTATTGGTGATCACTTGAATTATAATCACAATTAACCCTAACAAGATTATTAAATATCTTATTAAGCGTGATTACAAGTACAAATTCCCTTTAAACATGCATAAAAGGCGTGATCAAGCATTAAAAATAATCAAGCAACATAATAATAATCAATATCATGAATAATAATTATAATAGTAATAATAATCATGAATAAAATAATCATAATAAAAATAATAATAACAATAGTATTCACAATCATCATAAATTATAACAATTATAATAATTATCATGTTCATGTTAATATTAAAGCATAATAAAAATATAAACATGATTTCTACATCAATAAATCCTAGCATGTCACTAAGAAATAAAAATCAAATCTTTAGCCCTAACATGATACTAACAATCATAAATATTAGGAAGAACATAGGAAGCATCGTAACAATCATATTTAATATTAAGTTACCCTAGACATGATACTAGGAATATCATAATAACAATATAAACATGATTTCTACATCAATAAATCAATTAAAGCACTTACTTTGATGCTTCGTATCTCTTTCTAATAACAAAATACACACGTTAGTAACTTCAAGGAAAATAATAAAACAAACAATTAAATTAAAAAATTGAAAGAGAGATTTGGGACCAAACCCTCAGAAATTAAACCTTTCACGTCTAGGGCGAAGGCAACTTCGAATATGGCTAGGTGTTTCTAAATCTTGCGAATGCGGAATTTTGTATGCGAAAACAAGGTTTAGAGAAAGAAAGAAAGAAAGAAAGAAAGATGAATGATTGTAGGCGAATGCTAATTAAAACTGAATGTATATGAGAACTCGTGAATGATGAGAATTGGTGAATGAAAACGGAGTTTTTGATACGCTATTTATAGAGAAAATCAGCCAAAAAGATAAAATTTACAAAACAGAGTCTAACGCAGAAAAAATAGAGTTGGCGCAAACCCTGGCTAACTGGCGCCAGGCGCCAATGGCTAGCGCCAGGCGCCAGGCCTGGTTCCAGGCGCCATTGCCTGGAGTCAGGCGCCAAGCCTGGTTTTAACGCGTTTTCGAAAATCAGATAAGTTTGCCGTACTGGAATATAAATTCATATAATTTCCTCGAAAATGCTATTTGATTTTAATTAAAACTTTAAAAAGTCAATAAAAGTCAATTTATCAATGCTTATTGAATTAGGAATGAAAAAGAACCTTCTAGAAGAATCTGGAAGACTAAAGCCATTCCTAATTGCATTAGGAATGATAAATCATACGAGGCCCTCCCCTAGATCATTGGGTCGCATATAAGGCTCAAAACGGGCCCAGTTTAGTAAATTGGCCATAATTTCCTCAATATTCATTGAAAATGGGCTTATAATATATCGTTGGAAAGCTCTTTTCAAGCCCCATCCAACTACACCATTTTTTGACCCATGTCATGGACCAACCAAATTGGATTGGTTGTTTGCTTAAAATAAGTTTTCAAAAACAGAGAGAAGAGAAAAGAATTAAAACATTACGCAACATTAGACTTTCCACACTTTTGCTTCATTCGATTATGATTCGACGTGAAAGGTACTCATCACTGGGATTGGTTTTGGGGAGACACAAATGGGTGTCTATAGAAGCCCCCACTTTGACCGAGTTTGGAGAAACGCAAGTTTCGAAAACAAAAGTCAAAGTATCGTTAGGGACGGAGAATGATTCAGAACTTTCGGCGAACCTAAATCACTCTTGTAACGTCGATATCTGCAAAACTAGCGTTAGTTAAACAGATAAAAGAGTTAAGAAACGAGTATCTTGGACCGTCGAGCACACGTCTCTGAAAGTAACCGATTTGCTGCCGCTTTACTGTTGTGATGACTTCCTGCAAGCTAGAGAATGCAATCCCGCTTGAAAACCGCTACGCCCGTAACTGCTTCCAAATTTGAAGATTGCTTCGCCTGAAACGATCCTCCTGCGCTTTGATAATATTCCACGTCCAAGGGAATACCATCGAAGATTGCTTTTCTTGAAACAATCCTCAGTTATTTGTGACAACTCTCCATAATCCAGGCAACGCCACCTTGCTGTTTCGATGTTCACTCGTCTCTGAATAAAGAGCTTCTTTTTTATATGTTCACGCGTCTCTTAACAAAAGAGCTTCTTTTGATATGACTCCAATTTCCACTGTGATAGTCTTCGAAAAGATCACTGCCTTTTAATCCTTAATGCTGCTATGCCAGTACGTCGGCGCTTTGCTGCTTGTGAACCAGTATGTCGGTGCTTTTGCTGTGATGACCATCCTCTTTTCTTTGGGAATAGTTGCCAACACAACTCCTGTATGATGTATAACAATCCGATTTAGGGAAAGTTGTCAATGCTTCGTAACAATCCATCCTTGGAAATGTTGCCACGATGAAGCGACAATCCATATCTCAGAAAATTTGCCAAAATCTATTATTTGGGAAAAAGTTGCCAATGCTTCCTAACAATCTGCCATAAAAATTTTGCTACAATTGACAATCCACATCTTGGAATATAACTCTTGAAAGCAACCCACCTTGGAAATTTGCCAACGCTATGCGACAATCCTTTTGGGAAAATATTGCCACTATTGACAATCCGCGTCTTGGAACATTTGCAAAAAAGAGTCGACTGACAATCCACTTCGGGAAAATTTTCCACTTGCTGAAAGGAATAACAATCAACGTTTGAGGAACTTTTGTCGATATTTATGATTAATAAAAACCTACAACAATCCTTTGGGAAATTTTGCCATAGGGAACTGGGTGTATGACAATCCAATCTCAGAAAACTTGCCAACGAGCCGATGAATGTATGACAATCCAAACTTGGAAAAACTTGCCAACAAAGAAGGAGCACGACAATCCACGCTTTGAAACGTTGCTAGAGATGACAATCCAATCTTGGAAAAATTTTCGTTTGAAGAAGATGCACGACAATCCATTTTTGGAAATATTGTCGTTTTAGTGCTTGCTTTTAAACCGATTGTAATGAGCTAGTGTTTTAGGCGCTTAAGCTAAGTGAGACGATTTTTTGTCAGGTCAATCAATTACTATGATTGTAATCGAGCTGACTACTAATCATGTCAAAGTGCTTATAGGGGCTAACTGGCGTACCAAGGAACCCAAAATTGTTGTATGAGGTCGAAATCACCTTTCTGAGAGGCTTCAAACTCTATCGCTGCCGAAATATCTCTGGCGCCAAGTATTGACTCTGTCGTCGACCGTTGTGATAGGGTCTTCCCTATCCTGCTGCACCTGTATTTATTTTGACTATAGAACTTTGCCAAAAAATTTTAATTATCTTAGGGTTGACCTAAGATTTAATGTCGCTTGACTCATCGACTTAACACGACTCAAGGTATAAACTTGACTCGATATGTTTGACTGACTCGAGGTTGACTCGACTCGAAGTGAAATGACACGTGTGACTCAGGACCCGTGTGTGCATTGTATTATGATTGTGCGACTCGAAAATGGAAAAAAAGCAAAAATTCTCCGTCATTTTTGTGGAGGGTACCGACTTTCTCCCGAAAAAGAAAAACGCAAAAAAGAATCAAAGTTTTGAAGGTGCATGTTGAATGAGCTTAGTCAAATGTTGTTTGATACAATCTCTTAAGGTGCAAGGATTAATCCCTCCTAGGCTATCTCAATGGTTGACTCAATGATGAAAGTAGTTGGGTAACTTAGGCATGGAGGCTAAGCACTTTATACTTCGATATACAATGATGATTATGATTGATAAGACAAGGCATGCTTCAGCGTTATGTTAAGATTTCATGACAAAGGGTTCCTAAGGGAAATTATATTTGGTCATGTGTCTGTGCGGTGTGTGATAGTGACACTAAAGCTAGGCCGCAAGAACTAAGTGTGTGGGAAAATATTATATTTAGAAGAGTCAAATGACGGTGACTCTTAGGTTAGGTAAGCTAATGATGTAGGGATCAAGCCCTCAAGTCTAGCTCTAAGTGAAAAAGGGATGAGAATAGGAGATCCCTTTATATGATCATGGTTTAAGTGTGTGAATTTGAATATGAATGCATTTTTATTAAGGTCGCACCTCGATGTGAGGTTGCCTACGTATCCGTTAGGAATCAGGCCGAACGTAGCTCTAGCCGAACCTCGCACAAGTGTATGTATACCATAAAAAGGTCTTTTTAAGGGTTTTAACGTGGTTAGGCTAAAGGCTTGAAGAAGAAGGGGATAAAGGCCCAAGACCCTAGATAAGCCCCCAAGGTGTGCAACCTTGCTTTTGAAATCTTTATTTTTATGCTTAAGTTTCTACTCTTTTTTAGCTCTTTTTGCTTTAGAATTTATTTTATTTTTATTAAGTGTGGGCAATCCCGATCATGCGGTCTATTACTCACTTGGCATTCATGTTTCTCAGGCACGGTACCGAGCACTCGATAAGAGACGCAATCTGAGACGTGTTCTTATCGAAGATATTTTCATATCGAAGACATTGGAACACTTAACCTTTTGTACACTTTTATTATATTTTTTGTTATTTTTGCTATTTTAATGTTTTGAATTACTCAAGCTCTTTTTTAGAATTGCATAAGTTACACACCATCCCATCCCAAGGTTAGGTAGATGTAGGTTGAAGAAAGAAAGGTCTATCATTAGACGAGGCTCAAAGTGGTTTATGAAGAAAGGATTGTATAATTGAAAGGTTAAAGGAGATATGACGTGGCTAAAAGGGGTGCCTCAAATCATTGGTATACCTTGTGCTTAGCTCTACATGGATTTTTTTTTTTTTAAATGCAATGTAATGAAGTGATCATATATATGGAAATAAATGCTCATTTTATTAAAAGAAAAATAAATAATGATCCTTCAAAATAAATCTAAGGAGAATAAAAAGGTGCCTATGCTAGACTTATTGGGGAAAGGGTAAATGAAAAAGAAATAGAACAAAGAGGTCACGAAATCTTGTCGTTGAAGCTTGCCTCTTGTCTTGTGTGGTTTGTTCTGACATCATCCAGTCTTCTCGTTAGCTAGAGGCAATGGGATCTTATTTGCCTCTATGAGATCTTGAATGAGGTTTTGAAACCTGTAGCATTCATCAGTAGTATGACCGCGCCCTCGATGGTACTTGCAATAGGAGTTTGGATTCCATCTCGAAGATCGATTTTCTGGTGTTGGATCCTCGGTAGGGCCAATAGGTTTGATTAATCCTCGATCATAGAGACGATCGAAAGCAGCATCGTAGGTCATTCCAATGGGTGTGAACTCTCGCCTGGGTTTCCTTTTAGATCCTTGATTGTCCATGGCTAAGAAACCATTATGGTCAAAGGTACTAACATTATTACTAGAGTGGGCGTTGTCGGAAGAAGAAGGATTGTCGTTCTTCTTTCCTTTCCAGCCACCGTGGTTACTATTGTTAGTAGCTTTTTACATTGCGAGGTCGTCTTCGATTTCAATTCCGATGTCATAAACGGACTTGAAATTATTCAAGTTATGTTGATATTTTAAGTGCTTTGAATAATTTTCTTCGAGATTCTTGATAAACATCCTCACATACTCCTTTTCGGTCGGGACCTCAATCATCTTGGCGGAAGTTTCCCTCCATTTATTAAAGAAAGAAGTAAAGCCTTCATTCTCTTTTTGTCTTAGCATCTCAAGTTGTCTATGGTCAGTTTCAACTTGGATATTGCACTTGTACCTATCAACGAAAGCGTTTACTATCGATTCTCAGGTAGAGGTTTTCTCCTTGTCAAGGGAGAAGAACCATTGTTGGCAAACGGTTTCGAGAGATAGTGGGAAAAAAGAGGGGACAACCTTCTTATCAATACCCTTAATGTTCATTATGGTTTCAAAAGCTCTTAGATGAAAGTAAGGGTTATCTATTGCCTTTAATTTAGGGATGTCAGTGGCGTTGAACTTATGCGGAAGAATTTCCTTGTCCAGCGAGACCCCTTGTGAACTCATGCCCTGAAATTTATAGTCACTAGATAGCTTCCTAAAACTTTCTTGCATGAGGTTCATTTGTTGTTGCTTTACGGGATCATCGATCTTGAGGGTTAAAGCCTTTAATGTCTCAGTCACGTTAGTCAATTGACTCCTAAGTTCATTAACTTCCTCTTGAGTTTCCATTATCTTTTTAGCCTTACTCTTTTGACGAATCGGTTTATCAAAAAGTAAGACTTGAACAAAGGTGTTGTCCTTGATTAATCGCCCTTCTCTCCTCGACCAAGTGCTGTGAAAAAGGAATTTGGGGATATTCATTGTTAATTATTTGACTCAAACTTTATTCAACATGCAATGGATGGAGGGAGTGAAGAAAGATGGAATAGAAAGTGAAAAAAGAAAAAGATGATGGAGGTGGAGGGATATGAAGAATTAGGAATAGAATATACCCCCCAAATTAAATGACGAAAAAGACCCACTCATGCATGAACCTAAGACATGGTCATGGTGACATATACTCAAAGTGTGTGCTAGGACTAGTGAGTGTAGGTGACATGTTAAGACTCGTGTCATGACCATGCGGCTAGACTATGTGACTAGACTCAAGCAAAGACTAAGTTAAGACTTCACGTATACGCATTAAACTGGATAGACTATGGTATTTTATTCATAAATTTTTATCTGCGACTTTGATTGGGATGAAACCAACGCCAAATTAAAGAACAAACTCGGGGCTACAGATCCATTGCTTGTACGACTCGTAACTCTTCCTAGAACTCCGGCTATGACCAAAATAAGTTGACGCTTGTGCAGTATACGGGAATAAAAATCCGGGTTGACTAAAAGGGACTATGAATCGATTTTAAGTTTATTTTTTTTAGCTCAAATTAATTAATTAATTAAACAAAGTCCTTTAGTCATTAATTAGTTTATTAAGACTTATTTACAAACACAAGTCAAACCAAACGATTAATTTAGTCACATAATAAGTATGCACAAGTAGGAGATGCACAAGTAGTCAAGTAGTCACAACATGATGCAATGAGTTTGCAACCTAACCATGACTCTAGTTCTCTAAAGTTCGGGATATGGTTTAGTCAATAGAGGGTCCATGGTTAATTGTCCAGATGCACCGCGCGGAAGCCTTTTCGTGAAGGGTTGGCCCGAGTGGATGGGACACCGTGAGTTTTAGAAAAAAACTCACTTCCATGGTTTGTTGAATTCAACATTCTCGGATGTACCCTTTGTTTCACCGAGCGTTCAATCGGATAGATGGAGAATGAATTCCTAGAGGGTTATGTCCATATGTAGAACACATATGGGTTTTAGAAAAGTGAGAAAAATTCAATCAGGAAGTAGGATCGAGCAAACAATACGAAAAACTGGTCGAAATTAGAGCGCATATTTCTGGCTCAGAATTGGGGGAAATTGGCGCCAGCAAACAGAGACTGGCGCCAGCTTTTAACTGTAGCGCCTGGCACCAATACTGGCGTCTGGCGCTACAACTAAAATGCTGGCGCCAAGCTTTGGCCCCTGACGCTACTTCCCACATGCCTCAGCAGCTTTCTGTGCTCGATAAAATTTTCCAGTTTCGCGCGGTGTTATTTCAGTCCTAGTTGTGAAAGATATTCCTCAAATTTCCTACGTGTAAAATCCTATGTTTTTAACTCATTATGGATGGTCTTTCTAATGAGATCTTTTTTATGCATATGACAATAATGTTAATCAAAACTACGCACATGAAATACTTAGAACGTTTCGAGTCTCATCCACTCATTCTAAATCATTTCCGAAACAAATTCAGGAATTAAAATAGAAATCGTCCCCAGTGGAGTCTCCAAAAACTGTAGGGAATATTTTCAAGCGTTAAACCACTAGCTTGAACCCCACTGTGATCATACACTAAAGTACGGTGGCGTCCAAAAGGGAAGAGAAGATAGAGCAAAAGAGTCGCCAACAAGTTTTAGAAACTTGTAAACCGTTCACGAGGTGAAGGTTACACCCCTTAACGATCCAAGAGATCGTCAACTCCATAAGGTCTAGAACCAAATAAGGGTTCGGGGATGAAGGTACAAATCAAACCTAAAAGAGATTGAACCTGCCCTAACAATAGGCCTCTAATTTATTCTGATCGTATTCATGTGCGCTTTTTAATTAACATGCAATCATTAGGATTAACCCTAAACCTGTTTATCTATGTTGGTTGAATTTAATGCACAAATAAAACTATTATTGGTGATTACTTGAATTATAATCACAATTAACCCTAACAAGATTTGTAAATATCTTATTAAGCATGATTACAAGTACAAATTCCCTTTAAACATGCATAAAAGGCGTGATCAAGCAATAAAAATAATCAAGCAACATAATAATAATCAATATCATGATTCATAATAATAATAATAATAATAATAATAATAATAATAATAATAATAATAATAATAATAATAATAATAATAATAATAATAATAATAATAATAATAAGAATAATGATTAATAAAATAATCATCATCGAAATAATAATAACAATAATATTCCCAATCATCATAAATTATAACAATTATAATAATTATCATGTTCATGTTAATATTAAAGCATAATAAAAATAGCAAGATCCTAAGCATGATACTAACAAGATTAATAACAAACCCTAGCATGTCACTAAGAAATAAAAATCAAATCTTTAGCCCTAACATGATACTAACAATCATAAATATTAGGAAGAATATAGGAAGCATCGTAACAATCATATTTAGTATTAAGTTACCCTAGACATGATACTAGGAATATCATAATAACAATATAAACATGATTTCTACATCAATATATCAATAAATCAATTAAAACACTTACTTTGATGCTTCGTATCTCTTTCTAATAACAAAATACACACTTTAGTAATGTCAAGGAAAATAATAAAACAAACAATTAAATTAAATAATTGAAAGAGAGATTTGGGACCAAACCCTCAGAAATTAAAACTTTCACGTCTAGGGCGAAGGCAACTACGAATATGGCTAGGTGTTTCTAGATCTTGCGAATGCGGAATTTTGTATGCGAAAACAAGGTTTAGAGAAAGAAAGAAAGAATGAAAGATGAATGATTGTAGGCGAATGCTAATTAAAACTGATTGTAGATGAGAACTCGTGAATGATGAGAATTGGTGAATGAAAACGGAGTTTTTAATACGCTATTTATAGAGAAAATCAGCCAAAAAGATAAAATTAACAAAACAGAGTCTGATGCACAAAAAACTGAGTTGGCGCATACCCTGGCTAACTGGCGCTAGGCACTAACACTAGCGCCAACGGCTAGTGCTAGGCGCTAGGCCTGGAGTCAGGCGCCAAGCCTGGTTTTAACGCGTTTTCGAAAATCAAATAAGTTTGCCGTACTGGAGGATAAAATCATATAATTTCCTCGAAAATGTTATTTGATTTTAATTAAAACTCCGAAAAGTCAACAAAAGTCAATTTATCAATGCTAATTGAATTAGGAATGAAAAATAACCTTCTAGAAAAATCTAGAAGACTAAAACCATTCCTAATTGCATTAGGAATGATAAATCCTAATAGGCCCTCCCCTAGATCATTGGGCCGCATATAAGGCTCAAAACGGGCCCTGTTTAATAAATTGGCCATAACTTCCTCAATATTCATCGAAATTTGGCTTATAATATATCGTTGGAAAGCTCTTGTCAAGCCCCATCCAACTACACCATTATTGGACGCATGTCATGGGCCAACCAAACTTGATTGGATGTTTTCTTAAAATAAGTTTTCAAAAACAGAGAGAAGAGAAAAGAATTAAAACTTTCCGCAACACTAGACTTGCCACACTTTCGCTTCATTCGATTATGATTCGACGTGAAAGGTACTCATCACTGGGCTTGGTTTTGGGGAGACACAAATGGTTGTCTACACCTGTATATAGGCTTCCGCCTCTCGTAAGGCTTCCTGTAAAGTGAAAATTTGTTTGCGAACGAGTTCATACTTCAAAGTAGACCCGTCCTTCAGACCCTTACAGAAGTCTGTGAAGGCGACCTCATCAGGCAAGCCATGAATCTAGATTCGTACCAGATTCAACCGCGTGACATAGGAACGCAGGCCTTCTCTATCTCCCTGTTGTACATTGGCCAAATCAAGGCTTTTCTTTTTGGCAGGGATGTTCATAGAGAAGTTTGAAGCGAACAAGAACGCAAGCGTCCTGAAGCTATTGATACAACCAGCAGACAGATTGCTGAACCACTGTTGGGCTATGCCCTTTAGGGTGGCTGGAAAACAAAGACACCATGCGGCATTATCCAACCCTTGTAAATACATGAGGTGGGTGTATGCTAGCAGGTGGTCTTCTGGGTTGGAGGTCCCATCATAGGTTCCAACCAGAACATTTTTAATCTTGGCCGGCTGTTCGGCTTTGGTTATTTCCCTGGAGAAGGCAGAGGATTGATCTCCAAGGTGTTGTAGCCTAAGCTGCCAGTCCATCGGCTAATAGCCGTATGCCGCCTGGCCTTTAAAGAGGGAAGGCTGCATGTAAGGTAAAGCAGGCGACTGGTACAATGGCGGAGCCATGTACTAGGCCGACTGAATCACATGAGGGCCAGGCTGAACCCGTGGGCTGCTTGCTGGAGTCTCATGTACAGACTGGGAATACCTCGCAGAGGTATTCCGAAAGCTATCATGGTAGGTCGACGTTGAAGCCTACTCTGATAGCTGGGTTTTCTATTGCTTAATGTAATGTCGAGCTCAGAGAATGTTTTCTTGCTACCATCCGGCTGTATGTGTCGGATGGCTTTTCTTGTGCCAAGCCTTCTCTGTAGGACTAGGATGAGGAGTTGGCTGGCGGTCCCTGACCTACTTCTGTTTGCCATCTTGAGCTGGCTTCTTGGCCGACTGGTCCTTTCTAGGAGTAGGCGACTTCTTGGAGGCAAGTTGTTTGATTTTACCCCTGAGACTGCTCAGGAGTTTTATGAGTTCATCTCGAGTGACGGTAGTTGATCCTGCTTCCTGGGAAGGATCACCCGTCCGCACCGAGGGCTTCTGTGGCTGACCAGCAGTTTTGCTTGGCTCCGCCTGATCAGTGTGACGCTCCCGCTTTTCCTTACTGCGGATGCGTCTAGAGATGAGGGACCCGTTAGGATCCACATAGGTTTTAATGTCAGCGTCATCCCCTAAGTCATGGTCCATCTGGACCACTATGTTTTCTGGAGGCTGATTGGTCTCAGGATTCGGTACAGGGACTTGTGAAGCCATCTCAGAGGTACTCTACCCACAGACGGCGCCAAATGTTTCGGGGGTTTTTGTCCCTCTGGAGAGTTACAACACTAAGACTAGATTCAGCAAAGGGCGCCTGTACCTACAAAGCAAACGGACCACCGGATGGTCGGTGGTCCGCCACCGAAGATTAAGTTAGTAAGTATTCGGAGTAAAACATGCGGAAATAAAGTTATCTGCTCGGATTCCAAGCTCAGGTAAGGTGATGTCTGTTCCTTGAAAACGAAAGCTCTGTAATAAATGTGGAAGTGACGTGTTGTCTCGTATTCCGTGTCTCCCTGTCATAAATGAAAGAACTGTCCCTATTTATAGGGTCTTTTGGAAAAGTGTGCCCTCCCTAGGATCTGGTTACCTAGGGATTAGGTCAGGCCGCAAAACTGCGCCTCAAGGTTTGGGCCCTTGAAGGTCGCCATTCCAGAAGCAATGTCTGAGTGACACGTGTCATTGAGCCTAAAAGGCTTTTAGGCATCTCTTAGGGTGACACATGTCTCCCTCTTAATGGTCCATGTTGGATCATCAATCATCCCAGATCAGAGGAATGTCTGCCTACCACGTGTCACCATCTCAATGGTCCAGGTGGCACCTCTACCAATGACACGTGGCGGCTTCCGATTGGGCCACTTAGCCGGGTATAAAAATACCCAAATCACTTGGCACTCATGGGAAGTGGGAATTAACGTATACAATTAGGGAGAACGAGTAGGGACAAGGAAAGAAGGGTGCCACCAACAAGTTTTTAAGGAACTTGTAAACTATTCACGGATCATTATAAGGAACCAAGAGAAAGGGACAATGATAGGCAACAACGATTGAACCGTGAAGCTTACACCCCATTCATAATTCATGAGATTACTAACTCCATATGGTTTGGAACCACGAAAGGAGGATCGGGGATAATGGTACGAAGTGAGTCATGGAGTCACATTATCTCGTATATTGACCTCTACTCGATTCTTATAGTGAAAAGTGATTCTTGCGATCTCAAAGGCATACAAACAAATATTCAATTCGCTCCAAACTATTATTATGTTAAATTGGTTGAATATTAATGCAACACATAATTCTAAAATACCGTGATCACTTGAATTCTCAACAAGATTAAAAAGGAATCAAAACCGATTGTCCAAATTATCTTATTAGGCGTGATATTTCCATTACATATTCCCTTTAACATGCAATATGGTGATCAAAAATAACAATAGTATATACATTAATATCTGAAGCAATTTAACAATAAATTATTAGTCAAATCAATTATAAATAATAAACCTAATCACAATACTAGCAACAAAAATAAAAATAAGAGTTATTAAGTTATTAATTACTCAATTTTTGCGTTTCCTTGAATTGCTACATCGTAAGTAAACTGTTAGTAACTTCAATTAAAATATTAATAAAATTGAACCAATTAAATTAAATAAAAAGTAGAGTTTATTTAGTCCAAACCCTTAGTTAATTATACTTGTTATGCCTTGGTTTAAGTATAGAACTTTGGGTATAGTATAGACTCCTTAAAATGTTTACGGGAAGTATTATGGAAAAATAAGGTGGCTAGTGTTTAGGATAAAGGGGGAGAAGAGAATGATTTGTTGATCAAGCTTGTTGATGATTAAAAAAGGGGTCATATGACCTCTATTTATAATAAAAAATAAGGGTCAAAGAATAAGAAAAGATAAGAATTCGAATTGGAATAATACTCTTGCGATGGACATCAATTTTTGCGGTTATTGTTTTAATCATATCTTTTGATCTAGAAATCGGAATAAGAAAAATAATATGTTGTTGGAAAGCTGTTGAATTCTACTTTCTGACCCAATAAAATCAGATCAAAATCCTTTTGTATAATAAAAGATACGGCCCAAATAGTGGGACAGTGTGAGTTTTGGATAGAGTTTGGCATTTCATTCATATCTTTTCCGTTATAGCTCGGAATTGATATTATAATTTATCATTGAAAAGATAATTTCATGGGCTATCCAACCATATATGATTTGGATAAAATATATGAGGCACAAAAATTATATCTGTCTATCTTTGAACGTCTTTGAACTTGAATAGAATTAGGACTTTCAAAAAGAAAAGTTGTATTCAATTGCAAACTCTTTAAACTTTTCTTTTCATAAAGGATAATTAAGATCTTTTAGAAACTTATAGAAGCTTCCAATTTATCTTAATTTGTTTAAGGATGGGATTAAAGCTTTTGGACCCTCCACATGATCATTGGGTCGTAGGTAAAGTGGGTTTAGGTTTGATTTGAGCTCAATTAAGTATTTTGGCCATAACTTATTCGTTATAACTCGGATTTGGACTTATAATATATCGTTGGAAAGATAATTTCAAGACCTATCTAACTATTACATAATTGGACATATATTAGTGATCAAAGTTAACTATACTTAACGTTTTTACAAAAAGGAAACGAAATGATTTATTTTAAGGGACACGAAATAAGTGATGAGCTCGTCGTTTGGCACTGGCTCTTGTCGTTTGCGACATGAGGATTTTTATTCCAAATATGATTTTCTTTGATCCCGTGCTATTTTTCTTATAAATAGGGATCGTATCTCCTTGTTTTCAAATTATCTACATCTACAATCTACATCCTCTCTCTCTCTAAACGCTATAAGCTTTCTTTCTCTCTCTTCTTTTTCTAAACCTTCCCTCTCACAAAATTCCTCATACATTAGCTTTAGAAACACCTAGCCAAGTTCGAAGTTGTCTTCGCCCTAGACGTGAAAGGTTTGATAATTCTGAGGGTTTGGTCCAAAATCCCTATTTCAATTATTTAATTTACTTGTTTTGTTTGTTTAATATTTTCCTTGAAGTTACTATCGCGTATATTTTGTTAGTAGAAAGAAATACAAGGCATCAAAGTAAGTAATTTTATTGCTTTATTGATCTTTTGATATAGAAATCATGCTTAGATTATTTTATTGATTCCTAATATCATGTTAGGATGTTTTGTTGCTTCCTAATATCATGTTTAGGGTAATAATTAAGTTTATAATATAAATTATGATTATTTTGATGCTTCCTATTTCTTTCCTAATATCATGTTAGTATCATGTTAGGTCTTAAGCTTTGATCTTTGATGTTTAGTGACATGCTAGGGTTTGTTATTAATCTTGTTAGTATCATGCCTAGGATCTTGCTCATATTGTTATGCTTTAACAAGAATATTTTAATTATTGTTATCATGTTGCTTGATGTTCATTATTGTTATTGCTTGATCACACCTTTTATGCATGTTTAAAGGGAATTTGTACTTGTAATCACGCTTAATAAAATAATTAATAATCTTGTTTAGGGTGAATATGATTATAATTCAAGTGATCACCAATAATAGTTTTGTTTGTGCATTAATATTCAACCAACATAGATTAAACAGGTTTAGGGTTAATCTAATGATTGCATGTTAGTCAGAAAGCGCACATGAATACGAGAACTTTAAAGGCGTGATCAAGCAATAACAATAGGTTTACCCTAAACCTGTTTAATCTATGTTCGTTGAATATTAATGCACAAATAAACCTATTATTGGCGATCACTTGACTTATAATCATATTAGCCCTAAATAAGATTATTAACTATCTTATTAAGGGTGATTACAAGCACCATTTCCCTTTAAACATGCATAAAAGGCGTGATCAAGTAATAACAATAATAAGCATCCAACAACATAATAATTATAACAATAATAATAACAATTATAATCATTATTGAAATAACAATCATAATAATTAAAATACTCATGTTAAAGCATACTAATAGAAAGATCCTAGGCATGATAATAACAAGATCAATAACAAACTCTAGCATGTCACTAAACATTAAAAATCTAAGCTTTAACCCTAACATGATATTAACATGTTATTAGGAAGAGAATGGGAAGCATCGCAGGAATCACAATTGTCATATTTATTATTAGAAATTTTAGTTGTTACCCTAAACATGATAATAGGAACCATAATAACAACCTAGACATGATTTCTATATCATAATATCAATAAATCAGTTAAAGCACTTACTTGGATGCCTCGTATCTCTTTCTAATAACAAAATACACGCATTAGTAACTTCAAGGAAAATAATTAAACAAACAATTAAATTAAATAATTTAAATAGAGATTTGGGACAAAACCCTCAGAAATAATTAAAACCTTTCACTTCTAGGGTAAAGGCAACTTCGAACTTGGCTAGGTGTTTCTAGATCTTGTGAATGCAGAATTTTGTGTGCAAAAGGCTAGTTTACAAAAGAGAGAGATGATAAGTGACTTTTATGTCACTTTTAAGGTGTTTATTGAGTCGCTTTCCGGCTTATTTTCCAATAATTTAACTCTTTTTATCCTTTATTTCTATTATTTCCATATTCTTGTCTTTGGTCTTTTATTTGAGTGTGTTGGTATTTTTTAGTGTTTTAGTGTTTAGTATCTTTATTTGATTAGTTTTAGTTTATTTTCTTATATTTATTTTATTTGATTTTATTGTTTATCTTAATTTTTGTTTTTTGGTTTTTAGTTTATTCTTTTGTCGTAATTTTATTTTAGTTTATTTAGTTTCATTTTATTATTTATTTTCTTTTATTTGTCTCAGTTTCATCCTCGGGTTTGTTTATGTGTAGGTTCGAGTTCAAGGTCCAAGCCAATATCCCAAGCCTTTTTCATCCTCCTAGTTGCTCCCTCAATTCACCAAAACACCACGCACACCAGCCCACAGCCCCCTTAGACCACCATTAACTCAATAACAACAACAACAACTCAACTTAATTCACCTCACACCAAGAACCACCTCCAGCCACCAATCTGCCAGCAACAACCACCAGCTCCACCACTGCTGCCCCCTTCACCAAACAAAACAGCAGCCACCACTCACCACCTATCACAACCACAACAAGGCCCACAACAACCCCTGCACCACCGTCCACCAAAACCCACACCAATCAACCAACCACCTCACGCAACCACTTGAGAACCACCACCTGAACCACGCAATTCCCCTGTTCCACTCTCACCACCCACAATCAACCACCGAACTCCAACCCAATTACCAATCACTTTCAGCCACGCAACTGAACCAACACCAACCCCTGCACGACCGTTAATAACCAGCAACAACCTTCAATATTAATCCAAACACCTATTCGCACGAGAAAAATGCAATTCCAATTTGGTTCGAGCAAATCGTTGAGAGTTCGGTCGAAGTACGAGTTAGAGACTTTCAAAGTTATGTAAATTGAAGACTTGTGGTCGAACACACCCATGGTTCAACCGATCCAACCCCGTAGTTCGGTCGAACCTACCCGAGGTTTGATCGAACCATTTCACGAGCATCACACGTGATTTTTATGAGAATTGGACGACCACGATTACTTCAATTAATTTAAAGGCCGAGAACCTGATGATGCTAGATAATGATGATGTTGATTTACGGTGGTGATTATGATGATTGTTCGCTGATTGATAATGGTGAAATGAAAGCAAGAAGTGAAGGGAGATAGTGGTGGGATTTCGTGGGTCTGGCGGTTTTGGGGGGTTTTTGGGGTTTCTTTTTCCTTTTTATTTTCTTTTATTTTTATTTTATTTTATTTTAGTTTTGTTTTTGAATTTAGTTTTAATTAGTTTTATTTATTTATTTTATTTTTATTTAACTTGTATTATAAATACCCCCTTTGGGGTTATCATCTAACAACTTTAAATAAACATTTTATTTAGATAGATTAGATTAGTTTAGCCTATATTTTCTCTCTCTTAGGGTTAGATTAGGATTTTCTCTCTCTAGTTTAGGAGTAATTGTAGAGAGAGAAAGCTTGGATTTCCATGGATTTTTTGAGAGGTTGAAGAAGCAACTTTGTGGAACTTCTTCTTATCTATTCAATGAGCATTTTCTAACTTTCTCTCATCTTTATTTCTTTGCTTAATTCTTAGTTTTCGCTTTTTGTTTGTTGATTTGAGTAGATTAATTAGTTTATTTGTTTAATCTTGTTTTTATTCTTATTTTACCTTGTTTTCCATGTCTTTCTTCATTATGTTAACTTAGGTCTTGTTCTTGGGAATTGGATGAAGGTTATATTAATGAATTAAATGATTGATTGTGATTAGTATACAATTGTTTTTTGATTATTGTGTATGGGTTATGCTTTTATGGATTAGAATATTTCTAGCTAATCGATTCTATGCTCTTAATTGTGCTTTCAATCAATTATGCGAGAGTGAGTTGGTGAAGAGCCCTAAATTCTTCCATACCTTTTCTAGGCTAGTTGCACGAGAGTGAATTAGTTTAGTAGGATAATTAACATGCTTAATTGTGCGAGAGTGAGTTAAATGTGTTGATGTTCCTAATCGAGATCATTTCCATCTATTTGTATGATGTTATTTAATACATTGATGTGATTGGATTCCACTTTCCTTAGGTTTAGTTGTTTGTTCTTAGTCGTGTTTAGTTTAACCTCTCTCTATCTCACGACCTTTCCTAGTAGTCTAGTTGGCACAAATTATTACACTTAGTCCTTTTTGGTTTGACCCTTTACTTGCCACTAACTAGTTTAGTGTAAGTTTAGGTATTATAAATTTCTAATTTGGTTTGGGTTAATAGTCCCAACGACCTACTTTTACCCGCGACCAAATTTTGGCGCCGTTGCCGGGGAATATGGCGTTCATTAGTTTGTGTTGATTAGATTAGCTAGGTTCTTGTATATTATTTTATTTTTGTTTGCTTTTCTTTGTTCTTTGTAAATGGCATGCTTATCTTTTCCTCAATTTGATGGTGAACCCTACAATGATTACTTTGAAAGACTAGATGGTTTCCTTAGTTACCATGAGTGTTCTCTTATTGATGCTTGTGGTATAGCTTATTGGGGCATGAATGAGTATACTAGAGGAATTGTTGAGGACATGAATAATAGTAGATTTTGTCATTTGTCTATGCATGATGCTTGGTATTTCTTCACATGGCTTGCTAGGGATTCTTTAGATAGAGAATCTTGTGTTTCTTGTTTTGATTCTCAATGCCAAGATTCTTTTAATTTTTGCATGAATTCTCTTGATACTTCTTATGTGCCTTGTGATGATCCAAGTATGCAAATTGACCCCTTTCCCTCTTATGCTCATTGTGATGAGGTTTGTGCTAATTTTGATGATATGCAATTTGATTTTGATCATGAACCTCAACCCAAAAACATCGATGCCCAAATTCTCTCTCAAATGCAATATCTCACCCAACAACTCCAAGAGCTTTAAGAGGAACAAAAATTGAGAGAAGTGAGGCTTGCCCAAGTGATGAGTGCTATGTTTGATTTAGATGGACAAGAGGCACCTCACTTGGAGTTTGAGAGTGTTGTTGAGGATGATGTACGGCAAGGGTGTGAAGGTGAGGGGAGATTTTCTTGTCATAAGAGGATTTTTTAGGATTTTGATCCTTTTCATTCCCCATTTGAGCTTGATTGCCATCCTTCCCCTTATTCACTCCTATTGAGAGCTTCCCTTGGTGAGGATGTGAGTGAGCCATCTTCATGATTGAATGAGGGAGTTCATGAGGATTATGATGGTGAGTTTGAGAAATCAAGAGAGATTGAGAGTCCCTTGAGTGAAGGTGGAAGAGTTGTGAATGAAGAAAATATCGATTTTGTGGATTTCAACCCCCTTCCCCATCATGATGAGTCTACCTTGCATTTTTGTGACCCTTCTATCCATGAGTCTTTGGACTCATTTGAGGTTATGGCTACTATGTTCATTGAAGGTGTAACAAAACATTATAGCCTTTTGGGAGAGTTCATTGGCAATGCTTCATGGAAAAGGGATGAGTTTGAGAGAAACCTTTATCCTTTTATGCATGGTTTAGAGACTCTAGGCTTTGAGGATCTTGAGGGAGTTGTTGTTCATCGTTGTGATAGAGAGGAAGATGAGGTTATTTCTATTGGAAAGTTTTTGTTTGGGGGAGATTTGAGTCATGGGTGTTCTTTTGAGGATTCTATGATTGATTTTCATGCCCTCGTTGATGATGTGAGGCTTTGTGAGACCATTGTTTCTCCTCCCCTTCCTCATGTCCCTTTCTCAAGGAAATGTGACCACATCTCCTACTATCCCATGTTCCTTCCTACTTTTGTCAAAGAGCCTATTGAGGACCTTCTCTTGTTTGATGAGACTCTTCCTTTTTATTCTCCTATTATTGAGGAAATGGGTGATTGTGCCACCCAAAAAGATTTAAAGGAGGTTTTGCCATTTTATTCTTTTCCTTATTTTTCTTCTTCTTTCTCTTCTTATTTTCTTGATTTTTCTTTTGATTTTTCTTCTTTCTTTTAGCATCTTCCTCCTCACTTATGTGCAATAATCTTGTTGCACGTCCTCCTTCCTTCATTTGCCTACTTGTTATCCTATGAAATGTGTGGTAGTGCATTTGATAAGCTCTTTCGTTCATTGCAATATTATTTACTAGAGCGGTCTCGCTTGGACGTTAAACAAGCCTTTCCCAGGGAGTAACCCGAGGTTTTTATTGCTTTCATTTTCTTTTCTTTTTAGATTAGATTTTCTCTATGGAAATGTTTGTGTGCCTTTTGCTAGGTACATAACTTGATATACACTTATGCATTGGTTTGGATCAAGAATTAAGGAATTTTAATGCCTATTTTTGGTAGCATATGGAAATCGAGATTCAATTCAAGAGGAAATCGGCTTTGAAAGGTTAAATTGGTTCATTTGCGGGTAATTACACCCACCAATATCCGATAATATCTTTCCTAGCTCTTTCTCTAATGGTTGGTGACTCGTTGGACTTGTGTTGGTTTGTTAGATTGAGTTCTTTTTTTTTCCCCTCCCATGGATTATTTTGTTTATATTTGAGTATATTGTCTCACTCAAGCTTGGGGGGAGGGTATTCTATCATGTTTGGTGGGATGTTGATTCATTTATGTCATGCACTTGAGTATATACATTTCCATGTCTTTTCTTTTGTTTTTAAAAATCCAAAAAGCTTTTTGTTTACTTTTAAGGTAATTTTGGCAAAATGTGTTTTGTTTGTTCTTATTTTGGACATTTTGTTTTGGAACTTGAATCCTTGAATGTTTTTCTTCCTAAGTGGTAAATGTATGCACGGTTTGAGAGTATCATTGGTTGACTTAGGATACTATATGCTAAGGTAGTCGGGTTAAGAACTTCTAGGGGTCCATGAAGCCTTAGTTCACGAGAATGTGATAAGATGGAGTTTCTCTCTATAGTGGATTTGAAACCCTTTGTTGGTATTTGTTTGGTTATAATCCCTTGTGAGCTTCATTTGTTCTAGCCTTCATCACCTTGTTGAGCGGCAGTTTAGGATCCTTGACTATGCATGTCTTAATCCTTGTTTTGACCTCTAGTTCCCACGATCGTGACCGAGCCACTCTAGGGGAGGAAAAGGGCACCTTTTCTCATTTTTCTTTATCTTCTTTTTATTTTGTTACAAATTTGGTTTTCTTTTTTGCATCGACCTACTTATTAACCAATTTGAGCCTAATGTTTCCTACTCTTGTTTAAACCGCGTTACAAACCTAATGGTCTTTGTTTACCAACCCTTTTAGTTAGTGAAGCATTGGCATGTGAGGTTTAAGTTTTGAGAATGTTGAAAATGAACAAGAAGTTTTGTGAATTGGTTTAAGTACGGTATTGGATGTTGACCTTGAAAAGAAAATGCAAAAAAAAAAAAAAAAGTTTGAGAAGAAAGATGCAATTAAAGAAAATTAAATGAACTTTCAAGAAAAAGCCGTCCATAGTTAAAAAAAAAGGCAAGGAAAAAAAAATAGTTTGGTTTCGTTTTCTTCCCTAGTTTAAGCGTTGAGGACAATGCTTCGTTCAAGCTTAGGGGGAGCGTTACTTCGTTTTTGGTATATATTGTGTTAGTGTTGAATAAGCTTGGGGGATATGGCATTATTGTTATTTTTGTTTGATATTTTGTGACTTCTTGAGTTTGTTTTTGAGAGTAGGCCACTCTTTTGCTTCACTTAGAAAATATCACCAAAATTTTCAAATTTTTACCCTGCCTTAACCCTTAGCCTTACGTTACAACCCAATAAAAGACCCTTAGACTTCAGTGGGGTTAGGTCAAAGAACGGTGGAGGGAGATAGACTTCAAACCTATGGAGAGAGTATGCATAGTTGAGATGTCGGGATTACCTTCTCAAAGTTTTTCATTTCTTTATCTTTTTCCGGTTCCTTCGTGGAATCATGAGAAGCTAGCTTAAGGGTTGATTTCAACCTAGTGGAGAGAACGCGGCCCGATTGATTGGGGCTAGGGTGGATTGTGTCCCCATTAGTTCTATATGCTTAGCATATGTTATGTTTCTATCAACCATTGACATCTTGGAACGTGCATACATTTGTCTATTTAAAAAGGTTTGCATTCATTGGTGCTTGTTCCTATCTCTTGTCCAAACATGAATTTGTGTTTTCTTTCTCTTTTTTATGTTTCTTTTTCTTTTCTTTTTATTGTCTTGCCTTGGTTTTTGTTTAGAATTATAGATTAAACTCTTAGGACACCCTCACGAGAGCACACTGGTCCTCTAGGGCGATCTAGGGGTTTAAAGGGCTTGTCTTTAGTTGCTAAAATTGACCGTGATTCCTACGAAAGTGAGTAAGTGTATATTCTTTCTCTTTTTAGCTTTTCTTGCGTGAATAATTCACTCTCATTCTCCCGTGTTTCATGTTAATTTGCTCTATGACGAGCAAAAGGTTAGCTTAGGGGAGTTTGATAAGTGACTTTTATGTCACTTTTAGGGTGTTTATTGATTCGCTTTCCGGCTTATTTTCCAATAATTTAACTCGTTTTATCCTTTATTTCTATTATTTTTTATTCTTGTCTTTTGTCTTTTATTTGAGTGTTTTGGTAATTTTTAGTGTTTTTGTGTATAGTATCTTTATTTTATTAGTTTTAGTTTATTTTCTTATTTTTATTTTATTTGATTTTATTGTTTATCTTTATTTATTTTTTTAGTCTATAGTTTTATTCTTTTGTCTTAATTTTATTTTAGTTTATTTAGTTTCTTTTTATTATTTATTTTCTTTTATTTGTCTCGGTTTCATCCTCGGGTTTGTTTATGTGTAGGTTCGAGTTCGAGGTCCAAGCCAATTTCCCAAGCGTTTTTCATCCTCCTAGCTACTCCCTCAATTCAAGAAAACACCACGCACAACAGCCCACAACCCCTTTCGACCACCATTCACTCAATAACAACAACAACAACTCAACTCACCTCTCACCAAGAACCACCTCCATCCACGAATCCACCAGCAACAACCATCAGCTCCACCACTGCTGCCCCCGTCACCACACAAAATAGTAGCCACCACTCACCACCTATCACAGCCACAACAATGCCCCCCTACACCACCAAAACCAACACCAATCAACCAACCACCTCACGCAACCACTTGCGAACCACCACCTGAACAACGCAATTCCCCTGTTCCACTCTCACCACCCACAATCAACCCCCAAACTCCAACCCAGTTACCAACCACTTTCAGCCATACAACTGAACCAACATCAACCCCTGCACCACCGTCAACAACCAGCAATAACCTGCAATATTAATCCAATCACCAATTCGCACGAGCAAAATGCAATTCCAATTTGGTTCGAGCAAACCGTTGAGAGTTCGGTCGAAGTACGAGTCAGAGACTTCCAAAGTTCTGTAAATTGAAGAGGTGTGGTCGAACACACCCATGGTTCGACCGAACCAACCCCGTAGTTCGATCGAACCTACCCGAGGTTTGATCGAACCATTTCACGAGCATCACACATGATTTTTATGAGAATTGGACGGCCACGATTCCTTCAATTAATCCAAAGGCCGAAAATCTGGTGATGCTAAATGATGATGATGTTGATTTATGGTAGTGATTATGATGATTGTTCGCTGATTGATAATGGTGAAATGAAAGCAGGAAGTGAAGGGAGATAGTGGTGGGATTTTGTGGGTCTGGCAATTTTGGGGGGTTTTTGGGGTTTCTTTTTCCTTTATATTTTCTTTTATTTTTATTTTTTTTTTAGTTTTAGTTTTGTTTTTGAATTTAGTTTTAATAAGTTTTATTTATTTTATTTTATTTTTATTTAACTTGTATTTTAAATACCCCCTTTGGGGTTATTTTCTAACAACTTTAAATCAACATTTTATTTTAGATAGATTATATTAGTTTAGCCTATATTTTCTCTCTCTTAGGGTTAGATTAGGATTTTCTCTCTCTAGTTTAGGAGTAGCTGTAGAGAGCGAAAGCTTGGATTTCCATGGAGTTTTTGAGAGGTTGAAGAAGCAACTTTGTGGAACTTCTTCTCATCTTTTCAATGAGCATTTTATGACTTTCTCTCATCTTTATTTCTTTGTTTAATTCTTAGTTTTTGCTTTTTGTTTGTTGATTTGAGTAGATTAATTATTTTATTTGTTTAATCTTGTTTTTATTCTTATTTTACCTTGTTTTCCATGTCTTTCTTCATTATGTTAGCTTAGGTCTTGTTCTAGGGAATTGGATGAAGGTTATATTAATGAATTAAATGATTGATTGTGATTAGTATGAAATTGTTTCTTTATTATTGTGTATGGGTGATGCTTTTATGGATTAGAATCTTTCTAGCTAATCAATTCTATGCTCTTAATTGTGCTTTCAATCAATTGTGCGAGAGTGAATTAGTTTAGTAGGATAATTAACATGCTTAATTGAGCGAGAGTGAGTTAAATGTGTTGGTGTTCCTAATCGAGGTCATTTTCATCTATTTGTATGATGTTGTTTAATACATTGATGTGATTGGATTCCACTTTCCCTAGTTTTAGTTGTTTGTTCTTATTCGTGTTTAGTTTAACCTCTCTCTATCTCACGACCTTTACTAGTAGTCTAGTTGGCACAAATTAATACACTTAGTCCTTTTGGGTTCGACCCTTTACTTGCCACTAACTAGTTTAGTGTAAGTTTGGGTATTATAAATTTCTAACTTGGTTAGGGTTAGTAGTCCCAACGACCTACTTTTACCCGCGACCAAGAGGGAGAGAGAGTAATCAAGAGATTCTGGATTAGAGTTGATGAGAAGAATTGATGAATAAAAATGGAGGTCTAAGGACGCTATTTATAAAGAAAATCAGCCGGATATGATAAAAAATAATCATAGTTTCGAACAGAATAAAACACGACGTTGTCGCCAAATACGCGCCTGTCACAAGACGATAGAGCTGTTGCCAGGCGCCAGGGTCTGTGGCCGGGCAACAATCCTGTCGTCCGGCGCTGCAATACAGTTTTTTCGGATTTTGTTTTTATCGTGGCTTTTGATTCCGAAGTCCAAAAAAGTCATATAATATGTCGTTGGAAATCTCTTGAAGTCTACTTTCCAACCCGATTAGAATCAGATTAAAATCTCTTGTAGATAAAACGAAATAGTGGAACGGTGTTGTACACACCCATTTGTGTCTCCCCAAAACCAAACCCAGTGATGAATACCTTTCACGTCGAACCATAATCAAATGAGATGAAAGTGTGAAAAGTCTAGTGTTGCGGTTAGTTTTTGTTAAAATTCTTTCTTTCTGTTTTCGAAAACCCACTCTATTTTATGAAAACGTCCATTCCAGTTTAGTTTGGTCCATGATAAGGGTCCAATAATGGTGTATTTGGATGGGGCTTGAAAAGACCTTTCCAACATATATTATAAGCCCAATTCCGATGGATAATGAGGAAATTATGGCCAAAATACTAAACTGGGCCTAAACCGGATTTTACCTACGACCCAATGATCATGAGGAGGGTCCAAAGGTTTAATCCTATTCCTAAACTAATAAGGATTGATTAGAATCTTCTATAAGTTTCTAAAATATCTTAATTATCCTTTTTTGGAAAAGATAAGATTAGGGAATTTGATTTAAATATAAACTTTCCTTTTTTATAAAACTTTCCTTTTTTTAAAGTACTAATTCTATTTGGATTTAAACATGTTCAAAGACAGTCAGATATTATTTTCGTGCCTCATATTTTTTATCCAAATTTTATATGGTTGGATAGATCTTGAAATTATCTTTCCAATGATATATTATAATATTAAATCCAAGCTATAACGAAAAAGATATGAATAAGATATCAAACTCTATCCAAAACTGACACCGTCTCACTATTTCGTTCATATCTTTTATTCTACAACATATTTTAATCTGATTCTAATTGGGTTAGAAAGTAGACTTTAAGATCTTTCCAACGACATCTTATTCCAATTCCAGGATCAAAAGATATGATAAAAACAAAATCCGCAAAAACTGCTGTCTACGAGTTTTATTACGATTCGAATTTGGATTCTTTTCTTAATTCTTCGACCCTCTTTTTTTCCTATAAATAGAGGTCATATCTCCCCTTTTTCAATCACCAACTCTCATCAAGATTTTCTTGATTATTCTCTCTCTCTTTTCTAAACTTTGTTTTCACATACAAAATTCAGCATTCACAAGATCTAGAAACACCTAGCCATATTCGAAGTTGCCTTCGCCCTAGACGTGAAAGAAAGAGGTACGAGGCATCCAAGTAAGTACTTTAATGGTTTAATTGATATTATGATGTAGAAATCATGCTTAGATTGTTATTTTGATTCCTAGTATCATGTCTAGGGTAAATTTAATATCAAGTATGATTAAAAGTACGATGCTTCCTATATTCTTCCTAATATTTATTCATGTTAGTATCATGTTAGGGTTAAAGATTTGATTTTTAATGCTTAGTGACATGCTAGGGTTTGTTATTAATCTTGTTAGTATCATGCCTAGGATCTTGCTATTTTTATTATGCTTTAATATTAACATGAATATGATTATGATTATAATTGTTATAATGATTATGAATATTATTAATATGATGATTATTTTCTTTTATGATTATTATCATGATTATTTCAATTATAATTTATTTTTATGATGATGATATTTATTATTATGTTGCTTGGTACATTATTTTATTTTTATTGCTTGATCACACCTTTTATTGCATGTTTAAAGGGAATTGGTACTAGTAATCACGCTTAATAAGATAATTAATAATCTTGTTAGGGTTAATGTGATTATAATTCAAGTGATCACCAATAACAGTTTATTTGTGCATTAATATTCAACCAACATAGATTAAACAGGTTTAGGGTTAACCTATTGATTGCATGTTAATCAGAAAGCGCACATGAATACGAGCAGAATAAAGTAGAGGCCTATTATTAGGGCAGGTTCAATCTCTTTTAGGTTGGATTTGTACCATCATCCCTGAACCCTTATTTGGTTCATAACCTTATGGAGTTGACGATCTCTTGGATCTCTTGGAGTTGACGATCCCTGAACCCTTATTTGGTTCATAAACGGTTTACAAGTTCCTAAAAAAACTTGTTGGCGACTCTTTTTCTCTATCTTCTTCCCTTTTGGACGCCACCGTACTTTAGTGTATGATCACAGTGGGGTTCAAGCTAGTGGGATTTTAAAGGCTTGAAATTATTCCCTACAGGTGTCAGTTTTGGAATGAGTTTCATATTTCATTCATTTCTTTTTCGTTATAACTCAGATTTAATATTATAATATATCATTGGAAAGATAATTTTAAGATCTATCCAATCTATATGAGATTTGGATAAAGACTATGAGGTACGAAATTTTTTTAAAATATATTCCAATTCGTACAAAATAAGGATTCTTAAAATGAGTAGTTTTATTCAATTTCAAACTCTTTGAAACATAATTATCAATCCTAACTCTATTAGGATTTAAGAGAAACTTCTAGAATATTCTAGAAGACTATAATCAATCCTAATAGCTTTAGGAATTATAATTAATAATAGGCCCTCCTCTAGATCATTGGGCCGTAGGTAAAATCCGGTTTGAGCCAAGTTTAGTATTTTGGCCATAACTTCCTCATTATTCATCGGAATTGGGCTTATAATATATCGTTGGAAAGGTATTTTAAAGCCCCTTCCAAATACACCATTATTGGACCCTTTTCATAGACAAAACTAAACTTAAATGCACGTTTATCACAAATAAGGTATGAAAAGAAATATTTTCAAAAACAAAAAGAAGAGATATTTTAATAAAAACATCCTCATCACTAAACGTTTCCTACTTTCGCTTTGTTCGATAATCAAATGACGTGAAAGGTATACATCACTGGGTTTGGTTTTGGGGAGACACATTTGGGTGTCCACAGAAGCCCCCACTTTGACTGAGTTTGGAGAAACGCAGGTTTCGAAAACAAAAGCCAAAGTATCGATAGGGACGGAGAATGATTCAGAAAGTTTTGCGATCCTAAATCATTCTTGTAACTTTGATACCTGCAAACTAGCATTAGTTAAAATAGATAAGAGATTTAAAGAAAAGTGTATCTTGCACCGTCGAGCACACGTGTCTGGGGTAACCGATTTGTTGTTGTTGCTATTGTGACAACTTCCACAAGCTAGGGAACACCATCTTGCTATTTTGATGTTCACTCGTCTCTGAACAATGGAGCTTTTTGTTTATTATATCCACGCGTCTCTAAGCAAAAGAGATTTTTTCTTGAATCATAGTGACAACCTTCTCAATAATAGCAAAAGTCGTCGAAGACCGCGTCATCACGAACCGTTCTTCTCAAATCTCGGTGATAACCTCCACAATCTTAGCGAATGCCGTTGAAGAGCACCCATCTCGTGCTATCTTCTCAAATCTTGGTGAAAACATCCACAATCTTAGTGAATGCCGTCAAAGACCTCCCATCTCGTGCTATCTTCTCAAATCTTGGTGACAACCTCAACAATCTTAGCGAATGCCGTCAAAGACCGCCCATCTTGTGATATCCTCTCAAATCTTGGTGACAACCTCCACAATATTAGAGAATGTCGTCTAAGACCGCCCATATTGTGCTATCTTCTCAAATCTTGGTGACAACCTCCACAATCTTAGAGAATATCGTCGAAGATAACCTCTCTTAAAGTCATCCTCAGTTGTTGCGATAATATTCTGAAGAAAACTACCGAAGACCAACGCTTGTCTATCCTTAATGCTGCTTGAATTTTGCTTTAGCAAGTGCGTCGGTACTTTTTCTGCTTGTGAACCAGTACGTCGATGCTTTCTGTTTATGAACCATTGTGTTGGTGCTTTTGCGATGAGCCAATGTTTAGGCGCTCTGAAGCTAAGTGAGATGATCTTTTGTCAGGTCAATCACTTATTGCAATTGTAATCAAGCCGACTACTTAATCGTGTCAAATTGCTTATAAACGCTAACTAGCGTACCAAGGAACCCGGAAATTGCTGTTTGAGGTCCACATAATCCAATATGGGGGCCATGCATTGTGTCGTTGCACCGACACCTGCTGAAAGACTGTGGCGCTGCAATTTGCTTCTATAGCCAGGCAACAGATGTTGGCGCCAGGCGACAACCTTGTCATCTGGCGTTGGAGTTCGGTCTTCCCTATTTTGCTCTTTTTGCTGCTGTTGCTCGGTTTCGCTCCGAACTTTGAACTTGGACGTTTGCTTTCAACCAAATCCACTCAAATCTTTTGTAAATTAAAGCTCTTCATCTCTAATTTACTGATCCATGTAATTTTGCTTAAACTCCTCTCATCTCGGAGGAATCTCATGTGGTCATATTCGTGAATTTTCAAAAAAATCTGAGAATATTCATACTCGCTTGCTCTTTGGAATATACCTGCACTTATATTTTAGACTATAGGATTTTGCTCATCTTTCTTTAGGGTTGACCTAAGACTTAGTGTTACTTGACTCATTGACTTAACACGACTCAAGGTATAAACTTGACTCACTGATGGCTCACTTCGTGTGACTCGTGTGTCCATAGTGTTGACTTAATGTGATAACATGACATGACTCAATGTGTACATGATTTGTGTGTGCATAGTGTTGACTCATGAAGCTCGATATGTACATGACTCAAAATGTAGAACAACAAAAATTTTCGTCATTTTTGTGGAGTGTGCCAACTTTCTCCCGAAAAAGAAAGACGAGAAAAAGAAAGAACCGAAGTTTTTGAAGGTGCATGTTGAATGAGCTTAATCTTTTAACGTTGTCTCTCATAGTACAAGGATTGTAACATCTTAGACTATCCCTGTTGACTCGGTAATGAAAGTATTTAGGTAACTTAGGCGCGGAGGCTAAGTACTTCATACTTTGTGATGCAATGATGATTGTGATTGATGAGTGATGTTGATATGATAAGGCATACTTCAATGTTGTGTTAAGATTTAATGACAAAGGGTTCCTAAGGGAAGTATATTTGGTCATGTATCTGCGCAGTGTGTGAAAGTGACACTAAGGTTAGGCCGCAAGGGCTAAGTGTATGGAAAGAAATATTGTGAAGAGTCAAATGGTGGTGACTCTGGGTAGGCTAATGATGTAGTGATCAAGCCCCCAAGTTTCGGTCTAAGTAGATAGGGATGAGAATAGGATATCCCTTGATATAATCATGATGTGTGAATGTGAATGTGAATGCATTTTAATTATGGTCGCACCTCTTTGTGAGGTTGCCTACGTATCCGTTAGGAATCAGGCCGAACGTAGCTCTAGTCGAACCTCGCACAAGTGTGTGTATACCACAAAAGGTCTTTTGAAGGGTTGTAACGTGGTTAGGATAATGGTTTGAAGAAGAAGAGGATAAAGGCTCAAGACCCTAGACAAGCCCCCAAGGTGTGAAACCTTGCTTTTGAATCTTTATATTTTTATGCTTGAGGCTTTTAACTTTTTTTTAGCTCTCTTTTTTGCTTTTGCATTTATTTTTTTTATAAGTGTAGGCAATCCCGATCATGCGGTCTATCACTCACTTGGCATTCATGTTTCTCAAGCACGGTACCGAGCACTCGAAAAGAAACGCAATCTGAGATGTGTTCATATCAAAGGCATTTTCATATCAAAGACATTATAACACTTGCCCTTTTGTACACCTTGTTCTTAGTTTGACACGGGGTTTTTTTTTTTTGATGTAATGCAATGCAATGATCATGTGCAAGGAAACAAATGTTCATTTTATTATAAGGAAAAAGTGAAGGGTAAAAATCAAACTCTAAGAAATAAATTCAGGAAGTATGAAGGGTGCTTATGCTAGACTTATTGGGGAAAGGGTTTGAAAAAAAGAAGAAGAAAGCATGAAATCTTGGTGAGAAGCTTGCCCTGTGCATTTGTTTCATCATTACCCTCATTTTTTTTGTTTGTGAATCACATGACTCAAACTCGATTCAACGTGCATGGATGGAGGAAGGTAGGAAGAATGAAGATTGTGATATGGAGAAAGCAGGTACAGAATGGAAAGATGATGTAGATGGAGAGATATGGAAAAATTAGGAATAGAATGTACCTGTAGGGAATATTTCAAGCATTACCCTAAACTTGAACCCCACTGTGATCATACAATAAAGCACGGTGGCGTCTAAAGGGAAGGAAACTAGAGCAAAAGAGTCGCCAACAAGTTTTAGGAACTTGTAAACCGTTAACGGGGTGATCAGGTTACACCGCTTAACGATCCAGGAGATCGTTAACTCCAATAGGTCTGGAACCAAGACTAGGAGTTCGGGGATGAAAGTACAATTCCAACCTAAAAGAGATTGAACCTGCCCTAATAATAGGCCTCTATTTTATTCTGTTCGTATTCATGTGCGCATTCTGACTAACATACAATCAATAGGATTAACCCTAAACATGTTTAATCTATGTTGGTTGAATATTAATGCACAAATAAAAATATTATTGGTTATCACTTGAATTATAATCATATTAACCCTAAACAAGATCAATAAATTATCTTATTAAGCGTGATTACAAGTACCAATTCCCTTTAAACATGCATAAAAGGCGTGCTCAAGCAATAACAATAAATAAGTATCAAGAAACACAATAATAATCATAACAATTATAAAAATAATCATGTTCATGTTAAAGCATAATAATAGCAAGATCCTAGGCATGATACTAACAAACTTAATAACAAAACCTAGCATGTCACTAAACATTAAAAATTATAGCATTAGCCCTTACATGATACTATTAGTAAAGACAATAAAAGGCATCATAGAAATCATAATATTCTTTACCCTAAATATGATACTAGGAATTTATTGTTTTCACCCTAAACATCAAATTAAGAAAAGCATACTAACATGATACTAGGAATTTATAATAACAACCTAGATATGATTTCTATATCATAATATCAATAAATCAATTAAAGCACTTACTTGGATGCCTCGTCCCTCTTTCTAATAACAAAATACACGCATTAGTAAATTCAAGGAAAATATTAAACAACACTTAAATTAAATAATTGAAAGAGAGATTAGGGACCAAACTCTCAGAAATTAAAACCTTTCACGTCTAGGGCGAAGGCAACTTCGAATTATGCTAGGTTTTTCTAGGTCTTGTGAATGCGGAATTTTCTATGAATGTTGGTTTAGAAAAGAGAGAATCAATAAGCCTTAGAGAAGATAATTAGAGAGTTGATGATTGTAGATTGTAGATGATTGAAAACGGAGTTTTTAGGAGGCTATTTATAGAGAAAATCAGCCAAAAAGATAGAAAATAAACAAGAGTTCTGACATGAAAAAACGAAGTTAGCGCCAGACGCTGACATTAGCGCCAAATGCTGACATTAGGCGCTAATCAATTTTTTTACGCGTTTTCTAAATTCAGATAAAATTTAACCGTACAGGAGGATAAAATCGTATTTTACTCAAAAACACTCTTTTATTCTGATAAAAATTCCAAAAAGTCAACAAAAGTCAATTTATCAATGCTAATAGAATTAGGAATGAAAAGAACCTTCTTGAAGAATCTAGAAGACTAAAATCATTCCTAATTGTATTAGGAAAGTTAAATCCATACTAGGCCCTCCTCTAGATCATTGGGCCGCATATAAGGCTCAAACCGGGCCCAATTTTAGTAATTTTGCCATAACTTCTTCATTATTCATCGGAATTGGGCTTATAATATATCGTTGGAAAGCTCTTTTCAAGCCCCATCCAACTACACTATTATTGGATCCTTTCTATGAACCATCCAAACTGGATTGGCTTTTTTCTTAAAATAGGTTTTCAAAAACAGAGAAAAAAGAAAAAAAATTAAAAATATGCACAACACTAAACTTTCCACACTTTAACTTCATTCGATTATGATTCGGCGTGAAAGGTACTCATCACCGGGTTTTGTTTTGGGGAAACACAAATGGGTGTCTACAGAAGCCCCCACTTTGACTTAGTTTGGAGAAACGCAAGTTTCGAAAACAAAAGTCAAAGTATCGATAGGGACGGAGAATGATTCAGAACGTTCTGCGATCCTAAACCATTCTTGTAAGAGAGTTAGGAAACCCGTATCTTACACTTTCGAGCTCACGCCTCTGATAGTAACCGATTTGTTGCTGCATTGTTGTATTTTTTGTTGTATTTGTGACAACTTTCCACAATCTAGGGAACACCATCTTGCTGTTTTGATGTTCACTCGTCTCTAAACAATAGAGCTTTTTGGATATGTTCAAGTGTCTCTTAACAATGGAGCTTTCGTGACTGTTGTTCACTTGTCTCTAAACAAAAGATCTTTAATAGGATGCCCACGCGTCTCTGAGCAAAAGAGCTTGAAAGAAATGTCCACGCGTCTTTGAACAAAAGAGCTTCAAAATTCATGTCCACGCGTCTCTAAACAAATGAGCTTGAAAAGATTGTCCATGCGTCTCTGAAAAAACGAGCTTGAAATGATTGTCCACGCGTCTCTAAACAAAAGAGCTTTTGATGATGTGTTCACGCATATCTGAACGAAAAAGATTTTTGATATGTCCACGCGTCTCTAAACAAAGAGCTTTGAATAATGTGCCCACGCGTCTCTAAGAAAAAGAGCTTTTTGATATGTCCACGCGTCTCTGAACAATAGAGCTTTTTATACTTGAATGTTTTTGCAATAATATTCCGAAGAAAACTTCTAAAGACCAACGCTTGTCGATCTTTAAAGCTCGCTTGAACTTTGCTTCCACTATGTCTGTTGCGATAATTATGTCGGTGCCTTTGCAGTTTATGATTCGGTGTCTCTGCTGTTTATGAACCAGTACGTCGGTTTCTTGCGATGAGCCAATGTTTAGGTGCCTTAAGCTAAGTGAAACGATCTTTTGTCAGGTCGATCACTTATTGCGATTGTAATCAAGCCGGCTACTTAATCATGTTAAATTGCTTATAGGGGCTAACTAGCGCACCAAGGAACCCGAAATTGCTCAAAGAGGTTAAAATAACTGCTCTTAGTGGCTGAGCGTTCTGTCGCCGCTGCAATGCCTCTGGCGCCGCGATTTGGCTCTGCCGCCAGACCCTGGGATCTAGTGCCAGGCGCTGAAATCTGTTTCCAGACGCTAGATGTTTTCGTCTGGTGCTGGAGTAGGGTCTTCCCTATTATGCTGCACCTGTATTTATCTTTGACTATAAGACTTTGCCAATTTCTTTAATTATTTTAGGGTTGACCTAAGGTTTAATGTCACTTAACTCATTGACTTGACACGACTCAAGGAATAAACTTGACTCGCTGTGATTGACTCGAGGTTGACTTTACTCGAAGTGAAATGACACGTGTGACTCATGACCCGTGTGTGCATTGTATTGTGATCGTGCAACTCGAAAATGCAAAAAAGCAAAAATTTTCCGTCGTTTTTTTGGTACTGACTTTCTCTCGAAAAAGAAAGACGCGAAAAAGAATCGAAGTGAAGTTTTTTGAAGGTGCATAATGAATGAGCTTAGTCAAATGTTGTGCAAGGATTAATTCATCCTAGACTATCTAATTTGATGACTTCATGATGAAAGTATTTGGGTAACTTAGGCACAGAGGCTAAGCACTTCGTACTTTGATGCAATGATGAATATGATTGATGAGTGATTTTTACATGACTAGGCATGCTTCAGCGTTATGTTAAGATTTCATGACAAAGGATTCCTAAGGGAAGTATATTTGGTCATGTATCTGTGCGGTGTGTGAAAGTAACACTAAAATAATGGTGACTCTTAGGCTGGGTAAGCTAATGATATAAGGATCAAGCCTCCAAGTCTAGCTCTAAGTAAATAGGAATGAACATACGGGATCCCTCGATATGATCATGATAAGTGAATGTGAATGTGAATATGAATGCATGATTTTTACGGCCGCACCTTGATGTGAGGTTCCCTACGTATCCATTAGGAATCAGGCCTAACGTAGCTCTAGCCGAACCTCGCACAAGTGTGAGTATACCTTAAAAAGGTCTTTTTAAGGGTTGTAACGTGGTTAGGAAAAAGGTTGAAGAAGAAGGGGATAAAAGGCTTAAGACCCTAGATAAGCCCCCAATGTGTGCAACTTTGCTTTTGAAATATTTGTATTTTCATGCTTGAGGTTTTGCTCTTTTTTTTTTCTGCTTTATTTATTTTATTTTTATAAGTGTGGGAAATCCCGATCATGCGGTCTATCACTAACTTGGAATTCATGTTTCTCAGGCACGGTACCAAGCACTCGATAAGAGACGCAATCTGAGACGTGTTCATATCAAAGATATTTTTATATCAAAGCCATTGGAACACTTGCCCTTTTGTACACTTTTATTTATTTTTTTTTATTTTTTTGCTATTTTAATCATTTGAAGTCACTCAAGCTTTTTATGAAATTGAAAATTGCATAAGTTGCACACCATCCCATCCCAAGGTTAGGTAGATATGGGTTGAAAAATGAAAGATCTATCGTTAGATGAGGCTTAAAATGGTTTGCCAACAAAGGATTGCAAATTTGAAAGGTGAAAGGTGATATGATGTGGCTACAAGGGGTGCCTCAAATTATTTGTATACCTTGTGCTTAGTTTGACATAAATTTTATATTTTTTTTAATGCAATGATCATATGCAAGGAAATAAAATGCTCATTTTATTAAAGGAAAAGAAATATTGATCCTACAATATAAATCTAAGGAAAGAAAATGTGCCTATGCTAGACTTATTAGGGAAAGAAAAAAAAAATCGAAAAAATATCATAAAATCTTGTCGTTGGAGCTTGCCTCTTGTCCCTTGCCTTATCATAACTTGGTCTTCTTGCCGATTGGAGGTATTGGAAGCCCGTTATTGTCGATCAAATATTGGATTGCTTCCTTTAGCTTCCAACAGCTCTCAGTAGTATGACCCCTACCTTGATGGTACTTGCAGCGTACATTTGGGTTCCAAATAGGAAATCTCTTCTCAAGTGGGGGATCTTAAATGGGTCCAATAAGAGTAATGAGTCTCTTTGCATGGAGTTGATCAAAAGCATCATCGTAGCTAATTCCAATAGGGGTGAAATCCTTTCTTAGTTGCTTTCTAAATCCTTGATTATGCATGGCTAAGATTATATTAAGGTCAAAAGTACCAACATTGTTACTAGAGTAGGTGTTTTTGGAAGAAGAAGGATAGTCGTTCTTCTTTCCTTTACCGCCACTATTGTTATCATTACTAATCTTGGCCTTCTTGTCGCGCGGAGGAACATGAAGGAGATTTGAATTAATGAGGTCTTGAACACGATCTTTTAGGGCGAGACATACTTCGGTGGTGTGACCACGACCTCTATGGTATCATCAATAAGAATTTGGGTCCCAATTGGGATACCGTTTTTCAGGCGGACGGTCTTGACTTGGACAAATGGGGTGAATGAGACCTTGATCGAGAATACAGTCAAAAGCTTCATTGTAAGTCATTCTTATTAGTGTGTATTCTTCAATGGTCCATGTTGCCCATGGCTTAGGAGCATTGAGTTCTTCATTAAATCCTTGGTGATAATTTTGTTCAATAACCATCACCCGATTTTTATTCCTTCTACCACATTCAAGAGCATGGCAACGACATCTTGCAGTTTTCGAACGTCCTCTTTTAAACTTGACGAGTCTTCCGTGGTATTATCTAAGAGAATACTTTCATCCTCCTCAATCATGGCCACTTCATCAAGAGAGGTTATATAAGCTATCTCGATCATGGGCTCACCTACAGGTGTGATAAGGAGTGAAGGATCAAAGGATGTTTGATCTTCTACGATGGCTAGAATCTCGGAAGTTTTATTGTCATTAATTAGATCTTGAATAGCTTTTTTAAGTTTTCAACACTCCTCAGTGTCGTGACCCTTTCCTTGGTGATATTTGTAGTGCTTATAAGAATCCCACTTGGGTGGCCTGGCTTTTGGAACTGGATCTTTGATAGGCCCTATGGGCATGACTAATCCTTTATGGTGTATCTGTTCGAAAGCTGCTTCATAACTTATGCCAAGTGGAGTGAACACTCTTTTCGACCTTTGGTTTCGTGGTTTAGAGGCGTTCGTAGCATGTACTTCATTAATAAGAGAGGAAGAAGAAGAATGGTCGTTCTTCTTTCCTCTCGCACTATTATCTTTCAGAAGGTCATCTTCAATGTCATGCCTATATTATACACATCCTTGAAAGTATTCAAGTTGTGTTGATATTTTAAGCTCTTTGCATATTTTTCTTGAAGGTTTTTTATGAACATCCTCACAGAATCTTTTTCAGTAGGAACCTTAACCATATTAGCAGAAGTTTCCCTCCATTTGTTGAAGAAAGAAGTGAACCCTTCAAATTCATTTTGTTTTAACATCTCAAGTTGTTTGTGGTCTGTTTCATCTTGAATATTGCATTTATATCTATTTATGAAAGTTTTTGTTATGGAACCCCAAGAAGAGGTTTTCTCTTTGTGAAGGGAAAAGAACCATTGTTGACAAACGGTCTCAAAAGATAAAGAAAACAAGGAATGAAAGACTTTCTTATCAATCCCCTTAATGTTCATTATAGTTTCAAAATCTCTTACATGAAAGTAAGGGTTATCTGTTGCCTTGAATTTTGGGATGTCGTTGGCATTGAACTTATGCGGAAGAAGTTCCTTGTCCAGCAAGACCCCTTGTGAACTAATTCCATGAAATTTATAGTCACTAAATAGCTTGCTCAAGCTTTCTTGCATAAGGTTCATTTGTTGTTGCTTCACATAGTCATCAATTTTGAGGGTTAAAGCCTTCAATGCTTCATTCACGGTAGTCAATTGATTCCTAAGTTCGTTGACTTCTTCTTGAGTTGCCATTATCTTCTTAGATTTCCTCTTTTGACGAATTGGTTTATCAAAAAGTAAGACTTGAAAAAAGGTGTTGTCCTTGATTAATCTCCCTTCTTTTCTTGACCAAGTACTCTGGAAAGGGAAATTAGGGATATTCATTGTTAATTATTTGACTCAAACTCTATTCAACATGCAAGGATGGAAGAATATAGGAAGAATGAAGGTTATGATATGGATAAAGCATGTAGAGAATGAAAAGATGATGTAGATGGAGAGATATGAAAAAAAAATTAGGAATAGATTGTACCCCCAACTCAAATGACGGAAAAACACCGACTCATGCATGAACCTAAGACATGGTCATGGTGTGGACTCACGTATGAAGTGTGCTTAAACTAGTGAGTGTGTGTGACATGCTAAGACCATGTCATGACCATGTGGCTAGACTATGTGACTAGAATCGAACAAAGACTAAGATAAGACCTCACGTATATGCATTAAACTGAACAGGTTGTGGTATTTTAGTCATAACTTTTGATCTGTGACTCTTATTGGGATAAAACCAACTCCAAATTAAAGATAAAACTCGGGGCTACAGATCCATAGTTGTACGACTCGTAGTTCTACCTAGAATTATGGCTATGACCAAAACAAGTTGACGCTTGTGCAGTATACGAGAATAAAAATTCGGGTTGACTTAAAGGAACTATGACTCGATTGTAGACATATTATTAGCTCAAATTAATTAATTAATTAAGAAAAGTCTTTAGTCATTAATTAGTTTATAAAGACTTAATCACAAGTCAAACCAAACGGTTAGTTTAGTCACATAATAAGTATGCACAAGTAAGAGACGCACAAGTAGTCAAGTAGTCACAACATGATGCAATGAGTTTGCAACCTAACCATGGCTCTAGTTCTCTAAAGTTCGGGATATGGGTTTTTCAAAGAGGGTCCATGGTTAATTGTCTGGATGCACCGTGCGGAAGCCTAAGCATGAAGGGTTGGCGCGAGTGGATGGGACACCGCGAGTTAAAAAAGGGTTGGCGCGAGTGGATGGGACACCGCGAGTTAAAAACTCGCTTCCTGGTTTGGTGAATTCAACATTCTCGGATGTACCCTTTGTTGCACAGAGCGTTCAATCACGTAGATGGAGCATGAATTCCCATAGGTTTTTGTCCATATGTAGAACACATATGGGTTTCAGAAAAGTGAGAAAAAACTCAATCAGGAAGTAGGATCGAGCAAACAGTGCTAAAAACTGGTCGAAATTAGAAGGCATATTTCTTGCTCGGTATTGGAAGAACTTGGCGCCAGCAAACAGAGGCCAGCGCCACAATTTGGCTTTAGCGCCTAGTGACAGAAGCTGTCGCCTAGCGCTAACGTCAAATTGTTGGCGCTAAACTTTATTCGCTGACGCTAGTTCCTACATGCCTCAACACCTTTCTGTGCTCGATAAAATTTTCCAGTTTCGCGCAGCATTATATCGATTCTAGTTGTGAAAGATATTCCTCAAATTTCCTACGTGTAAAAATCCTATGTTTTAACTCAATACGGATGGTCTTTCCAATGAAATCTTTTTTATGCGTACGACAATAATGTTAATCAAAATTACGCACATGAAATACTTAGAAGTTTATGAGTCTCATCCACTCATTCTAAATTATTTCCGAAATAAATTTTAGAAATTAAAATAGAAATCTTTCCTAGCGGAGTCGCCAAAAATTGTAGGGAATATTTCAAGCATTTCCCTAAACTTGAACCCCACTGTGATCATACACCAAAGTATGGTGGTGTCCAAAGGGAAGGAAGCTAGAGGAAAAGAGTCGCCAAGAAGTTTTAGGAACTTGTAAACCGTTTACAAGGCGAAGGTTACACCCCTTAACGATCCAGGAGATCGTTAACTCCAATGGGTCTGGAACCAAGACTAGAAGTTCTGGAATGAAGGTACAAATCCAACCTAAAAGAGATTGAACCTGCCCGAATAATAGCCCTCTACATTATTCTGATCGTATTCATGTGCGCTTTTTGACTAACATGCAATCAATAGGATTAACCCTAAATATGTTTAATCTATGTTGGTTGAATATTAAAGCACAAATAAAACTATTATTGGTGATCACTTGAATTATAATCATATTAACCCTAAACAAGATTAATAAATTATCTTATTAAGCATGATTACAAGTACTAATGTCATTTAAACATGCATAAAAGGCGTGATCAAGCAATAACAATAAATAAGTATCAAGCAACATAATAATACTCATAACAACTATAAAAATAATCATAATTAAAATAATCAAGTTCATGTTAAAGCATAATAATAGCAAGATCCTAGGCATGATACTAACAAGATTTATAATAAACCCTAGCATGTCACTAAACATTAAAAATCATAGCTTTAGCCCTAACATGATACTATTAGGAAAGACAATAAAAGGCATCATAGAAATCATTATATTATTTACCCTAAACATGATACTAGGAATTTATTGTTGTCACCCTAAACATCAAATTAAGAAAAGCATCCTAACATGATACTAAAAATTTATAATAACAACCTAGACATGATTTCTATATCATAATATCAATAAATCAATTAAAGCACTTACTTGGATGCCTCGTACCTCTTTCTAATAACAAAATACACGCGTTAGTAACTTCAAGGAAAATATTAAACAACACTTAAATTAAATAATCGAAAGAGAGATTAGGGACCAACCTCAGAAATTAAAACCTTTCACTTCTAGGGAAAAGGCAACTTCGAATTATGCTAGGTGTGTCTAGGTCTTGTGAATGCGGAATTTTGTATGAAGGTTGATTTAGAAAAGAGAGAAAGAAAAATCCTTAGAGAAGAGAATTAGAGAGATGATGATTGTAGGTTGTAGATGATTGAAAACGGAATTTTTAGGAGGCTATTTATAGAAAAAATCAGCCAAAAACATAGAAAAATAAACCATAATTCTGACGTGAAAAAACGAAGTTAGCGCAAGCTGCTAACACTGGCGCCAGGCGCTAATGCTGGCGTTAGGCGCTAATAACTTTCTTAACGTGTTTTCTAAATTCAGATAAAATTTAACCGTACAGGAGGATAAAATCGTATTTTCCTCAAAAACACTCTTTTATTCTGATAAAAATTTCAAAAAGTCAACAAAAGTCAATTTATCAATGGTAATTGAATTAGGAATGAAAAGAACCTTCTTAAGGAATCTAGAAGACTAAAATCATTCCTAATTGCATTAGGAATGATAAATCCATACTAGGCCCTCCTCTAGATCATTGGGCCACATAAAAGGCTCAAACAGGGCCTAGTTTAGTAATTTGGCCATAACTTCCTCATTATTCATCGGAATTGGGCTTATAATATATCGTTAGAAAGCTCTTTTTCAACCCCTTCCAAATACACTATTATTATACCCTTGCAATGAACCAACCAAACTGGATTGACTGTTTACTTAAAATATGTTTTCAAAAATAGAGAGAAAAGAAAAAAATAATAATATCCGCAACACTACACTTTCACTTCATTCGATTATGATTCGGCGTGAAAGGTACTCATCACCGGGTTTGGTTTTGGGGAGACAAAAATGGGTGTCTTCATTACCCCAACTCAAATAACGGAAAAACCAACTTATGAATGAACATAAGACATGGTCATGGTGTCATATATACAAAGTGTGTGCTACGACTAGTGAGTGTAGGTAACATTTTAAGACTTGTGTCATGACCATGTGGCTAGATTATGTGACTAGACCCAAGCAAAGACTAAGTTAAGACTTCATGTAAATAAATTAAACTGGACAGGCTGTGGTATTTTAGTCATAACTTTTCATCTGCGACTCTGATTGGGATGAAACCAACTCTAAATTAAAGAAAAAACTCGGGGCTGCAGATCCATAGTCTGTACGACTCGTAGTTCATCATAGAACTCTTGCTATGGCAAAACCAAGTTGACGCTTGTGCAGTATACGAGAATAAAAATCCGGATTGACTTAAAGGGACTATGACTCGATTTTAGACATATTTATTATCTCAAATTAATAAATTAATTAATTAAGCAAAGCCCTTTAGCCATTAATTAGTTTATTAAGACTTATTTACAAACACAAGTCAAACCAAACGGTTAGTTTAGTCACATAATAAGTATGCACAAGTAAGAGATGCACAAGTAGTCAAGTTGTCACAACATGATGCAATGAGTTTGCAACCTAACCATGGCTCTAGTTCTCTAAACTTCGGGATATGGGTTAGTCAAAGAGGGTCTTTGGTTAATTGTACGGATGCACCGCGCGGAAGCCTTACATTTTGAAGGGTTAGCGCAAGTGGATGGGACACCACGAGTTAAAACTCGCTTTTATGGTTTGGTGTATTCAACATTCTCGGATGTACCCTTTGTTGCACAGAGCGTTCAATTAGGTAGATGGAGCATGAATTCCCAGAGGATTATGTCCATATGTAGAACAGATATGGGTTTCAAAAAAGTGAGAAAAATTCAATCAGGAAGTAGGATCAAGCAAACAGTGCTAAAAACTGGTCAAAATCAGAACGCATATTTCTGGCTCGGTATTGGAAGAACTTGGCGCCAACGAACAGATGCCATCGCCGCAATTTGGTTTTGTTGCCTGGGGACAGAGTCAAATCGTTGGCGACAGAATCTGTTTATTAGACGCCAGTTCCTACATGCCTCAGCAGCTTTTTGTGCTCGATAAAATTTTCCAGTTTCGCGCAGCATTATTTCGATCCTAGTTGTGAAAGATATTCCTCAAATTTCTAACGTGTAAAAATCCAATGTTTTAACTAACTCATTACGGATGGTCTTTCCAATGAGATCTTTTTTATGCATATGACAATAATGTTAATTAAAATTACGCATAT
The DNA here is from genome assembly GCF_948465745.1 of Chenopodium album. NCBI lineage: Eukaryota > Viridiplantae > Streptophyta > Magnoliopsida > Caryophyllales > Amaranthaceae > Chenopodium > Chenopodium album. Next base: position 40,352,265 of record NC_137838.1, read on the forward strand.
GAAATACACTAAAAATGATTCTCTCATTCTAAATAATTTCCAAAATAAATTTTCCGAATTAAAACAGAAATCCTCCCCAGTAGAGTCGCCAAAAAACTGTAGGAAATATTTCAAGCATTACCCCAAACTTGAACCCCACTGTGATCATACATTAAAGTACGGTGGCGTCCAAAGGGAAGGAAGCTAGAGCAAAAGTGTTGCCAACAAGTTTTAGGAACTTGTAAGTCTTTAATGAGGTGAAGGTTACACCCCTTAGCGATCCAGGAGATCGTCAACTCCAATAGGTTAGGAACCATGACTAGAAGTTCGGGAATGAAGGTACAAATCCAACCTAAAAGTGATTGAACCTTCCCTTATAATAGGCCTCTACTTTATTCTGATCATATTCATAAGAGCTTTCTGACTAACATGTAATCAATAGGTTTACCCTAAACCTGTTCAATCTATGTTGGTTGAATATTAATGCAGAAATAAATCTATTATTGGCGATCACTTGAATTATAATCATATTAGTCCTATATAAGATTATTAATTATTTTATTAAGGGTGATTACAAGCACCAATTCCCTTTAAACATGCATAAAAGGTCTGATCAAGCAATAACAACAATAAGCATCAAGCTACATAATAATTATAATAATAATAATAACAATTATAATCATTATTTAAAGAACAATAATAATAATAAAAATAATCATGTTAAAGCATAATAATAGCAAGATCCTAGGCATGATACTAACTAGATTAATAACAAACTCTACCATGTCATTAAAATTAAAAATCAAAGCTTTAACCCTTACAAGAGACTAACTTGTTATTAGGAAGAGAATGGGAAACATCGTAGGAATCACAATTGTCATATTTGATATTAGAAATTTTAGTTGTTACCCTAAACATGAACTAGCAATCATAATAACAACCCATACATGATTTCTACATCATAACATCAATAAATCAATTAAAGCACTTACTTGGATGTCTCGTATCTCTTTTTAATAACAAAATACATGCGTTAGTAACTTTAAGGAAAATAATAAAACAAACAATTAAAAAAAAATATTGAAATAGAGATTTGGGACAAAACCCTCAGAAATTAAAACCTTTCACGTCTAGAGCGAAGACAACTTTGACCTTGGCTAGGTGTTTCTAGATCGTGTGAATGCGGAATTTTGTGTGCAAAAGTCTAGTTTAGATAAAAGAGAGAGAGAGAGAGAGAGAGAGTAACCAAGAGATTCTTGATGAGAGTTGATAAGAAGAATTGATGATGATAAAAAACGGAGGTCTAAGTACGCTATTTATAAAGAAAATCAGTCGAATATGATAAAAAAGAATCAGATTTTCGAAAAGAATTAAACAGGACGCTGTCGCCAAATACGCGCCTGTCGCCAGGCGCCAGTCCTGTCGTCCGGCGCTGCAAGACAATTTTGGCGGATTTTGTTTTTATCATATCTTTTGATCCAAAAGTTCAAAAACGTCATATAATATGTCGTTGGAAAGATCTTGAAGTCTACTTTCCAACCCAATTAGAATCAGATTAAATTCTTTGGCAGTTAAAAAGATATGTCCGAAATATTGAAACGGTGTCAGTTTTGGATAGAGTTTCATATTCCATTCATATCTTTTTCGTTATTGCTCGGATTTAATATTATAATATATCATTGGAAAGATAATTTCAAGATCTATCTAACCATATAAGATTTGTATAAATATTATGAGGGACAAAAATAAAATCTGAATATATTCCACTTCTTATAAAACAAGGATTATTAAAAGGAGTAGTTTTATTCAATTTCAAACTCTTTGAAACATAATTATCAATCCTAACTCAATTAGGATGTAAGAGAATTTTCTAGAATATTCTAGAAGACTATAATCAATCCTAATAGCTTTAGGAATGATGATTAATAATAGGCCCTCCTCTAGATTATTGGGCCGTAGGTAAAATCTGGTTTGAGCCCAGTTTAGTATTTTGGCCATAACTTCCTCATTATTTATCGGAATTGGGCTTATAATATATCGTTGGAAAGGTCTTTTCAAGCCCCTCCCAACTACACCATTATTGAACCCTTTTCATGGACCAAACTAAACTGGAATGCACGTTTTTCATAAAGAAGGTAAGAAAAGAAATATTTTCAAAAACGGAGAGAAGATATATTTTAATAAAAACATTCTCATCACTAGACTTTTTTCACACTTGCGCTTTGTTCGATAATCAAATGACGTGAAAGGTATTCATCACTGGGTTTGGTTTTGGGGAGACATATTTGGGTGTCTACATTGACATAAGCATAAAAAATGTTCTCATTGGAAAGACCATCCGTAATGTGTAAAAAACATAGGATTTTTACACGAGGGAATCTAGGGAAATATCTTTCACAACTAGAATCGAAATAATGCTATGAAAAAATTGGAAAATTCAAGAACAAAAAGCTACTGAGGCATGTGGGAATTAGCGCTAAGAAAACAACGTCGGCGCCTAACGTTGGCGTTGTCGCCAGGCGACAAGCTTGTCGTCTGGCGACAGTGCCAAAGTTTCTTCCACTACCGAGCTAGAAATCTACCTTCATGTTTCGACTAGTTTTCTAGTACTATTTGCTCGAATTTACTTCCTAATTGAGTTTTTTCCTTATTTTCTGAAACCCATATGTGTTCTACATATGGACATAACCCTAAGGGAATCCATGCTCCATCTACCCAATCGAACGCTCCTGGCAACGAAGGGTACCTCCGAGAATGTTGAATTAATCAAACCATGGAAGCGAGTTTAACTTGCGAGGTCCCATCCACACGCACCAACACTTCCAAAGGTAAGGCTTCCGTGCGGTGCATCCGGACTCTTAACCATGGACCCTCTTTGACCTACCCATATCCTGTACTTTAGAGAACTAGAGCCATGGTTAGGTTGTAAAGTCATTGCATGTTATCGTGACTATATGACTACTTGTGCTGCATTATTCATTGTGCATACTATAGACATCTACTTTTGACCTCTTGTCCAGACAGGAAGTGCAATGAAAATAAATAAAACAATCTTCGTTTTAGATTGAAGTGGAGAATGCTTATGGATAACCGGTTAAGTCATAAAACACAAGAACTAGCCCAAACTAAAAAAACAAAGCTAAAACAAGATCCAATTAACTAAATCCGATTAATCTTAGGCTTAAGATCGTGGTTAAAACCCAATAATGATGGATTTGGGAGCGCCTAGATTAAATTTTAATGTTGCCGCAAGAAAATCCGCGCGCATCTCAATTAGTTGTGTTAAGCAGGCGCGCGCGACACTTAGTGCAACCTCTAGAGATGCGCTCGCGAAAGATTCAGAATTTTATGAAAATACATAATCGAATCTTACTATAATGCGGCGCGCAAGACACTTTGTTACGCTGCACATAGCAGCGCAACCAAATCACTTGCGCTGGGATGCCGCGCGCAACTCATCATGTTGCGCGCGACACCTGTTGCGGTAGAATGTTCAAAACCCTAATCCTACACATTCCCTATAAATAAAGGCTTTATTCGAGGCTTAAACTAAAAAAAAATAACCTAAAACTGTGGCGGAATACTTATGAACTTCTGCTACCTAAACCCTCTAGTCATAAACACTCACCCTTTGATCTTTTGTTACTACGGTGGAGGTTCCCCAATAAACATAAGGGTTCTAAACGGAGATCTAGCAAAGAGAAGCGGTAAATTCCCGAGCAATTCGATAAATCAAATTTATTTTCTTGTTTACTTAATTAATTAATTAGTGTTGTTTGATCATCTTAAAAGGACTAATTAATTATTTTCACATAGTATCTTGTGTTAAATGATGATTAGAATTGGATAATTAATTGTTGTTTGATCACTAGAGCCATGGCGAACATTGTTTATTTTCTTGTTCTTTTCATGAAATTGATTAAATAAAGAATAACGATGTTACAATGTAATTCCTACTTGAATTAACATGTGTATATAAAATAAACTAAATTATTTTTAGGTATCGCGTTGCAAATATTGTTTGGTAATGAAATTGCAAAAAGGGAAGAGCTAGTAGAGGTCGTATTAGGGCTAGAATAGTGATTCCTCCTTAAAAGAAACGTTATTTTAGTACCCTCGCTCCCTCACTCACTTCTGGTTTATGTAGACCAATTTGGGAATGGGTAAACTTATGATTCGTGCTAATTATTCCATGAACTCTACATGGAAGAAAGGCATGAACGAGGTTTATGATTTTTCCTAAAACTCATTGGCGACTACTACTTGTTTCTTACAAAAAAGCGTGATGAGAGTATCATTTCTAATTCAAGGTCTCCCAAATAGTCAGGAATTCAAATCCTAATACACCCTAACAAGTGTAAAGTCCTAAGCTTTTAAGTGGCCATTGGCATCTAAGGAAGGACCCCCTACGATGGGATCACCCTCCTTACAGTGGCGACTCCACTGCGAACTTAGAGGTTACATGTATAGTTCTTAGTTATGGTCAAAGGTTTCCAACACTAGGTTGCCTATGTGTTGTAACGAGAATTAACTTGGATAATCTCTAGTTAGAAAGCGAGACTCGAAGGCATAATATCTTCCTTTTGCGCAAAAGTAAAAACCAAACAAGCAACATTGCATCATGCATAAGTATAGCACACTTTAACCATTAGGGATTAGCTCATTGATTAGGGGTCGCCAACACTAGGCTTCTATCCCGAAATCAATAACAATCATCCCACCCATATCAGCAACAAAATGTTAAGAGGAATATGTCATGAGTCAACACGTTGAGTGATTGATTTGTGCGTCGTTTCTTAAGATATGGTACCTTTGGACACCCAAGCCTCTTTGACCTTAGAATGGCATTGCCTGAATCTTAGCTTATAATATGCTTTATGTGCTTATGAGACTATGTGCAACGTATTCAGATAGTCTTCTTCTTTTTCTTATTTTTGTTCGGTCTAGGTTCCCAATTACGAAGTAGTTTCTTCATAATTTTGAGTCATATTTGAAGGGTAACATAAAATAAAAACGATGACAAAACAAAAAAAAAGCGCTCGAATAAAAAAAATTAACGAGCAGGTGGCGCGCGCAACTTGATAAGTGGTACGCGCAACTTGATAAGTTGCGCGTCCCCACCCAGCGCAAGAGATTTGGTTGTATGCGACATCCAGACGCAGTTCAATCTCTTGCGCGCGCGCCCACTTTACGAGTCAATTTGATTTCTCAAAAACCAAGTAGACTCATTCAAACAATACCTTCATCGGAGAATTTTTTAAGGGTGATGTTATTCGTTCAAATATATCTTGCGTCTTTTTTTTCCCTTTTTAAAAAGCGTATCGATTTACTTAACCTTTCGTACTTCCTTTAGGGCCGGTTCCCAAGCTTGGGAACAAAGAATCCTGGGCGCTCGTATTATACGTTTATCACAAAGTAATCCACCTCTTTCAAACCACCTTCCTTCGACAACTAGTCCTAGTCCAACAACAATGTCAACAATCAAACAACTCCAAGAAGAGATTACTCGATTAAGAGAAGAAAATGCTCAAGAGGCCGAGGAAACAAGAATTAAGAAACTTGAAAAAGCTAAAAAAAATGCCGAGGCTCTAGCCTTGCAACAAAAGATGAAACAATTATCCGTCATAGAAAAGTCGATAGAGAAGCTTGTTCTTTGTTCCACCATGGGGAACAAGTACTTCGACGCAGAAAAGTTTGCTCCTCCCTTAGGACTTGCTTTGCCAGAAAAGTTCGTAGCTACGGAGTTACCAATATTTAAGGTGACCAATAATCCATAAAACAACTTAATGTGTTTTTTACTAGCACCATGGCATTAAAGGGAGTTGACCTTAAGCTTTATTCTTTGAGTTTCCCTTAATCTTTAGACCCAACCGCGAGAGAATGGTATTATAAGTTGGATCCAAAATTTAAAACAACATGGGAAGATGTAGTTTCGGCTTTCATTACCAAATATGAGAGTAACATAGTGTTCAAATCGACTCTACGTGAGCTTGAAATTCTTAACCAAGGCGACGATGAAGGTTTCATTGCTTTCTATGGTAGATGGCGAGAAAAGGCGGCCCACCTTGCCCAAAGGCCACCTGAACTCGAGTTGGTACAAAAATTCATCGACAACTGTCATGAAAAGTACAAAAAACATCTACGCTACCTTGGTCTAGACACTTTTCAAAAGATTTATTATGTGGCTACTAGGATTGAAGATGATCTTGCTAAAGAAAAAGCAAATAAACCCCATTATCATCATCAACTTAAGAATAACTAAAAAAGGGGAATGATAATACATCATCCTCTATTGATGTATTTGCGACTACCATGCAATACAATAATACAAATCAATACAGCAATAATGATCCTAAAAGGATCGGAGGTGGACAAAAGAAATAAAATTTACACCGTTTCCTATAAGCTATAATGAGTTATTAGAAAAATTAAGCGAAAAAGGCCTACTTGCGCTAATGGGACCAACACCACCCACTCCACAAGAAAGAAGGTTTCCTCAATGGGATGGTAATTCTTATTGTGCTTATAATAGAGGCGTTGGGCACGATACTGAACGATTCTACTTCTTAAAACACAAAATACAAGATTTAGTAGACGATGGGAGAATTCCCACGTTTAAACCTAACATTAATGCATCCCCATTAAGGGTTTTTTATATTAATGAGGATCATATGGGAAGTGGTACGTTTAATCCTTTGGACTATATAACACCTATAGAAAAACCTCTATCCACAATACTCAAAGGGGCAACTAATGAAGTATGTAGATTATGGGGCGATGACTTTCAAGACTTATATGTCTCTAAGTATGCCGCCGTCCCACCTCCATCTTGTTTACAAAATGAGACAAATGGAGTGCTTGATTGGGATCACACTAGTAGAATAAATGTGAAGGGAAGCCATAATAGGCAAGCGGTTTACAAAATCCGCTTCCTATTTAATTAACAAAAAAAAACAAAGAGAAGTGAATTGGCAAGCGGTTTTGGCACGAACTGCTTGCCTTTTAACTAATGGCCAGCGGTTTGGGTTTGAACCGCTTACCATTAGTTAAATTGGCAAGCGGTTCAACCCCGAACCGCTTACCATTTAAAAAAAAAAAGGGTTATACCCTCCTCTTCATTCTCCTCCCTGAATTTTCACCAATACACTTCAAAAATTTCAAGTCACCCGCCTTTACTCCTCCTCTCTGTCTCCCTCGTCCTCACCTCTCTTCTCACTTCTTCAGATTCCGGCCACCACCTCCACCACTCCATTCATATAGTTTGTAAATTTTTTTTTGGTGACTGTTTCAAAGCTGCATTTAGTGGGTCGTGGGTCGAGGTAGCTCGAGGCTACTGGTGGTTGGTCGACGTTGCTTGTGGTTGCTCGAGGCTGTTGGTTGTTACTGGTGGTGTTCGTGGGTGGGTTGAACCGAGCCCAAGCACAACACACAACCTTCTCTCTGCTGTCTCTCTCTCTCCCTGCAATTGTCATCGTCATCCCTCAATCTTTCTCTTTCTCACTCTCAAATTAGGGTGAGTTCTTGATAAATTTTAGTTTCATATGTATTAATTAGTATTAATTGTTCGTTATTCCAAAATTTCAAGTTAGGGTTTCAAGTAGTTAACACAATTTTCTTTTAATTGTTTTATTACTTGTTTGTATATTCAATAATGTTAATTGTTACTTTAATTGTTTAAATGTTATATATATATATATATATATATATATATATATATATATATATATATATTGTTTAAATTTAAGTAGCTTTAAATGAAATTTATGAATAGAATATATATTGGTTAACATTTTAGTTTGTTAAATGTGGTTAGTAAATGGAAATGTATGAATATAATGGATTGCTATATATATATATAAGTAAACTTAGTTTGATTGTATCACTAGTAGAAAAATTGAAAATTCCACCGCTTTAAGGCCACCGGTTTTTGTAAACCGGTGGTATAAAAAATGGGCGGGCATAAGGCAAATATTATTGCCACCGGTTCAAACCGAACCAGTGGAAAAAATGCTTAAGGCCACCGGTTTTGAACCGGTGGCAATATTTGAATTTAAAAAAAAAGCGCGGCCTTCCTTCTTCTCTTTCCCCATTCTCTATACTTAACACTTTTCATTATTTCGACCAAAAAGCCACGAGCAGCAACGAACGACTCTCGCCTTCAAACCCAACCACCACACACTCCACCAGTGATGCCACAGCCACCGCACCACCATCCACCACCTCTGCACTCCCTCCACCACATGCGCACACCTCCGAACCTCCTCCACCACTGACCAGGTGTGTGGTCCCTCCACCACCTATCACCACTGACGCCACAGCCACCGCACCACCATCCCACAGCCACCGCACTCCCTCATTCGGTGAGATTTCGGTGTTAATCCCTAATTTACGAATTTTCGGTTATTTTTTGGTTATTTTTTCTGAATTTTCTGGGTTTTTTTTTTTTGTTGTTGGTAAGGTTAAAATTTGAGAGAATGCATCTTTAGAATGCAAGAAATTTATTAATTGTGTGTATCTTTAGAATGCAAGAAATTGATTAACAGTATAATGGAAAATATATTTTGAATAATTTTTTAATTTCTTTCAATGTATTATTATTAATATCAATTTATTGTTGTTGCTTAATTTTTGGTTAATTATAGTATGAATTGAATTATTTTGGAGTTAGATTGAGGAGTAATCGGTTTAAGATTACATTACATAATGATTTTCCTAATGCGTTTAGGAAATATATAGATTATGAAGTATAATTGATATGTTGGAGTGGTGTTAAATTGATTGTTAGGTTTTATTAGGAAATTTTGAATAAATTAGAGATTATTAGTAACCTTGTTACTTAATTAGTTGAATTTGGTAGTATATAGTTGTTTTAATTTCTTTTATATTATTATTATTATTATTAATTTGTTGTTGTTGCTTAATTTTTGGTTAATTATAGTATGAATTGAATTATTTTGGAGTTAGATGGAGGAGTAATCCGTTTTAGATTACATTACAGAATGGTCTTCCTAATGCTTTTAGGAAATATATGGATTATGGAGTATAATTTGATATGTTGGAATGGTGTTAAATTGATTGTTAGGATTTATTAGGAAATTTTGAATAAATTATAGATTATTAGTAACCTTGTTACTTAATTAGTTGAATTTTGTAGTATGTTTTAATGTGTAATTTTAGGTTGTTTTATAGTTCTTGACAAAATTACTAACTTTTATTTTTTGTTTTATTTTTTATTTTTGTAGATTCATATTATGTAGTGAAGCACAAGTTTATTAGCTATTCAAGTGGGAAGTTCGAGACATTACATCCATTATACTTGCTATATTGGTATAAACTATAAACTTTATGGAGCTATATTTCTTTCTATCAATCCATTTGATAAAAGTTTGTTCATGATATTACAAGTTTTGTCTTGTTTAATTATAAATAATTACAATAATATGTTGAATGTTTGCATCATCATAGGCCTAGATACCCGTTCAAGGCTTTCTCATTAGGAGAAAGTCTTGAATAGTCCCCGGTTGGGACTGTTCTTGAATGTTTACTCTCACTTAGGTGGTCAATTTATGTATTTTTTTCAATTTTAAGGAAAATCTTGGCTTTCCATTTCTTCTCCATGTTCTCTGGGTACATATGTGGGTAAGTAATTATCTACATCTTGTACTTGGAGAACTGGGGGAAGTGCTGCCGGATTTTTCTTGAAATTGGAAAGTTGACATACATTCACTAGTGAGGTAGACATTCAAGGATGGGTTAGGTTGGAGTGATAAGGACACTTTGGAAACATGCAATTTTTTCACTAATGAATTGTATATTCACGGTGTGTACTTGAAGTTGATTTACATAAGATATGTAGCAATTGTACATTATTGATAATATGTTGCTATATATGTTTAGATACACTTTACTAAATGGGGAAGGATCGTGGTTGGATGTATGGTAGACGTGATATAATGGATTTTTGGAATGGGGTTCAAGAGTTTTGCGAGACGACTTTATCTTATCAGCGCAAAATTGGTGAGGAAGGCCTATACTGTCCTTGTGTTGATTGTTATAATGTGAAGGTGGTCAATAGTGTTGAAATCATTAGAGATCATGTACTTTGTCGTAGGTTTAGACTTAAATACCATGTGTGGATTTGGCATGGTGAAAGTGGAGAGTATAGTGGGGATCTTGATGGGAATTATGTGCATAATAGAAGCAATGAGGTTCATGTGGATGAGGAATGCGAGAATGATGAATATGTTATTGATAGTGGTGAGCATGGAGCTGAGGATCATCCAGTGGATGAGGTCGAAGATAAGGACGTGGATGAGATGTTGCATAATGTCAAAGGTGATGTGTTTGAATTACTATCAGAGGCTTCCAAAAAGCCTTTGTACCGTGGGTGCAAAAAATACTCCAGACTTTCTGCCATGCTAACACTTTTTAACATTAAGTCAAAGCATGGGTGGACGGACGTTAGTTTTACTTCTTTGTTGACCGCATTAAGTGGGATGTTTCCTGATGGGAATGAAATTCCTAAGTCTTACTATCATGCACAAAAGCTTATGTGTCCATTTGGTTTAGAGTATAAGAAGATACATGCTTGTCCTAATGATTGTATTTTGTATCGTAATGAGTACGAACAATTGGAGGAGTGTCCACGATGCAAGCAATCACGCTACAAGCGCATGAGTTGCAATCCTGGTAGGAAGGTACCTCTTGCTAAGGTGTTGTGGTATCTTCCTATTATTCCAAGTTTTAAGCGTCTATTCTCAACACCAAAAGACGCTAAAAACTTGAGGTGGCATGCGGAGGGAAGGAAGAAAAACAGAATGCTGAAGCATCCGGCTGACTCTCCGCAATGGAAGAACATTGATTTGAATTTTCTGGAGTTTGGTTATGAAGTCAGAAATTTAAGGCTTGGATTGTGCACAGACGGGATGAATCCATTTGGCACTCTTAGTACCCAACACAACACTTGGCCGATTCTTTTAGTGATCTACAATTTTCCTCCTTGGTTATGTATGAAACGAAAGTATATAATGCTTTCATTGCTAATAACGAGGCCTAGGCAACCTGGAAAATGACTTAGATGTGTACCTTGCGCCACTAATTGACGATTTGAGAAAGATGTGGGATGAAGGGGTTTCTTGTTTTGATGCTCATAAGAACGAGGTGTTCACATTGCGTGCAGCCCTTATGTGGACCATGAATGACTTCCCTGCATATGGCAACCTATGTGGGTACAAGGTTAAAGGGAAAAAATCATGCCCCATATGTATTGATGAAACATCAAGCATATACCTTAAGAATTCTCACAAATATGTGTACCTAAGGACTCGAAGGTTCCTTTGGCGTGATCACCCGTACCGTAGGCAAAAAAGGCTTTTGATGGGACAGTGAAAGAGGAGGCTGCGCCTAGGCCATTGACCAGTGTTGAGGTTTATGCTTGAGTTAAGGGTATACGAACAGTGTTTGGAAAATTTGAAAAAGCTCCGGTCTCAACAGTTCTTTTAAAAAAGAATCAATTTTTTGGAAGCTTCTGTACTGGAAAGAACATGATGTTAGGTACTGTCTTGATGTGATGCATACATAAAAGAATATGTGTGATGCTCTTGTGGGAACAGTTTTTTATATTTCAGGCAAAACAAAGGATGGAAAGGGTGTACGATTAGATTTGCAAGAGATCAGGATTCGTCCGGAATTGTGGCCTCAAGACAAGGTTACAAAGGGGAAGGATAGAAAGGGAAAGGAACCGGAACAAGAAACTGTAAATGTTTCGAAAAAAGGAAAGGGGAAGAGCAAGGGAAAGGATAAGGCCGCGGATGCTTCAACGAGCAGAGATGAGGGTAAAGGCAAGGTTGAGAAGAAGTATTTACCACCGGCTTGCTACACATTGTCAAGGGTAGAAAAGCAGATGTTTTGTGCATGTCTTTATGGCATTAAGATTCTATCTGGGTATGCATCTAACATGAAAATATTTGTATCCTTAAGTGGAGAACTGAAGCTGATAAGTATGAAATCCCATGATTGTCACATGTTGATGCAAGTATTTCTACCGATTGCAATACGTGGTATTTTACCAAAGCACGTGAGAGAAGCTATTACAAGCCTATGTTCGTTTTTCAATACAATATGCAGCAAAGTGCTTGATCTTTGTACACTTGATGCTTTGCAAACGGATGTGGTTGTGACTTTGTGCAAATTTGAGATGTATTTCCCACCCTCATTTTTTGACATAATGGTGCATCTCATTCTTCATTTGGTGCGTGAGATTAAGTTGTGCGGTCCAGTTTTCCTCAGGTGGTTCTATCCTTTTGAAAGACACATGGGCACATTGCAAGATAAAGTAAGGAATCCGGCTCATCCGGAAGGAAGCATGATTCAAGGGACCGTGAGTGAGGAGATTGGTAATTTTGTGGCTGACTATTTAGCCGTTTTTGAACCTATTGGTCTTTCTGCTTCTCGACATGAAGGGAGACTGGATGGTCATGGCACAATTGGGTCAAAACGAATGTCACAGGATCGAGATCAGTTCTTACATGCACACCTTTATGTGTTGCACCATGTTGCAGATGTTCACCCATATTTAGATGAGCACATGGCTAGTTTGCGTGATGAATTTCCATCAAAAGGTGAAAGGGCACTAATGCAGTTGAATAATAAGAGGTTTGTGAGTTGGTTTAGTGATCGAGTGATGAGTCGCTTGGATAATAGTGTCACCGATACAGTAAGGTGGCTTGCTTATGGTCCTAGGGATGATGTTCGCTCATTTGAGGGATATGACATCAATGGGTACACTTTTTGGACAGAGGCTCGGGATTTGGAATCTTCGTCGACCCAAAACAGTGGAGTAACGCTTGTGGCATCGTCAAGGGAGTTTGCAAGTGCTAAGGATAAATCACCTGTCGATGCAAAATTGTCATACTACGGTAGAATTCAAGAAATATGGGAGCGTGATTATTGTAACTTCAGATCACGGTTGCTCTTTTCAAGTGTAAGTGGGTTGATAATATCAGGCGTAATGTCAAGTATGATGACTTTACTCTTGTAGATCTTGGCCACTTTAATGATAGTGCGGAACCGTTCATCCTAGAATCTCAAGCTAAGCAAGTGTTCTATGTAACTGACCCAATCGATTCAAAATGGTCCATTGTGCTAGCTGGGAAAACAAAAATCCTAGGCATTGGAGATGTTGAAGATTAGGAAGAATACGATGCGTTTGATGATTCAGCACCTTTCACTGTTCCTAGACCTATTGCATCAGATGACATAGACGACCAGACATGTTATATGCGGTCAGACCACAACGAAGGAATATTAGAATGAGGTACTATAACAGTTAATTTGAGATTGTAAGCAATTAAAAGTATTATTAAATTTAATCAGAATTTATGTAATTTTATGAATAGTTTTGGGGAAAATGAATGATATTGTTATCTTAGTTGCTAAATTTTCACATATTCTTGTTAATGAAAGAATTATATCTCAAAATGCGTCAAATATGATAGAATTTAATTTTTTTTTTTTTAGTGTTAACGGTACTAGAAAATAACAAGTTACGTTAGAATGCGTCAAATATGATAGAATTTAATATTTTATATGCTAACATGTATTATGACCTATATGTCAACATTTTTATCTCTTATGGACCTAATATCATGTTATGTTTGTAATGACAGGTGTTTATAACTCATGGAGGACAATTATGACCCACTAGTAGAGGATTAGGAGGATGATGATGATGGTTATGAGGGTGAGGATGAGGACAAGGACGAGCCATATGATGTCAACACGGAGTCTGATTTGGGACGAGCCATATGATGTCAACATGGTTATGAGCGTAGGCTTGATGAATTTGAAATTTCAGCTGAATGTGCGCCTCCTATTGATTCTACAATTGTTGAGATTGTTTGTGAGAACACTATTCCTCAAACTCAAAGCCAAGGACAGGAACAATTGAACACAAGTGGTGGAGTGGGGGTAAAGGCACCAGCTAAGAGAAAGGGTAAGGGCCCGACAACAAGTTTTAAGAAGCCAACTGGTCCCATGGTGCTGGAGTATGACAAAAGAGGCCAACCTACTGGCCAATGGATTCGGAAATATGCAAACCAAGTTGGCATATTGACAAGGGAATAAACGCGTCGTCAATTGTCTATCCCTAGATCAAATACAATTTATACAACCTAAACAAACCTAATACGAGTATAAGGCAAGCATAGGGGTCGAACCACAGAGAACGGTTAAACACCACCAAATGTTATCAACAATTAAGCTAGTCCGGAATAAGGGAAGGTAAACTAAAGGTCTAAACAAACTAAAACTAGAGATAAAACATTAAGGGAAATAGTCTAGGAGTAGCATTCACTTGAACATAAACAAAGGCATAGGAGTTGAATTAATTATGAACTAAACATGCTTGAATATCGAAGTAAAGTCCAATCTAGCCACCTTCCGGGGTCAATTGGCTTCTCCTAACATAGCCTCTATGCTTCCACATTAGAACCATATACTAGGAGGTACTATCAAATAACAATCGATAATAATGAACCTTAACTAAGTCAACTTCCGTTTCATGTTAGCAAAGAGTCACTCCCAATCAACTAACAACATGCATTTTGCAAGGAGATTGAAGAATATCAAGCATATAAAGACTTTAATCACAAATAAATCAATTCTAAACCTAGAACATGCTCAAGATCCAACTACACCACAACCATCCCCTTAATGGGGGAATTACTCACTAATCATGATAAAAACAAGATTAATCAACAAATAACCAAGAATCAACATGATTAATAAGCAATACCAACAACTAAAACAATAATAAAAATAAAGCAATAAAAATAGAGGAGAGAGAGTTAGAGATTCTCATTGATTGAAGATGGAAGTCTACAAACAAGATGATCAATCTTCTTCTTCAAAATCCAAGCTACAATCAACAATGGTGAAGCCCTCACTTTCTCTCTCTAAACTACACTAATCCTAAGCTAAACCTAGAGAGAGAAGCTCTCCTAAAACTAGGGAAAAAGATCTAAAAGAAATGAAGACGTCTTTTGTGCAAAACAAGCCCCGCAATATATAAAGAATCGCGCAAAAACGCTGAACAGGACTCGCTGCGCGCCCGCGCAAGGCAGCTGCGCGCCCGCGCATTTGAGGGTTGCGCGGCTTGTGCTTTGGTGTGTGCGCCCGCGTTGCTGGCTGCGCGCCCGCGCACTGTAGCTGCGCGCCCGCGCAGTGTCGTTGTGCGCCCGCGCACATGTCGCGCACAGGCCGCGCAAAACTTTCTGCCTTGATTCTGCAATTTTGCCAGTTTTGCGCGGGTTCTCACAGGGCTGCGCGCCCGCACACTCTGGCCTTTCTTCGATTCTTCTCTCATGCTTCCTTGGCTTCTTCTTTGCAATCCAAGACTTTAAATACCTAAGCACAAACACCAAGGAAAGCAACAAGGTAAAGGGAACGGTGCAAACACGCAATGAAAGCAAGCATTAAGGAATATACGCGATTTCATTAAAAACACATCGAGACATGCATGCACGCATTATTTGAACAAAACAACTACAAAACACCCTAAGACAAGCTAAAACAAGGCATAAACACTATCCTAGGAGTGACATAAATGTCACTCATCAAATTCCCCCAAGCTAAACCTTTGCTCGTCCTCGAGCAAAGCTAAGACAAAAGAGAACAAGAGGAAATTATTGAAAGCAAAAGAAACAAAATAGAAACAAGGAGAAAGAATGTACACTAACTCACTGTCGTAGGAATCACGGTTGTTTTTAGCTACAACAAGCCCTTAAAACCCCAAAGTCGCCTATGAGGACGAGTGAGGTCTCGTGAGGGTTTCCTAAGAGCTTACCCCACAACTCTCGACAAAAACCAAGGCAAGGCAACAAAACCAAAGGTAAAGAAAAAGAAACACGGAAAGAAAAAGCAAAACACAAGCTCATATATGGACAAGAGATAAGGACAAGTACTAATGAATGCAAACCTTTCTAAATGGACAAATGTATGCACGTTCCAAGATGTCAATGGTTGATTGAAACATAACACATGCTAAGCATAGAGAACTACTTAGGACTCAATCCACCCTAGCCCCAACCAATCGGGCCACGTTCTCTCTACTAGCTTCAAATCAACCCTTAAGCTAGCTTCTCAAGATTCCACGAAGGAACCGGAAAAAGATAAAGAAATGAAAAACTTTGAGAAGGTAATCCCGACGTCTCAACTACGCATACTCTTTCCATAGGTTTGAAATCTATCTCCCTCCACCGTTCTTTTGACCTAACCCACTAGAGTCTAAGGGTCTTTTTATTGGTTATAACGTAAGGCTAAGGGTTAAGGCGGGGTAAAAATTTAAAATTTAAAATTTGGTGATATTTCCTAAGTGAAGCAAAAAGTGCGGCCGACACTCAAAAATAACTCAAGAATTCACTAAATATCAAGCAAAAATACCACTAATGCCATTCCCCCAAGCTTATTCAACACAAACACACAAAATTCCCCCCAAGCTTGAACAAAGCATTGTCCTCAATGCTTAAACTAAGGAAGAAAATGAAACCAACTAAAATATTTTTGTTGTTTTTGTTTTTTTTTTCACTTTTTTTTTTTCTTTTTTTTTTTTTTTAACTTTATTCAATGTCCTTGCCTTTTTAACTTTGGACGGCTTTTTCTTGAAACTTCATTTGATTTCCATAAATTTGCATATTACTTTACAAGCTCAACTCTAACCAAATCTCAAAATGCATCTTGTCTATGATCAACAACTCAAAACTCAAACCTCACATGCCAATGCTTCACTAACTAAAAGGTTGGTAAACATAGGCCATTAGGTTTGTAATATGGTTTAAACAAGAGCGGGAAACATAAGGCTCAAATTGGTTAGCAAGTAGGTTTATGCAAAATAGAAAATCAAATTTGTAACAAAATAAAAAGAAGATAAAGAAAAATGAGAAAGAAGTGCCCTTTTCCTCCCCTAGAGTGCTTCGGTCACGATCTTGGGAGCTATAAGTCAAAACAAGGATCAAGACATGCATAGCTAAGGATCCAAATGTGCCACACAACAAAGTGATGAAGGCTAGAACAATGTTACCTCACACGGGATTATAACTAAGCAAATACCAACTAAGGGTGCCAAATCCACTATAGAGAGCAACACCATCTTACCACATACCCGTGAACTAGGGCTTCATGGTGCCCTAAAAGTTCTTAACCCGGCTACCTTAGCATGTAATATCCTAGAGTCAACCAATGACACTCTCAAGCCGTGCACACATTAACCACTTAGGAAGAAAGGCATTCAAGAGTAAACAAATCCAAAAGATATAATGTCCAAAATAAGTACAAACAAAACACAATTGCTAAACTTGCCTCAAAGTAAACAAAAATCTTTTTGGATTTTCCAAAAGAATGAAAAACATGGAAATGCATATACTCAAGTGCATGACAAATATGAATCAACATCCCACCAAACATGGTAGAATACCCTCCCCCAAGCTTGAATGAAACCAAGCTCTCAAATCATAAACGATGAAACCAAGGAGGGGAAAACAAGGAAAAATTAATCCAACATTACCAACACATGATCTTCAAGTCACAATAAGTAAGAGAGAGAGGGAAAAGAAGGATATTACCGGATATGGGATAAATGCAAAATCACACAAAAAACCCGAAATAACCTCATGTGAGCCACAATCTCTACAAACAAGGCTTGAATTCCACATGATAGGTAAGTTGAGGCACATTTCCTTGATTCTTGATCATCACCAATGCGCAAGAGTATATCAAGTTGTGTACCTAGCAAGGAACACAAACACGTCCATGAGAGAAAATCTAATCTAAAAACAAAAGAAAATGAAAGCAATAAAACACGGGTTACTTCCCGCAAAGGCTTGTTTAACGTCTAAGCGAGACCGCTCTAGGAAATAATAATTCAACGCACGCAAGAGCTTGTCAAATGCACTACTACACATTTCATATGATAGAAGGTAGGCAAATGACGGGATAAGAACGTGCAATAAGATCGTTGCACGCAAGTGAGAAGGGAGATGCCAAAAGAAAGAAGAAGAGGGATCAAAAGGAAAAACAAGAAAATAAGAAGAAGAAGAAGAAGAAGAAGAAGAAGAAGAAGAAGAATAAGGAGGAGTAAAGAAAAGGAAAGAAAAAGAAAAAGGCAAAACCTCCTCACTAAAATATTTTTGGGTGGCAACATCACCCTTTTCTTCAACAATAGACGAATGAGGGGAATTAAGATCATCATAGACAAGGGAGTCCCCAATAGGTTTATCAACAAAGGAAGGGAGAAAAATAGGGCAATAGGGGATGTGGTCAAACCTTTGAGAAAAAGGGGTATGAGAATTAGTTAAAGGGTTCGCGACTCCCTCAACACAAGGTCTCACATTGCCAATGAGGGCATGAAAATCAATCATAGAGTCCTCAATTGAAGTCCTCTCACAATCGACATCTCCCTCAAGCTCAAAAACTCCAAAGGAATCAACCTCATCCTTCTTTGCACCACTATAAACAACTTTTCCTTCCACAAACTCAAAACCCAAGTCCTCAAAACCGTGCATGAATGGATGCAAAAATAACTCAAAATCATCTCTCTCCCGTGAAGCATCATCAATGAACTCACTTAGAAGGCTATGAGTTTTCATTTGACTCTCAATAAACACATTGGACATAACCTCAAACAAGTCCAAACACTCATGGATAGGAGAGTCACATTCATACACTTGAGGTTCATCAAGATGGGAAAGAGGATTAGGATTTTCAAAATCAACACTCTCTTCATTCTCTACTCCTTCACCATCACTCGAATGCTCTCTAATGGGATCCTCACTCATATGGGGAAGAGGAGAAGAAGGAAGGGCATTTTCTTGAGAGTTGGCTAATTGGAGAATTTGGCTCTCAAGCATCTTCATTCTAGCTTCCACCTCCCTATTCTCAACTTCCCTCATCTCGTTATACCTCTCCATCATCTCCATTATCTTCATTATCTTCTCTTCCTTCAAATTTTCCATAGAATTGCCCTCATAAAAGGATTCATTAGAAGCATAAGGGAAATCAATTGGAGCTATGTAAGAACAAGAAGATGAGGAGGGAGGATCATTCACATTATATACATGAGCATCATCATATTGGGGAAAGGGGGCATAATCAAGCAAATGAGATTCATTATCAACATTACGAGAAAAAGAGTTGAAATCACTTGTACTAGGTTCACATATAGGATCACAAGACAAATCATGGGGATTCATGCCACCAATAAAACTATTATCACATTGAGAAACAAAATTAGCAACATTACATGCCCTATTGCGTACATCCTTAGCTAACCGTACAAAAAAGCTCCAAGCACTATGAACCGTTAATGCTTGAAATTCACCATTAAACCTACTTTCAACTTCATATCTCGTTTGTTCATTCATGCCACAATAACAAATCTCACAAGCTTCACAAGGAATACAACCATTATAGTTCAAAAACTCTACAAGTCTATGGAAATAGACATAAAAAGGCTCACCATCATATTGAGGAAAAGAAAAACGTGCCATTTTTCATCAACAAAAACAAAACAAAGAGAACATAAATAAATCAAAGGAAAAATATATACAATGGACTAGTCTCAATAAGATAACACAACGGTAATGGAAGTCGTTCCCCGGCAACGGCGCCAATTTTGACAAGGGAATAAACGCGTCGTCAATTGTCTATCCCTAGATCAAATACAATTTATACAACCTAAACAAACCTAATACGAGTATAAGGCAAGCATAGGGGTCGAACCACAGAGAACGGTTAAACACCACCAAATGTTATCAACAATTAAGCTAGTCCGGAATAAGGGAAGGTAAACTAAAGGTCTAAACAAACTAAAACTAGAGATAAAACATTAAGGGAAATAGTCTAGGAGTAGCATTCACTTGAACATAAACAAAGGCATAGGAGTTGAATTAATTATGAACTAAACATGCTTGAATATCGAAGTAAAGTCCAATCTAGCCACCTTCCGGGGTCAATTGGCTTCTCCTAACATAGCCTCTATGCTTCCACATTAGAACCATATACTAGGAGGTACTATCAAATAACAATCGATAATAATGAACCTTAACTAAGTCAACTTCCGTTTCATGTTAGCAAAGAGTCACTCCCAATCAACTAACAACATGCATTTTGCAAGGAGATTGAAGAATATCAAGCATATAAAGACTTTAATCACAAATAAATCAATTCTAAACCTAGAACATGCTCAAGATCCAACTACACCACAACCATCCCCTTAATGGGGGAATTACTCACTAATCATGATAAAAACAAGATTAATCAACAAATAACCAAGAATCAACATGATTAATAAGCAATACCAACAACTAAAACAATAATAAAAATAAAGCAATAAAAATAGAGGAGAGAGAGTTAGAGATTCTCATTGATTGAAGATGGAAGTCTACAAACAAGATGATCAATCTTCTTCTTCAAAATCCAAGCTACAATCAACAATGGTGAAGCCCTCACTTTCTCTCTCTAAACTACACTAATCCTAAGCTAAACCTAGAGAGAGAAGCTCTCCTAAAACTAGGGAAAAAGATCTAAAAGAAATGAAGACGTCTTTTGTGCAAAACAAGCCCCGCAATATATAAAGAATCGCGCAAAAACGCTGAACAGGACTCGCTGCGCGCCCGCGCAAGGCAGCTGCGCGCCCGCGCATTTGAGGGTTGCGCGGCTTGTGCTTTGGTGTGTGCGCCCGCGTTGCTGGCTGCGCGCCCGCGCACTGTAGCTGCGCGCCCGCGCAGTGTCGTTGTGCGCCCGCGCACATGTCGCGCACAGGCCGCGCAAAACTTTCTGCCTTGATTCTGCAATTTTGCCAGTTTTGCGCGGGTTCTCACAGGGCTGCGCGCCCGCACACTCTGGCCTTTCTTCGATTCTTCTCTCATGCTTCCTTGGCTTCTTCTTTGCAATCCAAGACTTTAAATACCTAAGCACAAACACCAAGGAAAGCAACAAGGTAAAGGGAACGGTGCAAACACGCAATGAAAGCAAGCATTAAGGAATATACGCGATTTCATTAAAAACACATCGAGACATGCATGCACGCATTATTTGAACAAAACAACTACAAAACACCCTAAGACAAGCTAAAACAAGGCATAAACACTATCCTAGGAGTGACATAAATGTCACTCATCACATATGTTCGCGCAAAATCCCCATTACACTTAGCTGACGGCAAGTACCTCCAGGCTTGATTCAAACATTTTGGGATGATACCAGGGCAAGTGTTTTGTTTAAATGCACATTTACACAATTACAAATAATTTCAGCTAATGGTTGTTTGTAAATGGAAAATAATAATTGCTTGTATTTGTGATTGCAGAAGCTGTTTAATATTCCTAATGATCCCGAGAAGAGAAGGGTGTTTGATTCCTTACTTGCGGAGAGATTTAGAGGCTTCAAGACCCACTTGACCAGTGGATGGATCTATAAGAAGAACAAACACAAGAAGAAGGCTTCTAAGGGTAATGATGGTGAAGGTGGAAATGAGGAAGAGGTTGAGGAACAAGACCCACCGTGGAAAATATGGCCAAGCGTGGCAGAGGACGAGTGGAAATACTTTGTTATTAAAAAAACTCAACCCAAAGCAATTGTAAGAACTACTAAATCTAATGAGAATTGTATAATATATTGACTCTTTTTGTAGTAATGATGCTAACATTTCTATTTATGTAGGAACTTCGAGAGCAAAACAAGGCAAATGAATTGCAGAAGGAGTACCGCCGTCGTATGGGGGCCAATACATTTGGTGAATGGAGGCAAACTTGGAAGAAGGAGGGTATATACCCCACTTTGATTCAAGGGTCATCCGAAGAACCCTCCAACACCACGATCACTACGTTGGTTAGTCGTGCTGGCGATTTCATTTGTTCTCTACATTCCTTTGATAAGGACACCGGAAAATGGGTCATCAAGGAACCGGAAAAAAAAGTGGCTGATAAACTTGTAAGCTAATTGAAACTTTTGCATAACTTTACCATACAAAAACATTATATGTATTCATGTTAACATTATTTCTTATGCTATAGCTTGAGTACACTACAAAAGTTGTTGAAGGCAAGCTGGTCCCGACTATAGAGAAAGACGCTTTCACCTTGGCTTTGGGAAAGCCCTACCATCCAGGCCGGGTAGTAGGTATGGGAGGGAAGTTGCTAGGATGGGAAAAGGTGATGGGTTTAGAATACACAAAAATGGGAAGATCTCGAGCAAGTCTTAACTCACCGAAAGAATTGGATGCCAAGGTGGCATCCATCAAGGAACAAGTACACAATGAGTTAATAGGTGAATTCAATGCTTGAGCGCAAATGAACTTACCCTTGCCATTCCTCTTGACTACACCGGTCGACTCAAGTAGTCACCCAAAAGGACAAGGAGAAGATGAGAGACATGGAGAAGAGGAGATACATGAGGTAATTTTCAATCTATTAGTTTTAGCCTAGTGAGTTACGTGAGATCTAATGTGGCATTATTGATTAATTATTGCAGGTTGTTACTCCCACACATGCGGACTCGAGGGAGGTTGATAATCAAACACCCCATGAATTTCCAGATTTAGAGGTGAATTTAGGATTCGAGGGAGCGTGTTTGGTTTTAACATAGTGAATTTCGTTACGTGATCAATTGTGTAGGAAAACACCCCTTTTGATAATTTCTATTTTTACAAGTGAATTTTGTTATTGGTGTAGGTAGAGACCGAGTGTACACTTCTAGCCCCAAAGCTATCAAATGGAGGAGAGTTGCAGTTGGTGGCGTATGGTAGTGCACAAGCGACAACCGGTGATACGGTCCATTTCAGATCGCTTAGGCCACAACATTACTCGGTCGGGATCAATTCTTACATTGCTGCGTTCGAAAACTTCCCACTACCGGTGCCTATAGTGGATGATGGGATTACTCTTCTTTGGGAAGCAAAAGGTAGCTATGTGCAATGGCCACGTGCTTGGGTAAGGTTGATCAATGAGGTAATATTTTTTTTCATGTTGTGCAAAATAACAAATCTGCATGCGTACTTACTAGCTTAACCCCCGACCAAAAATTTTTGAACTCTAATTATCTTTGTTTGATCAGATTTCGAAAAAAAGCCAAACATCAAAGAGAAGGAAGGTGGAGAAGCCTAAAAGCGTTGATCAACCTACAAAGCAGATGAGTGAACAAGGGTCGAAGAGTGAACAAGTGTCGAAAAAGAATTCTTCGAAAGGTTCAGCCATGCAACCTACTCCACTTGTTGGAGACAATGTCCTTCAATCGCTCACTAAGGATTTAAATTTTCTACACAATCGTTTTAGTCATTTTCCTAGTGACGATCCCATTGAAATTGCACTTCCTGGCAATGTTCCACTATGAAGAGGATGCAAGTGCATGGTTAAACAAACAAGATGTGAAGGAATTTTTAAGAGGTTCAATGCTTAACATTTCTCTCATTCAAATATTCATGAGATACGGGCACATGCCACTTAAATTAATTATGTTATTCATATTAGTGTTGTTTATCCTTCATATGTCAATTAATTTTTCATTGTCCATGCACGCAGAGCACTACCGGAGCACTTATGTTACACTAATTCCCCTAGTAAAGTTGGGTGGTTATGCCCCGAACAGACATCCGAGACTAGAATCTTACACAACTCCCCCAAGGTGATGTATTATGTTTATCATAGTATTAGGGAATCAATTCGTGCGGGAGACAAGTTCATATTCGCCCCATGTTATAAGGAGTACGTTTAACCATGTGTAATTCAATTCTTTCTACATTTGAATTATATGTTGTACCCTAATTATTGATTTGTTTGTGTATTGTGAAATTATGTAGGTTTCATTGGTTCCTCAAGGTGATTTGTCCTGCTAATAACACAATCTTTCACCTTAACTCAGCTCGATCAACAAAGAAGTACCTCATGATGTCTGTTCTACAAAAGTAAATATAGCTACCTAGTGTTGATTATCTTAACCTAACTCATTTAGTAATCAAAATAATCAAATTTGAATTTACTTTCCTATCGTATTATGAAGAAGATACATGGTCATGCTCCACGGGGTCCTACATGGAAATCACCTATGGTAATGCCACATCATATTGTGATTATCTTAAAAAACATTGCTAAAATAATTGTGGATTTTATGTGAGGTTTGATTCATTTGATTTGTTCCTATTCTAGTTCCCACAACAAGATAATGGAGTTTATTGTGGATTATACGTGATGAGATTCATGCTTGACATAGCGACTCATTGTACCAACACCATACATCTTGATATCAAGGCTTACACTTAGTAAAATGCTCTTTTTTTGTGATTTCAAGGCTTAGCCACCTATAACTAAGTATAATTGACATGTTATGAGAAATAACATTGTCATTAGTTAAAAAATGTAGAAAATGGGAAAAGTCAAAGTCATTTAGGCCATTTAGGATGAAAATGCATCATTAAACTTAGTAAAATGCTCTTTTTACGTGATTTCAAGGCTTAGCCACCTATAACTTAGTATAATTGACATGTTATGAGAAAGAACATGGCCATTAGTTAAAAAATGTAGAAAATGGGCAAAGTAGAAGTAATTTCGAACTTATTTAGGCCATTTAGGGTGAAAATGCGTCCTTAAACTTAGTAAGTTGCTCTTTTTACGTGATTTAAAGGCTTAGCCACCTATAAATAAGTATAATTGACATGTTATGAGACAAAACATGGTCATTAGTTAAAAAATGTAGAAAATGGGCAAAGTAGAAGTAATTTAGGGCTTATTTAGGCCATTTAGGGTGAAAATGAGTCCTTAAACTTAGTAAGTTGCTCTTTTTACATGATTTCAAGGCTTATCCACCTATAACTAAGTATAATTGACATGTTATGAGAAAGAACATGGCCATTAGTTAAAAAATGTAGAAAATGGGCAAAGTAGAAGTAATTTAGGACTTATTTAGGCCATTTAGGGTGAAAATGAGTCCTTAAACTTAGTAAGTTGCTCTTTTTACGTGATTTCAAGGCTTAGCCACCTATAAATAAGTATAAATGACATTTTATGAGAAATAACATGGCCATTAGTTAAAAAATGTAGAAAATGGGCAAAGTAGAAGTCATTTAGGCCTTATTTAGGCTATTAAGGATGAAAATACGTCCTTAAACTTAGTAAAATGCTTTTTTTACGTGATTTCAAGGCTTAGCCACCTATAACTAAGTTTAATTGACATGTTATGAGAAAGAACATGGTTATTAGTTAAAAAATGTAAAAAATGTAAAAAATGGGCAAAGTAGTAGTAATTTAGGACTTATTTAGGCCATTTAGGCTGAAAATGCGTCCTTAAACTTAGTAAGTTGCTCTTTTTACGTGATTTCAAGGCTTAGCCACCTATAACTAAGTATAATTGACATGTTATGAGAAAGAACATAGCCATTAGTTAAAAAATGTGGAAAATGGGCAAAGTAGATGTCTTTTAGGCCTTCTTTTAGACTGTTTTTACCTAAGTATTTAATTTTTTACATATTTATTTACACATGCTTAACTTAACTAATTTAATTATTTCTAACATGATTTATATATATTCCAAGTTTTTCATGGTGCAAAAGGAAGATCCGTTAACAAGCAAGGACCTTAATGAAGTTCGAGACATGTTGGCATCTTTCATCACCTTCAATTTGTAAATGTCACATCATTTAGAATTAATACTTTGTTAATTAACTTTTAGACTACAATATTGACTAGTTAGTATTATTTGTATTTATGTATATCACATTTTTATTGGTTGTATTGCATTTGGTTTTTAATTATTAATGTCTAAATATATATTTATAATTCTTTTAATGATTATTAATAATTATTATATTATGTCAGAATTTATAGCAATAATATGGCAGAATATTATAGCAGGATTAGTTGCAGGAATAATTGCAGGCAAAACAAAAAAAAAAGAAAAATATATATCCCTATTATTGCCACCGGTTAATCGGTGGCAAAAGTCACTTTTCCACCAAAAAAAAACCACGCAAGTAAATTGCCACCGGTTAACCGGTGGCCATAATTATTATTACCACCGGTTAACCGGTGGCCATAGTTATTATTACCACCGATTTTGAACCGGTGGCCTTGCTTGGCTTTATTGCCACCCCCCAAATACCCACTGGTTCAAAACCGGTGGCAATGGGGGGGTTTGAACCGGTGGCCAATTCATATTTTCGCCTAGTGTAAGTACATTAATTTAATTATTAGCACTATTTAAATGAATGAACTTGTTTATTGTTGAATGTCAAATAAATGCAAATAATTGAATGCTTGCATCATCATTTGCCTAGATACCTGTTCGAGTCTTTCTCAATAGGAGAAGTTCTTGAATAGTCCCCAGTTGGGACTGTTCTTGGACGTTTAATCTCACTTAGGTAGTGAATGTATGTCTCTTTTTTTTTTTAAGGAATATCCGGGCTTCTCATTTTCTCACCATGTTCTCGGGGTAAATATGAAGGTAAGTTATTACTTACATCGTGTACTTGGAGAACTGGGGGGAAATGCTGCCGGATTTTCCTTAAAATTGAAAAGTTAACATACATTCACTAGTGAGATTAGACGTTCAAGGATGGGTTAGGTTGGAGTGATAAGGACCTTTTGGGAGCATTCATTTTTATGATATATGGATGATATATATGATATGTACTTTGATTGACATAATAATATATGTTACATTTATCATTGTTTGAAATGTGGTGGTATGTTTAAAGGCACTTTAAAGCGTCAATGGATCGCGGTTGGATGTATGGTAGACGTGATACATTGGAATTTTTTAATGGGGTTCAAGAGTTTTGTAAGAGTGCTTCACAGTATCAGCTTAGAACGGGTGTTAATTACCTTTATTGTCCTTGTGTCAATTGTAATAATATCACTAGGGTCAATAGTGTTGGTACATCATGGCTCATGTACAATGTCATGGGTTTAGGCCTCAATACCATGTTTAGGTTTGACATGGTGAGAAGGGGTCGTATAGGGAGAATGTTATTGGCAATGAGACGCATGTTGAAAGTGCCGAGATTCATGTTGAAGAAGAAATTGGGAGTGATGATGGTGGTGAAGGGGATGACACCGAGGATGGTGGTTGTGATGATCACTTGGATGAGATGATGCGTGATGTTGAAGGTGAATTTGGTGACCGACCTGATGTATTTGAGTCATTATCTGAGGCTGCCAAAAAGCCATTGTATCCCGGGTCCAAAAAATACACAAAACTGTCAGCCGTGCTTACACTATTTAACATTAAATCTAAGCATTACTGGAGTGACACTAGTTTCACTTCTTTGTTGACTATGTTATGCGATATGTTGCCAGATGGGAATGAACTTCCTAATTCCTATTATTATGCAAAGAAACTAATGTGTCCATTTGGTTTGGAGTATAAGAAGATACATGCATGTTCGAATGATTGTGTCCTGTATCGAAATGAATATGAAGAGTTAGAGGAGTGTCCACATTGCGGTAAGCCGCATTACAAGCGAGCAAGCTGCAATGCTGGTATTAAAGGACCTCCTTCCAAGGTGTTGTGGTATATTCCTATTATTCCAAGGTTAAAGCGTCTATTTTCAATACCAAAAGACGCAAAGAACCTGAGATGGCATACTGAGGGAAGAAAGAAAAATGGTTTTTTGAAGCATCCTGCTGACTCCCACAATGGAAGAACATCGATATGAAGTTTAGGTCATTTGGTGGTGAAGTCAGAAATTTAAGGCTTAGGTTGTGCACGGACGGTATGAATCCATTTGGCACTCTTAGTACTAAACATAGCACATGGCCGGTACTTTTAGTGATTTACAACTTGCCTTCGTGGTTGTGTATGTAACGGAAATATATAATGCTTTCACTTTTGATAACGGGGCAAGGTAACCTGGAAACGACATTGATGTTTACCTTGAGCCCCTTAATGATGATTTGAGAAAGATGTGGGACAAAGGTGTTACCGTTTATGATGCCCATAAGAACGAGATGTTTCTTTTACGTGCTGCCCTTATGTGGACCAGGAATGATTTTCCCGCATATGGCAATCTGTCCGGGTACAAGAACAAAGGGCATAAAGCATGTCCCATTTGTATTGATGACACACCGAACGTGTACCTAGAGCACTATGGCAAAGATGTGTACGTGAGGACCCGAAGATTTCTTAGGCGAGATCACCCGTATCATAAGCAGAAAAAGACCTTCGATGGGAAAGTTGAGGAGGGGGTTGCGCCTAGACTATTGAGTGGAAAGGAGGTTTATGCAAGAGTGAAGGGTATTCCATGTGTTTTTGGTAAAACAACGAAACCAATTGACCCACATGCTCTCTTTAAAAAGGAATCAATCTTTTGGAAGCTTGAGTACTGGAAAGAACATGATGTTAGACATTGTCTCGATGTGATGCATATAGAGAAGAATGTTTGTGATGCAATTATTGGGACAATTATGAACATTCCTGGAAAAACGAAGGATGGAAAGAGTGCGCGGTTAGATTTGCAAGCGTGGGGTTTTCGTCCGGAGTTGTGGGTTCAAGCTAAGGTACGGATGGCGAAGGTTAAGGAAAAGAGAAACAAAGATGGTGGTCAAAACCGTAAGGGGAAGCGCAAGGAAAAGGCCACAGGTATAGCAATGAAGAAAGGTGATGGAAAAGGAAAGAACCAAAAGGTGTATTTACCTCCAGCTTGCTACACATTATCAAAGGAATAAAAAGGAATTTTTTGCTTGTTTGTATGACATTAAGCTTCCATTTGGGTTCTCGTCAAACATGCAAAGGTTTGTTTCCTTAAATGGAGAATTGAAGTTGACAAGTATGAAATCCCATGATTGTAACATGATGATGCAAGTATTCCTACCGATTGAAATTCGTGGTATTTTACCAAAGCACGTGAGAGAAGTTATTACAAGCCTTTGTGGGTTTTTCAATACTATTTGCAGAAAAGTTCTTGATCCCTTTACACTTGATGCTCTCCAGGCGAATGTTGTGGTAACTTTGTGCAAATTTGAGATGTTTTCCCCGCCGTTAGTTTTTGACATAATAGTGCATTTGATTCTGCATTTTGTTTGTGAGATTAAGTTGTGCGGTCTAGTATTTATGAGGTGGTGCTACCCTTTTGAACGACACATGGGTACACTGCAAGATAAAGTAAGAAACCCAGCCCATCCGGAAGGCAGTATGATACAAGGAATTGTGTTCGAGGAGATTAGGAATTTGTGGCAGAGTATGTTGCAGTTTCCGAACCTATTGGGCTTCCCACTTCCTGACATGAAGGGAGACTTGATGGTCATGGAACAATCGGGTCAAAAAGGATTTGGGCTGCTCGAGATCAAATCATGCAAGCACACCTATTTGTGTTTCATCATCACTAGTAGAAAAATACAAAAAGGCAACCCCCTAATGGCACCGAGTCAAGCCTAACCGGTGCCAAAAACCGGCCTAAAATTGGGCGGGATTTATACATTGATAAAAGGCACCGGTTCAACTCAAACCGGTTCCAAAAATAATAAAATGCATCGGTTTGAACCGGTGGTTTTTTTATAATAAAAAAAAACACGACCCTTTTCTCTCCTTTCTTCCCCCTTCTTTCTTCCTACTTTCCTTAACATTTCTTTTACTGTTTCATTCAATTCGACTCAAAACCAGAAAAACCCAAACCTAGCCTCCGTCCCCTCCTTTTCCCTCCACCACTGCTGCCACCTTGAACACCACCACAAAACCCGAACCTAGCCTCCGTCCCCTCCTTTTCCCTCCATCTATGTTGTTCGAATTGAAGAAGCCGCGCTTCCCGACCTAGCCTCCGTCCTCGCTCTGCTGTTCTCCTCTTCTCTTCTCCTCTTCTCTTCTTTGCTCGTGTCCTCTGGGGCTGTTCGAAGACGCCGCGCCGCAGCCCTGAACGTCGCCGCCACGCCACCTTCCACCGCACCACCTTCCACGGCTGTTCTAGGTTTAATTTTTTTTCTTTATTCACAATTATTTTATCAATTATGTACTTTTATTAATTTCTTTTGCTTGTTGAAGAATTGTTAAGCAAATCAAAATTTAGGTTTAAATATAATTTTACTTCAATTTTTAGCAATTTTTGGTTTTTTTATTGGCAAATTGTGAAATTATTACAAATTAGTCAAGTTTGAAACTCAATTAGTTGGATTTTATTATGTTTTAATAGTTAATTTAATGTGTTTTGGTGGATAATTTTGAAATAATTATAGAATATATATTAACCTTGGTACTTAAATAGGTGAAATTTGGTATGTTACTTTTAATGGTTAATTTGAAGTTGTTTTGATGGATTATTTTGAATAAGTTAGAGATTAGTGAATTTTGTTATTAAATTAGTTGAATTTTGGAATGTTGAAATGGTTAATATTTAGTTGTTTTGGTCGGTATATTTGAATAAATTTGAGATTAGTAACCTTGCTTGTTACTAAAGTAGATGAATTTTTGAATGGGTGAATGGTTACTTTTATGTTGTTTTGATGGGTAATTTTGAAAAAATTAGAGATTAGTAACCTTGTTAGTTAATTTTGAATAAATTAGATGAATAAAAGTAGTGAATACATTGTTTAGCAATTGTTAGTTCGATGAATGATGTGTTTTAGCTTATAAATAAATTAGTGAATTGACATGTTATGAGAAAGAAATAGTACATACCTAATAGTTAACCTAATTTTTGTTTAATATTTTTTTTAATAGATTTGTGAATTGAAGCACGAGTTTTTTTAGCTTGAGGACTACATATTGAGCTCAAGTGGGTAGTTGCTATATTGGTATGACTTATAAACTTTACTTAGCTATATTTCTTTCTATTTATCCATTTAATAAAAGTTTATTTTTGAAATTGCAACTTGTGTATTGTTAAATTGCAAATAAATACAACAATATATAGAATACTTGCATCATCATATGCCTAGATACCCGTTTAAGGCTTTCTCATTAGGAGAAAGTCTTGAATAGTCCCCGGTTGGGACTGTTCTTGAATGTGTACTCTCACTTAGGTGGTGAATGTATATTTTCTTTTCGATTTTAAGGAAAATCTTGGCTTACCATTTCCTCACTAGGTTCTCTGGGTACATATGTGGGTAATTATTTATCTACATCGTGTACTTGGAGAACTAGGGGGAAATGCTGCCGGATTTTCCTTTAAATTGGAAAGTTTACATAACATTCACTAGTGAGAGTAGACATTCAAGGATGGGTTAGGTTGGAGTGATAAGGACCCTTTGGAAACATGCATTTTTTCACTATATGAATGGTAAATTCACGTTTTGTACTTGAATTTGATTTGCATAAAATATGTAGCACTTACACATTATAAATTATATGGTGCTATATATGTTTAGAGACAATTTACTAAATGGAGAAGGATCATGGTTGGATGTATGGTAGACGCGATACATTGGAATTTTGGAATGCCGTTCAAGAGTTTTGCGAGAGGGCTTTAGCTTATCAACGCAAACTAGGTGGCTAAGGCGTTTATTGTCCTTGTGTTGATTGTAACAATGTGAATGTGGTCGATAGTGTTGAAATCATTAGAGATCATGTATTATGTCGTGGGTTTAGGCAATTATACCATGTGTGGATTTGCCACGGAGAAAGTGGAGAGTACAGTGGGGATCTTGATCGGAATGATGTGCGTATTAGAAGCAATGAGATTCATGTGGACGAGGAATACGAGAATGATGACTATATTGTTGATAATGGTGAGGATGGAGCTGATGATGATGTGGCGGATGAGGTTGAGGATGAACAAGTGGATGAGATGTTGCATGGTGTTGAAGGTGAAGTGTTTGAGTTATTATCGGAGGCTTCTAAAAAGCCTTTGTATCCCGGGTGCAAAAAATACTCCAAACTATCGGTCGTGCTAACACTTTTCAACATTAAGTCGAAGAATGGGTGGACGGACATCAGTTTTACTTCTTTGTTGACCGCATTAAGTGATATGTTGCCTGATGGGAATGAAATTCCTAAGTCTTACTATTACGCAAAGAAACTCATGTGTCCCTTTGGTTTGGAGTATAAGAAGACACATGCATGTCCTAATGACTGTATTTTGTATCGAAATGAGTATGAACAACTGAAGGAGTGCCCACGATGCAAGCGGTCGCGGTACAAGTGCATGAGTTGCAATCTTGGCACGGAGGGACCTCCTGCTAAGGTGTTGTGGTATCTTCCCATTATTTCAAGGTTTAAGCGTCTGTTCTCAATACCAAAAGACGCTAAAAACTTGAGGTGGCATGCAAAGGGAAGAAAGAAAAACAGAATGCTGAAGCATCCAGGTGACTCTCCACAGTGGAAGAACATTGATTTGAAGTTTGAGGAATTTGGTAATGAAGTTAGAAATTTAAGGATTGGGTTGTGCACGGACGGGATGAATCCATTTGGCACACTTAGTACCTAACACAGCACATGACCGGTACTTTTAGTGATTTATAATTTGCCTCCTTGGCTATGCATGAAACGTAAGTATGTAATGATTTCATTGCTAATAACGAGTCCTAAGCAACCTGGAAACGACATAGATGTTTACCTTGCGCCGCTTATTGACGACTTGAGAAAGATGTGGGACGAAGGGGTTTCCGTTTTCAATTCTCATTAAAACGAGATGTTCACATTGCGTGCAGCCCTTATGTGGACCATGAATGACTTCCCTGCATATGGCAACTTGTGTGGGTACAAGGTCAAAGGGGAAAAAGCATGCCCCATATGTAATGATGACACATCAAGCGTTTACCTGACTCATTCTCACAAAGATGTCTACCTACGGACTCGAAGGTTCCTTAGGCGTGATCACCCGTACCGTAGGCAGAAAAAGGCTTTCGATGGAACCGTGGAAGAGGATACTGCGCCTAGACCATTGACTAGTGTTGAGATTAGTGCTCGGGTGAAAAGGATACGAGCGGTGTTTGGAAAATCAGAAAAAACTGTGGTCTCAGCTGCTCTGTTTAAGAAAGAATTCATCTTTTGGAAGCTTCCGTACTTGAGAGAACATGACGTTAGGCATTGTCTTGATGTGATGCATACAGAGAAGAATGTGTGTGATGCTCTTTTGGGGACGCTTATGAATATCCCATGAAAAACAAAGGACAGAAAGGGTGCACGGTTAGATTTGAAAGAGATGGGGATTCGTCTAGAATTGTGCCCTCAAGAAAAGGTTAGAAAGGGGAAGGAGCCGAGAATAGAAGATGAAAATGTTTCGAAAAAAGGGAAGGAGAAGAGCAAGGGAAAGGGAAAGGCCAAAGATGTGTCAAAGAAGAAAGATAAGGGTAAAGTGAAGGATGAAAAGGATTATTTACCCCCGGCTTGCTATACATTGTCAAGGGTAGAGAAACGTATGTTTTGTGCATGTCTGTACGACATTAAGGTTCCATCAGGGTACTCATCTAACATGAAAAGATTTGTAACCTTAAATGGAGAATTGAAGCTGACAAGTATAAAATCCCATGATTGTCACATTATGATGCAAGTATTCCTACCGATTGCAATCCGTGGTATTCTACCAAAACACGTAAGGGAAGCGATTACAAGCCTTTGTTTGTTTTTCAATACAATTTGTAGCAAAGTTCTTGATCCTTGTAAACTAGATGCTTTGCAAGCATATGTGGTTGTGACTTTGTGCAAATTTGAGATGTATTTCCCACCCTCATTTTTTGACATAATGGTTCATCTGGTTCTTCATTTGGTGCGTGAGATTAAGTTGTGAGGTCCAAGTTTCATGAGGTGGTGCTACCCTTTTGAAAGACACATGGGTACATTACAAGATAAAGTACGGAACCGGGCTCACCCAGAAGGAAGTATGATGCAAGGGACCGTGGGTGAGGAGATAAGTAACTTTGTAGCGGACTACATAGCCCTGCTCAACCTATTGGTCTTCCTACTTCTCGACATGAAGGTAGACTTGATGGTCATGGCACAATTGGGTCGAAACGAATGTCACCAGACCGAGATCAGTTCTTACAAGCACACCTTTATGTGTTGCACCATGTTTCAGATGTGCACCCAAATTTAGACGAGCACATGGATAGTTTGCGTGATGAATTTCCATCCAAAGGTGAAAGGGCACTTATGCTGTTGCATAATAAGAGGTTTGTTGATTGGTTTCCTGATCGAGTAATGAGTAGATTGAATGATACTAATGTGACCGATACAGTACGGTGGCTTGCGTACGGTCCTAGGGATGATGTCCGTTCATTTGAGGGATATGACATCAATGGGTACACTTTTTGGACCGAGGGTCGTGATTTGAAATCTTCCTCCACCCAAAACAGTGGTGTAACTCTTGTGGCATCGTCAAGGGAGTTTGCAAGTTCAAAGGATAAGTCACCTGTCGATGTAAAGTTGTCATACTATGGTCGAATTCAAGAAATATGGGAGCTTGATTATTCTGACTTCACGATTGCTCTTTTCAAGTGTAAGTGGGTTGATAATATCAGGCGTAACGTCAAATATGAGGACTTTACTCTTGTAGATCTTGGCCACTTGAATGATAGTGCGGAACCATTTATCCTTGCATCTCAAGCTAAGCAAGTGTTCTACGTAACTGACCCAATGGATTCAAAATGGTCTATAGTGCTAGCTGGCAAAAGAAGAATCCTAGGCATTGGAGATGTTGAGGATGAGGAAGAATATGATGCATTTGATGATTCTGCACCTTTTACTGTTCCTAGACCTGTTGTACTAAATGACATAGACAACGAAGCAGGTTATATGCGATCAGACCACAACGAAGGAATTTCAGAATGAGGTAGTTTGATTAAAAGTTAGTAATGGTTTCATTGCAAATATAGTTTAGTTATCATGTATATAGGAGCATAAGTTGGCGAAAATGACATATTTGTAGTTTGAAATTGCCTAAGTGTACTCATTATCATGCATATACAGGGTTATAGGACCATAAGTAGGTGAAAATGGCTTAAATAGCTTCTACTTAACCCAATTCTTTTGTTTTGTGTATGAACTAACATTTATTCATTCTAACAACCTATATTCAATATATTTAACATGTTTGTAGTTTGAAATTGCCTAAGTGTACTCATTATCATGCATATACAAGGTTATAGGACCATAAGTAGGTGAAAATGGCTTAAATAGCTTCTACTTAACCCAACTACTTTGTTTTGTGTATGAACTAACATTTATTCATTCTAACAACCTCTTTTCATTATTTAACATGTTTGTAAATTGAAATTGCCATTTTGTACTCATTATCTTGCACATACAAGGTTATAGGACCATAATAAGTAGGTGATAATGGCTTAAATAGCTACTACTTAACCATAATAAATATCATGCATATACTTTAATATACACTAATATTGTTTTATGATTGCTTTGACAGGTGCTTATATCTCATGGCGGACGATCATGATCCTCAATTGGGAGAGGACATTGACGATGACGAGTATGAGGATGAGGACGAGGACGATGATGATGAGACTTATGATGTGAATAAGGAGGATGACTTGGGTGAGCCAGAGGATCGGGCTCAAGATGAGTTCGAGCGTAGGCTTGATGATTTTGAAATTTCAGCTGAACGTGCACCGCCTATTGTAAATACAGCACGTGAGATTGTTGGTGAGGACCCGACTCTTGAAAGTCAAGGCCAAGGACAAGATGAAAACAACACAGGTGGTGGAGGTGGGAAAAGTCACCGGATCAAAGAAAAAGAAGGGGTCCGACGAGAAGCTTTAAGAAACCGAACGGTCCCATGGTCTTGGAGTATGACAACAAAGGCCAACCCGGGCCTAAATGGCGTCGACAATATGCTAATCAAGTTGGCATATGTGCATGGAAAATCCCCATTACACTTGTAATGCGGCAAGTACCTCCGGGTTTGATTCAAGCATTTTGGGATGATACAAGGGTAAGTGTGTTTTTGGCACATTTAGACAATTTAAGATACCTTAACCTTATGGTTGTTACTAAATAGAAACTAATAATCGGTTTTAATTTGTGATTGTAGAGGCTGTTTTCTATTCCTAATGATCCCGAGAAGAGAAGGGTGTTTGAATCTTTATTAGCGGAAAGATTCACAGGCTTTAAGACCAAGTTGACTAATCGGTGGATCTGCAAGAAGAAGAAGAAAACATAGAAGAACAATGCTGATGAGGATGACCGTCTCCCGTGGCAAATATGGCCGACCGTGTCAAAAGATGATTGGGAAGAGTTCGTTATAATGAAGACTCAAAAGAAAGCCATTGTAAGTTTGTGTAAATCTGATCTCAATTGAATAATAGCTTGACACTTTTTGTAGCAATGAGACTAACATTTTTTGTTTTGTAGGAACTTCGAGAGCAAAATAAAGCAAATGCAGAAAAGATGGAATACGTCCATCGTATGGGTCCTAAGACTTTTGGTGAAAAGAGACCTGAGTGGGTCGATTCAGGTTTATACCCTAAATCGCTTCTAGTGGCATCGAAGGAACCCTCTAGTTCCAAGATCACTACATTGGTGAGTCGTGCCGGTGATTTCTTGTGTTCTCTCCATACGTTTGATAAGGAAACCGGAAAATGGGTCATCAAGGGTCCGGAAGCCAAAAAACTGGCGGATAAGCTTGTAAGTTACCTATGAATTGTTGAAATTAAGTCACTTTTGCATCTAAATCACTGTACAAACCATTAACTATTTTATTAACCAAATTTTTCCTTATGCTATAGCTTGAGCACACTCAAAAGATGGTGGAGGGCAAATTTGAACCAAGTGTGGAGAATGACCCTTTCACCATGGCTTTGGGAAGGCCATACCATCTGATAAGTGACTTTTATGTCACTTTTAGGGTGTTTATTGAGTCGTTTTCCGGCTTATTTTCCAATAATTTAACCCTATTTATCCT
Organism: Chenopodium album; assembly: GCF_948465745.1. Lineage (NCBI taxonomy): Eukaryota > Viridiplantae > Streptophyta > Magnoliopsida > Caryophyllales > Amaranthaceae > Chenopodium > Chenopodium album. The sequence continues at coordinate 40,389,070 of NC_137838.1, forward strand.
TTATTTCTATTATTCGCTTATTTTCGCCTTTTACCTTTATTTTGAGTATTTTTGCATTTTTATTAGTTTTTAGTTTATTTTTGTAGTTTTAGTTAATTATTTCCCGCTTCTCTCATTTTATTTACTTTCTTTTAGTTTTTAGTTTGTTTTATTTTATTTTATTTTATTTTATTTCATTTTATTTTATTATTTATTTAGTTTTAGCTTTTAATTTTACTTTATTTGTCTTATCTTATCTTATTTTATTTATCTTATTTTATTTTTATTTTATTTTATTTTATCTTTATTTTATTTTATTTCGTGGTAATACCCTCGTGTTGTTTTTGGTTGTAGGTGTTCCGGGTTTCAAAGTCATATTCGTGTTCAATTTGAGGCAATTGCACAATACTCCTTGCACAAACAACCTGCTGCCCCTTTAAGCTGCCCTCTTACCCTTCACCACACCTCACCTTAACCTCCACCGCACCAAAACACCAAAATCCCCTGCTCCCTCTACGTTACTGCTCCCCTGCTCCAAATTACACTCACCATCAACAACCACCCAGCAATCCGACACCACCAGCCACCGCATCCTCACAGCACACCACCGCTGCCACCAATTACCCCAATTCAGCGGCACGCAGCCACCAGCCACCTCACCCTATTCACAACAAACCCAGCACCTCAACTCCAATCCACAACCACGGAAAACCACCAAAATCACCACCCACAGCGCCCCTGCTCACCTCACACCAAGAACCACAAAAACACCTGCAATCACCACCCACCAATAACCGCAATTCACGCAACACCGAAACCACTCACAGCCACCACAATTCACCAACTGTAACAGCAGCCACTACCACCACCACGCAAACCCCAACATGCCTCCTTCACCAATTCGCACCAATTAAACCACCAACACCACCGTCACCTCCCATTTCGCCACCAAACCGCCAGCAATTACCACCTCAATTCGACCCCCGCAACACCAATTAAACCACCAGCCCTTCACCCACAATCAACCATCCAAATCACCACCAAATTACTTACCTCATAGCCGCGCAACTCATACCATCTCAAGATCGAGTTGAGGCAGAAGCTTTGCACGACTAGCTGTGCGACCTCTGTGCGGGCGCGCAATTGTGGGTCAATCACGAGCTTTTCACGTGATTTTTAATGAGAATTGGACGGCCACGATTTTGGATGCTAGATGACGACGATGCTGATGAACGGTGATGATGGTTGTTTGGGGATGATGGTGATGAAAGCTTTAACTGGAGCAGGGGAATTCGAATTCGAAAAGGAGTTTGGGGGGTAGTCTTTTGTTTCGTGGGTTTTGGGGGAAATTAGTGGGTTTTGTTTTTTTTTTTTTTCCTTTTCATTTTTCTTTTTATTTTATATTATTTTTAGTTTTGTTTTTTTTTGTTTTTAAGTTTAGTTATTTTAATTGTTTTAGTTTAGTTTTTATTTCTTTTTAGTTTCTTTCTTTTATTTTAATTTTATTTTAGCTTGTATTATAAATACCCTCTTTGGGTTATTTTCTAAAGACTATCAATCAACATTTTTATTTTAGATTAGATTAATTTAGCCTTTACTTTCTCTCTCTTAGGGTTAGTTTAGGAGTAATGTAGAGAGAGAAAGCTTGGATTTCTATGGAGTTTTTGAGAGGTTGAAGAAGCAACTTTGTGGAACTTCTTCTCATTTATTCAATGAGCATTTTCTAACTTTCTCTCATCTTTATTTCTTGCTTAATTCTTAGTTTTTTGCTTTTTGTTTATTGATTTGAGTAGATTAATTAGTTTATTTGTTTAATCTTGTTTTTATTCTTATTTTACCTTGTTTTCCATGTCTTTCTTCATTATGTTAGCTTAGATTTTGTTCTAGGGAAATGGATGAAGGTTATGTTAATAAATTGAATGATTGATTGTGATTAGTATGGAATTGTTTCTTGATTATTGTGTATGGATGATGCTTTTATGTATTAGAATCTTTCTAGCTAATTGATTCTATGTTCTTAATTGTGCCATCAATCGATTGTGCGAGAGTGAGTTGGTTGAGAGCCCTAATTTCTTCCATACCTTTGCTAGGCTAGTTGCACGAGAGTGAATTAGTTTAGTAGGATAATTAACATGCATAATTGTGCGAGAGTGAGTTAAATGTGTTGATTGTTCCTAATCAAGGTCATTTTCATCTAATTGTATGATGTTATTGAATGTATTGATGTAATTGGATTCCACTTTCCCTAGTTTTAGTTATTTGTTCTTAGTTGCGTTTAGTTGAACCTCTCTCTATCTTACAAGCTTTCCTAGTAGTCTAATTAGCACAAATTGATACACTTAGTCCTTTTGGGTTCGACCCTTTACTTGCCACTAACTAGTTTAGTGTAAGTTTAGGTATTATAAATTGTTAATTTGGTTTGGGTTAGTAGTCCCAACGACCTATTTAATTCTGATCAACTTTTGGCGCCGTTGCCGGGGACTAAGGCGTTCATTAGGTTGTGTTGATTAGATTAGCTAGGTTCTTGTATATAATTTGATTTTTGTTTGCTTTTCTTTGTTCTTTGTATAAAAATGGCATGCTTATCTTTTCCTCAATTTGATGGTGAACACTTCTATGCTTACTTTGAAAGACTAGAAGGTTTTTTTAGTTATCATGGGTGTTCTCTTAATGATGCTTGTGGTATAGCTTATTGGGGCATGAATGAGTATACTAGGGGAATGGTTGAGGACTTGAATAATGGTAGATTTTGTCATTTGTCTATGCATGATGCGTGGGATTTCTTCACATGGCTTGCTAGGGACTCTTTAGATAGACAATCGCATGTTTCTTGCTTTGACTCTCAATGCCAAGATTCTTTTAATTTTTGCATGAATTCTCTTGATACTTCTTATGTGCCTTGTGATAATCCAAGTATGCAAATTGACACCTTTCCCCCTTATGCTCATTTTGATGAGGTTTGTGCTAATTTTGATGATGTGCAATTTGACTTTGATCATGAACCTCAACCCAATAACATTAATGCCCAAATTTCTCAAATGCAATATCTCACCCAACAACTCCAAGAGCTTCAAGAGGAACAAAAATTGAGAGAAGTCAGGCTTGCCCAAGTGATGAGTGCTTTAGTTGATATAAATGGATGTGAGGCACCTCATTTGGAGTGTGAGAGTGTTTTTTAGAATGATGTGGGCCAAGGGTGTGAAGTTGAGGGGAGATTTTCTTGTGATGAGAGGATTTTTGAGGATTTTGATCCTTTTCATTCCCCATTTGAGCTTGAATGCCACCCTTCCCCTTATTCACCCCCTTTGAGAGCTTCTCTTGGTGAGGATGTGAGTGGGCCATCTTCATGTTTGAATGAGGGAGTTCATGAGGATGATAATGGTGAGTTTGAGAAATCAAGAGAGATTGAGAGTCCCTTGAGTGATGGTGGAGGAGTTGTAAATGAAGAAAATGTCGATTTTGAGGTTTCCAACCCTCTTCCCCATCTTGATGAGTCTACCTTGCATGTTGGTGACCCTTCTATCCATGAGTCTTTGGACTCATTTGAGGTTATGGATAGTATGTTCATTGAAGGTGTAACAAAACATCATAGCCTTTTGAGAGAGTTCATTGGCAATGCTTCATGGGAAAGGGATGAGTTTGAGAGAAACCTTTATCCTTTCATGCATGGTTTAGAGACTCTAGGCTTTGAGGATCTTGAGGGAGTTGTTGTTCATTGTTGTGATAGAGAGGAGGATGAGGTTGTTTCTATTGGAGAGTTTTTGTTTGAGGGAGATGTGAGTCATGAGTGTTCTTTTGGGATTCTATGATTGATTTTCATGCCCTCATTGGTGATGTGAGGCTTTGTGAGACCATTGTTTCTCCTCCCCTTCCTCATGTCCATTTCTCAAGGAAATTTGACCACATCTCCTACTATCCCATGTTCCTCCCTTCTTTTGTCAAAGAGCCTACTGAGGACCCTCTCTTGTTTGATGAGACTTTTTCTTTTCATCCTCCTATTATTGAGGAAATGGGTGATTGTGCCACCCAAAAATATTTTGAGGAGGTTTTGCCTTTTTATTCTTTTCCTTATTTTTCTTCTTCTTTCTTTTTCTTGTTTTCTTGATTTTTCTTTTGATTTTTCTTCTTTCTTTTGGCATCTTCCTCCTCACTTACGTGCAATAATCTTGTTGCATGTCCTCCTCCCTTCATTTGCCTACTTGTTATCATATGAAATGTGTAGTACTGCATTTGATAAGCTCTTGCGTTCGTTGCAATATTATTTACTAAAGCGGTCTCGCTTGGACGTTAAACAAGCCTTTCTCGGGAAGTAACCCGAGGTTTTTATTGCTTTCATTTTCTTTTCTTTTTAGATTAGATTTTCTCTCATTGAAATGTTTGTGTGCCCTTTTCTAGGTACATAACTTGATATACACTTATGCATTGGTTTGGATCAAGAATCAAGGAAGTTTGATGCCTATTTTTGCTAGCAAATGGAAATCAAGATTCAACTCAAGAGGAAGTCGGCTTTGAAAGGTTAAATTGGGTCATTTGCGGGTATTTACACCCACCTATATCCGGTAATATCTTTCTTAGCTCTTTCTCTAATGATTGGTGACTCGTTGGACTTGTGTTGGTTTGTTGGATTGATTTCTTTCTTTTCCCCTCCCATAGATTATTTGGTTTATGTTTGAGTATATTGTCTCATTCAAGCTTGGGGGAGGGTATCCTATCATGTTTGGTGGGATGTTGATTCATTTATGCCATGCACTTGAGTATATGCATTTCCATGTCTTTTCTTTTATTTTGAAAAGTCCAAAAAGATTTTTGTTTACTTTCAAGGTAATTTTGGCAAAATGTGTTTTGTTTGTTCTTATTTTGGACATTTTGTTTTGGGACTTGAATCCTTGAATGTTTTTCTTCCTAAGTGGTAAATGTATGCACAGTTTGAGAGTGTTATTGGTTGACTCTAGGATACTTATGCTAAGGTAGTCGGGTTAAGAACTTTTAGGGGTCCATGAAGCCTTAGTTCACGAGAATGTGGTAAGATGGAGTTGCCCTCTATAGTGGATTTGAAACCCTTGGTTGGTATTTGTTTGGTTATAATCCCTTGTGAGCTTCATTTGTTCTAGCCTTCATCACCTTGTTGAGCGGCTATTTAGGATCCTTAACTATGCATGTCTTAATCCTTGTTTTGACCTCTAGCTCCCAAGATCGTGACCGGGCCACTCTAAGGGAGGAAAAGGGCACCTTTTCTGATTTTTCTTTATCTTCTTTTTATTTTGTTACAAATTTGGCTTTCTATTTTGCATCAACCTACTTATTAACCAATTTGAGCCTAATGTTTCCCGCTCTTGTTTAAACCGCGTTACAAACCTAATGGCCTATGTTTACCAACCCTTTTAGTTAGTGAAGCATTGGCATGTGAGGTTTGAGTTTTGAGAGTGTTGAATTTGAACAAGACATTTTGTGCATTGGTTTAATTAAGGTATTGAAAATTGAGCTTGAAAAGAAAATGCAAAAAAGTTTGAGAAGAAAGATGCAATTTAAGAAAATCAAATGAAGTTTCAGGAAAAGGCCGTCCATAGTTGAAAAAAAAGGCAAGGACACCAAATATGAGCTTGAAAAAAAAAATTGAAAAAGAAACAAAAATCACAAAAATATTTTAGTTCGGTTTCATTTTCTTCCCTAGTTTAAGCATTGAGGACAATGCTTCGTTCAAGCTTGGGGGGGAGCGTTACTTCGGTTTTTGTATATATTGTGTTAGTGTTGAATAAGCTTGGGGGAGATGACATTTTTGGTATTTTTGTTTGATATTTTGTGATTTCTTGAGTTTGTTTTTGAGAGTAGGCCACTCTTTTGCTTCACTTAGGAAATATCACCAAAATTTTCAAATTTTTACCCCCCTTAGCCTTACGTTACTAACCCAATAAAAGACCCTTAGACTTTAGTTGGGTTGGGTCAAAGAACGGTGGAGGGAGATAGACTTCAAACCTATGGAGAGAGTATGCATAGTTGAGATGTCGGGATTACCTTCTCAAAGTTTTTCATTTCTTTATCTTTTTCCGATTCCTTCGTGGAATCATGAGAAGCTAGCTTGAGGGTTGATTTGAAGCTAGTGGAGAGAACGCAGCCCGATTGGTTGGGGCTAGGGTGGATTGAGTCCTCATTAGTTCTCTATGCTTATCATATGTTATGTTTCAATCAACCATTGACATCTTGGAACGTGCATACATTTGTCTACTTAGAAAGATTTGCATTCATTGGTGTTTGTTCCTATCTCTTGCCCAAATATGAATTTGTATTTTCTTTCTCTTTTTATGTTTCTTTTTCTTTTCTTTTTATTGCCTTGCCTTGGTTTTTGTTTAGAGTTGTGGGTTAAACTCTTAGGACACCCTCACGAGAGCACACTCGTCCTCTAGGGCGATCTAGGGGTTTAAAGGGCTTGTCATTTGTCGCTAAAATTGACCGTGATTCCTACGAAAGTGAGTTAGTGTACATTCTTGTCTCCTTTAGTGTCTTAGATTTGCTTGAATAAATCATTCTCCTTCTCTCGTGTTTCATGTTAATTTGCTCGAGGACGAGCAAAAGTTTAGCTTGGGGGAGTTTGATAAGTGACTTTTATGTCACTTTTAAGGTGTTTATTGAGTCGTTTTCCGGCTTATTTTCCAATAATTTAACCCTATTTATCCTTTATTTCTATTATTCGCTTATTCTCGCCTTTTACCTTTATTTTGAGTATTTTTGCATTTTTATTAGTTTGTAGTTTATTTTTGTAGTTTTAGTTAATAATTTCCCGCTTCTCTCATTTTATTTATTTTCTTTTAGTTTTTAGTTTGTTTTATTTTATTTTATTTTATTTCATTTTATTTTATTATTTATTTAGTTTTAGCTTTTAATTTTACTTTATTTGTCTTATCTTATTTTATTTTATTTATCTTATCTTAGTTTTATTTTATTTTATTTTATCTTTATTTTATTTTCTTTCGTCGTAATACCCTCGTGTTGTTTTTGGTTGTAGGTGTTCCGGGTTTCAAAGTCATATTCGTGTTCAATTTGAGGCAATTGCACAATACTCCTTGCACAAACAACCTGTTGCCCCTTTAAGCTGCCCTCTTACCCTTCACCACACCTCACCTTAACCTCCACCGCACCAAAACACCAAAATCCCCTGCTCCCTCTACGTTACTGCTCCCCTGCTCCAAATCACACTCACCATCAACAACCACCCAACAATCCGACACCACCAGCCACCGCATCCTCACATCACACCACCGCTGCCACCAATTACCCCAATTCAACGCCACGCAGCCACCAGCCACCTCACCCCATTCACAACCAACCCAGCACCTCAACTCCAATCCACAGCCACGCAAAACCACCAAAATCACCACCCACAACGCCCCTGCTCACCTCAAATCAAGAACCACAAAAACACCTCCAATCACCACCCACCAATAACCGCAATTCACGCAACATCGAAACCACTCACAGCCACCACAATTCACCAACTGTTACAGCAGCCACTACCACCACCACGCAAACCCCAACATGCCTCCTTCACCAATTCGCACCAATTAAACAACCAACACCACCGTCACCTCCCATTTCGCCACCAAACCGCCAGCAATTATCACCTCAATTCGACCCCCGCAACACCAATTAAACCACCAGCCCTTCACCCACAATCAACCATCCAAATCACCACCAAATTACTTACCTCATAGCCGCGCAACTCATACCATCTCAAGCCTCAAATGCGGGTGCACAACCCTGTCAGAAAGCGCACAAAATCGAGTCCAAAATCGAGTTGAGGTAGAATCTTTGCGCGACTAGCTGTGCAACCTCTGTGCGGGCGCGCAATTGTGGGTCAATCACGAGCTTTTCACGTGATTTTTAATGAGAATTGGACGGCCACAATTTTGGATGCTAGATGACGATGATGCTGATGAACGGTGATGATGGTTGTTTGGGGATGATGGTGATGAAAGCTTGAATTGGAGCAGGGGAATTTGAATTCGAAAAGGAGTTTTGGGGGTAGTCTTTTGTTTCGTGGGTTTTGGGGGAAATTAGTGGGTTTTGTTTTTTTTCTTTTTCCTTTTCATTTTCCTTTTTATTTTATTTTATTTTTAGTTTTTTTTTTTTTTGGTTTTTAAGTTTAGTTATTTTAATTGTTTTTGTTTAGTTTTTATTTCCTTTATTTTAATTTTATTTTAGCTTGTATTATAAATACCCTCTTTGGGTTATTTTCTAAAGACTATCAATCAACATTTGTATTTTAGATTAGATTAGTTTAGCCTTTACTTTCTCTCTCTTAGGGTTAGTTTAGGAGTAGTGTAGAGAGAAAGCTTGGATTTCTATGGAGTTTTTGAGAGGTTGAAGAAGCAACTTTGTTGAACTTCTTCTCATCTATTCAATGAGCATTTTCTAACTTTCTCTCATCTTTATTTCTTGCTTAATTCTTAGTTTTTTGCTTTTTGTTTATTGATTTGAGTAGATTAATTAGTTTATTTGTTTAATCTTTTTTTTTATTCTTATTTTACCTTGTTTTCCATGTCTTTCTTCATTATGTTAGCTTAGATTTTGTTCTAGGGAAATGGATGAAGGTTAGGTTAATAAATTGAATGATTGATTGTGATTAGTATGGAATTGTTTCTTGATTATTATGTATGGATGATGCTTTTATGTATTATAATCTTTCTAGCTAATTGATTCTATGTTCTTAATTGTGCCATCAATCGATTGTGCGAGAGTGAGTTGGTTGAGAGCCCTAATTTCTTCCATACCTTTGCTAGGCTAGTTGCACGAGAGTGAATTAGTTTAGTAGGATAATTAACATGCTTAATTGTGCGAGAGTGAGTTAAATGTGTTGATTGTTCCTAATCAAGGTCATTTTCATCTAATTGTATGATGTTATTGATTGTATTGATGTAATTGGATTCCACTTTCTCTAGTTTTAGTTATTTGTTCGTAGTTGTGTTTAGTTGAACCTCTCTCTATCTCACAAGCTTTCCTAGTAGTCTAATTAGCACAAATTGATACACTTAGTCCTTTTGGGTTCAACCCTTTACTTGCCACTAACTAGGTTAGTGTAAGTTTAGGTATTATTAATTGTTAATTTGGTTAGGGTTAGTAGTCCCAACGACCTATCTAATTCCGATCAAATTTATACCATCCAGGACGAGTAGTAGGTTCGGGAGGGTCATTGCTTGGATGGAATAAGGTGATGGGTCTCGAATACACAAAATCGGGTATATCTCGAGCCAGTGTTAACTCACCGGGGGAGTTGGATGCCAAGGTGGCATCAATTAAGGAACAAGTGCGCAACGAGTTAGTTAGTGAATTGAATGCTTGGGCAAAGCTGATAAACTTACCGACTTTGCCGTTCCTCACGAGTACCCCGGTCGACTCATGTTCTTAACCAAAAGGACAAGGAGAAGGTGTAAGACATGGAGGAGATGAGATACGTGGTGAAGATATGCCACCTGAGGTAAAATCAATTGTGTTATTAAAAGTTTTAAAATACTTAGTTAATTGAGATTTGAGGTGCAATGATTGATGTACTGTTGCAGGTTCCTACACCTACACATGCGGACTCGAGGGAGCTTGAAAATCCAACACCGCATGAATTTCCAGAGTTACAGGTGATTTGTAACCCTCCACCTTAATGAATTTTGTTATATTATCTATGCTGTTGAAAAGTCCTATCTAACTATCTTCTTTTTTTATATATACTTGTGTAGAAAGACACCCGGTGTGCACTTCTAGCCCCGGGGCATGCAAATAGTACGGCGTTGAGTTGGGTGGCGTATGGTTGTGCCCAACCGAAGACGGGTGCTACGGCGGGGCCACATCATTACTCGGTTGGGATCGATTCAGTGATTGCGGGGTTCGAAGACATCCCACTACCCGTACCGATAGAGGAGGTTTAGATAACAACGCTTTGGCAAGCTGTAGGTAGCTTTGTTGATTGGCCACGTGCATGGGTAAAGTTGATTAATAAGGAGGTAAATTATTTAGTTCTCAATTTTTGTAAGTGTTAAACCGTTAGGCACTCTTAAAATAAAACCGCCAAATATTTTTTTTTTTTTATTTACAATATGCAAGGTCCGCCAAATATAAGTTGTTGTCATTTCAAATTACATAAAAATTGCCAAGTTCTAAGGTTTTTGGGTACAATTCATCAAAATCAAGGTCATTTGAGCCGAAATGGCTACTCACTTGCCTATTTTCTTCATTTCTCAACTAATAAACTTATACATTCTCAAACCATATCATAATTACATATGTATAAGTGATTGTGAGTTGAAATTGCATAAAAGAAGCAAAGTTCTAAGTTTTGTGGCGCATTTCACCAAAATAAAGCCATTTTGAGCCGAAATGGCTACTCACTTGCCTATTTTCTTCATTTTTAAACTTATAAGCTCCTTTTATCTGAAAAGAACTCATAATGACATATTTATAAGTGGTTGTCATTTCAAATTACATAAAAATTGCCAAGTTCTAAGCTTTTGGGTCCAATTCATCAAAATCAAGGTCATTTGACCCGAAATCGCTACTCACTTGCCTATTTTCTTCATTTCTCAACTAATAAACTTATACATTCTTAAACCATATCATAATTTAATATTTATAAGTGATTGTGAGTTGAAATTGCATAAAAGAAGCAAAGTTCTATGTTTTTTGGCGCATTTCATCAAAATAAAGCCATTTTGAGCCGAAATGGCTACTCACTTGCCTATTTTTTTCATTTCTCAACTTATAAACTCCTTTTATCTCAAAACAACTCATAATGACATATTTATAAGTGGTTGTCAATTGAAATTACATAAAACTCGCCAAGTTCTAAGGTTTAGGGTCTAATTCGTCAAAATCAAGGTCATTTGCGCCGAAATGGCTACTCACTTGCCTATTTTCTTCATTTCTCAACTAATAAACATATACATTCTTAAACCATATCATAATTACATATTTATAAGTGATTGTAAGTTGAAATTGCATAAAAAAAGCAAAGTTCTAAGTTTTTTGGCGCATTTCATCAAAATAAAGCCATTTTGAGCCTTAATGGCTACTCACTTGCCTATTTTCTTCATTTCTCAACTTATAAGATCATTTTATCTCAAAAACACTAATAATGACATACTTATAAGTGGTTTTCTTTTCAAATTACATAAAAATATCTAAGTTCTAAGGTTTTGGGTCTAATTCATCAAAATCAAGGTCATTTGGGCCGAAATGGCTACTCACTTGCCTATTTTCTTCATTTCTTAACTAATAAACATATAAATTGTAAAACCATATCATAATTACATATGTATAAGTGATTGTGAGTTGAAATTTCATAAAGAAGCAAAGTTCTAAGTTTTTTGGCTCATTTCATCAAAATAAAGCCATTTTGAGCAGAAATGGCTACTCACTTGCCTATTTTCTTCAATTCTCAACTTATAAGCTCTTTGTATCTCAAAACAACTCATAATGACATATTTATAAGTGGTTTTCATTTCAAATTACATAAAAATTGCAAAGTTCTAAGGTTTATGGGTACAATTCATCAAAATCAAGGTCAATTGACCCGAAATAGCTACTCACTTCCCTATTTTCTTCATTTCTCAACTAATAAACTTATAAATTCTCAAACCATATCATAATTACATATGTATAAGTGATTGTGAGTTGGAATTGCATAAAAGAAGCAAAGTTCTAAGTTTTTGGGCCCATTTCATCAAAATAAAGCCATTTTGAGCTGAAATGGCTACTCACTTGCCTATTTTCTTCATTTATCAACTTATAAGCTCCTTGTATCTCAAAAGAACTCATAATGTTATATTTAAAAGCGGTTGTTATTTAAAATTACAAAAAAATTGCCTAGTTCTAAGGTTTTTGGGTACAATTCATCAAAATCAAGGTCATTTGACCCAAAATGGCTACTCACTTGCCTATTTTCTTCATTTCTCAACTAATAAACTTATACATTCTCAAAACATATCATAATTACATATTTATAAGTGTTTGTGAGTTAAAATTGCATAAAATAAGCAAAGTTTTAAAGTTTTTGGGCCCATTTCATCAAAATAATGCCATTTTGAGCCGAAATGGCTACTCACTTGCCTATTTTCTTCATTTCTCAACTTATAAGCTCCTTGTATCTCATAAGAACTCATAATGACATATTTATAAGTGGTTTTCATTTCAAATTACATAAAAGTTTCCAAGTTCTAAGGTTTTGGGTCCAATTCATCAAAATCAAGGTCATTTGACCCAAAATGGCTACTCACTTGCCTATTTTCTTCATTTCTCAACTAATATACTTTTACATTCTCAAAATATATCATAATTACATATGTATAAGTTATTGTGAGTGAAAATTGCATAAAAGAAGCAAAGTTCTATGTTTTTTGGCGCATTTCATCAAAATAAAGCCATTTTGAGCCGAAATGGCTACTCACTTGCCTATTTCCTTCATTTCTCACCTTATAAACTCCTTGTTTCTCAAAACAACTCATAATGACATATTTATAAGTGGTTGTCATTTGAAATTACATAAAAATCGCCAAGTTTTATGGTTTTAGGTCTAATTCATAAAAATCAAGGTCATTTGGGCCGAAATGGCTACTCACTTGCCTATTTTCTTCATTTCTCAACTAATAAACATATACATTCTCAAACCATATCATAATTACATATGTATAAGTGATTGTGAGTTGAAATTGCATAAAATAAGCAAAGTTCTAAAGTTTTTGGGCCCATTTCATCAAAATAAAGCCATTTTCTTCATTTCTCAACTTATAAACTTATTCTTTCTCAAACTATTTCAGATTTCGCATGGTAGCAAAACTTGAAAGAGAAAGAGGGTGGAGAAGCCTAAAAGAATTGATCAACCTAAGAAAAAGCTAAGTGAACAACGTTCCAAGAGTGAACAAGCGTCGAAGTTGCACTCTTCGAAAGGTTCACCCATGCCACCTTCTCCACTTGTTGAAGACATTGTTCTTCAATCACTCTCTGCTGACATGACCTTTCTTCACAACCGTGCTTGTCATTTGGTCGATCCCATGGAAGTTGCACTTCCTAAGGCAATGTTCCACTATGATGAGGATGCTGTTGCATGGATCAGCAAAGAAGATGTGAAGGAATTTCTACGTGGTGCAAAGCTTAACATTTCCCTCATTCAAACATTCATGAGGTACTTCAATGCCCACATAATCTATACTTTTTTCAAGTTATTCAAATTGATGGTGATTATCCTACATCTCATTAATTATTCAATGTTCATGCACGCAGAGCACTACAGGAGAACTTAACTGACACTGATTCTCCTTGTAAAGTTGGGTGGTTATGCCCCGAGCAGTTATCCACTACTAGAATCATAGGCAATCCTCATGATGTGTTGTACTATGTTGAACAGAATATCAGGGAATCAGAGCGTGCGGGAGTCAAGTTCATATTCGCCCCATGTTACAGAGAGTAAGTCTAACCATGTCAAATTCAATCGATTTGGCCTCATTATATGTTGACTCCTAAATATTAATTTAATTTGCTTGTCTATTTTGAACTTATGTAGGGAGCATTGGAGCCTCACGGTGATTTGTAATTCTACTAACACAATTTATCACCTTGATTCAGCTCGATCATCGGAGAAGTAGCTCGTGAAGTCTTTATTGCAAAAGTAAATATATATAGCAACCTAGTGATGATTTTTGCTAATAATAACTAATTTAATAATCATACGACTAATCAAATTTGAATGTAATTTTTTTTTACTACAGTGTTATGAAGAGGCTACATTGTCGTGCTCCAAAGGGTCCAACATGGAAGTCACCGTTGGTAATTTACATGATATTGTGATTATCTTGAAAATCTATGTTAGTAAATATTTTCTCATTTCCTTTTCATGTTTCACTAATGTGATTTGTTAGTGCGCACAACAAGAGAATGGACTTGATTGTGCTTTGTATGTGATGAGATTCATGCTTGACATTGTGACTCATTGTACGGACACTCAACAACTTGATGAGGTAAGTCCTAAAACTTAATGAAATGCTATATTGATGTGATTTCTAGCCTTAGACACCTAATATTACCAAACAATGACATGTTATGAGAAACAAAAAGGCCATTTGACAAGAAAGGTAGAAAATGGGCTGTATAGAAGTCATATGGGCCATATTTGGGCCATTTTGTGTTAATATGCTCTTTTGATGTGATTTATTTACTTATACACCTATAACTAGATAATATTGACATTTTATGAGCTAAATAAATTTCATTTAATAAGAAATGTAGGAAATGGGCAAAGTAAAGTCATATAGGCCATATTCGGGCCATTTTGAGTAAAAAGCGTCATAAACCTTAATAAAATGCTATTTTGATTAAATTTTAGGGCTTAGAAAAATAAAACTTCCCAACATTGACATTTTATGAAAAAGAAATAGTTCATTTGATAAGTAATGTAGGAAATGGGCTACATAGAAGTCATATAGGCCCTATTTGGGCCAGGTTGAGTAAAATACGTTGTTAAACTTATTGAAATGCTATATTGATGTGATTTATAGCCTTAGACACCTAATATTACCCAAGAATGACATGTTATGAGAAACAAAAAGGCCATTTGACAAGAAAGGTAGAAAATGGGCTGAATAGAAGTCATATGGGCCATATTAGGGCAATTTTGTGTTAATATGCTCTTTTGATGTGATTTCTTTCCTTATACACCTATAACTAGATAATATTGACATGTTATGATATAAATAAAGTTCATTTTATAAGAAATGTAGGAAATGGGCAAAGTAAAGCCATATAGGCTATATTCGGGCCATTTTGAGTAAAAAGCGTCAGAAACCTTAATAAAATGCTCTCCTATACAATTTTAGGGCTTACACACATACAAATACCCAACATTGACATGTTATGAGAAAGAAATAGTTCATTTTATAAGTAATGTAGGAAATGGGCTACATAGAAGTCATATAGGTAATATTTGATAAAATACATGTTGTTTTGCCTAATTAATTTATTTTAACATAATGTTTTTGTATTTCATGTTTTGCAAGGTCCAGAAGGATGGTCCGTTGATAATCAAGGAGCTTAATGAAGTTCGTGACATGTTGGCGTCTTTTATCACCTTCAACATGTAAATGACATTGTAATTGTAAATTATTTATGTTAACTTTTGAACTATATAACTTATTATTCATTATATATTTACTTACTATTTTTTGTATATGTAAGCAACTTTTTTTTTTTCGTATTGCGTTTGGGAATATTTATATCTATATATATAAAATTGAATTCTTGTTTTTAATATTATTTTTGTATCTTATTGTAATAATTAATAATATTATTATTATTAGTTATTATAATAATAATATTATTAATTATTATATTTAATATAATTGCTGGAATAACAGGTTATTATTATTGCGGGAAACAGGTTTTTTTTTAGAACATTATTGCACGAAAATTGGAAAAAAAAAAAAAAAAAATTGTTGAATAGGCACCGGTTAGGCATCAACCGGTGCCTAAAATAGCGTTACCACAAAAAAAAATGGCGGGAGAGCAGTTAAAGGCACCGGTTAACCGGTGCCTATTTGACCCTATGGCACCGGTTTTGAACCGGTGCTAAAAAGATGGTTTTTGGCACCCCTCACATAGGCAGCGGTTCAAACCGGTGCCTTAGACCGGGTTTAAACCGCTGCCAAAGGCCTTTTTTCACCTAGTGCATATTGCGGAGGTTCACCCATATTTAGAAGAGCACATGGATAGTTTGCGTATTGAATATCCATCAAAAGGGGAAACAACACTAATGCAGTTGCATAATAATATGTTTGTGAAGTGGTTCCATGATCGTGTGATGCGTCAATTGGATGAGACTGTGTCTGATACAATAAACTGGCTAGCTTATGGTCTAAAGGAAGATGTTCATTCATTTGAGGGATATGACATCAATGGGTACACATTTTGTACTGAAAGTCGGGATCAGAAATCCTCATCAACTCAAAATAGTGGTGTCACTCTTGTGGCTTCATCAAGAGAGTTTGCAAGTGCAAAGGATACATCACTAGTTAACGCACTATTATCATACTATGGACGAATTCATGAAATATGGGAACTAGATTACCGTGACTTCAAGGTTGGTCTATTCAAGTGTAAATGGGTCGATAATAATATGCGCAAAGTGAGAAATGATGACTTCACTCTTGTAGATCTTGGCCACTTGCGGGATAGTCTTGAACCATTCATACTTGCATCTCAAGCTAAGCAAGTGTTCTATGTAACTGACCCGTCCGATCCAAAATGGTCCATCGTCCTTGCTGGAAAAAAGGAGAATTTTAGGGGTTGGAGAGGTTGAGGACGAGGAAGATTATGATGCATTTGATGATTCTCCCCCTTTCACTGCTTTTACACTTGATGTAGCAACCAATGTAGATGATGATGCTACGTATATTCGATATGACCACAATGAGGGAATACATGAATGAGGTACTTTTATTGATGCATGTTTTATTTACTAAATATATTATGCTCCGACAAACATGTTTATTTTAGGAAGTGTTTTATTTTTATTGCATTTTCAACATATAAGCATGTAATATACACTAAATATATTAACTTTTAAGAGGATTATATGTGAATTAGTTATGCAACCAAAGAAGTTGGGTAAGTGTTTCTCTTATTTCGTGCCTCAGATTTGATTAACAACATGCTTTGCTTGTTTACTGTAGGTGTGCACATATCATGGATCCTAATGAGAACAAACATTCTGATGAGGATATGGATGATGAAGATGATGACGAGTTGTATGATGTTAATAAGGAGACAGATATGGGGGTACCGGAAGAGCAAGCTTACGACGAGTTCCAACGAAAGCTTGATGAATATGAGCGTATGCTGAAACTGCGTATAGCTCAAACATTAGACACCTAAGACTAGTTATAATTGACATGTTATGATAAAGAAATAGTTCATTCGGTAAGAAATGTAGAAATCGGGCAAGTTAGAAGTCAAATAAGCGATTTTTGGTAAAAGTCGTCCTAAAACTTAGTAGAATGCTAATTTGCTATGGTTTCAAAAATTAGACACCTAAGACTAGTTATAATTTATATGTTATAATAAAGAAAAAGTTCATTAGATAAGAAATGTTGAAATCGGGCAAGTTAGAAGTCAAATAGGTGATTTTGGGTAAAAGCTGTCCAAAAACTTAGTAGAATGCTAATTTGCTATTATTTCAAACATAAGACACATAAGAATAGTTATAATTGACATGTTATGATAAAGAAATAGTTCATTAGATAAGAAATGTAGAAAACGGGCAAGTTAAAAGTCAAATAGGCGATTTTTGGTAAAATCCGTCCTAAAACTTAGTAGAATGCTAATTTGCTATGGTTTCAAACATTAGACACCTAAGACTAGTTATAATTGACATGTTATGATGAAGAAATAGTTCATTAGATAATAAATGTAGAAATCGGGCAAGTTAGAAGTCAAATGGGCGATTTTGGGTAAAAGCCGTCCTAAAACTTAGTAGAATGCTAATTTGCTATGATTTCAAATATTAGACACCTAAGACTAGTTATAATTGAAATGTTATGATAAAGAAATATTTCATTAGATAAGAAATGTAGAAATCGGGCAAGTTAAAAGTCAATTAGGCGATTTTTGGTAAAATCCGTCCTAAAACTTAGTAGAATGCTAAATCGGGCAAGTTAGAATGATGTTTGAAATATTTAACATATACATACATTATTATTATTTAATTATTAGTTTCAATTTTATGTAATAATATATTAATGACGTTTAATGTCTGGTATTTTTTTCTTTCCAAAGGTTTGTAAGATTCAAAGGGAAGGCCCTTTGACAAGGGAAGAAATTCATGAAATTCGCGACATGTGGGCTTTTTTTGTGACATTTAATGTCATCTAGGTAGAATATATAATATATATGTGTTAGTTAGATAATGAATGAGATTGAGTTTTTTTTTTTATTATTATGAATAATTAATATTTAGTTACTATCTTTTATATTTTTTTTTATATATATATGTACATTATATTACTTATTTGTAATTAGTACTATATATTATTTATGAGTTTTATATATTTTATTATTATTATGCATTTTATTGTTATTGAATTATTATTCTTAAATTTGTAATATTTTAAATTAATTATTATTAATTATTAATATTAATTAATAATAATATTAATAATAATAATAATTTTTAAACTTACATATTAATGTGCATATCAAAACAGGTCAGTATTATTATTATTATTATTATTATTAATTAATATATATACAAAAAAATATATATATATATACAAATGGCAAGCGGTTTTGGCGCCATACCGCTTGCCTTTCCCCCCTAATGGGAATCGGTTCTGAACCGCTTGCCATTTACATGGCAATTGGCAAGCCCCCTAAACCCATGTGGTTCAGAACCGCTTCCCATTAGGGGGTTTGAACCGCTTTCCATAATGTTTTTTCTACTAGTGTCATTTCTTGGGGAAGTCACAAGACCTATCAAATCTCTCCTTGGATGAACAATGGCATCAAACACAACTCATGGAACATTTTGAAATGGAGGCAAAACCAACAACAATGCATTATGCCTAACTGTGGGGTGCAAGGGATACAATATCCCTATTACTTTGGTAGATAATGGGTCAACTGTAAACGTATGCCCATTGCGAACTGCAAACTACCTAGGCCTTAATCAAGAAAAAGACTTTCAATCAACAACACAAAGTATTAGGGCCTAAGACAACTCCAGAAGATTGGTGTGTGAAACTGTTAAGCTACCAATTACCACAGGCCCAATTCAAAAGATGGTTGAATTCCATGTTATGGATATTAAACCTACATTCAACCTTCTACTTGGATGTCCTTGGATACATGAGCTTGGTGCAATACCATCCTCACTTCATCAAATGATTAGTTTGAACTATCAAGGGCTTCCTATGACCATACATGCTTCTGCACTCAAAATTGCCATAAATGACCAATCACTTTTGGAAATAAACCATGATAATGATGAAGAGGACATGTGGGGATTTGCTGCAGAGCCAATCTACACAATTGAAATGGAAGAAATCCTTGAAGAATCATTCAAGCTTGATACATATTCCACCAAGGTAGTAATTACCATCTTATTCAAAAGTAGTTACTTTCTTGGGATGCCTTTGGAATAGGAATGAAGAAATCCCTCTTACTTCCTATCCCAAAGAAAAGCTTCTCCTTGGGAATGGGATATAAAACAACCAAAGAAGAATTAGAGTCTCACAATGCAAAAAATAATACATGTAGAGACAACAACAAGAAAGGGATAATCACTTTACTCCCATCCTACCAACGAACCCTTAATAGACAATTCATTAAGGAGGGTGAAGATTACCCATGCTACAACTTTCAAGAACCATTAGTTTTTGAAGGAATCAAGAAGCCTGGATTCGAAATATTACACGATTGCTACTTCATGAATGACTATCTTAAATCGTAAAATAAAAACGCCCAACTCTAGGGTGCTATGATGGGCAAGCGTTTAACTTGCTATTTAAACTAGAGCAAAATCATGTCGCTATAATGACCAATCAGAATGCCATTCAATATTAAGCTTTTGATCCAACTTCGTTGATCACCCCTTCTAATGAAACCTTTGAGCATGGATTGAGGAAATCTTTCAAATGGACCAATCACAAAGGCGATAAACTAGAGATCATGATAGGCGAAGGGAAGATGTTTGAAGAATCATACGATGAATCTAGCATAGATCAGAGAAGCTGAAAATTTAGGCCTTGTTTCCATTACTGAATCTTTATTTTCTAATTCTAAGGACAAGGATCCCAAAAAGGAATTTTCTCTTTATGTACTCTCTTTTGAATTTAATAATATGAGTTTTATTTCCGAGTATATGCCTTCTCTTAAATCTTTCGAATACTATAACAATCAATCTAATAAAGATGATGACATTAATAAATTAGTTGATCTAATTAATGGACGTGAAAAAAAGAACCCTATCATTGAAGAAACTGAAATAGTCAATATAGGAACCAATGAAAACAAAAGGAAGTCAAAATTGGCTTAACTCTAAATCCGGAAGAGCGATCGACCCTCATATCGACGCTCAAATAATTAGAAGACGTGTTCGCTTGGTCATACAAGGACATGCTTGGAATAGATAGATAAATCGCGTAACATACTATTCCCTTAAACCATACCTTAAAACTAGTAAAACAAGAACTTCGACGAATGAAACCTGATGTCGCATTAAAATAAAAGAAGTACAGAAACAATTGGACGCATGTTTCATTCGCTTATGTAATTACCTAGAATGGGTGGCGAGCATCGACCCATTCCCAAAAAAGGATGGACGAGTTCGCATGTGTGTCGATTTTAGGGACCTTAATAAGGCTAGCCTTAAGGACGACTTTGCTCTAACACATATTGATATATTGGTAGAAAACACGGCTGAACATGCGATGTTGTCCTTTATAGATGGATACGCAGGTTACAATAAAATTTTAATGGCAAAAGAAGACACAGAAAAGACATTCCTTATTACCCCTTGGGGTACATATTGCTATACGGTCATGTCATTTGGTTTAAATAATGCAGGAGGCACATACCAAAGAACGGCTACAACTCTATTGCACGATATGATGCATAAAGAAATAGAAGTCTATGTGGATGATACGATCGTAAAGTCCAAAGATAGATTGGGACATATAAAAGTTTTACGCAAATTTTTCGCTCGCTTAAAAGAATACAAAATGCGATTGAATCCATAAAAATGCGCCTTCGGAGTAACTTTTGGCAAGTTACTCGGATACGTAGTAAGCACACGTGGTATTGAGATCGATCCCTCTAAACTAAAGGCATTTGTTGACATGCCTCCCCCTCAAACAAAAAAAGAAATTAGGGGGTTCTTTGGCAAATTACAGTACATTAGTCGATTCATCAACAAATTGATTATGACTTGTGAGCCAATAATTAAAAAACTAAAAAAAGAGGAAAAACATAAATGAGACGATCAATGTGAAAAGGCCTTTGAGAAAATCAAAGATTATCCCAAAAGTCCACTAATTTTAGCACCACAAGTACCCAAACTACCTCTTAGGCTATACATCAAAGTTACAGACACGACCACATGCGCCATGTTAGCACAAGAGGTAGAAAAAGTTGAACGTGCAATATATTACATAAGTAAAAAGTTCATTCAATATGAAACAAAATATAGCACCTTGGAAAAAACGAGTCTAGCATTAGTGTGGGCAACTAAAAAATTACGACTTTATATGCTACCACACACCACTCATGTAATTTCTCAACAAAATCCAATAAAGTATTTATATGAAAAACCACCTATACAAGGAAGGATATCCATGTGGTTGGTGATGTTGGACAAATTCGAGCTAAATATATGCCTAAAAAGTCAATGAAAGGAAAATTGATTTCTGATTTTCTAGCCCAACATCCATTTCAAACAAGTCATGCAGAAACTATTTATCTTCCAGATGAAGAGATTCTCATGAAACAAGATGACAAATGGGTAATGTACTTTGACGGTGCATACAATAAAAAAGGATGTGGCGTAGGGGTGTTACTCATAAGTCCAGAGGGAGCACATACTCCAATCTCTGTCAAATTAGATTTTGAGGTTAATAATAATGCCGCGGAATGTGAAGCTTGAATTATTGGATTAGAAGCAGTCGCTAGCACATGTGTGCAAAAATTAGAGGTATATGGAGATTCTAGTTTGATTATAAATCATATACTGAAAAAATGGAAATAAAGAACTCCACAATGATACTATACCAAGCACACCTAGATCAACTCATCGAGCATTTTGAACATATTGATTTTTAATATCTCCCAAGGGATGATAATGAACTTGCTTAGCTAGTAAAATTAGCCTCAATGATCAACATTCCAGATCACTTAAATATGATGCCATTATGCGTTGATAGAAGAGAAAAACCAACATATTGCAACGCCATAGAGGAAATAAATGACATTGAAGGAGATAATCCTTGGTATGATCATATCCTTATATTACCCGTGACACAAACCCTGAAAATACTTCATCGAAAGACCAAAGAGCCTTAAGAACACTTGCGGCATAATACGGTCTAGTAAACGGTCAACTATGCAAAAAAGGACCTAATGGTCAAAGCTTATCATGTATAGACAACCCCGAATCCACACGCCTTATGGAAGATACTCACAACGGTGTTTGTGGACCTCACATGAATGGTAAAATGCTTGCAAAGATAATTTTACAACAAGGGTACTATTGGTCCACTATGGAACATGATTGCATACAATATGTTAAAAAATGTCCAGAGTGCCAAATGTTCGCTAATTTACAACACCTTCCACCATCCGAACTATACAACCTCACTTCTCCTTGGCCTTTTTCAACTTGGGGAATTGACATAATTGGTAAAATTTCTCCAATAGGTGTAGGAGGGCACGAGTATGTATTAGTAGCCATCGATTACTTTACCAAGTGGATTAAGGCTTCTTCTTACGTGAATATCACTTCTAAACATGTCGCAAAGTTTCTCGAACGAAACATATTTTGTAGATATTGAGTTCCATATGAACTAATTATTGATCAGGGATCTTAATTCAAAGCTAAAGTGGAGACCTTCTTAACTCGTTATAAAGAAAAACATCATCACTCATCTCCATACAGACCTGAAATGAATGGAGCTGTAGAATCGGCAAACAAAAACATAACAGTCATCATTAAGAAAATGGCAGAAAATTATAAAGACTGGCCGAATGAACTACACTTCGCAAAGTGGGGTGATGAGTGACATTTATGTCACTCTTAGGAAGTATTTTTAGAGTCATTTTCGCGTTTATTTTATCTTATTTTCCCTTTCTTTCTCTTGTTTTCTCTTAATAACATTTCTTGTTTATTTGGTAATTTTGTCGTGTTTTAGTTCTTTTCGTAGTTTTTATTAGAATTAGTTTATTTTCGTATTTTATTTGCTTTTGATTTGTTATATTTCGTTCTTTATTTTTCCTTGAAAGTATTCTAATTTACTTTTATTTATTTTAATTAGTTTTGAGTCTATTTTATTTAACTTTATTTGCTTGTATAGTTTTTGTTTTATTTTTATTAGTTAAGTTTTATGTCTCTTATTTTCTATTTTATTTTATTTATTTTATTTTATTTGTCGTGGTTTTGTTTTATTTCGTCCTTTGTTTATTTTCATTTCATTTTATTTTATATTTTTCCCGATTCTCCCTTGTGTATATTTTGTTTTGTAGGATCGTGTTCGGAGGTCCAAGGTTCGAGTCAAATGAGCAATGCCTCTCACTCCACGTAATTGCTGCTCATCTTGCTGCACCTTGCCCTTCCTATCCTCCACCCCACCATATCTTATCCTCCACCACAACAGCACCTCACTCCCCTGCTCCCTGCTACACCACCACAGCCCAAACCAGCCTACAACCCCGCAAACACCACACACACCAGCACCAATTCACTCACCTGCTGCCACCCTCACACCACTCACCACCAGTCCAACCTTCAATGGCTAATTTACAGCCATCCCGCAAACACCACACACACCAGCCAACAACCACCTGACCACCAATTGCAGCAGCCACGCAACTCCCCTGCTGCCACCTAATCCACGCACCAGCCTAAGCAACCCACCATCAATTTCAACCACCAGCCAACAACCACCTGACCACAACAACTCAGAGCAACAACCCCTGCTGCCTCCC
The DNA here is from genome assembly GCF_948465745.1 of Chenopodium album. Lineage (NCBI taxonomy): Eukaryota > Viridiplantae > Streptophyta > Magnoliopsida > Caryophyllales > Amaranthaceae > Chenopodium > Chenopodium album. The sequence continues at coordinate 40,412,764 of NC_137838.1, forward strand.
TCACGCAACAATCAACCCCTTCACCACGCAAACCTGCAGCACCACCATCACCCACCAATTTCATCCATCTCACACCAACGCGCAACCCCACAACCACCAACAACAGCAACCAAACCACTCTTCAACCACCAATCCGCGCAGCCACTCACCTCCATTTCCCCTGCTCCGCCACCACAATCAACCACAACAGCCACTCAATTTCTGCCACCAATTAACCTCCTTCTTCCACTCACACCACCTGACCACAGCAGCCCCTCACCAACTCTCCGTCACAGCAACACTACCGTCAACAACCAGCAACAATTAAGCGATTCGCCCCCCCAATCGACCCAAAAATCAGAGCAAATCACAAATTAATCATGTTCGAGCAAACCAATAAGAGTTCGGCCAAACGTCGAGTCAGAGACTTTGGGGGTTTTGTTATTTGAAGAGGAGTGGTTGAACATACCCATGGTTTGACCGAACCAACCCCGTAGTTCGGTCGAACCAACCATCGGTTCGATCGAACCAATCCACGAGGTTCACACGTGGTTATTAAGGAAGATCAACGGCTTGAATTGATGCTCGATGAGTGTTGTTGAAGATGAACGGTGGCGATTTCATATGGAAGCATGATGATGGATTTTGGTTAGGCGCAAAGTAGGTGATCAGCTCCTATTTTTAGAGCAGCCAATTTCGAAGAAGGGAGGAAAGCGGAGCTGATTGTTTTTGGTGGGGAATGGTGGGTTTATTTTCATTTTTCTTTTATTTTTATTTTTATTTCCTTTTTCTTTTCTCTTTTATTTTCTTTTTATTTTCCTTTATTTTCTTTATTTATTTTCCTTATTTTTTTTTTCTATTTTTCCTAGTTTTTTAAGTTAGTATAAATACCCATTTTTGGGGTAATTTAGGGGAGATATATTCAATAACTATCTATTCTACTCTCTAATTAGTTTTAGGTTAGGTTAGGATTAGTCTTCATTGGTAGAGAGAGAAAGTGTGGTTTTCTTCATTAATGAACTTGGATTTTGAAGAAGGAGCTTGTTCAATCCTTTGTAGACTTTCATCTTCAATTAATGAGCAATCTCTTACTCTCTCTCCTCTATTTTTATTTGTTTTATTTTGATTATTATTTTAGTTGTTGGTATTGCTTGTTAATCATGTTTATTCTTGATTGTTTATTAATTAATCTTGTTATTAGCATGATTAGTGAGTAATTTCCCCATTAAGGGAATGGTTGTGGTGTAGTTGGACCTTGAGCATGTTCTAGGGTTTAGAATTGATTTATTTGTGATTAAAGTCTTTATATGCTTGATATTCTTTAATCTTCTTGCAAGTGCACATTATTGGTTGATTAAAGGTGAATCTTTTCTAACAAGAAACGGAAGTTGACTTAGTTAAGGTTCATTACTATCGATTATTATTTAATAGTACCTCCTAGTATATGGTTCTAATGTGGAAACATAGAGGCTATGTTAGGAGAAGCCAATTAACCCCGGAAGGCGGCTAGATTGGATCCTTTATTTCGATATTCGAGCATGTTTAGTTCATAATTAATTCAATTTCTTTGCCTTTGTTTATGTTCAAGTGAATGCTATACCTAAACCATTTTCCTTAATGTTTTATTTCTTGTTTTAGCATCTTTAGACTTTAGTTTATTAATCCCCTATTTCGGACTAGCTTAATTGTCGATAACATTTGGTGGTGTTTATCCGTTCTCTGTGGTTCGACCCCTATGCTTGCCTTATACTCGTATTAGGTTTGTTTAGGTTGTATAAATTGTATTTGATCTAGGGATAGACAATTGACGACGCGTTTATTCCCTTGTCATGGGGTTATAAAACATCCATACGAACATCAAAGAGCTTTTATTCCTCGATGAACGACGATTAAGAGCTTTGCCTCATATATAAATCTACCAACGGTGCACTGCCCGTCATTTTAATAAAAGGATAAAACCCATAACTATAAAAAAAGGTGACTTTGTACTAAAGGAGGTTAGGGGTCCACCAACCCATCCAAGAGGGAAATTCAAACCTAATTGGATAGGTCCCTACCGCGTAATTGAAATTCTATCAGGAGGAGCCGTCAGATTAATGGATATTGGAGGAGATGAAATTCGACAATTAATAAACATTGATCGACTTAAAAAATATTACATATGAAACCCGGATAAACTTGTTCATTCATTAAATAAATAATTTTTAGCATTAAATCGAAAGATTCTAAGTGTTATGCACTTTACCGAAAAACACGGCAAAGCACATAACACTTGGGGGGTAATGTAAAATAATAAGGTCATTCTAAGTGTTCAGATTTTTCGAACATCACGAAAAACTCTTCACACCTGAGGTGGAGTAATAATGCAAAAAAAAAAAAATAAAAAAAATTAACAATTGTAGCACAAGTATCACGCGCAACTGGAATAGTTGCGCTCGGATGTCACGCACAATAAATTTTGTTGCTCGCGATAGGCTCGAGCAACCCCGGATGTTGCGCACGCCACCAGACGATGAACTACGAACCCGAATTTTTTATGCTTGAAAACAGTTTCGTCTTTTACTTGCGACAAAAAGAGGGCATTTCTTAAATATAACATATACTCGAAAAATAAAAAAATAAAAAAATTATACTTTCATTTGAATGTTGTCTTTTTAAACAAAGTTTGATTAATTTTTCATTTAATTTCTATTCAAGAGATTAAAGAAAAAAAACATATATATAAAAATAATTATATACGATAAATAAAAAAAAAGAACTATGCAAAGACCTGATTTCTTATTACGAATACGTAGGCAATCTTTATGATTCGGCCATATCAAAAACAAAAAAAAAATAAAGCTCATTTTTATTTTATTCAAAATCCAAAAGAGAGACATTATTGAATTAGATAGTAAACGACAAAAAAAAAATAGTAGTGATTACACTTTATTTGAATTAAACTAATGATAAAATTATGTAACACTCTAAGGTATTACTATGTCCTCGATTGTCACGGGTGATGGAGGTGTAGTTTCCATCCCAGTATTTTCAGAAGCCTTGGAGCTTTCCCCTTAGGGGCATCACAATCTTGTGGAGGAATAATTTGCTTTATCCCGTATTATCTCATTACCCTACAAGAAGGAAAAATATAAGTAGTATTAGATATGCCTAGAAGCCTAATATAAGGGCAATTAAAGCTATTTCCCACCATACTACTTATGTCCCACAAAGGAATCAAAAAGCGTATGTTGGGAACCATGTGACAGAAAAACGACGTCAATTCTTCTTCATTCTTATGCTTGTAAAGAATTCGACGTCCCGGGAATGTCCTTACTCAGTTAGCCTCAAGATTTTGTGGTTGATCAACAATTCGCAAATGCTTCATGAGACAAATCTAAATAAAAGAAAAAAAATTAGTTTGTTATTTTATACAAGCAGGTGGCGTGTGCATCATAACTAGTTGCACGCGCCAACTGCGTGCATCGCAAAAGATTGCGCTGGTCATTCCAGCGCAACTCCATGACTTGCGCTGGAATACGACAAAAAAAACCTACGTGTAATAGGAGTGGACTTCTCGTGAAACCGTTTTCATTAGGGTCTCCGCTAAGGCGATTCAAGCATAGAACGGTTTCCGCTAAAGCCAAAGGAGTAGATGAATGACGTCCCTCTATTTTCTCCACTATGGACACCATGGAATAATCTCCATACTCTTTGCCTGTGCTAAGTAAACAATTAACAACAAGACAATAACGTAAAGCACGAATTTTAAAGTGTTGTTAAGTCATGTTGTCACGAGGGGCGACGAAGTGTTCAATAAATAAAATAAAAGGGTCAAAGTTCCAAAAAAATAAATATAAATAACAACAGAGAGTTAAAGTAAAAACCGGAACAAAACCTGGGAAACGAGTCAGCCTAGATGTAATAAAAGTCAGATAACTAAGGATCGCCTGAGCTCGATCCTCGGTAGACAGCAAATCCGGACGTAACATCCGAACCGGAGGATCCACAAGAACCCTAGGCTCCTCGAATGCAGACTGCCAGAGAACACGCTCGCCTAAAAACCAAGCGTCTGTCCTTTGAAAGACTGGAAGTCCCTGATAAAGAGTCTGGAAACGGAAACGAATTATGCCAGACCGGACAACCTTATAGACTCCAACGATCAAACTCTAAGGACAGAGATCGATCTATAAACACAACCACATGAAAAATTATTAGAAAATAAATAAAAAAAATCAAAAGATGCACATGTAGTTGGAATACTAACGGACACACGAGTCGCCAAAAGGATCCTCAAGCGAAAGTCGCCGGCTGAAGTGGCTCGTCTCTTCTTAATCGTGAGCAACCGATGACCGATAAGAAAACAAGCGGCCCTAAGATTCATGGGGGCAAAGAAAGGCAGGTAAGAGTATCCCCATGCCAAAAAACCGAAAAATGATAAGCTTAAACAAGAAAAAAAAGAAAAAATAATAATTGAAAAGGCTTAAAGTACGTACCTCAAGGATACGACCGTGCCACATAAAGGAGATCCGAGGCACCTCAGTAGCTTCCGCGGAATCCATCACCCGAGTCGCCTTGCTCATAGCTGTAAGCATACGAGCATACGACACCTCTGCCCAACTCAGGTTACCTACTTGCCCTAAATTACTTTGGCAAATAAGTTACCCAATCGCAAAACGTTCTCTTCGATCACTCAAGATAGTGTCGGAAAGAACGTGAGCAATGTATATCCTAGCCAGCTGCTCAGGAGTACACTTGCCGATCAAGCTCGTCAGCCGACAACTCATTGGCAAGAACCAAGTACGAACAAGACTGTGTACACGTGAAGGGCCGACCGAAGATGGTCCCCCACAAGGTCGCGTAGTCACTCGTCTGACCCCTTAACGAACTCTATGGCTACGTGCTCGCCTTCAAAAGGAAAACCCATAATCATAGAGAAATCGAATGGGGTAACTATCATCTCTCCTCATGGAAAGTGGAATGTGTTGGTGGAATCCCACCAAAAATCCTGCAATCTATGGAGGAAAGCTGACGACGCGGGCTGACTCGATAAAACTTAAAGAGCCGCCAGCTGGGAGCTTATCCCCGAAAGCTCCACAATCTCCTTTGCCACCTCAGGCAAACTCGTAAAACGAGCTCGCAAGTAACCAGAGCCGTATAAACGCATTCTAGGCACACTCTAAAGGAAATAAAAAAAAATGATAATAATAAAATGAGTATGGTTTAAAAAGGAGAAAAAACAAAAGAAAAGAAAAAAACGAAGGTGTAAAGAACTCACTATGTCGCGCCACCCTCTGATCGAGAAATGATGGTCTGGGTCCCACTTAACGACCCTAGGGTCCCAATCGGGAGGAACCTCCCAAACCACATACTCCTGGCGACGTCGATCGGCTGCGACACGTCGCTCTCGAACCGCCTCGTCAGGACCCTCTAGAATATCCTCATCATCGACGAATGGAGGTGAGTCCATGCTATGGTGGATAAAGTTTCTTTATTATTTTAATTTCTTTCCTAAACTAAGCTAATATATGTATTCTAGACCCATTTAAATGCCACCCATACTTGGGGGCTACGATACCTGCAGTTAAACTCAATAAATGGGGGCTTCTAACACCCACAAAAGCCATCCTATACCAGTTTCAACTAAGCATTCAAGGTATTGTATTTCAAATTCTCAAAGAATCAACTACCCCTAGACAAAGAACAATAATATAAACATGATTATCGTCTACCAAAAAATTTTGAGGTTTAAACATGGCAAAAATAAGCTAAGAGTATGCTTTGCGCCATTTTTTAACAATTCAAAATTCGTAAAAACTGAATTATGAAATTAATATTTGTTCCATCACTATAATCTAATTCATAATCAGAAAATGTAACCATAATGAGCAAGAAAAAGAAATAAAATCAAGCAAAATTCAAAGAAAAAGAGCACAAATAATCTTGAACAAAGAAATGCTCATATAAGGTTCAATACATAACCATTTTTTATGAAATTTATTGCAAAACACTCCTTAAACATAAAATAACAACATGAAACAAATAATTTCAAGAGTAATGGATCGAATCGAAAACCCCTAAATTCAAAATTTAGGGTTTAACGGTTCGAAAATCGTCCCAATTAAGCCAAATTCAAATAAAATTTAACAAAAAACTTACATTAGAAGATGGAAAATATGAATAAGGGACGAGATCTACTTCCTTTAACTTTGAAAAACAAGAAAATTCGAGCATCCTAGAGAGAGAAAGGGGTGAAAATGGCGAAGGAAGAAGAAAGAGAGTGCGGAATGAAAATCGCGCTCAACGATTTCATTTTGCTGACATAAATGTTGCACGCAACTGAATTTGTTGCGCGTGACATACTAGCGCAACTCAGCAATAATAAGTTCCTAGTATCATGTTTAGGGTAACAGCTATAATTTCTAATATCATATATGACCATTATGATTCCTGTGATGCTTCCTATTCTCTTCCTAATATTCATGTTAGTATCATGTTAGGGTTAAAGCTTTGATTTTTATTGCTTAGTGACATGCTAGGGTTTGTTATTAATCTTTTTAGTATCATGCCTAGGATCATGCTATTATTATTCTTTAACATGATTATGATTATTTTAATTATGATTATTATGATTATTATAATTGTTACGATTATTGTTATGATGCTTATTTAATGTTATTGGTTGATCACGCCTTTTATGCATGTTTAAAGGGAATTGGTACTTATAATCACGCTTAATAAGATAATTAATAATCTTGTTTAGGGTTAATATGATTATAATTCAAGTGATCGCCAATAATAGGTTTATTTGTGCATTAATATTCAACCAACATAGATAAACAGGTTTAGGATTAACCTATTGATTGCATGTTAGTCAGAAAGCGCACATGAATACGATCAGAGTAAAGTAGAGGCCTATTATTAGGGAAGGTTCAATCTCTTTTAGGTTGGATTTGTACCTTCATCCCTGAACTACCAGTCTTGGTTCCAGACCTATTGGATTTGACGATCTCCAGGATCGTTAAGGGGTGTAACCTTCCCCTCCCGAACGGTTTACAAGTTCCTAAAACTTGTTGGCGACTATTTTGCTCTATTTTCTTTCCCTTTGGACACCACCGTACTTTAGTGTATGATCACAGTGGGGTTCAAGCTAGGGATAATGCTTGAAATATTCCCCACAGTTAGCGACCTTACATTCGATGATGACTAGTTCTTTATGCGGTCGGCGGACTTTGCCCCGATCCTTCTCAGTGATGAGGACTTCTTGAAATGTTCCGCTGGAAGGCGCCTGTCCATCATCAACTGAATGGATCATCTTCTTCAAATTATCATTGGTGCCCCGTATAATTTTCCCACCGCATGCAAATCCACTTGCTATAGTGTAGACCGGATCCTTATCATTTTCCAAGCTACAAGTAGGCTAGGCAGTCTTAGTAGAATGTCCAAGATTCGTCTTGGAAGCCGCTTTGGACTTCACAACACAGGAGTTCAGCAAGCCCTTGTTAGCTAGACGGTCCAACGTCCGCTTGAGGCTATATCAGTCGTTGGTGTTGTGGCCTTGTCAGTTACAAAATTTATTCTTGTTCCGCGACTGAACGAAACTTTTCAAAGGATTCGGATTCTCAATGGTCATCCAATAATTCACCTTTGTGAAGATACCTCTTTGAAAATGGTGTACCAACCTTTATTGAATTGATACCGTGAGTCATACGGTTTGAATTCTTTCTTTTTCTTGTTGGTCGGCTGATCAGGCTCATCAACTTCCCAAACATCTTTTCTCTTTTTGTTTTCTTCAGCTTTTTACGCCAGCTGACCGACTCTCTTTTTTCTTGTCAGACGTCTTGGAGTCTTACTGATGGCTGGACTAGTAGAGGTCAGTAGCCTGAATAAAGCTCTTCGCCTATATCAACGCCTCTTTATGGGTGAAAACCCTTTTTCGGACAAGGTAAAACTTTCAGGTCGACCTATCCTTCAGACCCTTGAAGAAGTTTGTATAGGATACCTCGTCAGACAGCGCTTGGATCTAGATTCTCACCAGGTTGAACCGCATGACATAGGAGCAAAGTCTTTCTCTCTCTCCCTGTCGGATGGTGCTCAAGTCAAAAATTGTTTTCTTGGCAGGGATGTTCATTGAGAAGTTGGAGGTAAACAAGAAGGCGAGCTTCCTAAAGCTGTCTATGCATCCGGCTAGCAGATTGCCAATCCATTGTTAGACTATTCCCTTCAATGTAGCCGGGAAGCATCGACACAACATAGCATCCTCCAACCCCCCGCATGTGCATAAGGTTGGAATAGGTTGTAAGGCGGTCCTCTGGGTTGGTCGTACTGTAATAGGCACCTACAAACACATACTTAACCTTGGCCGGTTGTGCCTCTTAGGTTATCTCCTTGGTGAACGCAGAAGTTTGTTCACCAAGTTTGAGCAGAAAGAGCTACTAGTCCAAAGGTTATACATTGTATGCCGCCTGACCCCCAAAGAGGGTCGGATGCGTGAAATGAGGAGAATACAAACCGTAGACCATAGGGGGTACGTACGGTGCGTTTCTAATCATTTGGGGGCCAGAGTTGACGGTATTACAACTTGTATGGCTCTCATGAAAGGATTGAGTATTCCTTACAGATGTATTTCTAAAGTTGTCTACAAAGATCGAGGTAGAGGCTGACTTAGACAGCTGTTGGCTCTGATTTTGCTCGATGACATGTGTGAGCGTCAGTGTAAGTCTTCTTACTGCCATCCATCTCAATAGCACGGATGACCTTCCTTGTGCCCGTCTAGAGTAGAAGGATCTTTGTCCAGTTAATGGCAGGTGATGTCTTCTCCTTGAGATGTAGAGTAGGCTGTTTGTCCTTGACTGACTTTTTCCTCGTAGTTCGAGGAGACTTTTTGGTAGGCTGACCCTTGCTATATCCAACAGTTTTATTTTCAATTATATCATTAATCTCACCCTTGAAACTTATCATGAATTTCGTGAGCTCGTCTCTGGTGACTGGAGTCTGACCTCTTGCCGAAGGGGTTTCCTCTTCTTGCTGACTAGGGGGCCTGCTGGTACCCGCCTAGCTATCACCTCGTTCTAGAGTATCTCTAGGACGGATGCGCCTAGAAATAAATAAGCCATATTTGGCCATATATATTTCGACATAGGGATCATCATCGTCCTAGTCTGTAAAGACCTCCGGCTGATGAGCTTTGGGGTCTTGAGGCGGTAAAGACTCTTGAACCATGTTTGGGGTACTCTCCCCACAAACGACTCTTAATGTTTTGGTTGTTTTTGTCCCTCGGGAGAGTTACATCTTAGAGACTGATCCAACTACGCATGTACCAGCAAAACCACGGAGACTCCGGGTGGTAAGTGCTCCACCTTCAACGATCAAGTTAGAATACGTAGAAGAATGGAAAAGGTGCGGAAAGTAAAGAGGATCTTTTCAGATTCCGATATCAAGTGTTTTCTCTAATGTAAGAGAATGTAGATTAGGTGTAATAAAAGATTTAATGTGTCCCAAAAATAGAGGATATCCCCTTATTTATAGGGTCATTGGGAAAGGTTCCCTCTCCTAGGTCATTTGACCTAGATTTGGTGGGTTGCGACGTTTTGCGGCGTTCTTAGGAATTGGGCCTTGAAGGCCGCAATTCTATAAGGTATATGAGGCTGACACGTGTAAGCTGGCTATTGGCCGAAATGGACCTGTCTAGGCTGGACACGTGGCCCTTATTGATTGGTCTACACGAATAGGGTATTTTTACCCAAAACATTAAGGATGTCCAAACGATCCTTGATTCGCTAAGTGTTTAAGACAAGTAGCTATTAAGGCTAGAAAAAGTATTTCTAGTCATAACATGCTAAAGAATCTATATTAAGGCTAGAAAAAGTGTTTAAGACAAGTAGCTATTCGCTAAGTGTAGAACGCTTTTACAAGTAAAAGCTGTCCTGGGTGATGTCATGTCTTGAGAAGATATGGGTTTAAAAAGAGTAAAGAGGATGAAATCCTGTCAATTCTAGCATCATTGATCTAAAGTCCCTCAATATGTCATTGAAACTTTAGTCTATGATTTTAACAAGTTTAAAAGATGATAAAAGAAGAGGTGTTTTGGCATTCGTAGCCTAACACGTGAATAGAGGTTTTGACACTCGCTTGCAAAAACGCGGTATTCGGGGTCCACAAGATTGAAATACATGTCTCAGGATTGGAGGCATATATCCAAATCAAGTGAGAGAGAATAAAATCGGCAACTCTCTCAGCAGTTTTGTCCATAAAATGAAAACACGCGTCTCAGGATTGGAGGCACGTGCCTAAACAGGTGTGACTTCGCATGTCGCTCTTTATACAGGGGGTGGACGGGCACCCTAATTGTTTGGTAGGCCAATAAGCTCACAAACTACCGTATTTTCTTCCAATAAAGAAGTGTCTATTCTCGATTGGTTTGGTGCCCCTGATGTGAATCAAGAGGTTAATTCTATTGAAAAGCCCAAGACACTTTTAGAAGGTCCAAATAGCTTCATTATAGGCTGCCTGTAACACCCTAGAAATTTCTTTCCTTAAAATACCCACTTTACTCTTTAAAATACGATTTAGGAATATCTAAGACATTACCGCCACCGTGAAAACGGCTAACGCAACTATCAAAGATACACAGCGGAATACTTAAAATTAAAAACCGTTTAAACAAGTCAACTCAAAAGTCAACCAAACGAAAGTAAAGTTTAAAACCAAAACAAACAAAGTCAAATAAAATCAAACTACAACTTGGAACCGTTAAAGGCGCTTATTCAAAACCGTTCAAAAATCAAACCTTTGCGTTAGTCCACACAGAATATGTCATAAATAATTAAAGCATAAAACACATCGTAAACTAATGGAAACTAGCATGATTCACTCTTCACTCATGCCCTGTCATGAATATGCTTTAATACCTGAAAAGCTTATCTCTACTTGTCCCCACTACTCTCCATTAAAAATAGGTCATCATAGGGCCAAGATAAAGACATGGCCAAACACACAAACACACACAATCAGCAAAGTTGAGTACATAAGTGTAATTAAATACACTAACATGCTTTCACCTATCAACACACACTTACCTCAATGCACCTGTTTACAACCACACACAAAAATCAACAAGACACTTTAACTAGACACTAAATAATTCATTTAGCGTTGATTACGCATCGAACGGGTTTCCAACTATACCTCCCCCAAATAAATTGAGGTTAACTGACAAGAGAGCTAACCGTGCCAGCGAATAACCCACTCAAAGGTGGCGGAATTCCTGCGCATAATAATAAATAAAAAGGAATGTACAGCGTCATGTACTCCATTAGAAGTTATGGTTAAATATAAAACCCCATAACTCCCCTCATTGTTCATACTTAAGGTATATACGTTCTAAGAGTTTTGGTGCGTAATCTCTTTCACTTTACGTTATTTACATGTTATTGGACTTGGTGAATACTCTCAAAGGATAATAAATCAATCAACAATAATTATTCAATCAACCAAAAATACCAACTTAATTCTTGAATAATTAGTGACCACATATTATTTAATGTTGAACCCTTTTTAATTCAACCTCAATGTCAAAGACACCTTAAACGCATAAAGCGCCAAAAATCCTATCCCTCGGTGTTAAAAACACCTTAAGTGCACAAAGGCACCAACATACAATTTATCTCTTGTGTACATAAACACTAATATAGCTCCTTCCTCATGCTTAAAGCATCAATAAAAATTATTTGAACCATATTAAAATTCCTTTTCAATATTCCAAACATAATTAAACATGTGTTTTAATTAATCATGCATTCTAACATGCCATAAATAAACGTGTGGTTCAAACCCAACATGCCCAAAATATAATTTTCCAATCCATAAACCATCACAAATAATTCATGCTTCACAATTCAATCACCAACACCATTAATTCACAATTCCATACAAAAACCTTAGCATGATACTACTTGTAATTGATTGAAATCAAGCCTAGCATGATTCTACATCATCAAAAGATGCTAAGTACGCGAACGTACCTTGAGTACGATCTTAAAATTGCCACGACTAGTAGAAATTGCTTACTTCGAAGTCTCCTACACATTAAAATTATAATAGAGTATTAAAATCCACTCTAAACAAATTTCCAGCAATATATACTATTTTAAAAACCCTCATAATTTAATTAAAGTAAGCTGAAATTATGTTTAAAACACCATAATTAAGTCCCAATTAATGGGTAATTAAAATTCCTTCAAGAAACATAATATTAAGTGTTCTACATAAAACTCCTGCACTTTATTTTAATTAAAACTTGCTGTAATTAAGCCTTAAAACACTTTAAAAAAAAATCTAAACCAATATACATCATAACCCTTCAATAATACCTTAATTAAGAACCTAGGGTTTCAAAAATTGGGGCTTTTTTTTTAATTAGAATCAAATCTGAAAATTAATTGACATAATAATTATAATCAAACATCAAAAATAAAATCCCAAAACTCATAATTTACACTTAGATTTAAGCATAGATTAAATTAAAATAATAATGCTAAGTTTTTTTTTATACACTCGAAAAAAAGGGGAAAAAGAAGCCAGCCACCGGCTGCCGGTGGCTGGCAACGGTAGGGGAAGCAAAGAGCAGCCGAAAAAAAGAAAGAAGAAGGGGGAAAGAAAAAGAAGGAAAAATAAGGAGGAGAGAGAGAGAGAAGTTTACCTTGGGTTTTCTCCACTCTGGGCAAAGTTGATTTGCCTCATAAGTGGGATATTTATACCCCTTCTCAACCAATCCCTTTTTCCCTAAACTTTCCTCTTTTAGGTTTTCCTAATCCCTTCCCTAATAAAACTTGTTTAAATTAAACTTTCTTAAAATAAAACCCCAACTTTTATAAATAAAGAAATTAAATAAACTTTCCTTTTTAAAAAAAAAATAAAATTATTAGTTAAAATGCCATAATTAAAATATTAAAATTATTTAAATACTTTATAAAATACATATTTTAAATAAAATACGTATAAAAATACGGGGTACTACAGTGTACCCCCCTTAAAAAAAGTTTCGTCCCGAAACTTGGGGAACGAAATTCAAACCTCTTTCCTTTTAATGTATAGTATTGCTGTACTTTTTGTCATTCCTTTACTCCTTTTTGTCTCTTAGAGAGCACAAAAACTCAAAATACTTAATAAAATTTGTGCAAAAAGCACAAAAATAAGTAAAATATAGGGAAAAAGCGCGAAATTCTACCGCATTCTACCCCCCTTAAAAAAAATGAGTTACGCCCTCGTAACTCAACATACCTGAAACAACTCTGGGTATTTCTTTTTCATTTCATCTTCTTCTTCCCAAGTGGCTTTTTTATATTCTTGGTTAGACCAAAGTACTTTCACTATCTTAACGCTCTTATTGCGTGTACTACGCACTTTACTGTCAAGAATCTTGACAGGTCTCTCCTCATATGTTAAGCTTGGATCTAACTCAATGGTTTCGGGTTGTAGCACATGTGATTTATCAGGAATGTACCTTCTCAATTGGGACACATGAAATACATAATGTACTTTACTAAGCTCCATAGGTAAGGCTAACCTATAATTTACTTTCCCTATTCTTTGCAGTATTTCATATGGACCAATGTATTTTGGACTGAGCTTTCCTTTCTTTCCAAATCTCATCACTCCTTTCATTGGTGACACCTTTAACAACACCTTATCACCAATTTCGAACTCTTCTTCCCTTCGCTTTAAGTCTGCATAGCTCTTTTTGCAATCTTCAGCTGCTTGAATTTTAGCTTGAATTTCCCTTACTTGCTTAACTGTATCTTCAATCATTTGAGGCCTTAGGATCATAGTTTCACTAATGTCGTTCCAACAAATTTGACTACGACATTTCCTCCCATACAAAGCATCAAATGCTGCCATTCCTATGCTAGCATGGTAACTATTATTGTAGGAAAATTCAATTAAATCCAAGCTATCTTCCCATCCTCCCTGGAAGTCTATAACACAAGCTCTCAACATGTCCTCCAAGGTTTGAATGGTTCTTTTAGTTTTCCCATCTGTGGCAGGGTGAAATACCGTACTCATCTTATGTGTTGTACCAAAATTTTCTTGTACACTTTTCCAGAATTTTGAGAGAAACTTGGAATCTCTGTAAGATACAATATCCTTTGGAACCCCATGTAACCTCACAACATGTTTGATGTAAGCTTTCGCAAGTTGCTCCATCTTCCAAGTTTCCTTCATTGGTATAAACACTGCTGATTTTGTAAGTCTATCAACCTTTACCCAAATGATATCATTTCCACTCTTTGACTTAGGAAGGCAAGTCACAAAACCCATTGAAATGCAATCCCACTTCCATCCTGGAATTTCTAATGACTGCATAGTTCCTTGAGGCCTCCTGTGCTCTATCTTCACCTTTTGACATGTTAAACACTTTGCCACAAACTAAGCAACCTCATTTTTCATTTTAGGCCACCAAAAAATCTTCTTCAAATCCTTATATAGCTTGTCTCCTCCCGGGTGTACTGAGTAAGGTGTATTGTGGCCTTCTTCCATCAACTTTCTCTTCACTTCCTCACATTTCTATGGTATGCATCATCGATCTTTGTACCTCCAACTCCCATCTTTGTGAATCTTGAAGTATGTAGTTTTTCCCTACGTAATTATCTCGCGAATCCTATCCAACTTTACATCTTCCTCTTGGTTGGATATTGTTGATTGGATGCTTAGACTCGCAAGAATACCCGCTGGTACTCCCCATTCTACAACTTCTAAATTCAATTTCATCATTTCCCTACATAACTCATTAGCTACTACTAATGAGTTTAATCCATGACTAGTTTTACGACTTAGAGTATCCACAACCACATTCGCATTCCCTTCATGGTATTGTATGTCTAAATCATAATCCGTCGTACACTCTAACCATCTCCTTTGACGAGAGTTCAAGTTCTTTTGGGTGAAAATGTAATTTAAGCTCTTATGGTCTATGTAAATTCTACATTTCACTCCATACAAATAATGGCACCAAATTTTTAGTGCGAAAATGATTACAGCTCATTCCAAATCATGGGTTGGGTATTTTACTACGTGGGTCTTTAACTACCTCGATGCATATGCAATCACCTTTCCATTTTGCATAAGCACGCACCCTAAACCATTCTTTGATGCATCGCTATACACATCATACAGTCCACTATCATCCGGAAGTGTAAGCACTAGTGCTGGAATTAGTTTGTGTTTCAAGAGTTGGAACGCCTCTTCACACTTATCGTCCCACTCAAATTTCTTGTCCTTCTTCATCAAGGTAGTCATTGGTTTAGCAATCTTGGAAAAATCCTTGACAAAACGCCTATAATACCCTACTAAACCTAAGAAACTTCGCACATCAGATACTATCTTTGGTGTAGGCTAACTCTTAACAGTTTCTATTTTGGCTGGGTGTACCTCTACTCCGTCCTTGGACACGAAATGTCCTAAGAAGGCTACCTTTTCCAACCAAAACTCACACTTAGAGAATTTTGCATAAAGGTGGTTTTCTCTTAGTGTTTGCAGAATTGCCCTTAGGTGTTCTGCATGCTCTTCCTTGCTCTTTGAGTACACCAATATATCATCTATGAACACTACTACAAACTTATCCATAAATTGATGAAACACCCTATTCATCAAATCCATAAAGATTGCTAGAGCATTTGTCAATCCAAAAGGCATAACTGTAAACTCGTAGTGTCCATATCTTGTCCTAAATGATGTTTTAGTAATGTCTTCGTCGGCAATCCTCAATTGGTGATACCCAGATCTCAAGTAAATCTTTGAAATCACTGTGGCAATACACAACCTCATCCTTCCATCCTTCTTTTTCACAAATAGAATTGGCGCTCCCCAAGGAGAAGAACTTGGCCTAATGTATCCCTTTTTCAATAAATCTTGCAATTGCTCCTTTAACTCACTCATTTCTGCAGGTGCCATTAGATATGGTGCCTTGGATATTAGGGCTGTTCAGGGAACTAAATCTATGGTTAAGTCGATTGCCCTCTTAGGTGGCATTCTAGGAATCTCCTTTGGAAATACATCCAGGAATTCATTGACAACTTCTATATCTTCTGGATTTGTCACATGTTCATGGTCCATATTCCTAACACTACAAAAATATACTGGATGTCCCTTCTTCATGTATTTTGCTAATTTTAGCACTGATATTAACCTTGGGCACTTAGTTTTACCATTCATCCAGTAAGTCACTGATTCATTTCCGCTTGTGACCATCTTCACTTTCAGTGATCTACAACTAATCTCAGCATTATACTTACTCAACCAGTCCAGTCCCAAAATAAGATCAAAGTCACTCAGCCCAAACTCAATAAGGTCAGAAGGGAATATCTTTCCTTCTATTTCTAAAGGCACATTTCTAAAGATTTTGGTACATTTCACTACCCCACCTGCCGGAATGGTTATAGGTAAATCTACTACTTCTACTGTCTTTAAACAGTCTTTAAGTTTTGAAACAATACCCTTTGAAACAAAAGAAAATTTTGCACCAGAATCAAACATTACTTTAACAGGAATAGAGTTAGTAGAAAAAGTACCAGTGATAACATCTTTCGTAGCATCCGCCTCATGCCTACTCAAAACATTCAGTTTCCCTGCAATTCCACCCTTCTGTTGGATGTTCCCACTGGTGGTGTTACTGTTCTTCACTCCATTCTGTTGCACTCCCTTATTCCCAATAAAGTTGTTGTTGCTCCCTTGGAAATTCCTCTAGTTTCCTCCTTCAATCTCAGCTAACTCCTTCTTCTTCTTCTCTTCCTTCAATCTCAGCTAACTCCTTCTTCTTCTTCTCCTCCAATGCATAACGGTGTGCGGCCCTTCCATATACTTCATCCAGGGTCTCAAATACTTGCCCGCACAGCTTTAACTGCAAATCAGTAGTTAAACCACTCTTAAACTTTCTAGCCTTTGCTTTCTCCATAGCAACAGACTCTTCAGCAAAATGAGACAACTTAATAAACTTAGTGTAGTATTCCGTAACTGACATCCTTTCCATCTTAAGGTTTGAGAATTCCTCAGCTTTCTGCTTCTTCAAAAAACTAGGATAAAACTTTTCTCTCACTTTCTCTATGAACTTAGCCCTATTGAACCCAGGTAGCGCTCTAATGGTAGTCTCATTTTGTTGCCACCAAAGGTCAGCTTTACCCCTCAAATAGTAAGTAGCACAACTCACTTTTGAGTTTTCAGGGCTTCCCACAGCTCCAAATAGTTTCTCAAATTCCCTCGACCAGTTTTCCAATATGGTAGGATCAGACTCCCCTTAATAAGTTTGTGGCTTACTTTGTGCTACCTTTTTAAAGAGCTCCCCCTGAGCATCCCCATTACCTGTTGAGTTTCTTGCCAATTGTTGGGCAACTGCTGCCAATTGCCTCACTACTTCATTCAAATCGTTTCCACCATTACCAGAATTTCTTCCCCCTGCCCTTTTGCTTCTCCTGAATTAAGGACAAGGGTCTATATTATAAATGGCTATGGTTAGTTCTCAAGACATACACCCATCTATTACCTAGCACCATTTAAACATTCACAGTAAAATTTGAAGCTAACAAATTGGGATAGCGAAAGCTAAGAATTCCCTAAATTTGTAGCTTTGTCAATCAATTATTGATTGCTAACCAACCATACATTTAATAAAGCATCACATAGATAAAAAAAAAAAAAATTAATTCCCATAGATTCCCATAGCTTAGAAATATTTATTGGAATTAATTTGCTTTGAATTTTGGCTATTGGAATAGTGATGTGAAATGGAAGATTTGGAAAATAAATGAATTTATTTATTAATAATATAAAAACTTTGACAAAGAAATAAATCAGATCTTATTAATTAAAATAGACTGAAATTACTAAAATAAAAATTGTTTTCTAGAAACTTATGTGGTCATGCCACTTATTAATTTAAAAATAAAATAATAATAACTGAAATAAAGACTGTGAATTCATGACGAGGAAAGTTATAAAATCTAATCCTTTCGAACGTTGTCCCTTTTGTCAGTGGATTGTTTGTAGCTTGAAAGATCGAAATCAGAATCATTTTACTCCTCCATTGGTTCAGGTGACTCAGGTTCGGGTTCTACTTGTACAGACTCCCCTTCTTCCTCCTCATTCGATGAAATGTCAATTATTATTAGAGTTGGAGGTGGATTAGGATTAGAAATCTCCATAAGTGAACTATCTCCCACTTGTTGTTCTCCATTTTCTGCCTAACTACCCCCTGACGAAGAAGAAGAAGAAGAAGAATTTCCTTGTTGTTGATTAGGAGGAGGATTGTTCCCTACTGGATTATCGTAGTAGTAGTCAGGGTAGGGAAGATTTAAGTGCTGACAATGAGCTTTTTCCACTCTTACAAGATGTTTAGTCAAGAAATCATAATCTGGATACCACTGGCCATAATAGTCTTTGTATTTATGGTAAAATGGGATGTCTCTTGGAAGGTAAAAATCAGAAAATCTCTATTTGACATCAATGTAAGGAGGATCCTCTGGAAGACAATGGACAATCATAGCTGAAATACGATCAGGGATGTCATAAACCCTGTCTCGTAAGACATTGCTCATGTAGGAACAAAAGTATCTGATCTTTTCTATAAAGTCGTAGGGGTGTTCATTATATTTCTTTATAAGTGATCCCATTTGTGTATATTTGCTAGGAAAAATTGGCTTCCTGTAGAGGAAAAGGTTTAGAAAAGAATTCCCTTCCCAAAGAAAATAAAATAAATAATACAGTCTTGTAGGAAATTAAGTTCGGTGTTCATTCATACAATTTTGAAGGATCACTTAAAATAATACACATATTGCATGCTTTCATCAACAAACATCTAGTCATACAACATGCTTGAACGCTCAAAATAAAATTATGCACACAGGGAAGAAATTAAATTCTAGCCTATATGCCCTTTCTTTTCCTACCCAAGCTCACCAACATGTTAATAAAAGCTTTTAACACATAATTCTTACCTCAATCCTTGCTCCTTGCAAAATTAACAAACTAACAATATTTTTACCCTGCTAAAAAAAAAGGTGGTTTTCCAATTTGGCCTTGCTTTGTATATGGCATTCAAAAAATTGAAGCCTTACTTTTTGGCACATCCGGTGGTGATCTACACGGACCAACCACTCAAGCGGCCAATGTCTACCTTGGACTCATCCGGGAGAATGTTGAATTGGGCTATTGAAATGCAGAGCCTTGAAATCACTTACGAACCAAGAAAGGCAGTGAAAGGTCAGGCGTTCGCCGACTTCATTGTTGAAATGACTCGTCCGGTGGCTCCGGATAATCTTGATCAGGTTTGGAAAGTGTACGTAGACGGGAGCTCTACAAAGAACGGCTGTGGTGCAGGCGTAATCTATGAGTCTCCTGAAGGAGACAGATTTGAATATGCACTACGCTTCAAGTTTCAAACCTCTAACAATGAGGCGGAATATGAAGCCCTGCTAGCCGGCAAACGCATGTGTAAGGCGGCATTGGCCATGAAAATTGACGCCTACTCTGATTCTCAATTGGTCGTTAGCCAGTATGAGGTAAGTTAAGAGGCTACCCATCCGGCTATGATCAAATATCTTCAGGTAGTCAAAGAAGAGGCCGGGGCACTTGAGGAATTCCAACTGAATCAGGTGCCTAGGTCTGAAAACAATCAGGCGGATGCATTGTCAAAACTGGCATCTTCCGCCTACCATGACACGCCTCGGTCTGTCTTTTGGGAAGTCCTGGAAAAGAGAAGCATCTATGAAGATCCCATTGGAGTCCTAGACCGAAGCTCTACCTGGATGGATGGCATCCGGGCTTATCTTTCAGACGACACCCTTCCTGATTCGCCACAGGAGGCAGCCGCCCAGAAGAAGCGAGCTGCGAGCTTCGAGTTGAGAAATGGAGAACTCTTCAAGGCGGGGTTTCTTAAACCATGTTGAAGTGTCACCCCAAAAAAGGGGAGGGAAGTTCTCGAAGACTTGCACTCGAGATTCTGCGCCTCTCACATAGGCGGCAGGTCCCTAGCCGTCAAAGCCAGACGACATTACTTTTGGCCCACTCTTGAGGCAGACGCCAAGGAATTGGTGAAAAAATGTGACAAGTGCCAAAGGTTTGGAAAACTTATTCATCGTCCGGCTACTGATCTGACGGCCATCCACAACCCAATCCCGTTTGCAAAATGGGGCATAGACATTCTAGGTCCTTACACGCCTGCTCCAGGCGGGAAGCGCTATATCTTAGTGGCTGTGGATTATTTCACCAAGTGGGTTGAGGCTGAGGCGGTTAAAAACATCAAGACCTCAGACGTAATTTCCTTCTTCTGGAAGAATGTTATCACCCGGTACGGGGTACCCATGTCTATGGTGTTTGATAATGGTCCTCAGTTTGAGACGCCTCAGCTAAAAACTTGGTTGGGAGATCAGGGGATCTCAAGCTATTTTGCATCTGTTGGCCAGCCCCAAGCAAACGGCCAAGTTGAAGCTTTCAACAAACTCATCTCAGACGGCATTAAAAAGAAAATAGAAAGAGCCGGTGGCTTATGGGAAGAAGAATTAATCCATGTCCTATGGGCCATCCGGACAACAGCGAAAGGGGCAACCGGTGAAACCCCATTTCTCATGGTTTACGGTGCTGAAGCCGTCTTGCCCATCGAACATTACGAGCCGACTCTCAGAGTCATGCTGTATGATGAAGAGGCAAACTGGGAAGCAATGCGTCTAGCATTGGATTCACTCCCAGAACGTCGGGGCAATGCCGCCTTGCGTCATGAGATTCACCGTCTGAGAATGACTAGAGCCTACAACAAAAAAGTACACAAGCGTCCTTTGAAAGTTGACGACTTAGTGTTACGAAAAATGGAGGCAACCAGTAGGGCCAATGAGTTGGGAAAGATAACAACAAATTGGGAAGGCCCCTACCGGATCTATGAAGAAGTAAGGGACGACACCTACCGCCTGGAAACCCCAGACGGCAGGCGCCTGCCTAGAACTTGGAATGTAGACAATCTGAAAAAGTACTACTTCTGAGAATGTAAAATTTTGTAAACAAATGAACTAATCAATGAAATCAAACTTTGTTTGCAAATTGTGTTATTTTTTGATTCTCCATCCGGGTAATACCCAGGCGGGTTCTCCTTTACCCGACTAGGTTTGACACTTAGTAAAGGTTACATTTGTTGGACCGCCTGGGTAATACTCTGATCCCTTTGTTAATTTAGGTTTAATACTTTGTTTATTCAACCGCCTGATTATCAGCCGGGGTAATACCCAAACTGATCCGTTTCTCTAAAAAACTAAGTTCGATACTTAGTGTAAATTCAATACTGACTAGAAACTAAGCACAAAAACGTTTAGTGGCTACACAACCGGTCTCAAACAAGACCAGAGGCTAAAATGGTCGGATGATTGCTCATTTTATAAAATCGCCTTTCCCAACATGGACAAAGGCGTCCGGCGACACCCCTCCGGGTGCAATCGTCGCAGAGAACATACTATTTGTCGGTTCTATGTATCCAAGCAGACGGCAAAAATTGAACGACCAAATTGGTCAACTCATAGCCGTCTGACCAAAATAGCCTATGAAGAACGAATAAGTTCTCAGATACCGGATGCCCATAGGCATCAGTCGGTCACCGGCTGAAGTACTCACTTAGGTTATTTATTCCAAAAATTGCACCTCTCACCCCAATTGTGGCAAAAGAGTTCAATGGCTATGAATTCTCTACCAAGATGGGCATACGCTGTCTGTGTAGTGACCGAAACGCCTGTTGGTGTACGGCTGTGCACTTGGTTTGGGGCAATCACTACTGTGATTGATTGACTTACAAACATATCATGCTCTTTGCAGCATCAGACGTTTTCAAGTCAATCAACCAGCTCCACTTGAAACCAATCACACAGCCGTCCAGGGGAAAGGACAGCCAGACTATTGACTAGTAAGGCAAGAAATCGCCGCATGCTCTTGACAAGTTAGGCAAAAATAAACATTTGCAAAAAACAGAAATTCAAATGCAAAATGATCAAAACCGACTTAGTCGGTGCAATTCTTAAAGTCCACCTAACCAAACGGTTGTAGTGGATTAAAATGTTAACCGGACCCCGTCCGGGAGAGAAAGAAATTGTTAATTAACCCGGCTCCACAGCCGGTAAATACACAGATACTCGGCACGCAGGCCGGAAAAAGCAAGTTTTGGCATATAGCCGCTGAATAAAAAGAATTAAAAGAAAGCAAAGATTGGCATACTGCCGTTGAGGGGTCACTCCTGGCCTGCAGACGGAGCCTCCTGGTCCTCCCCCTTCTCCTCATCATCTGAGAGAATTTGGTGCCCTTCACCAGGACCAGGAAGCTCAGGCGCGGTCGGCTCATTGTTGTTGAGCCAGGCTTCAAAGGAGGCAAGCTCTGGCTCGCCTTGCTCTCTCAAGTACACCACGTACTTGGCATAGCTGTGCGCCATTGCCCAGATGCTATAATCCGCGTCTGGGTACAAGGCAGCCCAAGCAATCTTCATACGGGCGTCGTTGTCAGCATCACTCTCAGCAACAAGGCGGTTTTGCTCCGCCTCCAGGGTTGCTGCAAAGTTTTTCTGAGCTTGAGCAGCATCCTTCTCCAGCCTCTCAACCTTGGTCTTCAGTTTGCCAAGGTCCGCCTGGGCCTTCTTGAGCGCCTCATCAGCCTGTTTGGCACTCTCGTCTGCCTTCTTCTGGGCCTCCTCCGCCCCCTTCTTGGCCGTCTCAGCATCCGTTGCCCGCTGGTCGGCTGCCTTCAGATCTAGCTCCAGCTGCTGGATTTTAGACGCCTGTGTCATAATTATTACTTTAGTTTCAAGTTCATTTACGATAGTCGAGGTTAAAGCAATATTATCAGCGTCTATGGCGGACTTCTTGGCCCTTTTTACCTCTTCCCGTTTTCGGGAATAAGGACGTTTGAGCCTGTCCACCTGCAGCATGGCCTGCAAAAAGCAGGCGGTATAAGAATTGCAGGCGGGATAAAACACTCGGAAAAAATAAAATTGAATTGACAAGTTTCTTACCTCAGCCAGAAGGGATAGAATGCGTTCAAGGTTGAACGTCTCTATCCCAGGGATATTGTCCTTATCTATCTTCCCAACGGCCTCCAACATGGCCTTGGCATGCTTCTAGACGTCTGGCCAGCGGGGAGATTGATTTGCACCACAATCAATACGTGATGAGTGCGAAACTAAGGCAGCACCTATTTGTTGCCGACCGTCTGAGGATGACGTCTGTTGGGAGTGGGATTTCACCCGTAAAGGCCACCCCAGCTCAAGCGGGGATTCAAAAGGGTTCTTACCTTCAGAGCCGGCCAAGCGGGAACCGCTTGCAGGCGTGGTGAACCCCGCGGCTGCTGATAAGGGGTTGACAAGATCAAGGCACATGCTGCCGCCTACCTTCTCGAGTCGCCAGGAGTTGACGCAGAGGCGGACTTTTTTATCTTGTTAAGAACAGCTGGGGCCTCCTCTCTAGCCCGTTTGAGATTCTTCTCAAACGATTTCCCAACTTCTCCCCCCTGCGAAAATAAACAAGTCAAGGTTAGTATCCGGGCAAGACAGTTTTTAAAATAAACTTAAGAAAGGGTCAGGCACTCAATACCTTGGCCCTGAGCTCGGCCGCAGCTTTCTTCGCAAGATATTTGCGGATGGTCGCAGAAGACCGCTTGGGAGTTTTTTCCTACTGCAACATGTTTAGTGCTTCTTCTGCAAAAAGAAAGAAATTGGTCAAAATCATAAATCAATTCCGATAGAAAAATACTACAGACGGTGTGAACTCAGGCGCATACGTTTATTAAACATGTGCCTAAGCCCGCAGGCGGCTAGGAAACATTCATCCCTGAACCAGGCGCTCTTGGGAATCCAATTCTTAGGGACTTTTATTGTTTCCCCGGTTGACAGAGTTGCGTCTGTGAGGCCGAAAAATTCTGCCTCGATTATTTTGTCAAAGTCTTCCTCTGGGATCCGGGGAAGAGCGCACTTCCTGCCCAACAAGTCGGGATTCTTATTGTACAGACGGAATTCATAATTTTCCCGTCTGGTTGGGGCTGACATCAGGTAGAACCTGTGCCAGACCCCAAGGCCGTAGCCTCTCAAAATTGCCTTCACCGCCTGGTGAAGGGGGAAGCGAAGGCCGGCTTTGAACGCCGCCTCATAACAGCCAAAATAGCTGTTGGCGTTCTGTTGATCATTCCCCGAGGCGATGGTGCCCAGCTCAGGCGGCACCCGGATCTTATACCCGTCTCCTAGCGGGTGCATTTTCTTAAGATTCTCTAAGTTCTCCCCCATTTGGATCCGATCCTTGGAGGAGACGTGGATGCTGAAGGGATCGTCCTTCTCACTCCACTTTTTCCTTTCTTCCTCCTCGCTATCCGGAAGAGGGGGCAAGTCATCGCTGCTCTAAGAGGTAGAGGCGGAGCTGTCGCTCTCCGTCTCCCCCTCACTTTGGTCCATGGGGGCAGAGGAGGCCTCGTCGCCGCCTTGGTCACACTCTTCTAAGAAAGAGTCAGCAGGGGTTGAAGGGGCGCGCGGAGGGGATCTCTCCAGAGCCGTCTGGTCTCCCTGACCAGACGTTTCTCCCTCAGGCGTTTGGCCGCCTAAGCCTTCGCTTCTGTAATTTGGATCAGTGGCCGTCTACATTGTCCGAGCCATGGTGTCCTGCACAGACACATAACTGGTCGGAATCCATGGCAAAGGGTGGTCCCAACACCCCGAGCCGGCACTGCCAGTCCTAAACTCAGCCGTCCCTGGTGACCGGCTGGACTCTAACCTAGGTTGTGCCGTGTGTGTTGGTGATGCATCCATTTATTGCAAGAAATATGTACAAGCGGTGAAAAAAGAAAAGAGCTGAGAGAGACAGAGACGATACCTTTTGATTTGGTATCTGAAAGTAGGCGGGACCGGCTGAGTCGCTGAAGAACAAACTTTCTTGCTCGCGTCTGACTCAAACGGATGACTTCTTCTCTCTCAAAGCTTTTCTCTCCAGAAAATTTTTGTATACGTACAAAATTATGAGGGTAAAACGGCTATATATAGAGGGTAAATATGGGGGCATTTCCGTAATTTACCCGGAAGGTGAACGCTTACTCTGTAATGGTAAAATTACCGCCAACCGGAGCGTGACATGTGTCACAGATGCCACGTGGCGTGCCACGTCACATCTGTGAGGGGGAAATGTTTAGGGTAATTTTACCCTGCCACGTGGCCCAATCAGAAGGTGACACGTGTCAGCTCTAGATAAGTCCAAAATGGACCAATCCCTGCTCGACACGTGTCATTCCAGAAATCAAGGGAAAAGGCGGCCTTCAAGCCCAAATCTTGAGAACGCCGCAAAACGGCGCAGCCCACCAATGATTAGGGTTCAGTGACCTAATCAGGGGCACGATTCCCAAAGATCCTATAAATAGGGAGATGTCCCTCATTTTGAGGACACGTTTTTTACCATTTAATATACCTGCATTCTGTTACATCAGAGAAACACCTAAGCTTGGAATCCGAGCAGATACCCACCTAAATTTCCGTACTCTTTATTCCTTTTCAAGTTACTAACTTGACCGTCGGAGGCGGAGCTCCAACCACCCGGAGTCTCCGTTATTTTGCAGGTGCAGCTCAAGCCGGATCAGTCTTCGTGACGTAACTCTCCCGAGGGACAAAAACACCCAAAACAAAATGGGCCCTACACCTTAGCAGGTACGATATACAATACGAGCCCAAAACTGCAATCAAATCACAAGCCTTGGCAGACTTTGTAGCAGACTTCAGCCCAGCCCTTGAGGAAGAAGCACATAAGGAAGTATTGGCATTACAAGAACCAAAGGCTATGCAGAAGTGGACACTCCATACAGATGGCACAACAAACATACGCGGTGTAGGCCTAGGAGTGGTACTGAAATCACCACAAGGAGACAAAATAGCACAAGCACTAAGGTGCAATTTCAAGGCCACCAACAATGAAGCCGAATACGAAGCACTAATCACAGGGTTAACTATCGCAAGAGATATGAAGATACATCACCTCGAGGTAATCTCAGACTCTTTGCTCATGGTAAATCAAACCAATGGGGAATACGCAACAAAGGACGCCAGGATGCCAGCCTACCTAGAAGTCACAAAGAAGCTCCTTAAGGAGTTTAAGAAATTCAAGATAGACCAGGTACCCAAAAACTTGAACACTTAAGCAGATGCCCTGGCAAACTTGGGATCAAATATTAACCCAGAAAAATTAGGAGCTATTTCCTAGTACACGTACTCTCTCCAGCCATAGAGAAAGAATCAACTATGAACGTCTACGAAGTTCAATCAGACTCTACAAGGAAGGAGGAAGGTAGCTGGACAAAACCACTAATAGAGTACCTCTTGGACAAAACGGTGCCAACAGGGAAAGTGGCAGCTCAAGTACTCGCTCTAAAAGCTTCAAAGTATTGCCTAATCAGCAACGTACTCTTCAAGAAGTCTGTAGCAGGTCCCTTCTTACGATGCTTAGAAAAAGAAGAAACACAACAGGTCCTACAGTCCCTACACAGCGGTGAATGTGGAAATCATTCAGGAGAAAGGAAATTAGCCATCAAAGCACTTAGAATGGGATATTACTGGCCTAGCATGAGAAAGGACGCTGCAGAGTTTGCCAAGAAATGCATAGCATGCAAAAAACACGCTCCTTTGACACACAAACCATCAGAAGAGTTACATCCAACATTGACACCCTGACCATTCATGAAGTGGGGAATAGACATAGTGAAACTGCCCCCATCATCAGGGCAGAGAGTGTACTTCTTAGCAATGACAGACTACTTTTCAAAATGGATCGAAGCAGAAGCGTTCAAGGAAATCAAGAATAAGCATGTCATCTCATTTATTAAAAGGAACATCCTAAGTAGATTTGGAGTGCCAGCAGAGATCATTACAGACAATGGGTCTCAGTTCATCAGCAACAAAACTGCGAAGTTTTGTAAAGAGTGGAACATCTCCCTCATCATGTCTACACCAAGATACCCACAAGCAAACGGGCAGGCATAGTCAAGTAACAAGGTCCTTATATGCAACATGAAGAAAAGGCTAGAAGAAGCAAAAGGGAAGTGGGCAAATGAGCTACCCAACATACTATGGGCTAACCACAGGTCATACCCCAGTTTCATTGGTGTACGGATGCGAGGCAGTAATCCCAACAGAAGTAGAAGTCCCTACAGCAAGGTACGGGTTGATGACAGAATAAAGGAACCAAGAAGAACTAATGCACAACCTGGACACAGTGGAAGAATTAACAGAAGGCGCAAAAATGAGAATGACGGCATACCAGCAAGAGGTAGCAAGGTCCTTCAAAAAGAACGTCAGGGCAAGAGTCTTCAAATTGGGAGATTGGGTCATCAAAAAGGTGTATGAAAATACCAGAGAAGTAAACGCAAGAAAACTAGCACCCAACTGGGAAGGACCATACGAAATCATTAAGGTAGTAGGCAACGGAGCCTACAGACTCAAGAGGGCAGAAAGAAAAGAGGTACAAAGAAGTTGGAACGCAGCACATCTGAAACTCTATCATTTCTGAAGAGCAAA
The DNA here is from genome assembly GCF_948465745.1 of Chenopodium album. NCBI lineage: Eukaryota > Viridiplantae > Streptophyta > Magnoliopsida > Caryophyllales > Amaranthaceae > Chenopodium > Chenopodium album. The sequence goes on from NC_137838.1 coordinate 40,440,272, forward strand.
GGTACGTAGTTATCTATTCAATTTCCTTTGCTTTTTACAAAAATACAAAATACAAAATACAAAAAAAAAACAAAAAAGCAACAAAAACAACAAAAACAAAAAAAAAAGAAAAACACAAAAAAAAAATCTCTAACAGCCAATGGCGGCACGACAGGTACTCTTCTTCACCTAAACTTTGTCAATTCAATTTACGTTCACTACGAGTACTGACTTTGGCATCGGAGGGCTGTTAGGGAAACCCACGGCTACCCCTCACCTAATTCTGTTTTGCAAGGACAAACAAGCTACGCTACCAAACAAAACACAAGAAGGCGACGACTATCTATCCCTGCAAGGAGCGCCAACAAAGCACTAGCAACACAAACATGTAAGCAAAGTTACGTACGTACTACAACTGCAATACAACTGTTATGCAATAAGAGATACAGGCACAACATAGCAAAAGAGGTAAAAATACTTAGCAAATCATCCAGCTGCAACAAGGCAGCACAAAAACAAAACAAATTATCCAACTGCACTAGGGCAGTAAAAACAAACATTCTTCAAAGAAACTTAAATATTGTTCACAACTAACAGGTGACACAGCACCATGGAAACTAATTCTCCCTAGTGTTATCAGCAGGGACCTTCTCTTCAGCAACAGACTTGGAATCCTCAGGACCAACCTTGACATCCTCGTTCATGGGAGAATCAACCTCTTCATCAGCATAGGCTAGCAGCAAGGTACTAGGAGCAGCAGTGCCTGCAGGGAAAGTTTTCTTAAAGGTAGACTTCTCAGCATCATAGTCCCATTCCCCATGCTTCCCCTATTGGTAATCCTCCATCATCTCCAAGCGCGCCTTTCCAAAATAATAACTAGCCGCATCAAGAGAGTCGTTTACATCCTCCTTCAGGGTACCCTTCGACCCATCTCGATCTGCAAGGCACTTCTTGTACTTGGTCCTTTTAGCTTTCAAAGCATCAGTGGCATTCTTATACTTATCAACAAGGGCATCACGTTCCGTCTTCATAACATCATAAGCCTGAGTGAACTTTGACACCTTGCTCAATACAACAAGGCACGACTAAAAACTTTGCAGAATATCACAACAAGGTCAGGAAACGTAAAGGGGCACCCTAATTGATTTCTCGATTTTTTTAAGGCAGTATACTATACCTGGAAAGACTGCGCGGGAGCCTCCTGAGAGTGGACAGCAAAAGTCTGTGAGGACTGGCGCTCCTTGAAGGCTGGGAAGAGCAAGTTACCCACATGGGGAGCCAAAGAGTCATAAGAGAAGTCAGCAGCATCAACGTCAGCAGGGATCTCAAGCTTCCTCTTAAGATTGGTACGAGGAGGAGTTGGAGGAGTAGCACTCCTTAGAGGCTTCATATTAGCTAAAGCAGGGACATCCTCTGAACCCTTAGAAGAGGCCCGCGACCTAATGCGACACAAGATAGAGGAAGAACTAAGCAGTTCATGAGACCTCAACGACCAGGAAGTGTCTACAAGAAACATGACAAATTCAAAAGGGAATACAGCAAAAAAGTACAAAATCTATAAGGAACAATAATAGATTTTATAAGAAGCATAAGAAACACCGATACAACAAACTTAACAGTGCATACAGATCAACCCTAAAGGGAAAAGCAAAATAAGGGGACGATAAAATTCCCAACAACAACATAAAGAACGTAATCGATATACCACAAGAAGATTTGCAAACAAGAGCAGCATAACAGCAATGTGTTGGGATAGCAAAAAGGAAAACAAACCTTGAAACATAGCAAGAACAACCTTCAGTTCAGAATCAGAATCGTCCAGGGACTTTATCTGGATAACTGCCTCAGGCTGCGTCAATTTGATGAAAGATCTCTCGTCCGCACTCAACTCGTACAACTTATCAACCAAAGATGGAGATTGAGAGCGCTGCTTCAACTCACTCACTGCAACCATCAAGCAAATAAGCACAAATCAACAAAAAAGGAAAGCAAGACACAGAAAAACAAGAAAATAGAATACCTTCAGCCTCAACAGTGTCAATAAAAAAATCACAATCATCACCCAACGAATCAATCCTCGTAAAGAAAAACTTGTGATACCACTTCTTGTCAAACACCTTCTCTAAGTCAGTCACCAAAGGGCCAGCACCATCCTTCAAACGGAGACCAACCCGACCCTTACCACTAGTCCTGATAGTAAAAGGATAGCATAAATCCCTCACATCAAGTTTTATACCCAATTTCTCACTCAGCAAGTCAAGAATTCTCAAAACCCTCCAAGTTTGGGCCAATAACTGACAAGGCGAGACCCTAACCCTAGACAGAAATTGACCAACAAGGGGAGAGAAAGGGAAGGTATGCCCAATCACAAAGGGATACTCAAAAAAGCACACCCAACCAGGGGCAGTCTAGTCAGCTCTTTCCCTAGAAGATGGAATTTTCACCACCACTCTATCAGAATATCGCGCAATTGCAACAATCTTTTGAACCTCCTCCTTTGTCACAGTAGAGGGATAAACATCCTTAGTAGGGAAAACATTTTGCGCAACCAAAGTCGGCTTCTTCACACGTTCATCCACCCCAGCAAACACTACTCTTACAGTACCATCCATCATAAAAACGCAAGAAAAGCAAAGAAGCGAAGAAACAGAGAAGAACAAAGAAGAAAGAGAAAATACCTGATGAAATTCAAAATTGGGGCAAAGAGTAAAGAAATTAGACGTAAGCCTGCACACCCAATAAATACCGAAGAGAGAAGTAAACCGCTCTTCACGATTATCGAGGAAATTGCCTTAAAGCTGCCACCACGTCCCTTGTTTTTGTTAACCATTGAAAAAATTTCAAAAATTCGAAAATCCCTCAACGGCTTCTTTAGGTAACTTTCAACTTCAATACTTGAAAATTAAAATTAGGGGCAATTGTTGGGCCCGTATTAATATACGACCCAGTATACTTAGGGCACCAATCCAAGTTCAAGGAGTTCAACAAAATAAACAAAGCCACTTGATTTGAATAAACAAGGAAAGCTAGATCAAGAATATCAATCAAGAGGAACTTGCCAAGAATACGCCTAAAGAACAGGGAACGGAATACATCAAGAAGATCGTCTACATTTTGAATATATTCTGAATATCTATGTAACCCTAGGAATCCCTAGGAATAAATAGGAAGAGTTAGACATTATAACACTCATGTACACTCGCACATAATTCAATAAAAGTTGTTGCTCTACTTTTGTCTACGGATCTGTGTCCCTACTGAACAAGAAGGCTTGTCCTTACTCAGTATTGTATCTCTAAACTTATCTCTTTGATTTTATTGAGTACTTATTGCTTGCTTACTAGTTATTTAATGCTTTATTATCGTTCTTAATTGCTTTATATATTATTTGTGGAATGATTGTTATTACCCTTCAAAACCTAGCAAATTCTTAGCTGTCCTAGCTGAGATTTGCCTAAACAACGTTCGCACCACAACACCCCGCAGCTAGAGTTAGCAACCATAAATATGGTGCCTATGTGAAAACCCAATTGTGCGCCCCCATCAATGGGTTTAATTTGAGCCATTGAGTTTGATGGAGCTTCATGATCAAAGGGCTGTGATAGTGTTTGATTTGTGGGTGACTAGGTGATGCGAAGCATGGGATAAAACCACTTATAAGAGCTGCCGAAATCGAAAGACCAATGACTTTGTTTTGTAACAAATTCTTTCTTTTAATTTTGTTTTTAATATTCCTTTTTATTTTCTATTTTATTTTTACTTTCTCTTTGTTTTGTTTTGTTTTGATATTTTTATTTTATTTTCTTCTTCTTTTATTTTATTATATTTTATTATTATTATTATTTTTTTGGTAAATAGGAAATTTTATTACCAAAAGAGAGAGTTACAACTTACAAGAACTAAGTTATAACAAGCACCAAACACCACAAGACCTAAAAGAACAGGCCAAACACCCACCCAAAGCAGTTCCAGTAACTACCCTAGCCATCTTCTAGGAAGGGTACTAGAGAGCCACAAGAACAAACTGGACTTATGTTCCTAGCCACCTTTTAAGAAGGGTTCTAGGAACCAGGACCAGACAAGCCAAACAAAGCAAAATGCAAGACAACCACCAAACCAAAGGCAAAAAGCCTGCAAACTGCAGAGACAGAAACCTTCACCTAGACTCGGCTGCATTAACAGCAAGACTACACAACAGAGGCAACATTAACACAAAAGTTACAGAACATACAGCAACTAGAACAAAGCTAGACTCTAGACTGAAGAAAACCGGAAAAAAAAACTAGCAAATCATAATAAAAGCAGTTTTCTATCAGTATCCTTGCATCTGACATCCACTTTAAACACTATATCACTAAACACCATATTAGTAGGAAGACAGGTACCAGTGAACATCTAATTATTCCTTTGAAGCCTGATATTATGGATAGCTTCAGCAAAACACATCAAATAAACTTTGCCCTTGCTGCTAGATCTCCTAGAATTCCTAAGAAGCCAATACTACTCATACTCGAAATCTTGAGCTGATCTCTGAATCTTCATTAAACAAAGAACTTGCTCCCAAATATCTCTAGAATATGAGCAAAGAAAGAACAAGTGAGAAACATTCTCATTGTTATTCTGACAGAAAAAATAGGCAGGATCACAATTAACATTCCATTGCAACAATCTATCCTTAGTAACCAGCCTGTTCATCAAAGTTAGCCAAGTAATAAAAATGCTCTTAGGGGAAGTAGAATTATTACATATGATCCGTTTCCAACTTACCTTGTTAGCCTGAGGTCTAATCTGAGCATAAATTTTAGAAATACAAACCTTCCCAACATGCAAAACAGAAGACCAATAACCAATTCTATCAATAATGTCCCTGCAACCTAAATTTATCTTTGAAACCCAAGTGCATTTGCTAGGAACGAGAGAAGACCAAAAATCTTTATTATGGAAGTAATAGATATGAACCCATTTAACCCTCAGGTTGTAAGATTTATGAGCTAAATCCCAAAGGATCTTACAAATAGCTGCCTTATTCCAATCACCAAGAAGGGTGATATTCCAGCCACCACAGGTTTAGGGAGAGCCATTTGAGCCCAAGAAACAGGAGCTTTCTTAGAGAAAACACTTTTACCAGTTCAAAGAAACACCCTAAACCTGGATTCGATTTTTCTAAGAATCTTCTTTGGAAGAATAAAGATCTGAGCCCAATAAGATTGAATAACAAAGAGGACACTCTTAATATGTTGAAGTCTGCCAGCATAAGTGACAAGGGAATAATCGCGTCGTCAAACGACTACACCTAGATCAAATACAATTTATACAACCTAAACAAACCTAATACGAGTACAAGGCAAGCATAGGGGTCGAACCACAGAGAACGGTTAAACACCACCAAATGTTATCAACAATTAAGCTAGTCCGGAATAAGGGAAGGTAAACTAAAGGTCTAAACAAACTAAAACTAGAGATAAAACATTAAGGGAAATGGTTTAGGTATAGCATTCACTTGAACATAAACAAAAGCATAGAAGTTGAATTAATTATGAACTAAACATGCTTGAATATCGAAGTAAAGTCCAATCTAGCCACCTTCCGGGGTCAATTGGCTTCTCCTAACATAGCCTCTATGCTTCCACATTAGAACCATATACTAGGAGGTACTATCAAATAACAATCGATAATAATGAACCTTAACTAAGTCAACTTCCGTTTCATGTTAGCAAAGAGTCACTCCCAATCAACTAACAACATGCATTTTGCAAGGAGATTGAAGAATATCAAGCATATAAAGACTTTAATCACAAATAAATCAATTCTAAACCTAGAACATGCTCAAGATCCAACTACACCACAACCATCCCCTTAATGGGGGAATTACTCACTAATCATGATAAAAACAAGATTAATCAACAAATAACCAAGAATCAACATGATTAATAAGCAATACCAACAACTAAAACAATAATAAAAATAAAGCAATAAAAATAGAGGAGAGAGAGTTAGAGATTCTCATTGATTGAAGATCGAAGTCTACAAACAAGATGATCAATCTTCTTCTTCAAAATCCAAGCTACAATCAACAATGGTGAAGCCCTCACTTTCTCTCTCTAAACTACACTAATCCTAAGCTAAACCTAGAGAGAGAAGCTCTCCTAAAACTATGGAAAAAGATCTAAAAGAATGAAGACGTCCCTTGTGCAAAACAAGCCCCGCAATATATAAAGAATCGCGCAAAAACGCTGAACAGGACTCACTGCGCGCCCGCGCGAGGAAGCTGCGCGCCCGCGCAAGGCAGCTGCGCGCCCGCGCAAGGCAGCTGCGCGCCCGCGCATTTGAGGGTTGCGCGGCTTGTGCTTTGGTGTGTGCGCCCGCGTTGCTGGCTGCGCGCCCGCGCACTGTAGCTGCGCGCCCGCGCAGTGTCGTTGTGCGCCCGCGCACATGTCGCGCACAGGCCGCGCAAAACTTTCTGCCTTGATTCTGCAATTTTGCCAGTTTTGCGCGGGTTCTCACAGGGCTGCGCGCCCGCACACTCTGGCCTTTCTTCGATTCTTCTCTCATGCTTCCTTGGCTTCTTCTTTGCAATCCAAGACTTTAAATACCTAAGCACAAACACCAAGGAAAGCAACAAGGTATAGGGAACGGTGCAAACACGCAATGAAGGCAAGCATTAAGGAATATACGCGATTTCATTAAAATCACATCGAGACATGTATGCACGCATTATTTGAACAAAACAACTACAAAACACCCTAAGACAAGCTAAAACAAGGCATAAACACTATCCTAGGAGTGACATAAATGTCACTCATCAATAAGACAAATGTCTAGCAGTCCAACTATCAGTTCTTATAGTAACCTTCTCAATTAAAGGCCTGCATTGAGCAATGGTCAGTTTCTTAGAAGATAAAGGGACACCAAGGTATTTAAAAGGGAGACTACCTTTGCTCACACCCAAAATATTCTGCAAAATATCTTTCTCATTCTCAGCAATGCCACAGAAATAAACCTCACTCTTACTGAGATTAGCAGAAAGACCAGAAGCACTAGAGAATTTCTGAAAAGCACCCAAGAGAAGCTGGACAGAAATAGAATTAGCTCTAGCAAACAATAACAGATCATCTGCAAACATCATGTGAGTGATTCCTAATTTTTCACACCTAGGATGAAAGTTGAAGTTAGGATCACGAGTCATTTCAACTAAACATCTAGAAAGGTATTCCATACACAAAGCAAAGAGGAAATGGGACATAGGATCACCTTGCCTCAAACCTTTCTAAGCAAGGAAAGGTTTACAGGGAAACCCATTCACCAAAATAGAATAAAAGACAGAGTAGACATATGCCATAATCCAGTTAACCACCTTGTTAGGAAAACCAGTTTCTTCCAAAACAGTCTTCAAGAAACTTCATTCTACAGAGTCATAAGCTTTCCTCAAATCAATCTTAAGCATAAATCTAGGAGTGATAAACTTATGAGAATACCCCTTATTGAGCTCAGTAGCAAGCAGAATATTATCCCCAATATGCTTCCCATAAATAAAGCCAGCTTGAGCCTCACTAACAATAGAACCAATAACCTGAGCTATTCTGTTAGTGAGGACCTTAGATATAAGTTTATAGACCATAGTACAACAAGCTATGGGCCTAAACTCCTTAACATAGGAGGGGTGCTGAACTTTAGGAACCAAAGTGGCAGTAGTGCAGCTCCACTACTTAGCAATAAAACCAGAACTGAAGAATTGAGTGATAGCAACATAAATGTCATGCTTAATAAGATGCCAAGCTTTCTTGAAAAAGACAGCATTGAAGCCATCAATGCCAGGGGCCTTGTCATTACCAATACTAGCTAGAGCAGAATCAATCTCAGCAGGAGTAACAACAGCAGAAAGAATCTCACTAGCATTTCTATCCAATTGTTTCCCAGCTCTCAAAGTATGAATATCAACAGCAAGGAGAGTAGAAGCTTTAGTACCTAAAAGGGTCTTATAGAACCCCACAATTTCATTCTCAATCAAAACAGGATCTTTAAAAAGAATATCAAAATAAGTGAAAATAGAATCAATCCTATTTCTACTCTGCCTTTGTTTCATAACAAAAAGGATATACTGGGAATTAGCATCACCCAACTTAATCCATTCAACCCTTGATTTATGTTTATAAATTCTCTCCTGAATGTGCATCTAATGTTTAACCTGATCAATAGCATCAGATTTCTGAAGTTGCAAAGAAGAATTAGAAATATCCAAAGTAAGTTTTTCCTAGATTTAGACTAAATTAGAATTAGCATGATCCACCTTCTCAGCAACATTAGCAAAATACCTGGTGTTAAGTTGTTTAAGCCCCTGCTTAACAGTCTTAATATTCTGCCACACATTAGTCATAACAGCAGAAATAGTAACCTGCTTCCAACCAGTTTCAACTGTAGAGCAAAAGTCTTTGTTATAAGCTAAGCAGTTCAGAAATCTAAAAGGCCTACCTCTCCCCGGAGCATGCTTATAGACTTCAACAAGAATAGGACTGTGATCAGATAAGAGAGGAGGAAGATAAATAGCTTCAGCAGAGCCATAGGCAGAAAGCCAAGGTTGATTCACCAATCCCCTATCAATCCTAGTAGCAGTTCTATCATCACCATGGCCTTTATTGGACCAAGAAAAGAAACAACCATTACTCTTGATTTCACAAAGATCAAGAGACACAACAAAATCCTTAAAATTCCTAATCTCATAATCAGTGATAGGGTTACCATTAAACCTATCACTATAATTAAGAACAGAGTTGAAATCACCAACAAGAAGCCAAGGAGCAGCACAGTAGTCAAGTTGCCAATATCAGTCCAAAGAGGAACTCTATAATGAATAGAGTGTAAACCATAAACAAAGGAACACACAATATGATGCTGCAGATCCTTAGAACAAATATCAACATGGACAAACTGTTCATGAGAGGATAGAATACCCAAAGTAACTTTTTCATTCAACCAACCAATCCAAATTCTACCCTTGTGAGAACTAGAGTAGTTGTAGTACCAGGACCAAACTTTTTCTGCAGTTTAACACGATTTCCCACTTTGACTTTATTTTCAAGATCACCAATCACATCGACAGACTGCTCAAAAAGTAACTTCTTAACAAAAGTTACTTTATTAGGGTCATTAAGATTCCTTATATTCTAGGAAAGAATAATCATCCCCCTTGAGAGGGATTACCATCACCCTCGATAGGAATAACTTCAGCAATTTCATTTTCTAAGAGCACAAAATAAGAGTTAGAGCTGCTAGGAATAGCTAAATGAACAACAGCCAAGAAGGGTCTAGATCTTTTACTCACCACCCTCCAATCATCATTACAGTAGCCAGCAAAAGAAGTGTGAGCAAGAGTAATTAAGGGCTGGGGGTCAATATCAGATTGTTTCCTAGTGTTAGATCAGGGTTAGAATCAGGGAAAGATACATGTGCTGGGACAGTAGCAACTGCAGGGGGGACAGAAAGCTTCTGAGCCCAGACCTTCTGTTGTTTAAGTTAAGCTTTAATACCCTTATGAGCCTTAGGTTTAGGAGAACCCTACGGCTTAGGAGCATCACAATTATGTCCCACTTTGTTACATTTCTTACATAATGGAGGAGACCATTCAAAGAGAATCTTAAGCTCAAGAATCTCACCCAAAGGACTCTCAACAGTCACAGAGTTAGGGAGGGGTTTAGTAATATCAACTTCAATGAGCATTCTAGCAAAAGATACTCTAAGCTGTCTAGTGGTACACTCATCAGCATACAAAGGAACACCAATCAAGCTACTAATTCTACTTAAAGTATCTGAGACCCAGCAATTCAAAGGTAGATTTGGTAATCTAACCTACAAAGGAACAGTCCTAAGTATCTCAGCTTGAAAAATTGAATTTGTCACTCCATGGTTTAACAATAGCGGGCTTATTATTAAACATGTGAGGTCCAGAACTTAGAACAACGTTCTTATCATCATTTGAACACATGTCAATTATGAAATAGCCATCATCATGCTAGAAAATCTCAAGCTTAGCAAAATTACTCCAATTTTGAGCAATGAATTTATGAACAACATCAATTGTAGGATAGAATCCAACAACATAGAAGATAATTGCATTACGCCATTTAGAGTTACCTGCTACAATTTTAGCTGCCTGGATCTGAGCTACAGGTTTGCCACTCTTTAGGATAGGTGCCACAAAGTTCAGAGCAACCCCTTTAGCAGTTAGCTTACCTCGAAACAGAGGCGACTAATTCTCAGAATTCTTACTTTGTTTAGCTGAACTAGGTTGTTCAGGGAGATCTGCAGATTCAAAAACAACCGAAACAGTATCATTTGGTTGCTCAGCCGTAGAGTCAGGTATTGGAACAGTACCCGGCAAAACCCTAGTTAATGTTCTGACAAGAGAAAAATGTAGGTCGTTATCTACCCTTCCCCCAAGTCAAACTAAATTTGTAAACACCTAACCAACCTTATATGAATATAGGGTAAGTTAAGGGTCGATCCCTAGGGAATGCAATGATGAAAACTAGAGTCTAAGTCAAGCTACCTCGAAGATGGAGTTTAGAATATGGTTGGCACTATGGTAAACTAAAACAAGTCTAATCAAGTAAATCAAAGGTCTAAACACTAGGGATATGGGTTCCACATGTAAGCTCAATGATAATGCTAGTTTAGAGCTCAATCAATTAATTCAAGTATTGCAATGGACAAACAATAGTAGCAATCAAGAGAGTTCAAATGCTATCTCCTATAGGCCAATCTAGGTGTCACTATGAAAGGCAAATCAAGAAGAATCACAAGCAAACCCAATCAATTAGAGCAAATTTCAATGCAATTGTTCATGTCATTAAGAGTTGCAATGCAATCTAGATTAATCTTATAGGTTGATCACTCCTAGTCTAATCAATCACATGCAAAACTATGTCAACCAATTTAATTGCAACAAATCAATCAATCAAAGAGCATCAACTAGCAATTTCATTAATCAAACATGCTTCCCCCTTTCCCTAGCAACTAATCTACTCACTAATCATGGTGAAATTCAAGAACAAATAACTAGAAATTGCATTAATCTTCATTATATATTAAAATCTAAGAGAAATCAAAATATTCAACAATATCAAATTCAAATCCAAAGAAAAACAAGCAACAAGCATAAATCAAATATCAAGTAAGGAATGAAAGAAGGAAGAGATTCTCACTAATATTGATGATTGAAAATGAAGAAATCCAAACTTGATTGATCAAATGTTGAGTTACAAATCCAAAACCAAGAACTTCTCTCTAACCTCTCTCTAAATTCTCTCTCTAAAACTAAGCTGATGAAATATTATCAAAAAGTTTTTTTTTGAAAAGGAATTACAATTCTATTTATAGGTAAAGAAGAAACCGGCAAATCCCGCGGTCTCTCTCGATGAATCCGCGGCCGCGGAGAAATGGGTACGGAACCCTCCGCGGGCTTTCTGGGCAGCACCCGCGCCCGCGGCAAGATAGACCCGCGCCCGCGGCCAAAGATGCCGCGCCCGCGGCCAATCCCCTGCTCCCAAAACTCAATCAGGGGGTCGCGGTCTCTCTGAGATGGAGCGCCCTCTCCAGATTTCCCGCGCCCGCGGGGCAACCGCGGGAAGCTCCTGCCAAAATCTTGCAATTTGCTCTTCTTAAGCCCGCGCCCGCGGCTCCACTGACCCGCGCCCGCGGCCTGCTGGAAATACCTTGGAGACCTCTCCGAGGCTTCGCCAAGGCCTCTCTAAGCCCTCTCTAGCCAAATGCTTCTTCCTTACTTGATCATTAAGGCCCCAACTCGATTCCTTTGCAAAGGTGATTCTCCAAATACCTACACAAGAAAACAAAGAAAGGAAATAAAAGGAAAAAGAGCCAAATAAAAGGAAAACACGAGGAAAACACGAGAACCATAAAGAAAAGAGGAGAAAGAGAAACCTAAGGAAAAAGGACCAAAAATAAGAGAAGAAAGCATGAAAAAGGGAAAGAAATAACCCTAAAAGACTACCCTATGAGTGCCATAAATGACACTCATCATGTTCCATTGGATTTCTGCAAATTTGAGGTAGCAAAGGATTCCTCTAGAATCTTCAATTCAGCCTTAGTGATCTTCCCTCCAGATGGATGTAAGGATGAGCTGGTGGAGAAACCAACTCTAGGTCATCTTCAACCTTAGGAATTACACTAGGATTCACACTCAGATTCTTCAATCGATTAATATCAGCAAGAATCAGAGATCCAAAAGCAGGAGACCGAGGAAGGGGAGTAGCTTGTTTCTTTTTTCGAGCCATGGAGATCAGATCTGAGTGAGAAACCAGCTTTAGATCAAAACTGCCATGCAAATCAACCACAAAACCAGAGCTTCTCTCTCTAACTTTCTCTCTCTAACCTTCTCTTTCAAACTTATAAATACCCATTGTTAAATTTCGAAACAATATGAAATGGGCCTGGGCAACCCGAACAAGGAGGAGGAGAGTTTGGTCCACAAACAAGGCTTTGGAGCTTCCATACTAAAACCAGTTGGCAATAAATAGGAGGTACTCCTCTACCTTATAAAGTGAAACCATCTCTCCTCTTTCTCCAATGTGGGACACTCATAAGTGGGCTATAATGGGTTTCAACACTCCCCCTCACTTATGAGTGTCCTTAGAACTTCAGAGCTAACTTGATAAGGCCAGATCAATAATCCTCTTAGGGGCTAGACATCCTGTCGAGGTAAATCCTTATCCATTAGCAATTAAATACTCAGTTTAGAAGAGACCCACAACCTAGGCTCTGATACCATGTTAAATTTCGAAACAATATGAAATGGGCATGGGCAACCCGAACAAGGAGGAGGAGAGTTTGGTCCACAAACAAGGCTTTGGAGCTTCCATATTAAAACCAATTGGCAATAAATAGGAGGTACTCCTCTATCTTATAAAGTGAAATCATCTCTCCTCTTTCTCTCTAATTTTCTTTTTCTTTTATTTTTTCCTTTTAACCTTGTAAATATAAATACTCATTTTTGGGTTAGAAAGAGAACAAGTAGAATAAGAATTAGAATTTATATTTTTAGCTTAGGTTTAGAGCTTCTCTCTCTAGTTTTAGGGAATTTTAGGAGCAGTTTTAGATAGAGAAAGTGAGGGCTTTCAATGGTGGTTTGAGAGATTAGAGATTCAATGGTGACAATTGTATTGAAGATCTTCTTAATCAATCATTGAGCATTTCTCACTCTATCTCATCTTTATTGCTTAGTTTAATTTCATGTTTGTTTTGTTTAATTTTTATGTTTGATTTTTGATAGTGTAATTGTTCTTGATATTTTGTTGAATCTTGATTTCTTTAGTTGATTGTTGATAGATGATGATTGTTGAGTAGTTGTTTGGCTAGGAATTGGGTGATACTTGTATGATTGATTGATTGTGATTAATTTTGGAATTGTATTTATTGACTGTTGAGATTAAAGTGCTTAATGAAGGTTTGCATGTGTAATTCGATTAGGCCTTGAGAATTATGCTAGATTGCATTGTAATTGCTAATGACACGACCAATTGATTTAGGAATTGCAATTATTGATTGGTTTGGATTGTAATTCTCTTAGTTTGTTATTCATAGTGAACCCTAGCTTAACAATTAGGAGATAGCTCTTTGATTCCAATTGATAGCTCTTATCATTAGTCTTCACAACCTTTGATTGGCATGATCTTCTCAAGTTGTTGCAATTGTCATAATTACTTGTTGGTCCCCATTACTAACGTTTAATTTTGTTAGTTTAGTTGTTTGTTTTTTTGTTGTTAGTGGAACCTCTTACCTTCGATTTCGACCTAGCTTAAGCGCATAATTGAGAGTGCTTGATCATTACTGTTCCTTTGGGTTTGACCCTTAACTTACCTCTATACTCGTATTTAGGTTTGTTAAGTGTTTATATATTTAGTTTGATTTAGGGACGATTAGTAAACAACATAGTTTTCCCTTGTTAAGCTTGTGCCTAATAATTCCTTTAGGTTCGACCTTTAACTTACCTTATACTCGTATTAGGTTGGTCGAGTTCTTATAAATTTTGCTTGGCTCTAGGGGAGGATAGAAAACAACCTACATTTTCCCTACGTCAACAATTCACTTCCGACGAGGATAACGGTGGTCGCGCGTCAAGATGGGGGCCACACACCACCTCCCTGGACCCACCTTGAACTCACCTACACCATGGAGTGGCGCGTGTGGTGGTGTTATGGCCGCGATGTGAAATGGATGTTTTTTTGTACTTAGTTTTTTTCCAGAGTTTTGCTTACAAGTTTTTACCTTTCACTTGAAAGGGTTATTCTTGGTTTAAGCACTTAGGATTACTTTTAATTTTTTTATTCTAGTTTAATAAGTTTCCTTAGTTGTTTAAGATTTATTTTAGGAACTATAGGCTAAGTTAAACTAGTCTTACTACTAGTTTCCTAATCTAAGTAGAACTAGTTTCCTATTCTATTCAGGTTACATAGAGCTAAAGGCTAGGTGCTTGTCCTAGTCCAATTAGACTTAGGATTAATTAGTTTTTTTTTCTATAAAAAAGGGATTTTCGTAGCTTTATAAGAACACAACAAATACACAAAAGTTCAGTTGAATAAAAATTCATTGTTTAGCTTTTTGCTTAAACGTTTTTGCTAGTTTTCAATTCAAGGAGTTGGTTGAAGATTAGAACATTAAGCACTGACAGGGTAAAGTCGTATTCCCTAATAAAAAATAATTACCTAAATCACTAACTAAGGTAGATAGGGAAGTAGGGTCGATCTCCACAGGGAAACAAGTCTTTTTACTCCTAATTAATTATTATAATCTAAATTATTTAAGTAACCAATATTTATAATTAAGCAAGAAACTAACTACTAAGGTTGAGAATAGGAAGAAAACAATATATGAAATGATCTAGGGCATAGGTTCACCAATAAATAATACTCCAGGGTAAAACATAGTAATCAATCATTGACATTTCATAAATAACATGATTAACAAGCTCTCGCAATTTATTAATCAACATAGATCTAACAGGCTCTCGCAATTTACTAGATCTAAGTCCTTATTGAAAATAGCCTTTAATATCAAATTAACATCTGCTCGATTCATCAATTTAATATTGCTATAATTTTACAAGCCGCAATTGTAAAACATTAAAACAATCCAATAAGAAATTATCATGCAATACCAATAATCAATAATAGTCAATCATCAATGCATCAATAAACCAGATTGTAAAGGGCTCTCGCTACGTATTACAATCACACAATTAATTTACCGGTATTAAATCTCATCTCTCGAATCTTGACTTAACCATTTATAAATTAACTTGTCTATTGAAACTAGACCTAAACATTAATTCTCATCTCTCGATTCTTGAATCAATATTGTCAAACTTATGCATAAAAGATAGGCCTAATCTAGTCACAAAGCATTAAATCAATCAATAGGAAATTAATCTAGCATTGATAATTAACAACATCAAATTATCCCTTCATATTATTTATTAGATCCCCATAAACCCTAGAAATTAAACTACTCACACATATTAAAAACTAAACTAATCAAAGTAATAAAATAAATCATGATGAAGAGCAAGAATTAAGAGAAATAGAATAGTAGTATTAAAGTAACAAGAAAACAAAATAAATAAAATTGGTAGAGAGTAGAGATGGAAAGAAAAACTAAAAGAAACTAAATTAATCCAAAAACTAAAACTAAGAAAAACTTGCCTAACCTCACGTACTACTACTATCTCCCTTTTATAATAAGGAAGACTTTCCCACTAAGACTCAAACTACTATAAACTAAGATAAAATTATGAAAATAAAATCCTAACAAAAGATAACTAAGCATAAAGAAAATCCTAAGATTTCTACCTAAAAAGTCTGACAACATATCTTAGAAATCTTCCATAACTCCCCCCTAATACTCTATCCTTTTTATAAGGAAAAATAACCCAAAAGCTGCGTGAATCTCAAGGCCACTAAAGTCAGAAGCCGACTTAAGGAAAGCTGGAATAAGGCCCAAGGAATTCGAGCCCATCAGCTTAATTAAACGTGCCTCATCTAACCCAGCCAGTTGTTGCCCGATTGGGCCCATCCGTTTATCACGCCCAACAGGTTTCAACTTGAGCTTTTAGAGTTTATTAGCCCCTTTTTCTTCACTTGCTTGGTCAGTAATAATAACTTGTATAATCTTGTAAAATCTTGGACCTCTTCATATTTCGAGCCCTTAATCACCGAACTAAATTTCTTTAACTCGGTCTTGGGCTTTAAATATACGGTCATAAAATACGCTCCGATTCTAATATCTTCGTAGTGGTTCAATTAGCTCGGAAATTATCATAATTTTGCAAATTCCTACAAAATAATACCAACTCTACAAAAACACTAGAAAACGTATATTAGTAATAAAAATAGCTCCGTAGAGCTCAAATAAGCACAAATATGACCGTGGGACGGGGAATAAAAATATATATAAAATAGACTTATCAAACTCCCCCAAGCCAAACCTTTGCTTGTCCCTAAGCAAAGCAATGAATAAATAAATCAAAACTTCACCCCAAATACATTTCAAACCAATAAATACAATTCAAGGTAAATCCGATAAATAAGTATCAAAGTCAATCAATCAAATCCGTCTAACTACCAATCTTCCCTAACAATTGACAAATAGAGCAAACCACAAGAGCATATAGAATTCAAGACTAGTGCTCACACACTCAACTCTCATTTATGTGGCGAGTAAAAGATGTACTCGATCGCTCTCCATCCAACCCCTTTAATGTGAACAATGCCCTCCCAACTCACACTCTCGTGTGTATAAAAAAATGAACGCTCAATCCTACTAGTCGACTCGAAATATGCCAAATCATAACTTGTATTGATAAACAACACTTTCACATTCATACAATTCTATGCACAAAGGTCGGAAGGTCTTTAAAGCTTGTAATGTAAGGCTAGGGTAAAGGGTAAGATAAATTTGGGAATAAGTGAGAGAGAAGCTATGCTTAAAGGAGCCATATCCTAATAAAACCCATGATCAAAATAAATAATGATCATACATCTCCTACATAACCAACTCTAACATCAACCAAATAAACTCCAATCATAATAAATAATCCCAACACTTACAATTTCACTCATAAGATATAATAATGGAGTATAGAGTGAATAAACAAACTTATTTTCCAAACTTGAATTTTTTTCATTGAGGCTCAATTTTTTTCTTTCTTTCTTTTCTTTTGATTAACCTTCACTTAGAACATTTGAACATCAAACATTTTTTTCTTTTTTTTTCTTAGAAGTTCACTTTCTTTTATTCAAATTTCTCATTTTTTTTTTTTGAACTTCTTTTTTTTCCATCACACTTGTATTTTTCTCAAATATATACAACTTTTAAACTCATAAAAACAAAAATATGATCAAGAACAAATTACTTCTCAAAACCCACCCAAATTGTGCAAATAATGTGCACACTACAAACTCCCTCACCTCACTCACTAATAGCTCCCCCAAGCCAAGCTTGGGACTAGTAACCAATAAGGCAATTAAGGCTTGTAATGTGGCTATAAACAATAAAGAGTCAAGGCAACAACATGGGTAGCAAGAAGGGAACAAATGTATCTAAATAAATCTGAAAGCTACCTAAATGAACAAATGCCTTCGTGCTCCACAATGTGCATAATAATGAATCATATAAACATTACTTATAGTAGCAAACCAATACTCAAATTCATTGACATACCAGAAATTATGGAACTATCACACATTCCTTACCAAATTAACTAGTCAAGCACTATATTCACATATAGTTGGACAAAATTGACGCATGTTAAGGTTTCAAGACAATCAAACATCAAATCATGATCAACTAATCCACAATGCTTATCATCAAATACCAGGAATCAAAACAATTTTTCTCAAGTAAGGGGCACAGGGAAGCATGATTTACAATTCATTGGAACAAAACTAACCTAAGAAAGTAATAAAATCTATACTAAGAAAAATAAAAATAAAAAGAGAAGAGAGAGTGTGAAAGATGTACCATACGAACACGAGAACCTCCCCCCAAGCTAAATCAGACAATGTCCTCATTGTCTTAAAGGGAAGCTAGTAGTCAAGGTGACTACTCTTCATCATCACCACATCAATGTCACCAAAGCCTCGAGGATTGCAATGCATCTCTTTGGAACAAAATTGGGCAAGAAAGAAACAAAGTGTTAGTGGGAAAAAGTTCAAATTTGAGTCAGGTGCACTATTCTGATCATAAATTTTGATGTATAAATGATAATACAGTGATTTAAATTGAATTAGAAACTAGACTTGAAGAGCTTTCCAACGACAGGTCACACGCGAAAATCGGATAAGAAACGCAAAAGTTATGGCCTGTCTAAGTTGACTAAGTTTGCTGACGCGTACGCGCGCCCGATCGGGCGAGCTCTGCCCGATCGGGCCCGTGCTACTGATTTGACGGGGCAGCTTGCTGCTGCTAATTGCCCCGGGATTCCTTTAGACCTTCGATCTTTTCTCAACTTTTCTAGTATCTGTGCACAAAATCACACTCCCACAAATATAAGATATACTCTCCTCTACCTCTCTAAAACAAAACAAAAAGAAAACACACAAACAAATGAATAAATAAATAAATAAAAAGCAACAAAATACGGGTTGCATCCCGCAAAGCGCTAGTTTATCAAGGTCCCGCTCGACCATACTCCTTCTCTCAATCGAAAGAATTCAATGCCTTGAGTAACTTATCAAACGCTCCTGCAAACATTTCATTAAGCACTATATAGGGCTTAATAGCAAGCACATTTATCCCTACAAAGAAAAAGTTAGGAGAACATAAAGAGAACTGAAGGTAGAAAGAAAAATCAAAAGAGGGAGATGAAAATACACCACAACTTTCTACTTCCTCCGCTAAAAATTTAGAATTAATAGAACGAACATGGAGGTAGTCATTGTCTTTATCATCCAATAATGACTTTAAAATTTTACCCTCACAAATAACCTCATCATCAACAAAGGAATTATCAACCACCGCTTCTACAACTAATGATTTTTCAATCACCGATTCGTCAACCAATGATTTTTCAACCACAAATTCTATAACCGATGGTTCTTCATCCTCAATAACATTCATATTATTATAGTATCCATAGACTTTTTCATCAAGAGCCTTCCAATAACTTTCATTAGCAACTAATCGTTTCCGAATATGATCATATGTATATGGAAAGACTCTAAAATCATCCGGAGCACACACAATAAACTCACTATAAGGGCATTCAGGATTTTCATGACAAAGACGTTGACAACTACAGTAGTTAGGTGCTGCATAAAAATTATATAATTCTTGTAGTGACATAAGCATTTTCAACTCATAAAAAAAATAATAAAAAATAAATAAAATAAATAAATAAAATAAAATAAAAATAAAACAAAATAAAACAAAATAATCTAGACTCTAATAATAATTAGAAATAAAAATAAAACTGTTTCCCCGACAACGGCGCCAAATTTTTGACAGGGTAAAGTCGTATTCCCTAATCAAAAATAATTACCTAAATCACTAACTAAGGTAGATAGGGAAGTAGGGACGATCTCCACAGGGAAACAAGTCTTTTTACTCCTAATTAATTATTATAATCTAAATTATTTAAGTAACCAATATTTATAATTAAGCAAGAAACTAACTACTAAGGTTGAGAATAGGAAGAAAACAATATATGAAATGATCTAGGGCATAGGTTCACCAATAAATAATACTCCAGGGTAAAACATAGTAATCAATCATTGACATTGCATAAATAACATGATTAACAAGCTCTCGCAATTTATTAATCAACATAGATCTAACAGGCTCTCGCAATTTACTAGATCTAAGTCCTTATTGAAAATAGCCTTTAATATCAAATTAACATCTGCTCGATTCATCAATTTAATATTGTTATACTTTTACAAGCCGCAATTGTAAAACATTAAAACAATCCAATAAGAAATTATCATGCAATACCAATAATCAATAATAGTCAATCATCAATGCATCAATAAACCAGATTGTAAAGGGCTCTCGCTACGTATTACAATCACACAATTAATTTACCGGTATTAAATCTCATCTCTCGAATCTTGACTTAACCATTTATAAATTAACTTGTCTATTGAAACTAGACCTAAACATTAATTCTCATCTCTCGATTCTTGAATCAATATTGTCAAACTTATGCATAAAAGATAGGCCTAATCTAGTCACAGAGCATTAAATCAATCAATAGGAAATTAATCTAGCATTGATAATTAACAACAACAAATTATCCCTTCATATTATTTATTAGATCCCCATAAACCCTAGAAATTAAACTACTCACACATATTAAAAACTAAACTAATCAAAGTAATAAAATAAATCTTGATGAAGAGCAAGAATTAAGAGAAAGAGAATAGTAGTATTAAAGTAACAAGAAAAATAAATAAATAAAATTGATAGAGAGTAGAGATGGAAAGAAAAACTAAAAGAAACTAAATTAATCTAAAAACTAAAACTAAGAAAAACTTGCCTAACCTCACGTACTACTACTATCTCCCTTTTATAATAAGGAAGACTTTCCCACTAAGACTCAAACTACTATAAACTAAGATAAAATTATGAAAATAAAATCCTAACAAAAGATAACTAAGCATAAAGCAAATCCTAAGATTTCTACCTAAAAAGTCTGACAACATATCTTAGAAATCTTCCATAACTCCCCCCTAATACTCTATCCTTTTTATAAGGAAAAATAACCCAAAAGCTGCGTGAATCTCAAGGCCACTAAAGTCAGAAGCCGACTTAAGGAAAGCTGGAGTAAGGCCCAAGGAATTCGAGCCCATCAGCTTAAATAAACGTGCCTCATCTAACCCAGCCAGTTGTTGCCCGATTGGGCCCATCCGTTTATCACGCCCAACATGTTTCAACTTGAGCTTTTAGAGTTTATTAGCCCCTTTTTCTTCACTTGCTTGGTCCGTAATAATAACTTGTATAATCTTGTAAAATCTTGGACCTCTTTATATTTCGAGCCCTTAATCACCGAACTAAATTTCTTTAACTCAGTCTTGGGCTTTAAATATACGGTCATAAAATACGCTCCGATTCTAATATCTTCGTAGTGGTTCAATTAGCTCGGAAATTATCATAATTTTGCAAATTCCTACAAAATAATACCAACTCTACAAAAACACTAGAAAACGTATATTAGTAATAAAAATAGCTCCGTAGAGCTCAAATAAGCACAAATATGACCGTGGGACGGGGAATAAAAATATATATAAAATAGACTTATCAAACTCTTAGTGTCTAGAAGTAGGCTAAGAGTTTTATCTCAAAATAATTATCATCCAGGAGTGGATTAATTAATTTGGGGATTCAAATCATAAGTTTCAGGAGTGATCTTGTGAGGAGAAATATCGGTTCGTTTGTATTTCAATCTTACAGAAATCCTTCAAGGTTAAATCTTTATTTACGGTTTGTTTGGATAAAGAAATGGGGATGGAAAAGAAGGGGAGGGAGGAGAAGAGGAGGGGAGGTAAAGGAAAGGGAGGAAAGAATGGTGAGTTTTCTTCCAAATCACTCCATTGTTGGAGGGATCAATTTCCTACAATTTAATCATTCCATTTTTCTCTCCTGCAATTCCCTCCCTTCCTCATTTGCTATCCAAATAAAAGATACTCCATCTCTCCATTTCCTTCAATCCAAACACACCGTGAAAAAATGAGGTTTTTCTAAAAACTTTAATAAAAACGGGGTTAAAATCCAAATCATCACCATTCGACTCATTTGAGCAACACCTAATTCTAACATTTTCGTTACAGGAGGTAGATCACGTTGCTGGGAAGAGGTTAAATTTTACGCAAAAACTACACCATACAATTTTAGGTTGTATGTGTAGGAAATATTTCAAGCATCCCGCACTTGAGCCCCACAATGATCATATACTTAAACATGGTGGCGTCCAAAGGGAAGGAAGCTAGTGTAAAAGAGTCGCAAACAAGTTTTAGGAACTGGTAAACCGTTCACAGGGTGAAGGTTACATCCTTTCACAATCCATGAGATCGCTAACTCCATAATGTTCTGGAACCATGACTGGATATTCGGGGATGAAGGTACAAATCCAACTTAAAAGAGATCGAACCTGCCCAAAAAATAGGCCTCTACTTTATTATTCTCATATTCATGTTCGCTTTTATACTAACATACAATCAATAGGTTAACGCTAAACCTGTTTGTAGGGAATATTTCAAGCATTATCCCTAGCTTGAACCCCACTGTGATCATACACTAAAGTACGGTGGCGTCCAAAGGGAAAGAAGATAGAGCAAAAGAGCCGCCAACAAGTTTTAGGAACTTGTAAACCGTTCACGAGGTGAAGGTTACATCCCTTAACGATCCAGGAGATCGTCAACTCCAATAGGTCTGGAACCATGAATGGTAGTTCGGGGATGAAGGTACAAATCCAACCTAAAAGAGATTGAACCTGTTTTAATAATAAGCCTGTACTTTATTCTAATCGTATTCATGTGCGCTTTCTGACTAACATGCAATCAATAGGTTTACCCTAAACCTGTTTATCTATGTTGGTTGAATATTAATGCACAAATAAAACTATTATTTGCGATCACTTGAATTATAATCAAATTAACCCTAAATAAGATTATTAAATATCTTATTAAGCGTGATTACAAGAACCAATTCCCTTTAAACATGCATAAAAGGTGTGATCAGATCAAGCAATAACAATAAAATATAATCAAGCAACAATATCATAAAAACAATAATAATCATGTTAACAATAAAGCATAATAGCAAGATCCTAGGCATGATACTAACAAGATTAATAACAAACCCTAGCATGTCACTAAACCATAAAAATCAAAGCTTTAACCCTAACATGATACTAACATAAATATTAGGAAAGAATATAGGAAGCATACTTTTAATCATACTTGATATTAGGAATTTTTAGTTGTTACCCTAAACATGATACTAGGAAGATCAAAACACCCTAACATGACGCTAGGAATCATAATAACAACCTAGACATGATTTCTATAACATAATATCAATAAAACCAATTAAAGAACTTACTAGGATGCCTCGTATCTCTTTCTAATGATAAAATACACGCATTAGTAACTTCAAGGAAAATAAAAAATCAAAGAATTAAATTAAATAATTGAAATAGAGATTTGTGACCAAACCCTCAGAAATTAAAACCTTTCACGTCTAAGGCGAAGGCAACTTCAAACAACATTAGGTGTGTCTAGATCTTGTGAATGCGGAATTTTGTATGTAAAAGGGTTGATTTAGAAAAGAGTGAAATAAGCTTTAACTTAGAGAGAGAAGGGAATTAGAAAACAAGAGAGTTGATATTTGATGATTGTTGATGAGAAAAACGGAGGTTTTTATGAGGCTATTTATAGAGAAAATCAGCCAAACGGATAAAAAAACAAATCAGAGTTGCGACGAGAATAAAACAGATTATTTTAAGAGGCTAGCGTCAGGCGCCAAGCATTAGTGCCAGGCGCTAATGTCTGTCGTCAGGCACTAATTATTATTTTCACGCGTTTTCTTAATTCAGATAAAATTCAGTCGTACAGAAGGGCAAAATCGTATTTTCCTTAAAAACACTCTTTTATTCTGATTAAAACTCTAAAAAGTCAACCAAAGTCAACTTATCAATGCTAATTGAATTAGGAATGAAAAGAACCTTCTAGAAGAATCTAGAAGACTATAATCAATTCTAATTGCATTAGGAATGATAAATCCACACTAGGCCCACCTCTAGATCATTGGGCCGCAGATAAGTATCAAACCGGGCCTAATTTAGTAATTTGGCCATAACTTCCTCATTATTCATCGGAATTGGGCTTATAATATATCGTTGGAAAGCTGTTTTCAAACCCCATCCAACTATACCATTATTGGACCCTTGGTATGGACTAAACTAAACTGGATTAGCTGTTTTCTTAAAATAGGTTTTAAAAAAACAGAGAGAAGAGAAAAAAAAATTAAAACTATCCGCAACACTAGACTTTATACACTTTCACTACATTCAATTATGATTCGACGCGAAAGGTACTCATCATCGGGTTTGGTTTTAGGGAGACACATATGGGTGTATACAGAAGCCCCCACTTTGACTGAGTTTGGAGAAACGCAAGTTTCAAAAACAAAAGTCACAGTATTGATAGGGACAGAATGACTCAGAATGTTCTGCGATCCTAAATCATTCTTATAACGCCAATACCTGCAAACTAGCATAAGTTAAAAACAGATAAGAGAGTTAAGAAACGCGTATCTTGCACCGTCGAGCACACGTCTTTGAAGGTAATCGATTTGCTGCCGTATTGTTGTTATATTGTATTTTTGACGACCTCTTGCAAGCAAGAAAATGCCGCCTGGAGACTGCTACACTTGTAACTGCCTCCAATTCTGACATGATAGACTTCTGTAAGCTAGAGAACCCCATCGATGATTGCTTCGCTTGAAACCATCTTCTAGCACTTTGTGACCATCTTCCGCAAGCCAGGGAACACGATCGAAGATAACTTCGCTTGAAATCACCTCCAGTTGTTTGTGACAACTCTTCGCAAGTTAGGGAACGCTGCCGAAGATATCCTCGCCTGAAGTTATTCTCACTTGTTGCGATAATATTCCGAGGAAAATTACTGAAGACCCACGCTTGTCGATCTTTAAAAGCTCGCTTGAACTTTGCTTCCGCTATGCCAGTACGTCGGCGCTTTTGATGCTTTTAAACCTGTATGTCGGTGCCTCTGCTAAATTTTGAACCAGTATGTCAGTGCCTTTGCTGAATCTTGAACCATTATGTCGGTGTCGTGCGTGAGCCAATGCTTAGGCGCTTTAAGCTAAGTGAGACGATCATTCATCGGGTCGATCACTTTATGCAATTGTAATAAAGCCGATTAATAAATCATGTCAAATTTCTTAGAGGGGATAACTGGTGTACCAAGGAACCCAAAATATTATAAGAGGTCGAAACATCCGCCTTGAGTGGCGCAACAGTCTATCGTCGCTGAAATATTGCTGGGCCACATATAATGCTCTAGCGCCAGGTGCTGGCACTAGCGCCAAGCGCTAAACATTATCGTCTGGCGCCAAGGCCTGTCGCTTGTTGCTAGAGTCAGGATTTCCATATATACCCCTTTCTTCTTCATTTTCGCTGCTGCTGTTCATTTTTGCTCGAGAAATTGCCGCAAACTTCAACTCACTCGTTCTTGTTCGTTTCTCAACCGAATTTGCTCAAATTTGTTGCAAATTAAAGCTTATTTCATCCATTTTGCCGATCTATGTAAGTTTTCTCCAAAATCACTCCGGTTTTAATGAATTTTGCGCATGTTTGTTCACAAATTTCTTGAAAATTCGAAACTTGAATTGCTTAATTCACTTTGTTAGTCAAATTTTATGCCATGAAATTGCTTGATTATGTTTATATATTGCCTTGGGAGTAATTTGAGACTTGTTTGACTCAATTTGGTGAAAAAACGAACAAATCACCATTGTTGGACCTCTTAAGGTCAAGAATACAATGTGGCTTGTTCTGGATGTTTTTGGTAGCAATTCTTGTCCAATTTGTCACAATAATTACAATAGTATTGCAAGAAATTGTTTGGATGCTTGAAAAATGCTGTGTACGCTCAATTTGAATTTGTGCTCAGTTTTAGTACTACGTACTCTGTTTTTTGCGAACATTGTATCATGCGGCTAGGCGAACCTTAGATACTATAGAACCTTAATTTATGATGATTTTGCACAATGTAGCATGGCTAGACAGCGAAGTTCGGGTTCACGGTCCCGAGACGCGCGACGGGAGCATGAGCCCGTAGAGGAGGACGCCGACCCGTCCACTTCTCTCGGTCCCCTCCCTGAGTGGGGTGAGTGGACTCTGTACTTCTCCCCCATCCACCATATTTCTGAGAGGGTGCGACGTGGGATCACGATTGGTAGGACGCGCTACTACGGCTCAGGCTACGATACCTTAGGCGACCTGTACAAGATGTACATCGGCATTGACGGAGAGGTGAGACTTCTCTGGGAGTTTTACGGGTTGACTGCTGTTTGAGACCTCGGAGGCCATAATTTCCTTTAGCGGGGGTCAGCACGTGGCTCGTGCCCTGGTGGAGTTATTTGAGGACAATTACCTTCCACTTTCCCTAGGGTGAGATGATGGTCACCCCGACCGACATCAGTCTTATTACAAGAGTAGAGTTTAGTTCTGTTGTGCTTCCGTTCGACAACGAGATCAGCGTCTTTTCTCCTGAGGTTGAGGAGCTGTTGGGTCCGATTGTTGTTAGGGCTCGTGCTAAGGTAGAGTCCACTCAGTTCAGCGTCAAGGGGATTCGTCGTTCGACTCTAGCGGTGGCTTTTGAGGATGATGCAACCACCCGAGAGCAGCGGGTGCGCATCTTTGTGCTTATCTTGTTCTCAGGGACGTTTTCCCCTGACAAGGGTAGTAGAGTGCTGCTTTACTACCTACCTGCGGTCCATGATCTACACTAGATCAGGACTTATGACTGGGCCAACTTGGCCTATACTGACTTTGTTTGAGCGTTACGAGACTCGTGTCGACACCGGTCCTTCACGGGGAACGTCGCTCAATCCGACTTCTGAAGAGTAGTAAAGGTATACTTTATCTCCCATAAAGTTTAGCTCTAAGCTTTGGTTAGCTTTTACTGATACTTTTTGCCTTTTGTAGATCTGGTTTTACGAGTACTCTCCCTCAGTCGCGTCGGCGAGACCGTCGCCGCGCAGGTTTCTAGTGAGTGCCTCTTGGGGAGGCCGCCGCGTCACATGTTCAATGGTGCGAGGTTGGTGAGCATGTCAGAGAGAGCTGGTACCCCTTGGCGATCTTATACGATCCCTGGGAGGTGCTTTGAGGAAGAGCTACTGCCGTTCTTAGTTTCAGTCCCTGTAATGGCTGAGGAGGTGGAGGTATGATTTTCATCTTTTACCTTCCGTTAAGTAGCCCTCAAGTAATGTTTTACTAACTTTGATTTGCTTTTGTCAAGCTGGACCTACTGAGTTCGTGCCACCTCGTACGTCCGTCCATTATCAGAGGACATATGGGCCGATCTAGGAGATGATTCCTCCGGTTCCTAAGGGTGAGCGCTTCGTGGAGCGGTCGATCCCTCGCCACCAGACTCGGGTAAGCTTTATTTATTTGCAATCTTTGTCCATATATGTTATGCATTATTGCTGACTTTATTTCTTTGACAGTTCTAGCGTGAGGTGGTCACGGCGATGGCACGCTGCATAGATGCCTTCCGGAGCCAGCTCGTTCTGATGAGGAATGTGGCTACGTGTCGTCGTGACGACGCCGTTCAAGAGGTAGTTTCCCTTCTTATTTTTGCATTACTACTTCTATTTTGATTGTTTTTTACTTAGTTTCTTCTTACAGGGTCAGCCCATTCCTTCTCGTACCCAGGCGAGACCTGAGCTACGGAGAGAGCCGGTGAGGTCTAGATCGATACGTCGCCGTACTGGTTCTGCCGGTCAGGGTGGTTGTTCTGAGGTTGCCCGGACCGAGGCGGTGGAGGGCTTAGGCTCTTCATCTGAGGGTGCACACGCTGCGCCGGTAGGCCAGGGAGAGGCTACTTCGGCTCTTAGAGGTGGTGGGATGTACGAGGTCGGCTCATCATCGCAGCAGCCTACGCAGCCTCAGCCTCAGGTTGATCTTGGGTGGACGGGTCCTGTGCTGAGTTTTCCACTTCCCGAGGAGACTGGAGCTGGAGCTGGAGCTGGTGGAGAGGTTACTCCTCGTACTTCGTAGTTTTATGACATGATGGGCATACGTCCTCCGGCGCCGTAGTTTTTTTCCTGTGCTTTTTTATTTTGACTTTGTATAGAACTTATCCTTTATTAGACTCATTATTTAGACATATTTGTAGATACATACTACTATGAGTTTATTTATTTAACATTTGTTTATTATTTTTTACTTTTATGTGCATGTTTGTGTGTGCAAAGAATTGTGATAACTACTAATTATGCGCAAAAATTCCGTCATTTTTAATATTGATGGAGGGTATCTGACTTTCTCCTCCAAAAGAAAAAATAAAAAAATAAAATAATATTAGATTTACAAAAACTTAAAAATTAGGTCTAAATAAAACCTAAAAAATAAGATAATTAATATGATTGATATATTAATTAAGAAAAAAGGGAAAATATAATTAAAAAAAGAATAAAAGATCGTAAAGTCATTGGTCGGACTCAAATCAGGTAAAACACGCGGTTTTTCTAAAATCTCGTATGATAAGACACGTCAGCGTCATCTGGCGCCACGTGTTTTGGGTTAGCGCCAGACGCTAACTCTTAGTGTTTGGCGCCAGGCTCTGGCATCAGGCGCTGACTCCGAATCCTTTCGGGTCGAATTTGTGCCAATTATGTTCATAAATAGCCCCCTACCCAGCCGATTTTCTTCATAATTTCACAGATTAAATATAACCTTAGCTTTGGAAAAAAAAAAATCACGTCTTTAGTCTCTAAATGTTTTACCAACTTCACTCACGAATGGTGTCGGTCTCTAACTGCTAAGGAGAGAAAAGAGTTAGACTTTTTTCATATGGGGGGTATTTATGG
The DNA here is from genome assembly GCF_948465745.1 of Chenopodium album. Taxonomy (NCBI): domain Eukaryota; kingdom Viridiplantae; phylum Streptophyta; class Magnoliopsida; order Caryophyllales; family Amaranthaceae; genus Chenopodium; species Chenopodium album. The sequence goes on from NC_137838.1 coordinate 40,468,871, forward strand.
TGTCAAGGGGGTAGATCTTGATGTAGACTTTATTCATACCGCCTTATAATATTGGGATATGGATACTCATTGTTTTAGATTAGGGTGTGATGAAATTAACCCTTTGTCGGAAGAATTCGGTGCTATCTTTGGCTTCCCTGCATTAGATATTGTAGTAATCCCTAGAATAAATGAATAATATTATCAGGATTTTGAGCGCTTCTTTAATTTAAAAGAAAAAGATCTAACAAATATAGTAGATGGTAGCGTAGTTAATTTGAAAGAATTTGCTCGCCATTATTTTGGTAGACCTTATTCTGAGTCTTTTCATGTTTATAGAAAAAGGGATTTTCTTCTTTGCATGTTTAACCAATATCTTCTCACTAGTGGTAGAGCTAATGAGGGTCAAGCAATCATATCAACAGTTTTGGTGCAGATTGAATCAGGGAGAAATCCAATGCCATTAATTGTTGGAGAGACTATGCTTAGTCTTGATGAATTAAAAAGAAATCCAAAAGCACCTTTTCGGGGCTCTCCAATTTTATTACAGGTAGAAAAATAATATTTTTAATTACATAAATCAAAAGCATATTTTTGTATAGTAATATTAATTTATTTGCATTGAAATTTTTTTTTACAGATGTGGCTAATGGAAAGACTAGAATTAATTAGACCTCCAGACAACATTGAAAAGTACACTCCAAACTGCTTTGTGAGAAGGAAGAAACACTTCTCTAAGATGGGGAGCCATGAATGGGAGAAGGTCTTTGCCTCTTGCAACTTTGACATCAAGTGGGTCATCCCTTGGTGGACTATAGAAAAGATGGTTGGTGTCAACAAGCAACCGATCTTCCGTCTTCCAAGCTTGTCTAGGATCACTTTTTATTATCCCTGCAGGGTAAAAAGACAATACGACCTACTTCAAACAATTCCTTCTGGGGATCTTCGTCGTCCCTATGATTTTCCTGTCTCCTAAGAAGTAGACAAATTTGATGCTTATTGGAGCGCTAGACCTTTATGGGAAGTGATTACCCAAAAGGCTCCTCCTTCCCTACCCAATGATGTGAAGAAGTGGCTTCTGAAGAAACCTTCAAAGGACATGAAGAAAAATTAAAGTAAAACTTATGTGAAGAGTCGTCTAGGTGACAAAATGATTTCCGTTAAGGAACACTTGGGTGAAAAGGTTGAGTTCAAAACACCTACAATGCCTAGGAAGAAAATCTCTACGAAGGATAAAGGAAAGAGAAAAGCTGACACTTCAGAAAAGAAGGCTTGGGTAGAGAAGAAACATGGGGTCCTAGCTAAGGGAGAAACTATTTACTCCAAAATTGAATGTAGGTCCTCTAAAGGATGCCTACTAGCTTAGCTAAAGTTATGGATAATGAAGAGGATACAGACAAAAATTGGAAGAGAGCAAAGAAAGAGAAAAATGATTTAGTTTAGGGTTTTTCTAAGCTATACCCTTAAGATATTCGAGTTTCTAAGGTGTACCCATGCTTTTTCAAGTTTCTAAGTTGTTCCCCTCAACTCACTACCATTAATGAATGGTACCCTCCTTGGGAATTTCACGTCACCTAAAGTTAACTATAAATTTAATAGAACGATGATAAAAGGTGAGGAAATGGTAGGAGAAAGAAATCATAGCCACCGCAACCCTAATAATGAAAACTGAAGCCACGAAATCACACTCTCAAATAAATTTTAAACAACTAATAAGGGTACATTTTAGTATTGATAAGGAGTTGAAGGGCACAGCTTAGAAACTTAAAAAAGCATGGGTATATCTTAGAAACTCGAATACCTTAGGGGTATAGCTTAGAAAAAACCTTTATTTTATTAATGAAATTACAGCTATTTTAATTAAATCATCTTCTTTAAATTTAATTTATTAAAGCAATGAAAACTGAAAAATTAATTTTCCAGAAATTTTTTCAAGTACGGTAGTAAAAAAATTTCCGAAAAACACCAAAATATTCCCAGGTACTTTGCAGAAAAATGACGCCGCTCTGTCACGACTGGCGCCAGCTGCGGCAATCTGGCGTTAGGCGACAGACGTTGTCGTCTGGCGTTAGGGTCAATCGGCTGGCGACGGAATTTTTTTTGTGACGCCGATGTTTCGTCGATTTTCTGTCGAATTTATTTTTAAGTCTGGGATGCGAGGTTTGCAAAGAGTGAAGTGGCCGCACCCGTAAAGGGTTGCCTACGTATCCTTTCTTAAGGAATCAGGCCAAACGTAGCTCTCTTGAGTATCCTACTCAAGTAATTATTGGTAGTAATTTTTAAGTTGGTCAAGATTTGTCATGTTCGAGAACTCATTTCCATCCATATCAGTTAATTTTGTTGCACCTCCTAATAGGATTGTTTTGACAATATAGGGTCCAGAATCATTAGGCCTAAATTTTCCCCTTGGATCTAAAACATTCTTCCTTAATTCTTTTAACACCAAGTTTCCTACTTTGATGTTTCTTGTCTTGACCTTCTTATTAAAATGCCTAGCCATATGAGTTTGGTAGCATTGAGTATTATGTAGAGCTTGTAGTTGTTTTTCATCAAGTAGAATTACCTCCTCATATCTCGCCCTAGTCCATTCAACTTCATCGAGTTTACTTTCTAATGTAATGCGTAAAGATGGTATCTCTAGCTCTACAGGTTGTACTCCATCCATTCCATAAACCAAGGAAAATGGCGTATTTCTAGTTGATGTGCGAATTGACGTGCGATAACCCCACAATGCGAAGTGAAGTTTGTCGGGCCAATCCTTGTAATTTTCCGTCATTTTCTCGATGATAGTCTTTAAATTTTTATTAGCTGCTTCGTCTGCTTCGTTTGCCTGAGGTCTATAAGGAGAAGAATGATGGTGTTGAATGCCATATTTTTGTAGCAATTCTTCACACTCAGCTTGAAAGTGAGTTCCATTGTCACTTATCATTTCTTGTGGGACTCCATATCAACAAATAATATTTCTTTCGATAAAGAGTGCTACATGTTTTGCAGTGAGTTTAGCGTATGATTGTGCTTCGACCTACTTTGTGAACTAATCAATTGCTACTAAGATATATTCGTGACCTCCTGTTCCTGGGGGAGTGATCTTACCAATAATGTCAATTCCCCATGTAGGGAATGACCATGGCGAAGTGTAGGTGTAGAGTAGAGATGGAGGAATATGTTGTAGATTGGCGTAAATTTGGCACTTTGGGCATCTTTTTACGTATTGATGACAGTCCCTATTCATGGTAGTCCAATAGTATCCTTCTCGCATTATCTTTTGGACTAGTTTTTCCATCTACGTGAGTTCCACAAATGCCTTCGTGGACTATCCTCATTGCTCTTTGAGCATCCTTTTTTCCTACACACAGGAGAGCTCGACCCTTAGGTACCCTTTTGTGTAACTTGTTGTCTATGAGTACGTATTGGGAGGCCAAGAGTCTTAATGCTCGGTTTGCTCTTTTGTCAGCATGGGGAGGGTATTCTCCTTTGGTGACACAGTTAAGTATATCCGTATACCACGGTTTTTCTTCTTCTTCTTCTTCATCTTGGATCACTTCATTATCTTTTATAGCTTGAATATAGGCCTATGCCTTTTTTCTATAGTTAGAGGCATTTGCTCGATTTCCATAGGAATCCTAACTATTGAGGCTAGTCTTGCTAAGGCATCAACAAATTGATTTTCTTTTCTCAGTAGATACGTGTATTCCACCTTCTCTAACTGATTAGTGAGAGTTTCCAGATAAGTTTGGTAAGGGGGTAGACTTTTGCTCCTTACTTTCCATCACTTAGAGATCTGGTTGATGATTGATGAAGAGTCTCCGAATATTCATAACTTTTTTCACTGCCAATGCCAAAGTTGTTTCAAGGCCTACCACGCATGCTTCGTATTCAGCAGCGTTGTTGGTAACGTCAAAATCAAGCTTTATGGAGATTGGAACAAGCTCTTCTTTAGGTGATACTAGTAATACTCCAACACCACATCCTTTTTGGTTTGAGGCTCCATCGAAGTATAAGGACCAAGTTTCATCCTCAGTGACCATCAAGTCTTCGTCTGGAAATTCATTGTCGTGTATTGGCGTCGAATCCTCTATTGGGAAGTCCGCTAGAAAATCTGAAACCACAGATCCTTTGATAGCTTTTTAGGTCATAAATCTTACATCGAACTAGGCTAAGTTGACTATCCATCTTGATATACGCCCATTGAGTTTAGACTTCTCGAATAGATACTTGAGTGGATCCAATAGGGAAACTACAAAGACTGTATGCACGAGCATGTAATGTCTTAACTTGGTTGTGGTCCACACCAATGGGAGGCATAATTTCTCAAGTGGTGTATAGCGTACTTCATACTCGAGCATCTTTTTGCTTAGATAGTAGATTGCATTTTCTTTGCCTTCTACTTCTTGTGCAAGCATGGCTCCCGTTGTCTCTTCGGTGACTGTTAAGTACAACGTAAGTGGTATTCTTGGAAGTGTTGGTGCCAATACGAGAGGATTTGCGAGATAGGCTTTGATCTTTTCAAAGGCTTTTTGACACTCGTCATCCCATATTAATGGTACATTCTTTTTTAGCTTTTTGAATATTGGTTCACATATTGTTGTCAATTTTGATATGAACCTGCTTATGTATTGCAATCGGGCCAATAAATCCTCGAATTTGTTTCTCGGTTTTTGGTGGTGGCATTGACATGAATTGCCTTGATCTTGGTTGGGTCTATCTCTATTCCTCTAGAGCTTATGACATAACCTAAAAGCTTGCCTGAGGTGACTCCAAAAGCACACTTGGATGGATTCAACCTCATGTTGTATTTTCTTAGCCATTCGAAGAATTTTCTCAAGGCTATTTGATGGCCTGTGCGATCTTTTGACTTCACAATCATATCGTCTACATATACCTCAACTTCTTTGTGCATCATGTCATGAAGCAAGGCAGTCGCTGCTCGTTGGTAAGTAGCACCCGCGTTTTTCAACCCGAATGGCATTACTGTGTAGCAGTAAGTACCCCATGGTGTTATGAAGGTTGTTTTCTCCATGTCTTCTTCCACCATGATGATTTGATTGTACCCCGTGTATCCATCCATGAACGAGAGAAGTGCATGATTTGCTGTATTATCTACCAGAATATCGATGTGTGTTAAAGGGAAGTCGTCCTTTGGACTTGCCTTATTTAGATCTCGATAGTCAACACACATCCTTACCCTTCCATCCTTTTTCAGAACTGGGACGACCCATTCGGGATATTTTGGTTACCTTGATAAAACCTGCAGTTATTTGTTTTTGAACTTTTTCTTTTATTTTAAGAGCTACGTCGGGTTTCATTCGACGCAAATTTTGTTTTACAGGTTTCATTCCTAGAATTAGTGGTATGGTGTGTTGAGCTATTTCTCTATTAAGTCCTGGCATATCTTCATATGACCAAGCAAATACATCGATGAACTCTTTAAGTAGATTAATTAAATTGGTTCTTTCTTGTTCATTAAGTGTTAATCCGATTTTAACTTCTCTTTTATTGGTTGAATCATTTAAGATATCAACCGTCTCAGTTTCCTCAATTATCGCTGTTTTCTTTTCAAGTGTTTCCATTGCTTTAATAAGTTCTTTGTCATTTTCATCGTTAGTTAAGCAATGCTCGTCATCTTGGGTTAAAGAAAAGCACGAGGAGTAAGAGGAAGAAGACATATTATTAAATTCAGAAATCATTACATCGAAGAGTGATATGTCCTCAGGGACTTGATCGCTTACTATCCTAGGGGAAGAGATAGAAGAAGAGGGTGCTACAACTAAGGACTTAGATGAATCTACAAGAAAAGACTCTGGCTCTGACTCCGACTCTGACTCAGACGACTCTTCAAACATCGGTCCTTGCCCCGTCGTAATGGAGATTTTCCTTCCGCTTGGACTAGTCACCTTGGCTGTCTTGCACCACCCTTGTAGTGATCCTTCCGCTGGAGTGATGAGCTTTGAGGGATCAAAGCTTTCGCTTTGTAGGACCGTTTAGGATGAGCGAGGAGTTATCCTTTATGTACGCCGGCTCATCTTTTCTTGCCCAAATAGTAATCCCATGACATTTAAGTCAAAGCATGGGGGTGCTTTCTTCTTGTGGATAGGAGTTGGGATTTCATCTAGAAAATAGCAATCTAGGAAAATTTTGAATCCCGGCCATTTACGACAAAAGGTTCGGGAAATTTGTAGCATGGATAGTCCTCTCCTTCTTTTATGAAATGTCCATTTAGGGTAAGAGGCTATCGATCCATTGGGATTGCTTTATTTTAAATGCTAGCATTCCTACGTGCTTTTGACTTTTCCTGGGATCGCTTGAGATCTTCCCGAGTCGGTACGAAACAAAGTCTAAAAGTTCTAATTTGGGGAGGCCAATTCCAGCGATTTTTCTATTCCTTTCTTCTTTCCTAGAGTCATCCTAGGAAAATGTCACTGTTTCTTCAGAATAGCGTTCACTATCATATTGGAGTGGGGGTCTTGGAAGAGAGGGGTCCTTTCATCCTTTCATCTTCCTCGATTAAGGAAACCTCTTTATTAAAGCCCCACAAATCTTCATCATCTTGATCGTGCTCCACATTAATTATTGGATTTTCTATGGATTTAATCCACATGGGTGAAGCATCGATCGTAATGGGAATTACTTTAACTATGGCCTTTACCTGTTGGTGAAGGGATGAAGGACGACCTTCAGGTCATGAAGCCAAAAGCGTCCCAACAATAAATTGAATGAAGCCTTAATATCTACTACTTGGAATGTAGTAGTGTGTTCTATTGCTCCCGCCGTTATATTCATAGTAATCTTGCCAAGAGCTTGACGACGAGTGTTATCGTAAGCTCTTATTCCTTGTGTTGACGGGGTTAAGTGCACAAACAAATCTAATATTGGTGATCAGTTGAATTATAATCGTATTAGCCTAAACAAGATTATTAATTATCTTATTAAGCGTGATTACAAGTACAAATTCCTTTTAAACCTACATAAAAGTGCGATCAAGCAGTAAAAATAATAACATATCAAGCAACAATAAATAATCATCAACAAAATAACATTCTCATCAAAGCATAATAATATTAGCAAGATCCTAGGCATGCTACTAACAAGATTAATAACAAATCCTTGCATGTCACTAAATACTAGATCAAAAATTCATCCCTAGAATGATACTAATATGATATTAGAAAGAATAGGAAGGAACCTAAATATGATACTAGAAAGCAATAAAAGCATCCTAACATGATAGTATAGAAATTAAAAAAATATAAACATGCTTTCAAAAGAATAGGAAGTAAACTAATAACTTACTTTGATGCCTCGTATCTCTTTTTAATAACAAAATACACGCGTTAGTAACTTCAAGAAAAATAATGAATCAAACAATTAAAATAATTGAAATAGAGATTTGGGACCAAACGCTCAGAAATTATCAACCTTTCACGTCTAGGGAGAAAGCAACTTCGAACTTTGCTAGGTGTGTCTAGAACTTGTGAATGCGGAATTTTGTAAAAGGGAAAGTTTAGAAAGAGGGAGAAGAATAAGCTATTACTTGAGAATTATTTATGATTGTTGATTAATGTGAATGGGGAAATACGAACGTATTTATAGAGAAAATATTCCAAAAACGGTAGAAAAAAATTAGAGTTTGAATCAGAATAAAACTGGCTCCTGTCGCCAACGACAAGACCTAGCGCAAAACGACATGAATCACACATGGCAATAGGCTTTGTCGTCTGGCGACAGACTTGCCGTTTGGCGCTGGCAAAAAGATAAAAAGCGCTTTTGTACGAAATCCTTTTCTAATATAATTAAACCAATGAACTCCGTGTTTATTAATTTTAAATCATATTTATCATAATAACACACTTGTTTTATTTTAAATTAAATTCATTATTTTTCTAAAAAGATAATTATCAATCCTAACTCTATTAGAACTCAAAATAACCTTCTAGACTATTTTAGAAAATCAGAATCAACTCTAATAACTTTATGAATAATAATCAATGGGCCCTTTACTAAATCATTGGGTCATAAAACCATTTTAGACCAATTATAGTATTTTGTCCATAACTTCCTCATTATTCATCGGAATTGGGCTTATAATATATTATTGGAAAGCTTTTTGCAAGCTTGACCCAAATACACTATTATTGGACCCTTATCATGGACCAAACCAAATTGATTGGATATTTTCAAAAATAGAGTAGATTTTTGAAAACGAGAAGAAAGATTTTTATTAAAACGACCGCACCACAAGACTATTCACACTTTAACTTCATTCGATAATCAAGTAACGTGAAAAGTATTCATCACATTTAGGTTTAGTTTTTGGGGAGACACATTTGGGTGTTTACAGAAGCCCACACTTTGACTAAGTTCGGAGAAACACAATTTTTGATAACAAAAGTCAAAGTAGCGATAGGGACGGAGAATGATTCAGAACATTCTACGATGCTAAATCATTTTTGTAACGCCGATACCTGCAAACTAGTGGTAGTTAAACATATAAGAGATTTAAGTAACATGTATGTTGCAGCGTTGAGCACACTCTCTAGAGTAACCGATATTGTTGTTGCATTTTTGTGACAACCTCCACAGGGCCTCTTGAATGCAATCGTCGATGATCGCTGCTTGTAGCTATTCTTGATTGTTTGTGACAACTCTCCTCATCCTAGGGAACTTCATTGAAGGTAGCCCTCTTTAGCTTTGACAATTTTCTCATCCTATAGAATATAGTTGAAGACCACTGCTTTTAGTTGTCTTTAGTCTTAGTATGACAATCTTCCTCATCCTAGTGAAAGTCATCGAAGACTGCTACTTGTAGCTGTCATCAAAATCTTGTCTGTGCCTTGACTCGATGATTTAACTGACAACTTTCTAATCCTAGTGAAATTCGTCGAAGACCTCTTTGCCTTGTGATCCCTTACCAGCTGAAGCTTTGCTTGCATGCTAGTTGTGTTGATCTGTTGCTGTAGTTTCTTGTTGTGCCAGTACCTCAGCGCGTTTTGTAAACAAGCCGGTGCCTTGGTGCTTATGATTGCTTGTGAACCATTACCTTGGTTCTTGTGATGAGCCAGTACTTAGGAGCTTAAGCTAAGTGAGACGACCATTGCCAGGTCGATCACTTACTGCAATTGTAATCCGAGCCGACTACTAATCATGTTGACTTGCTTATATGGGTTAAATGGCGTACCAAGGAACCTAAACTGCTTAACTAGGTCCGCATAAGCCACAGGCTGCGTCGCTGAGCCTGCGCACACTGCAACCTGCTGTCGCCGGGCGTAGGAGCGGTCGCAATGCGACAAGAACCACACATCGCGTGATTTCTGTCGTTTTGCGCTGGAGTCAGGTTTTCTAAAAAAAACCTCTTCTCCTTCATCATTTTATATTTTGCTTCATTTTACTCGAATTTTCGCAAAAACTTTTAATCCTTCGTTCTCCTTCGTGTCTCAACGAAATTTGCTCTTCATCTCTAATTTCTTGATCCATGTAAGTTTTACTCAAACTAACCTTTGTTTTTGCTGGTTTTTGTGTGTTTTGTTCGCGAGTTTTCGAAAAATTCGAACACAATTATGCTGATATTGCTTCGTTTGTTAAATCTTATGTTACGAATTTGCTTGCTTATGCTTGTATATGACGAGGGGTGGAACTAGGTCGTTGAAACTAATCCTCCCTCAATCAAACTAAATTTATAAACACTTAACTAACCTATATACTAGTATAGAGGCAAGTTTAGGGTAGAACCCAAAGGAACAGTAATGTTCAAGCGCTCTCAATTATGCGCCTAAGCTAGGTCGAAGTCTAAGGATTAAAAGTAAACACTAACCAACTAACAAAACGAAGAATCAACCAAATAAAACACTAGGAACGGGGATCAACAAATGATCATGACAATTGTAACAACTCGGAAATACATGCAAGTCAACGGTTGTAAAGACTATTGGCAAGCTCAATTAAAAGAGTCAACAAGCTATCTCTTAGAGGTCAAACTAGTTCCAACTACAAGAGACTCTAAATAGGAGCGTCACTAATCAAGCTCAATCGACAATTGAAATTCCTAAATTAATGGTCCGTATCATTAGAAACTACAATGCAATCTAGCATAATTCTCAAGGCCTAATCGAATTACACACATGCAAACTTCCATTAATCACTTTAATCTCACCAATTAATTAACAGAATCCCCTAATTAAGCACAATCAATCAATCATACAAGTTTCACCCTATTCCTAGCAAACAACTACTCTAACATCATCATCTAATCAACTAATAACTAAAGAAATTTAGAATCAATAATATATGAAGAACAACTACACTAATCAACAATCAAAAATCAAAATCAAACCAATAAATATGAAATCAAACAAAGCAATAAAATGAGATAGAGTTAAGAATGCTCATTGGTAATAGAGAAGATCTTCAACATAATTGTCACCATTGAATCTTCAATCTCTCAATCATCATTAAAATTCCTCCCTTTCTCTCTCAAAAATCTACTCCTAAACTAACCCTAGAACTAGAGAGAGAGAAGCTCTCAATTAAGCTAAGAATATGATCTAAATCTAAAATGAAACGTGCTACCAAAAATTGGGTTCAAAAGATTATTTATAAGAGGCGCAAAACGAAGAAGAGCGAAGCCGCAACCCGCAAAGGAGCGCCCGAACATCAATTTTGCGCGCCCGCGCAAAAGGCCTCCGCACCTACGCAAAGGGGGTTGCGCGCCCTCGCTTTTTTGGGTTTCTTCAGATCTTCTCGCGGCTTCGTGCAATTGCTAAGGTCTTCGAATGAACGCACAATATGATGATGATGAACACTAAGAGAGGCGGTTTCAAAAGCACATGATTGTGGGTTCAACACCCATCTTCATGAGAGCACGACTTGAGAGCGCAAGAGCTAGAACTTGCAGGATCCACTTCCTTGCATTTTGAGCTTTCCAATTGCCATGAGCTAGCTCTAAAAGCATCTTCTACCTTAGTAATTCACCAATATCAAGAACCAAACCTCGTACAATACCTACAACCACGAAAATAGAGCAAATAAAGGAGAAAAGAGTAGAAAAACCAACAAAATGCATAAAAGCTATAAAATAAGAGGGGAAAGGTAAAACCAAGACCAAATGCATAAAAATATGCATTTATTAAGCATGAAAGCCATGAAAAATTGGGTTCAAAAGATTATTTATAAGAGGCGCGAAACGAAGAAGAGCGAAGCCGCAACCCGCAAAGGAGCGCCCGAACATCGATTTTGCGCGCCCGCGCAAAAGGCCTCCGCACCTACGCAAAGGGGGTTGCGCGCCCGCGCTTTTTTGGGTTTCTTCAGATCTTCTCGCGGCTTCGTGCATTTGCTAAGGTCTTCGAATGAACGCACAATATGATGATGATGAACACTAAGAGAGGCGGTTTCAAAAGCACATGATTGTAGGTTCAACACCCATCTTCATGAGAGCACGGCTTGAGAGCGCAAGAGCTAGAACTTGGAGGATCCACTTCCTTGCATTTTGAGCTTTCCAATTGCCATGAGCTAGCTCTAAAAGCTTCTTCTACCTCAGTAATTCACCAATATCAAGAACCAAACCTCGTACAATACCTACAACCACGAAAATAGAGCAAATAAAGGAGAAAAGAGTAGAAAAACCAACAAAATGCATAAAAGCTATAAAATAAGAGGGGAAAGGTAAAACCAAGACCAAATGCATAAAAATATGCATTTATTAAGCATAAAAGCCATGAAAAGAAGGTGTAAACAACCTAAATGCTCATCAAATGGGTGCCACTTATGACACCCATCAAATACCCCTTAGCTTACCTTTTGCTCGTCCTCGTGCAAAACAAAACCAAGGGAGAAATGATGAGCTTATTCAAACAAACAAAAAGAAGAGAAGAGACAAGAATATAAACTAACTCACTTTCGCAGGAATCACGATCAATTTTAGCAACTAAAGACAAGCCTCTTAAACCCCTAGATCGCCCTAGGGGACGAGTGATGCTCTCGTAAAGGTTTTGTAAGAGATTAACCTATAACTCTCATAATAATACAAACAAGGCAAAGCATGAAAAAGAAACCAAAAGACAAGAACAACAAACAAATGTTCATGAAAGGACTTTCCAAATGTACAAGCATAAATGAATGCAAATCTTTCTAAACAAGTAAAGGAGTAAACGTTTAAGATATCTAAGGTTGATTGAACCATAGGACATGCTAAGCATAGAGAACTAAAGAAACGCGATTCACTTTCATCTCAAAACATTTTTGCATATTCTCCTAATTAGCTTCAAATCTACGTTTAGTGAGCGTCTCTATAGTTCCTCGAAGGAACCAAAAAAACAAATAGATTTTAGGTTTCTCGACATCTTGACTTTGCATCCCCTTTCCTTAGGCTTTAACACATAATTCCCTCTCTCGATATGTGACTCAACCTCTATGTCGAAAGGTCTTTCCCAATGGTTGTAACGTAAAGGCAAAAGGTTGAGGGTAGGCTAAAATTTAAAAATTGGTGGTATCCCTAATAGTGAAGCAAAGAACAGACCCTTTCTTAGAATCACAATCAAGTAGTCACCAAACAAAAACAAACTAAAACTTCCAAGCTTATTCAAAGCTATACCCACAAACATATATACAAAAAGCGTAAACGCTTCTCCCCTAAGCTTAAAGGAAGCATTGTCCTTAATGCTTGAAAAGGGGAAAAGAATCACATCAAATATTTTTGAATTTTTATATGCATATATTCAAAGCAATTGTCCTCGCTTCTTTTAACTTTGGACGACTATTACAACTTTGCATTTATTATGTCCTTGCCTTTTTTTAACTTTGGACGGTTATTTCTATCATACATTTGCCATTATTCACAAAAAATACACAAAACATAAGCTTGCTTACAAAAAGAACCATTAACCAACCTTATATACCACAAACTCCAAAAACATGATCATTTGCTTCACAAAAACAAAAAATGGGACAAAAAGAAACAAAAGGCTCAAAGTTATAATGATGTGGCTTGAAAAGAAGGGAAAAGATTCAAATGGTAAGCAAGAAGGCAAATGTAAACCCAATGAACTAAAATAAAGAAGAATAAACCTAGAAAAAGAAAAATTACCACGCCGAAAAGATGACTTTGTCCTCCCTAGATGGTTTTGTCTCGTGTTTGAGAATTATGAGTCAAGATTCAAGATTAGGTTCGCTATTGTCAAGGATCCATGCCGCTCATGCCAGTAATGGTAGAAGGCATAAAAATCATGAAACCTCACAAGGTTGTGGCAAAAACTCACCAAAATCTTCAAATTCACCAAAAGGGAGCAATTGCATTTTCAAAAACAATAGAGTCTGGCTTCAAGGTCCCAAAAGTCCTAAACGACTTCCTTAGCATACTCTATCCTAGAATCAAACAAACATACTCTCAAACCCGGCACACTGTTACCATTTAAGAATAAAAGCATTCAACTATACAAGTCCAAAAGTATTATGACAAAAGCAAGAAGAAAACAAAGATACATTGCAAATTTGCCTTGATAGAAACTAAAATCTTTTTGGAGTATTTCAAAATGTAGAACATGCATGGAAAAGCATATACAAAGGTGCATAGCATATATGAATCAACATCCCATCAATCTTGATAAAATACTCTCCCCCAAGCTTGAATGAGACAATACACTCAAACAAAAATCATAGAAACCATGGGAGGGGAAAACAAGGAGATCAAACCAACATATATCCAACAAGTCATCATCCACTTGAGAATTAGCAAGGAAGGATATTACCGAATATTAGGTGGGTGTAATTACCCGCAAATGACCCAATTAAACCTTTAAAAGCTAATTTGCTCAAGAATTGAACCTTGCCTTCAATATGCTAGCAAAAATAGGAGTCAAACTTCCTTGATTCTTGATCCAAATCGAAGCACCAAAGTATATCAAGTCATGTACCTAGCAAAAGGCACACAAACATTTTTATGAGAAAAAATATAATCTAAAAAGAAAACAAAATGAAAGTAATAAAACACGGGTTACTTCCCGAGAAAGGCTTGCTTAAGGTCCAAGCTTGACCGCTCTAGAAAATAATAATTCAATGCACGTAAGAGCTTGTCAAATGCACTACTTCACATTTTGTAAGAGAAAATGTAGGCAAATGACGAGAAAAGGACGTGCAACTAGATTGTTGCACTTAAGTGAGAAGGGAGATGCAAAAAGAAAGAAGAAGAGGGATCAAAAGGAAAAACAAGAAAATAAGAAGAAGAAGGGGGAATAAAAGAATGGAAAGGAAAAGAAAAAGGCAAATCCTCCTCACTAAAATATTTTTGGGTGGCAACATCACCCTTTTCCTCAACAATAGACGAATGAGGGACATTATGATCATCACAGACAAGGGGGTCCCCAATAGGCTCTTTGAGATTGAAAGGAAGAATAATAGGGAAAGAAGGGATGTGGTCAAACCTTTGAGAAAAAAGGGTATGAGAAATAGGCAAAGGGGTAGCTACTCCCTCAAATCAAGGTCTCACATCTCTAATGAGAACATGAAAATCAATCATAGAGTCGTCAAATATAGATCTCTCACAATCTACATCTCCCTCAAGCTCAAAAACTCCAAGGGAATCAACCTCATCCTCCTTTGCACCACAATAAACAACCTTTCCTTCAACTATCTCAAAAACTAAGTCCTCAAAACCGTGTATGAGTGGAGGTAGAGTCATCGTAAACTTATCTAAATCCCAATAAGCTTCCTCGATGAACTCATCCAAGAATATATAAATCTTCATATGAATCTCACAAAACAAATGGGACATTACTTCAAAAGAGTATATCTATTCATAGATTGAAGGCTCACAAACATACACTTCAGGCTCATCAAGATGGGAAAGAGGGTTAGGATTTTCAAATTCAAATCTCTCTTCATTCTCAACTCCTTCACCATCACTCATATCCTCACCAATGGGATCCCCACACTCTCTTGGTTTCTCAAAATTATCATCATCACCCTCAACACACACATTGGATAGAGATTTTCCACGATCAAGCATTAAGGATGAAAATTGGCTTTTTAGCTCTTTACCTCTTTTTCTTCCCTTCTTATGATGCTCCAATTGACTTCTCAAAGAATTAAGAATCGACTCCTTTTTAGGCCTAAGATCATCACTAAGCTCAATATGCCTAATTTGAATTTCCAAAGTAGCAATAAGAGATTCAAAAGGTGTAGAAGATTGAGGGTCAACAAGAGAAGAAGAAGTACAACCAAGATTGGAAGAATCTACATTGAAATCATGAGCATATACATCACATTGAGGAGTGAGGGCATAATCAAACATATGAGATTTGTCAACTTGAGCATTCACCTCATTATCATGAACAAAAGAGGAACTACAAATGGAAGCATTTGTTCTAGGTTCACTAATGGGATCATGGTAGCATTAGGAAAATTAATACATTGCACATCAAAATTAGAAGTATGATTACCCCTAATATAAACGTCACTAGAAAACCAAACATAAAAATCCCCATCGTCAATTGATAATGCTTTAAATCTACCATTATGCATGCATTCAACTTCATTCATAGTTTGTTTATTCAAACAAAAATAACATATCTCACAAGCCTCCCAAAGACTACAACAATGATAGTCATGAAATCCCACTAGTCTATATAAATATTTACAAACAGGCTTATTGTTATATTGAGGAAAAGATAGACATGCCTTTTTTTTTTCACAAAACAAACAAAAATCAAATAAAAGAAAAGTATATACAAAGACCTAGACTCAAGCAATAAAAAACACTTAAACAAAGACACCGTTCCCCGGCAACGGCGCCATTTTGACGAAGGGTGCTACTAGGTCAATGAAACTAATCCCACTTAAGTCAAACTAAATTTGTAAACATTTAAAAAAACCTATATACTAGTATAGAGGAAAGTCAAGGGTAGAACCCAAAGGAACAGTAATGTTCAAGCGCTCTCAGTTATGCGCCTAAGCTAGGTCGAAGTCTAAGGATTAAAGGTAAACACTACCCAACTAACAAAAAGAAGAATCAAACAAATAAAACACTAGGAACGGGGATCAGTAATTAATCATGATAATTGTAACAACTCGGAAATACATGTAAGTCAATGGTTGTGAAGACTAATGGCAAGCTCAATCAAAAGAGTCAACAAGATATCCTCTAGGGGTCAAACTAGCGCCAACTATGAGAGACTCTAACTAAGAGCAATAAAATGAGATAGAATTGTCGATAGAATTAAGAACCCTATTATGTCACTTAATATTAGAAACCACAATCAAAAATTAAAATCAACAATAAAAAATGAGATAGAATTAAGAATGCTCAATAAAATGAGACTCTAACTACTTTAACCAACAATCAAAAATTAAAATCAAACCAACAAATATGAAATCAAACAAAGCAATAAAATGAGATAGAATTAAGAATGCTCATTGATAATTAAGAAGATATTCAACACAATTGTTACCATTGAATCTTTAATCTCTCAATCACCATTGAAATTCCTTACTTTCTCTCTCTAAAATCTACTCCTAAACTAACCGTAGAACTAGAGAGAGAAGCTCTCAATTAAGCTAAGAATATGATCTAAATCTAAAATGAAGCTTGCTACCAAAAATTAGGTTAAAAAGGGTATTTATAAGAGGTGCAAAACGAAGAAGAACGAAGTCGGAACCCGCAGAGAAGCGCCTGCGCAGCAATAGTGCGCGACCATGCAGCAGGCCTCCGCGCCCGCACAAGGGGGTTGCGCGCCCGCGCTCTTCTAGGTTTCTTCGGATCTTCTCGCGACTTCGGGCGTTCGCTAAGGCCTTCGAATGAACGCACAAAATGATGATGATGAACACTAAGAGAGGCAGTCTCAAAAGCCCTTGATTGTGGTTTCAACACCCCATCTTCATGAGAGCATGGCTTGAGAGCGCAAGAGCTAGAACTTGGAGAATCCACTTCCTTGCATCTTGAGCTTTCCAATTTCCATGAGCCTGCTCCAAAAGCATCTCCCACCTTAGTAATTCACCAAAATCAAGAACCGAACCTCGTACAATACCTACAACCACGAAAATAGAGAAAATAAAGGAGAAAGGAGTAGAAAAACCAACAAAATGCATAAATGCTATAAAATAAGAGAGGAAAGGTAAAACCAAGACAAAATGTATAAAACTAAGCATTTATTAAGCATGAAATCCATGAAAAGAATGTGAAAATAACCTAAATTCTCATCAAATGGGTGTTATTTATGACACCCATCAGTATATTATCTTGGGAATGTTTTGAGACTTGTTTGACTCGATTTGGCGAAGAAATGAATATTCTGCCATTGTTGGGCCTTCCAATTCGTGACAAAAATGTTGCTAGTTCTTGATGTTCTTGCTAGCTATTCAAGCTTAATTTGTCATAATATTTGTTGTAGTACTGTAAGAAATCGTTTGGTTGCTTTAAATTGTTATTTCTGCTCGAACCAACTGTATGCTCTATTTTAGTACTTCGTACTCTGTTTTGTTCAAACATAGTATCATGTGACTAGGAGAACCTTATATACTATATAACCTTTTATTTATTGTTGTTTTGCATAATTTCTCATGTCTCGTAGTCGTTGTTTCGGTTCTCGTTCTCGCGAGGTTCACCAGGAGGACGAGCTTGTTGACGTAGGCGAGGGACCTTCCACTAGTCTAGGGAAATTCCCCATGTGGTATAAGCATACTCTTTAATTTGTGCTCAAGTTTCACATCTTAGAGCGGGTGCCGCTCGGGATGAACGGCGATCGGGTTCGTTGCCACGGCTAAGGAAACGTGGCCATTGGTTCGCTGTACGATATTCATTTTCGCGATAACAACGAGTTGCGCGAGTTATGGGAGTCTTGTGGTCTGACTCCTCTATATCAGGCTACTTAGGCCATGTACTCTTTTGTGTCGAGTCGTTCTCTAGTTTGAGCTTTGGTGGAGTTTTTTTGGGACACCACCAACACCTTTCACTTTCCTTGGGGTGAGATGACCATCACTCCCCTAGAACTCTCTCTCATCACCCAACTGGAGTTCCAGCCAATTGCGGTTCCATTTGGCAGCGACGTTACTGTTTCCTATTCGGAGAGGGAGGAAATGATTGGCCCCATTGTTGCTCGAGCTCGTAGCGAGGCTCGGCCGACGCAGATCAGCGCTAGGTGCATTCGTCGGACCATGCTAACAGAGGCCTTTTAGGATGGTGTGACTACTCTGGATCAGCGGGTGTGCATCTTCGTTCTGATTCTTTCGTCGGGGACCTTCTCCCCTGATAGGGGTAGGCGTGTGCTACTCTACTATTTGCCTGCTCTTCGCGACCTGCGTATGGTCAGATCATATGACTGGGCCATCTTAGCCTATGATGACTTCCTACTTAGTTTGCGACTCTCTTGTTGCCATCGAAGATTCGATGAGGAAGTCACACTTTCTAGTTTCTGGAGACTCATAGAGGTATACTCTATTTATTTTAAACAAAGTTTGTATTAGGTTTTGTGCTAGCACTCACTGATGCTTCCTTTTTTTATAGGTCTTGTTCTACGAGTATTTTCCATCTTTTTCACTAACGAGGCCTTCGCCTCGAGGGCTCCCCATTGCTTCCAGTTGGGGAGGTCGTTATAGCAACCAGACTACTACTTCTCGTGTTCGAGAGTTGATTCTCTCGGCATGTTTTCTTAAAACTTCTTGTTTGTATTACCCTTAGTAAGATTTAAGCTTATCGACATTCGTTGTGTAGGAGCCTGATGTTTAGTTTTGACCGTGGGATGATTTCATTTTTCCTGCATTGGCCGTTCAGTATATTGCCTATCGTCTGTATTTTTAGGGGACATACGACGCTTTGGTATACCTGGGTGAGAGAGTTGCGCTTCAGCACTTTTCAGAGTCCCTTGTTGTTCCTTCTCGCCCTCCACGACATATGTTCGATCAGACGAGGCTGAGGGCTCGGGCGATTAGGACGCCATCGGGTACAGATTATCATAGTCATATTCATCCGAACTGTAGCGATGGGGATAGGCTTTTGCCACGTTTGGCCCCACCACCTTTCTTGCCAAAGCCAGTAGAGGTATCTTTTGTATTTTTCATTAAATCATTTGATACCCCCTAGCAACTCTAATTTTTTAAATTTAACTTGACAGGCTTCGATTAGAGAGTTCGTGCCTTTGCGCTACCCATCGTCTACCAGGGCACTTTTGGTCCTGTTGAGGAGATGATTACCCTGGCTCCTAAGCCAGGGCGCTTCATAAAGGAGTTGATACCTCGACACTAAACTTCGGTAAATCGCTTTATTTGTCATCGTAATTGCATACATACTTTGTTTACCTTTGACTTTGTGACTTTGACAGTTTTCTCGTGAGGTGCTGACGAGGATGACGAGAGGCATGGACACCTTTCGTTACCAGCTCGTGAGGTTGAGCCACCGAGCTATGTGTGGTCGCGGTGAAGACGTAATGGAGGTATTTCTATTGACCTCCTTTTATATTTGTTTGTAGTTATCTTTTTGTATTTGACTTAGCATGCTTTTTCTATTTCAGCCTATTCCTCTAACGGGCACTTGTACGAGACTTGAGGCTAGGAGGGAGAGATCGAGGTTTTACTCGAGGACTCGTCGTACCTCAACTGGGAGTCAGGGCGGTCGAGCAGAGTCAGATCATTCTGCTAGATTAGAGGGTTCTAGCTCTTTGTCAGAGGGTACATCAGGGAGGCCGACTAGCCAAGGAGGCACAATATCAGTTCTTTAGCGGGTGGTGGGACGTATGAGGTTGGCTCATTGTCGCAGCAGCCACAAAAGCCTCAGCACTTGGGAGCCCAGCAGCAGGATGAGTCTGGATGGGCTTACCCTACGCTCTCGATCCCGGCTCCTAATGATCAGGTTGTAGGCGAGGAGCATACTCCACGGACTGTACAATTTTTTGATACTTTCATTGTTCCTCTTCATCTGCGTCCTCCGCCGTCATAGATGTACTTGTATATACTTTGACTTTGTAGGACTTTGCTCATTTGACTCATTACTTGTGTTAGACTATTTGTATATATATCTATTATTAATATGTTTATTTTTAGCTTTGCATTTTTTATTTTTCATTTTATGTGAGCGTGAGTTTGTGAAAATTATGAAAAAAGTTTACGCAAAAAATTTCCGTCATTTTTATTATCAATGGAGGGTATCCGACTTCCTTCCCCAAAAAGAAAAAACATGAAAAATAAAAGTCGAGTTTGACCAAAATAAGCTTAAATTTAATTAATCTCGATAATAAAATACGGCACAAGTATTTGCAATAACGTTGAATGTGAGTGGATGAGGCTTTGTAAACAACTAAAAAACCGTAAAATCGTAGTACAAAACTGAGTCAAAGTCGAAAAAAATCGGTTAGCATAGTGCGCGAGGCTGGCATGACACTCACCTAACTGTCGCGATGCGGCAAGCATTACGTAGTGTGTGAATCCTGTCGCATGGCACTGGTGATAATTTTTCGAATCCTATACGGATTCGGTTTGAGCCAATTTTGTGCATAAATAGCCCCCAAATCTGTCGATTATGTATAGTCAAACAAATTAAAAATAATTCTAGCTTTTATCATGTTTAAGTGTTTTAGCGACTTCACTCGTGATTGGTGCCGGTCTATGACCACTAAGGAGAGAAAATAGCTTGACCTTTTTAACTTGGGGGTATATATGGTATAAAGGGGATAGATCTTAACATAGAGTTTATTCATACAGCCTTGGAGTATTGGATTTAGATACTTATTGCTTTAGACTTGGTTATGATGAAATTTGTCCTTTACCTGAATAATTTGGTGCCATTCTAGGTTTCCCTTCCCAGAATCTTGCAGTAATTCCTAAAGTAAGCGAGTATTATTACAAAGATTTTTAGCGTTTCCTTAACCTTAAGGATAAGGACTTGAAAGATATAGTTCATGGGAATGTAGTTAATTTGAAGGAATTTGCAGGTTTTTATTTTGACAGACCACGCTCCGAGTCTTTTCATGTTTATAGGAGGAGAGCCTTGCTTTTTTGCATGTTAAACAAATATCTGTTCACTAGTGGTAATATTTATGAGGGTCAAGCTATTTTAGCATCTGTTATGGAGAAAATTAAATCAGGTAGAAATCTAACGCCTTTGATTGTTGGAGAAACCATGCTTGGTTTAGATGAATTAAAAAAGAATCCAAAAGCATCTCTTCGAGGTTCTCCAATATTATTACAAGTAGAAAATAAATACTTTTAATTACAACAATAAATAATATTTAACTTTGTATAGTAATAATAATTATTTGTATTGAATATTTGCGGATGTGGCTAATAATGGAGAGGCTTAAATTAATTAGCCCTCCCGACCATGTTGATAAATGTACACCAAATTGCTTTTTAAGACGGAAGAAACGCTTTTCCATAAAGATGGGCCGCCGGGAATGGAGTAGGATCTTTGAAACTTGCGACTATGCCATCAAGTGGGTCGTTCCTTGGTGGAAAATTGAGAAAATGGTTGGTGTCAATAGTCAACCTTTTTGCCGTCTTCCTAGCTTGTGAAAGTTTACTTTTTATTACTCTTCCAGGGTAAGAAGACAATATGGTCTTGCTCAAACTGTTCCATCTGGTGATATTTGTCGTCCTTAAAAATTTCCCGTTATTGGTGTGCTAGACCTTTCTGGGAAGTTGTTACCCAAACGGTCCCACATTTCTTGTTTAGGGGTGTGAAGCATCGGCTACTTGGTAGATCTCAAAAGGACAAGAATAAAGCTCGGAAGCTGAGTAAGATCAATGTGAAAGACCGCCTAGGGGAAAAGAAAATTCCTCCTAAGGAGCTTTTGGGATGAAAGAGTTGAATTCCAGACTCCTGTTATGCCTAAGAAGAAAAGTGCTACAAAAGGAAAAGAGAAAAGAAAAGCTGATTCTTCAGAAATACGAGTGTGGGTTGAAAAGAAGCACGGTGTAATGGCTATTAGAGAAACTAACAACACCAAGATTGAGTATAAATCTTCGAAATGATGCTTACTAGCAAAACTGATGGATGATGAAGAAGAAGCAGACAAGAATTGGAAAAGGGTTAGAAAAGCGAAGACAGATTTGAGCATTGCTTTTCTTTCAATTTATTAGAAAGTTTTAATTTTAAGTCAATTTTATTTTTATGCTTTATTGAAAATTCCATCAAAAATATAATTTTTACTTTATTTTAATAATGTAATTTTAAGCTTTTTTAAATTAAACTAACTTTTACCTTAAAAATTTTATTAAAGCAATGAAAACATCTTGAATTTTTCCGAGAATTATTCGAGTACGGAAGTCGAAAATTTCCAAAAAATTCGCCAAAATTGATGCAGAACTTCTGGCGCTCCGAATTTGAACTTGTTGCCGTAAGATGTAATTGTCGCGATGTGCTGCTTCCTGCCGCTGTGCGATAGCAACAGCACATAATGCTTGACTTAATTCTTACGCGCCGGCTCCTATGTTGTTACGCATCGATTTTTGTGAAGATTAAAATGGCTGCATCTTGAGGAATCATTTCCTAAGGAATCAGGCCAAACGTAGCTCTCTTGAGTATCCTAGTCAAGTAATTATGGGTAGTACTTCATAAGTTGGTCAAGATATGTAATGTTTGAGAATTAATTTCAATCCATATCAGTTAGTTTTGCAGAACCTCCCCATAGGATAGTTTTGACACTACATGGTCTACACTAATTAGGCCTAAATTTGCCTCTTAAGTCTAGAACATTTTCCCTTAATGCTTTTAACATCAAGTCTCCTACTTTGATGTGTCTTGTCTAGACCTTCTTGTTAAAGTGTCTACCATACAAGTTTGGTAACATAGAGTATGATGTAGAGCTTCTAGTTGTTTTTCATCAAGTAGAATAAGTTCCTCATATCTCGCTAACCTAGGGTAAATGTTGGTCATTAACTAATCTTTCCTAGAGCCAAACAAATTTATAAACACTTAATAAAACTATATACGTACGAGTATAGAGGTAAGTCATGGGTCAAACTCAAAGGAACGGTAATGTTCAAACACTCTCAATTATGCGTCTAAGCTAGGTCAAAGTCAAAGGTAAAAGGTAACTGTAGGGAATATTTCAATCATTACCCCAAACTTGAGTCCCAACTGTGATCATACACTTAAGCATGGTGACGTCCAAAGGGAAAGCTAGAGCAAAAGATTCGCCAACAAATTTTATGAACTTGTAAAATGTTCACAGGGTGAAGGTTACACCCCTTAACGATCCGTGAGATCTTAAAGTCCAATAAGTCTGGAACCATGACTGGTGTTTGGAGATGAGGGTACGAATCCAATCTTAAAGAGAAAGAACCCGCCCTATAAATAGGCCTCTACTTTATTCTACTCGAATTCATGTGCGCTTTCAGACTAACATTCAATCAATAGGTTAACCCTAAACCTGTTTAATCTATGTGGGTTGAATATTAATGCACGAATAAATATATTATTCGCGATCACTTGAATTATAATCAATTAACCTAAACAAAATTATTAATTATCTTATTAAACGTGATTACAAGTACAAATTCCATTTAAACATGCATAAAGGGCGTGATCAAGAAATAACAATAAATAATCATAAATTATATGTAAATTATATGTAAATTAACAAATAACATGAAATAATTAGTAAATTAACAAATTACATAAATAATTTGTAAATTAACAAATTATGAAAAATAATTTGTAAATTAACAAATTACGTGAAATAATTTGTGAATTAACAAATTACGTGAAATAATTTGAGAATTAACAAATTACGTTAAATTATATAATTCGACACAACAATAGTCATTATCATAAAATAATTATAACAATTATAAAAATAAACATGTTAGCAATAAAATACAATAATATTAGCAAGATTCTAGCCATGATACTAACAAAATTAATAACAAACCCTATTATGTCACTTAATATTAAATATCATAGTTTTATTCCTTACATGATACTAACATGATATTAGGAAAGAAAATAGGAAGCATTCTTTTAATAATACTTGATATTAGAAATTACCCTGAACAAGATACTAGGAAGCAATAAAACATCTTAACATGATACTAGGAATCAAAATAACGATCTAAACATGATATCTATATCATAGTATCAATAAAACAATTAAATTACTTACTTGGATGTCTCGTATCTCTTTCTAATAACAAAATAAACACGTTAGTAACTTTAAGGAAAATAATAAAACAATACAGTAAAATTAAATAATTAAAATAGGGATTTGAAACTAAACCCTGAGAAATACCAAACCTTTCATGTCTAGGGAGAAGGCAATTTCAAACTTGGATAGGTGTTTCTAATGCTAATGAGTGCGGAAGTGTGTTTGTAAAAGGCAAGGCTAGAAAGAGGGAGAGAGAGAATAATTTTTAGCTTAGAGATCGAAGAATTAGAAAATTCTGGTTGAGAGTTGATGATTGAAAACGGAGGTCTAGGAACCCTATTTATAAGAAAATAGTCTAGAACTGATAAAAACAAATCAGATTTTGAAAATGAATAAAATACCCTCCTGTCGCCTGGGTCGCCAGGCAACAAATCTGTCGTCAGGCGGTGCAAGACAGTTTTTATGGATTTTGTTTCACTCATATCTTTGATCCAGAAGTCCAAATAAGTCATATAATATGTCGTTGGAAAGCTCTTAAAGTCTAATTTCCAACCCAATTAAAATCATATCAAAAACATTTGTACATAAAAAGATATGGTCGAAATAGTGGAAGGGTGTCATTGTTGAATAGAGTTTCGTATTCCATTCAAATCTTTTTCGTTATATCTCGGAATTAATATTATAATATATCATTGGAAAGATAATTTCAAGATATATCCAACCATATAAGATTTTAATAAATTTTATGAGGCACAAAAATAATATCTAACTGTCTTTGAACTGCTTTAAATTCGAATAGAATTAGGATTAAAAAAAAAGGAAAGTTTTATTCAATTTCAAACTCTTTGATTTTATCTTTTCAAAAAGAATAATCAAGATCTTTTAAAAACTCATAGAATCTTCTAATAAATCCTAATTAGATTAGGAATAGTATTAAACCTTTGGACCCTCCACATGATCATTGTGCCGCATGTAAAATCTGGTTTGAGCCCAGTTTAGTATTTTGGCCATAACTTCCTCATTATTCACCAAAATTGGGCTTATAATATATCGTTAGAAAGGTGTTTTCAAGCCCCATCAGACTAAACTATTATTGGACCCATATCATAGTCCGAACTAAACTAGAATGCACGTTTTTTATAAATAGGGTAAGAAAAGAAATATTTTTAAAAACAGAAAGAAGAGATATTTTAATAAAAACATCAGCATCACTAGACTTTTCATACTTTTGCTTTGTTCGATAATCAGATGACATGAAAGGTATTCATCACTGGGTTTGGTTTTGGGGAAAAACATTTAGGTGTCTACAGAAGCCCCCACTTTGACTGAGTTTGGAGAAACGCAGGGTTCGAAAACAAAAGTCAAAGTTACGATAGGAACTGAGAATGATTCAAAACGTTCTGCGATTCTTAATCATTCTTGCAACACCGATACCTGAAAATTAGCATTAGTTAAAATAGATAAGAGAGTTAAGAAACGCGGGGATACCGCCTGAAGACTGTTGCGCTTGTAACTGCCCCTAATTTTGGTTGTGATAGTCTTTTATCAGCCAGAGAATATTATCTAAGATTGCTTTAACGATCTTCTACCGCCTTGTGACCATCTTCCACAAGCCAGGGAATATGATCGAAGATTACTCCACTTGAAGCCACCATCAGTTGTTGCGATAATATTCCAAAGAAAATTACCGAAGATTAACGCTTTTTGATCCTTAATTCTGCTTGAATTTTGCTATTG
Source organism: Chenopodium album (assembly GCF_948465745.1). Lineage (NCBI taxonomy): Eukaryota > Viridiplantae > Streptophyta > Magnoliopsida > Caryophyllales > Amaranthaceae > Chenopodium > Chenopodium album. Next base: position 40,494,643 of record NC_137838.1, read on the forward strand.
ATGCTTTGGGTGATCACAATCCTCTTTTTTCTGGGAATAGTAGCCAACACAACTCTTGTATGATGTATGACTATCAGATTTAGTGATATTTATCAATGCTACGTAACAATCCATCCTTGGAAATGTTGCTACGATGAAGCGACAATCCATATCTCGAAAAATTTGCCAAAATCCAATTTTAGGAAAAGTTGCCAATGCTTCGTAACAATCTGTCATAAGAACTTTGCTACGATCGACAATCCACATCTTGGAATATAACTCTTGAAAGCAATCAACCTTGGAAATTTGCCAACACTATGAGACAATCCTTTTAAGAAAATATTGCCAATATTGACAATTCACGTCTTGGAACACTTGCAAAAAAGAGTCGATCGACAATCTACTTCGGGAAAATTTACCACTTACTGAAATGAATGACAATCCACGTTGAGGAACCTTTGCCAAAATTTATGATGAATAGAGACCTACGACAATCCTTTGGGAAATTTTGACCATTGGGAATTGGGTGTATGACAATCCAATCTTGGAAAACTTGCTAGAGATGACAATCCGAACTTAGAAAAAATTGCCAAATAGAGAAGGAGCACGACAATCCACGCTTGGAAACTTTGCCAGAGATGACAATCCAATCTTAGAAAAATTGTCGTTGAAGAAGATGCGCGACAATCCATATTTGGAAATATTGTCTGTTGGGGATGACAATCCAATCTTGGAAAAATTGTCGTATAAGTGCTTGCTTTTGAACCGAGGCGTTGATACTTGTTATGAGCCAATGCTTAGGCGCTTAAGCTAAGTGAGACAATCGTCGTCAGGTCAATCACTTACTGTGATTATAATCGAGTCGACTACTAGTCTTGTCAATTTGCTTATAGATGCTAAATGGCGTACCAAGGAACCCGAAATTACTGTATGAGGTCCGCATAATCCAATAGGGGACCACGCATCTCGTCGCTGCACCAGCGCTTACTGAAAGACTTTGTCGCCGCGTTCTCGCTCTGTCGCAAGGCGACAAATTTTGTCGCCAGGCGACATCCTTGTCGTCTGGCGATAGAGTCAGGTTTTCATTTGCGTCTTTTTGAAAAAAAAAATCCAGGAATGTTCTCGCTCATTGAAATGTACCTGCATTTATATTTTGGACTATATGACTTTGCTTATCTTTCTTTAGGGTTGACCTCAGACTTAGTGTTGCTTGACTCATTGACTTGACATGACTCAAGGTATAACCTTTACTTAATGATGACTCACTTCATCTGAATCGTGTGTGCATAGGGTTGACTCATGAAGCTCGATATGTACATGACTTGAAATGCAGAAAAAAAACAAAAATTTCCGTCATTTTTGTGGAGGGTACCGACTTTCTCCCGAAAAGAAAGACGCGAAAAAAGAAAGAAGTGACGTTTTTGAAGGTGCATGTTGAATGAACTTAATCCGTTAATGTTGTCTCTCACAGTACAAGGATTGTAACATCTTAGACTATCCTAGTTGACTTGATAATGAAAGTATTTAGGTAACTTAGGCACGGAGGCTAAGTACTTCACACTTTATGATACAATTATGAGTGATGTTGATATAACAAGGCATGCTTCAGCATTGTGTTAAGATTTCATGACAAAGGGTTCCTAAGGGAAGTATATTTGGTCATGTATTTGTGATGTGTGTGATAGTGACACTAAATTTAGGCCGCAAGGGCAAAGTGCGTGGAAAAATATATTAAAAAGAGTCAAATGGTGGTGACTCTTAGGCTGGGTAGGCTAATGATGAAAGGATAAAGCCCCAAAGTCTAGCTCTAAATGAAAAGGGATGAGCATTAAAAATTCGTAGATATGATCAATTATAGACATAAATATGAATGCATTTTTATTACCGCCGCACCTCGACATGAGGTTGCCTACGTATTCGTTAGGAATCAGGCCGAATGTAGCTCTAGCCGAACCTTACACAAGTGTGTTTATACCTCAATGAGGTCTTTTAAAGGTTATAATGTAGTTAGGCTAAAGGTTTAAAGAAGAAGGGGATAAAGGCTCAAGACCCTAGATAAGCCCCCAAGGTGTGCAACCTTGCATTTGCATCCTTGTATTTTTATGCTTCAGTTTTCTCATTTTTGAGCTCTTTCTCTTTTTATTTTTTCTCTCTTTTTTGTTCTTTTGCTTTTTTTTTATTTATTTTGAACCTTGTTTGATAAGTGGGGGCAATCCCGATCATGCGATCTACCACTCACTTGGCATTCATGTTTCGAAGGCACGGTATCGAGCACTCGATAAGAAACGCAATCCGAGACGTGTTCTTATCAAATATATTTTCATATCAAAGACATTGGAACACTTGCCCTTTGTTAAACTTTTATTTTTGCTTATTTTTATCAATTTTAATCTTTTGAATCGCTCAAGATTTCATATTTGGAACTTGCATGAGCCGCACACTTACCCATCTCAAGGTTAGGTAGATGTAGGTTAAAGAAAGAAAGGTCTATCGTTAGATGACGCTAAAACTGGTTTATAAAGAAAGGATATATTTGAAAGGGTACAGGTGATATGATAGGCTACAAGGGGTGCCTCAAATCACTAGTATACCTTGTACTTAGTTCGACATGATTTTTTTTTATTTTTTATTTTTATTTTATATTTTTTTTATGCAATGCAATGATCATATGCAAGGAATAAAATGCTCATTTTATTAAAGGAAAAGATAGAAACAACAAAGTAAATCTAAGGAAAATGAAAAGGTGCCTATGCTAGACTTATTGGGGAAAAAAAGACTGAAAAAGAAATAGAAAAAAAGGTCATGAAATCTTGTTGTCAAAGCTAACTTTGTCCTTTGCCTTATCATCACTTGGTGTTCTTGCTGACTGGAGGTATTAGAAGCCTGTTGTTGTTGATCAAATATTGGATTGCTTCCTTTAGCTTCCAACTGCTCTCAGTAGTATGACCCCTAACTTGATGGTCCTTGCAGTGCACATTTGGGTTCCAACTAGGCAATCTCTTCCCAGGTGGGGGATCTTGAATGGGTCCAATGGGAGTAATGAGCCCATTGTCATAGAGTTGATCAAAAACAGTATCGTAGCTAATTCCAATAGGGGTGAAATCCTTTCTTAGTTGCTTTCTAAGTCCTCGATTATCCATGGATAAGATTTCATTAAGGTCGAAAGTACCAACATTGTTACTAAAGTAGGTGGAAGAAGAAGGATAGTCGTTCTTCTTTCCTTTCCAGCCATTGTTGTTATTATTACTAATCTTGCCCTTCTTGTTGCTTGGAGGAGACTTGAATCAATGAGGTCTTCAACGCGATCTTTGAGGATGAAACGTCCTTCGATAGTGTGATCATGTCCTCTATAGTGTTGATAATGAGAACGTTGTTCGATAACCATTATCAAATCTCTTAGTCCTTCTATTGCACAGATAAGCGTGACAACAGTATTTCGTAATTCCTGAACGTCCTCTTGTAGACTTGACGAGTTTTCACTAGTACTACTTAAGAAAATTTCTTTTTCGCCGGCCATTATTACAACCCTTTTTGTTCTTTTAAAAAATTGAGGCTTTATAAAAAATGTTGTCTTGATTAAGTGCTCTTCTCTCCTTGATTAAGTGCTGAGGAAAAGGAAGTTAGGAGTAAGTTTTCTTTTTTTTATTATTATTTATTTTGACTCAAGCTCTATTCAACATGGAAGAGAATGGGAATAGATTGAATTCCCCCACTCGAATGACGGAAAATGACTCATGCATGATCCTAAGACATGGTCATGGTGACATGTTTAAAGTGTGTGCTACTACTAGTGAGTGTAGGTGACATTTTAAGACTTGTGTCATGACCATGTGTCTAGACTATGTGACTAGACTCGAACAAAGACTAAGTTAAGCCTTCATGTATATGCATTAAATTAGACAGGCTGTGGTATTTTAGTCATGACTTTTGATCTGTGACTCTAATTGGGATGAAACCAACGCTAAACTAAAGATAAAACCCAGGGCTACAAATCAATAGGTTTTACAACTCGTAACTCTTCTTAGAACTCCAAATACAACCAAAAGAAGTTGGCGCTTGTGCAGTATACGAGAATAAAAATTCGGGTTGACTCAAAAGAACTATGACTCGATTTAAGGCATATTTATTGGTTCCCATTAATTAATTAATTAATTCAGAAAAGTTCTTTAGTCATTGGTTAATTTATTTAAGCATATTTATAAACACAATTAAAACCAAACGGTTAGTTTAGTCACATGTAAGTATGCACAAACAAATAATGCACAAGTAGTGAAGTAGTCACAACATGATGCAATGAGTTTGCAACCTAACCATGGCTCTAGTTCTCTAAAGTTCAAGGATAAGGGTTAGTTAAAGAGGGTCCATGGTTATGATCCGGATGCATCGCACAGAAGCCTTACCTTTGGAAGGGTTGGCGCGTGTGGATGGTACCCCGCGAGTTAAACTCGCTTCCATGGTTGGTGAAATCTCGGATGTACCATTCGTTGCCAGGAGCGTTCGATTGGATAGATGGAGCAAGAATTCCCAGAGGGTTATTTCCATATGTAGAACACATATGGGTTTCAGAAAATAGAGAAAAACTCAATTATGAAGTAGAATCGAGCAAGCAGTGCTAGAACAAGTCGAAACAAGAAGGAAGAATTTTGGCTCGGTATTGGAAGAACTTGGCACTAAACAACAAATTCTGTCGCCAAAAAATGACTCCGTCGCCAGACGAATTTTTTTTTTCCAGGCAACGAGGCCATTTTTCAGGCGACACACTTTGTTTTCTAGACGCTGGTTCCTACATGCCTCAGCAGATTTCTGTGTTCTTAGAATTTTTCTGTTTTCGCAGTATTATTTCGATTCTAGTTGCGAAAGATATTTCTCAAATTTCCTACGTGTAAAAATCCTATGTTTTTGACTCATTATGGATGGTCTTTCCAATGTGAATCTTTTTTTTATGCTTAGTCCAATAATGTTAATCAAAATTACGCACATGAAATACTTAGAACTTTTCGAGTCTCATCCACTCATTCAAAATCATTGCCAAAATATATTTTAGGAATTAAAAATAGAAATCCTCCCTAGTGGAGTCGCCAAAAAAGCTGTAGGGCATATTTCAAGTATTACCCCAAACTTGAACTCCACTGTGATCATACACTTAAGTACGGTGGCATCCAAAGGGAAAGAATAAGCTAGAGCAAAAGAGTCTCTAAGAAGTTTTAGGAACTTGTAAACCGTTTACAAGGTGAAGGTTACACCCCTTAACGATGCATGAGATTGTCAACTCTAATGCGTCTGGAACCATGACTGCTGTTTGGATATGAGGGTAAGAATCCAATCTAAAAGAGAAAAAATCCGTCCTATAAATAGGCCTCTACTTTATTCTTCTCGTATTCATGTGCGCTTTCTAACGAACATGCAATCAATAGGTTAACCCTAAACCTGTTTAATCTATATTGGTTGAATATTAATGGACAAATAAATCTATTATTGGCGATCAGTTAAATTATAATCAAATTAACCTAAATAAGATTATTAATTACCTTATTAAGCGTGATTACAAGTACAAATTCCCTTTAAACATGCATAAAAGGTGTGATCAAGCAATAAAAATAAATAATCATAAATTATTTGTCAATTAACAAATAACATGAAATAATTCGTAAATTAACAAATTATGTTAACAATTCATAAATTAACAAATTATGTGAAACAATTTGTAAATAAACAAATTATGTGAAAGAATTCGTAAATTAACAAATTACGTGAAACTATTCGCTAATAAACAAATTACGTTAAATTATATAATTTGACATAACAATAATCATCATCATAATAATAATTATAACAATTATAAAAACAACAAAACATGATAATATTAACAATATCTTAGGCATGATACTAACAAGATTAATAACAAACCCTACTATGTCACTTAACATTAAATATCAAATATTTAGCCCTAACGTGATACTAACATGATATTAGTAAAGAAAATAAGCATTCTTTTAATCATATTTGATTTTAGAAATTACCCTAAACATGATACTAGGAAGCAATAACACATCTTAACATGATAATAGAAATCAAAATAACAATTTTAGCATGATTTCTATATCATAATATCAGTAAAATAATTAAAGTATTTACTTGAATGACTAGTATCTCTTTCTAATAACAAAATACACTTGTTAGTAATTTCAAGGAAAATAATAAAACAATTCAATTAAATTAAATAATTAAACTAAGGGTTTTTCTATATAATAACCCTGTTAAATTCACTTTTCTACGTTGTGCTCCGACATATATCATTTTCCACACTGTAACCCCAATATACATTTTGTTTCCATACGGTAACCTTGTCTTTATCCCTTCGTTAAAAATTCCGTTAGTAGGGCCCACTCTTAATTTCTTAATATTTTTTTATCGATTTGCTCATTGGAAAATGTTCTGTTAAAGGTTTTCGAGGCTATTTTGGATCTTAAGGATCCAAATTTAGCTCAGATTTGGCAAAAAAATAACTTGAATGCCTCGTTTTAATTATTAAGTAATGTCTCGATTTACGTGTTCACGTTTTAATACTTATAACGAGTCATTTACATTATTTTTTTGTGAAATCTGAGTTCAATTTGGACCCTTAATGGCCAAAATAGCCCCAACCTTTAACGAAACATTTTCCAGCTCGTAAATTGATTAAGAATATATTAAAAAATTGAGAGTGGGCCCCACTAAAAGAATTTTTGACGGCGGGATAACGACAAGGTTACTGTATGGAAACAAAATGTATATTGGGGTTACAGTGTAGAAAGTGATATAATGTTGGGACACAACGTAGAAATACGAAATTAACAGGGTTACTATATAGAAAAACCCAGATTTGGGACCAAACCCTCAGAAATACCAAACCTTTCACGTCTAGGGCGAAAGCAACTTTGAACTTGGCTAGGTGTTTCTAGGGCTAATGAGTGCGTAATTGTGTTTGTAAAAGGCTAGGCTAGAAAGAGGGAGAGAGAGAATAAGCTTTAACTTAGAGAGAGAGAAGAATTAGAGAATTCTGGTTGAGAGTTGATGATTGAAAACGGAGGTCTAGGGACCCTATTTATAAGAAAATAGTTCGGAATTGATAAAACCGAATCAGAATTTGAAAAGGAATAAAACACCCTCCGTCATGTCTCCAACGAAAGAGCTTGTCGCCAGGCGACGAACTTGTCGCCAGTTGACGAATCTGTCGTCAGGCGGTGCAATGCAGTTTTAACGGATTTTGTTTTTATCATATCTTTGATATAAAAGTCCTAATAAAGCGTATAATATTTTGTTTGAAAGATCTTGAAGTCTACTTTCCAACCCAATTAGAATCAGATTAAAATATTTTGTAGATAAAAAAAATATGGACGAAATAGTGGAAAGGTGTCAGTTTTGGATAGAGTTTCATATAATATTCATATCTTTTTCATTATAGCTCGGAATTAGTATTATAATATATCATTGGAAAGATAATTTCAAGATCTATCCAACCAAATAAAATTTGGATAAAGGTTATGAGGCGCAAAAATAATATTTGGCTGTCTTTGAACATCTTTAAATCCGAATAGAATTAGGATTAAAAAAAGAAAAGTTTTATTCAATTTCAAACTCTTTGATTTTATCTTTTAAAAAAGGATAATTAAGATCTTTTAGAAATTCATAGAAGCTTCTAATAAATACTAATAAGTTTAGGAATAGGATTAAACCTTTGGACCTTACACATGATCAGTGAATCGTACGTAAAATTCGATTTGAGCTCAGTTTAGTATTTGTGCCATAACTTTCTCATTATTCATCGCAATTGGGCTTTTAATATATCGTTGGAAAGTTTTTTTCAAGCCCCATCCAACTACACTGTTATTGACACAAATCACGGATAAAAATAAACTGGAATGCACGTTTTTCATAAATAGGGTAAGAAAAGAAATATTTTCAAAAACAGAAAGAAGAGATATTTTAATAAAAACATTCTCATCACTAGACTTTTCACACTTTCGCTTTCTTCGATAATCAAATGACATGAAAGGTATTCATCACTAGTTTTGGTTTCGGGGAGACACATTTGGGTGTCTACAGTAACACAAACAACTAACAAAACTAACAACCAAACAAATGAAACACTAGGAATGGGGATCAACAAGTAATCTTGTCAATTGAAACAACTTGGAAGATCATGCCGATCAAAGGTTGTGAAGACTAATGATAAGAGCTATAAATTGGAATCAAAGAGCTATCTCCTAATTATTAAGGTAGGGTTTACTATGATTAACAAACTAAGAGAATCACAATCCCAACCAATCAATAATTGCAATTAACAAATCAATTGGTAGTGTCATTAGCAATTACAATGCAATCTAGCATAATTCTCAAGACCGCCTAATAAAATTACACACATGCAAACCTTCACTGATAACTTTAATCTCAACAATCAATCAACACAATTCCCAAATTAATCACAATAAATCAATCATACAAGTTTCACCCAATTCCTAGCCAACCAACTAATCAAGAATCCTCATCAATCATCAATCACTATAGAAATAAAGAATCAACAAAATAGCAGGAACAAATTCATTAATCAAGAATCAAACATTAAAATCTAACAAAACAAACATGAAATTAAACAAAGCAATAAGATGAGATATAGTTAGAAATTCTCATTGATTGATTAAGAAGATCTTCAATACAATTGTCACCATTGATTCTTCAATCTCTCAAACCACCATTGAAATCCATCACTTTTTCTCTCTAAAACTACTCTTAAACTAGAGAAAGAAATTACTAATCTAACCTAATCCTAATTATAAGAGAGAAAGACTATTCTAAAACTAAAAAATTGAATGAATAATCGTCCACCCCAAATAAGGAAAAGTTAAGGCTTATTTATAATAAATCGAGAGAAGGGAGGCGAACACCCCCGTGCGCACGCATCAGACAAGCTGTGTGCGCATAGCAGGGTCTTTGCGCACGCACAAAGGGGTCTATGCGTGCGCACCTCTGCTGTGGTGCTCAAGGATGGCCTCCCTTGATCACTCGTTGATCCTTGCGCTCCCGAGCATCCACATCATCGGTGCACTCAAGGTGATGCCCGCGAGGAGGGAAACCTTTTGCTCTTCAAGAACTTGCACATTCCAGACCTATTCATTACTACCTTGGTACTCGTACTTGCAGAGTTAGCTTGGTTTCTTGAGTTTCATGCTTTGATTCCTGAACTTAGCGCCATCAACTTCCTTGAATGTGTTCGAGCTTTCTTCTGGATAATTAAACCACGGGAAACTCGACACACCTACAAAACAAGTCAAAGAAACAAAGAAGCAAAAGAAATAGTCGAAAAATTAATAAAATAATAAGAAAACTATCAAAATCACACATTTCTCTAATCTTACACATAAACACGCAAAACAAGAATTATTATGTAAAAACACGACATAAAAGACTAAAAACGAGCATAAATTATCGAAGAAAACCTACCCGAATAGTGTCCTAAATGACACTCATCACATTCCCTCCAACTAGACTTTTGCTCGTCCTCGAGCAAAACTAAACCAAACTTAAGCAAAGATGATAAGATTATTTAAGCTAAACAAGAAACAAGAAAACTAGAGAATAAGAGAATGAATGGTAACTCACTTTTGTAGGAATCACGGTCAATTTTAGAAAAACATGACAAGCCATTTAAACCCCTAGATCGCTCTAGAGGACGAGTAATGCTCTCGTAAAGGTTTCCTAAGAGATTAACTCATAACTCTAACAAACCAAACAAACAAGGCAAAGCATGAAAAAAACAAAATTAAAATGGAAAGAAAACAAATGTTCATGAGTGGACTTTTGCAAATGAACAAGCATAAATGCGTGCAATTCTTCCTAAACACGTAAGGGAGTGCACGTTTGAAGATATCTAAGATTGATTGAAACATAGGACATGCTAAGCATAGAGAACTATCAAGACTCAATTCACTTTCATCTCAAAACATTTTTAGCACATTCTCCCAATTAGCTTCAAATGTACTGGTAGCAAGCATATCTATGGTTCCTCAAAGGAACCGGGAAAAAAAGAGATTTGAGGTTTCTCGACATCTCAACTATTGCAGGATACTCTATAAAATTGACCTACATCTACCTCCACCGATTAGTGACTCAACTAAAAAGGTCAAAAGGTCTTGAAAAGGGTTTTAATGTAAAGGCGAGAAGGGTGTGGGTAGGTAAAAATTTGAAATTTGGTAGTATACCTAAATCATGAAGCAAAGATTGGCCAAATCTCAATACCAAAACCAAGTAAACACCAAACAAAAACACAACACCCCCGAGCTTATTCAAAGCTAAGAATCACAAACATATGTACAAAAAGTGTAAGAATGCTTCCCCCCAAGCTTGAACAAAGCATTGTCCTCAATGCTTAAAATAGGGAGAAAGAAACTTACATCAAAATATTTTTTTGTCAATTTTTTCTAAAGCTTTTGAATTTGCTTTGCTTTTTCTCAATTTTCATTTTTTTTCATTTTTTTCACTTTATTCAAGAACGCTTCCCTTACCATGCATCCTTCATATTCCGCAACATTGTTGGTAACGTCAAAATCTAACTTTATGGAGATTGGGCCATGTTCCTCTTTAGATGATACAAATTATACTCCTACACCACTACCCTTTTTGTTTGATTCTCCATCAAAGTATAACGTCCAAGTATCATATTTTGTAAGCATTAGGTCTTCATCTGGGAACTCATTTTCATGTATCGGTGTTGAATCTTCAATTGGAAAATCCATTAAGAAGTCCAAGACCATTAATCCTTTGAAAGCCTTTAAGGAATAAACCTTACATCAATTGGACTAAGTTGATTATCCATCTTTATATTCGCCCATGTAGATTTCTCGAAGAGATACTTTAGTGGATCCAATCAAGATACCACATAGAATTTATGAATGAGCATGTAGTGCCTTAACTTAGTAGTGGCCCACACTAATGCAAGACACAATTTATCAAGTGGTGTGTAGCGTACTTCATACTCGAGCATCTTTTTGCTTAAGTAGTATATGGCGTTTTCATTTCCTTCTACTTCTTTTGCGAGCATAGCCCCCATTATCTCTATGGTGACTGTTAAATACAACCTAAGAGGGATTCCCGGGAGCGTAAGTTCTAGTACGGGAGGATTAGCGAGATAGGCTTTGATTTTATCAAAGGACTTTTGACACTAATCGTCCTATATTACTAGCACGTTCTTCTTTAGTTTCTTGAATATAGGTTCACATATCATGGTTAATATTGATATGAACCTACCTATGTGTTGTAACCGGCCAATGAATCCTCGAATTTGTTTTTTTTTTTTTTTTGGTAAATAAAGATTTTTATTACCAAAAGTAAAGAGTTACTACCCGTAAAAGTAGCAACTACAAGAAATGAAAGTTCAGTACATGCCCTTTGGGCCAAAGAAGCAACAAAACCAAAGCCCGAAGGCAAAACAAAGACAACAACTACGGAACCTCTAACTAACAAAGGGAGAGGAACCGAAGCTACAACCAAAAGTGGCCAATGAATCCTCGAATTTGTTTCTCGGTCTTAGGCGACAGCATTGAAAAGATTTCTTTAATATAGGTTGGGTCTATTTCTATTCATCTAGAGCTAATAACATATCCCAAGAGATTTTCTTAGGTGACTCTAAAGGTACACTTAGATGGATTTTGTATGGGGAGATATGGAAAATACGTCGACAATATATGAAAGACCGATATCCTATTCGGGTACGGATCCACAGAAACTATCAGGTGTATCGGCAGTTATGAAAAAGGCAGGCATATCAACTTGTCAGCGATCGGCACGTGGCAGCAGCAATTTTATACTTGGTGTAAGCTAGTTTGCATGCCACGAAGCCACCTGTCATCTGGAAGGGCTATAATAATCAAGCTTAATCCTATAATCAAGGTAGCATTTATTACTCTCTCTCTCTTTATTTCTCTCTTAGTTTCTCTGTCTTCTTATCTTCTTAAACACTTTTTGACTATGTCATCGGAGTGGTTATCCCTGGATCCACCCCGGGGTTAGCTAATCTCTACTCTATGTGTAGGCTCTCATCTGGACGATAGGAGCTTAACGGGTTTCAGGCTCGGTCTTTGGATCTCGGAATTGGATTGTCAGATCCTGACAGGAACAATTTGGCTTTAGAATGAGGGGGCTAAGTAATTGCTTTTATCGCCTAAGGACCTCGCATAAAAAAAATGACTGAACATCAAAATACTCCAGTAATTAGTAAAGTTGTTAACTAGGGGCTAATGGCTAGATCTGGGGTAGCAGATTAAGAAATTGTGATTGAGGACGAAACTCATACCTTGGAGGGTAATCAGTTTAATATGCCGTTAACCCAAGAAGGACAAGTAGAGGTAGTTACTGACCCTTTGGCTGAGTTCACACTGAAGGATTTGGAGATAGCAGCTAGGGTGATGAGCGCAATGAGGAAGAAAAGAAAAGAGGCTGAAACAACCCAGGCTGGAAGAGGGGTGTCGATTATAAATCTTGGTAACCAGTTCAACCAGGCTGTAAACTTACAAAGATGCCGGCAAGAAGAGTCGTCGGAGTTGGAAGCCCAATCCTCTGGCCATGCCGTTAGTACAAGAGTTCAGCGAAAGGGAAGTTCGCATATTGTAGGTCATTAAGTGGTAGGGACAGTGGTAAAGTTAAGGGTATCACCGTTTGCGTAGAGTATCATGGATCAACCCATGGAAAAAGTCAAAATGCCGACATGTAGGTCCGATGGAAGGGGGGATCCAAGAAGATTCATAACTTTGTACGAGGGGCATATGATCTTCTACATCAACTAGGATGTTGTTTGGTGCAAAGTCTTCCCAACCACTCTAACTGGGGCCGCATCAGACTAGTTTAATAATCTAGAAAATGGAACAATAGATAGCTTTGAGAAGCTCACAATGATGTTTGTGGGGCAGTATATTAGCAACAGTGTTCGGCTGAGAACCTCAGGGGAGTTAATGGCTATAGGGTAGAAGGCAGATGAGTCTCTAAGGGACTATATCAGAAGGTTTAATAATGAAGCAAATACGATTCCAAAATTGGAAAAAGAGATAGCTGTTATGGCATTAATGAATGGTCTTAATGACTTAGAGTTCAAGCGAAATCTGACCAGGATGAATTTGCCGACACTGACAGCGACTTTCAACAAAGCCCTTGATTATATAAAGAGTAGAAAGTTAATGAAAACAAGCAGTCGAGTTTGTTCAGTCGATAGGGCGCAACCCTTGTCAAAAAGAGGATCCTTAGGAGGAGGAAAGACGAGGAATCCAGCCCCAGTAAGGGGAGGAGGAAGTTGGCAGGAGGTTAAAAGTGCTAAGGCGCCAATTCGATACAGTTTATATACACCATTGAATACGCCTAAGGCTGTAATATATTCTGTTAATTAGAATAGAGGAGGATGGGTGAGACCCATACATATGAGAGCAAAAGGAAGAGAAGCTAAGAAGTATTGCATGTTTCATCGAGATGTCGGGCATTATACTAAAGAGTGCACGCAACTGAAAGATAACATCAAAGAACTGATAAAAAGGTCATTTGGCTCAATACCAAACACATGCAGGGGGTAGTTAGCCCCCACCATTTTGGCAGCCGGAGCGTCAGCAGATAGAGGGAATGCCAGAAAGGCAGTAGAGGAAAATAAGTCGGCAAGGGGATGGTGGATAACCACCCTTGTCGATTGGAAAAAAGATTGACGTTATAAATGGTAGACCAGTTCACGGAGGAACGATAAGTGGGGCACGGAAACACCTATCAAAATACCGACACATAGTGAATGCCCTCTTGATGCTGATAGTCACCCTCGGCCGACTGAAATACCCGATGTGGTATTCACAAAAGAGGATGCAAGGGGAATCGTCTTCCCACATGATGATCCCTTGGTACTGATAACAACAATTAATTGGGCCGACATTAAGCGCGTCTTGGTGGATGGGGGTAGCTCGGCTAATGTCCTATTTATGCAATTATTTAATGAAATGATGATAGGAAGACAGGATCCAAAATCGTTGTCTTATTCGGTAATTGGGTTTAATGGTTCAATAGTGAGGCCGGAGGGAAGTACAGTACTTCTGATTAGGTTTGGAGATGGTGTAGCCGTAAGGGATGTCATAGCGGCGTTAGTTCTTGGTGATAGATGAGCCGTCGTCGTAAAACGCAATTCTTGGTAGGCCGATAATTCATTATATACAGGCAGTGGTAACAACCTACCATCTAACCATTGCTTATGTATCAAATTTGGGAAATATTGAAAGGGTGCATGGTGGGAAGGTGATGGCGAAGTCTTGTTATGTGACAACTTTGAAAATTCCAGTACAAAAAGGGACAATACCAAGTAATCACAAAAGGGAAAGAAAACCAACGGTACGAGATTTTTCAATGGGAACCTTTGATACAAGGCCAAAAACAGCACCAAGGCCGTCACCAGGAGGAGAAACAGTGCAATTTGAGCTTCAACCAGGTAATCTAAGTCGGATAGTGAAAGTTGGGGCCGACATGGATGTTGACATGAGATGTCACCTGATTAGTTTGTTGCAAGAGAATGCAGATGTATTTTTTTCTCGGCGGACGAGATGCTTGGGAAACATTTCGAGGTAATAGAGCATAAGCTGAATGTTGATAGGAAGTTCAGACCAATAAGGCAAAAGAAACGTAATTTCTCAACATAGAAGATTAAGGCAATACAAGCAGAAGTCAATAAGCTCTTAACGGCAGGGTTCATAGAGCTATGCACCTACCCAAAATTGTTGGCTAATGTAATAACGGTGAGAAAGCCGCCAAGAAAGTGGAGAATGTGTGTAGATTTTATAGATCTGAAAAAATCTTGTCCTAAGGACTGTTATCCGTTGCCTCGGATAAATAGGTTGGTGGATTCAACTTTTGGCCATGCAATGCATAGTTTCTTGAATGCATTTTCAGGGTATCATTAAGTCAGCCTTCATGAGTTTGATAGGCCAAAAACGACATTTATAACGGATGCTGGAGTGTATTTTCATAAGGCTATGCCATTTGGGTTAAAGAACGCATGAGAGACTTATCGGAAGCTAGTTAATAAGATCTTTGAAGAGCAGAAAGGGCGGAATGTAAAGGTGCATGTGGATGACACGATTGTGAAAAGTAGGTTGAAAGAGGATCACATAGCTGACCTAAAGGAAACCTTTGCCATTTTACGACAATATCAGATAATGCTTAACCTAGAAAAATGTGTATTTGGAGTTCATTCTAGAAAGTTCTTTGGATTTATGGTGAATGAGCGAGGTATTGATGCAAATCCTGATAAGGTAAATGCAATCCTTGAGATGAAGCAACAAAATACCATCCAAGAAATACAAAGGCTTATGGGCAGAATAGCAGGGTTAACTCGATTTATCAGCAAATCGGCTTATAAGGCACTCCCTTTTTTATGGTCTTACAGCAGAATAAAACATTTGAATAGGGAACGGACCAGGCTGATGCTTTAAAGGTTGTAAGAAACCACTTAAGGTCCCTTCCGACAGTGGTAAGGCCGGAACGAGGCAAATAATTGCTATTATACATCTCGGCTTCGCTAAATACTGTTGCTGCAGTGTTGCTGGTAGAAAGAAAAAAGTAGCAAATGCCGATTTATTTCATTAATCATGTCTTAAATGCAGCTGAATGACGATATCTAGTGATAGAAAAAATGGCGTTGGCTGTAGTGATTGCGGAAAGAAAGCTATGACCCTATTTTGATGCTCATCCAATAAAGATACTAACCAATCCTCCACTTGAAAAGTCATTGCAAAAGATGGATACATCTTGTCGATTGTTGAAATAGGCGGTGGAATTGTCGGAGTATGAGTTGCATTATAAACCGAGGTTATTAATTAAAGCACAAGCTTTATCAGATTTTATTGTGGAAACTTCATACAACGATGAAGAGGAAGAGTTGGGAACGTGGCAGGTATCAGTGGATGGTTCGGCGATATCAACTGGATGTGGGGTAGGTAAGGTGATAATAGTCCCGAATGGTGGAACTTTTGTGTATGCCCTGAAATTCAAGTTCAAGGCCACCAACATTGAAGCCGAGTATTAGGCGGCGATGGGTGGAATCCAGTTATCAATAGCGGCGGACGCTAAGCGCCTGGTCCTGAAGACAGATTTCAAGTTAGTCTCCAGCAAGTTTAATGGAGAGTGAGGCACGAGAATCAACAATGATAAATATAGTGAAAAGATCAACCAGTTAACGTCACAATTGCAACATTTTATGGTTTAGTTGGTTCCGAGAGCACAAAATGTGCAAGCTAATCCCCTGGCAAGGTTAGCAAGCTCAAGCTTTAACGATCTGGAAAAAACGGTCATGGTAGAGAATTTGAAGCAGAGGAGTATAAATGAGACTTTAGAGCAGGTTCTTTGTGTTGATAACGGCAGCCACTGGTATGATAAAATATTGGCGTACCTCATATTGGGGGCATTACCGGTTGATAAGGAAGAATCCAAATAATTGAGAAAATATTGTATGTGGTTTATCATGTATCAGGGGCTGTTATACAAAAGGGGATTCTCATTGCCGTTACAAAGGTTCTTAACAGACTATGAATCTAAAAGACTCATTGAGGAAATAAAAAAGGGGAATGTGGGAATCATCTCAGTGCCCGGGCTCTATCTAGAGAAGCAATGAGAAGGGGTACTATTAGCCGAAAATGAATGGTGATGCCTCTAAATATGTGAAAAAGTGTGAGAAATTCCAAAAGTTTACCCTAGCAATAACCCTACCACCAAATGATTTAACGCGAATACTTAATCCAGTTCCATTTGCACAATGGGGAATTGATATGGTAGGGCCTTTCTATCAACAACAGGGGGGAGAAAATTCCTCCTAGTTGGCATAGGCAATTTCAGAAAGTTGATAGGCTGAACAAGTATAGAAGATATCAGCGACTAAGGTCAAGAAGTTTATCTGGAAGAATCACTAGTGGAAAAAACCTCATCCGTAACGGGCAAAAAGGGGTCATCCGTAACGGGCAGCGTCCGTTACGTATGCGGCCGTTACGGATGGCTATTGTTATTCGTAACGGGCACTGTCCGTTACGAATAATGAGTTATTCGTAACGGACATTTCAAATGTCCGTTACGAATAACTCATTCGTAACGGACATTTCAAATGTCCGTTACGAATAACTCATTCGTAACGGACATTTGAAATGTTAGTTACGAATAAGGGGTTATTCGTAACGGACATCTGAAATGTCAGTTATGAATAAATCCTTTTTTGTATTAAAATAAGTCCTTATTCGTAACGGGCACCTAAAACGCCCGTTACGAATAAGTGATTATTCGTAACTGACATCTTAAATGTCTGTTACGAATAGAGCTTTATTGTATATAATTTAACACTTATTTGTTACGGGCAACAAAATGCCCGTTACGAATAACTGGTTATTTGTAACTGACAATTCTGCTGCCCGTTACAAATAATTATTAAATTAAATTTTTATTTTATTTAATTTCGACAGCATGTATATATATATAATTAATATATATTAATTAAAACCTGTTATAATATCCATGTTCCTGTAAATAAGCAATTATACCGAACAACCTTTCATAAAAATTAATACGACGTAATATAAAAACTGAAGTAGTAACACATTACAAATAAAAACTTGTATAAATTTATCCAACATATACAACAACACTAAAAATATTACGTTGTTCTACCAAAGCTAATAGTTTTGCATTCAATAAATATTTACTTCTAAAGTATTGCGCCCATTGTTCTCGAACCACATTCAACTTGTCAACATAATGCGGGGCGGTCCTTGGACAAAAATCCTATTGAAAAAAAAAACATATGAAAGAGGTTACAAAATAAAAACAATCCATAATAAAAACAATCATTAGAATAAATGTGATGAACAAAATTATAGAAATAAAACTCATAAAATAGAAACAAAACACATAACATCCTTAATTGACTTATATTTTGATTTCTATGAGTTGAAATTAATAAAAAGTTAACATTTACTCACTTTTGGGAGCGTATAGAGCCAAAAAGGCTTCAAAATTGTGCTAAAGGACTTCTATTTTTCCAATCTTTCAAGTATTGGTTCAAATCAACACAATGTAACACATAACATCCTTAATTACCTTATTTTTTGGTTTCTATGTATTGAAATCAATGAAAATTGACCACTATCTCACTCATGGGAGCGTATAGAGCCAAAAACGCTTCAAAATTGCCTAAGGGACTTCTACCTTTCCCATGTTTCAAGTATTTGTTCAAATTAACACAATATAATACTAAACATCCTAAATTACCTTATATTTTGGTTTCTATAAATTGAAATCAATGAAAAAGGACCATTTACTCACTTCTAGGAGCGTACAGAGCCAAAAAGGCTTTAAAATTGCCAAAGGGACTTCTACCTTTACCATCTTTAATGTATTGGTTCAAATTAACACAATATAATACTAAACATCCTTAATTACTTTATATTTTGGTTTTTATGAATTTAAATCAATGAAAATTGACCATTATCTTACTCTTGGGAGCGTATAGAGCCAAAAACGTTTTAAAATTGTCTAAAGGACTTCTACCTTTCCTATCTTTCAAGTATTTGTTCAAATTAACACAATAAAACACATAACATCCTTAATTACCTTATATTTTGGTTTTTATGAATTGAAATCAATGAAAATTGACCACTATCTCACTCGTGGGAGCGTATAGAGCCAAAAACGCTTCAAAATTGTCTAAGGGATTTCTACCTTTCCCATCTTTCAAGTATTTGTTCAAATTAACACAATATAACACAAAACATCCTTAATTACCTTTTATTTTGTTTTCTATGAATTGAAATCAATGAAAATTGACCATTTACTCACTTTTAGGAGCGTATAGAGCCAAAAAGGCTTCGAAATTGCCTAATGGACTTCTACCTTTCCCATCTTTCATGTATTGGTGAATTAACACAATATAAAACTAAACATCCTTAATTACCTTATATTTTGGTTTCTATGAATTGAAATCAATGAAAATTGACCATTATCTCACTCTTGGGAGCGTATAGAGCCAAAAACGCTTCAAAATTGCCTAAGGGACTTCTACCTCTCCCATCTTTCAAGTATTTGTTCAAATTAACACAATAAAACACATAACATCCTTAATGACCTTATATTTTGGTTTTTATGAATTGAAATCAATGAAAATTGACCACTATCTCACTCTTGGGAGCGTATAGAGCCAAAAACGCTTCGAAATTGTCTAAGGGACTTCTACCTTTCCTATCTTTCAAGTATTTATTCAAATTAACACAATATAACACATAATATCCGTAATTACCTTATATTTTGGTTTCTATGAATTGAAATCTATGAAAATTGACCATTTACTTACTTTTAGGAGCGTATAGAGCCAAAAAGGCTTCAAAATTGCCTAAGGGACTTCTACCTTTCCCATCTTTCATGTATTGGTGAATTAACACAATATAACACTAAACATCCTTAATTACCTTATGTTTTGGTTTCTATGAATTGAAATTAATGAAAATTGACCGTTATCTCACTCTTGGGAGTGTATAGAGCCAAAAACGCTTCAAAATTGCCTAAGGGACTTCTACCATTCCCATCTTTCATGTATTTGTTCAAATTAACACAATATAACACTAAACATCCTTAATTACCTTATATTTTGGTTTTTATGAATTGAAATCAATAACAATTGACCATTATCTTACTCTTGGAAGCGTATAGAGCTAAAAAGGCTTCAAAATTTGCAAAAAAAAAACTACTAACCTCTTCTAAGACACCTTTGCACTCCAAGTGAGAAGTAACAATCTCATACATGTATCTCATAATGTAGTACCCACATTCAACGCCTCCTTGTTGTTGAGCACACTACTATATATAACAAATAGTTAAAAATTTTGTTTTCAAAGTGAACAATGTATAACAATATGGGGTGAGTATTGTATTTACCTCCATATGTATGAATTTCAAGTTTTGCCTTTGTGATTTCAATTCACTCCCTGTGAGATTCGCCCGATATACTTTATAAGCCCTACAAAAATAATATATATTCTAACACTTAGAACAAAATAATCTACAACATCACATACAAAAATGATATAGAAACTAGGGCATAATTTCAAGGTTGTGGCTCACGTCATCATAATCTCGGCAATTTTCAATTTTCGTGGATTTTCTTTAGGTAGCTTCATAGAGTCAAACTCATAAGCTAAACCTAATTGTAGATTGACCACCACAAGAACCCAATGACCACTACATCATTTAAGAGGAAAACACAAGTTAGAGTATTAGAAAATTGGTGAAAAACATATCATTTATATGATTAAGTTTAGTGGCAATATAAAAAACATATTTTGAACCTTGCGACATATGGAGCCACGATGAATTTGCAACGTTTACCCGTCATTCTTACTTCATGAAAAAATGTATTCTTCACATATGTATAAGTTTCAAGGTAATCATTCTCAATTGAAGATTCAGAAAGGAGTAGAGGACAAAAGAATGTGATCTCAGTCCTGTTGAAAAGGTCGATGAAGTTGTCTACTAAATACCTACATGATAAAGACATAGAAAACAAAAAATTCAGCATTATAGCATTAAAAATATTACTATAGTGAATATAAGAACCAAAGTAAAGGAAGATTAAGTAACCTACATGATATAAACATGAATCAATGAAACATTAGCCCACGAACCTCTTAGAAATTCACGTACATCGGTAGCGGTTACCCAAATCTGTTTGTCGCTATCAAAATTAAACATTGAGGCCTTTAAAAGTACCGATGTTGTATCATACTTTGCATAATCAAAATTCATTAACCAATACAACAACTCACACCCCTCGCCAAAAGTATCGACAATTTTATCTTCAAGTGGTAGGAATTTTGTGGGTTTGATGGTAGATTGCCTTGATTTCACACCACAACTATCGTCCCCTTCTTTGCTTTGGCGAGATCTATGCTTCTTTTTGGGCGATGGTGAAACCTTTACAAATAGGTGAATATTAGTCTAGATAAAGTATACAAAAATGATGGGATTTAATGTTAATAGTAGGAGAATATACCTCTTCTTCAAAAAAAAACCATGTCTATAGGCCATAGTACAAAGGAAAACTTGGCTTTTCCCAACTTAGTCACACCATCGGGAGACGGTACCGGTATATCGAGGAGGGCACAGTCGGGATAAGGGTTGTCCACACTAACCTTGTAATGATCAGGTAACATCTTCAGGTTGTGAGTAACTTCACCGGTAACAGGATATACCGTTCCATCTGCCACAACCACTAAATTTTGATTGTACTCATCTTTCAATGCTAGACGACATTTAGTGGCTACCTACATATTACAAAAAACTCGATCAATATTATACATGTTAACCATGTAAATTCATATCTTTAGTATTAGTTAAAGACATATACCTCTATTACACGAGGGCTTTGTGTTGCCTCCATGTTCGTCATCACTTGCATTCCTTGAAATGCCTCCACGTTACCGGTCATCTGTGGTAGTAAATTGGCGAGATAAGCTTTCACCTCCATTGCCACCCGTTGTTCCAACCTCTCTTCGATCCTCTCTTCAACCCTCTCTTGAAGCTTCTCTTCAACCTTTTCTCCTAGCCCTGCCTCAAATTCTTGAGTTAGGGTAGCTTTCATTGATTCTAACTCTTCTAATGAGCATCCACCTTGGCCGGATGATTTACCCTTTTTGTATCCCTTCCCAAATATTTGTGTGTAACTAACTCCAGCCCCACACCTTTCTAGTGCTTTTACATGCCCGCGGTGATCCCTTTTTCCTAAAGCCTTGTCGAGGGCATCTATACCAATACCATCACTTGAATTGTTTCCTTCATCATTCTTTTGCAAGTTTTCCAACTATTAAAAACAAAAACATATATAAGATATGGTAGAACAAGAACCTGAATTGAAAAAAAATGATATGCATGAATAGACTTGTAACCTACAGCATATATAGCATAGAAGTGAACAAAACTGATCGGAACTGATCAGAACTAAAATTTCAGAACAGATCGGAATGAAATTTCAGTGATCAGAACTGATCCGAACTTAAATTTCAGAACTGATCGGAACTGAAATTTAAGAACTGATCGAAAGTGATCGGAACTGAAATTTCAGAAGTGTTCAGAAGTGATCAGAACTGAAATTTCAGAACTGATCGGAACTGAAATTTCAGAACTGATCAGAACTGAAATTTTAGAACTGATCGGAACTGAAGTTTCAGAATTGATCGGAATTGATCGGAACTGAAATTTCAGAATTGATTGGAACTGAAATTTCAGAATTGATCGGAACTGAAATTTCAGAAATGATCGGAACTGATCAGAACTGAAATTTCAGAACTGATCGGAACTGAAATTTCAGAAGAGCTTATTGAAGGAGTTGTGTCTTCGATAAGTGCAATTACTAGATATATCAAGGATCAGTATTATGGAGATAATAAGTTCATTCTATAGGGTCGTCAATGTTTGGTGCTAGATATGACAATTGATCTTAGGGCTAGCTTAATGGCCCAAAGCCTTATAGAATGGATCCTACAAGGTCACACATAAGAGTATTGGGTTAAACAAGTTAGAGGCCCATTATTGGGCCTCATGAGTTCATGACATGCCATGTTGATAATTGGGCTTGGATAGTTAGAAGAGTCTGATGGGTTTTGGACTTGACATGGTTTTATTTCTAGATATGATCTATAAATATAAACCATGCCTAGGGTTGCATGACAGAACAATTGACATACAGTGAATTGTCACACAAGTAACCAGTTTTCCTAAAACCCCTAACTCTCTCTCTCTCTACTCGGCCCTCTCTCTCTTTTGCCTGTCCGTACGGCCCTCCTCCCCGGGTGGCGCGTGTGGTGGCATGTGGGTGGTGTTGTGGTGTGTTCGTGGCTCAAATCTCCGTTGAAGGTTGATTGAAGTGTTCAGTCACAACTAACTAGCATTAGTGGAGGTTTAATCCATGCTCGTGGACTAAGTAGAGGAATCACGCTTGGGGTTCTTTATCTCCCATTGTTCTAGCTCGATCGCACGTGGAATCACGCTTCAAAGGTACGATTATATGTTCGTTATGTGTTATGCATTAGATCTTGGGATAAGGTACTGTATGAATATGATTCATGTATTTCCGCTGCGTAGTACCTATAATTCCCTACAGTGGTATCAGTTAGCCTATTGCATTTACGCATATTGACTATAATTCTTTGATAGTCCACAATTTTAATTCAATTAGGAGGGAGAATAATTAATTATGGTTCAATCTTTATACTAAATGGAGATTTAATTTTTGGGATATGATTAAATATGATTTAATTGCTCAATTGTTCTAGCAAAATCTGATTTTAGCCCTAGTTTTTCGAAAATTTTAATTGAAATAAAGCCCTAAATTTTGATTTTTGTGCTTAATTTTGATGATTTTTGAATAATTTATGCTTCATAATTTTCATTAGATTGATTTGATACATAAAATATGATTTTTTGTATAATCAATATTTTAATTTAAGAGTTAGATTAAAATTGAATTAATTTTGTGAAGAACCCTAGATTTGAAATTGAATTGTGAATTTGATTTCAAAATTGAATTAGGCATAAATGTTATGTTTTAATTCAATAGACCTAATTTAATTTAATTTAGCAAAAGTTGTTTAATTAAATTAAACTCTAAAAAAAAAAATTAATTTTGGGAAGGGGCAGCCGTGGCTGGGTGGATGAACCACCGTCAAGTGGCCGCGGCGGCTGCCCAGGTGGTCGAAAAGGGTGCAGCAAGGAAGGCGCAGGCGGCGGACTAGTTGCAGCAGCGTTGTGGAACTAATCCACTGCCACCTGCTGCAGCCAACATACGCAAGTGGCTGGGCTTTTCTGCCTGGTTACGCGCCTGGCTGCGGCAGGAGCACCGGTGGCTTGGCACTACGTTTTATAAAATATTAATTTTATAAAATATAACATGTCGTTCTAATTTTATTATTATATATAATCTCCTCGATTGAAAATAAAGTTGAGAAACGTTCTCAAAAGTTTAAAAGATAATCCATAAACCTATATTCCAATTTTGCTAAAATGGTTCTAAAAGGCAAGTTTTAGAAATCCATGTCACATGTCTAAGGTTGGTTTAATTCAAAATGTTTGAGTAAAATGCCAACACATCTTCATTTTGAAAAATGTTTTAAGGGATACAATGAGATGGGAGGTACAAACCCTCTAAAAGACAAGTATAAAAGTCCAATAAAATCTCTAATCTTCAATATGATTGAATATAAGAAAGTGATTGGAAATCTCTATGATCAAAAGTTGATCAAATGACGCTATTCTTCATCCACTTTATATAAGAGTTAAATAGTTGATTAAACTCTAATATGAATGATGATTGAATAGACTTAGCAAAATCATGAAATGTGCTAAAAGTAGTTAAGAAAAGCATCATTTTGAACCTAAGAGAAGTGTTCTAAGTGGCTCAAATGGTAAAGGTTTAGGAATATATGAGGATTGCATTAAGAAGTTATAGGCCAAGAAATGCAAACAAGTTGCTACTTCTCAAACCTAGAACCGCTTACATGCTAAAAGTTGTTATGAACAGCAAATGTTTCAAATTAAATGGACCAATTCCAATTGATTAGAAACTACCTCATATAGTTGGAAGGTAAAAGAATGGAAATGTTCCAATTTAAGAAGTATATTATAGAAATTAATTTAGCACATTGCTACTTCTTGGACATATGATGTCTTGTTTAGTTCTCTCTTATTGAGAATGAGGTTAAACTAAATGAAGAAGTATGGCTAAAGGAGAAATAAATC
Source organism: Chenopodium album (assembly GCF_948465745.1). Classification (NCBI taxonomy): domain Eukaryota; kingdom Viridiplantae; phylum Streptophyta; class Magnoliopsida; order Caryophyllales; family Amaranthaceae; genus Chenopodium; species Chenopodium album. The sequence continues at coordinate 40,519,435 of NC_137838.1, forward strand.
TACAAGTTTAGAAGCAAACATTGCTACTTCACAAGTAGAATCTACGCGTCTGGAAGCAAAAGTTGCAACTTTACAAGTAGAACCTATATTTCACCTTACCTTGTTATTGGCTAGAATTAAATAAATGTTATTCATTCTTGCCATTATCAAAACACCATTCAATGTTAGTAATGACTACGCATAGAAGATTCAAAAACATGGAATAAATGTTATTCTATGCTTCATTGAGTCATAATGTGTTTTGAGATTGCTAAATAGGTTCAAAGTTCACTAGGTGAAAAAAGGCATTTGGCAGCGGTTCAAACCCGGTCTAAGGCACCGGTTTGAACCGCTGCCTATGTGAGGGGTGCCAAAAACCAAGTTTTTGGCACCGGTTCAAAACCGGTGCCATAGGGTGGAATAGGCACCGGTTAACCGGTGCCAAAAAGGGCCACTAAAATTTTTTTCAAAGTTTTTGGCACCGGTTAACCGGTGCCAAAAACCCCAAAAATCAAATTTTTTTTTTTTTTTTTTTTTTTTTGCTTTAAAAATAAATAAACTAAATTAAGTAAAAACACAAAATATAAATCAAACATCACAATCAATATAAACGATTCTGTTTAATATATAATCAATAAAATTTTACAACATAGATCAATAAAAAAAATTACTAATAAATCAAAAAAAATTACAACATATAAATAAATAAAAAAAATACAATATAAATCAAAAAAAAAAAAAATTACAACATCACAATCTAAAAATCTCCATATTCTTGATTCTTGATTCTTGGATTATGTATACCTGCGCCAATTAAAACATAAAAAATCGAAAAAAAACCCAGAAATCAAAAAATCAAAACAAGCTGCGAAAAAAATAAAAAAACCCAGAAAAAAAAATCGAATAAAAATCGATTAAATTAGAAACAAAATCGAAAAAAACCCAGAAATCAAAAAATCAAAACAAAATCGAAAAAATAAAAACAAAATCCCAGAAAAAATGAAAAAAAAACCCAGAAATCATAAAAATAAAAACAAAATCGAACAATAAAAAAACCCAGAAATCAATTAAAATAAAAACAAAAACAAAAAAAATTGAAATCGAAAAAACCCAGAAAAAATCGAAAATCAAAATCAAAATAAGACAACGAAAGTAAAAATTGAAACACAAAAATCGAAATCGAAAAAAAAGAAAAACAAAAATCAAAATAAAAAAACTAAATCGAAAAAATAAAAACAAAATCCCAGAAAAAAAAATGAAAAAAACCCAGAAAAAAACCTAGAAATCATAAAAATAAAAACAAAAACGAACAAATCAAAAACCCAGAAATCAATTAAAATAAAACAAAAACGAAAAAAAAATTGAAATTGATATCGAAAAAACCCAGAAAAAATCGAAAATCAAAATCGAAAAACAAAATTCAAAATTCAAAAATCAAAAATCAAAATCAGAAAACAAAAACCCAGAAATTGAGGGAGGAGGAGACGTGTTCTTGGTGCTCTCCGTGGAGGTGTTGCATGTGCTCGTCGTGGTGGTAGCTTTGGGAGAATGAAGAAAGGGAAGGAGGAGATGAGAAAGGGCGAAGGAGGAGATGAGAAAGACTAATGAGGGCGAAGGAGGAGAGAAAGGGCGAAGGAGGAGATGAGAAAGACTGATGAGAAAGGGCGAAGGAGGAGAAAGGGCGAAGGAGGAGATGAGAAGAGGAGAGAGAAAGAGTAGGAAAGAAGAGGAGGGGAGAAGCGGCGAGAATAATAGGGTTTAGTATTAATATGGCCGATTTTTTTTTTTTTTTTTTTTTTTTTTTTTTTAAGTTTAAGCGGTTTTCTTTAAATTAAGGAGCGGTTCAATTGGCACCGGTTCAAACCGGTGCCCTTTTGATTTTTGGCACCGGTTCAGGCTGAACCGGTGCCTTTTCTCTTTTGGTAAAAAGCCGCCCAATTCTAGACCGGTTTTTGGCACCGGTTTAGGCTGAACCGGTGCCATATGGGGGGTGCCTAATGCTTTTTTTCTACTAGTGGTTCTATATGATAGAAATTATTAAACCATTTCTATATATATAAATTGTCTCTAAAACGTCAATTAATTCGAATGAAAAATGAACATTGCATGCGAAAGATCCAAAGGGATGGACTTTCAATATCATTGGATTATGAATCCATTGATATATGTAAATATCATTCTAATTTGAAATTATTGACAAAGTCACCATTTAGAGAAATGATGATGAGAACTCAAGGTCGAATACATATCGATGTAAGAAAACCAAAGGGTCAAAGGCTAGAGATGGACAATGAAACTTCATTTGTGATATGATCACATATGCTTAGTTGAATCATAAGAGTGAAAATTTTTAAAAGTTCAAAATGTTCAGTATGAAGTTCAGTATCAACTTGACAAGATAATTATTACATTACAATATGATTGTAATTGTGAAAATTTAAGTCAAGACATATACTTGGAAACACATTCAAAGTATTGCGATTTGATCGTAATAATGAGAATTTAAGCCAAGACCTCGATGAACATCCAAGAGTTGTGAAATCGTTTCACGACAAACTTCGAATGAAAACCTTGTGAAGTGTTTATGAAATGAGCTATCAATCTATATGAGATACATTTTGATAATGGATGTAAATTACCTATCTTCCAACCATTATTTAGGGGATATACTTTTAAGATAAGCTACAAAACTAAACAAACTATATATGTCAAATCAAATTGTAGCAAAGACTTCATATGTGATATGGATAAGAAAAGTTCATATTAAGTCTTTCTACAAAGCAAGGAATAAATATTGTATTAAATCGTTTAATGCACGATCAATTCCTACACAGAGCACGGGGTACTACTACACAAATCATACTTAGCACAAAATGTTTGTTGCTCAAGTATGTGCCCTTATGGAAATTGTTCCAAAAGGTCAAGTGGGAGTAGTATAAATCTCGAAAGAGTTCGAGAAAAGCAACAAACAAACATGGCTCAAACCATGGTTGGTCCACCCTATGCTAAATGTGCCTCCTCAAAAAGGCAAGTGGGAGTATAAGAATCTTGAAAAGTTCGAGAGCCTTGAAAAAGTTCAAGAAAAGTGATTTCGAAAATCTTGAAGAAATTTGAGAAGTAATCGAATCAAAGCAACAATATGAGCATGATTCACCTCATGTTACAAGTGACAGCGCATGGTCTCATTAAGTGTAATGGGAATAATAACCATGTGTCGAAGGTAGTACATTCCAAGTGCACATCCTCAATTGTCGTTTCTCATTGAAAGCTAAACAAAGTTGTTGTATGAGTTTCAATTGTTGCATCAAACCCACAGCAATGACTAGCATATGTAAAACTTAGTCAAAGAAATATGATTTCATATTGATTAAGAGTTCTAAGACATTCGTTTTGGAACATGATGATTATGCAAGTAACAAAGATGATTTGACAAGTAATGACTCTAAGTGGTTTAAAAACCAGGAAATCTGAACTAGATTCTAAATCTGTAAGCAAGTGTATGACACTTGAATAATTTGCCTAATTGGGTGAGACCCATTATAAGCAAAGCAGACAAGAATGAAAAATGTTTTCTAACTAAAGCAAAGACTTATTAAAGGATTCAACTAATTCATAGTATGACTATGATTACGATGAAACCTTTACATTAGTCACGTTGCAAAGATCTATTAAAGATATTTTAGTGATTTCTACCTTATAAGATTTGGTAGATGGATTTCAAAACGCCTTCTTGAAATTGTTCATAAAAGAAGATTTGTATATGATACAATCAGAATGATTTTGAAAATCTAATAATCCGAAAGATGCATAAAAGATCCTTTAATGGATTGAAGTTAGCATCATGGAGTTGATTAATGTTCTTAATTCTGTGAGTAAATCAAATCGTTTGATGTTCTCGTAAAATGAAGAAAATGTCTTGTGTGTACAAGATGTTTAGTGGGAGCTATGAAGTCTTCTTGGTCTAGTATAAAGAGAAAATTATTCATTGCTTAAAGAGTCAAGTGGTGGGTAGTGCATTTTGTATGAAAATCTTGAAGAAGAATGATGAGTACATTTGGGATTCAAAATCTATAGAGATAGGTTTTGATGGATGTTTGAGCTTGGTTAAGAAACTTATATTGATAAGATTCGTATAAAGTTCAACGTTATATTGAAAGGATGGAGTTTCAATCCCATGTAACATGGCACATTGCTTAATGATTCAATACTTTGAGAAAGTTTGATGAAATTAAGGTCTTGAGTGATGATCCTTATGCAGTTTGCAAAGGATGCATCATGCATGTCATGGACTATACTCGTCTATTTGATTCACATGTTTTAAGAACAAGTGATGATAGATTTCAGTCGAAATCCAATGTAATGTTGGAATACAAATTAGAAATTTCTAAGTTCCTTGTGAAAGGACTATGGAAAATTCTTAGTGTATGGAGATGAAAATGATTATAAAATTTCGAAATTGCAAAATTCATGTTTATGAGAATGTCTCATGAACTCTACTTACTAAACCCCTTCCATTTCCAAAGCATGAGAAACATGCTAATGAAACTGGATTGAGGCAAATGATGTAGTTAGAAGTTGTATTTGTTTTTGGAGGAAAAACAAGTTACATGTGTAATACATTCCTTTGCAGAATTATGTTTATCAATTGAAACAATGTTTCAATCTTATTTAATCGTGGTTTCAAGATTAAATAAAATGTCCAAAATAATTATGGATTGATGGGCTTATCAGGTTGATGACCTGGTGAATGAAACCCCACAGGTGAACTAAATTCATATATTATTTAAGTTCCTAGTTCGGAATCATTAAACTTGACATAAATGATTTCAATTCATGGGCTATAGGAGCGCAGTGAAGCTTGGTCAATCACATGGATATGCATGATCGAACTATAGACCTACTTTGAAGTTCAAGTATAGAGCTTCCGGATATATTAGTGGATTCCTTTGACATGAGTGGAACATTGATTTCATTCAATGGATGTTATGGCTGTGGTACACTCAAACGTCTGCCGTAACTGGAGATTATATAGTAACCATTTGTTTTGTAATTCTCACTCAGATTTCGAGAAAAGATTTGTAGACTAATATGATCACGACATGAGATGCAATCATATTATCAAATCGACACACATTGACTTAAGGAATTTTAATATTGCGCACTTGTCTCAGACAAGTGGGAGATTGAAGGAGTTGTGTCTTCGATAAGTGCAATTACTAGATATATCAAGGATCACTATTATGGAGATAATAAGTTCATTCTATAGGGTCGTCAATGTTTGGTGCTAGATATGACAATTGATCTTTGGGCTAGCTTAATGGCCTAAAGCCTTATAGAAAGGATCCTACAAGGTCACACATAAGAGTATTAGGTTTTGCACTTGACATGGTTTTATTTCTAGATATGATCTATAAATATAAACCATGCCTAGGGTTGCATGACAGAACAATTGACATACAGTGAATTGTCACACAAGCAACCAGTTTTCCTAAAACCCCTAACTCTCTCTCTCTCTACTCGGCCCTCTCTCTCTTCTCCCTGTCCGTACGGCCCTCCTCCCCGGGTGGTGCGTGTGGTGGCATGTGGGTGGTGTTGTGGTGTGTTCGTGGCTCAAATCTCCGTTGAAGGTTGATTGAAGTGTTCAGTCACAACTAACTAGCATTAGTGGAGGTTTAATCCATGCTCGTGGACTAAGTAGAGGAATCACGCTTGGGGTTCTTTATCTCCCATTGTTCTTGCTCGATCGCACGTGGAATCACGCTTCAAAGGTACGATTATATGTTCTTTATGTGTTATGCATTAGATCTTGGGATAAGGTACTGTATGAATATGATTCATGTATTTCCGCTGCGTAGTACCTATAATTCCCTACACTTATGACATGATTGCTGCACTTGATTATTTGCACAAAGACAGATACTTACTGTTTCGGGGGTTTTTGTCCCTCGGGAGAATTACAACACTGAAACTAGATTCAACTGAGGATGCCTGTACCTGCAAAGCAAACGGACCGCCGGATGGTCGGTGGTCCGCCTCCGAAGATTAAGTCAGTAAATGTTCGGAGATAAAACGTGCGGAAGTAAAGTTATCTGCTTGGTTTCCAAGCTCAGGTAAAGTGCTGTGTGATCTTTGAAAACGACAGCTCTGTGGTAAGTGACGTATTGTCTCGTATTGTGAGTCCAAAGTTCTCTCTTTTTTCGTGTGTCTTTTCGTTGTGTTTTTGGGTGTATATGTGTGTGTCGTCATAAATGACGTAAGTTCCCTATTTATAGGGAAAAGTGTGCCCTCCTAGGATCTGGTGACCTAGGAGTTAGGTCACGCCGTTTTGCGGTGCCTTGGGATTTGGGCCTTAGAAGGACGCAATCCCAGAGCCAATATCTGAGTGACACGTGTCACTGTACCCAAAAGGATTCTGAAGCACCTTTTGGGTGACACGTGTCGCCGACTGAATGGTCCCTGCTGGACCTTCAGTCCACGTTGGACGGAGAAGAATCCACCCTCCACGTGTCATCATTCCATAGGTCCAAATGGCACCTATATGGAGGACACGTGGCGCTTTCTGGTTGGGCCACCTGGCCGGGTATAAAAATACCCAAATCATTTGCCCCTCACAGGGGACACGTGCATTGCACGTGACTCCTGTGACAGGTGTCAGTATCTGAGTGGTCAGATTCAAAAATTACTGGAGGGAAAAATTAGGGTTTTTACCCCCTATAAATAGTAAGGTTTGACCCCCCCTTTGGATTCACACCTTGACGAATCTCTGGAGAATCTTGGACCTTTTGACTTAAGGAATCTCAAAATTCCCTAAGCGTTTTTCAAGCATCCGACACTCGGCCAACAGTCCGACCGTTCTTTAGTCAACCAGGCGTCTTTCTCCCTTCTTCTAAAGGTAACGCCTGTATTTTCTTTTTACTCTTCATTTTTTCTTTGTTTTCGAAAAGATGGCTCCCCAATTGCATGCGGCACGGCGTAGGATAGTGATCAGCCGGTCACCAGGGACGGTTGAATCTAGAACTAGCAGTGCCGAATGCTTGGCCAAAGACCCTGCTTTGCGAACTTCTCCGAATCCGACCGTTTCCGTGTCTGTGCAGGACACTATGGCCAGAATCAAAAGAACAGCAAGGCAGTGTAGCTCCGATGGAGTTTTCTACCATTCGGATGGGTCGACTGTTTTTTCAGACGACTCAATAAGAGTGCCTCGAAGTGAGCTGTCGGAACACCCTGACAGCCCCTCCTATCTTCCTCCTACCCCCAGTTATTACCATTCCCCCACATCCAGCGGAACTCCCAGTGATGGAATCCTGAGGGAGGCGGATGAAGAATATCAACCCGGGCCTTCTGGACGGGCGCCGGAAGAGAGTCTAGGGGAGGACCCCGCTGGCACCAGTCGGCGGTCCCCTAGCTCTGATGAGAGCTCTGATGACAAGTTGGCCTCGTCATCTTCTTCAGAGAATGCCTCCGTAACTTCAGCGGAGGCTAGATCAAACATAGATTCTGCCAGAGAGTCCCTGGCAGTGGATAGGGGGGAAAGCTGGGCCGAGCCGAGTGCTTCCAGGCACTTGGAGAGAGCCCCCTACTATCAGCATGTTCCGCCAGGCAGGCGGAGCGCCATGGCATCCGACCTTGCCAATTTTAGGTGCAAGGTCGTCCTAGGCTATGGCTACACTTTGTCTGTCCCTAACGAGGGCGACACCATAACCTGGCCGAGCCTGGCCAGCTATCAAGACAAAGCATTCGGCTGCTATGAAGCGGCCTTCCAAGCTGGCCTCCGCTTCCCTCTCCATCCGGCCGTGGAGAGGACCTTGGACGGATACCAACTGGGTATTTGGCAACTTGTACCCAACTCCTGGATCAATATTCTGGGGTACGTTGCCGCCTGTGAGATGCTGCAGGTGGAGGCGAGCTTTGAAGCGTTCGCCTACATGCACTATCTGAGCAGGGCGCCTGCTAGGGGCGGTGAAGGCTGGTACACCTTGACCACTTGCAAGGGGTACATGATGGCTGTTGGCAAAGAGAACAAGTGGAAAGACTGGAGGACTAAGTTTTACATAGTCAAGTCTGCCGACAGCCGCCTGAACCAAAAGTATAACAGGTGGAATAAGGATCCACCTCTCCTAGCAGGCAGGAGCGCATTGCCGCCTATTCCCAGGCGGGCAAAGGAGGAGATCATGGACGCGGGGTTGTTTACCGTGTCCGTGTGGACGAATGATGAGGGGGACAAGGAGGTCACCCCTCAATGCTATCTCCCTTTGTACAAGTGGTTTGAAGAGGGGACATTCTTAGCCGCCTGTGGGCTAAGTTCTGAGATGCCGAGAGGTAGTCGGCCGTCTGTTTTATATGCAATTTACTTTTGCTTTTCAGTACTTGTTTAATGATGCTGATCACTTGTTCATTTTTGCAGACAAAGCAATGGAAAAGCTCTCGGCCACAAGGAAGCCGGCTGTATCTGCTGCTCGATACAGGTCGAATGTCCTAAACAGGGTAGAAGTAACCACTCACACCAAAGTGGACGAGCAGAAAACTGGCGGCACCTCCAAGGTAGTAAATTGTTATACTTTCATTTCTCACCAATATTAAATTTGCCCGAATGATTTCTAACTTGCGTTTATCTTGTGTTGATGTAGGGTGCGCCTTCCAAATCTCCTTCAAAACCATCCGACCCTAAAATCCAAAAGACTAGGGCGGGTGATGTGAGCGCATCAGGCAAGGGTGGCCGGAAGCACATTGCTCATAGGCCCAAGAAGGGCCCAGACGCCTCTTCTCTCGAAGCTGAAAAGGAGATCAGCAAACCGGATGCCCAGAGGGCATCGAAGGGTGGCTTTAAGCAACCCACCACTGCTGTCGGCTCAGCAAGAGAGAAGAGGAGCGTGGGGAGAGAGGAGGAACAGAAGGACGACGGTAAAATCCATTCGCCTTTATTGCTCTTTCATTTAGATGTACTTGAGTTGTTTTTTCTAACTTTCTCTCCTTCTCAGTTCCTGTGCAGAGGCCGACTGTTGTCCAGATGGCCAAGTCCATGCTGAGGGCGGTTGATCCTGACGACAAGGCGTCTGTTAGAGGAGTCGGCACCCTTGACTTGGATGGCATCTTGGGGAACCTCTGCGAGGTTTGAGTTTTAGCTCAAGCAATTTTTTATTAAGCATTATTTCTTTTTCCGCCTGGTTTTAACCATTCGGCTCTTTTGCAGGCCATGTTGCGCGTCCATGGGCTTAGGCAACCCCTCAAGGAGAAATCCAAAGAGGTAACAGTCGCTAAAGCTCGGGCCGAGTCTGCCTTGGATCGAGCTCAATTTGATATTGCTCAGAATGAGTATCTGACGCTTGATATGATGTATTCGCAGGCGGAAACCAATATGCAGGTGAAGAAGGACCTGGATTCGGCCCGCCTGCGCATCACTTCCCTTAAGAAAGAGATTACAACTCTTAAGGAGAAGCTCGAGCCTCTTCAAGATGCTAAAGAAGAGGCCGAGAGAGCCAAGCAGAAGGTGGGCCGCCTGGAGCAGCGCCTCAGCAACCAGGAGCATCAGCTGAAGTCCAAGTTTGAGTCTGTGGCTGATCAAGAGAGAGAGGCTCTTGTTAAGAAAATGATGAGCGATTATGAAGCCATCATGCGGGACACTTGGGCGGCTGTACAGCCGGATTCGGACTATCAGATTTGGAAATCCAAATTTGACGAAGCCAGCAAAGCATTCGACGCTCGCCTTATTGAAGAGGCTGAGAATGCTGAGGCCGAGGAAAGTTCTGGGTCCGACTCTTCTGGGGAGTCGTCCTCTGGTGGCGAGGAGGAGGATCAGGCGGAGGAGCCAGAGCAAAAGGAGGAAGAGCAGCCGAAGGACGACAGACCGGCTGCCACTGAAGAGGCTCTCCCCTGATCACTTAAGCTTTTATGTTTTTCTGCGGCCAAATGGCCATGTACTTTTCTTTTCCGGCCTGTGTGCCGAGTATTTGTATCTTTACCGACCGAGGGGTCGGGTAATTTGACAATCTTTCTGGCTTTGCCAGATAACACTCTTAACCAATCGTCTGGTGACGATTGGTCTTTTTAATTTGAATCATTCGGCCATTTGGCTGAAGTTATCCATATTGTTGTCCTTTCCATGCCAAACTTTGAATTTTTCATTGCATGCATGTTTTTGGCTAAGTATTATAACCTGTATACCATGCGAATGTTCTTGCCCCTGGACGGATGTCGAGTGGTTTTGGTTTATTGGATTGATTGACTTGGAAATCTTTGATACTAAGAAGAGTATGCATGGTTTCTAAGTCAATCAATCACTATGGTGATTGCCCCAAACCACGCGGCAGACGTCCATCCAGAATTGGCAAACACAAGTGTTCATTCGGCCATTGGCTCGAACTAACTCAAATTTCCAACATAGCTAATTTGCTAAGGGTAAACCTCCGCTTGTTCTGCCCCATAAGCAAAAACAAGCGCCTCCGGCCATAGGCCTCTTTGAGATAAAATGCTAAGTTTGTAACTTAACCAATTTTCTTAAAAATAATTGTCCGCCTGTCTTGCCCCATAGGCAAGGATCAGGCGTCATCCGGCCAATAGCCTCAATAAGTGCTAAGTAGTTAACTTGTATATTAATCAAATATTCCGCCTGTTTTGCCCCTAAGCAATAACAGGCGCATCCGGCTTTATGCCTCGCTTAGCCTCTACTTATGAAACATTGACCATTTCTAAACTGCGCTAGATAGAAAATTCGGGTCTTTTAGATTTCACTTTCGATTTTAACAAACGACTGCGAATGCTGCCTTAGCATCCGGTAGGGCCGCTTGATATATTCGTAGAGCAATGTGCCACCCAAATGGGAGATGCTTCTCCTCGACGAATTCGCCCAAATGGACGTCGCCGGTTATCTGACTCATGTTGGAGCAGACGGTCATGCTCATGTTGGAGCAGACTGTGACCATTCGGTCTCTTTTTGTTTATTAACATCCGGCCATGGGCCTCATCATGATTTTATCTGGCCTTAGGCCTCTTAAATGATTAAGTAAATATTCGTCAAGTGTTGGTGTAAACTTGATGAATTTAGTAGGAACGACTGTTCTAAAACAATCGGCTCCTTCAGAGGGATTGGGGCGCCTGCTGTTGGGACAGACGCTTTCCAAATATATTGGCCGTCTGTATTTGGTACAGGCGACACTTAAAAAGCTTAAATAAAAAGATAAGTTGGGAAATGAAGGCATATTCTCATTAACAATACGGGAGATTTACAAAATTGAGGTCTTTACATTCGTACTTAGAAGTAGTACTTTTTCAAGTTGTCTACATTCCAAGTTCTGGGTAGCTGCCTGCCGTCTGGTTCTTCCAGGCGGTAGGTGCCGTCTCTTACCTCCTCATAAATTCGGTAGGGGCCTTCCCAATTTGGGGTTAGCTTTCCCTGTTCATTCGCCCTACCGACTGCCTCCATTTTCCGTAGCACAAAGTCCCCCACTTTGAGAGGACGCTTGTGTACTCTTTTGTTATAAGCCCGAGTCGTTCTCAGACGGTATATCTCATGACGCAAGGCAGCATTGCCCCTGCGCTCTGGAAGTGAGTCCAATGCTAGGCGCATGGCCTCCCAATTTGCCTCTTCATCATACAACATGATTCGAAGGGTCGGCTCATAGTGCTCAATGGGCAGAACAGCTTCTGCACCATACACCATTAGGAATGGGGTTTCTCCCGTTGCCCCTTTAGCAGTCGTTCTGATGGACCAAAGGACGTGTGGTAATTCATCCGCCCAAAGGCCACCAGCCCGCTCAATCTTCTTTTTAATCCCGTCTGAGATTAACTTGTTGAAGGCTTCGACCTGGCCGTTTGCTTGCGGCCGGCCGACTGATGCGAAGAAGCTTGAGACCCCCTGATCTCCCAGCCAAGTCTTGAGTTGAGGCGTCTCAAATTGAGGACCATTGTCAAAAACCATAGACATGGGCACCCCGAAACGAGTGATTATGTTCCTCCAGATAAAGGAAATGACGTCTTTAGTCTTGATGTTTTTGACTGCCTCAGCCTCTACCCACTTGGTAAAGTAATCCACAGCCACCAATATATAGCGCTTGCCGCCTGGTGTAGTTGTATATGGCCCCAGAATGTCCATGCCCCATTTGGCAAAGGGTATTGGGCTGTGGATGGCCGTCAGGTCTGTAGCCGGACGATGGATGAGCTTGCCAAACTTTTGGCACTTGTCACATTTTTTCACCATTTCCATGGCATCCGACTCCAGAGTTGGCCAAAAGTAAAGCCGTCTGGCCTTGGCCGCGAGGGATCTGCCGCCTATATGGGAGGCGCATAATCCCGAATGCAGCTCTTCGAGAACTTCCTTCCCCTTTTCAGGGGTAACACACTTCACCAGGGGTTTCAAAAAGCCAGCCCTGAAGAGCTCTCCTTGCCGCAACTCGAAGTTAGCTGCTCGTTTTTTAAGGACAGCCGCCTCCCGTGGTGAGTCAGGGAGCGTGCCGTCTGCAAGATAGGTCCGGATGCTGTCCATCCAGGTTGAGCTTCGGTCAAGGATTCCAATGGGGTCTTCCTCAGATATACTTCTTTTTTCCATGACCTCCCAAAAGACTGACCGAGGCGTTTCACAAGAGGCGGATGATGCCAACTTTGACAGAGCATCCGCCTGATTGTTTGAAGACCTGGGCACCTGAGTTAGATGAAATTCTTCAAGTGACCCAACTTCACTCTTGACCGCCTGCAAATATTTTATCATGGCCGGATGAGTGGCCTCGTACGTTCCATTAACCTGGAGTACGACCAGTTGAGAATCAGAGCAGGCGGATATCTTCTTCGCCCCTGCCGCCTTGCAATACCGGATGCCGGCCAGCAGGGCCTCATACTCGGCCTCATTATTAGACACCTGAAACTTGAACCGTAGTGCGTATTCGTACTTATCTCCTTTAGGAGATTGACAGATAATCCCCGCACCACAGCCGTTCACAGTGGAGCTCCCATCCACATACACTTTCCAAACCTGGTCTGTATTGTCCGGAACAACCGGCCTTGTCATTTCGACAATAAAGTCAGCTAATGCTTTTCCCTTTATTGCCTTCCTTGGTTCGTAAGTGATTTCTAATCCTTGCATTTCAATCGCCCATTTGAGCATTCGTCCAGAAGACTCCAAGGTTGTGAGTGGCCGTTTGATCGGTTGGTCAGTATAGACCTCTACCGCATGCGCCAAGAAGTAAGGTTTAAGCTTCTTGATGGCCATGTAAAGGGCAAGGCCGAATTTCTCAATCATGGGGTACCGAAGCTCCGCGTTTCTTAGAACATGGCTTATGAAATACACCGGGAGCTGGATGCCGTCTCTTTCAGCTAAGAGGACAGCACTGAGGGCATGATCAGAGACGGCTAAGTACATGAAGAGCTTCTCTTTAGGCAAAGGGCTGACAAGCCTCGGCAAAGAGTGCAGACGAGTTTTTAGCCTTTGAAAGGCCGCCTCTGCATCATCCCCCCATTCAAAGTTTGTCTTCTTTTTGATTGCCTGGAAAAAGTAGAGACACTTGTCGCCTGAACGGCTGAGGAATCTCCCCAGGGCCGCCAGACAACCTGTTAGTTTTTGCACTTCCTTCACAGTACGGGGCGACTGCATGTCAATTACCGCCTGTATTTTCTCAGGGTTGGCCTCTATTCCTCTTTGGTCAATCAAAATTCCGAGAAACTTCCCAGACTCAACACCAAAGACACACTTTTTTGGGTTAAGCATGACCTTGTGCCGCCTGAGTGTGGCGAATGTTTCTCGGAGATCAGCAAGGTGATCCGCCTGCTGTTTGGATTTGACTATCATATCATCAATGTACGCCTCTACATTCCTTCCGATTTGGTTAATGAAGACATTATTAATCATTCGTTGAAAGGTAGCAGGCGCATTCTTCAAACCAAACGGCATCACCGTATAACAGAACAACCCTTGATGAGTGACGAATGCCGTCTTTTCTTGATCTTTTTTCTAGAGGGGGATCTGATGGAAACCTGAATAGGCGTCCATGAAACTCATCAGGGCATGTCCGGCTGTTGAGTCGACCAGACTGTCGATCTTAGGCAATGGATAGCTATCCTTTGGACAGGCCTTGTTGAGTTCTGTGTAATCAACACACATCCGCCAAGTTCCATTCGGCTTTTTTACTAACACAACGTTAGCTACCCACTCAGGGAAGTTGCACGGCCGGATGAACTTGGCATCTAACAGCTTTTTTACTTCGGCAGCTGCCGCCTGACTTCTTTCTTCGCCGTGGTTTCTTTTCTTTTGCCGGATGGGCTTCCTTTAAGGATCCACGGCGAGTTTGTGGACAGCGAGATCCGGGCTGATGCCTGGCATCTCTTTCACATCAAAGGCAAAGATGTCTTTGAAATCCTTGAGCAGCTGGTGAAGGTTTTCACCCAACTTTGCAAAGGCAATCGTCCCCACCTTAACAGTTCGCTCTGGACGGCTATCATCCAGAGGGATATCAATGTGCTCTCCAGTAGGCTGGGGACGAAGATCATCCGGCCTTTCCCCGGTCAGTGATTGCTATTGCTTTTCTTTTTTGACCACCACCAGCTGATCAGTCTTTCTTTTCTTTCCGGCTGGTGGGGCCGACTGTTCTTCCTCGACATCGTCGAGGTCAATCATTTGCTTGCCCCGTCCGGATGCTGCGACCGCAAGCTTGACGTCCGAGAGATAACACTCTCGAGCCGTCTTTTGGTCCCCATTAAGGGAACCAACTGTTCCATCATCTTTCTCATACTTGAGTAGCATGAGAGTAGGGATGATGACGACTTTACACTCATTAAGAGTGGGTCGGCCAAAGATGAGGTTGTAAGCCGTGAGCTCTTCAACCACTAGGAAACGGATGGTCATGTGCCGACCGTCTCCCCTGCTTCCCAGGCGGACAGGTAGGTCAATTCGTCCGACTGGGTGCACAAGTCCTCCCCCAAACCCAACTAAGGTGTGGGTGACCTCCATCATGCTATCCGGTTTGTACTTGAGATTGGACAAGCATTTGAGGCTGATGAGGTCAGAGGAACTTCCTGTGTCAATCAAAATTCGGCCAACCAGCTAGTTGGCGACTTTACACTCGATGACAACAGGGTCATCATGCGGCCGACGGACTTTGCCTCTGTCCTGCTCGGTGATGACAACTTTAGGGAAGGTGGATGTACTAGCTGTATCCCCCTCCTCAACAGAATTGACCATCTTTTTCAGATGGTCCTTGGTACCCCGAATGGTCGGGCCACCACAGGCAAATCCGCCTGCTATGGTATACACCGGCTCTTCATCAGTTTCGGCACTCACAGCAGGCTGGGGAGTCTTTTTCTTGGACTGCCCCGGATTTGCTTTTGAAGTCACTATGGACTTCACATAGGACTTCAGCTGTCCTTTGTCAGCCAGACGGTCGAGCTCCCGCTTGAGACTAAAGCAGTCGTTCGTGTCATGGCCAACATCCTCATGGAAATGGCAATGCTTGTTCTTGTTCCTATTTTCAGCGGAACCTTTCATAGCAGTCGGCTTTTCAAGAGTTAGCCGATCCTTAATTTCCAAAAGGATGGAGCAGCAGTCCTTGTGGAATTCGTACCTTGGCACGTACGGTTTCCATTCTTTTTTCTTCTTCTGGGCCGGTTGATCAGAGTTATCAATGGCCCAAACTTGCTTTTTCTTTTTGCTCGTTTCGGGCTTAGGAGCCGGCTGAGCAGACCGAGTCTCTTTCTGTCGGTCGGACTTCTTATGGTCCGACTGCTTATTGGAGGAGTAGAGTTCAGTCGCCTGTATGTAGGCTTCCGCCTCTCGCAAGGCTCCTTGTAGGGTAAAGATTTGTTTGCGGACGAGTTCGTACTTAAAAGTAGACCCGTCCTTCAGACCCTTAAAGAAGTCAGTGAAGGCGACCTCATCAGACAGCCCATGAATCTGGATTCGGACCAGATTGAACCGCCTGACGTAGGATCGCAAACCTTCTCTATCTCCCTGCTGTACATTGCCCAAGTCAAGACTTGTCTTTTTGGCAGGGATGTTCATAGAGAAGTTCGATGCAAACAAGAACGCAAGCGTCTTGAAGCTATTTATGCAGCCAGCCGGCAGGTTGCCAAACCATTGCTGGGCTATGCCCTTCAGGGTGGCTGGAAAGCAACGACACCATGCGACATCATCCAACCCCTGTAAATACATGAGGTGGGTGTATTCTAGCAGGTGGTCTTCTGGGTTGGAGGTCCCGTCATAGGCTCCAACCAGAACATTTTTAACTTTGGCCGGCTGTACGGCTTCAGTTATTTCCCTGGAGAAAGCAGAGGGTTGATCTCCAAGGTGTTGCAGCCTAAGCTGCCAGTCCATTGGCTGGTAGCCGTATGCCGCCTGTCCTCCATAGAGGGTAGGTTGCATGTAAGGTACAACTGGCGCCTGGTACAATGGCTGTGCCATGTACTGGGCGGACTGAATCACATGTGGCCCAGACTGAACTTTTTGGCTGCTTGCTGGGGTCTGATGTACAGACTGGGAACACCTCACAGAGGTATTCCGAAAGCTATCATGATAAGTCGACGTTTAAGCCGACTCTGATTGTTGGGTTCTCCTCTCCTCAATGTATTGCCGAGCGTCAGAGAACGTTTTCTTGCTACCATCCGGCTGTATGTGCCGGATGGGTTTTCTTGCACCAATTTCTGGGAAACGGAGCCGATTAAGGTCAAATTGGGGCCTGGCCTTCTCCTTAGGAGCAGGATGAGGAGTCGGCTGACGGTCCCTGACCGACTTCTGTTTGCCAGCTTGGGCTGGCTTTTTGGCCGACTGCTCCTTTCTAGGAGTAGGTGACTTCTTTGAGGCGAGCTGCTTGATTTCACCCATGAGACTACTCAGGAGTGACATTAGCTCATCCCGAGTGACGGGAGTTGATCCTGCCGCCTGGGAAGGATCAACCGGCCGCCCCGAGGGCTTCTTTGGCTAGCCAGCAGTTTTGCTTGGTCCTGCTTGAACATGGGGACGCTCTCGCCGTTCCTTACTGCGGATGCGTTTAGAGATGAGGGATCCATTTGGATCCACATAGGTTTCGACATCAGCGTCGTCACCTGAGTCATGGTCCGTGTGGACCAGTACATCATTTGGAGGCCGAATGGCCTCCGGATTTGGTACAGGTTCTTGTGAAGCCATTTCAGAGGTAATCTCCCCACAGACGGCGCCAAATGTTTCGGGGGTTTTTGTCCCTCGGGAGAATTACAACACTGAAACTGGATTCAACTGAGGATGCCTGTACCTGCAAAGCAAACGGACCGCCGGATGGTCGGTGGTCAGCCTCCGAAGATTAAGTCAGTAAATGTTCGGAGATAAAACGTGCGGAAGTAAAGTTATCTGCTTGGATTCCAAGCTCAGGTAAAGTGCTGTGTGATCTTTGAAAACGACAGCTCTGTGGTAAGTGACGTATTGTCTCGTATTGTGAGTCCAAAGTTCTCTCTTTTTTCGTGTGTCTTTTCGTTGTGTTTTTGGGTGTATATGTGTGTGTCGTCATAAATGACGTAAGTTCCCTATTTATAGGGAAAAGTGTGCCCTCCTAGGATCTGGTGACCTAGGAGTTAGGTCACGCCGTTTTGCGGTGCCTCGGGATTTGGGCCTTAGAAGGCCGCCATCCCAGAGCCAATACCTGAGTGACACGTGTCACTGTACCCAAAAGGATTCTGAAGCACCTTTTGGGTGACACGTGTCGCCGACTGAATGGTCCCTGCTGGACCTTCAGTCCACGTAGGACGGAGAAGAATCCACCCTTCACGTGTCATCATTCCATAGGTCCAAATGGCACCTATATGGAGGACACGTGGCGCTTTCTGGTTAGGCCACCTTGCCGGGTATAAAAATACCCAAATCACTTACCACTACTACGACATGGTGAGCCACATTCAGATTAGGGAAAGAGGGGAACATAGGGAAAACAGAGAATATTGTAGAAGTAAGTAATCAAATAAGGAGAAACAAAGAAGAAGAGTGCAAACAAGAGCAAGGACAGAAAGTAGGGGATAGAAATTATTATATAATAATCTCAATGTACAACACCAATATGAGTGTATAATACAGTCAAGTACAAGCGCAATCTGTATAATATGAAAACATAAACAAAAGTGTGCACATGGAAATGGAAATCAACTACACTGTGGACCTATTTAAAAATGCAATAGCTTGTACAGTAAAGTGCTTATAAAAGACCTTCTTACAACTTTTAGTTTGTTGCCTATTTCTGTTTATCATTAAGGCAACTTTGCACTCAATCTTCTACTACCAATAGCCCAGATGATAATTCATGCAAGTAAAGAAATTTAGATAATATGTACCCCCATTATGTTCAACAATTGGAAAATTGGTTGATAAGGCCTTCATCAACTAATTGAGATGGTGAAGGGGTCACAATGGTCACAACAACAACTAAGCAAGCAACAACAATCAAGGCTATCTTAATTGCATAAATTACTTAACCATGCATGCAGAAAAAGGCAAGGACAAATTCTCTTAGCTATCTTAATTATTTAATATCATTAGGAGTTCAGCATAGCACTTCTGATGAAAAGAAAAATTTAAAACAGAGGTAAGCATCTAAATAACAGAACTAGCTCGCTCATTACCCTTACACTCAAAAGTTAACTATCACCCATTCACCCTTCCAGCTATATGACATACTAAGTATTAAGACCATCACAAATCCACAGGTCCTTGCCTTTTTCTATATGCATGGTTAACAACAACTAAGCAAGCAACAACTAATCAAAACTGAAATTTCAGAACTGATCGGAACTGTTCAGAACTGATCATAACTGAAATTTCAGAACTGATCGGAACTGATCAGAACTGATCGGAACTGATCAGAACTGAAATTTCAGAACTTATCGGAACTGATCAGAACTGAAATTTCAGAAATGATCGGAACTAAAATTTCAGAACTGATCGGAACTGATCAGAACTGAAATTTCAGAACTTATCAGAACGGCTCAGAAATAATCGAAACTAATCAGAACTGTAATTTCAGAACTGATCATAACTGTAATTTCAGAACTGATCGGAACGGATCAAAACAGATCATAACTAATTAGAACTGATCGGAAGAGGCCTCAATTTTAGCAAGTCCTATTAAACAACGCAGGAAGCAGGAAATAAGCAATAAACAGAAAAGGCCTCCCATTAAACAATGCAGGAAATGAGCAATAAATAGAAAAGGCCTGATCACTGATCAGCTCAAAAGTATAAACAAGTAACTGAAAAAAAACTATACTTGGTTACTTAGAACAGCACTTACAATAGCATTGGCTATTTTCTGGGTTTTGGCATTCTTCGGGTCTATAGCCCACGATCCATCTGCATTACGAGTTTGACGGGCCAAAATCCAATAAAGAGACCGATTTTTAAGCTTTTCACTCATTACACAGCTTGTCATGGACTCTGTGGTGCTTAAGGTTGAAGATCCTGCTGGAATTCTATTTGTCTTACTCCAATCCACTTGAGCCCTCTCATAACTCTTGGAGCCTAGATGGTGGCGATGCTTATTATTCTTTGCATTTTCCTGGCCTTTTTCACTCGGAACCTATTACAAAATGGAAAGCTATTGTAAGTAATATTGTAGTTGAAATAAAGTATATATGTGAAAAATCTTTCATAATATCTTACACACCTTAAATTCATCTGTATTGCAATATGTCTCAAACTCTTTCCATTGCTCTTCTGTGATGTAACCTTCATAAAGCTCCCAATGCTTACTGTTTGCACTTGGTGAGTCAGGCGGAGGTGCAGTTTCCTTAGTAATGAATCGTGAAACTAACCAAGACTTGTGCTTCCTAAATCTAGCACCAACAGCTTCATGGAACTTCTTCTGTTTACTACCCTTGGGATCATCAATGTGGAACTTCCGCTACAAAATTAGAGAATGTTAATATTCATAATTAATTATAAGTATCGTTAAATTTAGAGCAATAAAACATATTTATATCGTAATTACCTTACTCTCCTCCCACAAGTTTTGCTTTTGAACTTTATCATACTTCGGATATCCCTTCACATTAATGTTAACTCTTTGAGCACAATTACCAATTTGCTTCCCATAAGCAAATTCCCACTTTCCAATAGGCATGTCAAACTCATCAAATTCGAGGAACATGGGTGTAGTTGTTTAGACTGATCTAGACGAGCCTCGTCCCTTTTTTGTAGAAGATTTTACTTGGGAAGTGGAGGCATCCATGTCACCAGATTGTTCCTGTCCATCATGATCATCTCTGTTTTCTTCCATTGTAGTATGCTTACACCTACACAAAGAATGAAATTAACAAGAATAGAATCAAAATTATAACATTAAAATCATATTAATGTAAATACTATACAATAAAAAAATTAATGATTTAGATAAATACCATTTTAATAAATTCAATATTAATTGCAAAAAAATACTATTGTTAAAGGAATAAAATAACACAAACCTTGGTTGTAGTTATAGGAACCACTAACCCTTCCTCACGATCATACTCTACATAATCAACAATATCTTCCCCTTC
Source organism: Chenopodium album (assembly GCF_948465745.1). Taxonomy (NCBI): domain Eukaryota; kingdom Viridiplantae; phylum Streptophyta; class Magnoliopsida; order Caryophyllales; family Amaranthaceae; genus Chenopodium; species Chenopodium album. The sequence continues at coordinate 40,539,886 of NC_137838.1, forward strand.
TTGTAGAGGTTGCACACCCATTGTTATAGGCGGGATGTCATCCAATTGGCCATACTCTTCTTTATCCACAACATCTTCCACACCCACAATTTTTCTGTTGCCTTCAACTACAACACGCCATTGCGGATCTATATTATCCTTGATGTACAATACTTGTTTCGATTGTGAGGCTAATACAAAAGGCTCTTCACCATCAGTATAACGACTAGACTCAACAAAGGTGAATCCAAATAACTCATCGGTTTTCATACCACGACGGTTATCAGCCCATGTGCAACGAAATAAAGGAATTGTGAAATCAACAAAATCCAACTCCTAGATTTCTTGAATGACACCGTAATATGCCTGTGTAGCTTCAACTGGCCTTGAATCCCTAGAACTTGAGTATTCAGTAGAAGATGCAACCAGGACAACACCACTATTTTGTTGCACACTTTTTTCATCTTGACGACAAGTGGCAAAAGTAAATCCATTGATATCGTAACCCTCATAAGTATACACAAGTGGTTGTGGACCTCGTGAAAGCCACTTGATCGTTTCAGAAACATTCTCATCTCTACTCAATTCAAGCTTCACTTGGCCTTCAAACAACTCAACAAAGTGGCCATTATGCTCCTGCATCAACGCATAGGAGCTGATCCTGGGATTGTGATTTTTCAACTCAAGAAGATTTTTTTAATATATGGATGAACTACTGATAGGTTTTGTAGCACAAATTGGTGGGCTTTCTTATATCGATCAAGTGGAGGTTTAACCAATTTCGGACCTACTGTACCCTTTCCTTGAAGTCTTCCCTCGTGACGAGAAGTCGGAATCCCAATTTCTTTAGCCTTAGCTAAAAACACTGAACAATAATTCCCTACTTCCTTTGCTATGAACCCTTTCACGATGCTCCCTTCAAGATTTGCTCTGTTCTTTGCCTTATCTGTCAAAGTATTGATTTGCCTCTCATAAGGGTACATCCAACGCATAAATACAGGACCACACTCCTTTATCTCACAAGGCAAGTGCATAACAAGGTGAGTCATTATGTCAAAAAAGGAAGGAGGAAAATACATCTCGAATTTGCATAATGTTTCAACAATATCATATTCCATATCGTCGAGTGTTTTTTGATCTATCACCTTACTGCAAATTGCATTGAAAAACAAGCAAAGCTTCACAATAGCATGCCTAACATGTTTTGGCAAAAGGCCTCGGAGTGCAATTGGCATGAACACTTGCATCATCACATGACAATCATGGGACTTCATACCAATAACTTTCTTATCAGTAGTAGAAACAAAACGCCTTATGTTCGACGAATACCCTGTCGGCACCTTGATTCCTTTCAAACACTCACAAAAGATCCTTTTTTCTTCTCTAGACAATGTATAACACGCATGGGGCAAAAATGCTTTTTTTCGTTGCTTCATTTTTCTCAAGCCATAACTTAGGTCGAATTTTGGCTTCCTTCATGTCCCTACGCACATTAACACCATCCTTTGTCTTCCCTTTGATATTCAACAAAGTCCCAATTAGTACCTCACAAACATTTTTTTCAATGTGCATAACATCAAGACAATGTCGAACCGACAAGTGCTTCCAATAAGGCAGATCCCACAACTTAGAAACTTTTTTCCACAACACACCCTTCTTCGGTATCTCTCTGTGCATCATACCGAAGATTGTCTTAACATTTTTAATTTTCTCATACACTTCAATTCCTGTCAATGGCTCACGACTCACTCCCTTCTGAACATGCCCGTTGAATTGTTGTCTCATCTTCCTGTATGGGTGATTTCGATAAAGTGATCGTCTGGTATGCATGTACACATTCTTCCCCCAATGCTTCAAGCATGTAATTTGCATGTCATCCTCACAAATAGGGCATGGTATTTGTCCTCTGACTTTGTACCCTGACAAATTTCCATATGCAGGAAATTCATTAATAGTACAAAACACCATGGCTCTTAATATGAAATTTGTACCCGAAAGAGCATCAAATGTCACAACACCTTCATCCCACAACAGTTTCAAATCGTCAATAAGGGGCTCCAAATAAACATCTATCTCATTGCCAGGTTGTTTAGGACCTGGGATTAGAAGTGATAACATGATGTACTTGCGCTTCATGCACAACCAAGGAGGTAGGTTGTATATTGACCGAAGAACAGGCCATGTACTATGTTGACTACTAAGAGTGCTAAATGGATTCATCCCATCCATACTTAATGCCAGTCTTATGTTCATCGGCTCCTTCCCGAATTCTGGAAATTTCTTGTCAATGTGTTTCCATTGCAACGAATCAGCAGGGTGTCTGATTAACCCATCCTTCTTCCTCTCATTTTCATGCCAAACCAACTTCTTTGCTTCATCCTTAATTGAGAACAGGCGCTTCAACCTTGGTATTATAGGAAGATACCATACTACCTTAACTGGTGGCCACTTCAAGGGATCCTTATTTAAGCCCTCTCGCTTGTATCGTGACACACCACACTTTGGGCAAGCATCCAATTTTTCATTCTGCTTTCGATATAGCACACAATCATTAGGACATGCATGGATCTTGGTGTACTCTAAACCCAATGGACACATCAACTTCTTCGCATGGTAAGTCGACTTAGGAATGTCATTTCCTTCTGGAAACATATCAGAGAGGGTTTCCAACAACAAAGTGAAACTAGTGTTGGTCCACCCGCTCTTCGCTTTCAAGTTATATAAAGTTAAAATCCCAGAAAGCTTGGAATACTTAGAACAACTAGGATACAACGGTGTCTCAGCTGTTTTCGACACATTCTCATATATATGAGAATCTTCATTAACATGATCGCCTAATCCGTCTATCATCTCTTCTATCCTGTCTTCCTCCATATCATCATTAAAACCCACTTCATTATCATCAAAACCATTCGGCTCTCTCTCATCAGCTTCATTGTCGTTAATTGAAGAATTATCCGCGGGAGGAAATTTTTCACCATGCCTATACCAAATACTGTAGTCTGGCATAAACCAACGAATAATCAAATGGTCCTCTATTTTCTTAATGTCTTCCCACCTCTTCACATTGTTACAATCACGACAAGGGCAGAAAATAGGTCTTGCTTTGGTTAGCCTTTGTTCAACGAGTGTACTCCATTAGTGTTACACTGCGATTCTACAGAACTCGTTGACCCCGGCTAAGTATTCTGGTGTGGTTCGAGAACCATTATACATCCAACGATGGTCCATTTCTAAAAATGTATGATTAAAACCTAAGAAACAAATTATATTCAACATCACATATCAACACATTCCAAATGCATGATTCCAAAGGTCCTTATCGCTCCAACCTAACCCATCCTTGGAAGTGTATTCTCACTAGAAAATGGTTAACCATTTTTCGGCCCTAAGGAAATTTCGGCTGCATTTCCCTATGGTTCTCAAAGCTACACGATGTAATTAATTTCTTTATTACATATGTACCCGGAGAACACATTAGGGAATGCTAACACAAAATTACCTTTACTTCCGAAAAACAAGCAACCATTTACATCCTAAGTGAGAATACAATTCCAAGAACAGTCCCAAACGGGGATCATTCAAGATTTAATCCTAATGAGTAAATCTTGAACGGGTATCTAGGCATATGAATATATAATGCATAATAAATATTAACACATTCAAGATCAATCATGTCAAATTAAAGTAACCAAACACATAAACATGAGTTATATACCTAACAAAGAAATTTTAATATTTGATGCAAATAAATTATGCACATACAATAAAATAGACCAACCATGAAACTATACACTAAAAGTATCTATATAAAGTAAAACATACTTCAAAATTTCCAAATGCGAGAAAAATATTCACCTCTACCTCTAATTCTTAGGAATTCGTCACATAAATAACATTTCCTATCCTCTTACATAGTAACACTAGTTCTTCATTTAACACACCCAATTAACACACTCATTCTTCATCATCACTTGGATTCAAAATTTCTACGCTAATCACATTATCTAATACACAATCAATCTTAGTTTAATTTCAATTCTCTTAGCTAAACAAATCATCGTTAAAAGTTTAAGACAAAACAATTTCAATCAACAAAATACACTACACCACATCAAAAATGCCGAAAATTAAGATTAAAAACAGACCTTGCCTTGCTGATAAAGGCGCCGGAGCTTGTCCTGACTTCACTAAACTGGCTATCCAAGACTCATTACTGCCACACGGTTCCTGCAGACAATACTCTGGTTATTTCAGTGTTTTCAGCATCACTCTCCCCAATTATAGCAAAAACAATGAATTGAAAACTAAAACTTCATGTTCAAAAAGAACGGAAATAATTAAAAATAATTAATTAAAAAATTCAACTGAAAAAAATCAAAAAATGATTGAACTAGAAAAAAATTTAACGGTTCTTCACCTCACTACCAAAAAAAATTATATGTAAACCTTAACATATTTAATTTTTCTAAAAATTAAGGCTAGGAAAAAAAATAAAACTTATTACTTTGAGTAAAGTAAACTTATTACTTTGAGTTCTTCACATGCCGGAAAAAACTGCAAGATACCACCACCCACCGGAGTTGCGAGGGGGAAACGAGGAACTTGCGAGGGAGAAAGGGTTCATGATAACCCCTACTGCAATGAAAGATTAGAACTTGATTAGTCGAATTCGAAAGAGCAATGAAAGATAAAAACTTTAGAGAAAAATTATGGGAGATTTTGTTAGTAGGATTATCCAACATATTTAAATTTGAGAAAAACTGTGAATTGATATTGCTAAAATGATTTGAAGGCCAGAAATGGTAAGCTACAAGATTCTAGCTACTAATGGTTTCAAATTTATGAATTGATTATACTACTTTAAAGAACATTAAAAAAAATCCAACTATACAAACATTCCTCAAAGCAACCAGAAAATTTAGCCTCAACTAAAGAATGAATCTGAACATACAATTCTAACAAAAAAATTTAGTGGTTATTAGAATGCTGCGTGATCAGATGAAAGGCTTCAGTGCTGTACATTTAGTCATTAATGATATTTTGCTTTTTAGTAGTAAGTTTGATTATGTTAGCTGGGAATTTGTGAAAAGGGGGGGTAATGGAGTTGCTCACACTTTAGCACATTATTTGGAAGGTTGGTCTTCGTGTTTGGGATGATGTTATCCCTTCTTATATTGTATTGTAAGATATCAATGACCATATATTTGGTACAATAATATCAAGTATTTAAACAAGTCTGAATCAACGTCTCAGGTATAATAAGAAGGTTACCTATTAATTTAGTTTGATGGTTCCAGGGCACCACAATGAATCCAGAAAAAACAAAGTCAAAAATAGTTCCCATATTGCTTATTATGGTATAGACAGCAATCAAAATCCATTCAGAATTAGACCATGGACTTTTGAACACATAAGATGGAAAACTTGATGCGGAAGATGTTAAATACTTATAGGTTAAGTATGCAACTTTTTTAGGAGAATGTTGAGTTAACATGATTCACAGGAAATAATAATAAGACACTCTGAGAACAACAATAGCCACATTGGCCCTCATTCGCAAATATGAGCTCAAAATCACAAATTCAGAAGTACAAAAGGTTTTAAAGCCAAGAAAAGTTATCGCACAAATTAGCTTAACTCAGATACATTAAATAGAGTAGCCAAGAAATATACTTGAACAAGTAAAAATTTGTAGATACTTCTACTCAAAAACAGTTTTCCAGAAGTACACAAAACAAGCTACACAGTACTAACTACCTAAAAGGTACACAAAGGCTTAGAAACAAATAGTAAAAAGCTTAACACAATTGAAGCTAGAATATTAGTTAGCTCAAACAAACATCATAGAAGCTCCCCACCCAAAACCAAAAATAAATAAAAAATAAATTAAAAAAATTCATAGCATTGTATCTATAATCCCAATAATACGGTTTCAGTTCTAAACAATTAAAGCTAAAATTAAAATTCAAGAACATGCAAATGAAATTGATAGAAATTCAGAAAATCACCTGTGACATTTCAAGCCAACTGTCTTCAATTTAGGGCATCCAACATCAGCATTCAATTTTCACCGCCCTAACAAAAGCTTCTCCAATTTCCACCACCCAACAAACCACCACCCAAAAAACCACCACCCACCGGAGTTCTTCTGATAACCCAAGCAGCCTACAATTTCCGACACACACAGGCCCAACAATCCCAAGACCGACGACGGACAAACCAGAAAGAGAGGACCAGGCTGAGATTGCGCTTCAATGGGGAACAGAGCAAAAGACACGAAAAGGCGAGAGAAGGGACGGCGACCGGCGACGGAGATGGCACCGGAGAAGAGATTGCGCTTCAATGGGGATCAGATCTAGGCTTCAATGAGGAAAAGTGAATGAGGGACGACGCGCGAAATGAATTGAAAAGGGGGAATTGGAAATAATTTAGAGTTAAATTCGAATCCGTGCAAAAAAAATAAAATTCCAACTTTTACTCGTAACGGATATTTTATGTCCGTTACAAATAAGTAGGTCAATCACGTTTTGACTTTACTATTTGTAAAAGACAGAAAATGTTCGTTACGAATAATTTAGTATTTGTAACGGGCAGTAAGGTGTCCGTTACAAATAAATATTTATTCGTAACGGACAGAAATATGCCCGTTACGAATAAGTATTTATTTGTAACGGACACCTTACCGCCCAATACATATACAACTTTTTTACGCAGATGGATAATTATTTGTAACAGACCTTAATTTTACCCGTTACGAATGATGTAATTGTAACGGGCAACAACATGCCCGTTACCATTAAGCCGTTACAAATAGACTTTTTCCACTAGTGAATATTTTTACAAGGTTTGGGTTGCCAATGGCAATGGTTTTGGATAATGGATCACAATTTGATTGTAAGCCGGTAAAGGATCTGCTGGCTATATACAAGGTAAAATTTGCGTACGCAGCAGTATGTCATCCACAATAAAATGGCCAGGCTGAGGCCGCAAATAAGTAGACCATAACGACAATAAAAAAAGAAGATAAAGAATGCAAAAGGGTTATGGGCTGAACTCATACCCGAAATACTAAGGGCGAATCGAACATTGGTTAGGGAAGCAATAGGTGAATCCCCTTTCAACTTATTCTTTGGAAAAGAAGCAGTAGTGCCGGCAAAAGTGGGATTGCCGACGTTAAGAATTCAGCACTATTGTGAAAAACAAAATGATTTGCTCCCGAGACAATGACTGGATTTTCTTCCAGAACTTTGAGAGAAAGCGGTAATTAAGTCGATAGCTTACAAAGATAGTATGTCAAGGGCATATAACAAATGGGTCAACCATCGTCCTCCAGGTGTAGGAGACTTGGTGTTGTGTAGAACAACAGCAACAGGAAAGAGCAATGAAGATGGAAAATAAACAAAAAACTGGGAAGAAACCATATTGAATAAGAGATATGGTGATGTAGGGGTCGTTTTACTTAGAGACAATGGACAAAAAACCATTGAAGAATGTATGGAATGCAGCAGTACTTAAAAGGTACTATGTCTAAAAGGATAATGCAATTCGCTTTTGTTAAATATGTAATTGAAATTGATGTACGAATATATGAACGGTATCAGTGATGAACGAAAGAAAATTATCTATTATCCACGTATGAAAAAGGCATCCTCCACTTCACAGAACATCGTTAATTGGGATGGACAGCTTAAAACCGCTTCCTTGAATTTAATGCGCTTACAATCTGATCAGTTGTATTCATCATATCATGAGGTTGCTGGTTCAAAATATAATATCGGCAAAATAATCATGTAATATATGCGGACTTGAGGCATAGCTATGAAAACCGATCGTCGAGAAGGGTACTTCACTTACTATGAAAATAGTGAAGTAAGTGACCAACATTATACTCTGAAACAGAAACTATAAATAAAACAAAATGAATTAGAAGCTCCATGGCTAAAATACATAGTGCACGTATCTGCAATATAGATACATGCACTACGGGGGCAAGAGACACAGATACCTATACCTATGAATAAATCCGATATAAAGGTAATCCGATACATGATAACTGTTGACAATTGTTAACTGCAAAGCCTATAAAGCAACTGCTAATAGTTTTTAGTTATGAAGCTGATATAACTAGAACAACACAAATTTTACAATCTATGAATCCGATATGATTGGTATGGTTGCTTCTTTGAAAAGGTTATTTATATTGCAAAATTCTAGTTATAAGTGCAGAAATTGTTGCAAAATACTTAGTAAAAAGCAAAGTAAATGTATGACATATAGGAAAAGAAAGTAAATTTTTTGCGAAAAGTAACATTATAAATGACAATCGACAGGCATCACCACAAAAAGGGTACAAGCCGATAAAACAAAACTGTTAAAAAACAATTACAAAAAAAAAAAGTTTAAAATCTGGAATCATGACAGATAAGGCCCCCTTACACAAGAACCGCAAGATGATGTCGGTGATGACTACCCGCCCCTTTAAGCTTGTGATTTTCAAGCTCTGGAGAATTCAGAATGCTTGGATTTGAAGGGCCAGCATCGGCAGATGGCTCAAGGTTGAGAAGATCCTCATCGGAAAATTCTTGTTGCTCTAAGCAGGAAGGAATCGTGTTGGCTTCATTGTTAAAAGTTTTCTCAACCTTGGCCCTGTCATCCTTCTTCATGCAAACAGCTTCGACCACACATCTCTGGGCAGCAATCCATCCCCCAGCAAAACGGTCTTATGCTTGGTGCAAAACACTTTGGAGGTCACGTAACGGTCTACTGCTCTTTGACGGATGCCCGGTTTATCAGCTTCCGTTTTTTGAATCTTAGCATCCAAATTACTGATGGTGGTTTTGGTGTTGGAGAGCTCACTTTGCACAACAGGAAGTTCTTAAGCAGCAATGCTCTTTTCAGATAACTGAGTCTTGAGGAGTTTGACCTCTGCATTAAGGTTGGTAATCTTTTAAAACTTCTCCCGTAAGTTTTCAGCTCCTCATCATCTTTCGCCTTTATACGTTTGATGCCATTAAGAGCCTCCTTGGCATTCTTCAAAGCCGTTTCCAATGACTTCTTGTTTGAGGAGCTTAAGTGGTGTACTTATACATCTTAACCAACTTTGTCCCAGAAGTAACTACCTATTCACCAAAAAATAAATAAATAAATAATAATAATAATAACAATATAATACATTAATATAAATAATAAAAAGGAGAGAAAATGGCTAAAAGCCGAGAAGTTATATATGAATAACAAAATAACACTTAAGTATATACCTTCATTAGGCCATGCATGCTTTGGGTAGCAACATGCCCGATTAGACTAGACATTCTATCAACTAGGGTGGTGTACACATCTACTTTTGGCCTCCTACCCTTACATGAGGTCTAATGACGATAAATAAAACAATCTTCATGTTGGATCAAAGTGAAGAATACATTTGTGCTAATTATCCCATGAACTCCACATGGGAGAAAAGCATGAACGAGGTTTATTAGTTTTCCCAAAACTCATTGGCAACTCCTACTTATTTCTTACAAAAAAGTGAAATGATAGAATCAATTGTAATTTAAGGTCCCCAAAACAGTCAGGAATTCAAATCCTAATACACCCTAACAAGTGTAAAGTCCTAGGCTTTTAAAGGGCCATGTGCATCTAAGGAGAAGGATCCCCTATTATGAGAACACCCTCCTTACAGTGGCGACTCCGCTGGGGACTTAGAGGTTACAAGATTAGTTCTTAGTTATGGTCCATGGTTTCCAACACTATGTTGCCTATGAGTTGTAACGGGAATTAACTTAGATAATCTCTAGTTAGAGAGTGAGACTTGAACGCATAATATCTTCCTTTTGCACAAAAGTAAAAACCAAACAATCAACATTGCATCATGCATAATCATAGCACACTTTAACCTTTGGGGATTGGCTCATTGACTAGGGGTTGCCAACACTAGGCTTCTACCCCGAAATCAATAACAATCATCCCACCCATATCGCCAACAAAATGTTGGGAGAGAGATCCCATGAGTCAAGACGTTGAGTTATTGACTTGTGCATTGTTTCTTAAGATATGGTACCTTTGGACACCCCAGCCTTCGACCTTAGAATGACATTGTGTGTATCTTGGCTTATGGTATGCTCATGTGGTTACGTGACTATATGCAATGTGTTAGGATAAACTTTTTCTTTTTTTAGTTTTGTTTAGGTTCCTAATTACGAAGTTGTCTTTTCGTAATTTTGAGTCATATTCGAAGGGTAACATAAAGAAAAATCGAAAACAAATGATGGCAAATGTAAAAAAAAAACGCTCGAATTAAAAAAAATTCTTACGAACATGTGGCGCACGCAACTTAATGAGTTGCGCAATCCCAACCAGCGCAAGTGCTTTGGATGCGCTCGCCAGACGTACGCAGCCTAATTACTTGCGCATGCCTACTGCTACGAGCCATTTTGTTTTTTGTTAAAACAAAGTGGCTCGTTTAAACAATATCTTCATTGAAGAATTGTTTATGGGTGATGTTATCCGTTCGAATATATCTTGCGTTATTTCCTCTTCTTTTTGTTTTCTAAACAAGCGTAGCGATTTACTTATCCTTCGGTACTTCTTTTAGGGTCGGTTTTCAAGCTTTAGAATGAAGACTCCCGGGCATTTGCATTCTACGTTTACAATTAAACAATCCACCCCATCCAAACCACCTTCGCTCGACAACTAGTTCTAGTCCAACAACAATGTCGATCATTGAAGAACTTCAAGAAGAGATTCTTCGTTTGATATAAGAAAAGGCTCAAGAAGCCGAGGAGAAAAGAATTAAGAAACTCAAAAAGGATGAAAAGAAAAATGTTAAAACTTTAGCCTTGCAACAAAAGATGGAACAATTGTCCATTAAAGAAAAGTTGTTGGAGAAGATAGTTCTTCTTTCTAATATGGGAACAAGTACTTCAACGCAGGAAAGTTTTCTCCTCTCGCAGGACTTGCTTTACCGGAAAAGTTTGTAGCTACGGACTTGCCAATATTTAAGGTGACCAATAAATAAAACCATTTAATGTGTTTTACCCGCACCATGGCATTAAAGGGAGTTGATCCTAAGCTTTATGTTTTGGCTTTCCCTTTATCTCTAAACCTAACTGCGAGAGAGTGGTACTATGAGCTAGATCCAACATTCAAAACAACATGGGAAGATGTAGTTTCGTCTTTCATTACCCAATATCAGAGTAATGTAGAGTTCAAATTGACTCTACGTGAACTTGAAATGCTTAAGCAAGGCGACGATGAAGGTTTCCTTGCTTTCTATGGTAGATGGCGAGAAAAGGAGGCTCACCTTGCCCAAAGGCCACCTGAACTCGAGTTAGATAAAAATTCATTGACAATTTCAAGAAAAGTACAACATGAAGGAGTTATGTCTTCGTCGTGTGCAATTAATAGATATATAAATGGATCAAATTATGGAGATAATTAAGTTCGTACATTTGGGTCATCGTTTTGCCATTTCTAGAGGTACTAACGATCTTTGGACTAGTAAAATAGCCCAAAGCCCAATTGGACGGATCCTATAAGGTCACACAAAGGGGCTAGATCGAGCATTAGAGAACGAGGCCGATCATGGGCCTCATCACTCTAGGTGGTCGGCCATATGGAGGATTATAAGGTGTTTTGGGCTTTGTGCCCTTGTCTAATTATAATGAGATTATAAATAGACTTGGTGCCTAGGTTTGCAAGAAAGAAATTAACTGATCAGTGTGATCAAACCCTAATTAGCAAACACGAAACCCAACCCCGCTCATATTCCTCTCTCTCTCACGGCTCTCTCCTCCTCCTCGGCGTACGGTGGTGTCTCGTGGTGGTAGTGGTTCGTGCGGTGGTCGGTTGTCCATAAAGGTGGTGATCGCGGTTTTCCTCAATCACTCGACCAATCTAGTATTGGTGGACGGCTCGTTCGAATCTCGTGGACTAAGTTGAGGAGCAACGCTTGGGGTTTTATTCTCTCCCTGATTTGCCAAATAGATTCGTGGAATTCACGCGTCAAAGGTATGATTATGTGTCTTGTGTGTTATGCATGTGATCTTGGGATTGGTACTTGATTGAATATGATTCATGTTTTTTCCGCTGCGTAGTACCCATAAACTCCTACACAACAAGCATCTACGTTACCTTGGTTTAGACACTTTTCAAAAAGTATATTCTATGGCTACTAGGATTGAACATGATCTTGCTAATGAAAAAAGCAAACAAACCTTTTCATCATCAACCTAGGAATAACTACAAAAAGGGGAATGATAATACCTCATCCTCTATTGATGTATTTGGGACTATCACGCAATATAATAATACGAATTAATGTATTATTAATGATCCTCGAAGAAGATGGACAAAAGAAAGAAAATTTACACCATTTCCTGTGAGCTACAAAGAATTATTAGAAAAATTGAGCGAAAAAAGGTCTACTAGCACCAACAGGGCTAACACCACCCACTCCACCAGATAGAAGGTACACTCAATGGAATGGCAGTGCTTATTATGCTTATCATAGAGGCGTTGGGCATGATACTAAGAGTTGATACGTCCTAAAGCACAAAGTACAAGATCTAGTAGTTGATGGGAGAATTACCACGCCCAAACCTAACAAAAACGTATCCCCACTAGGGACATTTCACATTGATGAGGACCATATGGGAAGTGATACGTTTAATCCTTTGAACTATATCACACCTATAGGGAAACCTTTAACCAAAACACTCATAGGGGCAACTAATAAAGTGTGTGAGTTAGTGGACGACGACTTTCAAGACTTTGTCTCTAAGTATGCTGCCGTCCCACCTCAATATTTTTTTTTACAAAATGAGACAAATGGAGTGCTTGATTGGGATCATTTCTTGGGGAAGTCACATGACTTATCAAATATCTCCTTGGATGAACAATGACATCAAGCATAACTCATGGAACATCTTGAAATGGAGGCACGTTCAAAGCCTCTAGAAGAGAGTTGGTTCATGAGTCCTACAACTAACCCATATGAGATAGATCATCTACCTCGTTCTGGGAAAGTTTATCAAACACCACCAAATGGATCTTCGACCACACAAAATCAAAATCAAGGTCAAGTACAAAACCCAATACCACCTACACTTGAGGCGGAATATCCATTGGTCAAACAACTTCGCTAATCCAAGGCGCATGTTAGCATTTGGGAACTCCAAAGTACTTCTAAAGAACATAAGAATTCTCTTATGAATGCTCTAACGGCTTTGTCTGTAAGTACAGACACAACTCCCCAGGATCTCATTATCTTGCTCACTACCGAGAAATCCGAGAAATCAATCATTTTCACTAATGATTTTTTGCCTTCAAAAGACACGACCCACAACAATGCATTATACTTAACTGTGGGGTGCAAAGGATACAATATCCCTCTTACTTTAGTAGAAAATGGGTTAGTTATAAATGTGTGCCCATTGCGGACTGCAAAATATCTAGGCCTTAATCCAGAAAAAGATTTTCAATCAACAACATAAAGCATTAGGGGCTATGACAACTCGAAGAGATCGGTGTGTAGAACAGTTAAGCTATCAGTTCCCACATGCCCAATTCAAAAGATGGTTGAATTCCATGTCATGGACATTAAACCCACATTCAACCTACTACTTGGATGTCCTTGGATACACGAGCTTGGTGCAATACCATCCTCACTTCATCAAATGATTAGGTTGAATTATCAAGGGCTTCCTATGACTATACATGCTTCTCATCTCAAAATAGCTATAAATGACCAAAAACTTAGCTTCTAAAAATAAACCAGGATAATGATGAAGAGGACCTGTGGGGATTTGCTGCGGAGCCAATCTACACAATTGAGATGGAAGAAATCCTTGAAGAACCATTCAAGCTTGATCCATATTCCACTCAGATTGTAAACAACATCTTGTTTAAGCGTAGTTAATTTCTTAGGATGCCTTTGGGAATAGGAATGAAGAAATGGATTTTACTTCATATCCCAAAGAAAATTTTCTCTTTTGGATTGGGATATAAACAAAACAAAGAAGAAATAGAGTCTCACGATGCTAAAAACAAAGCGCGTAGAGACAACAATAAGAAAGGAATAATCACTTTGCTCCCATCTTACCAACAAACCCTTAATGGAAAATTTATTAGGGAGGGAGAAGATTACCCATGTTATGACTATTAAAAACCATTAGTTCTGGAAGGAATCAATAAGCCTGCATTTGAAATATTTAACGATTGCTACTTCTTGAATAACGATCTTGAAATCATTGAATCAAAACACCCAACTCGAGGGTGCTATGATAGGCAAGCATTCAACGTTCTATTTGGAATAGAGCAAAATCATGTTGCTACCATGACTAATTAGAATGCCATCCAAGATGAAGCTTTTGACCCAACCTCGTTGATAATCCCTTCTAATGGAACCTGCGAGCATGGATGGACGAAATCTTTCAAATGGACCAATCATAAAGGTGATAAGCTGGAAATCGTCTCATGCGAGGGGAAGATGTTTTAAGAATCGGACGACGAGTTTAGTTTATACTTTAAGGAAGCTGAAAATTTTAGCCTTGTGGCAATTACTGAATCTTTATTTTCTAGTTTTAAGGACAAAGATACTAAAAAGAATTCTTATCTTGATGTACTCTTTTTTGGATTCAATAATATGAGCTCTATTTTCGAGTATATGCCTTCTCCTGAATCTTTTGAATGCTATAACAATCAATTCAATGAAGATGATAATATTATTAAATTGGTTGAATTAATGAATGAACGAGAACAAAAGAACCCTATAATTGAAGAAACTAAAAAGTCTATATATGAACCAATGAAAACAAAAAGGAAGTCTAAATTAGCTTAACTTTAAATCCAGAAGAGCGATCGATCCTCATATCGACGCTCAAAGAATTCGAACACATGTTCACTTTGTCATACAAGGACATGCCTGGAATAGATAGGGAAATTGCGGAACATACCATTACCTTGAACCCTACCTCTAAACCAGTAAAACAAAAACATTGACGAATGAAACCTAATGTCAGTTTGAAAATTAAAGAAGAAGTACAAAAGAAATTTGACGCAGTTTTCATTCGCGTATGTAATTACCCGGAATGTGTAGCAAACATCGTCCCAGTCCTTGAAAAGGGTTGATAAATTCGCATGTTTGTTGACTTTAGGGACCTCAACAAGGCTAGCCCTAAAGACGACTTTCCTCTACCTCATATTGATGTATTGGTAGATAACACGGGTGAACATGCGATGTTATCTTTTATGGATGGATACGCAGGTTACAACCAAATTCTAATGGCAAAAGAAGACGAAGAAAAGATATGCTTTATCTTCCATTGGGTTCATATTGCTACACACTCATGCCATTTGGTCAAAAAAATGCAAGAGCTACGTACCAAAGAACGACTACGACTATCTTTTATGATAAAGAAATAGAAGTGTATGTGGATGATATGATTGTAAAGTCCAAAGATAGAATGGGACATATAAAAGCTTTACGCAAATTTTCACTCGCATAAAAGAATATAAAATGCGATTGAATCCACAAAAATGTGCCTTCAGAGTAACTTATGGTAAGTTACTCGGATATGTAGTAAGCACACGTGGTATTGAGATCGATCACTCTAAATAAAGGCAATCGTTGATATGCCTCCCCCTCAAACAGAAAAATAATTTAGAGGGTTTCTTGGCAAACTACAATACATTAGTCAGTCTATCAATAAATTAACTATGACTTGTGGGCCAATATTTAAAAAAATGAAAAAAGAAGAAAAATATCAATGGGACAATCAATGCCAAAGGGCCTTTGAGAAAATCAAAGATTATCTCAAAAGTCCACCAGTTTTAGCACCACCACTATATAAACTACCTCTTAGGCTATACATCACGATTATAGACACGGCCACAGGTGCCATGCTAGCACAGGAGGTAGAAAAAGTCGAGCGCGCAATATACTATATAAGTAAAAAATTCATTCAATATGAAACAAAATATAGCACCTTGGAAGAAACAAGTTTATCATTAGTGTGGGAAACTAAAAAAACTACAAAATTACATGCTACCACACACTACTCATGTGATTTCTCAACAAAATTAGATAAAGTATTTGTTTGAACAATCACCTATACAAGGAAGAATATCCAAGTGGTTGGTTATGTTGGCCGAATTTGAATTAAAATATATTCCAGAAAAATCAATAAAAGGGAAAGTAATTTCCGATTTTCTTGCCCAACATCCTATTCAAACAAGTCATGCAGAAACTACTCATCTTCCGGATGAAGAGATTCTTATGACGCAAGATGACAAATGGGTTATCTACTTCGACAGTGCATCCAATCAAAAAGGATGTGGCGTGGGAGTGTTACTTATTAGTCCAGAGGGAGCACATAGTCCAATCTCTGTCAAACTAGACTTTGAGGTTACTAATAATGTCGCGGAATGCAAAGCTTACATTATTGAATTAGAAGTAGCAGCTAGCATAGGTGTGCAAAAATTAGAGGTATATGGAGATTCAAGTTTGATTATAAACCATATACTTACAAAAATGTAAAATAAAGAACTCCACAATGATATTATACCAAGTAAACTTAGAGCAAATCATCTAGAGTTTTGAACATATTGATTTTAAATATCTCCCAAGGGATGATAATCAAATTGCCGATGCCATAGCTAAATTAGCCTCAATGATCAACATCCCAAATCACTTAAATATTATTCCATTATGCTTTGATAGAAGAGAAGAACCAGCATATTGCAACGCAATAGAGGAAATAAATGACATCGAAGGAGACAATCCTTGGTATGATCATATCCTCTAATATATTACCCATGGCACATATCCTGAAAATACTTCATCAAAAGACAAACGAACCTTGAGAACACTTGCGGCCCAATATGGTCTGTTAAATGGTCAATTATGCAAAAAGGGACCTAATGGTCAAAGCTTGTTGTGTATAGACAAACCGAAATCCACACGCCTTATGGAGAATACTCATAAAGGTGCTTGCGGACCTCACATGAATGGTAAAATGCTTGCTAAAATAATTTCACGACAAGGGTACTATTGGTCCACTATGGAATAAGATTGCATGCAATATGTTAAAAAGTGTCTAGTGTGTCAAATGATCGCTTATTTACAACACCTTCCACCATCCGACCTATACAATCTCACTTCCCCTTAGCTTTTTTTGACTTGGGGAATTGATATAGTTGGTAAAATTTCTCCAACAGGAGCAAGAGGGCACGAGTACGTATTAGTAGCCATCGATTACTTTACCAAATTTATTGACGCGGCTTCTTACGTGAATATCACTTCTAAACATGTCGCAAAGTTTCTCAAAAGAAACATATTTTGTAGATATGGAGTTCCACACGAACTAATTAGTGATCAGGGATCTCAATTCGAAGCTGAAGTCGAGACCCTCTTAACTCATTATAAAGTAAAACATCATCACTCATCTCCATAAAGGCCTGAAATGAATGGAGTTGTAGAATCGGCAAACAAAAACATAATAATCATCATTAAAAAAAATGGAAAAAAATTTTAAAGACTTGCCGAATAAACTGCACTTTACTCTATGAGGTAATAGAATGTCCATACGAACATCAATAGGAGTAACTCCATACTCCTTAGCTTTTGGAATGGACGCAGTTCAATAAGTTGAACTGTAAATACCATCCCTACGCATCGTACTCGAAAGTAAGCTATCGGAAGCTTAATGGGTAAGATCGAGGTATGAAGAGCTTTTATTCCTTGTTGAGCGACGATTAAGAGCTTTTCATCATGTACAAGTCTAACAACGACGCATTGCTCGACATTTTAACAAAAGGGTATGACAAAAAAATATCAAAGAAGGTGACTTTGTACTAAAAGAGGTTAGGGGTCCACCAACCGATCCAAGAGGGAAATTCAAACCTAATTGGATGGGACCCTACATCGTAATTGAAATTCTATCATGAGGAGCTGTCAGATTAATAAATATTGGAGGTGATTAAATTTTCCAATTAATAAACATTAATTGACTTAAAAAATATTACACGTGAAGTCCGGATAAACTCGTTCATTCATTAAATAAATCATTTTTCTTTAGCATTCAACTAAAAGATTCTAAGTGTTACGCACTTTACCGAATAACAAGGTAAAGTTCATAACACTTGGGGGGGTAATTTAAAAATAAAATATAGACCATTCAAGTGTTCAGATTTTTTCGAGCATCACGAAAAACTCATTACACTTGGGGGGTAATTAATGCGAATAAAATATATTAACGCTCGTAGCACAAGTGTTGCACGCAACTAAAACAGTTGCGCGCAAATGTCACGCGCAACGAAATCAGTTGCACGCGACAAGCTCGTGCAACCTTAGACGTTGCGCGTGCCACCTGATGTCGAATTGGGAACCCAAAATTTAAATTACTAAACAAAGCTTGAATAAATCTGCGATTTTTACTTGCGATATAAAAAAGGGGCGTTTCTCGAATATAACATATACTCGGAAAATAAAAACTAAGCTTTGATTTAAGTTACTAAACAAAGTTTGATTAATTTTTTCATTAAATTTCTACATAAGAGGTTGAAGAAAAATATAAAAAATTATATAATAAAAACATTGCAAAGAACTACGCAAAGACCTGATTTCGTAATACGATTATGTAGGCAATAGTTATGATTCGGTCATATAAAAGAAATATAATAAAGCTCATTTCATTCAAATCAAAATTAAAAAAAAAAAAAAAAAGAAAAGAGGCATTGTTAAACTAGATAATAAATTTTTAAAAAAAACATAGTAGTGATTACACTTTATTCGAATTAAACTAACAACAAATTGTGTAACACTCAAAGGTTTTACTATATCCTCGATTGTCATAGTTGACGGAGGAGTAGTTTCCATTGCAGTAGTTTCAGCAACCTTAGAGCTTTCCCCCTCACTCTTCTTCTTAAACAAAACATTGTTCTTCAATTTAGGAATTGGGGTCTTTTCAACTTGTTTTCCTTTTCATTTAGTGATTGTTAGTGTCTTCTTGCGAGTATTTGGTGAAGGTTCCTTAATCCTCACCCCTTGTTGCGCAGGTTTAGATTGAGCCTTTCTTTTTTTGTTTCCTTTGAACAAGCCTTAGGAGATGACAAGTCTAATTTTATTCTCACTCCTTTTTTTTGGCCACTAGGAGGAGTAGTGGTGGCCGAATGCATCAATGGTTTGGGTGGATTGCGAGTTGAGGCGGGTTGATTAAGTGATCGAGCCTTGTTAAGTTCACCCTTGTCTGCCGCATTCATCCAAACCTTGTAGAAGGAGGATAACACAATACTTGCAGTAGGATTTTGTACTACCCATCCAGGGAGACTTGACTAATATTCCATCCAACGAGGAATCCGTGCAGGTTCAAGATCACATCTTTAGGGGCATCACAATCTTAGGGGGGGTAATAATTTGCTTCATTCCGTATTGTCTCATCACCCTGCAAGGAAAGATGTAAGCAGTACTAGATAGGCCTAAAAGTCCAATATAGGGACAATTGAAACTATTCCCAACCATACTACTTATGTTCCACCAAGGAATCACAAAGCATATGTTAGGAACCCCGTGAAAAAAAAACGATGTCCAATCTTCTCATTTTTGTTGTTGATCAACAATTTCTAAACGCTCCGTGAGCCAAATCTCAAAAAAAACAAAGTAAATTTATTTGCGACATTACCCAAGCAGGTAGCATGCGCATCAAAATCATTTGTGCGCGCCATCCGCGCGCATCGGAGAAGATTACGCTGGTCAAGCCAGCACAACTTCCTAACTTGCGCTGCAATACGACGATAAAAAAACGAAAACATAAGCGTACATGTAATAGGAGTAGATTTCCCGTGAAACCATTCTCGTTAGGGTATCCTCTAAGGCAATTCAAGCATAAAACGGTTTCCGCCAAGCTAAAGGAGCGGGTGAATGTCACCCATTTATTTCCTCTACTATGGACACCATGGAATAATATCCACACTCTTTACTTGTCCTTAGTAAAAAATCGACAACAAGACAATAACATAAAGCACAAATCTTAAATTGAAATAAATCCACACCTTCTTCTTTTCTAATGTTAGCCATATCATTGTCATTCAAACCAAAAAATCTTTGAAATACAGGTTTGAGATCTGACAAGTTAGGGGCATAAGTCATGGGGAAATTATTTGCAGGGAAGCCTAGTAGAGCCTCAAAGTCGCCAGGTAATGGGAAAATTTCGTCCCCTTTAAAAAGAAAAATATGATGGTTCGAGTCCCAATGATTGACAACGGTATACCCATGTCACATGGCATAACCCTGAGCAAGAAGCAGTGTCCAAAATACACCTGACGAGCTAGAAAGGATGAATAAGATTTTATATGCTTTGGTAATTGGATCGATCATTTATGCCATGATATGTACCAACTAGATGTATCGTATCCCTTGAGTGCTACGAGCCGATACCAATCAGACCTAGGAGAGGCGCATTTTACTGCGGCCAAGAATATCCTAAAGTACCTGAAAAGGAACAAGGATAAATTCATGGTATACGGTGGCTTAGAAGAATTAGTTATTGAAGGTTATACCGACACAAGCTTCTTAAAAGACCGAGACAATTTTGAATCACAATTTGGATATGTGTAGGCATCTACTTTTGGCCTCCCGTCCCGACAGGAAGTGCAATGACGATAAATAAAACCATCGTCATGTTAGATTGAAATGGAGAATGCTTATGGATAACTAGTTAAGCCACAAAACACAAAAACTAGCCAAAACTAAATAAACAAAGCTAAAAAGAGGTCCAATTAACTAAATCTGATCAATATTAGGCTTAAGCCAGTTCTTAAAACCCAATAATGACGGATTTAGGAGCGCCTAGGTTAAATTTTAATGCTGCCGCAGAAAAATCCGCGGGCATCTCAATTAGTCGCGCAGGGCAAGCGCGCGCAACTAATTCAGTTGCGCGCGACACTCAGCGCAACCTCCACAGATGCGCTCGCGGAAAATTTAGAATTTTATAAAAATGTAAAATCGAATCTTACCATAATGCCGCGAACAAGAAAATCAGCGCAACTAAATCACTTGCGCTGAGATGCCGCGCGCAACTAATCCTGTTGCGCGCGACACCTGCTGCGGCAGAATGTTAAAAACCCTAAATTTAGTCATTCCCTATAAATAGAGGCTTAATCCGAGGCTTAGACACACAAAAAAGTAACCTAAAAACTCTGCTGAAATACTTGTGAACTTGTGCTACCTAAACCCTCTTGTGCTAAACACTCACCCCTTGATCTTTTGTTACGACGGTGGAGGTTCCCCAACAAGAAGGTGTCTATAAGTGTTCTAAACGGAGATCTAGAAAAGACAAGTGGTAAATTTTCCGAGCACTTAGATAAATCACTTTTAATTTTCATGTTTAAAGGAACCTTAATTAATTAATTAGTGTTGTTTGATCATCTTTAAAGGACTAATTAATTATTTTCACATAGTATCTTTCGTTAAATAAAGATTACAATTGGATAATTAATTGTTGGTTAATCACTTAAGGCAAGGTGAATATAGTTTATTTTCTTGTTCTTTTCACGAATTTGATTAAATAAAGAATAACGACGTTACAATGTAATTCCTATGTGAATTAACTTGTGTAAATAAAATCAACTAACTTAGTTTTAGGTATCGTGTTGAATATATTGTTTGGTTATGAAATTGTAAAAAAAAGAAGAGCTAGTAGACGCCGTAATAGGGCTAGAATAGCTATTCCTCCCTAAAAGGAACGTTATTTTAGTACCCTCGCTCCCGAACTAATTTCTTGTTTATGTAGACCAATTTAGGCATGGATTCGTGCAAATTATTCCATGAACTCCACATGGAAGAAAGGAATGAAGGAGTTTTGAGAGTTTTCCTAAAACTCATTGGCAACTCCTACTTGTTTTTTATAAAAAAAAGCGTGATGAGAGTATCATTTCTAATTCAAGGTCTCCCAAACAGTCAGGAATTAAAATCCTAATACACCCTAACAAGTGTAAAGTCCTATACTTTTAAATGGCCATGGGCATCTAAGGAAGGACCCCCTACGATGGGATCACCCTCTTTACAGTGGCGACTCCGCTGGGAACTTAGAGGTTACATGATTAGTTATTGTCTAAGGTTTACAACACTAGGTTGCCTATGGGTTGTAACGAGAATTAACTTGGATAATCTCTAGTTAGAGAGCGAGACTCGAACGCATAATATCTTCCTTTTGCGCAAAAGTGAAATCCAAACAAGCAACATTGAATCATGCATAAGTATAGCACACTTTAACCATTGGGGATTGGATCATTGATTAGGGGTCGCCAACACCAGGCTTCTATCCAAAAGTCAATAACAATCATCCCTCCCATATCACCAACAAAATGTTAAGAGGACGATGTCATGAGTCAATACGTTGAGTGATTGATTTGTACATCGTTTCTTAAGATATGGTACCTTTGGACACCCAAGCCTTTTTAACTATAGAATGGCAATACGTGAATCTTGGCTTGTGATATGTTTTATGTGCTTATGTGACTATGTGCAACGTGTTAGGATAGTCTTCTTCTTTTTCTTTTTTCGGTCTAGGTTCCCAATTACGAAGTAGTCTCTTCCTAATTTTGAGTCATATTCGAAGGGTAACATAAATAAAAAAAAATAAAAAAAAAACGATGGCAAATCGAAAAGGAAGCTCACGAATTTTTTTAAAAAATTTACGAGCAGGTGGCGCGCGCAACTTAGTAAGTTGCGCGACCCCAACCAGCGCAACAGATTTGGTTGCACGCGACACCCACGTGCAACTCAATCTCTTGCGCCCACCCGCTGTTACGAGTCAATTTGATTTCTCAAAAAACAAGTTGACTCGTTCGAACAATAACTCCATCGAAAAATTGCTTAAGGGTGATGTTACTCGTGCGAATATATTTTGCGTCATTTTTTTCTCTCTTTTAAACAAGCGTATCGATTTACTTATCTTCTCGTACTTCCTTTAGGGCCGGTTCTCAAGCTTGGGAACGAAGACTCCCGGGCGCTTCGATTCTACGTTTATCATCAAGTAACCTACATCTTTTAAACCACCTCCACTCGACAACTATTCCTAGTCCAACAACAATGTCGACCATCGAACAACTCCAAAAAGAGATTGCTCGATTAAGAGAAGAAAGGCTCAAGAGGCCGAGGAAAGAAGAATTAAGAAACTTGAAAAAGCCGAAAAGAAAAATGCCGAGGATCTATCCTTACAACAAAAGATGGAACAATTATCCGTCAAAGAAAAGTCATTAGAGAATCTTGTTCTTCGTTCCACCATGGAGAACAAGTACTTCGAAGCAGAAAAGTTTGCTCCTCCCTCAGGACTTGCTTTGCCAGAAAAGTTCGTAGCTACGGACTTGCCAATATTTAAGGTGACCAATAATCCACAAAACCACTTAATGTGTTTTACTAGCACCATGGCATTAAAGGGAGTTGATCCTAAGCTTTATGCTTTAACTTTCCCTTTATCTTTAGACCCAACTGCGAGAGAATGGTACTATCGATTGGATCCAAAATTTAAAACAACGTGGGAAGATGCAGTTTTGGCTTTCATTACCCAATATGAGAGTAAAGTAGAGTTCAAATCAACTCTGCGTGAGCTTGAAATGCTTAAGCAAGGCGACGATGAAGGTTACCTTGCTTTCTATGATAGATGGCGAGAAAAGGTGGCCCACCTGAACTCGAGTTGGTACAAAAATTCATCGACAACTGTCATGAAAAGTACAACAAACATCTACACTACCTTGGTCTAGACACTTTTCAAAAGGTCTATTCTGTGGCTACTATGATTGAAGATGATCTTTCTAAAGGAAAGGCAAATAAACCCCATTATCATCATCAACCTAAGAATAACTACAAAAAGGGGAATGATAATACATCATCCTCTATTGATGTATTTGCGACTACCACGCAGTACAATAATACAAATCAATACAATAATAAGGATCCCAGAAGGATGTGGACAAAAGAAAGAAAATTTACACCATTTTATGTAATCTATAAAGAGTTATTAAAAAAATTAAGCGAAAAAGGCTTACTTGCGCCAACAGGGCCAACACCACCCACTCCACCAGAAAGAAGGTTTCCTCAATGGGATGGAAATGCTTATTGTGCTTATCATAGGAACGCTTGGCATGATATTGAACGTTGCTATGTCTTAAAGCACAAAATACAAGATTTAGTAGACGATGGGAGAATTCCCACGCCTAAATCTAACAATAATGCATCCCCATTAGGGGTATTTCATATTGATGAGGATTATATGGGAAGTGGTACATTCAGTCCTTTTGACTATATCACACCTATAGAAAAACCTCTAGCCACAGTACTCATAAGGGCAACTAACGAAGTATGTGGATTATGGGGCGACGACTTTCAAGACTTATATGTCTCTAAGTATGTCGCCTTCCCACTTCCATCTTGTTCACAAAATGAGACAAATGGAGCGCTTGATTGGAATCATTTCTTGGGGAAGTCACAAGACCTATCAAATATCTCCTTGGATGAACAATGGCATCAAGCACAACTCATGGAACATTTTGAAATGGAGGCACATCCAAAGCCTATACAAGAATGTTGGTTTGTGAGTCCTACGACTAATCCAAATGAGGTAGATCATCTAACTCGTTCTGGGCAAGTTTATCAAGCACCACCACCACCACCATCAAATGGATCTTCGACCACAAAAAAATCAAACTCAAGGTCAAATGCAAAGCACTACCACCTCCACTTGAGGTAAAAGATCCATTGGTTAAACAACTTCGCCAATCCAAGGCGAATGTTAGCATTTGGGAACTCTTTAGAACTTCTAAAGAACATAGTAATTCTCTTATGAATGCTCTAACGGCCTTGTCTGTAAGCACAGACACGACCCCTCAGGATCTCATTAGCTTGCTTACTAGCGAAAAATCCGACAAATCAATCATTTTCACTAATGATGAATTGCCTTCAAAAGATACTACCCACAATAATGCATTATACTTAACTGTGGGGTGCAAGCTAAGGGATGCAACATCCCTCTTACTTTGGTAGATAATGGGTCATCTGTAAACGTATGCCCATTACGAACTGCGAAATATTTAGGCCTTAATCCATAAAAAGACTTTCAATCAACAACACAAAGTATTAGAGCCTAAGACAACTCGAGAAGATTGGTGTGTTAAACTGTTAAGCTACCAATTACCACAGGCCCAATTCAAAAGATTGTTTAATTCCATGTTATAGACATTAAACCTACATTCAACCTTCTACTTGGACGTCCTTGGATACATGATCTTGGTGCAATACCATCCTCACTTCATCAAATGATTAGGTAGAACTATCAAGGGCTTCCCATGACTGTACATGCTTCTCCACTCAAAATAGCCGTAAATGACCAATCACTTTTGGAAATAAACCATGATAATGATGAAAAGGACATGTGGGGATTTGCCACAGAGCCAATCTACACAACAAAAATGGAAGAAAGCCTTGAAGAATCATTCAAGCTTGATCCATATTCCACTAAGATAGTAAACAACATCTTATTCAAGAGTAGTTACTTTCATGGGATTCCTTTACGAATGGGAATGAAGAAATTCCTCTTACTTCCTATCCTAAAGAAAAGCTTCTCCTTTAGATTGGGATATAAAACAACCAAAGAGGAACTAGAGTCTCACGATGCGAAAAACAAAACACGTAGAGATAACAACAAGAAAGGGATAGTCACTTTACTCCCATCCTACCAACAAACCTTAATGGACAATTCATTAGGGAGGGAGAAGATTACCTATGCTACGACTTTCCAGAACCATTAGTTATGGAAGGAATCAAGAAGCCTAGATTCAAAATATTCCACGATTGCTACTTCTTAAATGACGATCTTAAAATCGTTAAATCAAAACGCCCAATTCCAGGGTGCTATGATGGGCAAGCATTTAACTTCCTCTTTGGACTAGAGAAAAATCATGTTGCTACAATGACCAACCAGAATGCCATTCCAGATGAAGTTTTTAACTTAACCTCGTTTATTACCCCTTGTTATGAAACCTTTGAGCATGGATGGATGAAATCTTTCAAATGGACCAATCACAAAGGCAATAAATTGGAGATCATCACAGGCGAAGGGAAGATGTTTGAAGAATCAGACGATGAATCTAGCATAGACTCTAGGGAAGCTTAAAATTTAGGCCTTGTTGCCATTACTGAATCTTTATTTTCTAGTTCTAAGGATAAGGATCCCGAAAAGGATTCTTCTAATGATGTGCTCTCTTTTGAATTTAATAATATGAGCTCTATTTCCGAGTATATTCCTTCTCTTGAATATTTTGAATGCTATAACAATCAATTTAATAAAGATGATGACATGAATAAATTGGTTGAACTAATGAATGAACGAGAACAAAAGAACCCTATCATTGAAGAAACTAATATAGTCAATATAGGAACCAATGAAAACAAAAGAGAAGTTAACATTAGTTTAACTCTAAATCTGGAAGAGCAATCGACTCTCATATCGACGCTTAAAGAATTCAAAGACGTGTTCGCTATGCCATACAAGGACATACCTGGAATAGGTAGGGAAATCGCGGAACATACCATTCCCTTGAACCCTACATCAACACCAGTAAAACAAAAACTTCGACGAATGAAACCGGATGTTGCATTAAAAATAAAAGAATAAGTACAGAAACAATTGGACACTGGTTTCACTCGCGTATATAATTACCCAGAATGGGTGGCGAACATCGTCCCAGTCTTAAAAAAGTATGGACGAGTTCGCATGTGTGTCGATTTTAAGGATCTTAGTAAGGCTAGCCCTAAAGATGATTTTTCTCTACCACATATTGATATATTGGTAGATAACACGGCTGAACATGCGATGCTATCCTTTATGGATGGAAACGCACGTTACAACAAAATTTTAATGGCAAAAGAAGACGAAGAATAGACATGCTTTATTACCCCTTAGGGTACATATTGCTACACAGTCATGCCATTTGGTTTAAAAATACAGGAGCTACATACCAAAGAACGGCTACAACTCTCTAGCACGATATGATGCATAAAGAGATAGATGTGTATGTGCATGATATGATAGTAAAGTCCAAAGATAGAATGGGAAATATAAAAGCTTTACGCAAATTTTTCACTCGCATAAAAGAATACAAATTGCGATTGAATCCACAAAAATGCGCCTTCGGAGTAACTTCCGGCAAGTTACTCAGATACGTAGTAAGCAAACGTGGTATTGAGATCGATCCCTCTAAAATAAAGGCAATTGTTGACATGCCTCCATCTCAAACAAAAAAAGAAATTAGGGAATTCCTTAGCAAATTGCAATATATTAGTCGATTTATCAACAAATTGACTATGAATTGCGAGCCAATATTTAAAAAACTTAAAAAGAGGAAAAACATGAATGGGATGATCTATGCCAAAAGGCCTTTGAGAAAATAAAAGATTATCTCAAAAGTCCACCAATTTTAGCACCACCATTACCCAAACTACCTCTTAGGCTATACATCATAGTTACAGACACAGCCACAGGCACCATGTTAGCACAAGAGGTATAAAAAGTCGAGCATGCAATGTATAACATAAGTAAAAAGTTCATTCAGTATGAAACAAAATATAGCACCTTTGAAAAAACGAGTCTAGCATTAGTGTGGGCAACTAAAAAATTACGACATTATATGCTACCACACACCACTCATGTAATTTCTCAACAAAATCCGATAAAGTATTTGTTGGAACAACCACCTATACAAGGAAGGATATCCAAGTGGTTGGTGATGTTGGTTGAATTCGAAGTAAAATATATTCCTGAAAAGTCAATGAAAGGAAAAGTGATTTCCGACTTTCTAGCCCAACATCCAATTCAAACAAGTCATGCTGAAACTACTCATCTTCCGGATGAAGAGATTCTCATGACACAAGATGACAAATGGGTAATGTACTTCGACGGTGCGTCCAATCAAAAAGGATGTGGCGTAGTGATGCAAGTCCAAGCATGGAGAACTTCGAAGATTTGCTTATCATGCATCAAGATAACTTGTCCCTAAACATTGATTCAAGCCAAGCATTGCATGGACACTTTCTTGGATATCAAAGCAAAGCCACGGTTTGCTTAGTGGCTTTTCTTGGAGTCTAGTTCACTTTCTTGAACTTTCTTGAATTTTCTTTACTTAGATTTTGCTTACAAGTTTTTACCTTTCACTTGAAAGGGTTTTTCTTGGTTCAAGCATTAGGATCTTTAATCTTTATTTAATTCTTTAATTTTTATTTATTTATTTAGTTGCTTTAAAAATCAGTTAGTTAGCAAAATAAATCAGTTTGGTGTATGCTTGTGCGCCAAGGTGCTTGCTCTTCAAGTAAGTTAGAATTCTAGTTTAATTAGGATTGAATTAGGGACTTGTCCTAATCTTCCTAGGTAAACTAAGTCTTATAAATAGGGCTGTAAACACACAAATAAATATACATAGATTAATATTCAGATTTATTTCTTAAGTTGCATACTTGAGTTTTGGTTGATTGCGATCAATTGCTGTTTTGCTTGTTTTAGTTAAAACACTCGTTTGGATTGATTAATTAGGTGGATTCTTAATTGATTAATCTTAGTTTTTGTTTAATTCTTGGTGGATTTCCTGTATAGAATTAGACTTAAACATATCCCTTGTGTTTTGTTGATTTTCGGATCAATAATTCACATCATCTTTGGTATCAGAGCAGGTTTGCGCAACTTCGGCAAAAATTAAACTGGGAACAATTGGCTGGGAATATTTACGTGATTCTTTTTGCATTGAACTCTAAAAACGTCCAGCTATCACCATATAAAATTGCATAACTTTTACTTGAGTAACGCGTTCTACACAGCCTCAAACTTTTGGTGTTTGTGCACTGATTTGCGGATGGGAGTCCGGTTTTTGTGTTGCCTAGTTTTCCTTCAAGATTCGATCTTTTAATCAAGATTTTTGCATAAACTGACTTGGTTTGTGTAGGAATCATGAGTTACGAGGAGGTTCCACAAGTTCCAAGGGGATTAACCTTAGAACAGGCTCAAAATCTTAGAAGAGATAGGCGAATTGACGAGTTGGCAGCAAGGATGGATGAGATATTAAAAAGGCTTGATACTCTTGCTGGAGATTCTTCAAGGAAAGGGAATTCTAACCCTAATTCTGGTTCAAGTGAGGAAGAACAACCAAGGAGGAACCCAAGGAGGCCACGAAATAATTATTCCTCAAGTGATGAATCACCAAGGCCTAGGAGGAGAGATCGACCAAAGGATGATGATAGGAACCTTAGATTAGATCTTCCCGAATTCAATGGGAGTATGAATGAACCTGAAAAATACTTTGAGTGGATTAGAAGGGCCGAGACACTATTTGATTACAAGGAGTATGATGAAAGGAAAAGATGCAAATTGGCTGAATTAAAACTGACCGGTTATGCTAGCCTTTGGTATGATAATCTAAAGAAGAAGAGGCATAAGGAGGGGCGTGCAAGAATCTCAACTTGGGAACAACTCAAGAAGCACATGAAAAAAAGGTTCGTACCTAGTGATTATATTCAAGATGTTTATCTTAAGATGCAACTTTTTAAACAAAATTCTATGACTGTTGAGAATTATATTGGTGAATTTGAAAAGTTATGCATGCTATGTAGCTTAGAAGAGATTGTTGAGCATAAGATTGCTAGATTTATTTCGGGGTTGAATGATAATATTGCTGAAAAAGTTGAATTGCAACAATATTGGTCCTTTGAGGATGTTTGTAAGGTAGCTTTGAAAGTTGAAAAACAGATAAAGGGGAAGAAAGGGACGTACACTAAGTCCTTTGTAAAGGGTTTCACTAAACCTTTTGAGAAGAACAGCTTGGAGAAAAGTGGTTCTAGTTCGAACTACAAGGAGACTAAATCAAAATTTGAAGCTCCTAAAAAGCTTGTTGAAGATAGGAAGTGCTTCAAGTGTGGTAGTGTTGGTCACATTGCAACTAATTGTCCATCAAAAAGAGTAATGACTGCTCAAGAGTGGGAACAAGAACAAGCTAAGTGTGAGCAGGGTAGTGACTATGAAGAAAAGAACGAAGAGGAAAACTTTGAAGAAGAGGAGGGGCATATTGACGAAATTGATCCCGAGACTCATGGTCAAAGTTTGGTTCTAAGAAGGGCGCTACACTCTAAAACCGTACCTATGGAAAACAATCAAAGGGAGAAAATCTTTCTTACAAGGTGCAAGGTAGAAGATAGGTTGTGTGACATGATCATAGACACGGGGAGTTGCACTAATGTGGTATCTACTACTTTGGTAGACAAATTGAAGTGGCCAATTACTGAACATCCAAGCCCTTATAAGCTTCATTGGCTTAATAATTCGAGTGATGTTAAGGTAACTAAACAAGCCTTAATCTCCTTTTCAATTGGTAAATTTCATGATAAAGTTTTGTGTGATGTTTGTCCTATGGATGCTTGTCATATACTATTAGGCCGTCCTTGGAAATATGATAGATTTGTGAAGTTTGATGGAAGGACTAATGTGTATGTTGTGAGAAAAGGAGAAAAAGAGAGACCGGTTGCTTTAAAACCTTTAATATGCAACAAGTCTTCTAATGTTACCTCTAATTCGAAGAATTCTTATTTGATTAGTGAGAGGGAATTAGAAAAAGAGATTTGCAGCAACAATGTGGTATATATACTTGTTTCTAATGAGATTCGAATTGATCAAGATAAACAAGCAAAGAGGCCGTATGAATTGGAATCTGTTTTAGAAGAATTCAAGGATGTCTTTCCTAAGGAATTACCTCCGGGACTACCTCCTATTCGTGGGATAGAGCATCAAATTGACTTGATTCCGGGAGCACCCTTACCTAATAAGGCAGCCTATAGAAGTAATCCGGAAGAAACAAAGGAGATGCAAAGGCAAATTGAAGAGCTTATGACTAGAGGATACGTGAGAGAAAGTATGAGCCCTTGTGCCGTGCCTACTTTACTTGTCCCAAAGAAAGATGGGAGTTGGCGCATGTGTATTGATAGTAGGAGTGTGAATAACATCACTATCAAATACCGATTTCCTATTCCAAGATTAGATGATCTACTTGATGAACTACATGGTTCAAAGTTGTTTTCTAAGATTGATCTTATGAGTGGTTATCATCAAATTCGAATGAGAGAAGGAGATGAGTGGAAAACAGCATTCAAGACTAAGTTAGGGTTGTATGAATGGTTGGTGATGCCGTTTGGACTCACTAATGCACCTAGCACTTTCATGAGGTTGATGCATGAGGTACTTAAACCTTTCCTTGGCAAGTTTGTTGTTGTTTATTTAGATGATATTCTGATATACTCTAAAAATTTGCATGATCATCTAAATCATCTAACAAGTGTGTTTGAAGTGTTAAGAGAGAAGAAACTCTATGCTAAGCTTGAAAAATGCTACTTCTTAGTGCCTAGTGTTACTTTTCTTGGTTATGTTGTATCAAAGGATGGAGTTTCAGTTGATCATTCAAAAGTAGAGGCTATTAAAACTTGGCCTATTCCTACTAATATGAGTGAAGTAAGGTCTTTTCATGGTTTAGCTTCGTTCTATAGAAGATTTGTCAAGAATTTCTCAAGTATTGTGGCGCCTATGACCGAATGTTTGAAGAAGGACAAGGGTAAATTCGAATGGACTAAAGAAGCTCAAAGTGCGTTTGAGTTGGTAAAAAAGAAGCTATGTGAAGCACCTATACTTGCGTTACCAGATTTCTCAAGTCCTTTTGAAGTTGAAACCGATGCTAGTGGAGTTGGAATTGGAGCAGTTTTACTCCAAAAGAAGAGGCCTATTGCATATTTCAGTGAGAAATTGGGAGGAGCTCGATTGAACTATTCTACTTATGATAAAGAGTTCTATGCCATTGTTAGAGCTTTAGATCATTGGAGTCATTATCTCCGACCTAATCACTTTGTGTTGCATTCTGATCATGAAGCATTGAAGTACATACATGGACAACAAAAGCTCAATCCTAGACATGCTACATGGGTTGAATTTTTACAATCATTTAATTTTTCTTCAAGGTACAAAGAAGGGAAATCGAATGTTGTGGCTGATGCATTATCTAGAAGATACACTTTGATTGGAATTCTAAATAGCAAGCTACTTGGTTTTGAATTGATCAAAGAATACTACAAAGGTGATGATGATTTTTCTACATTGATTGAAGAGTGTTCTAAAGGAGCCGTGGGTTCTTATTTGCTGCAAGATGGTTTTCTTTTCAAAGGAAATCGACTTTGTCTTCCTAAGTGTTCTATTAGAGAGCTAGTTGTTAGAGAAGCTCATGGGGGAGGAATTGCTGGTCACTTTGGCATTACAAAGACCTCGAGTATGTTACAAGAACACTTCTATTGGCCTAAGATGCTCACGGATGTGCAACTAGTTATTTCTAGGTGTGCAACTTGTCAAAAAGCGAAGGCTACTTTTCATCAAGGCTTGTATACTCCTTTACCTGTTCCAGATTCACCTTGGGAAGATATTTCTATGGATTTTATTGTGGGATTGCCGAGAACACAACGGGGGAAAGACTCTATTATGGTTGTTGTGGATAGGTTCTCTAAGATGGCTCATTTTGTTCCTTGTCACAAAGTTGATGATGCTATGAAAGTGGCGGAATTATACTTCAAAGAGATTGTTAGATTGCATGGAATTCCAAAAACTATTGTGAGTGATCGAGATACAAAGTTCATGAGTTTCTTTTGGAAGTCTCTATGGAAGCTTGTGGGAACTAAATTGCTCTTTAGTACATCTTACCATCCACAAACTGATGGACAAACCGAGGTTACTAATCGTACTCTTGGTGCGCTTTTGCGTGGGTTAGTGAGTAAGACACAAAAGGATTGGGACATCAAGTTAGCTCATGCGGAGTTTGCTTATAATAGATCACCTACATATGCTACCAAACATAGTCCCTTTGAGGTAGTTTATGGAGTCAATCCGAAACTTCCAATTGATCTTTTTCCATTGCCTAAGGGTGAGTTAATTCACAAAGATGCCGAGTCTAAGTTGAAGAGTATGCTGAAATTACATGCTCAAGTTCGAACAAGAATAGAGAAAGTAAATGACATGTACAAAGCTAGAGCAAACAAGCATAGAAAGCAACAAGGTTACAATGTTGGAGACTTGGTATGGTTACATTTGAGAAAGGAAAGATTTCCAGGAAAACGCAAGAATAAGTTGATGCCTAGAAGTGAAGGTCCTTTCAAGATTATTGAGAAGATCAATGACAATGCTTATAAGTTAGAACTTCCGGGAGAATATGGAGTTAGTGCTACATTCAATGTTGGCGATTTGGCTAAGTATATTCCTGATGAAGAACTTCGAGATTTGAGGACAAATTCTTTCGAAGAAGAGGAGGATGATGCAAGTCCAAGCATGGAGAACTTCGAAGATTTGCTTATCATGCATCAAGATAACTTGTCCCTAAACATTGATTCAAGCCAAGCATTGCATGGACACTTTCTTGGATATCAAAGCAAAGCCACGGTTTGCTTAGTGGCTTTTCTTGGAGTCTAGTTCACTTTCTTGAACTTTCTTGAATTTTCTTTACTTAGATTTTGCTTACAAGTTTTTACCTTTCACTTGAAAGGGTTTTTCTTGGTTCAAGCATTAGGATCTTTAATCTTTATTTAATTCTTTAATTTTTATTTATTTATTTAGTTGCTTTAAAAATCAGTTAGTTAGCAAAATAAATCAGTTTGGTGTATGCTTGTGCGCCAAGGTGCTTGCTCTTCAAGTAAGTTAGAATTCTAGTTTAATTAGGATTGAATTAGGGACTTGTCCTAATCTTCCTAGGTAAACTAAGTCTTATAAATAGGGCTGTAAACACACAAATAAATATACATAGATTAATATTCAGATTTATTTCTTAAGTTGCATACTTGAGTTTTGGTTGATTGCGATCAATTGCTGTTTTGCTTGTTTTAGTTAAAACACTCGTTTGGATTGATTAATTAGGTGGATTCTTAATTGATTAATCTTAGTTTTTGTTTAATTCTTGGTGGATTTCCTGTATAGAATTAGACTTAAACATATCCCTTGTGTTTTGTTGATTTTCGGATCAATAATTCACATCACGTAGGGGTGTTAGTCATAAGTCTAGATGGAGCACATACTCCAATCTTTGAGGATACTAATAATGCCGCGGAATGTAAAGCGTGCATTATTGGATTAGAAGCAGCCGCTAGCATAGGTGTGAAAAAATAGAGGTATATGGAGATTCTAGTTTGATAATAAATCATATACTAAAAAAATGGAAAATAAAGAACTCCACAATTATATTATACCAAGCATACTTAGAGAAACCCATCGATAATTTTGAATATATTGATTTTAAATATCTCCCAAGGGATGATAATCAATTTGCTGATGCGCTAGCAAAATTAGCCTCAATGATCAACATTCCAGATAACTTAAATATGATGTCATTATGTGTTGATAGAAGAGAAGAAACATCGCATTGTAACGTAATAGAGGAAATAAATGACATTAAAGGAGATAATCCTTTGTATGATCATATCCTCCAATATATTACCCATGACACATACCCTAAAAATACTTCATCGAATGACCAAAGAGCCTTAAGAACACTTACGGCATAATACGGTCTAGTAAATGGTTAACTATGCAAAAAAGGATCTAATGGTCAAAGCTTATTATGTATAGACCAACCCGAATCCACACGCCATATGGAAGATACTCACAAAGGTGTTTTTGGTCCTCACATGAATGGTAAAATGCTTGCAAAGATAATTTCACGACAAGGGTACTATTGGTCCACTATGGAACATGATTGCATACAATATGTCAAAAAATGTCCAAATTCCAAAATGTTCACTAATTTACAACACCTTCCACCATCCGAACTATACAACCTCACTTCCCCTTGGCCTTTTTGAACTTAGGGAATTGACATAATTGGTAAAATTTCTCCAACAGGAGTAAGACGGCACGAGTATGTATTAGTAGCTATCGATTACTTTACCAAGTGGATTGAGGCCGCTTCTTACGTGAATATCACTTCTAAACATGTCGCAAAGTTTCTTGAAAGAAACATTTTTTATAGATATGGAGTTCCACATGAACTAATTAGTGATCAGGAATCTCAATTCAAAGCTGAAGTCGAGACCCTGTTAACTCGTTATAAATTAAAACATCATCACTCATCTCCATACAGACCTCAAATAAATGGAGCTGAAGAATCGACAAACAAAAACATAACAGTTATCATTAAGAAAATGGCAGAAAATTATAAAAACTGGCCGAATAAACTACACTTTGCATTATGAGGTAATAAAACGTCCATACGAACATCAATAGGGGTAACTCCATACTCTTTAGTTTTCGGAATGGACGCAGTTCAACCAATCAAACTGGAAATACCATCCTTACGCATCGCACTCGAAAGTAAGCTACCAGAAGCTAAATGGGTTAGAGCAAGGTATGAAGAGCTTTTATTCCTCGATGAACAACGGTTAAGAGCTTTGCATCATGTACAAGTCTACCAATGGCGCATTGCGCGTCATTTTGATAAAAGGGTAAAACCCAGAAATATCAAAGAAGGTGACTTTGTACTAAAAGAGGTTAGGGGTCCACCTACCGATCCAAGAGGGAAATTCAAGCCTAATTGGATAAGTCCCTACCGCGTAATTGAAATCCTATCAAGAGGAGCTGTCAGATTAATGGATATTGGAGGAGATGAAATTCGCCAATTAATAAACATTGATCGACTTAAAAAATATTACATATGAAACCCGAATAAACTCGTTCATTCATTAAATAAATCATTTTCAGCATTCAATTGAAAGATTCTAAATGTTATTGATGAGTGACATTTATGTCACTCTTAGGGAGTAGTTCTAGAGTCATTTTCTTTTTTATTTTATCTTATTTTCCTTTCTTTCTCTTGTTTTCTCTTTAATAAAGTTTCTTGTTTATTTTGGTAATTTTGTCGTGTTTTAGTTCTTTTCGTAGTTTTTATTAGAATTAGTTTATTTTCATATTTTATTTGCTTTTGATTTGTTATATTTCGTTCTTTATTTTTCCCTTGAAAGTATTCTAATTTACTTTTATTTATTTTAATTAGTTTTGAGTCTATTTTATTTCACTTTCTTTACTTGTATAGTTTTATTTAATTTTTATTAGTTTAATGTTATTTATCTTATTTTATTTTACTTTATTTTACCTTTATTTTATTTTATTTTATTTTATCTCTTAGTAATCCCCTCGTGTTTTTGGTTGTAGGTGTTCCGGGTTTTTAAAGTCTTATTCGTGTTTGGAGGTCTAAGGTTCGAGGCATAAGCTTCCAAACATGCTGCTGCCTTTAGATGCTGCCCCTTATCCTTCACCACACCCCTCCCTTATCCTCCACCACACCAACACCACAGCAGCTCCACAGCCGTACTCACCTGCTGCCACACCTCAATTCTGCCACCAACACCACCACACAGCAACAACCAAACACCACTCACCACCAGTCCAACTTCCAGCACACACAACCAAACACCACACACTACCAATCCGCACCAACACCCCGTAACAACCACCATCACAATTCCCTCTTCTTCCACTCACACGCATCTGACCACCAACTGCAACCCCGCATCACCAACTCGCAACAACAACAACAATCAGAAGCGACAACAACTAACACAACAACCTGCATCACCCCGTAAAACCAACAGCAACACAACCAACAACCACCTGACCACCACAAACCATCCCCTGCTCAACCAACTGTGCAGCCACATCAACCAAACCCGACTCAACCAAATGCGCAGCCACATCAACCAAACCCACACCCATACACCACCAATTTCACACCTGACCCGCAACTACTCAAACCACCAATCGACCCAAAAATCAGAAAAATTAGCAATTTAATCGGGTTCGGGCAAACCGTTGGTGGTTCGGTCGAAGTTCGAGACAGAGACTTTGTGGGTTTCGTTAATCGAAGAGGAGTGGTCAAACATACCCATGGTTCGACCGAACCAACCCCGTGGTTCGGCCGCACCAACCCACGGTTCGATCGAACCATTTCACGAGCTATACACATGGCTTTTAATGAAGATGAACGGCCTCGATTTGATGATGATAGTTGATGAACGGTGGTGATGGTGGTGCGTTTCAAAGGAGTATAGAGCAGCCATTAATTTGGATGAATGAAAATTGGGGGGGAAGCTGAGGAATTGAGGGGTTTTGGTTTCCTTTTTCCTTTTATTTTATTTTTACTTTCTTTTTCTTTTCCTTTTCTTATTTCTTTTTTCTTTTGTTTTCTTTTTTATTTTTATTTTCTTTTTATTTCCTTTTCTTTCTTTATTTTATTTTCCTTCTTTTATTTTTCTATTTTTCCTAGTTTTATTAGCTTAGTATAAATACCCAATATTGGGGTAATTAGGAGGGGAATAACTATCTATTCATCTCTCTAATTAGTTTTAGGTTAGGTTAGGATTAGTCTTCTTTGGTAGAGAGAGAAAGTGAGGTTTTCTTCATTAATGAACTTGGATTTTGAAGAAGGAGCTTGTTCAATCCTTTGTAAACCTTCATCTTCAATTAATGAGCAATTTCTTACTCTCTCTCCTCTATTTTTATTTGTTTATTTTGATTATTATTTTAGTTGTTGGTATTGCTTGTTGATCATGTTGATTCTTGATTGTTTGTTGATTAATCTTGTTATTATCATGATTAGTGAGTAATTTCCCCATTAAGGGGATGGTTGTGGTGTAGTTGGACCTTAAGCATGTTCTAGGGTTTAGAATTGATTTATTTGTGATTAAAGTCTTTATATGCTTGATATTCTTTAATCTTCTTGCAAGTGCACATTGTTGGTTGATTAAAGGTGAATCTTTGCTAACAAGAAACGGAAGTTGACTTAGTTAAGGTTCATTACTATCGATTGTTATTTAATAGTACCTCCTAGTATATGGTTCTAATGTGGAAACATAGAGGCTATGTTAGGAGAAGCCAATTGACCCCGGAAGGCGGCTAGATTGGATTCTTAATTTCGATATTCGAGCATGTTTAGTTCATAATTAATTCAATTTCTATGCCTTTGTTTATGTTCAAGTGAATGCTATACCTAAACCATTTCCCTTAATGTTTTATTTCTTTTTTAGCATTTTTAGACTTTAGTTTATTTATCCCCTATTCCGGACTAGCTTAATTGTCGATAACATTTGGTGGTGTTTACCGTTCTCTGTGGTTCGACCCCTATGCTTGCCTTATACTCGTATTAGGTTTGTTTAGGTTGTATAAATTGTATTTGATCTAGGGATAGACAATTGACGACGCGTTTATTACCTTGTCAGTTATGCACTTTACCGAATAACACGGCAAAGCACATAACAATTGGGAGAGGTAATGTAAATTAAAAAATCATTCTAAATGTTCAGATTTTTTCGAACATCACGAAAAACTCATCACACTTGGGGGGTAATAATGCAAATATTAAAAATAATTCATAACGCTCGTAGCACAGGTGTCGCGCGCAACTGGAATAGTTGCGCGCGGATGTCACGCGCAACTGGAATAGTTGCGCGCGGATGTCACGCGCAACAAATTTTGTTGAGCGCGCCACCTGACGATGAACTACAAACCCGGGTTTTTTATGCTTAAAATTTTTTTTGACTTTTACTTGCAACAAAAAGAGGGTGTTTCTTAAAAATAACATATACTCAGAAAATAAAAAATTAAACTTTGACTTGAATGTAAAATAAAGTTTGATTAATTTGTTTTATTTAATTTCTTTTCAAGAGATTAAAAAAAACAATAAATAAAAGAAAAGAACTATGCAAAGACCTGATTTCATATTACGAATACGTAGGCAATCTTTATGATTCAGTCATATCAAAATTTTTTAAAAAAATCAAAATCCAAAAGAGAGAGACATTATTGAATTAGATAGTAAAAACAAAAATAAAATAATCCATTGTAGTGATTACACTTTATTCGAATTAAACTAATGATAAAATTGTTTAACACTCTAAGGTTTTACTATATCCTCGATTGTCACATATGATGGAAGAGTAGTTTCCATCGCTGTATTTTCAGAAGCCTTGGAGCTCTCCCCTACACTCTTTTTTTTCACCCAAACATTGTTTTTCAATTTAGGGATTGGGGCCTTTGAAACCTATTTTCCTTTCCCTTTGATGATTGGAGCTTTCTTGCGAGTATTTGGTGAAGGTTCTTTGATTTTCACACCTTGTTGCGCGGGTTTGGAGGGAGCTTTCCTTTTTGTTTCCTTCGAACGAGCCTTAGGGGATGAGAAGTCTAATTTTCTTCCCACTCCTTTGTTTTGGCCACTAGGAGGAGTAGTAGTGGTTGAATGCATCAAAGGCTTAGGTGGTTTACGAGCGGTGGCGTCTTGAGGTTGAGATCGAGCCTTGTTTAATCCGCGCTTATCCGCCGTATTCATCCAAGCTTTGTAAAATGAAGATAATACAATACTCGCTGTAGGATTTTTTACTACCCACCTAGGAAGATTTGACCAATATTCCATCCAACGAGGAATTCTTTTGGATTTAAAGATCACATCTTTAGGGGCATCACAATCTTGTTGGGGAATGATTTGTTTCATTCAATATTGTCTCATTACCCTAAAAGGAAAAATATAAGTGATGCTAAATAGGCCTAGAATCCTAATATAAGGGCAATTAAAACTATTTCCGACCATACTACTTATGTTCCACCAAGGAATTACAAAGCGTATATTGGGAACCCCGTGCTAGAAAAACGACGTCCATTCTTCTTTATTCTTATGCTTGCAAAGAATTCGACGTCCAGGGAATGTCCTTACTACGTTAGCTTTAAGATTTTGTGGCTAATCAACAATTCACAGACGCTCCATGATCCAAATCTTATAAATAAAAAGAAAAAAAATTATTTTACGATTTACACAAGCAGGTGGCGCGCGCGTCTAAATCAGTTGCGCGCGCCAACCCTGCGCATCGCAGAAGATTACGCTGGTCCTTCCAGCGCAACTTCATGACTTGCGCTGGAATACGACGTAAAAAAAAAATAAACGTACGTGTAATAGGAGTGGACTTCCCGTGAAACCGTTTTCGTTAGGGTCTCCTCTAAGGCGATTCAAGCATAAAACGGTTTCCGCTAAAGCCAAAGGAGAGGGTGAATAACATCCCTCTATTTGATCTACTATGGACCCCATGGAATAATATCCATATACTTTGCATGTCCTAAGTAAATAATTAACAACATGACAATAACATAAAGCACGAATTTTAAAGCGTTGTTTAGTCGTGTTTTCACGAGGGGAGACAAATTTTTCAACAAATTAGAACAAATTCACGCCTTCTCCACTTCCAATGTTAGTCATTCATTGTTAGACAAACCAAAAAATCTTTGGAATATAGGTTTGGAATCCGACAAGGTAGGCGCATAGGTCACAGGGAGAGTGTTTGTAGGGAAGCCTAGCAAGGCCTAAAACTCGCCGGGAAGTGGGACAATCTCGTCCCATTTAAACAAGAAAAGATGATGGTTAGAGTCCCAATGGTTGACAACGACATGAAGAAAATCATAATTGATCACTAGTTGCATATAGTTCAATAAAGGTCTAGGTGGTAAATTTTGAAAGCTAGTTTATCCTCGGTTTAGAGGGAGGTGACCCATTGCTTCAAGCGATGTTCAAAGGTTTTCACCAATGTTCAAAAAAAAAAAGAGAGAGAATTTAGAGTGATTAATTCTTTTTAGATTCTTATTACTAAGCGAATGAATACGAGATACTTAAAAGCCTACACGAAATCGCGTTTTTTGCTCGA
The DNA here is from genome assembly GCF_948465745.1 of Chenopodium album. Classification (NCBI taxonomy): domain Eukaryota; kingdom Viridiplantae; phylum Streptophyta; class Magnoliopsida; order Caryophyllales; family Amaranthaceae; genus Chenopodium; species Chenopodium album. Next base: position 40,580,648 of record NC_137838.1, read on the forward strand.
AGGAAAGTTCACCAGCAGTTGTCGCAAGCAACTCATGAGTTGCGCTCGACGTACGCGCGCAACTAATTCTCATGTGTGCGACAGCCGCGCGCAACTCCTACAGTTGCGCGCGTCTCCTTTGTCGTGACATGTGAGTTAGGATTATTTTCGCATTTTGGACTACATAATGACGGAATCCCACGAGATCTTATGATAAATCATACGCTTACCTTTTACTAACCTTTGTGTCCTTTTTCTTAATATTTTCTTATTTTTCATTTCTCTTGTTTTATTTTCCTTTGCTTTCTTTTTCCTTTTTCCTTTTTTCCATTCGTTTTTCTATTCCCTTCTTTCCTTTTTGTTAATTTTCGAGGGGGGTAAGTCGGGAACCTTTCCCTCCCTCGGAAAATTTTTGCTAATTTTTTAATATAATAATAAAAAAAAAGAGAAAAAGGTAGAAAATAAAAAAATAAAAAATGTACACATGGAAACAAAAAAAATTACATATATACAAAAAATGTGTCATGTATACATCAAAAAATATAGACATTTGTTTCCTAATATAAAAAAATATGTGTACAAAGGAAGTAAGGATGGTCGGCGACTCCCAGATGACTACTGCACATCCTGCAAAATCCAAACGAAGATTAATACATAAAATATGTGATAACTTTGTTAAAAGAAAAATAAATAATAAACTTACCGCGACCATCCGATGATCACGGCATGACAAAGTGAGGAGAGCTCTCCGATAAGCAGCTCGAAAAGCGCGCAAAGTCCTCACCATGCCGTTCACGGTCTCTCGCGGAACCTGTTCTAAAAGGCAAGAATAGTTAGAAAAAATGTATATGAAAAAATATATATAAATACATATGCATAGGGAACATACCGACTCAACCGTCTCAGGAACGAATGGTATCCCTTCCTTATCCTCCGCTGCTGGAAGGATCTCACGAATTACCGACCCAACGGCATTGGTATACGTGATCTCCGCTTTAGAAGGCACCCAACCCCCTAGTTCAACCCGCTGACAAATAAATAAAAGGGTCAAAGTTCCGAAAAAATAAATATAAATAACAAAAGAGAGTTAGAATACAAACCGGAACAAAAGTTGGGAAAGGAGTCTGCTTGGATGCAATGAAAGTCGAATACGATGCATCCGACAGCACTAGCTCCTCCGCTAGATAGCCAAGGATTGCCTAAGCTTGATCCTCGGTAGACAGCAAGTCCTGACATAATATCCGGATCGGAGGATCCACGGGAACCATGGGCTCCTCGAATACAGACTGCTAGAGAATACGCTCGCCTAAAAACCAAGCGTCTATCCTGTAAAGGACTAGAAGTCCCTGATAAAGAGCCCGGAAACGGCAACGAATCATATCGGACAGGACAGCCTCAGGGACTCCGTCAATCAAACTCCAAGGACGGAGATCGATCTACAAGCACAACCACATGAAAAATTGTCAAAAAATAAATAAAATCCAAAGATGCACATGTATTGTTGGAATACTCACCGACGCATGAGTCGCCGAAAGGATCCTCTAGCGAAAGTCACCGGCAGAAGTGGCTCGTCTCTTCTTAACCGTGACCTATGCATCCTGGGGGCTAAGAAAGACAGGTACGAGTATCCCCAAGCCTGAAACCAAAAAAAAGGATAAGATTAAAGGAGAAAAGTAAAAATGATAATTGAAAGAAGCTTAAAAGATGTACCTCAAGGATACGACCGTGCCACATAAGGGAGATCCGAGGCACCTCAGTAGCTACAGCGGAATCCATCACCCGGGTCGCCCTGCCCATAGCTATAAGCATACGGGCATACGACACCTCCGCCCAACTCAGGTTACCTACTTGCCCCAAATCACTAGGGCAAATAAGTAACCCAATTGCGAAACGTTCTCCTCGATCACTCAAGATAGTGACAGAAAGAACGTGAGAAATATATATCCGAGCCAGCTGCTCAGGTGTACATAGCCGATCAAGCTCGTCAGCCGACAACTCCTCGGCAAGAACCGAGTACAGACAAGACTGCGCGTACACGTGAAGGGCTGACGCAAGACGGTCCCCCACAAGGTAGCGAGTCTCTAATCTGACCCCTTTACGGACTCTATGGCTACGGGCTAGCCTCCAAAAGGGAAACCCGTAATCATAGAGAAATCGAAAGGGGTAATAAAAGAAAGAAAATATAATAAAATGAAAAGAAAATAAAAGAAAGAAAATAAAATGAAAATGAAATAAAATAAACTAAAATAAAATAAAACTAAATCTATAAAATCTAAAATAAAGGAAAAGCCACTAAAATAACGAAAATAGAACAAATAAAGAAGAAAGTACTAGAAAAACCATGGAAATGCACAAAAGCCGTAAAATACGAGAAGAAAAGTAAAATAGAGAGATAAAGCATAAAATTGCACATTTATTGAGCAAGAAAGCTATGAAAAGAGGATAAAAATGACCTAAATGCTCATCAAATGGGTGCCATCAACATCTGGCCTATTACATATCATGGACTACATGATCGATCCTGTTTAGGGTAATTTTATCCCGCCACGTGGTCCAATCAGAGGGTGACACGTGTCAGCCTCGGGATGGCCCAAAGTGGACCAATCCCTGCTTGACACGTGTCATTCCAGAAGTTAAGGGAAAAATGGCGGCCTTCAGGCCCAAATCCCGAGGAAGCCGTAATGCGGCGCAACCCACCAATGATTAGGGATCAATGACCTAATTAGGCGCACAAATCCCGAGGACCCTATAAATAAGGAGAATTCCCTCTTTTGGAGGGCACGTTTTACCATTTATTACACATTGTCCCTGTGATAGAGACATCTGAGCTAGGAATCCGAGCAGATACCCACCTAAATTTCCGCACCTTTTTCTCTCCCTTCAAGTTACTAACTTGTTTGTCGGAGGCGGAGCACCAACCAATCGGTGTCTCCGTTTGTTTTGCAGGTACAGCTCAAGCCGGATCAGTCTTCGTGTTGTAACTCTCCCGAGGGACAAAAACACCCAAAAAATTTGGCGCCGTCTGTGGGGAGAGTACCTCGAAGATTGTTCAAGAGTTTGTACCACCCCCTAACCGTCAGGGCGATGACCCAGAGGTCTTTACAGACCATGAGGATGAAGATCCTCTGGTCGAAACCTTTACAGCCGATGACGGCCCTCTTAGAACCAAGCGCATCCGACCCAGAGAAACTCTTGAGCGGGGTGCCTCCTAGGCGGGTACAAGCCGACCCTCTGGGCAGCCGGAAGGGGAAACCCAAACGGCTGCTGGATCAGCCCCTGTCACCCGAGACGAACTCATGAGATTCATGACAAGTTTCAAGGGTAAAATTAAAGAGCTGATCACCCAAAGGCGGGCTGGCCCAAGTAAAGGTCAGTCGGCGAAAAAGACTCCTCTGGAGAAGGGGGATTCAGTCAGAGAACGGCAGCCCACTCCTCATCCAAAGGAGAAGGCAGCCGGGACCATTGATTGGTAAAAAATTCTCCTTCCTAAGAGGAACAACAACACCCGCCGGACTCAGCAGCCGGTGGGAAGCAAAAAATCAATTCTCGATGCCCGGGAGATCATCAATTGGAAGAGAAACCAATCACTATCTGAGTCGGCTTCAACGTCGAACTTTCCAGACAGCTTCAACAACACTTCTGCAGGGAATGCACCCTCCCTGCATGAGAGCCAGACATGCGGTAATACCGTCCATTCTGGCCCTCAAATGATTGGAGCTGTACCGTACGTACCTACTCAGGTTTACGGACAGTATCCCCCTCACTTCATGCAGCCGAATCTCTTCGGAGGTCAGGCGACATATCAAAATGTCCAGCCATTGGACTGGCAGCTCCGTCTGCTACGCCTGGGTGAACAACCTTCTGCGTTCAACCGGGAGATAACCGAAGCGGCACAGCCGGCCAAGGTTAAGAATGTGTTGGTGGGTACCTATGATGGTACTACCAACCCGGAAGATCACCTTATGGCATACACCACCTCATGTACTCACAGGGGTTGGATGATGCCACTTGGTGTCGATGTTTCCCGGCTACATTGAAGGGCATTGCCCAACAATGGTTTGGTAACTTGCCAGCCGGGTCCATTAACAATTTCAGGAAGCTTGCCTTCCTGTTTGCTTCCAACTTCTCATTGAACATCCCTGCTAAGAAAACAAGCCTTGACTTGAGCACTATTAGGCAGGGAGAGAGAGAAGGGCTGCGCTCATATGTTAGGCGGTTCAATTTTATCAGAATTCAGATTCAAGGACTGTCTGACGAGGTAGCTTTTACAGACTTTTTCAAGGGTCTGAGAGACGGGTCGACCTTTAAGTTCGACCTAGTAAAAAAAGGGGCTTTCACCTTATAGGCGGCCCTGAGGGAGGCGAAAAGCTACATTCAAGCTACCGACCTCTGCTCGCCTGGTAGCCAGTCGGACTCCAAGAAGTCCGACAAACAGAAAGACAGCCGGTCAGCTCAGCCGGCCAAAAACAAAGAAGAGAGCAAGAAAAGAAAATAAATCTGGGCGGTTACTGACTCTGACCAGCCGTCCCAGAAGAAAAAGAAAGAATTTAAACCATACGTCCCCAAGTACGAGTTTAATAAAGACTGCAACTTCATCCTCATGGAGGTAAAGGACCGGCTGTCCATTGAAAAGCCGAATCCAATGAAGAATTCTGTTAAGTCACGGAACAAAAATAAATTCTGTCAATTCCATGAGGAGGTTGGCCATGACACCAACGTCTGCTTTAGTCTTCAGCGGACGTTGGACCGTCGGGCTAACAAAGGGCTGTTGAAGTCCTACATTTCTAAGTCCCCAGCCGGGGCAAAAAAGAAAAACAAGGGTCAGTCCTCCAAGACTACCCCCAGCATGCTAGTAGTTCGGATACTGACAAGGAGTCGGTCTACACTATAGCAGGCGGGTTCTCATGTGGTGGCCCTACCATCCGGGGCACCAAGAGCCATCTTCGAAAGATGGAAAAAGATGATGATGAGCATGCGTCTGCAAGCTCCTCCTTCCCAGACGTCTTGATCACTGAGAAGGATAGGGGCAGCGTCCGCCGTCCGCATGATGAACCGGTTGTCATTGAATGTAAGGTGGCCAACCAGTTGGTTGGACGGATCCTTATTGATACCGGAAGCTCCTCGAACATCATCAGCCTCCGGTGCCTGCAAAAGCTGAAATACAATGTCATCAGCATGCATCCGGTCACCCACCCCTTGGTTGGTTTTGGGGGTGGGATGGTCTATCCAGCCGGTAGAATTGACTTACCCATCCGGCTGGGAGAGAAAGGCCAGGGACGACATATTGTCGTCAGATTCTTGGTCGTTGAGGAGTTGACCGCCTACAACATTATCCTTGGGCGGCCAACCCTCAATGTAGCCAAGGTAGTAATCATCCCATCTCTCATGCTCATCAAGTATGAGAGGGATGACGGCTCTGTTGGTTCCCTGAATGGGGATAAGAAGACGGCCCGAGAGTGCTATCTCTCAGTCGTCAGAGACATTGTGGCCCCAGGAGGCCAGGAACCAATAGACCTTGACAATGTCAAGGATGCCGACCCAACACCTGCCCCACCAGCAGCCGGAAATAAAAGAAAGGCACCTCTGCTGGTGGAGGTGAAGAAAGAGCAAAAATAGCAATCACTGACCGGTGAACGGTCAGATGAGCTCCGTCCCCAACCGGCTGGTGAAAACATTAATCTCGTTCTGGATGACAACCGTCCATAACGTACTGTAAAGGTTGGGACAGTTGCTAATGCTACCTTGGGTGCAAGCTTGCACCTTCTGCTGAAGGAATTCAAAGAAATTTTTGCCTTTGAAGTGGAAGAGATGCCAGGCGTCAGCCCGGATCTCGTTGTCCACAAACTCGCCGTAGACCCCAAAGAGAAGCCCATCCGGCAAAAGAAAAGAAACCACGTGTAGGGAATTATAGGTACTACGCAGCGGAAAAACATGAATCATATTCATACAGTACCTAATCCCAAGATCTAATGCATAACACATAAAGAACATATAATCGTACCTTTGAAGCGTGATTCCACGTGCGATCGAGCAAGAACATTGGGAGATAAAGAACCTCAAGCGTGATTCCTCTACTTGGTCCACGGGCACAGATTAAGACCTCCACTAATGCTAGTTAGTTGCAATTGAACCCTTCAATTGACCTTCTATGGAGAAGTGCGAGCAACGAACCACCATGAACCACCACGAACCACCACACGCGCCACCAAGGTGGCCGGCCGTACGGACGAGGGGAGGAGAGAGAAAGCCGTGAGTTAGAGAGAGGAATTTGGGTCTTTGGGATTGGTTGCCTTGATGTCAAAATACACTGTGTGTGAATTATGACTGCTTGCCAGCAACCCTAGGCAAGGATCTTATTTATAGATCTCATCTCTAAATAAGAGCCCATGTCAAAAGCCCAAAACCTAATTCTCATCTAACTATGCTAGCCCAATCCATTTCATGATTAGTTAGTTGCTCATGAGGCCCATTAATGGGCCTCTTACTTGCTTAACCCAATACCCTTGTTGTGTGACCTCATAGGATCCATTCTAGTAGGCTTTGGACTATTTGACTAGCAAAAAGATCATTAATCATAGTCTAGCAACAGATAATGACGACCTAAAAGAACGAACTTATTATCTCCATAATAGTGATCATTGATATATCTAGTAATTGCACTTATCGAAGACACAATTCCTTCAATCTCCCACTTGTCTGAGACAAGTGCGCAATATTCAAATTCCTTAAGTCATTGTGTGTAGATTTGATAATATGATTGCATTTCATGTCGTGATCATATTAGCCTACAAATCTTTTCTTGAAAACTGAGTGAGAATTACAAAACAAATGGTTACTATATAATCCATTTGAGCACGGCCATGCATTTTCTGAATTCTCCCTCTTCAAGGGGCCAAGACACATTCCTAATTAAATAGGTAGAATCTATCCAATCTTATGGCAACCAAGGCTCCCACTCAAATCATAAGGTAACCAGGAAAAACCCTTTATAATCTCCAGTTACGGGAAGACGTTTGAATGTACACAGTTACATCAATCATTGAATGAAATCAATGTTCCACTCATGTCAAAGGAATCCACTAATATATCCGGAAGTTCTATACTTGAACTTCAAAGTACGTCTATAGTTCGATCATGCATCATTCATGCATACCCATGTGATTGACCGAGCTTCACTACGCTCCTATAGCCCATGAAATTGCGCTATCCAATCAATCTTACATGCTAGTCCAATTTATGAAATCATTTATTTCCACTTTAATGATTCCGAACTAGGAACTTAAATAATGTATGAATTTAGTTCACCTGTGGGGTTTCATTCACCAGGTTATTTAAATAAATTAACCTGATGAGCCCATCAATCCATAATTATTTTAGACATTTTATTTAATCTTGAAACCACGATTAAATAAGATTGAAACTTTGTTTCAATTGATAAACATAATTCTGCAAATGAATGTATTACATATGTAACTTGTTTTTCTCTAAAAACAAATATAACTTCTAATTACATCATTTGCCTCAATCCAGTTTCATTAGCATGTTTCTCATGCTTTGGAAATTGAAGGGGTTTAGTAAGTAGAGTTCATGAGAGCACTCACACAACTATGTAATCACATAGTTGTGTGAGTGCTTGTGTTTGTGCGCAGTAGTAGCAGCACACAGCTGTGTGTGTGCGTGCGTGCGCAACAACAGCACATAGTTGTGTGCGTGCGTGGTGAAGCACATAGTTGCTGTGATGCGGCTATGGTGCGGAAATGTGCACGAGCTCTTGGTGTGTGGTTTGGTGCGATGAGGCAAGCAACCTTAGTGCGTGTGCCTACTAGGTGTAAGCCTGACTAGTGCTACAGAGGGTGGTCGAGGCACATGAACCAAGCCGCATTGTCTAAGTTACTAGATGACTTCAGTTTTCATATGGCATGCGCCACTTGAGTGTGGTTGGCTTGGTGCTTGCTTGTTTGCCGTTTTATTTATTTTAATTAATCTTGTTTATTTTAATTAAATTTTTTTAGGCTAGGCCTTAGTTTTGAGCGGCTTTGGCAAAATTTATTTTGACAAATTTTGGGTTCTGCATGCTTAATTAATTTGATTAATTAAGATGCATGCGGGATTTAGTGGGATATTTAATTATTAATTACAACAATTGCATAATCGATTAAACAACTTTGACTAGTTTTAATTAGGCGTGTTAATCGGATTAACCACCTAGATTAGTTACTAGTGCGCACGTGTGTTTAATGCATTATTACTTGTTTATTGTTGTAAAATTCATGTGCCATTCACATATAGTGAATAGATGAATGGAATGTATATTCTCTCACAGGTTTATAAAAATGGCAACTAGTGGTACCCGATTAGGATACAAAATACGGACTGCGTGCCGTGATGTATTTTTGTAAATCTAAATACAGTCTGCGTATAGTTGAGTATTTTTATACCTTAATATTTAGATTAGTCCTAATCGTAGTTACTAGTATTGGATAATTATGGTCAAGTCTTGAAGAAAGAGGTTCTTGGTAGACAAAGCCATGAAGTTGCAAAAGAAGACCCTTTTGAAGACCTGAAAAATTCAAGGGGTCTTGGTAGTTGCCAATAACCATCAAAATGCTTTTGATTTACATATTCATGATTATTTATATATGAATTATATGTTAGATGCATGTTTAAGCTAGGATTTCAAATGTTGTGATGATTAATTAAGTTCACTTAAATCAACCAACATAGAACCCTAGGTCCCTAAATATTGAGTAAAATTGCCATTCCAAAACAACACTTATCGACCTATTGAGGGTAGTGATGGGCTACGCCAAAATAAGGCATCACTACCACTCCCTAGACTCATAAGGCATACTGGGTATGCAAGTTGGTTTTGGTTGTACTCAACGATATGAGTGATGGAGTCCTAACATGTCGTGGAAAAGTGAATAAATTGTTGAGAGAGCGTTATATGCGACAATTTATTTAACAAGGAGTGGCTTAGAGTCATTAGCAAAGCGTTGCTTACCTTGGGAGATTGAGTGCTAAGACAAGCCAAAGCATGCTTAGCCATTCATTGTTTCCTTGGATCATGGAATGGCCTTATTTTCACAAAATGGGGACAATTTTATGTGTAAATAAGACGTTAAATAAGTATTGAAATATGCATGAATTAAATTCAATCTTATTTAAAGTATTATGAGTGGTTATTCATTTAAAATTCTTTTAATTGTAGAATCATGTCTTTTAACAACTCAAACAACCAATTTTCATTACGCTCAATTCTCGATAAGGATAAGTTGAGTGGGACCAATTTCCTTGATTGGCAAAGAAATTTGCGCATCGTTCTTATGCAAGAATAGAAAGAGTATGTCCATGATGAGGAAATGCCCGAGGCTCCCAATGAGGAGGTGACTCAGGCTACCCTTAACCGATGGCAAGTGGCTGATCGGGATGTCAAGTGCGTTATGCTAGCCACTATGTCTCCTGAACTTCAAAAAATCTTCTTCGAGAAAGAATCGGCCTATGATCGGGATGTCAAGTGCGTTAATGTTAATTTGTTTTGTTATGCTTTATTTAAATTCCATCAATAATGTAATTTTAGTTTATTTTATTAATGAAATTTTAGCTTTTTAAATAAATCATCTTCTTTAAATTTAATTTATTAAAGAAATGAAAACAAAACATTTTATTTTCCTGAAATTTTTTCGAATACGGAAGTCGAAAATTTTCGAAAAACACCGAAATTTGCCCAGGTACTCCCTGAAGAGCGATGCCACTACTTTTTGGCTGGCGCCGGCTGCTACCGTCTAGCGTCTGACAACAGGCGCTGTCGGCTGACGCTGGAGTACATCGGCCGGTGATAGGCTTTTTTCTGTGACGCCGATGTTCCGTCAAATTTTTGTCGGATTTTTTTTTTTAATATCTGGGATGCGAGGTTTGCGAAAATTAAAGTGGCCGCACCCGTAATGGGTTGCCTACTTATCCTTTCCGAAGGAATCAGGCCAAACATAGCTCTCTTGAGTATCCTACTCGAGTAATTATGGGTAGTACTTTTTAAGTTGGTCAAGATTTGTCATGTTTGAGAGCTCATTGCCATCCATATCAGTTAATTTTGCTGCACCTCCTGATACGATTGTTTTGACAATATAGGGTCCGAACCAATTAGGCCTAAATTTGCCTCTTGGATCCTAAACATTATTCCTTAATGCTTTTGACACCAAGTCTCCTACTTTGATGTTTCTTGTCTTGACCTTCTTATTAAAATGCCTAGCCATACGAGATTTATAGCATTGAGTATGATGTAGAGCTTCTAGTCAATTTACATCAAGTAGAATTAGCTCTTCATATCTTGCTCTAGTCCATTCGACTTCATCGAGTTTACTTTCTAGTGCAATGCGTAGACGGTAACTCTAGCTCTACAGGTTGTACGACATCCATTCCATAAACTAAGGAGAATGGCGTATTTCCTGTTTATATGCAAATTGAAGTGCGATAACCCCAAAGTGCAAAATGGAGTTTGTCATACCAATCCTTGTAATTTTTTGTTATTTTTTTGGATGATAGTCTTTGAATTTTTATTAGTTGCCTTAACTGCTCCATTCGCTTGAGGTCTATAGGGGGAAGAATGATGGTGTTGAATGCCATATTTTTGTAACAATTCTTCACACTCAGGTTGAAAGTGAGTTCCATTGTCACTTATCATTTCATGTGGGACTCCGTATCGACAAATGATATTTCTTTCGATAAAGAGTGCTCCATGTTTTGAAGTGAGTTTAGCATATGATTGTGCTTCAACCCACTTTGTGAATTAATAAATTGCTACAAGGATGTATTCATGACCTCCTTTTCCTAGAGGGGTAGTTTTACCAATATTATCTATCCCCCATGTAGAGAATGGTCATGGTGAAGTGTAGTTGTAAAGTAGAGATGGAAGAACATGCTGTAAATTTGCGTAGATTTGGCTTTTAGGGCATCTTTTCACAATTTTATGACAATTCCTATTCATGGTAGTCCAATAGTATCCTTCTCGCATTATCTTTTGGACTAGCATTTTTCCATTAACATGGGTTCCACAGATGCCTTTGTGGACTATCCTCATAGCTCTTTGAGCATCCTTTTTCCCTAAACATAATAGAGCTCGAACCTTAGGTACCCTTTTATGCAACTCGTTGTCTATGAGTAGGTATTGGGAAATCAAGAGTCTTAATGCTCGTTTTGCTCTTTTGTCGGCATGAGGAGGGTATTCTCCTTCGGTGACATAATTAAGTATATTTGTGTACCACGGTTCTTCTTCTTCTTCTTCTTCATCTTGGATAACTTAATCATCTTCTATAGCTTGAATATAAGTCGGTTTGTGACTTTTTTCTATAGTTAGAGGAATTTTCTCGATTTTTATAGGAATCCTAACCATTGAGGCCAATCTTGCTAACGCATCAGCAAATTGATTTTCTTCTCTAGGTAGATATGTGTATTCTACCTTTTCTAACTGATTGGTGAGAGTTTCGAGATAAGTTTGGTAAGGGGGTAGACTTTCGTTCCTTACTTTCCATCTTTTAGAAATCTGGTTGATGATCAATGAAGAGTCCTCGAATATTTGTAATTTCTTCACTCCCAATGCCAAAGCTTTTTCAAGGCCTACCACGAATGCTTCCTATTCAGAAGCGTTGTTGGTAACGTCGCAATCTAGCTTTATGGAGAATGGAACATGCTCTTCTTTAGGTGATACTAATAATACTCCAACGCCACATCCCTTTTGGTTTAAGGCTCCATCGAAGTATAAAGTCCAAGTATCATCTTCTGTGACAATCAAGTCTTCGTCTGGAAATTCATTGTCATGTATTGGCGTTGAATCTTCTATTGGAAAATCCACTAGGAAATCTAAGACTACAGATCCTTTGATACCTTTTTTAGGCATGAATCTTACATCGAAATGGGCTAAATTGACTATCCATCTTGATACGCACCCATTGAGTGTAGACTTCTCGAATAAATACTTAAGTGGATCCATTCGGGAAACTACAAAGACTGTATGCATGAGCATGTAATGTCTTAACTTGGTTATAGCCCACACCAAAGCGAGGCACAATTTCTCAAGCGGTGTATAGCGTACTTCATACTCGAGCATCTTTTTTCTTAGATAGTAGATGGCATTTTCTTTACCTTTTACTTCTTGTGCAAGCATGGCTCCCATTCTCTCCTTGGTGACTGTTACGTACAACCTAAGAGGTATTCCTGGAATTGCTGGTGCTAATACGAGAGGATTTGCGAGATATGCTTTGATCTTTTCAAAGGCTTTTTAACATTCATCGTCCCATATTACTGGTACATTCTTTTTGAGCTTCTTGAATATTGGTTTACATATTGTTGTTAATTTTTATTTGAACCTACTTATATATTGCAACAGGCCAATAAATCCTTGAATTTGTTTCTCGGGTTTAGGTGGTTACATTGCCATGAATGCCTTGATCTTAGTTGGGTCTATCTCTATTCCTCTAGAGCTTATGACATATCCTAAAAGCTTGCCTCAGGTGAATCCAAAAGCACACTTGGATGGATTCAACCTCATGTTGTATTTCCTCAGCCTTTTAAAGAATTTTCTCAAGGCTACTTGATGTCCTAGGTAATATTTTGACTTCACAATCATATCGTCCACATATACTTCAACTTCTTTGTGCATCATGTCATGGAGTAAGGCTGTCGCTGCTCGTTGGTAAGTAGCACCCGCGTTTTTAAACCCGAATGGCATTACCGTATAACAGTAAGTACCCTATGGTGTTCTGAAGGTTGTTTTTTCCATGTCTTCTTTTGCCATGAGATTCTGATTGTATCCTACGTATCCATCCATGAACGAGAGAAGTGCATGATTTGCTATATTATCTACAAAAATATCGATGTGTGGTAAAGGGAAGTCGTCATTTGAACTTGCCTTATTTAAATCTAGACAGTCGACACACATTCTTACCCTTCCATCCTTTTCCGGAACTGGGACAACGTTGGCTATCCATTCGGGGTATTTGGATACCTTGATAAAAGCTGTTGTTATTTGTATTTGAACTTCTTCTTTTATTTTTAGAGCTACGTCAGGTTTCATTCGACGCAACTTTTGTTTTACAGGTTTCATTCCTGGCATTAGTGGTATGGTGTGTTGAGTTATTTCTCTATTAATACCTGGCATATCTTCATATAGTAAAGCAAATACATTGATAAATTCTTTAAGTAGATCAATTAAATTGGTTCTTTCTTATTCATTAAGTGTTAATCCGATTTTAACTTTTCTTTTAATGGTTGAATCATTTGAGATATCAATTGTCTCAGTTTCCTCAATTATCGGTGTTTTCTTTTCAAGTGTTTCGATTGCTTTAATAATTTCTTAGTCATTTTTATTTTTAGTTAAGCAATGCTCGTCATCTTGGGTTAAAGAAAAACACGAGGAGTAAGAAGAAGAAGACATATTATTGAATTCGGAAATCATTAAATCAAAAAAGGATATGTCCTCAGGGACTTGATTACTAACTATCCTAGGAGTAGAAATAGAAGAAGGAGGGGGTGCTATAACTAAGGACTTGGATGACACTATAGGAAAGGACTCTAACTCTAACGACTCTTCAAACATCGGTCCTTGCCCTGTCGTTATGGAGATTTTTCTTCCACTTAGAGTAGTCACCTTGACTATCTTGCGCCACCCTTATGTTGATCCTTTTGCTGGAGTGATGAGCTTTGAGGGGTCAAAGTTCTCGCTTTGTAGGACCGTTTGGATGAGCGAGGAGTTATGCTCTATGTATCTCGGCTTATCTTGTTCTCTCCCAAATAATAATCCCATGACATTAAAGTCAAAGCATAGGGGTGCTTTATCCTTGTGGATAGGAGTTGGGATTTCATCTAGAAAGTAGCAATCTAAGAAAATTTTGAATCTCGGTTGCCTTATGCCATTTACAACAAAAGGTTCGGGAGATTCATAACATGGATAGTCCTCTCCTTTTTTTTTTTTATGAATTTTCCCTTGAGAGTAAGAGGATACTGATCCGTTGGGATTGCTTTCTTTTGGATGCGAGCGTTCTTACACGCCTTAGACCTTTCCTTGGCTCGCTTAAGATCTTCCCGAGTCGGTTCGAAACCAAGTCCGAAAGTATCTAACTTAGGGAGGCTAGGTAATTCCAGCTGTTTTGCCATTTCCTTCTTCTTTCCTAGAGTCATTCCAGGAAAATGCCCTTGTTTCTTAAGAATAGCATTTACCGTCATATTGGAGTGGGGGTCCTGGCAGAGAGGGGTCCTTTTATCATCCTCAATTAAGGAGACCTCTTCATTAAAGCCCCACAAGTCTTCATCGTCTTCATCGTGCTCCACATTAATGATTTGATTTCGCACAGCTATAATCCTCATGGGTGAAGCATCGATTGTGATAGGGATTCCTCAAACTATAGCTTTTACCTGTTGGTGAAGAGATGAAGGGGCGGCCTTTAGGTCATGAAGTCGAGGGCGTCCCAACAATAAGTTGAATGAAGATTTAATATCTACCACTTGAAAGGTAGTAGCATGTTCTATTTCTCCCGCAAATATATTCATTGTAATCTTACCAAGAGCTTGACGACGAGTGTTGTCATAAGCTCTTAATCCTTGTGTTGACAGGGTTAAGTCTTCATCCCTTATGCCTAACATCCTCGCAGTTATGAGTGGACATACATTAATTGCCGATCCATTGTCTACAAGAGTCATTGGGATGTTCATTCTCTTGCAAACCACTGTGAGGTTTAGTTCCTTATAATTCTTGTCACCTTCTGGAGGTAAATCTTTGTTAGAAAAGGTGATCAAGTTGATAGGACTAGGGTGATCACTCGTAAGGAAGTAAGCTAATCCCTTAGGAGTGTTGTCAGAATCTATCCCTATCTTATCAAGGGCATTCATCACTGCCAACCTATGTTCTCGAGAAGTAGCTAGAAGCTTCCATATGTTCATCTTGACCTTGGTCTTTTTGAATTGCTTGACAATATCATTCTCTTCTATGATAGGTATAAGAACTTGTTGTGTAGTCGGCATAGGTTGTGTTGAGATGGGAGGTTGCGTTCTCCCAGATCTTGTGAGGACGTCTATAGGTGAATCCTCTTCTTCCCAGAAATCACCTATTGAATATGACACTGAAAGTGGAGGTCTTTCAATGTCTTTTAGGTAGACGTCTTCTTCATCGTTGTTCCAAACCCCATTAATGTTTATGTCTTCTTCTTGTGGGATTTGAACTAGCTTCTAATCATCAATCATTTGCTTAATTAAATCTTTAAATTTAGAACAGTTTTCAATAGTGTGTCCCCCTGATTGATGGTATTGACAATAGAATCGTTTGTCCTCTTTAGCGATTCAAGTGGTCTCGGTTCGAGAGGTTTGACCTTACCATTATTGGAGAGCATTTTGAACATTTTACCATACAAAGTCCCAATTGGAGTTAAGATTTTATTACTCTTCTTGGGTCCGTCAGTTACTTGTAGAGAGAAGGCTTTCTTCTTCATGGGTGGAATTTTGTCACAAATTTTCTAAGCTCCTCTGCTTGTTTCTTTGCGAATTCGAGAGCCTCACGTAGCAAATTTGTTCCCTCCCAGATGGACCATATAAGCATTCGTACGTCTTTCTTCCTTGCTGGTTCAGGAAAGTCATCCATGGCATCGAAAAAGATCTCCTCCTCTTCTTCGATAGCATGAATTTCTTCAATAGGCTTGATGAGAGATGAGGGATCAAACTCGTTTTCCTCATCAGAGATGGCCAAGGAATGAGCGAGAGGTGCCTTGTCAATGCTTGGCTTCTTACTGGCAGGGGGAAATGGTAGTTTGTTATTATCAATTAAATCTTGGATAGCTTCCTTAAGCTTCCAACAATTTTCAGTGAGATGGCCCCTACCTTGGTGATATTTGCAGTGTGCATTGGAGTTCCAATTAGCTGTCCTCTTTTCAACTGGTTGGTCCCCAAATGGTCCAATAGGAGTTATAAGACCTTCAGCATTTAGTCGGTCAAATGTGGTGTCATAACTCATACCTATAGGAGTAAAGTTCCTCCTAAATGGTTTCTTTTGTCCTTGGTTGTTCATAGCGAGGACTTCACTCAAATTGAACGTACTAACATTGTTCGAGTGGGTGGTTTTTGAAGAAGAAGGATTGTCGTTATTCTTGCCTTTCTAGCCACTGTTGGAGTTATTGTTAGCAGCTTTTAGCTTAGCCAGGTCGTCTTCAATATTAATTCCAATGTCATAGATGACCTTGAAGGTATTTAGATTATTTTGATACTTCAGATTCTTGGAGTACTTCTCTTGAAGTTTCTTGATTAACAACCTTACAAATTCTTTCTCGCTTGGTACTTTAATCATCCTATCAGAGGTTTCTCTCCATTTGTTGAAGAAAGAAGTGAAACCTTCATTCTCTTTCTGCTTGAGTATATCAAGTTCCCTATAATCAGTTTCAACTTGAATATTGCACTTTTACCTATCAATGAAAGCGTTTACTATTTATTACCAAGTAGAGTTTCTCTCTTTGTCAAGGGAGAAGAACCATTGTTGGCAAACGGTTTCAAGAGATAGAGAAAATTAAGAGGGAAATACTTTCTTATCAATACCCTTAATACTCAGTATTGTTTCAAAAGCTCTTAGATAAAAATAAGGGTTCTCAATTGCCTTGAATTTCGGGATGTCGTTGGCATTGAACTTCTGCGGAAGAAGCTCCTTGTCCACCGAGACCCCTTGTGAACCAATACCTTGAAACTTGTAGTTGCTATATAGCTTGCTCAAGCTTTCACGCATGAGGTCCATTTGTTGTTGCTTCACATGGTCATTGGTTCTGAGGGTTAAAGCCTTCAATGCCTCAGTCATGTCAGTCAATTGATTCCTAAGTTCATTAACTTCCTCCTGAGTTGCCATTATCTTCTTAGCTTTCCTTTTTCGAGCGATTGGTTTGTCAAAAAGTTAAACTTGAATGAAAAGGTTATCTTTGATCAAATGCCCTTCTTTTCTTTACCACGCGCTGTAAATTAAACCATTTATTTTAATGACTTGACTCAAATTGACTTTGACTTTACGGGTTTATAAAGAAAAAAGCCAAAAAAAGCAAAATAGGGTGTATATTTTTTAGAATCAAGTATAGGGTTCAAACAAGTGGTTTAATTGGAGGATTAATATCTAATTTCCCCCCTAAAATAAATGACGGAAAACACGTGCATACAAGACTCTTTTAGACATGGTCAAAGTTTACATACATATTAGTATATGCTTTATATGGTGAGTGCAAGTGACATGCTTTGACCCTTGTGTAAGACCATGGGACTTAATGCCTAGACTCGATTAAGGACTTAACGACGTATTATTATTAATAATATAATCAAATTGATTAGCAAAGTGTTTAATTAGACACAAAGTGATGACTCGAGCAACATACCGAACTGTCGCCAAAGCAACAGAACTGTCGCCGCACTTTGCAGTGTAGCACCAGACGATCGAGATGTCGCCAGGCGCTGTGGTCCAAATCGCGGCGCCACTGCTGGAACGTTGATCTGGGATTGCTTTCGGTATTACTACACTACAGGGTATGCCTAAAGTCGTACTAAGTCAATTCTACTTAAATTATTAGACTTTAATTACTCAAATTAATTAATTAATTAATTAATTAGGCAAATTTCTTTTAGTCATTAAACAATTTATTCAGTCTTAACACAAGTGTAGGGAATATTTCAAGCATTACCCCTAGCTTGAACCCCACTGTGATCATACACTAAAGTACGGTGTCGTCCAAAGGGAAATAAGATAGAGGAAAAGAGTCGCCAACAAGTTTTAGGAACTTGTAAACCGTTCACAGGGTGAAGGTTACACCCCTTACCGATCCAGGAGATCGTCAACTCCAATAGATCTTGAACCATGACTGGTAGTTCTGGGATGAAGGTACAAATTTAACCTAAAAGAGATTGAACCTGCCCCAGTAATAGGCCTCTACTTTATTCTGATCGCATTCTGTTATGTCTATTTTATATAGTGTTTTATCCCCGTCCCGTGGTCGTTATTAGTAGTGTTTTTGGCTCTTTCGGGCCACTTTTATTACTATTTTGTGTGTTCAAGTGTTTTCGTAGTTTTAGTTGTATTTTACAGGAAATTGCACTCTTGGAGCATTTTCCCGGGCTTTATTGGATCAACTACGGAAACTAGAAGGACACGACCACTTTTGGAGCCCAAGATCGGTGAGAACCGGTGATTAAGGGCTCGGTAATTGGGATCACGAGGCGTTTGGACCGAGTATTCGAGACCCGAGAGGAAATCCGGATTGGGCCGAGAAATCTAGCCCAATCGAAGTTCAAGCCTCGAAGAAGAAGACCGGGCCCGATCGGGCAAGCATACGCCCGATCGGGCGGCTGCGCGCACAAGGGCCCTCAAGGAAGAGGCGCGCCCGATCGGGTGAGCTACAGCTCGATCGGGCGCGGCACGTCAGTATAGGGCGTTGTAAAAAGGCGGGCCCGATCGGGCGCGTGTTTTCTTAGGACCTAGTTAAGTTTAGTTTTAATTCTTGTTTTAGGAGAAGTTTAAATACGTTTTTTGTACGAAATAATTACTTACCTTTTCTCTTAGACTTTCTCTCTCTACTTAGTATTTTTCTCTCTCTTAAATTCTCTCTAAACTTTTGTTCTTAATACTTCCTTTAATTCCAGATTTACTTTGGTACAATTTCTTCCCATAGGCGAAATTATTGGATGGTAATAGGAATTCTCTATAGATTTAATTCTCATAGGCGAAGCATCGATGGTAATAGGAATTCCTCCAACTATAGCTTTTACTTGTTGGTGGAAAGATGAGGGGACGGCCTTTAGGTCATGAAGCCAAGGGCGTCCCAACAATGGATTGGATGAAGCTTTAATATCTACTACTTGAAAAGTAGTAGCGTGTTCTATTGCTCATGCCGTTACATTCATAGTTATTTTACCAAGAGCTTGACGACGAGTTTTGTCACAGGCTCCTATTCCTTGTGTTGGACTTAATGATTTTGATGATGACACAACCTCACTTACTTACATACTAATAAAGGCTTGATTGTTTGAGTGTGTGATCAGTGCAAAGACTAGGAGAATTAAGTGTCGAGCAAAGATACCATGAGGAACAGGAAAGCCAGAAACAAAGCTATCCAAAAAGAAGAGTTCCCTCACAGGAACTGGCGCTTCAGAAATGAAGACTGGAGAAGAGAAGGTTCCCTCAGGGAACAGAAGCTTCAGAGAAGAAGCCTCATCAGAGAAGAGAAGTTCCTTCCAAGGAACAGAAGCCTCGGAGTAGAAGCTTCATCAGAGAAACATGAAGACTAAATATATTTTTATATTTTAGGATTTATGTAAGTATAAGATATTAAATGGCACTCGAAAAATCTGTGTGGAATTGGTCTAAGAAGATAAAACTGTGCATGCTAGTTTTTAGGAAAACGGTTGCAATCTAAAACGTTTATCTTTTGAAAGGGATTTTATTTTTTTCTGAATTTCGAAAATATCTTGTGCAAAAAGATTTTATTTTATTTTCTTATTTTCGAAATTATCTTCTGAAAAAAATAAAATCACCATGTTTTCCAAAACTTGCGGCCTACTCTCCCACGTTCTTCTTCAAGTCGTGGTTCTGCAAAATTGAGGAGTTCATGGTTCCTTAAATTAAGGGACATGATCTTCTTAGTGGGCATGAGTAGTGGCGTAATGGGTTTGCAGCACAATGAAGTTTTTCCAAGGCGTTTTGTGATCTATAAATAGCTCTTGATTTCTGTTGGAAAAACTTGTCCTTGCTCACATAAGTTTTCAAGCTTTTAATTGAGTCAAGCGTCCAATTCCACATAAGTTGATTAGAGTGTTCTTAATGTTCTTATACTAGAGTTTGTTTTTCTTTCGAGTTGTAATTGGGGAATGGGGAAGTTCGAGTGAACATTTGTGTATGAGAAAGAGAAGAGAAAGAGAAAAGAGAAAGAGAAGAGAAAGAGAACAGAGAACAGAGAAAGAGAAGAGAGAACAGAGAAAGAGAAGAGAGAACAGAGAAGTGAGAAGAGAGAAAGAGAAGAGAAGAGTAACAAGTTGGGTGACTTGTTCCTCAGGGTCTCAAGTTCGTAGCGCAACTTGAGTTTGAGTCTTTAGCTTGTAATAGGATCATTTGCCCTATTCTAGTGAAGATTCTTTTCCCAAAATCCCAAGTGGTCGTGGTTTTTCTCCTTGTTAGGGCCAAGGAGTTTTCCACGTAAAATCTCTCTTGCATTCTTTAGTTCCTTCAGTTAATCTCTCAGTTCCTTTAGCTAACTTAATTTTAATTCCGCAAAAAGTTTGGCTAAACTCTCATACTACAATTCAACCCCCCCTTCTTGTAGTATTCATTGAAACAACAATTGGTATCAGAGCCTAACTTCTAAGAGAATCAGGAAACCCTGAAGAAGAAAGGTCTTGGAGAAAATGAATACTCACGAAAAGCTCGAGGAAGGATACTCAACTCAGAGACCTCCGATGTTCAACGGGAAGTTCTATACCTACTGGAAGAACCGTATGGAGATCTTTATCAAGGCGGAGAACTACCAAGTATGGAGGGTCATTGAAGTTGGTGATTTCGAAGTCACCAAGACAAACGCTCAGAATGAGGTAATCCCTAAGCCCATGTCTGAATATGAGAAAGAGGATTTTGACAAAATGGAAATCAATGCTATGGCTGTGAAATTGCTCCATTGCGGGCTTGGACCTCATGAGCACAATCGTGTTATGGGGTGCAAGAACGCTAAGGAAATATGGGATTTGCTGCAGATTACTCATGAAGGAACTAATGAGGTTAAACGCTCAAAAATCGATCTACTTATGTCTAAGTATGAAAGATTTGAGATGCAACCTAAGGAAACCATCCAGGAGATGCTAACTCGTTTTACTAACATCATAAATGAGCTGGTTTCCCTTGGTAGACAGATTCCTACAGATGAGCAGGTTAGGAAGGTTCTCAGAAGTCTTCCACAGGACGAGAGATGGAGAGCTAAGGTGACAGCCCTACAGGAAACTAAGGACTTCACCAAGTTCAACATCGAGCAACTTGCTGGCTCTCTCATGACCCACGAGTTGCACCTTGGAGTCAACACTGAAACCATGAGGAACAAGGGGTTGGCTCTGAAAGCAGAGGAGGAGGAAGACTCAGAAGTAGACGAGGATGAAGCTGCCATGATCGTTCGAAGGTTCAAAAGGATATTCAAGAAAGGCCGCACCTCAAGGAACTTCGGGAAAAAGAACTCTAATGCCAAACCTGACTACAGCTGCCACAAGTGTGGATCCCCAGATCACTTTATCAGGGATTGTTCCCTCTGGGAAAATGATAAAGGAAAAGGAAAGGGCAAGGAGCAAGGAAAGGAAAAATTCAGCAAAGCAAACTTTCAAAAGTCGGACATGAGAAAGGCCATGATAGCAGCTTGGGGTGATTCTGACAGTGAAGAAGATGAGGATGACCAACCAGAAGAGGAGACAGCCAATTTGTGTCTGATGGCCAAATCAGATGATGAAAAGGCTTACCTTGAGGAACTCCACAAAGAGGTATTTCTTGATCTTAAACAGCTTAAAACTCTCTCTAAAGATGTCTTAATAGATTTGTGTCTAGAAGAAGAAGAATTCTTTAGAGAAACTTGTGTGAAACTGAATAAGTGTGAGAAGGCTCTTAAGGTCTGCAAGGAACATGGCACTTGGTTGGAAACAGCTTATGCTAAGTCCCAAAGCAAACTACAAGAGCTGAATTTTAAGTATAAACACATAAAAGAGATAGCTGATAGAATCAAGAATGAAAGTATTCTTTTGAATGTTGAATTAACTCAGTATAAGCTCATGAATTCTGATATCAGTTCTAGCAGTTCCTCGAGTGATCAGTTGCTTAAATTCAATGTTGATTTTGAAAATCTGAAAAATGAACTTTCGACTTTAAGGAATAAAAAAGATCAACTTGAAAATGAACTGAATGCTAGAAAGGATAGGAGTATTGACCCAAAAGTTTTACCCAAATGGATTGCTGAAGCTCAAGGAAAAAGAACAGAAGGACTTGGTTATATGACCAAGAGAAAAGGTAAACAAAAGAAATATGTTGAGCTTCCTAGCATGAAGATGTGTACCTTTTGTGGTAAGACTGGACATCTCTATGATCAATGTTGGAATAGAGAAGAAGCTAATAAAAGGAATATGAAACAAGTGTGGGTCAAGAAAACTGATATTGCATCCACGACAAAGGAACCCAAGGAAACCTGGGTTCCTGATTCTAATGCTTAGTTTTCTTGCAGGTTCTAGTGAGGGGGAACAACTCGTGGTATCTCGACAGCGGGTGTTCAAAGCATATGACAGGTGATAAATCAAAATTCCTCTCACTAGAAGACTACCCTGGAGGAACAGTAACCTTTGGGGATAACAAGAAGGGCGAGATCATTGGAAAAGGAAAAATTGGAAGATCAAAATCTCATTCCATTGATAATGTGTTCCTGGTCGAGGGCTTAATGCACAATCTGCTCAGTATATCACAATTTTGTGATAAGGGAAACTCTGTAAGTTTTACTTCTGATTCTTGCAACATCATCAACAACAAATCAGGAAAGGTTGTTCTAGAAGGAACAAGAAGAGGGAATACATATACTGTAGACCTCAACTTAATCCCAAGGAACAACCTTACATGTCTGAGTGTTGTTGAAGATGATCCCCTGCTATGGCATAAACGTTTTGGACATGCTAGCTTTTCATTACTGGACAAACTAAGGTCGAGGAACTTGGTTGTTGGACTTCCTATTATCAAGTTCCTACAGAATAAAGTTTGTGATGCATGTGTGAAAGGCAAGCATGTTCGTTCATCTTTTAAATTGAAGAATATGGTGAGCACTACAAAGCCTTTGGAACTAATCCATATGGACTTGTGTGGTCCCATGAGAATTCAAAGCAGGAGTGGCAAAAAATATGTTTTGGTTATTGTTGATGATTATTCCAGATTCACTTGGGTTATTTTCCTTGCAAGTAAAGATGAAACTTTTGACGAGTTTGTTGCTTTTGCTAAGAAAATACAGAAAATCAGTGGTTACTCACTAGTCCATCTCAGATCAGATCACGGAACTGAATTTGAGAACTCAAGATTCGATGAGTTTTGCAGGGAAAATGGCATGAACCATAACTTCTCAGCTCCAAGAACCCCCCAACAGAATGGGGTTGTGGAAAGGAAGAATCGAACCCTTGAGGAAATGGCTAGAACCATGCTGATTGCAAGTGGATTGCCAAGGAACTTCTGGGCTGAAGCCGTGAATACAGCATGTTACATTCTTAACAGAGTAACAATCAGAAGCATCATCAACAAGACTCCCTATGAACCTTTCAGGGGAAGGAAACCAAACATATCTCATCTTAGGGCCTTTGGTTGTAAGTGCTTTGTGCATAATAATGGTAAGAAAAATCTAGGCAAATTTGATGAGAGAAGTGAAGAGGCTATATTTCTTGGATATGCCTCTGACAGCAAAGCTTATAGAGTTTACAATAAGAACTCAATGTGTGTTGAGGAAAGCATTCACATAATATTTGATGAAGTTAACCAGTTTGTGAGTGTACAGGAACAGGAAGAAGATAATGATTTTGAAATAGGATTGATCAGAGACAAAGATGAAGAAGAAGATCAAAAGCAAGCCAAAGAAAAGCATCCTGCAGCAGAAGAAGAACCTCAAGAGAATGAAGACGTTCCTCACCAAGATGAACAGGTGAATGAGGAACAAGCTAAAGAGGAACAAGCAGAGGGAACAGGACAAGAAGCTCCTCAAATTGGAGTTCCAGCAAGGGAATTTCATCCCAAGCCATTCAGGTATAGAGGTTCCCATCCTACTGATCTCATAATCAGTGACATTGGGAAAGGAACTCAAACCAGATCACAAATGAGGAACTTCTGTGCGTTCCAAGCATTTCTATCCATCCTAGAGCCTCGAAATCATCAAGAAGCCTTGGGAGATGCTGACTGGATAGTAGCCATGCAAGAGGAACTAAATGAGTTCGAAAGGAACAAAGTCTGGCACCTTGAGCCAAAGCCTAAGGAAAAGAAGATCATTGGGCTCAAGTGGGTGTTCAGGAACAAGCTGGATGAGCATGGTACCATTGTAAGAAACAAGGCAAGGTTGGTTGTGAAAGGCTATAACCAACAGGAAGGTATTGATTTCGATGAAACCTTTGCTCCAGTAGCTAGATTAGAAGCTATTAGAATTCTAGTAGCTTTTGCCTCTTTTATGGGTTTCAAACTCTATCAAATGGATGTGAAATGTGCTTTTCTAAATGGTTTTTTAAATGAGGAGGTGTTTGTAGAACAACCTCCAGGTTTCGAAAATCCTAAATTTCCAAATCATGTCTTCAAGCTTGATAAAGCTCTTTATGGGCTTAAGCAAGCTCCAAGGGCCTGGTATGAAAGGCTCTCAAAGTTCCTCCTGAAAAATGATTTCAAAAGGGGAAAGGTTGATAAAACTCTTTTTCTTAAATCTAGAGGAACTGATTTGTTGGTAGTACAGATTTATGTTGATGATATTATATTTGGTGCTACTAACAATGGTTTGTGCAAGTACTTTGCTGAGCTAATGGGTGGTGAATTTGAGATGAGCATGATGGGTGAACTAAATTTCTTCCTTGGACTCCAAATAAAGCAAACAACAGAAGGAATAATGATTCACCAGCAGAAGTACATCAAGGAACTTCTGAAGAAGTACAACATGGAGAATGCCAAGACAAATCACACACCTATGGGAACAGCAACGAGACTTGATGATGATCCACAAGGAACAAGTGTGGATCAAACGACTTATAGAGGTATGATTGGCTCATTGCTATATCTAACAGCCAGTAGGCCTGACATCTCTTTTAGTGTTGGATTGTGTGCTAGATTTCAGTCTAACCCTAAGGAATCTCATCTAACGGCTGTTAAGAGAATTCTGAGATACCTCAAAGGAACAGATAACCTGTGTCTGTTCTATCCTAGAAGTGATGACTTTATGCTTAGAGGATTTACTGATGCTGACTATGCTGGTGACTTAGTCAACAGGAAAAGCACCTCAGGTATGGTTCAGTTCCTTGGCTCTTGTCTAGTTTCTTGGGGTTCCAAGAAACAAAATACTGTTGCATTGTCTACTGCAGAGGCTGAGTATGTAGCAGCAGCTGCTTGTTGCTCTCAAGTCCTTTGGATCAAACAACAGTTGCGTGACTTTGGTATTAAATTTAATTGCATTACTATCTATTGTGATAACACTAGTGCAATTTGCATATCTAAAGATCCAGTCCATCATTCAAGAGTGAAGCATATTCATATAAGACATCATTTCCTTAAGGATAATGTTGAAAAGGGTTTAATTAAGTTAGATTTCTGCCAAACTGACAATCAAATTGCAGATATATTAACTAAGCCCTTGAATAGAGAAAGGCATGAGAAGATGAGAATGGAACTTGGGATGATTAAGTTATACTAAGAGAAATGCATCAAGTTCCCTCAGGTATGAAACTCAAACTAACGTGCTTAAACTATTGTATACTGTGCACAAGTGTTATATGTTTAATTACATAGTTAAGGCAAGTTGTGAGCAGGAGTAACATTTACTAATGGGCATGTAAATTTGAAAGTCATAGATATTAGAACTCCAAAATTGATTGCATGAGCCTTGTTGAATTGTTCCGTGTATCAAGTTGTATTTGCAAGCAATTTCATTGAATTCAAAAGATAAAATTGTTGTGTTTATCTGATCTTCAAAATTCCAATTTTTTTAATCTAAACACTAAATTCGGATGAATATATCAAAATTCATCATTATCTTTTGTTCAAAAGTTGCCCACATCCATTACTCTCTTGAAACACGGTTTACGTTTCCCTAAGCAATAAATAGGAGTGTCAAATCAATTAAATTCACCTCACCTCCCAAACGACACCTCACTCCCTCAAGTTACCTCCACCATAAAAGCATGTCAGCCTCACCAAAAATTACACCTCACAAAAATTACCTTCTCACTCATCACTTCGATCAAAACTTCTCACCAATGTCTGTCTCACCAAAAACCCAAGTTGAAGCCGAAACAAACACCAACCCTGTTCCAGAAATTACCATGGAAATCATCCCCGAAACTCAAAATCCTGAGCCGCAAAAGAAAGAATCTCCTACTGCGTCCAATTCTTCCCGAAAGAGAAAATTCGAGGACATGCAAGAAGAGGAGGAGAGCATTTCGGAGATGGGGGTCAATTATCGAGACAAACCTGCCTCTATGAAGAAACAGGAGAAAATTGGCGATCACTTTGTGACAGGTTTGGCTCTTAATTTACCTTGGTGTAAATCTGTTAAGCTTTATGAATTGTTGGATTTGTTTGAAGCTCAAAATTGGGTGAATTTGTTGGGTGAGTGTTTTAATCGGAGTATGTATGTTGATGCTATGAGGGATTTTTGTAAAAGTTTCAAATACTCTAAAGGTGTTATTCGCTGCTGTGTGTATGAAAAAGAAATTGAGTTTGATGCGATGTACTTGGCTGAGTTGTTTGATGTTCCTAATACTGGATATGACTTGTATTTTAAAAGCAATGTGATAAGGAACCCTCTTCCTGATGCAAACATTGATGAGATTGTGGAGTATCTAGGTGGAGACCCTGAGGAAACCTACATAAACCACAATGACCTAACCCCTCTTGACAAAATCCTGCTGAAATTTGTGTTCAATGACATAATCCCTCGTTCTCAAAAGAGAGACAGTGCCAACAAGCTTGACTCTGTCTTAATCTACTGCCTAGCCAAAAAGATCCAGATCAACTTCCCTTCAATCATGATCCAACATCTAGCTCATTGTGTTCCTAAAGGCTGGAAAGTTGGATATGGTAACCTACTCACTTATGTGTTTGAAAGTTTTGGCATTTCCTTTGCTAATAAAGAACCCCTGCCCCTAAAAAACACCGAATATATACAACCTATTTTCCTTGAAAACCATAAGATGAAAGTTGTAGATGGATATTTTGAAGTTGTGCAGGAGGAAAAGAGGCCAAAAGAAGTAGGTGGTCCAGTTGAGGGGGAAGTAGGAGAAGATGAGGCAAAAGAGGCTATAGGGAATGTGGTTCAGGAGTTACAGGATCAGGAGGAGGAAGAGGAAAAACAGGTGGAAGAGGTTATTGAGACAGGGGGAAGGAAGAAAAGGAAGAGTTTGAGGTTGATGAAGAAAAAGGAGACCTCTGCCCCCATTTGCATTGATATCTCAGGGGTGCAAGAGGATTTGCAGAAAGTCACAAACTCTCCTACTTCGGGAAAGTATGCATCTGCAGGAACAGGTTTTGCAGCATTTAGTTCCCCGCCAAAGGTTCCCAGCGAAGATGTGAAGGAGATAAAGGAGATGCTCCAGAAGGTGCTGAAGGAACAAGAACAATCAGCGATGAAGATGGAGGAACTAAAGAAGAGTGTTCTCACTCTTGATGCTGACCTGAAGGAACTGGTCACGAGCTCAGAACAGGGGAGACTGTCCACAGTGAAGGACATTGTGTCTCAAATCAGCAAGACGCTTGAGGATCTTGCTGTTGATGATGACCAAAGCACTGCTTCCTAACCTCTCTTTCCTTGCAGCCTTTTATGTTGATGAAACTTTTGTTTATTTGTTTTTGGGAAACAATTTTATTTTGGTCTGTAATATTTTGGGCACTTTGGTTTCTTTTGGTTGAACTTGCAAATTTGGTACATTGGCCGATGTTTTAAATCGGTTTTGGATGATGAATGTCTATAATGCTTTTGCCTATATGCTTTGTGAATGTTTTCTCTATATATGCATGCTTCTTGTCTTAACACTAGACCACTTGATGGTGATGTCTTATGGTATACTATGCTTGTATGTTGGTTTTTGATAATGCCAAAAGGGGGAAAAGATGCAAACTATCCAAGGAAACTTAATCATTCTATGGTCTCTGTTCGAAGTCTTCTCAGCAAGCCTACATCTCTACAGGCAGGTATATGTAAATACAAGTTTTTCCATTTTTGCAATTTTTCTTCTTTTTGTTTTATGTCTTTATTTTTATTAAGTAGTTCCCTTTTTGCATTGCATTATATTTTTGCATTTTCTTTCCTTAGTTTAGGGTGGATTATCTTTGTTTCCTTGTAAGTAAGTTTGGATTGTTTGTCATCATCAAAAAGGGGGAATATTGTTGGACTTAATGATTTTGATGATGACACAACCTCACTTACTTACATACTAATAAAGGCTTGATTGTTTGAGTGTGTGATCAGTGCAAAGACTAGGAGAATTAAGTGTCGAGCAAAGATACCATGAGGAACAGGAAAGCCAGAAACAAAGCTATCCAAAAAGAAGAGTTCCCTCACAGGAACTGGCGCTTCAGAAATGAAGACTGGAGAAGAGAAGGTTCCCTCAGGGAACAGAAGCTTCAGAGAAGAAGCCTCATCAGAGAAGAGAAGTTCCTTCCAAGGAACAGAAGCCTCGGAGTAGAAGCTTCATCAGAGAAACATGAAGACTAAATATATTTTTATATTTTAGGATTTATGTAAGTATAAGATATTAAATGGCACTCGAAAAATCTGTGTGGAATTGGTCTAAGAAGATAAAACTGTGCATGCTAGTTTTTAGGAAAACGGTTGCAATCTAAAACGTTTATCTTTTGAAAGGGATTTTATTTTTTTCTGAATTTCGAAAATATCTTGTGCAAAAAGATTTTATTTTATTTTCTTATTTTCGAAATTATCTTCTGAAAAAAATAAAATCACCATGTTTTCCAAAACTTGCGGCCTACTCTCCCACGTTCTTCTTCAAGTCGTGGTTCTGCAAAATTGAGGAGTTCATGGTTCCTTAAATTAAGGGACATGATCTTCTTAGTGGGCATGAGTAGTGGCGTAATGGGTTTGCAGCACAATGAAGTTTTTCCAAGGCGTTTTGTGATCTATAAATAGCTCTTGATTTCTGTTGGAAAAACTTGTCCTTGCTCACATAAGTTTTCAAGCTTTTAATTGAGTCAAGCGTCCAATTCCACATAAGTTGATTAGAGTGTTCTTAATGTTCTTATACTAGAGTTTGTTTTTCTTTCGAGTTGTAATTGGGGAATGGGGAAGTTCGAGTGAACATTTGTGTATGAGAAAGAGAAGAGAAAGAGAAAAGAGAAAGAGAAGAGAAAGAGAAGAGAAAGAGAAGAGAGAACAGAGAAAGAGAAGAGAGAACAGAGAAAGAGAAGAGAGAACAGAGAAGTGAGAAGAGAGAAAGAGAAGAGAAGAGTAACAAGTTGGGTGACTTGTTCCTCAGGGTCTCAAGTTCGTAGCGCAACTTGAGTTTGAGTCTTTAGCTTGTAATAGGATCATTTGCCCTATTCTAGTGAAGATTCTTTTCCCAAAATCCCAAGTGGTCGTGGTTTTTCTCCTTGTTAGGGCCAAGGAGTTTTCCACGTAAAATCTCTCTTGCATTCTTTAGTTCCTTCAGTTAATCTCTCAGTTCCTTTAGCTAACTTAATTTTAATTCCGCAAAAAGTTTGGCTAAACTCTCATACTACAATTCAACCCCCCCTTCTTGTAGTATTCATTGAAACAACACCTTGCGTTGACGGAGTTAAGTCTTCATCCCTTATAGTGTTGTCATAGGGACGTTCATTCTCTTGCAAACCACTGTGAGGTTTAATGCCTTATAGTGTTTGTCACCTTCTGGGGGCAATTCCTTGTCGTAAAAGGTGATCAAGTTTATGGGACTAGGGAGATTACTCGTGAGGAAATTAGCCAACCCCTCAGGAGTGGTGTCAGAATCTATCCCTATTTTATCCAAGGCATTCATTATGGCCAACCTATGTTCTTGAGACATTGCCAGAAGCTTTCATACGTTCATTTCAACTTCGGTTTTCTTGAACTGTTTGACGATGTCATTATCTTCTATGATAGTTATGGGAACTTGCTGTGGGGTTGGCATGGGTTGTGTCGAAACAGGAGGTTGCATTCTCCCGGGTCTTGTGAGGACGTCTATTGATGAATCTTATTCTACCCAAATGTCGTCCATGGCATATGACACCGAAGGTGGAGGTCCTACCATGTCTTTCAAATAGATGTCTTCTTCGTCGCTATCCCAAACTCCATTAATATTTGCATCCTCTTCTCGTGGAACTTGGACTAGCTTCTTATAATCAATCATTTTCTGAAATAAATCCTTGAATTTAAAACAGTTTTCGATAGTATGACCCCCTGATTGATGATATTGAGAATAATATCTATCTGTCCTTTTTAATAATTCAAGCGGTCTCGCTTCGAGAGGTTTGATCTCGCCACTCTCGGAGAGCATTTTGAACATTTGTGCGTATGGGATCCCAATTAGAGTGTAGAGTCTATTACTCTTCTTGGGTTTATCGGTTACTTGCAAAGAAAAGTGTTTCCTCGTTCCCTTACTAGCTAGAGGTAATGGGATCTTATTGGCTTCCACAAGATCTTGAATGAGGTTTTGAAACCTATAGCATTCATTTGTTGTATGACCGTTTCTTCGATGGTACTTGCAGTAGGACTTGGGATCCCACCTTGAAGATCACTTTTCTGGTGTTTGATCCTCAGTAGGGCCAATAGGTTTGGTTAGTCCTTGATCATAGAGATGATCAAAAATAGCATCATAAGTCATTCGCATGGGTGTGAACTCTCTCTTAGGTTTATTTTTCGAGATTGTAACCTCGCCATATTTCTTCTGAAGTTCTTTTAAAACTTTGAGGGCTTCATGTAGCAAGTGTGATCCTTCCATCATAGTTAGTGTCAGCAATTGTAAGTCCTCTTACTTGCTAATTCTGGAAGGTTATTCGTGGTGTCGAAAAAGATCTCCTCCTCTTCTTCGATGGCATGGATTTCTTTGACAAGTTTGATGAGAGATGAGGGATTAACCTCGTTTTCATCATCAGAGATGGCCAAGGAGTGAGCGAGAGGCGCATTATCAATACTTGGCTTCTTACTAGTAGGGGGCAATGGTAGCTTGTTGTTGTCGATTAAGTCTTGGATAGCTTCTTTAAGTTTCCAACAATTCTCGGTAAGATGGCCCCTTCTCGATACTTGCAATGTGCATTGGTATTCTAGTTAGTCGTCCCCTTCTCGACTGGTGGGTCCCCAGATGGTCCAATACGAGTTATAAGACCTTTTGCATTTAATCGGTCAAATGCGGTGTCATAACTCATGCCAATAGGAGTAAAATTCTTCCTAAATGGTTTCTTTTGTCCTTGATTATCCATAGCAAGGACATCACTTAGGTTAAAAGTGTTAACATTGTTTAAGTGGGTGGTTTTGGAAGAAGAAGGATTGTCGTTCTTCTTGCCTTTCCAGCCACTGTTGGAGTTATTGTTGGCAGCTTTCAACTTAGCTAGGTCGTCTTCGATATTAATTCCAATGTCGTATACGGCCTTGAAGGTATGGAGATTATTTTGATATTTGAGATGCTTGAAGTACTTTTCTTGAAGGTTTTTAATGAATAACCTTACAGACTCTTTTTCATTAGGAACCTCAATCATCTTAGCTGAGGTTTCTCTCCATTTGTTAAAGAAGGAGGTGAAGCCTTCATTCTTCTTCTGCTTGAGGATTTTAAGTTCCCTATGGTCGATCTCAACTTGAATATTGCATTTGTATCTATGAACGAAAGCGTTTGCTATGGACTCCCAAGTGGAGGTTTTTCTTTCTTGAGAGAAAAGAACCATTGTAGGCAAACAATTTCGAGAGATAGTGAGAACAGAGAGGGGAACACTTTCTTGTCCATACCCTTAAAACTCAATATTTTTTCGAAGATTCTTAAATGAAAATAAGGGTTATCAGTTGCTTTGAATTTCGGGATGTCGTTGGCATTGAACTTTTGCGGAAGAAGATCCTTGTCCACCAAGACCCCTTGTGAGCTAATCCCTTGAAACTTGTAGTCACTAGATAGCTTTCTCAGACTCTCGTGCATGAGGTCCATCTGTTGTTGTTTCGCAAGATCATCGATCTTGAGGGTTAGAATCTTTAATGCCTCAGTCACGGTAACAAGTTGGTTCATGAGCTCATTGACTTCTTCTTGTGTTTCCATTACTGTCCTAGCTTTCCTCTTACGAGCGATGGGTTTGTAAAAAGGTAGGACTTGTAGAAAAAGATTGTCTTT
Organism: Chenopodium album; assembly: GCF_948465745.1. Lineage (NCBI taxonomy): Eukaryota > Viridiplantae > Streptophyta > Magnoliopsida > Caryophyllales > Amaranthaceae > Chenopodium > Chenopodium album. Next base: position 40,612,679 of record NC_137838.1, read on the forward strand.
GATTAACCGCCCTTCCTTTCATGACCACGCGCTGTAATTTAAACCGTTTTTGTTTTAATTATTTGACTCAAATCGGCCTTGACTTTACGGTTTCAAAGAGGAAAAGTAGAAATAGGTGCATATTTTTGGCAAAAATAAGGTATATATTTTTAGGAATCAAGCTTGATATTTAATAAAGTGATTTAAATTGAAGGATTAATATCTGACTTAACCCCCTAAAAAAATGACGGAAAAAACGCGCATGCAAGACTCCCTTAGACATGGTCAAAGTGTGTGTTAGTGTGTGCGTTATGTGGTGAGTGTAAGTGACATGCTTTGACTTTTGTGTAAGACCATGGGACTTCGTTCCTAGACTCAATTATTGACTTAACAAAGCATCATTAATAGTTAAATTAACCGAATTAATTAGCAAACTGTTTAATTGGATACAAAGTGATGACTCGAGCAATAAACCGAACTATCGTCAAAACGACAGGACTGGCGCCTCTCTTTGCAGTGTAGCAGAATGGCGCTACAGTTCAAAATTTGGCGCCATTGCTGGAGCGTCAATCTAAAACTGTTTTCGGTATTATTGCTCAACAGGGGTATACCTAAAGTCGTACTAAGTCAACTCTGATTAAAATATTAGACATTATTTACTCAAAATAATTAATTAATTAATTAATTAGGAAAAGTTCTTTTAGTCATTAATTTCTTTAATTTTAGCACAAGTCAAACAAATAGTTAGGAAAAACACATAGAGTATGCACAACAAATAATGCATAATTAGTCAAGTAGGCACAATATGATGCAATGAGTTTGCAACCTAACCATGACTTTAGCTCTCTAAAGTTCGGGATATGGGTTAGTCAATAGAGGGTCCATGGTTAATTGTCTATATGCACTATGCAGAAGCCTAACTGTAAAGGGTTGAGCGCAAGTGGATGGGACACCGCAAATTTGGAAAAACTCGCTTCCAAGGATTGGTGAATTCAACATTCTCGGATGTACCCTTTGATGCTCAGATCGTTCAATCAGGTAGATGGAGCATGAATTCTCAAAAGGTTATTTCCATATGTAGAACACATACGGGTTTCAAAAAAGTGAGAAAAACTCAATCAGGAAGTAGGATCGAGCAAACAATGCTAAAAACTGGTCGAAATTAGAACGCATATTTCTGGCTCGGTATTGGAAGAACTTGGCGCCAGTAAACATAGGCCAGTGCCACTTTTTGGCTTTAGCGCCTGGCGATAGAGGCTGTCGTCTGGCGCTTAAGTCAAAATACTGGCGCTAATCTTTGTTCGCTGACGCTAGTTCCTACATGCCTCAGCAGCTTTCTGTGCTCGATAAAATTTTCCAGTTTCGCGCAGTGTTATTTTGATCCTAGTTGTGAAAGATATTCCTCAAATTTCCTACGTGTAAAAATCCTATATTTTAACTCATTACGAATTGTCTTTCCAATGAGATCTTTTTTATGCATATGTCAATAATGTTAATCAAAATTACGCACATGAAATACTTAGAACTTTTTGAGTCTCATCCACTCATTCTAAATCATAGGCGAAAAAAATTTCAGGAATTAAATTAGAAATCCTCCCTACTGGAGTTGCTAAAAACTGTAGGGAATATTTCAAGAATTACCCCTAGCATGAACCCCACTGTGATCATACACTAAAGTACGGAGGCGTCCAAAGGGAAAGAAGATAGAGCAAAAGAGTCGCCAACAAGTTTTAGGAACTTGTAAACCGTTCACAGGGTGAAGGTTACACCCCTTAACGATCCAGGAGATCGTCAACTCCAATAGGTCTCGAACCATGACTGGTAGTTCGGGGATGAAGGTACAAATCCAACCTAAAAGAGATTGATTCTGCCCTAATAATAGTCCTCTACTTTGTTTAGATCGCATTCATGTGCGCTTTCTGACTAACATGCAATCAATAGGATTACCCTAAACCTGTTTATCTATGTTGGTTGAATTTAAATGCACAAATAAATCTATTATTGGCGATCACTTAAATTATAATCACATTAACCCTAAATAAGATTATTAATTATCTTATTAAGCGTGATTACAAGTACCAATTCCCTTTAATCATGCATAAAAGGTGTGATCAAGCAATAACAATAAATATCAAGCAACATAATAATAATAATAATAATAATAATAATAATAATAATAATAATAATAATAATAATAATAACAATCATAACAATTAAAATAATCTTAAATCATCATCATAACAAATATAATAATATTCATGTAAAAGCATAATGGTAGTAAGACCCTAGGCATGATACTAACAAGATTAATAACAAACCCTAGCATGTCACTAAAAAATAAAAATCAAAGCTTTAGCCCTAACATGATACTAACAATCATATATATTAGGAAGAACATAAAAGACATCATACTTTTAATCATACTTGAAATTAAAGTTACCCTAAACATGATACTAGGAAGATCAAAACCCCCTAACATAACATTAGGAATCATAATTGATTTGGGCATTTTTACCCGGCCAGGTGGCCCAATCAGAGATTGCCATGTGTCCTCAGTAAAGGTGTCATTTGGACCTATGAGATGATGACACATGGAGGGCGGACATTCTTCTGCCCTAAAAAGATTGATGATCCAGCATGGACCATTCAGAGGGCGACGCGTGTCACCCTAAAAGATGACCAAAGGCCTTTTGGGCTCAGTGACACGTGTCACTCAGGCATTGCCTCTGGAATGGCTGCCTTCAAGGGCCCAAACCTTGAGGCGCCGTTTTGCGGGGTGACCTAATCTCTAGGTCACCAGATCCTAGGAAGGGCACACTTTCCAAAAGGACCCTATAAATAGGGACATTCTTACATTTATGACTAGACAGATACACACGCAATACGAGACAACACGTCACTTACTACAGAGCTGTCATTTTCAAAGAACAGACATCACTTGACCTGAGCTTGGAATACGAGCAGATAACTTTACTTCCGCACGTTTTATTACCGAACGCTTACTAACTTAATCTTCGGAGGCGGACCACCGACCATCCAGCGGTCCGTTTGCTTTGCAGGTACAGGCGTCCTTTGCTGAATCCAGTCTCACTGTTGTAACTCTCCCAAGGGACAAAAACCCCCGAAACATTTGGCGCCGTTTGTGGGGAGAGTACCTCTGAAATGGCTTCACAAGTCCCTGTAGCGAATCTAGAGGCCAATCGGCCTCCAGAAGACATAATGGTCCAGACGGACCATGACTCAGGTGACGACGCTGACGTCCAAACCTATGTGGATCCTAAAGGATCCCTCATCTCTAGACGTATCCGTAGTAAGGAAAAGCGAGAGCGTCACCCTGATTAGGCAGGGCCAAGAAAAACTGCTGGTTAGCAAAAGAAGCCCTCGTGGCGGCCGGGTGGTCCTTCCTAAGCGGCAGGATCGACTCCCGTCACTCGAGATGAACTCATGAGCCTCCTGAGCAGTCTTAGGGGTGAAATCAAACAACTCGCCTCCAAGAAGTCGCCTACTCCTAGAAAGGAGCAGTCAGCCAAGAAGCCAGCCCAAGCTGGCAAACAGAAGTCGGTCAAGGACCGACAACCGACTCCTCATCCTGCCCCTACGGAGAAGGCTCGGCCCAATTTGACCTTACCAGGCTCCGTTTCCCATAAACGGGCACAAGTAAAGCCATCCGGCACATACAGCCAGATGGTAGCAAGAAAACATTCTCTGATGCTCGGCAATACATTGAGCAGAAGAAGACCCAGCTATCAGAGTCGGCTTCAACGTCGACTTATCATGATAGCTTTCGGAATACCTTTGTGAGGTGTTCCCAGTCTGTACATGAGACCCCAGCGAGCAGCCCACGGGTTCAGTCTGGCCCTCATATGATCCAGTCGGCCCAGTACATGGCTCACTCATTGTATCAGGCGCCGGTTTTACCTTACACGCAGCCTGCCCTCTTCGGAGGACAGGCGGCATACGGCTATCAGCCGATGGACTGGCAGCTTAGGCTGCAACACCTTGGAGATCAACCCTCTACCTTCTCTAGGGAAATAACTGAAGCCGTACAGCGGACTAAAGTTAAAACTGTTCTGGTTGGAGCCTATGACGGGACCTCTAACCTAGAAGACCACCTGCTAGCATACATCCACCTCATGTATTTACAGGGGTTGGATGATGCCGCATGGTATCGTTGCTTTCCAGCCACCCTGAAGGGCATAGCCCAGCAGTGTTTTGGCAATCTGCCGGCTGGTTGCATAAATAGTTTTAAGACGCTTGCGTTCTTGTTTGCTTCAAACTTCTCTATGAACATCCTTGCCAAAAAGACAAGCCTTGACTTGGGCAATGTACAGCAGGGAGATAGAGAACGCTTGCGTTCCTATGTTAGGCGGTTCAATCTGGTACGAATCTAAATTCATGGGCTGTCTGATGAGGTCGCTTTCACAGACTTCTTTAAGGGTCTGAAGGACAGGTCTACATTTAAGTACAAACTCGTCCGCAAGCAAATCTTTACTCTGCAAGGAGCCTTGCGAGAGGCAGAAGCCTATATACAGGCGACCGAACTCTGCTCCTCCAATAAGCAGTCGGACCATAAAAAGTCCGACCGACAGAAAGAGAGTCGGCCTGCTCAGCCGGCTTCTAAGCCAGAAGAGAGCAAAAAGAAAAAAAAAGTCTGGACCATTGATAACTCTTATCAACCGGCCCAGAAGAAGAAAAAAGAGTGGAAACCGTACGTCCCAAGGTACGAATTCCACAAGGACTGCTGCTCTATCCTCTTGGAAATTAAGGATCGGCTGACTCTTGAGAAGCCGACTCCTATGAAAGGTTCCGCTTAAAATCGGAACAAGAACAAGCATTGCTATTTCCATGAGGATGTTGGCCATGACACGAACGATAGCTTTAGTCTCAAGCGGGAGCTCGACCGTTTGGCCGACAAAAGGACAGCAGAAGTCTTATGTGAAATCAAAAGTGACTTCAAAGGCAAATCCGGGGCAGTCCAAGAAAAAGAATCCCCAGCCTGCTGTGAGTGCTGAAACTGATGAAGATCCGGTATACACCATAGCAAGCGGCTTTGCCGGTGGTGGCCCGACCATTCGGGGCACCAAAGACCATCTGAGGAAGATGGGCAACTCTGTTGAGGAAGGAGATGCGGCAGGCACATCCGCCTTCCCTAAAGTTGTCATCACCGAGCAGGACAGAGGCAAAGTTCGTCGGCCGCATGATGATCCTGTTGTCATTGAATGCAAGGTGGCCAACTAGCTAGTTGGTCGAATTCTGATTGAAACAGGAAGCTCCTAGATTGGCCTTCTTAGCCCCTGGACGCGCAGCATGGCCTGGAAATGAGAAAAGTGCCGAATGTTCAAGACAAGTCGGATATGTGCTTAAATATTAAGGAAAATTAGGCTAACTTTTTACCTCACAGAGGTTCCGCAAGATGGCATCCAAGTTAAGGGTGCCGACTCCTCTCACAGACGCCTTTTCCTCTGGATCAAGCGCCCTCAGAATCTCCTTGGCCATCTGGACGACGGTCGGCCTTTGCACAGGAGCTGCAAAATTAAAAGTTAGTCAAAGTTCTAAGAAACTATCTTGACATAGAAAGTCAGTAAAGGCGCGGTTTATACCGTCCGGCTGAACCTCCTCCTTTTTTTCATGACGCCTCTTCTCTCCTGCGGAGCCGACAACAGTGCTGGGTTGCTTAAAGCCACCCTTCGATGCCTGAGTAGCATCCGGTTTGCTGACCTCCCTGTCAGCTTCGAGAGTAGAGTCGTCCCCTCTCTTAGGCTTGTGAGCAATGTGCTTCCGGCTCTTGCCGGATACACTCACATCACTCGCCCCAGTTTTTTGAATCTTGGGTTGGGATTGCTTCGAGGGAAAAGGCCTGGTGGAACCACTCTGCATGAGCAAAACGAATGGCATCAGAAAAGTAGGCGGGCAAAATTTAACCTTTGTTGAAAAATATACCAAGTGTCGTAAACAGCTACCTTGGGAGTCCCGGCTGCTTTGTGCTCGTCACTCGCCTGATTAAGGACGTTGGTGCGATACTATGCTGCAGAGACGGCAGCCGGCTTCCTTGTTGCCGAGAGATTTCCCATTGCTTTGTCTGCACCAAAGGAAGGATTAAGGATTTATAAACATACATTGAAAAACAATTTAAAGGTTGCATAAAATCAGACGGCCGAGTACCTCTCGGCATCTCAGAGCTTAGACCACAAACGGCCAAGAACACCCCATCTTCAAGCCACTTGTAAAGGGGAATGTAACTCTGGGGGACGACTATTTTCTCCCAATGCTCATTTGTCCGAACGGACACTTTGAACAAACCCCGGTCAAAAATTTCCTCCTGGGCCCGCCTAGGGAGAGGGGGCAAAGCGCTCTTACCAGCCAGGAGGGGCGGATCCTTGTTCCACCAGTTGTATTTTTGGTTCAGTCGGCTTTCAGAGAAATGGACAATGTAGAACTTTGTTCTCCAGTCCTTCCATTTGTTCTCCTTGCCGACTACCATCATGTACCCCTTGTAGGTGGACAAGGTGTACCAGCCTTCGCCGCCCTTGGTAGGCGCTCGGCTGAGATAGTGCATGTGGGCGAATGCCTCAAAGATAGGATCCACCTCCAGCATTTCACATGCGGCAATGTACCCGATGATATTGATCCATGAATTCGGGACAAGTTGCCAGATACCCAGCTGGTATCCATCCAGTATCCTCTCCACGGCTAGATGGAGAGGGAAGCGTAAACCAGCCTGAAGGACCGCCTCGTAGCAGCCGAAGGCTTGTTCCTTATAACCGGCCAGGGAGGGCCAGGTTACAGTATCATCCTTGTTAGGGACGGACAAGGAAAAGCCATGCCCCATTACGGTCTTGCGCTTGAAATTGGCAAGACCGGATGTCATAGAGGTCCGCTTGCTTTGCGGAACATGGTGATAGTAGGGGGCGCGTTCCAAGCGACTGGAAGCACTCGGCTCTGCCCAACCTTCCCCCTTTTCTACTGACAAGGATTCCCTTTAAGTGTCTATTTTTGCTCGGGCCTCCTCTGAGTTAACAGAGGCACTATCAGAAGATGACGAGGCCGAATCGTCATCAGAACTTTCCCCAGAGCTAGGGGTCTGCCGGCTAGGGCCAGCAGGGTCCTCCCCTAGACTCTCCTCCGATGCCTGTTCTGAAGGCTCGGCCTGGTACTGACTGTCGGCTTCCCGCAGTATAGTATCACTGGGGGTGCCGCTTGAAGAAGGGAGAGAGTAGTAAGTTGGAGTTTGGGGAAGGTCAGAAGAAGGGTTTGGGGGGTGCTCAGAGATTTCGCTAACTGGCACCCTAATGGAGCCGTCTGAATTCGGAGTCTCACTGTCCGAATGGTAAAAGGAACCATCCGGCCTATATCTCCTTGTTGTCTGCTTTGTTCGAGCCATCGTGTTCTGCAGATGCACAGACACTGTCGGATTTGTAGATGTACTTAAAGGACAGTTCTCGAACGAGCATTCGGCACTCCTAGTTCTAGATTCAGCTGTCCCCGGTGACCGGCTGATCGCTAACCTAGGCCGTGCCGTGTACGTTTAGGAAACCATTTGAATAAATGAAAAATGCAAGAAAAAATAAAAGAAAAGAGCAGGCGGTTACCTTAGAAGAAGGTATTATGAGACGCCTGGTTGGCTGAAGAAGTCGGACAGAAAAGTCGAGCGTCGGATGCATGACAAAGTTAGGGTCTTTGAGAGTCTTTAAAAGTCAAAAGTCCAGAGATTCTCCAAGATTCGCAAAGGTATGAAAACGAAAATGAAGTCAACCCCTCCTATTTATAGAAAGGGGAAACCCTAATTTTTCCCCCCAAAAATACAATTTGAAAATCCAACCAGTCAGATGAAGACACCTGTCACAGGTGCCACGTGCAATGCACGTGAACCTTGTGAGGGGCAAAAGATTTGGGCATTTTTACCCGGCCAGGTGGCCAAATTAGAGATTGCCATGCTTCCTTAGTAAAGGTGCCATTTGGACCTATGAGATGATGACACGTGGAGGGCGGACATTCTTCTGCCCTAAACTGATTGATGATCCAGCATGGACCATTCAGAGGGCGACGCGTGTCACCCTAAAAGATGCCAAAAGACCTTTTGGGCTCAGTGACACGTGTCACTCAGGCATTGCCTCTAGCATGGCGTCCTTCAAGGGCCCAAACCTTGAGGCGCCGTTTTGCGGCGTGACCTAATCCCTAGGTCACCAGATCCTAGGAAGGGAACACTTTCCAAAAGGACCCTATAAATAGGGACATTCATACATTTATGACAAGAAAGATATACACGCAATACGAGACAAATATTCACTTACTACAGAGCTGTCATTTTCAAAGAACAGACAGCACTTGACCTGAGCTTGGAATCCGAGCAGATAACTTTACTTCCGCACGTTTTATTACCGAATGCTTACTAACTTAATCTTCAGAGGCGGACCACCGACAATCCGACGGTCTGTTTGCTTTGCAGGTACAGGCGTCCTTTGCCGAATCCAGTCTCAGTGTTGTAACTCTTCCAAGGGACAAAAACCCCCGAAACAATAATAATAACCTAAGCATGATTTCTACATAATAATGTCAATAAAAACCATTAAAGCACTTAATTGGATGCCTCGTACCTCTTTCTAATATTAAAATACACACGTTAGTAACTTCAAGGAAAATAATAATTAAAATAATTAAATTAAATAATTGAAAAAGAGATTTGGGACCAAACCCTCAGAAATTAAAACCTTTCACGTCTAGGGCGAAGGCAACTTCGAATAATGCTAGGTGTATCTAGGTCTTGTGAATGCGGAATTCTGTAAAAAAAGGGTTTAGAAAAGAGAAAGAGAAGCTAAAAGAGAAAGTTGATGATTGTAGATTGGAGTTTGTAGATGAGAATTGATGAATGAAAACGGAGTTTTTAGAAGGCTATTTATAGAGAAAATAAGCGAAAAAGATAGAAAATCGAAACAGAGTAATGACGCGCAAAAACAAGGTTAGCGCCAGACGCTAACATTAGCGCCAGGCGCTAAAGCTAGCGCCAGGTGCCAAGCTTAGCGTCAGGCGCTAATGACTGGCTTTTGGCGCTCATTAAATTTCTGACGCGTTTTCTAAAATCATATACAAATTAACCGTACAGGAGAATAAAATTGTATTTTCCTCAAAAACTTTCTTTTATTCTGATTAAAACTCTAAAAAGTTAACAAAAGTCAATTTATCAATGCTAAATGAATTAGGAATGAAAAGAACCTCCTAGAAATATCTAGAAAATTAAAACCATTCCTAATTGCATTAGGAATGATGAATCCATATTAGGCCCTCCCCTAGATCATTGGGCCGCATATAAGGCTCAAACCAGGCCCAGTTTAGTAATTTGGCCATAACTTCCACAATATTCATCGGAATTCGGCTTATAATATATTGTTGGAAAGCTCTTTTCAAGCCCTATCCAACTACACTACTATTGGACCCATATCATGGACCAACATACTGTATTGGCTGTTTTCATAAAATAGGTTTTCAAAAATAGAGAGAAAAGAAAAAAATTAATACTATCCGCAACACTAGACTTTCCACACTTTCACTTAATTCGATTATGATTCGACGTGAAAGGTACTCATCACCGGGTTTGGTTTTGGGTAGACACAAATAGGTGTCTACAACAAGTCAAAAAAACGGTTAGGAAAAACACATAGATTATGCAGATCAAATAATGCACAATTAGTCAAGTAGGCACAATATGATGCAATGAGGTCGCAACCTAACCATGGCTCTAGTTCTCTAAAGTTCGGGATATGTATTAGTCAAAGAGGGTCCATGGTTAATTGTCCAGATGCACTGCGCGGAAGCCTTACCTTTTAAAGGGGTGGCGCGAGTGGATGGGACACCGCGAGTTAAACACTCGCTTCAATGGTTTGGTGAATTTAACATTCTCGGATGTACCCTATGTTGCACAGAGCGTTCAATCAGGTAGATGGAACATGAATTCCCAAAGGGTTATGTCCATATGTAGAACACATATGGGTTTCAAAAAAGTGAGAAAAACTCAATCAGGAAGTAGGATCGAGCAAACAGTGGTAAAAACTGGTCAAAATTAGAAAGCATATTTCTTGCTTGGTATTGGAAGAACTTGCCGCCAGCGAAAAGAGGTCGGCGCCGCAATTTGGCTCTAGCGCCTGGCAACAGGAGTGTCGTCTTGTGCCATAGTCAAATCCTCGGCGACAGACTCTGTTTTCTGACGCTAGTTCCTACATGCCTCAGCAGCTTTTTGTGCTCGATAAAATTTTCCAATTTCGCGCAGCATTATTTCGATCCTAGTTCTGAAAGATATTCCTCAAATATCCTACGTGTAAAAATCCTATGTTTTTAACTCATTACGGATGGTTTTTCCAATGAGATCTTGTTTATGCATATGACAATAATGTAAATCATAATTACGCACATGAAATACTTAGAACTTTTCGAGTCTCATCCACTCATTCTAAATCATTGCCGAAATAAATTCCAGGAATTAAAATAGAAATCCTCCCCGCTAGAATTGCCAAAAAACTGTAGGGAATATTTCAAGAATTACCCCAAAATTGAACCCCACTGTGGTCATACACCAAAGCATGGTGGCGTCCAAAGGGAAGGAAGCTAGAGAAAAAGAGTTGCAAACAAGTTATAGGAACTTGTAAACCATTCACGAGGTGAAGGTTACACCACTTGACGATCCAAAAGATCGTCAACTCCAATAGGTCTGGAACCATGACTGGTAGTTAGGGGATGAAGGTACAAATCCAACCTAAAAGAGATTGAATCTCCGCTATTAATAGGCCTATACTTTATTCTGATCGTGTTCATGTGCGCTTTTTGACTACCATGCAATCATTAGGATTACCTTAAATCTTTTTATCTATGTTAGTTGAATATTAACGCACAAAAAAAATCTATTATTGGCGATCACTTGAATTATAGTCATATTAACCCTAACAAAATTATTAATTATCTTATCAAGCGTGATTACAAGTACAAATTCCCTTTAAACATGCATAAAAGGTGTGATCAAGCAATAACAATAAATATAATCACGCAACATAATAATCATCATAACAATAATAATAATTATAATCATCATAATCATGTTAAAGCATAATAGCAAGACCCTAGGCATGATACAAACAAGATTAATAACAAACCCCAGCATTTCACTAAGCAATAAAAATCAAAGCTTTATCCCTAACATGATACTAACATGCTATATTAGAATAGGAAGCATCGCAGGAATCATAAATGTCATATTTGATATTAGAAGTTATATTTATTACCCTAAACATGGTACTATGAAGATCAAAATGCCTTTACATGATACTAGGAATCAAAATAATAACCTAAGCATGATCTCTATATCATAATATCAATGAAATCAATTAAATCACTTACTTGGATGCCTCATATCTCTTTCTAATAACAAAATACACACGTTAGTAACTTCAAGGAAAATAATAAAACAACAATTAAATCAAATAATTGAAATATAGATTTGGGACCAAACCCTCAGAAATTAAAACCTTTCACGTCTAGGGAAAAGGCAACTTCGACTTTGGCTAGGTGTTTCTAGATTCTGTGAATGCGGATTTTTGTATGCAAAAGGCTAGTTTAGAAAAGAGAGAGAGAGAGAGAGAGAGAGTAATCAAGAGATTCTTGATGAGAGTTGGTGATAGAAAGAATTGAGAGTTGATGATTGAAAACGGAGGTTTTAGGAGGCTATTTATAGATAATTTCAGCCGGATATGATAAAAAACAAATCAGAATTTCGGAAAAAATAAAACACGATCGCGATGTCAAACACACGCGTGGCGCCAAACGCTAGACTCTAGCGCTAGACGCTAGGTATGGTGCTAGGCGCTGGTCCTGTTGTTAGACGCTAGAAATAAATTTCCACGAGTTTTCTTAATTTGATAAAATTTAGCCGTACGAGAAGGCAATATCATATTTTTCTTTAAAACACTTATTTTATTCTAATTATAACTCTAAAAAGTCAACTAAAGTCAATTTATCAATGCTAATTAAATTAGGAATGAAAAGAACCTTCTAGAAGACTCTAGAAGACTATAATAAATTCTAATTGCATTAGGAATGATAAACCAATATTAGTCCCTCCTCTAGATCATTGGGCCGCATATAAATTTCAAACCGGTCCCAGTTTAGTAATTTGGCCATAACTTCCTCATTATTCATCGGAATTAGGCTTATAATATATTGTTGGTTAGCTCTTTTCGAACCCGACCCAACTACACCATTATTGGACCCTTGATAAGGATCAAACCAAACTAGATTAGATATTTTATTAAAATAGGTTTTAAAAAACAGAGAAAACGAAAAGAAATAAAAACTAACCGCAACACTAGACTTTCCAGACTTACACTTCATTCGATTATGATTCAACGTGAAAGGCACTCATCACTGGGTTTGGTTTTGGGGAGACACAAATGGGTGTCTACATGTATAAAACTAAGTAAATACTAAGTCAAATAAGAAAGACTCTAGTAAGAGACTTTCAACCATATCACATAGCGAACAATTTAGCAAAGACTCATTGAAACTGAATGAGCTGTTATGTAAAATTGACGGGATAAAGATTTAGAATCATTCTACAATTAAATCCATCATGTAAAGCTATGATATGGAATCTTGACACGACTTACTTGCTTAGAGCATGTGAAGTATGTACATAGTACCAATTAACTTGAATCTAAGTATTAGATTATAGTCAAGAACATCCAAAACACATGGATGAGTTAGAGGATGAGTTCTTGACGCATGGAAACAAATACAATTTTAGAATTGATGTTGCAAGCACAAACCTTAACAAGGATTAGATCCTTAACAAGGAAGACGTTTATAAGCACGAGCTAGCAATAAGTCGTGGCTTGAGAATGGTAACATGGACGTGCATCCATGTGTAATGTGCAGGAATTTAAGGTAAGTTTCCATGATCAAAGTGATTAGGGTATCCCAAATCATTGTGAGCCGTTTAGAGTGAAACCTAAGCAAAACATCATCAGAAAGTCTACTAAAATATATGTTGAGAATATTGTTGCCTTAATGGCGATAATAAAGAAGATGTTCTATGGAAAGTTCGTTGATAAAAGTTAATCATTATAGGTTGTCAAGTTGAAGGTCTCAATCATGAAAATGAGCGGGAGCCATCACTTGGACAATAAATCCTAAATCACAAATAATCCATGGCACTCTAAAATTTTATCATCTTATTATGAAAGTGATCAGTAATGAAGATGCTAATATTAGAAAAGTAGTTATAACTAAAACTATGCAATAAGTGAATGACAACATTCACAATTGCATGAAAGAAATCAAGCATATTAGATATGGGTGTGATTTCTATAGATGTTTTATAGAGAGTGACACTCTTAAAACATTTTGAAAAACTATTTATCATAAGATGAACCATTCACGTTTTGGAGTAATTTAAAATTTCATGCAAATTTTATTACTCCGTTTTCTATTTAATTGTGGTTTACAATTAAATAATGAGTCCATTTGATTTTAAAGAATATTCAAAATAGGGTATCAAGACAATGTCTTGGATAAAGAAACCCCTATTAAGTGAACATTGAATATTTTAATCGAAAATTATCCTTAATCAAGGTCATTTTTTTGTGGACGATTAATGACCATTAGAGATTAGTGTGTAGTATGATTTTTAGCAACGTTTCTTGTGCTATGAGGAAATAAATCATTTGCACACGTATTGGTTTGGAACCATACTAGATCGACTAATGAGAAAAATTTAAGAGATTCAAAATCGTCATAAGTATATTTATATTTCTCATTATTGATATCGGAACTCTTTTCCTTGACCATGAGTATTGTGAGGTCTCTTGTTTGAGTACTAGTCCGTTTTTTATATCGGTCAAACGTCTACCGTAATTAGGGATTATAACGACGGCTATCAGGCGGCCAGGTCCTCTTAGTAAGAAAAGCTACATTACAAGACTGGGAATGTCCCCCTACTAATAATAGGGAACATGTCTTGTTGTTTACAAGGCCTCTTGAAGAGCGAGACTGTGAAATGCATGGTCGTGCTCACATAGATTTTAAAAATCATCTACTTATTGACAATCAAACTCGGATTATGAGAAACACTTCTAGAGGTAACAGGGATGACGAATAATCTTACCATGTAGTTCATGAAGATACATGAAGATACATGAAGAGGCATAGGACAAGTGGGAGATTGAAAGGAATGATGTCTTCAAACAAGTGTATTATTCTTATAGTGGGTTCAGAATTATTAGAAAGCTAATATATTCTTTAAGGTCAAGTGATCGGAATGCCTAGGTGGAGGCCGCTTCCGATCAGCAATATTAATGAATAATTAATATAACAGCTTAATCTTGACTGAACCCTTCGGGTCAAACCTAAGAAATTAATGAACCGACTCGATGAATTAATTCGGAAGAAATTAATGAGTCGCCCGAGTATTAAATATTTAGTCGTCGGAAATTCGAGCTTGGAGCGTCGAAACTGAGCGTCGGAGAATCTCAAATGTCGATCTAAAATTTAGGATTTGGCGAGACGAATAAATGCTTCAAGTAACAAGTAAAATCCTAACCACGCGAAAGGCTACAATAGCGCGTCCAATAGGAGCGTGCCACGTGTCAGCACACGTGTCAGCGCACGTAGCAGCCACGTTGGCAGCCGCTGATTGGAAACCGCCACGTTAGCAGCCGCCATGTGGCAGCGCGCCATGGTGGCGGCACGTATGGGAAAGGGCCGTGGACCCGGGTGACGAGTCATGGATACGGGCCAAAAGAAAATGGCCCAACCGAACCCAACTTGGGGCTCATGGTTGGGTGACACATGGTTAGTTCACAATGCATGTGAAATGCCTTGGGGACCAAGTGAGAAAGTGGTCCTCACCTAACCATGTGATACTTGTTACTTGTTCCTTGGTTTATTTAACTAATGGTTGAATTCATTAATCTTTTCATGTGGGATCATTTTGTGAAAATGTCCCACATTGAAAGATGAGTGGAATTTAGAAGCTATCCTTCCTTATAAATAGCCAAAGCATGGCTTGAGAATTCTTTGCTTGAGTAGGAGTTCAGTAGGGCATTGCATTTGCAAAAACCCTTAAACTCATATAATACTCGGGTTTTGGTCGGGCCTCGTTAACCTCAAGGCAACAAACCTAAATGTCGGTAGTCATTCTTGCGGGTGGATTTCCGTTGGGGGCTCTCGTGTTTTTGGGGATATGCTTTCAAGTAAGAGCCCTTTCGGTTGGGCGAAGCACGCAACAAAGGTATATTTCCTATTTTTTCCTTTGTGATAATTTTATGCATTAGTGATATTTTTTATTGCGAGCGTGATCCTTGGCTCGGGTTTTTTCCGCGGTGAGTAGGACTCACCAAACCCCAACACCCATGGCCCTTTAAAATCCTAAGACTTTACACTTGTTACGGTGTATTAGGTTTTGAATTCCTGACTGCTTGGGGGACCTTGAATAAGAATTGATTCTATCATTACGCTTTTTTTGTAAGAAACAAGTAGGAGTCGCCAATGAGTTTTAGGAAAACTCATAAACCTCGTTCATGCCTTTCTCCCATGTGGAGTTCATGGGATAATTAGCACAAATTGTAAGTTCACCCAAGCCCAAATTTGTCTACACAAACCAGAAATGAGTTCGGGAGCGAGGGTATTAAAATAACGTTCTCTTTAAAGGAGAATCGCTATTCTAGCCCTAATGCGGCCTCTACTACCTCTTCCTTTTTCACAATTTCATCAACAAACAATATATGCAACGCAATACCTAAAACTAAGTTAGTTAATTTTATTTACAAGCATTAATCACGTAGGAATTACATTGAAAATTCGTTATTCTTTATTTAACTTAAATTCGTGAAAGGAGCAAAAGTAAAAAGATTCGCTTTGGCTTAAGTTATTACTCAATCAATTAATTATTTAATTCTAATCTTATTTAACACAAGATACTATGTGCAATTGATTAATTAAATATCCTTTTAGAGAGGTCAAACAACACTAATTTATTAATTAAGGTTCTTTTAAATAAGAAAAGTAGATATGATTTATCTAAGTGCTTGCGAATTTACCACTTGTCTTTGCTAGATCTCCGTTTAGAACACTTATGGACTCCTTCTTGTTCGGGAACCTCCACCGTAGTAACAAAGATTAAGAGGGGTGAGTGTTTAGGACAAGAGGGTTTGGTAGCACAAGTTCACAAGATTTTCTGCCAGAATTTAAGGTTAATTTCTGTGTGTTTAAGCGTTGTATTAAGCCCCTATTTATAGGGAATGGATGCAATTAGGGTTTTAAGCATTCTACTGCAACTGGTGTCCCGCGCATCTACATGAGTTGCGCGCGGCATCCCAACTCAAGTAATTTAGTTGCGCTGCTATGGGCAGCGCTACTAGATGTCTTACGCGCGGCATTATGGTAAGATTCGATTTTATATTTTTATTAAATTCATAATCTTCCGTGAGCACATCTCTAGCATTTGCGCTGGGTGTTGCGCGCAACTGAATTAGTTGCGCGCGCCAGTCCAGCGCGACTCATTGAGATGGACGCTGCTTTTTCTGCGGCAGCATTAAATTTAACCTAGGCGCCTCTAAATTCGTCATTATTGGGTCTTAAGCACAGGCTTAAGCCTAATTATGATAGGGTTTTGTTAATTGGACCTTGTTTGTATTTGTTTTAAGATTAGGCTAGTCTTTTTGTGTCTTTGTTGTTTAGCCAGTCATCCATAAGTATTCTTCACTTTGATCCAACACGAAGATGGTTTTATTTATTGTCATTGCACTTCCTGTTGGAACAGGAGGCCAAAAGTAGATGTCTAGAAGCGTCTTTAGCCACAACGGTAGTATCGATGCCACCAAAAGAGAGCAGAACATGCTCAACAGAAGTTGTGGGTTTCTCACCGATTATAGTAGTAGTCTCAACTTCCTCAGGGGGAACTTAGGAAGACAATCAGCGAAGTCATCAGCATTATTTTTTTAATCATTAAAATCTTTGTTCAGTGGCTCATTTGACACATAGGTCTGAGATGCGTCCTAGTCGAAAGCAGCAACAAGTCGCTTCTCAAGAGAAGCATCCTGTGCCACTAACGCCTAAGACCCTGAAGTATTTTCCTTAGGTGCAAGCCAAGTCCCTCACCAACTCCCAAAAGTAGAAGAGGAAGGCTCGGTTACAACACGGCTGGGCCCTGCGCGATCAATAGCAGTCACGGTACCAAAGGCAACTTTCAATTCAGGTGAAACCAAGCGCACCTCTTTCTTCAAATAGCTAGCGTAAACCTTAAGGGTCTTAAAGAGCTCTGGAGGTTTATCAAGGTCGGCATTAAGAGGGTCCTTCAAATTTTAAACCAACCCAAGAATTCGGGTATCTAGCTTGTGATACCTTGAAAATCATACATCAAAAGAAAAAAGGGGGACAAAAAGCATAAGGACGCAACGCAAACAAAAGTAAAAAGAAGAAAAACGCTTAGAAAACATGCAATAAAGGGAAACAAAACTTATAAGACTCATGAGTAGAGCACAAACGCATGGCGAAGAGCTGATCGTTTCCTATAATGTACAAAGACTTAGGCAGTCTGATCTTGGGAATTTTGCATCACTTGTACCCGCTCCCTACAAGGCATCAAAAGCCTCTGTGTCACGAGAAGGCTAAAAGGGAGAAACGATAACTCTAGCCATATTAGTGCGGATCTCTCGAAAATTGAATGGTACGACAAAGAGGAAAGAACTTGCCAGTCATGTCCCTGAAGCGACCAAGCTTCGGGTAAGACAGAACCCTACCCTCCTTAGGAGCCACATAATACCACCCAGACTCAGAACCAGAGGTAGACCTTTTCAGGCTCATCAAAGACTTAAACAGATGCAGAGACTCAGGATATCTCCGAAACCGAATAAACCATAACAGGCATATCAATGTGTGCAGAGAAGCATGGTGCAGCATAGCAATGCATGGATTGAAAGCACGAAATATCTTCTCTTGGGTGGGGTCAAGAGGAAACCTTAAACCCAAGTCCAGCTGGGAAGCAAAGACTGCGATATAACTAGTAGGAGGAGCAGATAACTTAGCACCCTCAGCTAGAAAGACTAACTCGTAACCCCGGCCAA
The DNA here is from genome assembly GCF_948465745.1 of Chenopodium album. Classification (NCBI taxonomy): domain Eukaryota; kingdom Viridiplantae; phylum Streptophyta; class Magnoliopsida; order Caryophyllales; family Amaranthaceae; genus Chenopodium; species Chenopodium album. The sequence continues at coordinate 40,630,759 of NC_137838.1, forward strand.
ACCCGTAGAACTTCTGTCCCACATCGACAAGATCCAACTTCCTAGCATCCTTACGCTAATTGAAATCCATCACGCATTTCTTTGGACCATGACACTTACATTTAAAAAGAAGTCAGATTTGCCTTCTTCTACAAATTCAATCACATAGGTAAGCTGGCAGTCATAGTAGGCGCGCTCGCTGGAAGACTCAGCCATCCTGCTCGAAGTAGCAACCGAAGAAGGGGACGACGAAGAAGTTGTAGCGTTCCCACCACGCAGTACATAATGGTCAAACCAATTTACATCAGGCATGTCATCAAGACAAGCAAAATTGTTTAAAGGTTGAACATGGGCAATGGAACTAACAACAGAAACATTAGGAGGATTAGCCTTAACCATGTCGGCTAAAATTTCATGGTGCATCGCGCGCCTCCTCAAACAAGCGAGGTGGGGCACAGGCACCCCGTCCTGAAACAGTTCCCGTTCGTAGTAAGGGTCAAAGAAGTCAGGACGTGGTCCAGGCTGGAAAGATCATAACACACTGCTTTCAGCAGGCCGACTACTACCCGACTCAGGCATGGGAGATGAAGTCGTGGTAGTAACTTCCCTTCCCGCATGAGGGGGATAGTCAAAAGGCATAACCATTTGTATAGGAAGAGGGGAAGAAGAAGGTGAAGTAAAAGGAGTGTGCGCAGAGCGCTCACTTGAACGGGAAGACTCAAAAGACGAAGAGTCTTACTCAGTGGCCACGCAAGGTTCTCTCATATTCTAATTGTCATAAGCATTAGACATTCTAAGATTTACAAAGACAAAGAAGTCCCTAAAAGAAGAGAAAGAAAATGGGGTGTCAAAAATCAAAAATTATTTTATTCTTAAAGGAGCAAGTGCAGTAAAGAAACGCAAGAATAGGAAGAAAAATTGAGAATACAAATATATCAACATAAGGGGGCGAATTTTTACGGAGACAATCAGAATTGATCCAAAGATGCTATTTTGCAAAAGAAAACACAAAAAGAAACAAAATTGAGCATAAACATGCAGGGAAAGGTAAAAAGTTAGTACCTTTGTGACGAGAGGTTGCAGAAGCAACGAAGTACAAAAACAATGGCGACCCAAGAAACCAAATGAAGAACAAGGTTTAAAAATACAACCAAAAAGCAAAAAAATCAGTGAAACTGAAAAATAAAAGAAAATCAACAAACAAAGGAACAAGAAAACAAAACAAAGCAGGTGCATAGACGAGAAAGACAAAAACTTACAATGGTAATGGAGGAACGATTCGCGTCTAGGAGAAGATGAAGAGCAAGAAATTTGAAAAACGAAAAGGGAAGATGAAAATATTAAGAAGGTAAAAAAAAAGAAAAAAGAAAGGGGGGAATGAATTAAATACGGAGTTAATACGTGGTCGAGTAAAAATAAAGCTAAACAACCATGTCACTTTAGTAAAAATAAACTGACCACTCAAGTAACTAACACGTGTCTCACTCATGTAGGGCATCGTTCTCGCCAAAAAATTAAGTCGAAATTCCTCCATGAAAGCTTATCATTTCTCAGATTTCAGCGGGAGTGATTGAAATTCCTCCATGCAAGCTCGTCATTTCTCAGACTTCAGCGGGAGTGATCAAAATTCCTCCCTTCAATCCTCGTCATTTCTCAGACTTCAGCGAGAGTGATTGAAATTCCTCCTTGCTAGCTCGTTTTTTCTTATACTTCAGCGGGAGTGATCGAAATTCCTCACCGCAAGCTCATCATTTCTCAAAATTTAGCGGGAGTGATCGAAATTCCTTTCTGCAAGCTTGTCATTTCTCAAACTTCAGCGGGAGTGATCGAAATTCCTTTCTGCAAGCTTGTTATTTCTCAAACTTCAGTGGGAGTGATAAAAATTCTTCCCCATAGATTTGTTATTTCTAAGATATCAGTAAGAGTGATCGACATTCCTCTTTACGGTCCCGTCATGTGACAAAAAGGCATATACATTACAGGCAGAACAAAGCAACCATCGACTAGCAGCAACACAATTCCGTCATCATCAAATTATAGCTTGACCTTCGAAGCCTTAGAATCGCATCGCCAATCTAGAGGCTTGAGGGGCTAAGGGCTTACGGGGTAATTTGGCCAGACGACTCGTTGAGCAACAGCCAATAAGGCTACATGCTTTGAATAGCTGGCATGAGTGACCTCATACGACCTCTTGAGGGGCTTGTTGTAGGGGATAGCTCTTGCTGAGTTATTCCTTTAAACTAGGCTAAGTTAGAAAGGCTTCAACGCGCAAACAAGAGCCGGCATGAGATACCTCATACCACTCTTTAGGGGCTAGTTGTATAGGGTAGCTCCCAATGAACTATCATACGGCTCCTAAGGTGCGGGCACTTAACACTGGAAGAACAGCTAGAGGGGCTCATTAACTCGATAAAGTCAGCCTGCAGGATGACCAAATAAGACTCCCAACAAAGGAGATCGTACACCTATATATAGAGGATAAAGTAACGGAAAAGAGGTTAGACACACAAGTTATTACAATTTCTCTATCTTTCTAAGTAGACTTCCTCTCTCTAAACACATTTTAACTTAAGCTTTGGTGGGGGGTTCCTCGAGCCACCCTTAAGGGAAGTTTACGTGTGCTGCCTTACGCAGGTTATCAGCAGGCCCCATTCCATACCAGCAGAACCCTTGGATTCATACCTTGAATAAGAATTAGAATGGAAAATTTGCAAAAATGAAAAAGAGAATAAAGAGTTGTTGAATGATGATGAAAGGAAAAGATGAAAGTTCATAATGTTCGGCAATGTGATTTAAATTTGTGGCAATATAGTATGAAAATTGGTAGATGTTTAATTTTGAAAAAGAGGCTTGATCACTCATCGCTTCATGATTAGGCTAAGCACCAATTACCAAATTTTTCTGCAACTTTACCCCCTAGCCAACGCTACAACCCTTTCATTGTTCTTTTGACCTAGCTAGGTAGGTTGAGTATCTAGTCGGTGGCGGGAGGGAGATTTCAAGAATAGTGAAAGGCATGACTTGGTAAGATGTCGAGTTCCCCTATTTTATATTGTTTTAATTTTTGTTTCGGCTCCTTCCAAGAGTCATGAAATGCTACCTCCAAGGATGGATTTGAATCTAGATGAGGGAACGCGATAAGAATGTATGGAATGTGGGGGAAAGTGGTGCTTGTCAGAGTTCTCTATGCTTAGCATGGTTTATTTTTCAATCAACCATTGGAATCCCCTTGCATGCTCACTTTTACTACTTAGAAAGCTTGCCATCCACTTATGCTTGTTATCTTTAAAAGCTTGATTTGATTATAATTTACATGTGCTTATTGATTCATCATCTTGATTTCTCCTTCTTGGTTTGTCTTGAATGCAATTTTATAAGAGTTGTGGGGAAAAATCTTTGGAAACCATCACGAGATCACAACTCCTCTTCATTGGCAACCTTGAGGTTAAAATTGCTTGTTGCTTATGCTAAAAAAAAAAATTCGGCTTTTCTTTTTTTAGCTTTAACTATTCTAGTTTTCTTTGCTTTAGGACAAGCAAGAGGCAAGTGTGGGGATTTTGATGAGTGCCATTTATGCCACTCTTTTCTCCTCTTCTCTAAGGATTTTTCCCCGTTATACACTTCTAAATCCTTTTCAATGATTTTTATCTTCATTTTTGTGATGTTTTGTCCTTTCTCGTGTTTCCTCTCCTTTTATTCCTTTCTTATGATCTCTTAGTTTTTCTTCGTTGTTTTGTAGATTGATGGCCTTTTTCAAGAAGCCTATAATTGCATATTGAGATATGGAGGGGAAAGAAATGCTCAAGGAGCCGCGGGCGCGCGGTGCTGGTCTACAGTTGCTTAGAATTTCTATAAAGTGTACCTGTGCAAAATGCACAGGATATGTATTTTATTAGAGAAATATTAAATATTTAATATAAGAAAAATATATTTAAAATACGGCAAGTTGATTTTAATGTTTACTTAGATCTTATTCTTTTGAGTTGTTATTGTCTGTTGTGTACTTGTGGTTTGATTTGCTCTGCTGAAGCCTGCTTAGCTATGTTACTAAGTATTAGTAATATGCGAACACTCATTTTGGCTTGCTGACATTTCTTTTCTTTGTTGAAATCTGATGTTCTCTGCTCTACTTAAAAGAACATGGTCTTACTCTTACCGGTGGCCATGCAATGTGGCAAGCTATTATGGGATTTACTTTGTCAAAGTTATAGAGGTTACTCGTTCAGTATTATAGGGGTTACTCGGTTAGTGTCATAAGGGTTATTCAATCAATGCTCAAGGAGTTACTTTGATATTTTGCAAGCAGTTATTCGGCGAGGCCAGTCAGGCAAAAAGCGTGCTATACATTTTTTTTGTGTTAATGATTAGAGAAGGATGTTGTCTAGAGGGTTTTCCCTAAAAAGTATATAATTGAAGGGTTGGGGATTTTAAGTGTTATGGTTAATTGTTGATAAAGAAATTGTATACCCGTGCTAATGCATGACATATATAATACTATGTTCAAATAAAGAAAAACACACACACAAAGTGAAATTTTAGTAGTAATCCCTTGGAATACCAAAAAAAAAAAAAAAAAAAAAAAAAATGGTATGTGTAGTTATTGCTTTTTTTTAAAAAAAATAAAGGTTTTAAAATAAATAAATAAATAAAGTATGGGATAAGGATGGGTAGTTATTAACAAATAAATAAATAAATAAATAAATTAAAATCCTAAATGCATGAGAGTTTAGCATTGGGGGTTTGGAGAATTCACGTTAACTGACTCTGTAATTATGTATTAGATGCCTAGCCGCGCCCTGGGAGAGGTCTTTCCTCTCTGTCCTGCAAGCGCGGTGCTTCAATCCTGACATCTCCCCTATTCCCAGTCCGCGGCGTCTCCTCAACTAGACATGCCTCTTCATCTTCGACCCGCGGGCACGACCATCAAGGCTAGACGAAGCGGTACCCCGTCTTGAGAGGGTGCGGCCATCTAGGCTAGACAAAGTTGTACCCCGTCATGAGAGGGCGCGGAAATGCGAAGAGATGCCTTTCCTTAGGTTTTTATTTTCGGTTTGTAGATGCATATTAATAGCCTTCTTATTGAATTTTGTAATCATGTTATTTTTAATCAACATTAAACTATGTGACTAGACTAAAAAAAAGCCTAAGTTAAGACTTGCGTAAGACCATGGGGATATGTTTTTAGACTCATTTAAGGACTGAATACGGTTTATACCATTAATAAATTGATTAAGTAGACTCGGCGTGAGGACTCAGGCAGAAAGCTAGACTATCGCGCAAATGATGAAACTATCGCAATGCGCTAGCTCTATCGCAGCACGACATTGATGTCGCGTTGTGCCATTAGTGTGTCGCGCCACAGGCCAAACTTCGGCGTTTTTGCTAAAACGTCAGTCTTGGTCTGTTTTCAGTATTTTACCTTAGAGGGAAAATCCTATAGACGTACTAAGTCAGGTTCGATGAATTTAGTTGGACTTTAAAAACTCATATTAATCAATTAATTAATTCAGCAACGTCTTTTAGTCTTTAATTAATTTATTTAGACTTAATCACAAGCTAAAAAAACGATTAGCTTAATCATATATAAATATGCGCAAGTAAATAATGCACAAGAAGTCAATGAGTTCGCAACCTAACCATGGCTTTAGTTCTCCAAAGCTCAAGGACAAGGGTTAGTAAAAAAGTTATGAGTTCGGATGCACCGCGCGGAAGCCTCACCTTTGGAAGGGTCGGCGCGTGACGATGGGACCCTGCAAGTTAAACCTGCTTCCACGGTTTGGTGAATTCACAAACTCGGATATACCCTTCGTTGCCATGAGCGTTCTATTGGGTAGATGGAGCGTGAATTCCCAAGGGGTTATGGCCACATGTAGAATTCATATGGGTTCATGACGAGGGGTGGAACTAGGTCGTTGAAACTAATCCTCCCTCGATCAAACTAAATTTATAAACACTTAACAAGCCTATATACAAGTATAGAGGCAAGTCAAGGATCAAACCCAAAGGAACGGTAATGGTCAAGCACTCTCAATTATGTGCCTAAGCTAGGTCAAAGACAAAGATAAAGAGAGAACACTAACAACTAACATACAAAGAAACCAAAAAAATAAAGCGCTAGGAACGGGGATCAACAAGTAATCATGACAATTGTAGCAACTCGGGAACAATATGCAAATCAATGGTTGAGAAGACAAATGGAAAGCTTAATCAAAATAGTCAACAAGCTATCACCTAGAGGCTAAGCTAGCACCAACTACGAGAGACTCTAACTAGGAACATCACTAATCAAGCTAAATAGACAATTGCAATTCCTAAATCAATGGTCAGTATCATTAGAAACTACAATGCAATCTAGCATAATTCTCAAGGCCTAATCGAATTACACACATGCAAACTTTCATTAATCACTTTAATCTCAACAATTAATCAACACAATTCCAAAATTAAGCACAATTAATCAATCATACAAGTTTCACCCAATCCATAGCAAACAACCACTCTAACATCATCATCTAATTAACAAACAACTAAAGAAATCAAGAATAAACAATATATGAAGAACAATTACACTAATCAACAATCAAACATCAAAATCAAACCAAACAAATATGAAATCAAACAAAGCAATAAAATGAGATAGAGTTAAGAATGCTCTTTGATAATAGAGAAGATCTCCAACACAATTGTCACCATTGAATCTTCAATCTCTCAATCACCATTGAAATTCCTCACTTTCTCTCTCTAAAATCTACTCCTAAACTAACCCTAAAACTAGAGAGAGAAGCTCTCAACTAAGTTAAAATTATGATCAAAATCTAAATGAAACTTATTCTAAACTTGCCCCAAAAATCGAGTTTACAAAGATATTTATAGAGGCGCGAAAAAAAAACCATGCAAACAAATACCCAAGAAGGCGCGCCCGCGTTGCAGGGGAGGCGGGCTCGCGCTGTAGGGGAGGCGCACCCATGCTGCAGGGGTGGCGCGCCCGTGCATCTCTGGGTTTCTTCGATCTTTTTACGGCTTTGTGCATTCGCTAAGGTCGCACGATTATGATGATGATGTACACTAAAGTAGGCAGTCCCTAAACACCATGATTGTGGGTTCAACACCCTATATTCATGAGAGCACGACATGAGAGCGCAAGAGCTAAGACTTGGAATTTCCACTTCCTTGCATCTTGAGCTTTCCAATTGCCATGAGCTTGCTCCAAAAGCTTCCTCCACCTCAGTGGATCACCAATATTAAGTCCCAAACCTCGTACAATACCCACAACCACGAAAATAGAGCAAATAAAGGAGAAAACACTAGAAAACCCATCAAAATGCACAAAAGCCATAAAATAAGAGAGCAAGGGCAGTAGCGTGGCAACAGCTCCTACTAGGCTGCAGGCCACAGTGAGCAGCTAGCCTTGCCTAGCCACGGTGGCTGGCTCCCAGCCGCACCTGCCGACCTAAATAATTATTTTTATTTCTTTTAAATTAATTAAAATAACATTTATCAGAATTAAATAAAATCAGTCCAAATTTTAAAATTAAATCATCATTCAATATTAAAATTAGGGTTCATCATATAATAATACCAATTTAATTCTAACACTTAAAATTTAATCGATGATCATACACAAACATTTTTATGTAAAATCAATTAGTTTAAAATTATAAAACATAAAACAATTCAAATTAAATAAAAAATTAAGAACAAAATCATATTTTAGGGCTATTAATTTTCGAAAAATTCGAAATTAGGGTTAGGGGTTCGAAAATTTCGAACATTTTAAGGCTAAATTCGGTCCTCTTCATGGCTATTTGAGCATAATTAAATCGCATTAAATTAATTCCAAAAGTTCAATCACATTAAATTAAATAATTGAACCATAATTAAATTAATTTCTCCATCTTAATTGATTATAAACTTAACATGGACTTCAAATAAATCGTATTATTCTGATCAAGCGCGCTCATGCAAGAGGCTAACAGATACAATTGTAGATGTTTATAGGTACTATCAAGTAGAAAATCATGAATCATATTCAAACAAGCACCTAATCCCAAGATCGCATGCATAACACACAAGACACATAATCATACTTTTGAAGCGTGAATTCCACTTAGCAATTTCACATGCAAATCAAGGAGAGAATAGAACCGCAAGCGTTTCTCCTCTACTTAATCTACGAGATTCGAACGAGCCGTCCACCAATACTAGATTGGTCGAGTGATTGAGGAAAATCGCGATCACCACCTTTAATGGACTAACCGACCACCACAACCGGCGCCGAGGGAGGAGAGAGAGAGAGAGAGAGAGTTTGAGGGGCTTTGTGTCGTGTTTACTAACTTAGGTTTTGATCTTACTAATCAATTGAATTCCTATAATGCAAACCCTAGGCACCTAGTCTATTTATAACTATATTATAATTAGATTACGGTTAGGAAGCCCAAAACCTTACAACCTTACTCCATATGGCCGACCACAATAGGGGATGAGGCCTATCATGGGCCTCGTCCTCTCATGCTAGATCTGGGCCCTTTGTGTGACCTTATAGGATCTGTCCAATTGGGATTTGGCCTATTTTACTACCACAAATATCGTTAGTATCTTTAGCTATGATATAACGACAACCCAAATGTACGAACTTAATTATATCCATAATTTGATTCATTTATATATCTAGTAATTTCACATGACAAAGATATAAATATGTCCTTCACTCCTGCCCCAACATGAAGTGCTATGACGATAAATGAAACCATCTTCGTGTTGGATCAGCTTGAAGAATACTTATGGATAACTGATTGAATCACAAGAACACAAAAAATGATTAGCCTAACTTAAAAACAAATAAAATAAGGTCTAATTAACTAAGCCAGATCATAATTAGGGTTAAGCCCGAGGCTAAAACCTAATTATGATGGATTTAGTGGCACCTAGGTTAAAAATCAATACTGCCGCAGAGAAATCCACGCTCATCATAATGAGTCGCGCTGGTCTTGTTTGCGCTACTTATTCAGTTGCGCCCAACACCCATCGCAACTGCTATTGATGCGCTTGCGAAAGATCCAAAATTTCATTAAAAAATATAAAATCGAATCTTACCATAATATCGCTCGCAAGATCATTAGTTGCGCTGCCCAAAGCAGCGCATCTCAATTATTTGCGTTGGGCTGTCGCGCGCAACCCATTCATATGCGCGCAACACCTGCTGCGACAGAATGTTAAAAACCTTAAGCGCACCCATTCCTTATAAATAGAGGCTAAATATTAGGCTCAAGGAGACATAAATTAAACTAAAACTCCGGTACAATCATTGTGAACTTATGAACTATCAAACCCTCTTGTCCTAAACACTCACCCCCTCAGTACTTGTTACTGCGGTGGAGGTTCTTGAACAAGAAAGAGTCCATAAGTGTTCTAAATGAAGATCTAGCAAAGAGAAGTGGTAAATTCCCGAGTACTTAGATCAATCACCATTAGTTTCTTGTTTAAAATAACTGTAATTAATTAATTAGTGCTGTTTGATCACTCTAAACGAAATTTTTAATTAATAAATTTCACATAGTATCTTGCGTTAAAATAAAAAAGAGAATTGAATAATTAATTGTTGATTGATCACTTTAGCCAAGGCGAATCATGTTTATTTTTATTCTTTTCACGAATATTATTAAATAAGGATAACGACTTTTGCAAGGTAATTCCTACGTGATTGATGCATGTAAATAAAATCAACTAACTTAGTTTTTAGGTATCACGTTGCATATTTAGCGATGAAATTGTGAAAAAGGAAGAGCTAGTAGATACCGTAATCCCCCCTAAACGGAACAATATCTTGGTACCCTCGCTCCCGAACTCATTTCTGCTTTATGTAGATCAATTTGGGCATGGGTAAACTTACGATTCATGCTAAAGATCCCTAGAACTCTACATGGCAGAAAGGCATGAACGAGGTTTATGAGTTTTCCTAAAACTCGTTGGCGACTCCTACTTGTTTCTTATTAAAAAAAAAAAAAAAAAGCGTGATGATAAGATCAATTCTAATTCAAGGTCCCTTAAAAAGTCAGGAATTCAAATGCTAATACACCCTAACAAGTGTAAAGTCCAAGGATTTTAAAGGGCCATGGGAATTTAAGGAGAAAGATCCCCTATGATGGGAACACCCTCCTTACATCTTGTACATTAACTTTATCTTGATTCCCCTCTTCTGATTGTAATTGGCGAAGATTTTAATGAGATTTTAGAGTCTCAAAAGAAGACAGGTGGTGCGATTAGAGAACAGTGGTGTATTGATGCTTTAAGGCAAATGTTGGACTCTGTAATTTGAGGGATTTATGGCACGACGACAACTGGGTGACTTAGGAAAGAGGAGTTTCGAAGGGACGATTTTCAAAGAGAGGGTTGACAGATTTGTTGCTTATAGCGGGTGGTTGGCTTTCTTTCCCTAAGCTCATGTCAAGTACCTAGTGGTTGAGTCAAATACCGAGGGAGAGAATTATGAGTTAAAGCCTAAGGAAAAGGGATGCAAGGTCAAGATGTCGAGAAACCCTCAAATTCTACTCTTTTTTCCGGTTCCTTCAAAGAACCATAGAGACACTTACTAAGGGAAGATTTAAAACCATAGGGAGAATGCGGCTAGATTGGTTGGGATGAAAGTTGATTGCGCCTTATTAGTTATCTACGTTTAGCATGCCTTATGTTTCAATCAACCGTGAATATCTTGAAGCATGCATACCCATTTCATATAGAAAAGTTTTCATGCATTTCCATTTAACTGTTTGTGAAAGTCTTTGTCAAGAGCTACTTGTTTGAATTTTTGTTTTACCTTCTTTTTATTTTTAAATGATTTTGCCTCATTTTATTTCAAAGAGTTGTGGGTTAAGCTCTTAGGAAACCCTTACGAGACCTCACTTGTCCTCATAGGCGACTGTTTTGGGTGTTTTTGTCCCTCGGGAGAGTTACAACACGAAGACTGATCCGGGATGAGCTGTACCTGCAAAACAAACGGAGACACCGGTTGGGTGGTGCTCCGCCTCCGACGATCAAGTTAGTAACTTGAAGAGGAATAAAGAGTACGGAAATTTAGGTGGGTATCTGCTCGGATTCCAAGCTCAGGTGTTTCTCTGATGTAAGAGAATGCAGGTGTATTAAATGATAAAACATTATGCCCTCAAAATGAGGGGTATCTCCCTATTTATAGGGTCTTTGGGATTTGTGCCCTTGATTAGGTCACTGAACCCTAATCATTGGTGGGCTGTGCCATTTTGCGGCATTCTCGGGATTTGGGCCTGAAGGCCGCCTTTTTTCCCTTCTTTTCTGGAGTGACACGTGTCAAGAAGGGATTGGTCCACTTTGGGCCATCCTGAGGCTGACACGTGTCATCCTCTGATAGGACCACATGACGGGGTAAAATTACCCTAAACATTTGCCCCTCACAGATGTGACGTGGCACGCTACGTGGCATCTGTGACACATGTCACGCTCCGGTTGGCGGTAATTTTACTGTTACAAAGTAACTGTTCACCTTCTGGGTAAATTACGGAAATGCCCCCAAATTTACCCTCTTTATATAGTCGTTTTACCCTCATAATTTTGTACGTTTACGAAAATTTCTGAGAGAAAAACTTTGAGAGAGCAGAAGTCACTTGTTTGAGTCAGACGTGAGCAAAAAAAGCTCGTTCTTCAGCAATACAGCCGGTCCCGCCTACACTCAGATACCAACTCGAAAGGTACCGTCTCTGTCTCTCTCAGCTCTTTTCTTTTTTCACCGCTTGTACATATTTCTTGCAATAAATGGATGCATCACCAACACACACGGCACGACCTAGGTTAGAGTCCAGCCGGTCACCAGGGTCGGCTGAGTCTAGGACTGGGAGTGCCGGCTCGGGGTGTTGGGACCACCCTTTGCCATGGATTCCGACCAGTTATGTGTTTGTGCAGGACACCATGGTTCGGACAATGCAGACGGCCACGAACCCGAATTACAAAAGCGAAGGCTCAGGAGGCCAAACGCCTGAGGGAGAAACTTCTGGTCAGGGAAACCAGACGGCTCTTGAGAGATCCCCTCCGCGCGCCCCTTCAACCCCTGCAGACTCTTTTTTGGAAGAGTGCGACCAAGGCAGCGATGAGGTCGCCTCTGCCCCATAGACCAAAGCGAGGGGGAGACGGAGAGCGACAGCTCCGCCTCTACCTCCGAGAGCAGCGATGACTTGCCCCCTCTTTCGGATAGCGAGGAGGAAGAAAGGAAAAAGTGGAGTGAGAAGGACGATCCCTTCAGCATCCACGTCTCCTCCAAGGACTGAATCCAGATGGGGGAGAACTTAGAGAACTTTAAGATAATACACCCTCTTGGAGACGGGTATAAGATCCGGGTGCCGCCTGAGCTGGGCACCATCGCTTGGGGGGATGATCAAGAGAACGCCAACAGCTATTTTGGCTGTTATGAGGCGGCGTTCAAAGCCGGCCTTCGCTTCCCCCTTCACCAGGCAGTGAAGGCAATTTTGAGAGGCTACGACCTTGGGCTCTGGCAACTTACCCCCAACTCCTGGACCAACATTCTGGGGTATGTTGCCGCCTGCGAGTTTTAAGGGCTTAACCCCGGCTGGGAGGCTTTTGCAAGCATGCATTACCTCAGCAGAAGCCCAGGCAGCTGGAGAGCGTGGTATACTCTAACCACACAGCCGCAATACATGATGACCTTGGACAAGGTCTCAAAGTTCGATGACACAGGTTCTACCTGATGTCAGCCCCAACCAGACGGGAAAATTATGAATTCCGTCTGTACAATAAGAAGCCTGACTTGTTGGGCAGGAAATGCGCTCTTCCCCGGATCCCAGAGGAAGACTTTGACAAAATAATCGAGGCAGACTTTTTCGGCCTCACATACGCAACTCTATCAACCGGGGAAACAATAAAAGTCCCTAAGAATTGGATTCCCAAGAGCGCCTGGTTCAGGGATGAATGTTTCCTAGCCGCCTGCGCGCTAGGGCACATGTTTAACAAACGTATGCGCCTGGGTTCACACCGTCTGTAGTATTTTTCTATCGGAATTGATTTATGATTCTGACCAATTTCTTTCTTTTTGCAGAAGAAGCACTAAACATGTTGCTGTCGGAGAAAACTCCCAAGCGGTCTTCTGCGACCATCCGCAAAGATCTTGCGAAGAAAGCTGCAGCCGAGCTCAGGGCCAAGGTATTGAGCGCCTGACCCTTTCTTAAGTTTATTTTATAAACTGTCTTGCCCGGATACTAACCTTGACTTGTTTATTTTAACAGGGGGGAGAAGTTGGGAAATCGTTTGAGAAGAACCTCAAACGGGCTAGAGAGGAGGCCCCAGCCGTTCTTAACAAGATAAAAAAGTCCGCCTCTACGTCAACTCTTGGCGCCTCAGCCGGGGCTAAGACGATGCGAATAGCGGGGCGACTCGAGAAGGTAGGCGGCAGCCTGTGCCTTGATCTTGTCAACCCCTCAGCAGCCGCGGGGTTCACCACGCCTGCAAGCGGTTCCCGCTTGGCCGGCTCTGAAGGTAAGAACCCTTTTGAATCTCCGCTTGAGATAGGGTGGCCTTTACGGGTGAAATCCCACTCCCAACAGACGTCATCCTCAGATGGTCGGTGATGAGTGACATTTATGTCACTCTTAGGGAGTAGTTTTAGAGTCATTTTCGTGTTTATTTTATCTTATTTCCCCTTTCTTTCTCTTGTTTTCTTTTTAATAAAGTTTCTTGTTTATTCGGTAATTTTGGAGCGTTTTAGTTTATTTTCTTTATTTTATTAGCTTTAGTTTATTTTCGTATTTTATTTTTACTTTGTTTGCTTGTATAGTTTTTGTTCAGTTTTTATTAGTTTTAAGTTTATTTTGTTATTTATTTGATTTTATTTACTTGTATAGTTTTATTTATTTTTTATTAGTTTAGTGTTATTTCTCTTTTTCTATTTTACTTTATTTTATTCCTAATTTATTTATTTCATTCCTTTTTGTCTTGATTTCTCCTCGGTTTTGTGTGTAGGGGTTCGGGTTTTATGTCAAGTGGGTTCGGGTTCCAAGTTGAGTCAAACGCCAAACAAACCTGCTGCCCCTTATCCATCACCGCACCCTCCATTATCCTACACCACCCCAAGCAACAGCACTCTTCCCCTGCTGCCACCAACAAACACCACCAATCACCCCCGTACCAATCCGTGCAGCCACATCAACCAACCCATTAGCCCCGAATTCACCACCACCAACCCGCAATTGCCCAAAACAGCCACACAACACCACTCACCACCAGTTAACCCCTTATTCTCACACCAGCAGCAACAACAACCGTACTCACCTGCTGCCACCAACAAACACCACCAATCACCCCCGTACCAATCCGTGCAGCCACATCAACCAACCCATTATCCCCGAATTCACCAGCACCAGCCACCACCTTCACGCACAGCAGCCGCACCACCACAACCCAAACCAAAAGAAAACCACCGCGCAACAGAGCAGCCACCACCAGCATCAATTACAACAACAATTAAGCAACCAATTCGCACAAGCAATTCGGCCCTCAATTAAGCAAATCAGAACAAATTGCAAATTAATTAAGTTCGAGCAAACCCATTAAGAAGTTTGGCCGAACGTCGAGTCAGAGACTTTGGGGGCTTTGTTATTCGAAGGGGAGTGGTCGAACATACCCTTGGTTCGACCGAACCAACCCCGTAGTTCGGTCGAACCCACCACCGGTTCGATCGAACCATTCCACGAGCTTCTCACGCGAGTTTTAATGAAAATTGAACGGCCTTGATTGATTGCTGGTTGATGAAGATGTCGGTGATGATTTTGAGCCATTGATGATGGTTGTTTGGTGTTGATATTGAAGCAGCCAAATTCGAAGAAGGGGAAAGGGGGTAGCTGATTGTTTTGGGGGAATGTATAGGTTTTGTTTTCTATTTTCTTTTTTTTTTTTTTTATTTCCTTTTTCTTTTAACTTTTTCTTATTTTCTTTCCTTTATTTTTATTTTAGTTTTCTTATTTTATTTTCCTTTTTATTTTTATTTTCTTTTCCTAGTTTTATTAGCTTAGTATAAATACCCAATTTTTGGGGTGATTAAAGAGGACATTCAATAACTATCTATTCCTCTCTCTAGTTAGTTTTAGTTTTAGGTTAGATTAGGATTAGTCTTCTTTGATAGAGAGAGAAAGTGAGGTTTTCTTCATTAATGAACTTGGAATTTGAAGAAGGAGCTTGTTTAATCCTTTGTAGACCTTCATCTTCAATTAATGAGAAATTTCTTACTCTCTCTCCTCTATTTTTATTTGTTTATTTTGATTATTATTTTAGTTGTTGGTATTGCTTGTTGATCATGTTGATTCTTTATTATTTGTTGATTAATCTTGTTATTATCATGATTAGTGAGTAATTTCCCCATTAAGGGGATGGTTGTGGTGTAGTTGGACCTTGAGCATGTTCTAGGGTTTAGAATTGATTTATTTGTGATTAAAGTCTTTATATGCTTGATATTCTTTAATCTTCTTGCAAGTGCACATTGTTGGTTGATTAAAGGTGAATCTTTGCTAACAAGAAACGGAAGTTGACTTAGTTAAGGTTAATTACTATCGATTGTTAGTTAATAGTACCTACTAGTATATGGTTCTAATGTGGAAACATAGAGGCTATGTTAGGAGAAGCCAATTGACCCCGGAAGGCGGCTAGATTGGACTCTTAATTTCGATATTCGAGCATGTTTAGTTCATAATTAATTCAATTTCTATGCCTTTGTTTATGTTCAAGTGAATGCTATACCTAAATTATTTCCCTTAATGTTTTATTTCTTGTTTTAGCATTTTTAGACTTTAGTTTATTAATCCCCTATTCCGGACTAGCTTAATTGTTGATAACTTTTGGTGGTGTTTACCGTTCTCTGTGGTTCGACCCCTATGCTTGCCTTATACTCGTATTAGGTTTGTTTAGGTTGTATAAATTGTATTTGATCTAGGGATAGACAATTGACGACGCGTTTATTCCCTTGTCAAATTGGCAAGAGCAAATCAATCCCCCCCTTAGCGGGGGAGGTGAGGCATCTTCTTCTTCTTCCTTTCCTCCTTTTGATTTCAATGCCCTTCGTAGTACCCTCGACGATATTCGTCGAGACAATCAAGCTTCCATTGAGCAATGGGGGTACTACGCGAGGGCAATGACAATCTTGTGCAAGCGGGCATTCAAGCGCCCTATGTGAACTACCCCTACCACCCTCCTCAAGAGGGTCCGGTCAATCATTGGGGACCCTATGACCCTCAACACCCCACCCCCCCCTTGCTACGCCTATTGGGAAGGTCCCATCGACCCTACCCAACGCGTTGGCACCCCCCCATACGACCCCTATCGTCCGGGTGGGTGTGATCCGTCTTATGACCCGGCATCCGCATCCATCCCCGCTCCTTTTGATGGTGGTTGGGGTGCCCAAGGGTGGCCCTATGAGAACTTTAACCAACCCTTCCACCCTTTCATGGACACTCCCGGGTTTGATCCTAACAACCCCCCTCAACCTAGGGGGCGAGGAGATGATAACCAGTGATGCTGTGGGAACTTTTCCCTTCCCCCCGATCTTCTCACTTGTCACTTTTGCTCGGGACGAGCAAAAGAATAATGTGGGGGAGGATGTCCTTTTGGTTGGTTGAAGTGTACATAGGAAGGTAGGATGGTAGGGTAGTTGCTTGCACATAAGGAGGATAGTGAGGATAGTGGCTTTGTGGTATTGATGTGGCGTTGTGGCGGTGGTGATGATGTTGGTGATGTTGTGATGGCGATGTGATGAGATGGTGATGTTTTATGATTATTGATGTGATGATGATGATGATGTTTTATGGTTATTTTTGCTGATTTCTGATGATTTTCTTTGATGATCCCCGAGTCTTTATAGGTGGAGATGCTCCCGAAAAGAAAAAAAAATCCAAATTTCCCGAAACTCCAAATCCCCTTAATCCAAACTTTGTAGATAGCTTTTTATTAATTTTTCTTCTTTTTGTTTGATTCTTTAGTCTTTTTCTTTGTTTTCTAACCTTTTCTTGTTTTGTTGTAGTTTCTTTTGTTTGGCTCCCCTTTATTGAAGCTTGAAGCGGAGATGTAGGACGTTAAGGAGCAACACTAGCTCCCTTGGTGAGATTGGATATATTACCTTGTCTTATATTTCAAGCGGCATTCGGTGAGACCTTTCCTCTCTTTCTTTTTCTTTTTCTTTGAGTGCTTAGTTTAGGTCTAGTTTAGGAAGAGTTGAATGGTTCGAGGTTGATTGATTTTGGTTCCAAGGAACCTGGGATCGTTGATGTTGATATCAACGATCACTTGTATGTCGATTGGGATTTATTTGATTTACATGCCTCGATTATGAACCTTTTTAATTTCTTCCTCCCTTTTGTGTGTTTTTCTTGTTCTCTTTTGTGTAACGAGCATGACTAAGACAAGTTGAAACATTTTTGATGTGGATTTGCTCATTCATTTGGATTCAAGAATTTATGTGCCTTTTTGATGACATGGCTTTGAATGCTTACCTTCCTAGTTGATGAGGGTTTACACGGTTTAAGAATGCTTAAGGTTGAATTAGACACATTGTAAGATAAGGTAGCCCGGTTTAGAAATCTTGATGACGTCTGAACCCCTTAGTTCACGGGAAAGTGGTAAGATGGTGTTGCTCTCCGTAGTGAATAGGATTCCCTTGGTTGGTATTTGCTTATTTTTATCCCGTGTGAGCGTCATTTGTTCTAGCCTTCATCACTCTTGTGAGCGGCGTTTTGGATCCTTAACTATGCATGTCTTAATCTTTGTGTTGGTAGTTAGCTCCCGAGATCGTGACCAAACAACTTTAAAGGAGGAAGAGGGCATTTCTTCTCATTTTTCTTTGTTTTCTTTGTGTTTTGTTACAAATTTGGTTTTCATTTTTACATCCACCCACTTGCTAACCAACTTGGGCCTCATTCCCCTTTCTTGATCTAGCCATATTACAAACCTATCGGCCTATGTTCTACCAACCCTTGTAGTTAGTGAAGCATTGGTTTTTGAGGTACGAATTCGAGAGTGTTGGTTTTAGGGCAAGAAAGTTGTGAATATTGGTTCAAGTGAGATTTTGAAAGTTATTCATGAAAGGAAATATTTGCAAAAAGTTTGTGAGGAAGGATGCAACGTATGAAGTTCAAAAAAAAAAAAAAAAAAAAAAAAAGGGGAAGGAAGAGGAAGAGGAAATGATGAGAGAAATGAAGTAATGTTATGAAATTTTGTATTGAAGGTTGTAATTTGAATTTAGGTTCAATTCTTAGGTGGTTCTTGAGAGATGGCCACTCTTTTGCTTTACTTAGGATTTGCCACCAAAAATTTTCAAATTAATTCCCAACCTTAACCCTTAGCCATGACATTACAACCCAAGTTAAGACCCTTGGACTTGGAGAAGTGCGGTCAAAGAACGGTGGAGGGAGATAAATTTCAACCCTATGGAAAGAGTGTGCATAGTTGAGATGTCGGGATAACCTCATGACTCCACAATAATTTCTTTTTCCGGTTCCCTCGAGGAACCATGAGGAGCTAACTTGGGGATGATTTGAAGCTAGTGGAGAGAACGCGGACCGTCTTAGTTGGAGCTAGGGCAAAGGATGAAATCATTAGTTCTCTACTCTTAGCTTAGGTTTGTCTCCCTCAACCATGAGCATCTTAGAACGTGTTCCCCCTCTTTGAGTTGAGAAAAGTAAGCATTATTTGATTCATGTCCCTATGTTAGAGTCCATTTGGAGCATTTCCCATCGTGAAACTTGATTGATTTTCTTAACCCTTGTCATACTATGCTTGTTGTGTGTGTTGTCTTTTTGTTTTAGTATTCCTTGCTTGAGGACAAGCAAAAGGCAAGTGTGGGGGATTTTGATGAGTGGCATTTATGCCACTCTTTTATCCTTTTTCTCTAAGGATTCTCCCCTCGTTTGCACTTGTTTGGCCCTCTTTCTAAGCATTTTTACTTAGTTTTGCTTTCTCTTTTCTTTCTCCTTTATCCTCCCTTTTCTTAGTCTTCCCGCTTTGTTCTTACTGTGCTTTTCATGCTTATGCTTTGTAGAAACCATCGAGATTTTCAAGAGGAGGAAGCTAAGCTCAAAGGAAGCTAGAGGAAGCATGATTCAGAAGAGGTTCGGCCGAACCTCCTGATGGTGTGGCCGAACCAAGGTGTGGCCGAACCTGCTCAGTGGTTCGGCCGAACTTCGAGGCAGGGGCAAGATGAAAATCGACAGTTTTGCAGGAGTGGCCGAACCGCAGGAGTTCGACCAGACCAGGATCAGGGAGGTTCGACCGAACCTACCCATGGTTCGGCCGAACCTACCCTGTAGTCCGGCCGAACCTTCCTATTTGTTCGGTCGGACCTCTCCTTTTGTCAGCTGACTCTGTACGGACTATATAAGTCCCTTTTTTAGAACGTTTTGGGGGGATTAACTTAGTTTTAATTTTCTACATTTTTAGCTTAATCTAGAGAGAGAAACTTCATTAGTAGAGAGAGAAAGTGTGGATTTCTATTGATGAACTTGGATATTGAAGAAGGAGCTTGATTGAATCTTTGTAAATCTTCATCTTCAATTAATGAGCAATCTCTTACTCTCTTTCTTTACTTTTGTATCTAGTTTTGTTTGCTTATTTTGATTTTCCTTCTTTGCTTATTGATCATGTTGATGCTTATTGATTTGATGATTGATATTGTCTTCAATATGATTTGTGAGTAGTCACCTAGCCAAGGATGTGGGGATGGTGTAGTTGTTAATTGATTCATGCTTATGATGTTGGGGTTATGTTAATGGTGATTAAAGTCTTTGTATGCTTGATATTCTTTGGTCTTTCTTGCAAGTGCACATTGTTAGTTGATCAAAGATGAGTCTTTACTAACAAGTAACCGAAGTTGACTTAGTTGAGATTCATTACTATCGATAATTCTTTGTTTGCACCTTCTAATATATGGTTCTAATGTGGAAGCATAGAGGCTATGTTAGGAGAAATCGATTAACCCCGGAAGGCGGTTAGATCGAGCTTTATTTCGATATTCTTGCATGCTTAGTTTACCATTGCTTTGCTTCTGTGTTATTGCATGATCAAGTGACATCTACATCTACCCACTTCCCTTGGTGTTTAGTTATATTGATCTTTAATCATTCTTAATCCTTAGTTTAATCTCTTAGTTATTCATACTTCTTGTCCCGAGATAGCTTAAAGTCTTAAGTAGTGAATGCGGTGTTTATGCATGTCTCCCTGTGGTTCGACCCCTCTTTTTACCCTATACACGTATTAGGTTGGTAGAGCGTTATAAATTAATTTGACTTAGGTGTAGTCGCTCAACGACACGATTATTTCCTTGTCAGTCGGCAACAGATAGGTGCTGCCTTAGTTTCGCACTCATCACGTATTGATTGTGGTGCAGATCAATCTCCCCGCTGGCCAGACGTCCAGAAGCACGCCAAGGCCATGCTGGATGCCGTCCGGAAGAGGGATAAGGACAATATCCCTGGGATAGAGACGTTCAATCTTGAACGCATTCTATCCCTTCTGGCTGAGGTAAGAAACTTGTCAATTCAATGTTATTTTTTCCAAGTAATTATCCCGCCTATAATTCTTATACCGCCTGCTTTTTGCAGGCCATGTTGCGGGTGGACGGGCTCAAACGTCCTTATTCCCGCAAACAGGAAGAGGTAAAAAGGGCCAAGAAGTCCGCCATAGACGCTGATAATATTGCTTTCCACTCAACTATCGTAAATGAACTTGAAACTAAAGCAATAATTATGACACAGGCGTCTAAAATCCAGCAGCTGGAGCTAGATCTGAAGGCGGCCGACCAGCGGGTAACGGATGCTGAGACGGCCAAGAAGGGGGCGGAGGAGGCCCAGAAGAAAGCAGACGAGAGCGCCAAACAGGCTGAAGAGGCGCTCAAGAAGACCCAGGCGGACCTTGGCAAACTGAAATCCAAGGTTGAGAGGCTGGAGAAGGATGCTGCTCAAGCTCAGAAAAACTTTGCAGCAACCCTGGAGGCGGAGCAAAACCGCCTTGTTGATGAGAGTGATGCTGACAACGACGCCCGTATGAAGATTGCTTAGGCTGCCTTGTATCCAGACGCTGATTATAGCATCTGGACAATGGCACACAGCTATGCCGAGTACGTGGTGTATTTGAGAGAGGAAGGCGAGCGAGAGCCTGCCTCCTTTGAAGCCTGGCTCAACAACAATGAGCCGACCGCGCCTGAGCTTCCTGGTCCCGGCGAAGCGCACCAAATTCTCTCAGATGATGAGGAGAAGGGGGAGAACCAGGAGGCTCCGTCTGCAGGCCAAAAGTGACCCCTCAGCGGCAGTATGCCAGTCTTTGCTTTTTTAATTCTTTTTATTCAGCGGTTGTATGCCAAAACTTGCTTTTTCCGGCTTGCGTGTCGAGTATTCTTGTATTTACCGGTTGTGGAGCCGTGTTAATTAACAATTTCTTTCTCTCCTGGACGGGGTTCGGTTAACATTTTAATCCACTACAACCGTTTGGTTGGGTGGACTTTTATGAATTGCACCGACTAAGTCAGTTTTGATCATTTTGCATTTGAATTTTTAATTTTTGCCTATCTTATGAAAAGCATGCGGCGATTTCTTGCCTAACTAATCAATAGTCTGGCTGTCCTTGCCCCTGGACGGCTGTGTGCTTGGTTTCAATTGGAGCTGGTTGATTGACTTGAAAACGTCTAATGCTGCAAAGAGCATGATATGTTTGTAAGTCAATCAATCACAGTAGTGATTGCCCCAAACCAAGTGCACAGCCGTACACCAACAGGCGTTTCGGTCACTACCCAGACGGCTTATGCCCGTCTTGGTAGAGATTTCATAGCCATTGAACTCTTGCCCCAATTGGGGTGAGGTGCAATTTTTGGAATAAATAACCTAAGTGAGAACTTTAGCCGGTGACCAACTGATGCCTATGGGCATCCGATATTTTAGAACTTATTCGTTCTTCGTAGGTTATTTTGGTCAGACGGCTTTGAGTTGACCAATTTGGTCGTTCAATTTTTGTCGTCTGCATGGATACGTAGAACCGACAGATAATCTGTTCTCTGCGACGATTGCACCCGGAGGGGTGTCGTCGGACGCATTTGTCCATGTTGGGACAGGCGATTTTATAAAAGGAGCAACCGTCCGGCCATTTTAGCCTCTGGTCTTGTTTGAGACCGGTTATGTAGCCACTAAAAGTTTTTGTGCTTAGTTTCTTAATCAGTGTTGAATTTACACTAAGTATCGAACTTAGTTTTTTAAGCAAATGTTTGATCATGCTAATTATCAAACTTAGTTAGATAAATGGAGAATCCGTCTGAGTAGTACCCAGGCGGATAGTCAAGCAGTTGAATAAACAAAGTATCCAACTTAAATAAACAAGGGATCCGAGCATTACCCAGGCGGATAAATAAATGTAACCTTCACTAAGTATCGAACTTAGTTAGGTAGATGGGGAATCCGCCTGGATATTACCCGGATGGATAATCAAACGATAACTCAATTTTGCAAACAAAGACTGAATCTTCAATAATTGACTCATTGTTTACAAAAAGTTACATTCTCAGAAGTAGTACTTTTTTAGATTGTCTACATTCCAAGTTCTAGGCAGGCGCCTGCCGTCTGGGGTTTCCAGGTGGTAGGTGCCATCCCTTACTTCTTCATAGATCCGGTAGGGACCTTCCCAATTTGGTGTTAGCTTTCCCAACTCATTGGCCCTACCGGTTGCCTCCATTTTTCGTAACATTAAGTCGTCAACTTTCAAAGGACGCTTGTGTACTTTTTTGTTGTAGGCTCTAGTCATTCTACGACGGTAAATCTCATGACGCAAGGCGGCGTTGCCCCGGCGTTCTGGGAGTGAATCCAGTGCCAGGCGCATTGCTTCCCAATTTGCCTCTTCATCGTACAACATGACTCTGAGAGTCGGCTCGTAGTGTTCGATGGGCAAGACGGCTTCAGCACCGTAAACCATGAAAAATGGGGTTTCACCGGTTGCCCCTTTCGCTGTTGTCCGGATGGCCCATAGGACATGGATTAATTCTTCTGCCCATAAGCCACCGGCTCTTTCTATTTTCTTTTTAATGCTGTCTGAGATGACTTTGTTTAAAGCTTCAACTTGGCCGTTTGCTTTGGGCCGGCCAACAGATGCAAAATAACTTGAGATCCCCTGATCTCCCAACCAAGTTTTTAGCTGAGGCGTCTCAAACTGAGGACCATTATCAAACACCATAGACATGGGTACCCCGTACCGGGTGATAACATTCTTCCAGATGAAGAAAATGACGTCTGAGGTCTTGATGTTTTTAACCGCTTCAGCCTCAACCCACTTGGTGAAATAATCCATAGCCACTAAGATATAGCGCTTTCCGCCTGGAGCAGTCGTGTAAGGACCTAAAATGTCCATCCCCCACTTTGCAAACGGGATTGGGCTGTGGATGGCCGTCATATCAGTAGCCGGACGATGAATAAGTTTTCCAAACTTTTGGCACTTGTTACATTTTTTCACCAATTCCTTGGCATCTGCCTCAAGAGTGGGCCAAAAGTAATGTCGTCTGGCTTTGACGGCTAGGGACCTGACGCCTATGTAAGAGGCGCAGAATCCCGAGTGCAAGTCTCCGAGAACTTCTTTCCCCTTTTCTGGGGTGATACACTTCAACAAAGGCTTCAGAAACCCCGCCTTGAAGAGTTCTCCATTTTTCATCTTGAATCTTGCAGCTTGCTTTTTCAGGACGGCTGCTTCCTGTGGCGTATCAGAAAGTGTGCCGTCTGAGAGATAGGCCCGGATGCCATCCATTCAAGTAGAGCTTCGGTCCAGAATTCCAACGGGATCCTCATAGATGCTTCTCTTTTCAAGAACTTCCCAGAAGACTGACCGAGGCGTATCATGGCAGGCAGAAGATGCCAGTTTTGACAATGCATCCGCCTTGTTGTTTTCCGACCTAGGCACTTGATTCAGCCGGAAAACCTCAAGTGCCTTGGTCTCTTCTTTGACTGCCTGATGATATTTAATCATAGCCGGATGGGTAGCCTCATAACTTCCCTCGTACTGGCTAACAACCAATTGAGAATCAGAGTAGGCGTCAATTTTCATGGCCCCTGCCGCCTTACACATGCGTATGCCGGCTAGCAGGGCTTCATAATCAGAGTAAGCGTAGTGTATATTCAAATCTGTCTCCTTCAGGAGACTCATAAATTACGCCTGCACCACAGCCGGACTTTGTAGATCTCCCATCTACATACACTTTCCAAACCTGATCAAGGTTATCTGGAGCCACCGAACGAGTCATTTCTACAATGAAGTCGGCAAACGCCTGACCTTTCACTGCCTTTCTTGGTTCGTAAGTGATTTCAAGACTTTGCATTTCAATAGCCCATTTCAACATTCTCCCAGATGAGTCCAAGGTAGACATTGGCCGCTTGAGTGGCTGGTCCGTGTAGATCACCACCGGATGTGCCAAAAAGTAATGCTTCAATTTTTTGAATGCCATATACAAAGCAAGGCCAAATTTTTCAACCATGGGGTACCGGAGTTCAGCATTTTGAAGAACATAGCTAATGAAGTAAACCGGGAGCAGCACGCCGTCTCGCTCAGTAAGGAGAACGGCACTGAGGGCATGGCCTGAGACGGCTAAGTACATGTACAACGTCTCCCTAGGCAAAGGACTGACCAACCTAGGCAGAGAGTGAAAATGCTCTTTCAACCTCTAGAACGCCGCCTCAGCATCATCCCCCCATTCAAATCTGGTCTTCTTCCTGATTGCTTGGAAGAAGTAAAGGCATTTGTCGCCTGACCGGCTGAGGAACCTCCCCAAGGCGGCCAGACGACCGGTGAGTCTTTGGACTTCCTTGACAGAACGGGGTGACTTCATGTCTATCACCGCCTGTATCTTTTCAGGGTTAGCCTCTATCCCCCTTTGATCAATCAGGAATCCGAGAAACTTCCCAGACTCAACACCAAAGACGCATTTCTTAGGATTTAACATAACCTTATGCTTCCTGAGGGTGGTGAATGTTTCTCGGAGATCAGCAAGGTGATCCGTCTGCTGTTTGGATTTGACTATCATGTCATCAATGTACGCCTCCACATTCCTCCTAATCTGATTAATAGAGACCGTATTAATCATCCGTTGGAAAGTGGCAGGCGCATTTTTCAAGCCAAACGACATCACAGTATAACAGAATAGCCCCTTATCAGTGACGAAGGCCGTCTTCACTTGATCTTTCTTCCACAGGGGTATCTGATGGAAGCCGGAGTAGGCATCCATAAAACTCATCAAGGTGTGACCGGCTGTAGAGTCGACCAAACTGTCGATCTTTGGAAGCGGGTAACTGTCCTTTGGACACGCCTTGTTGAGGTCTGTGTAATCAACACACATGCGCCAAGTCCCATTCGGTTTCTTAACAAGGACCACATTGGCCACCCAGTCGGGAAAATTACAGGGCCGGATGAACCTGGCGTCTAGCAGCTTTTTGACTTCGGCAGCTGCCGCCTGACTTCTTTCCTCGCCGTGATTTCTTTTCTTTTGCCGGATGGGCTTCCTTTTGGGTTCCACAGCGAGTTTGTGGACAGCAAGATCCGGGCTGACGCCTGGCATCTCCTCCACTTCAAAGGCAAAAATTTCTTTGAATTCCTTCAGCAGAAGGTGCAAGCTTGCACCCAAGGTAGCATGAGCTACCATCCCAACCTTAACAGTACGTTCTGAACGGCTGTCGTCCAGAACGAGATCAATGCTTTCGCCAGCCGGTTGGGGACGGAGCTCATCTGACCGTTCGCCGGTCAGTGATTGCTATTTTTTCTCTTTCTTCACCTCCACCAGCAGAGGAGCCTTTCTTTTCTTTCCGGCTGCTAACGGGGCAAGAGCTGGGTCGGCATCCTTGACGTTGTCAAGGTCTATTGGTTCTTGTCCGCCTGGGGTCACAGTATCTTGGACGGCTGAGAGATAACACTCTCGGGTCGTCTTCTAATCCCCATTCAAGGAACCAACAGAGCCGTCATCCCTCTCATACTTGATGAGCATGAGGGACGGGATGATTACTGCCTTGGCTACGTTGAGGGTTGGCCTGCCAAGGATGATGTTATAGGCGGTCAGCTCCTCAACGACCAAAAATCTGACGACAATATGTCGTCCCTGGCCTTTCTCTCCCAGCCGGATGGGTAAGTCAATTCTCCCGGCTGGGTAGACCATCCCACCCCCAAAACCAACCAAGGGATGGGTGACCGGATGCATGCTGCCGACGTTGTATTTAAGCTTTTTCAGGCACCGGAGGCTGATGATATCTGATGAGCTGCCGGTGTCTATAAGGATCCGTCCAACCAACTGATTGGCAACCTTACATTTAATGACCACCGGGTCATCATGCGGGCGGCGGACGCTGCCCCTATCCTTCTCAGTGATCAATACATCTGGGAAGGAGGAGCCGGCTTCCGCCTGCTCATCATCATCTTTGTCCATCTTTCGAAGATGGCTCTTGGTACCCCGGATGGTAGGGCCACCACAGGAGAACCCGCCTGCTATGGTGTAGACCGGCTCCTTGTCGGTATCCGAACTACTAGCAGGCTGGGGGGTAGTCTTGGAGGACTAACCCTTGTTTTTCTTCTTTGCCCCGGCTGGGGACTTAGAAATGTAGGACTTTAGCAGCCCTTTGTCAGCCAGACGGTCCAACGCTCGCTGAAGACTAAAGCAGTCGTTGGTGTCATGGCCAACTTCCTCATGGAACTGACAAAATTTATTTTTGTTCCGTGACTGGACAAAACTCTTCATAGGATTTGGCTTCTCAATGGACAGCCGGTCCTTTACCTCCATGAGGATGGAGTTACAATCTTTGTTAAACTCGTACTCGGGAACGTACGGTTTAAACTCTTTCTTCTTCTTCTGGGACGACTGATCAGAGTCAGTAACAGCCCACACTTCTTTTCTTTTCTTGCTTTCTTCTTTGTTTTTGGCCGGCTGAGCTGACCGGCTGACTTTCTGTTTGTCGGAATTCTTAGAGTCCGACTGGCTACCCGGCGAGTAGAGGTCGGTAGCCTGAATGTAGCTTTCCACCTCCCTCAGGGCCGCCTGTAAAGTGAAAGCCCCTTTTCTGACGAGGTCGAACTTAAAAGTTGACCCGTCTCTCAGACCCTTGAAAAAGTCTGTAAAAGCTACCTCGTCAGACAGTCCCTCAATCTGAATTCTTATCAAATTGAACCGCCTGACATATGAGCGCAACCCTTCTCTCTCTCCCTGCTTAACAGTGCTCAAATCAAGGCTTGTTTTCTTAGCAGGGATGTTCATTGAGAAGTTAGAAGCAAACAGGAAGGCAAGCTTCCTGAAGCTGTCTATGGACCCGGCTGGCAAGTTGCCAAACCATTGTTGAGCAATGCCCTTCAATGTAGCCGGGAAGCATCGACACCAAGTGTCACCATCCAACCCCTGCAGATACATGAGGTTGGTGTAAGCCAAGAGGTGGTCTTCCGGATTGGTGGTGCCATCATAAGTACCAACCAACACATTCTTAACCTTGGCCGGCTGTGCCGCCTCGGTTATCTCCCGAGTGAACGCAAAAGGTTGTTCACCCAGGCGCATCAGACGAAGCTGCCAGTCCAATGGTTGGACATTGGGATATGCCGCCTGACCCGCAAAGAAGGCCGGCTGCATGAAGTTAGGAGAATACTGCCCGTAAGCCTGAGTAAGAACATACGGGACATCTCCAATCATATGAGGGCCAGAATGGACGGTATTACCGCCTGTCTGACTCTCATGCAAGGAGGGTGCACTCCCGGCAGAAATGTTGTTGAAGCTGTCTGGAAAGTTCGACGTTGAAGCCGACTCAGACAGCGATTGATTTCTCTTCCGGTTAATAATTTCCCGGGCATCAAGAGTTTATTTTTTACTTCTCACCGGCGTTTGGGGCCGGCGAGTATTATTTGTGTTCCTCCCAGGAAGGAGAATTTTAGACCAATCAATGGTCCCGGCTGCCTTCTCCTTTGGATGAGGAGTGGGCTGCCGGTTTCTGACTGACTTCCCCTTCTCTGGAGGAGTCTTCTTAGCCGACTGACCTTTACTTGGGCCAGCCCGGCTTTTGATGATCAGCTCTGTAATTTCAACCTTGAAACTAGTCATGAACCTCATGAGTTCGTCTCGGGTGACGGGGGCTGATCCAGCTGCCGTTTGGGTTGCCCCTTCCGGCTGCCCAGTGGGTCTGCTGGGACCCGCCTGGGAGGCGCCCCGCTCCAGAGTCTCTCTGGGCCGGATGCGCTTGACTCTGAGAGAGTCGTCCTCGGCTGTAGAGGTTTCAACCTAAGGATCCTCATCCTCCTCATCGTCTGTAAAGACTTCTGGGTCTTCACCCAGACGGTTAGGAGGTACAAACTCTTGAACCATCTTCGAGGTACTCTCCCCACAGACGGCGCCAAATGTTTTGGGTGTTTTTGTCCCTCGGGAGAGTTACAACACGAAGACTGATCCGGGATGAGTTGTACCTGCAAAACAAACGGAGACACCGGTTGGGTGGTGCTCCGCCTCCGACGATCAAGTTAGTAACTTGAAGAGGAATAAAGAGTACGGAAATTTAGGTGGGTATCTGCTCGGATTCCAAGCTCAGGTGTTTCTCTGATGTAAGAGAATGCAGGTGTATTAAATGATAAAACGTTCTGCCCTCAAAATGATAAAACGTTCTCCCTTGATTAGGTCACTGAACCCTAATCATTGGTGGGTTGCGCCGTTTTGCGGCATTCTCGGGATTTGGGCCTGAAGGCCGCCTTTTTTCCCTTCTTTTCTGGAGTGACACGTGTCAAGCAGGGATTGGTCCACTTTGGGCCATCCTGAGGCTGACACGTGTCATCCTCTGATTGGACCACGTGGCGGGGTAAAATTACCCTAAAAAGCGACTTTGGGGTTTAAAGGGCTTATTGTAGCTAAAAACAACCGGGATTCCTACGTTAGTGAGTCTTAGTGTATATCCTTTTTGTTTCTTTTTCTTTTCTAAATAAGCCCTCCTTATTCCTTTTTAGCTTTTGTTTTGCTCGGGACGAGCAAAAGTCTAGCTTGGGGGAATTTGATGAGTGTCGTTGATGGCACTCATAGGGTAGTGTTTTAGGATATTTTCACCTTATTTTTCATGCTTTTCTTTTATCATTTTGGTCTTTTCTCCTTTAGTTTCTCTATTTCTTCTTTCTTCGTGTTTTACTTTCCTTTATGTAGTTTTCTTCGTGTTTCTCTTGTATATTGCTCTTTTTCTCTTCTATTTTCTCTCTTGGTTTCTTTTGTAGGTGCTTAAGGACTTAGCTTCGCAAAGGAATAAAGAAGTGCAAATAGGGTTAAGCAAAGGAGTTTTAAGCCCTTTGGAGAGGGCTTGGAGAGGGCTCGGAGAGGGCACTCTGCATTTACTCTTTGCCGCCGGCGCGGGTAAAGTGCATCAACTTGGTGATTTTGGGCAGGAACTCTCCGCGCCCTAGCCGTGGTCTAGCAGCGGGCGCGGAAAATCTTGAGAAACAGCTCCATATAGAGAGACCGTAGCCCCCTTGTCTTCACCTGGAACAGGGTATCAGCCGCGCCTTTAGTCGCGGGCCCGGGTCTTGCCCAGATTGCCCGCGGAGTTAGTTATGTGTTTCGTACCCATTTCTCCGCGCCCGCGGGATCTTTTTGGAGAGGGCGTGGCCGATCATTTTTTCTTCTTTGTCTATAAATACTCTTGTAAATCCTTTTAAAGACTAACTTTTAGATAATATTTCATTTGCTTAGTTTTTAGAGAGAGAAACTAGAGAGAAGTTAGAGAGAAAGTAGAGATTGTAATTCTTGGATATGATTTGTAATTCAACATTGCTTCTTCAATCAAGTTCGGATTTCTTCTTCAAATCAATGAAAGTTTGTGAGATTTCTTTCCTTTGAATTTACGTTAATTGCAATTTTCTTTAATGCTTGAATGTTTGGTTTGGATTTTGATACAGTTTTGAGTATTTGTTGATTGATTGTTTTCCTTTTGATTTAGCTTGAAATAAATATGTATGTGATTTAATTTGTTTTGGCTTTTAATTTCACCATGATTAGTGAGTAGATTAATTGATAGGGAGAAGGGGAAGCATGCTTCACTGATAATTTTTGCTAGTTGATGATCATTGATTGATTGCATTGTTGCAATTAAATTGGTTGACATAGTTGTACATGTGCATGTGATTCATTAGATTTGGAGTGATCAACCTATAAGATTAATCTAGATTGCATTGTAAATTTCAGTGACATGAACCCTTGATTTGAGAATTGCTATAATTGATTGAATTTGATTGTGATTATCCTTGTTAGAAATTCATAATGAACCCTAGCTTGATTTATAGGAAATAACCTTTGAATTCCTTTGATTGCAACTATTGTTTGTCCATTGCAATGTTTGAATCAATAGAGTGATCTATCAATTAGCATAATTGTTGAGCTTGCATGTGGAACCTATATCCCTAGTGTTTAGCATATTGATTGAATTCTTTGATTTGTAATGATTATTGTTATTCTAGTTACCAAACTCAACCATTGATATTCTTCAATTTAGCTTAATATTAGACTATAGCCTAGTTCCTATTCATTCCTTTTGGTTCGACCCTTGACTTACTGCGTACTTGTATAAGGTTTGTTAAGTGTTTATAAGTTTAGTTTGACCAAGGAAGAATTAGATGACGGCCTAATTTTACCCCGTGTCAAACTTACAGTCTTCAACTTGCTTTCTTCAAGTTCCTGTTAGGGAACATTCCTGTTAAGGAACTCAATTCTGGGTAGATAACTCTTCTTCTATATTATTTTACTTTTCTTCAAAGGTCTCTTCATGTCTTCTTAGTCTAAGTTACTCTTCAACCTCCAAGGTCAACTTCACCTGTACTAATCAAACACTTATAAACCTTTATTAATTGAGTTTGCTTTAGTTTAAGTTCATCATCATCAGAACCTTTAAGCTTCAACAATTTCCCCCTTTTTTATAATGGCAAACTTAAATAAAACTCTTTTGAAAATTTAAAACAAATAAAAGGACGTATTTTTGGAATTTTATTTATAGACAAAAATTAAGCACACAACTTAAATTAATCACACAAAAAAGAAAAACAAAATTAGACATAAAATAAAAGAAACTAAACTACTGGCATCATATTAGAATAAAGTTCTGATACTTTCTCAACTGGATCCCAGAACAACTTCAGCCTTCAAGTTTGCTTTCTCTTTTCCCTCTTTTGGCATCATAAAAAAGTCTTACCTTTTCAAGTTAGGAAGCATCTAGCCACAGCCCCACAAGCAATTAATCGAGTGTGGAAAACTGAAGGCAGCGCTGCTAGCTTCCCTTAAGTTAGTTCCACTTCCCTGCATAAGTTTTATAACATACATATACACACATGTTTTTGCTAAGTTCCAACAGTATTCATTAAAACCAAAAGATGAACATCTTGCTGACCAATTAAAAATATTACAAGCCAAAATAAATTGTTCATAAACTAAAACTGAAATTAAACATGTCCATGACTGAAGTAGAAGAACAGAGAAATGGCTACGCTAAGGTATGCTAAGGGATTTGAAGTAAGGCTGGTCTTAGTTAAGTTTGAAGGAGTTCAAGAATCTTCTTGTTATCTTCAATGTTCTGCTTCACATACTCCTCCATTTTATCTTGAAGACTCTTGAGATCCTTCTGGAACTCCAGCTGCTGTAGTTTCATGAGACTACCCACAAGACCTTGTATATTCCTCTAAAGTTTCTGAACTTGTTCAGTGGCTGCCTTAAGCTACTTGTCAGCAATGTCGACTATATCAACAAGCTCATCCACCTGTCCTGGAGTCACATTTTCCTCATCATAATCCAGCTCAAGAGGCTTTTCCGTACTTGTTTTATGAACAGTGCTAGCTGAGAGCCTCCTACTCTTCCTTACAGCCTTGTTAGGAACTTCCTTCCTTTTTCTCTTTCCACCTACTGCCTTTTTCTCTTCTACTCTCCTAACCTTCCCATTCCCTACCTCAAGGCTTATTCCCTATAGTGTCTCACCGTTTATTACATTCTCTGGTTTTTCCTCCAAAGCCTCATAAATCTCTTTTAGCTTCACACCTAGAAACTCAAACACAGTAGAAAGCACAACTCCATAGCCCACTTTGTTCTTTCTAGGAACACAGTGTGCTAGGTGTTGATACATTAACGAAGGAAAATTAAATTTATCTTCTTGGAAAGGCAGAAGATGATAGCCAAATCCATCAAACATGCTTGACTTCTTTTATGAGTCCTAGGCAAAATTAATTTTCTAACCAAGTTAAACAACAACTTGTTCAGGGGGCTTAGATCATTATGGCTCATAACATTCTTCCCCATTTCTCCTCCCAAGGACTCAACTATATCAGCACT
The DNA here is from genome assembly GCF_948465745.1 of Chenopodium album. Taxonomy (NCBI): domain Eukaryota; kingdom Viridiplantae; phylum Streptophyta; class Magnoliopsida; order Caryophyllales; family Amaranthaceae; genus Chenopodium; species Chenopodium album. The sequence goes on from NC_137838.1 coordinate 40,663,073, forward strand.
TAAATAGTCACCAACCTTCACAGTTGTCTTTCCTTTAACATACAATTAATAACCCATAGTAGGTACCCTCAGAATTTTCCCTAATTATTCAACATCAAGTTCAATTTTCTTTTTATTAACTACACTAGTGATCTTTCCTTGCTTTACTTGGAACTTGCTACAGAATTCATCCATAGCAGCTGAATACATAATATTATTGGAAGCAATAGTCAACAAATACTCCTACCCTTGAAATTTGATTAAATAGAGAAATTCTAAAAACCCAGGCTTCTTGCACCAAGAAATATCGAGTCTATGTCCAACAACATACCTTTCAGCACTTGAAAGAAGTTCCAATTAATCATCATTCTCTTTATCCTCTTCTTCCTCTCTCTCCTCTGTCTCGTTTTCATCAATTTCCTCTTGATCATCTTCTTCCTCCTGCTGAACCCTTTGTTCTAACTCCTCAACTTCCTGCATTTTCTCCTCAAGTGATTTTTCTTTTTCTTTCTTTTGTTTCCATTCACGAAACCTTTTAAGTACACTTAAGGAAGATATTTCTTCCTTTTCATTCTTGCTCTCTGCTTCTTTAGGGTTTGAAGTCAGAGGTTTAGGGTTTTCAGTGGGCTTAGGTGATTCGGATGTGGTTTTGGTTGTTTTTAGGAGAGGGTTTGTAGTTAACCATTGCTACACTAGTGGGAAAAATAGCTATCCGTAACGGGCAAAAAAGGCATATCTGTAACGGGCAACGAGCGTTACGTATGCCACCGTAACGGATAGCAAGTGTTAGTTGTAACGGGCTGTGTCCGTTACGAATAACGAAATGCCCGTTAGGAATAACGAGTTATTCGTAACGGGCAGTTGAAATGCCTGTTACGAATAACCCGTTATTAGTAACGGACATTTCAAGTGCCCGTTACAAATAACCCGTTATTTGTAACGGGCTTTTCAACTGCCCGTTACGAATAACAAGGTTATTTGTAACGGGCATGATATCTGCCCGTTACAAATATTGTTACCCCAATTTTAAAAAAAATCCAGCACATGCTGTGCTGGATTAGCTAGCTTGCATAATAATTATAGCACAATTATTTTATTAATTAACTGAGATAAAAATAGTACTTCATATTTATACAATAATAAAAAAAAAAAAATACATTTATTCATCTAATAACTAAAACTAATAAAAAAACAGAGCAAAAGAAAATCTCAATGGCAATAAGAGATTTAAATGATTTTCCACTAAATTAATGTTAAATCATTTACATCTTCCACCAATTTTTCAAGTTAGTGCAACTTTGATCTCAAATTTTGTGACAGCATCAGTTTACACTTCATCTTCCGATCTGGTCGACCTACTTGATCTATTACCAACTCCATTACTAGTCCTCCTGTTTATAGTAGTCTCCACAACTTTACCACCTACCAAATATTCAATCAAAAACCCACTTCAAAACCATCATTCATACAACATATATCAAGCAATTAACGGGAAATAAAATCGATTATTACTTGGGCTCACATGTTCATAAAGAATGATTCAGGGATCCTGGTTAGAGGATTATTATTGAGCATCAGCATAGTAAGTTCTGGGGTCAAAGATTCCATACCACTTGGAATCTTCTCGATTTTGTTATGACTCAATGACACCTTTACCATACCATTGCTTCATTGCTCCACTTCAGGCCTTTTTCCTAGATGTATCTCTGCATTCTTCAAGACTAGGAGATTATCTGATTCAACAGCAGTGAGAAAGTCTACTTTTCTCTTATAAGTCTTCAACTCGTCATCTAAGTTAATAGCCAATAAATTGCACAAGACTCCTTTCATTGCAATTCCTGAAAAAGAATTAAATATCTGTTAGGTAACATATATTGTAGGTATGCCTTGAAAGTTTGTATTCGATTTCCTTGCTGCATATTTCCAACATCAAATAAATGTATAATATTCAACTAATTAGCTTGCTGAAAACGTGGTATATCTAATTGGAAAAAAGTTTAGGAAAAGCATGACAAATAAAAGAATGGCAATGCTTGAACTTGACTGATTAGTAGTTGTTATCTTGGTCTGGTAACTTAAGCAATAGTCAATATAAATGACTAAATGATAAACAAAGAAACAGTAACTAGAAGAATAAGAACAATCCAAAATGAAAGAGATTACAATCAAATACAAAAAAAAGAAAAAAAATTGTCTTTATACTTCTTCCATGGTTGCAGTTCATTACACATATTACTAGAATACTAGTATAGGTCAAGGTTCTCAATATTACGCCTTTTAAAGCTAGATCAACAAGTACATTGAGTTGTAGGCTAGATTATGATTTATGAATGCACATAAGGAAATAATGAAATCAAAATTTCATAACCCTATTTGTTTGTCCCAGCAAAATTCACTACTCCCTTTGCTAAAAACGTAGTTACGAAAATCAAACAATTTAGCTTTTGAAAACTGATGAATTCATAACCAGTCGAGTGCCACAAGCAAATGTACAACAAAGAATTTCTTTTTCATATGAAATCAAACCACTAGATGCAAACCAGAGCTGGCAGCTCTTATCAAGGAAAGTACTTGAAGGGGAAACTCATTCAAACCTAGAGAGCCTCAGTAAAAGTCAAACATACACCTACATTTTTAGATCATAATAGGACTATTATAAACTAATGAATGTAGTCCACAATAGAAACTAGTTGAAGTCTATCTATCAACCAAGTATAATAAAGCACCACAATTATAACATGATAAGTAACTAAACATGAGCCAGAAAAAAAAACAATTTAAATGAGGTTAAACAAGCAAATAAGTAAAGATAAACAATAACAAAAGCTAATAAAAATATGCTTACCCTGATGGTGTCGTAATGGTTCTAGCTGACTTCCATTGATAGACGGCCAAGGAAGCAGTATTTGTGACCCTTTTGAAGCCTCAACACCCTGAATTAACCCAACATGAGACACTGTTAATACTTAGAGGCAAAATGTCACAACAAAATAAAATTTGAAACTGTAATCAACAAAATTAAGAATGATCCAACTCACTTGAGAGTTTCGGGAACAAAAACCCTCTTTATTTTGTCATAAGGTGGGGGAACTCCCTCATACACCTTCAACCTTGCCAATGATGCAGCTCCCCTCTTTGTCTTGTGAGGAATCATACTAATTAAACAAGCAATTTCACAATCAATACCATTTACCACAAACGAAGATCACTAAACAAAAAATCAAACTCTAATCACAAGGAGACCAGAACCCCTAAAACCATATGCGTGTATTAATTTACGAGAAGATCCAACCATATTTTATCTCACAATTCAATCTCTTTCTTCTGCTGTGTATGTTTCAAGTAATAAAAGCTTTTTAATAATGTGGCACAAAAACAAATAGAGCAATTTGTGAGAGGAGATAAACATGAATGTTAATCTTGGAGAATAACTTTAAATTGGATATAATCAAAAGCAAGGATAATTCCTATATCAAACAATAAGATAAAACTTTGCAAGTAGAAGCAATGAAAATTCCCAAAGTTATAAGAAGGCGAATAATCCATACTGTAATATTGATTTTTTTTTTTTATAATTGATACAGAGTATATATGTACAGTATATAAATTGAAACTAACAAGATTAATAAGCATATTTTTAAACTTGAATTGAAACGAAGGAGAAAATCCCAATTGAAAACTATATATTTACAGATATAAATTGAAACTAACACATTGAAAGAACATTAATTAGCATATTTTAAAACTTAAAATCCCAATTCACAACTAGAAAATATCTTACTTTTTTCACATAAAGTTTAGCTTTATTCTACTAAAAATAAGAGTTATAAAACAAAACATCAGCCAAAAATATCTTACAATTTGTTCATGATAATCCAAAAAATCAAGAAAAAATTCAAAAATCTAAAATAAGCATCAAAACCAATTGACAAGGTAATAATCGTGTCGTTGAGCGACTACACCTAAGTCAAATTAATTTATAACGCTCTACCAACCTAATATGTGTATAGGGTAAATAGAGGGGTCGAACCACAGGGAGACATGCATAAACACCGCATTCACTACTTAAGACTTTAAGCTATCTCGGGACAAGAAGTATGAATAACTAAGAGATTAAACTAAGGATTAAGAATGATTAAAGATCTATATAACTAAACACCAAGGGAAGTGGGTAGATGTAGATGTCACTTGATCATGCAATAACACAGAAGCAAAGCAATGGTAAACTAAGCATGTAAGAATATCGAAATAAAGCTCGATCTAACCGCCTTCCGGGGTTAATCGATTTCTCCTAACATAGCCTCTATGTTTCCACATTAGAACAATATATTAGAAGGTGCAAACAAAGAATTATCGATAGTAATGAATCTCAACTAAGTCAACTTCCGTTACTTGTTAGTAAAGATTCATCTTTGATCAACTAACAATGTGCACTTGCAAGAAAGACCAAAGAATATCAAGTATACAAAGACTTTAATCACCATTAATATAACCCCAACATCATAAGCATGAATCAATTAACAACTACACCATCCCCACACCCTTGGCTAGGTGACTACTCACAAATCATATTGAAGACAATATCAATCATCAAATCAATAAGCATCAACATGATCAATAAGCAAAGAAGGAAAATAAAAATAAGCAAACAAAACTAGATACAAAAATAAAGAAAGAGAGTAAGAGATTGCTCATTAATTGAAGATGAAGATTTACAAAGATTCAATCAAGCTCCTTCTTCAATATCCAAGTTCATCAATGGAAATCCACACTTTCTCTCTCTACTAATGAAGTTTCTCTCTCTAGATTAAGCTAAAAATGTAGAAAATTAAAACTAAGTTAATCTTCCCCAAAACGTTCTAAAAAAGGGACTTATATAGTCCGTACAGAGTCAGCTGAGAAAAGGAGAGGTCCGACCGAACAAATGGGATGGTTCGGCCGGACTACAGGGTAGGTTCGGCCGAACCATGGGTAGGTTCGGTCGAACCTCCCTGATCCTGGTCTGGTCGAACTCCTGTAGTTCGACCACTCCTGCAAAACTGCCAATTTTCATCTTGCCCCTGCCTCGAAGTTCGGCCGAACCACTGAGCAGGTTCGGCCACACCTTGGTTCGGCCACACCATCAGGAGGTTCGGTCGAACCTCTTCTGAATCATGCTTCCTCTAGCTTCCTTTGAGCTTAGCTTCCTCCTCTTGAAAATCTCGATGGTTCCTACAAAGCATAAGCATGAAAAGCACAATAAGAACAAAGCGGGAAGACTAAGAAAAGGGAGGATAAAGGAGAAAGAAAAGAGAAAGCAAAGCTAAGTAAAAATGCTTAGAAAGAGGGCCAAACAAGTGCAAACGAGGGGAGAATCCTTAGAGAAAAAGGATAAAAGAGTGGCATAAATGCCACTCATCAAAATCCCCCACACTTGCCTTTTGCTTGTCCTCAAGCAAGGAATACTACAACAAAAAGACAACACACAACAAGCATAATATGACCAGGGTTAAGAAAATCAATCAAGTTTCACGATGGGAAATGCTCCAAATGGACTCTAACATAGGGACATGAATCAAATAATGCTTACTTTTCTCAACTCAAAGAGGGGGAACACGTTCTAAGATGCTCATGGTTGAGGGAGACAAACCTAAGCTAAGCGTAGAGAACTAATGATTTCATCCTCTTCCCTAGCTCCAACCAAGACGGTCCGCATTCTCTCCACTAGCTTCAAATCATCCCTAAGTTAGCTCCTCATGGTTCCTCGAGGGAACCGGAAAAAGAAATTTATTGTGGATTCATAAAGTTATCCCGACATCTCAACTATGCACACTCTTTCCATAGGGTTGAAATCTATCTCCCTCCACCGTTCTTTGACCGCACTTCTCCAAGTCCAAGGGTCTTAACTTGGGTTGTAATGTCATGGCTAAGGGTTAAGGTTGGGAATTAATTTGAAAATTTTTGGTGGCAACTCCTAAGTGAAGCAAAAGAGTGGCCATCTCTCAAGAACCACCTAAGAATTGAACCTAAATTCAAATTATAACCTTCAATACAAAATTTCATAATATTACTTCATTTCTCTCATCATTTCCTCTTCCTTTTCCTTCCCCCTCTCTTTTTTTTTTATTTTTATTTTGAACTTCATACGTTGCATCCTTCCTCACAAACTTTTTGCAAATATTTCCTTTCCTGAACAACTTTCAAAATCTCACTTGAACCAATATTCACAACTTTCTTGCCCTAAAACCAACACTCTCGAATTCGAACCTCAAAAACCAATGCTTCACTAACTACAAGGGTTGGTAGAACATAGGCCGAAAGGTTTGTAATATGGCTAGATCAAGAAAGGGGAATGAGGCCCAAATTGGTTAGCAAGTGGGTGGATGTAAAAATGAAAACCAAATTTATAACAAAACACAAAGAAAACAAAGAAAAATGAGAAGAAATGCCCTCTTCCTCCTTTAAAGTTGTTTGGTCACGATCTCGGGAGCTAAATACCAACACAAATATTAAGACATGCATAGTTAAGGATCCAAAACGCCGCTCACAAGAGTGATGAAGGCTAGAACAAATGACGCTCACACGGGATAAAAATAAGCAAATACCAACTAAGGGATCCTATTCACTACGGAGAGCAACACCATCTTACCACTTTCCCGTGAACTAAGGGGTTCAAACGTCATTAAGAGTTCTAAACCGGGCTACCTTAGCTTATAATGTGTCTAATTCAACCTTAAGCATTCTTAAACCGTGTAAACCCTCATCAACTAGGAAGGTAAGCATTCAAAGCCATGTCATCAAAAAGGCACATAAATTCTTTAATCCAAATGAATGAGCAAATCCACATCAAAAATGTTTCAACTTGTCATAGTCATTCTCGTTACACAAAAGAGAACAAGAAAAACACACAAAAGGAAGGAAGAAATTAAAAAGGTTCATAATCGAGGCATGTAAATCAAATAAATCCCAATCGACATACAAGTGATCGTTGATATCAACATCAACGATCCCAGGTTCCTTGGAACCAAAATCAATCAACCTCTAACCATTTAACTCTTCCTAAACTAGACCTAAACTAAGCACTCAAAGAAAAAGAAAAAGAAAGAGAGGAAAGGTCTCACCGAATGCCGCTTGAAATATAAGACAAGGTAATATATCCAATTCTCACCAAGGGAGCTAGTGTTTCTCCTTAACGTCCTACATCTCCGCTTCAAGCTTCAATAAAGGTGGGCCAAACAAAAGAAACTAAAATAAAACAAGAAAAGGTTAGAAAACAAAGAAAAAGACTAAAGAAACAAACAAAAAGAAGAAAAATTAATAAAAAGCTATCTACAAAGTTTGGATTAAGGGGATTTGGAGATTCGGGAAATTTGGATTTTTTTTTTCGGGAGCATCTCCACCTACAAAGACTCGGGGATCATCAAAGAAAATCATCAGAAATCAGCAAAAATAACCATAAAACATCATCATCATCATCACATCAATAATCATAAAACATCACCATCTCATCACATCACCATCACAACATCACCAACATCATCACCACCGCCACAACGCCACATCAATACCACAAAGCCACTATCCTCACTATCCTCCTTATGTGCAAGCAACTACCCTACCACCCTACCTTCCTATGTACACTTCAACCAACCAAAAGGACATCATCCCCCACACTATTTTTTTTGCTCGTCCCGAGCAAAAGTGACAAGTGAGAAGATCGGGGGGAAGGGAAAAGTTCCCACAGCATCACTGGTTATCATCTCCTCGCCCCCTAGGTTGAGGGGGGTTGTTAGGATCAAACCCGGGAGTGTCCATGAATGGGTGGAAGGGTTGGTTAAAGTTCTCATAGGGCCACCCTTGGGCACCCCAACCACCATCAAAAGGAGCGGGGGTGGATGCGGATGCCGGGTCATAAGACGGATCACACCCACCCGGACGATAGGGGTCGTATGGGGGGGGTGCCAACGCGTTGGGTAGGGTCGATGGGACCTTCCCAATAGGCGTAGCAAGGGGGGGGTGGGGTGTTGGGGGTCATAGGGTCCCCAATGATTGACCGGACCCTCTTGAGGAGGGTGGTAGGGGTAGTTCACATAGGGCGCTTGAATGCCCGCTTGCACAAGATTGTCATAATTCGCCCTCGCGTAGTACCCCCATTGCTCAATGGAAGCTTGATTGTCTCGACGAATATCGCCGAGGGTACTACGAAGGGCATTGAAATCAAAAGGAGGAAAGGAAGAAGAAGAAGATGCCTCACCTCCCCCGCTAAGGGGGGGATTGATTTTCTCTTGATGGAGGACCGGTGGAGGTTGAGGAGCTCCACCCCGGGCTCTAGTTCGCCTCAGCTCATTGGGGATGATTTGCTGAGGGATCTTCCATTTGAGAGAAGCGGAGTGGTCCACCGTAGTGAGGTCGGGGTCCGGGAGGACACACCATTCGATCTCCCTATCGACCAGGAGGATAAAACGGCGCTTGCTAGTAGTGAAATTGAGGAAGCGGCTGTGACGGAGGGCGCTTATGGATAGAGCATAGGGAGGGAACTCGTCGGTGAGCTCTTCTCGGTTTTGGTGCATGGGTGGGAGCAATTCAATTTGGTCCTTGTATGATCCACCCTTCAAAGAGAGAGCAATGATAGTAATCATGCCACCCATAAATATCTCATCACCTAGACGGTTGTCCCTAGTATCCAAGAGCCGTTGGATAAAGGTGGAGGAGCATTGAAATTTTAGCCGTTGAGGATTGTCGGCCAAGAATAGGCAAGCAACCTCGTCTTTTACCATGGAGCCGAGGTTGGCTTTGAAGAACACGGCGTATTGTAGAAGCCGTACAAAATACCTCAAGGCTAAATGGACGATGTTGTTGACCTTTGAGGTATTAGTTTGGAACCTATCCTTGTTTGTGATGCTCCTCCACCACTCTTGCTCGTTGTAAGGAATGCGATGGGAGGAGGTCATTTCAGACGGGTGATCAAGGCCAGTGGCGTGCCAAAAGAAGATCTCATTTAGATCACTCTCCATTAGAGAGTGATCCTCGTTGAACATCCTGAAGTGTATAATGAGTTGAGGATCCTCATCGACATCTTCCGGCTCAAAAACTTCCTTGCGGAGGGAGGCAAGGAATTCCAAGGTCACACGCTCGTAAGTGTGAGCGTGGAGGTGGATGAAGTCGCCCCAACCAAAGTTTTGAGCCAACCTAGTCACCTCATCCAATATTCCCAGCTTCCTCAAAGTTTGAGGGCAAAAGAACCTTGTGGACCTAATCGGACGCTTGATGAGTGATGCATATATAGGCCAAAATTGCTCGTCCGGAGCAATAATGCCATGATCGTTGATGCCGGGAGGAGGTGGGAATTGCGTTGCTGAGGATTCTCCCACCCTCTTCCTCTTTGACTTTCCTTTTCCCTTGCCGAACATCGTGATTCTACAAATTCACCAAGAGCATATCATTAGAACAAATTGATAGGAAATGACATAAGAAGCCAAGTACTTAACCAAGGTAAAAGTGTATGCTTGAGAGTATACAATTCAAGGCATGCATGAATACATTTGGACCAAGGTTTGAATAAGGATTCCTATGTCATTCCTAAATTAGTCCTAACAAGGTCTAGGTGAAATTTGGCATGATTTCCCCTTATTTTCATGATATCCAATCATCAAACCATCAAAATCAAGCCAAAACCATGAATAACAATCTCCAATAACATCCAACTCAGGCATTTCTCAATCCTAAAATGGTAACATGAATACCCTAGTATGAAATCAACACTCAATTACGTTGAGATCAAAATAAAACCAAGGTAAACATGCATAATCATCATAAGAACATGTTCTACTATGAACAACCAATCAATTGCAACAAGTCAATCCAAAGAACCACATGAAATAAACAAGTCATTACTAATAATTTCAAGAATACCATAATTCACACTTAAATATGTAAAACATGGTAAAACTATAAGAAATTAAAGAAATAAACTTGCAAAAGCTAGAACAAACATACCACAATTGATTGGAAGGAAGTAAAAACCCAAAAACACCGAAGCACTTAAACCCTTGAAATTGGGGATAATGGAAAGATGGGTTTGTTTGGTCGGAATTTTTGGTAGAGATTGCAAAAGTTGAGTGAAGGATGGAAAATAAGTGAGAAAGGATGAAGATTGGAGTGATTTTGATGGAGACTTGAGGTTGTAAGGGGAGGTGCAATGGAGGTTTAGAGTGAGAAGGAGAAGAATGGGGTAGGTGACGAATATGGGAGTGATATTCACGAAAATGCAGCAAAATAGAAAACATGGCAGCATTTTTTTTCGACTCTGAAGATAGGTTCGGCCGAACCGAGGGTATGTTCGGTCGAACCACAGTAAAAGTTCGGCCGAACTCCCCTGTGGTTCGGTCGAACCATTGCCAAAACTCTACATTCTAAAATCCGGGCAGAAAGTTCCAGCAAAATCGCAAAAAGAGAGGAGTGATCGAACCCAGGGAAGTTCGGCCGCACTACGAATTAAGTTCGGTCGAACCATACTTGGGTTCGGTCGAACCTATGCTGGAACTGCAAATTTTCAGATTCTGGCAGAAAGTTGCTGGAAATTTCTAAAAATTTAGGAGTGACCGAACCCAGGGAAGTTCGGCCGCACTACAGTATAAGTTCGGTCGAACCGCCCATGGGTTCGGTCGAACCTTGTGCCAGAATTCAATATTTTTGTTTTTGGCAGAATGTTGCCATAAATCCTTGAAATTGCTGCAGTGGCCGAACATGAAGTGGTTCGGCCAAACTTCCATAAAGAATCACACAAGTAAAAATAGTCCGTTAACACACAACTAAACACATTACAATCATGCTAGATGCAAAGTATATCTAAAACCAAAGCACAATCAAAACCCAAAAATCCAAACAATCCAAAGTCGTAGATGGAAAAATAGAAGCAACATGAAAAGAAAAAGTATAAAAGGGTTAGAAACTCGGGTTGCCTCCCGGAAGCGCTTTTGGTTAACGTCGTTAGCTCGACGTTCCTTGAGTTGATCAAGGAGGGTCGAATTGACGATGCACATCAAGAAGTGTCACAGAAACTGGTTCATCACTTGGGAATCCTTCATGATAGGGCTTGAGACGGTGACCGTTGACTTTGAAAGGGGAGTGGCCGTCTTGGGAAATTTCGTAGGCTCCATAAGGAAACACTTCCGTGACAATGTACGGCCCACTCCATCTTGACCTAAGTTTGCCTGGGAAAAGCTTCAAGCGGGAGTTGAATAGGAGGACTTTTTGGCCTTTGACGAATTCCTTCTTGACAATTTGAGCATCGTGCCAAGCCTTAGTCCGCGCCTTATACATGCTTGCGCTATCGTAAGCATTCATCCTCAACTCCTCTAACTCATGTAGCTCTAGAAGCCTTTGCTCACCCGCACTATGGAGATCAAAGTTGATTTGCTTGATTGCCCAATGCGTTCGATGCTCCATCTCCATGGGCAAATGACAATTTTTTCCATAGACAAGCTTGTAGGGAGTGGTCCCTATTGGGGTTTTGAAGGCGGCCCTATAAGCCCATAGTGAATCAATAAGTTTGGAGGACCAATCCTTCCTTGTTCTAGCAACCGTCTTCTCCAAAATCACCTTGAGCTCTCTATTGGTGACCTCCGCTTGGCCACTCGTTTGAGGGTGGTATGCAAGCCCTCGCTTGTGAGAAACCCCATATTTATCAAGTAGTCGAACGAAGGTGTGGTGCTTGAAATGCGATCCCCCATCACTAATTATCGCTCTTGGAACACCAAATCTCGGGAAGATCACCTTTTTGAAAAGGTTGACCACCACCTTAGAGTCATTCGTTGGAGAAGCCACGGCCTCCGCCCACTTAGACACATAGTCAACGGCGACCAAAATATACTTGTTCCCATGTGAAGAAATGAAAGGGCCCATGAAGTCTATAGCCCACACATCAAAAACTTCAAGCTCAAGGATGGGATTTTGCGGTATTTCATCCCTTCTAGAAATATTCCCCATCCGTTGACATCTATCACAAGTTTTGACAAATACCCACGCATCCTTGAATAGAGAAGGCCAAAAGAGCATAGATTGAAGGACCTTTGAGGCGGTCTTTTGAGCACTCATATGCCCACCACAAGGATAAGAGTGGCACTTATGGAGAACACTTTGAACCTCGTCGTTGGGGACGCATCTCCTCAACAAACCATCGACCCCTCTTTTTAATAAAATGGGATTATCCCAAATGTATCTCTTGGCCTCGTGCTTGAGTTTTCGACGTTGTTGTGAAGTGAAATCTGGTGGTATGGCACTACAAGCTAAGTAATTCACAATATCCGCATACCAAGGCTCCGATTTCACTTCAAGGACATAAAGCACATCATCTCTTAGAGCGTCCTCTATTGGCAAGCCATCATCTTCAAACCTTGCACCGCCCAACCTTGAGAGGTGATCCGCCACCACATTCTCGGCTCCCTTCTTGTCTCTCATCTCATAATCGAAGTCTTGGAGGACTAAAACCCATCTCAACAACCTTGGTTTAGCTTCCTTCTTCCCTATCAAGTATTTGAGAGCTGAGTGGTCGGTATACACAATTGTCTTAGAACCAATTAGGTAGGTTCTAAACTTCTCGAATGAATGGATAACCGCTAGGAACTCCTTCTCGGTAGTTGTGTAGTTTCGTTGGGCATCATTGAGAGTTTTAGACAAATAATGTATGACATGAAGTTTCCCATTCTTTCGTTGTCCAAGAACCGATCCAATGGCCTCGTCGCTTGCATCGCACATGAGCTCAAATGAAAGAGACCAATTCGGACCTTGGACAATAGGAGCGGTGCAAAGGGCTTCTTTCAACCTACAAAAGGACTTATGACAAGCATCATCAAACACAAACTCCTTATCTTGTTGCAATAGGGATGTGAGAGGCTTAGCGATCATTGAAAAATCTTTAATAAAGCGCCGATAGAACCCGGCATGGCCAAGAAAAGACCTCACTTCCCTCACGTTGGTGGGGGGAGGAAGTTTTTCGATGACCTCAACCTTGGCTCTATCAACCTCAATGCCGGCATGGGAAATTTTGTGCCCAAGAACAATCCCACTTTCGACCATAAAGTGGCACTTTTCCCAATTCAACACGAGGTTAGCCCTCTCACACCTTTCTAAGCAACGAGATAAATTAGATAGACAATCTTCATAGGTGGCTCCTCCAACGGAGAAGTCATCCATGAACACTTCTATCTCATCCTCAATCATATCACTAAAAATGGACATCATGCATTGTTGGAATGTTGCGGGGGCATTACAAAGCCCGAAAGGCATCCTACGATACGCATAAGTACCGTAGGGGCATGTGAAAGTTGTCTTCTCTTGATCCTTAGGGTCAATTGGGATTTGGAAAAATCCCGAGTAACCATCAAGGAAACAATAGAAGGAATGCTTTGTAAGCCTTTCCAACATTTGATCAATGAACGGTAATGGAAAATGATCTTTGCATGTACTTGTGTTAAGTTGGCGATAGTCAATACACATGCGCCAACCGGTAACAAGTCTAGTGGGTACTAGTTGATCATGATCATTTTTCACTACCGTCATGCCCCCTTTCTTAGGCACAACTTGCACGGGAGATACCCAATCACTATGAGCAATTGGGTAATTCCCGCATCAAGAAGCTTAGCCACTTCCTTCCGCACAACCTCTTGCATGGAAGGGTTAAGCTTTCTTTGCCTTTGCCTGACGGGTTTGGCATCTCCCTCTAGATCAATTTTGTGCATACATAAAGATGGACTTATACCCTTGATATCATCAATGGTATAACCCAAAGCTTTTTTGTGATTTCTCAAAACATTGATCAAGAGGGAGGTTTGCTCCTCCGTTAGATTAGAATTTACAATCACGGGGAAAGACTCATTGGGACCAAGAAATGCATACCTCAAGCCCAAAGGTAGAGGTTTCAAGTTTACCTTTGGTGCTCCCTTACCATTGGGGCTCTCTTCTCTTTCTTCAACTTGAAAGAGGTCATGAATGTAAGGAGCTTCTTCTTCCATGCTCGCGCCCTTGCACTCCTTGCTTTCCTCAAGCAAATCCTCATAGAATTGTATGTCTTCTTTGTGAGTACCTATCTTTGATTCATTCAACAACACACTTTCAAGGGGATCATTAGTGGCATGCAAGTGGGAGCGAGAAAATTCATCAAGAACCGTATCAAGAATATCTACCCTAAAGCATTCACCACTTGAGGAGGGTTGTTGCATGACATTGTTCAAATCAAACTCAATAGAATCATTGTCAATTTTCAAGGATATCTTCCCCTCCTTCACATCGATGATAGCTCTAGAAGTGGCTAGAAATGGCCTACCCAAAATTATAGGAATCCTCTCATCCTCATCCATTTCTAGCACATAGAAATCCAAGGGGAATGTGAACTTTCCTAACCTAAGGGGAATGTCCTCAACTTTGCCCATGGGGAACTTAACGGAACGGTCCGCTAGTTGGAGAGTAATGTTAGTGGGAGAGAGGGTTCCTACACTAAGCTTTTGGTAGACGGAATAGGGCATGAGACTCACACTTGCTCCTAAGTCACACAAGGCTTTATCAAATTCAATGCCATTGATAGAGCAAGGGATGGAAAAGTTACCCGGATCTTTCAATTTGGTAGGTAGTTTGTTGGAAAGAATTGCACTACAATTGGCGGTTAAACTCACCGTCTCACACTCCCTTCTCCCACTCAAAAGATCTTTCAAAAATTTGGAATAGTGGGGCATTTTCTTCATAGCATCAACAAAAGGGACGGAGATATGCAAATTCTTAATGACTTCCAAAAACTTCCCAAATTGGGCATCAAGTTTAGCTCTCACAAATCGTTGTGGAAAGGGTAGCTTCTCCTCTCTAGGTTGGCGATTTAGGGGCAAGGGGTGGCTTCTTTTTCCTTGAGCACCTCAACATGTTTTTCTTTTTCAACACTCAATGGCTCATTGGGTTTTTCACCCTCATTCTCTAACTCCGCCTCTTCTTGGGGTTCTTCCTCAATTAAAGGGTCACTCCCTACTACCTTCCCACTCCTCGTTTTTTAGCCTCTTCATGTTTCTTTTGATCCTCCTCACGCATTTTTAAAAGAGCATCTAATTTAGCCATCACGGGATCTATTGGAGGGGCTTCAATTTGAAGAGGTTGTTGAGGTGGAGGAAGTTGGGGTTGATGGAAACCCGGAGGCCTATTAGTTTGGGCATAGTTAGAAGAAAATTGGCCCCTATTGCCTCCGGTGCCTTGGTTAGGAACATTGATTTGTTGATTATTTTTCGTGTTACCTTGGTCACCAAAATTTTGATTTTGATGTTCTTGGTATCGGGGATTAGGTTGTTGGTTTTGATTACCATACCCTCTTTGGTTAGAGTAGCCTCTTCCATTGAAATTGGAAGGGCCTCCCCCACCATGGTATTGGTTATCATAACCACCACCATTTTGGTTCCAACCACGGTTTCCACCTTGATTCCAATTCCCCATTTGATTTGAGTTTGGCCTCAAGTTTCCTACATTTCCCATTCTAGGAGCAAAATTCATAGCATTGACATTTTCCATATTACTATCATGTTCATGGGAAGGGGGTTGAACTTCACAAGCATAGACACATTGAGAGGTATCATGATCATAGGTTTCACAATTAGAACAAAACATGCACCCTTGGGGCATTGTATTGTAAGAAGAGGGGGAGGAAGTATCCATACCATTGCCTCCCTTGGTTGAAGGGGAGATATTACCATGAGGGTTGGACCTTTCTTTCATCAATTCATCCATTTGCTTGGTCATTTTGGAGATTTGGGTAGAAAGGTTGTTGATTGCGTTGGCTTGCTCCAATGCATAAACGCCCTTGCTAGAAGTAGCATCCCTTTCTCCTTCGTACCAATCATCATAGTGCTTTGCGGCTTCCTCTATAATACACTCCACTTCATGCTCTCCTTTGTTCATAATTGGACCACCGGCCGCGGCGTCTAGGCTTGTTCTTCCTTGAGGTGTGAGACCTCCATAGAAAGTGTGAATGAGTTGATACTTGGGTATCCCATGGTGTGGGCATTGACGTTGAAGCTCTTTGTATCGTTCCCATGCCGCACTTAGAGACTCACCACTCTTTTGGCGAAAACCTTGAATCAAAGACCGAGCCTCGGCGGTCTTCCTATGGTTATAAAACCTCCTCAAGAAAGTCGTAGTCACTTGGTCCCATGTCGTGAGAGAATTAGGGGGCACCTCCTTCTCTAGCCATTCTAGACCTCTCCCAATTAGCGAAAATGGAAACATTTTGAGGCAAATATATTCTTGAGTCACTCCATTGGCCTTTATTGTGTCACAATATTTCTCAAACTCTTTTAGGTGCTCATGAGGACTCTCAAACTTTCCACCCGAGAATTGTTTCCTCTCAATCAAGGCAATCAAATTAGGCTTGATCTCGAAATTGTTGGCTTGAGTAGTAGGAGTTAGGATCCCACTTTGCGCTCTAAAAGCTTCGGGGGCCCCAAGACGACTCAAAGGCGTATTCTCTCCCATTTTAGAACCTTCTTTACTTTCAAACTTATAGGTTGAGAAAGGGTTAATTTCTGAATTCGAAGATGATTTAGGGCTATCTAATTCTTCACTTGAGGGTGAAGAGGGTGGAGTATCTTCTAATTCTCTTACTCCTCTCGTTGGAGTGCGGGAATTTCTACTCCTTGCTCTTGCTTCTCTTCGAACTAGGGACAAAGACCTCTCTAGCTCTGGATCGATGGGAATTAAAGATCTTGAGCGGGTTCGTCCTCTGTTCATACAACAAAGCTAAGAAAAACGTAAGCACTGACAAGTAACAAAAGTAGCAAACACTAAAAAATAAAGGTGAGATAGTCTTAAACAAGCAATGAAATAGCAATGGAAACCGTTTCCCCGGCAACGGCGCCAATTTGACAAGGTAATAATCGTGTCGTTGAGCGACTACACCTAAGTCAAATTAATTTATAACGCTCTACCAACCTAATACGTGTATAGGGTAAATAGAGGGGTCGAACCACAGGGAGACATGCATAAACACCGCATTCACTACTTAAGACTTTAAGCTATCTCGGGACAAGAAGTATGAATAACTAAGAGATTAAACTAAGGATTAAGAATGATTAAAGATCAATATAACTAAACACCAAGGGAAGTGGGTAGATGTAGATGTCACTTGATCATGCAATAACACAGAAGCAAAGCAATGGTAAACTAAGCATGCAAGAATATCGAAATAAAGCTCGATCTAACCGCCTTCCGGGGTTAATCGATTTCTCCTAACATAGCCTCTATGTTTCCACATTAGAACCATATATTAGAAGGTGCAAACAAATAATTATCGATAGTAATGAATCTCAACTAAGTCAACTTCCGTTACTTGTTAGTAAAGATTCATCTTTGATCAACTAACAATGTGCACTTGCAAGAAAGACCAAAGAATATCAAGTATACAAAGACTTTAATCACCATTAATATAACCCCAACATCATAAGCATGAATCAATTAACAACTACACCATCCCCACACCCTTGGCTAGGTGACTACTCACAAATCATATTGAAGACAATATCAATCATCAAATCAATAAGCATCAACATGATCAATAAGCAAAGAAGGAAAATAAAAATAAGCAAACAAAACTAGATACAAAAATAAAGAAAGAGAGTAAGAGATTGCTCATTAATTGAAGATGAAGATTTATAAAGATTCAATCAAGCTCCTTCTTTAATATCAAAGTTCATCAATGGAAATCCACACTTTCTCTCTCTACTAATGAAGTTTCTCTCTCTAGATTAAGCTAAAAATGTAGAAAATTAAAACTAAGTTAATCTCCCCCAAAACGTTCTAAAAAAGGGACTTATATAGTCCGTACAGAGTCAGCTGAGAAAAGGAGAGGTCCGACCGAACAAATGGGAAGGTTCGGCCGGACTACAGGGTAGGTTCGGCCGAACCATGGGTAGGTTCGGTCGAACCTCCCTGATCCTGGTCTGGTCGAACTCCTGTGGTTCGGCCACTCCTGCAAAACTGCCAATTTTCATCTTGCCCCTGCCTCGAAGTTCGGCCGAACCACTGAGCAGGTTCGGCCACACCTTGGTTCGGCCACACCATCAGGAGGTTCGGTCGAACCTCTTCTGAATCATGCTTCCTCTAGCTTCCTTTGAGCTTAGCTTCCTCCTCTTGAAAATCTCGATGGTTCCTACAAAGCATAAGCATGAAAAGCACAATAAGAACAAAGCGGGAAGACTAAGAAAAGGGAGGATAAGGGAGAAAGAAAAGAGAAAGCAAAGCTAAGTAAAAATGCTTAGAAAGAGGGCCAAACAAGTGCAAACGAGGGGAGAATCCTTAGAGAAAAAGGATAAAAGAGTGGCATAAATGCCACTCATCACCAATACTCACTAAATAAAGACGAAATAACACAAAAATAACAAACACAAAAATTCAAGATAGGTTTTGAGAGGACGAAAATTCAGATAAAAAGATAACAAAGAAATTGAGTAAAAAATTAAACATATAACACAATCATAATACCCAATATGCATATCCTAAATTTAGGTGAGAAACTTCTAGACCAAAGCAAATAGTATCTCAAACACCACAAAATCCCAAAATCAATGAAAAAAAAGCCAAAAATCCGTGCTTAAGAACACATAAAAATGCATATAATTGACAATCATAACATAATCAAAGCAAATAATTCCTCAATTACAAGAAAAAAAATGCAAAAACATACAAAGAACAAAGAAACGCATAAATAATTACAATTAGAAAATGTTTTAAAAATTGAGAAATAGTTAAATTCGGACTAAAATTAATTAAAAAAATTGTTGAAATAACCTGAATATGCTGATAGAGGAAGGCAAGTAGTGTTTGGGGAAGGAAGAGGCGCCATTAAAGAGTAAATTTGCCACAGTAAAGCATAGTGCCCAACAACCATCCCCCCCCCCCCCTCCAGGAACCCAGATTCCACGACGTAATTCACACCCACGAAGCCAGAAACCCAGATCTGGCCATGAACACCACCCTCACAAACCCACAAAACCCATTACCCATGAAATCACAATACTAATTTAAGAGTAACGCAATGAAAAAATTGAGGAATTTAGATAGAAAAATAAGGGAGACTGAGTGACGGAGGCAAAGGGAGACTTAGTGACGGCGGCAAAGAGAGATTGAGTGAGTAAAAGATTGAAAATGAAGGGAAATGTAAGAGGAGAGAAGATAAAGAGGGGGGAGGGCAAGAATTGACGGCTAAAGAGTGAAACCCTAATACGAGTAGTAAATGGGTTGTGAGCTATGGGCTATGGGCTATGGGCTCCTCTCCATCAGTTGGACTAAATTATTTGTGACGGGCACTTTATGCCTGTTACGAATAATATAGTATTTGTAACGGGCAATAATTTGCCCGTTACGATTATTATATATTAGTAACGGGCAGTATTTTGCCCGTTACGAATATTATATATTTGTAACGGACTCCTATTTTGACCGTTACGGATATATTTAATGTAACGGGCATACCTTTGCCCGTTACGAATAGCCTGTTACGAATGACAATTTTTCCACTAGTGCTAGAGGAGAGGTTTCTTCTTGAATGGTGTTTTGTAAATTGTGGGAGTTTTCTCAAGACATGATTTCGGCAATGATGACAATGGTTTTTGATGGTGGTTTTGAGCTTTGATGTTTTTACATAAGAGGGTTAATTTGATTTGACAGAGTTGTGAAAAGTTGGGTGAAAGATGCTTTTATATTAATTGAAGCAGTGTGATGGAATTGAATGGGTTTTACTGTTTAGTCATTTATTGGAACAAGTTCAATTAATTTTTGTAAAATTAATTTTGGCAGGATGTATTTTCCCAAATTTTTTTTCTTTCAAAATTCATTTAATTTACAAAACGAGTTTACTTTCTAAAATACACGTATTGGAACACGCTTTTAACAAATATGCAATGTACATTATTAATTACTCAAGCAATTAAGTGTTTAGTGAACTAACCTTCTATGATTAAAACGGTGACACTTCAGCTATGTTTAGCACACTAAAATTGTGCTAAATGCTCATTTTGCTTTATTTACATTATTTTTGATTCAGCTATATCTTGGAACTTCAAAAGCCATCAAATCAACTTGATCATCCCAAGTTCTAATCTCAACTTCTCAAATCTTTCTCTGTTCAAGGGCTTGGTTAGAATATCAGCTATTGGATTTTCATTTTGACAAAATTCTAACTTAATATTCCCTTGCTCCACATTATCTCTTAGGAAGTGATGCCTAATGTGGATATGTTTTACCTTTGAGTGTTTAAATGGGTCTTTAGAAATACAAATAGCACTGGTATTATCACAGTAATGAGGACACATTAAAATATAATGCCAAAATCTCTAACCTGTTGTTTTATCCATAAAACTTGTGAACAACATGCTGCTGCTACCACATACTAAACTTCAGCTGTGGATAATGCAACTGTTTTTTGCTTCTTAGAACCCTAAGACACTAAACAAGGTCCTAAAAATTGTATCATACCTAAAGTACTTTTTCTATTAACTAAATCACCTACATAGTCAGCATCAGTAAAGCCATTTAATTCAAATCAATCACTTCTTGGATAGAAGAGACTCAAGTCATCAATTCCTTTCAAGTAACGAACGATTCTCTTTACTTCTATCAAGTGGGATTCCTTTGGATTTGCTTGGAACCTGGCACAAAGACATACACTAAAAGATATGTCAAGTCTACTTGTTGTTAAGTAAAGTAGAGAGCCTATCATACCTCGATACATAGTTTGATCTATGCAAGTTCCAGTTGGATCTCCATCCAACCTAGTTCCAATACCCATAGGTGACTTATTGGTTTTTGCATTGTCCATCTTGTATTTCTTGATCAGTTCCTTGATATACTTTTGTAGATGGATCATGATTCCTTCTTCAGTTTCTTTGATTTGCAAACCAAGGAAGAAGTTTAACTCTCCTATCATACTCATTTCAAATTCTCCACTCATTAGGTCAGCAAAATACTTGCACATAGATTCATTAGTTGAACCAAATAAAATATCATTAACATATATCTGTACTACTAATATATTAGTTCCATTTGATTATAAAAACAAATTTTTATCAATTTTACCACGTTTAACCATTTTTCAATATGAACTTTGATAATCTTTTGTACCATGCTCTAGGAGCTTGCTTCAACCCATACAGGGCCTTGTCATGATTATAGACATGGTTTGGGAACTCTGGATTCTCTAATCCAGGAGGTTGTTCCACATAGACTTCTTCATCAAGAAATCCATTTAGAAATGCACAATTAACGTCCATCTGGTACAGCCTAAATCCCATAAAAGCAATAAAAAGAAATAAGTAAGCGTATAGCTTCTAAACTGGCTATAGGAGCAAATGTTTCATCATAGTCGATTCCTTTTTGTTGATTGAAACCTTGTACAAAAAATCTAGCCCTGTTCCTGACAATTATACCATAATCAGCTAGCTTGTTCCTAAACACCCATTTTAATCTAATTGTATTCTTCTGTTTGGGTCTAGGCTCTAAATGCCAAACTTTGTTTCTTTTAAACTCGTTAAGTTCAGCTTGCATAGCATTAATCTAGTCAGCTTCAGTCAAAGCTTCAACATGGTTCTTTGGTTCCATAGAAGATAGGAATGCATAGAATGCACAGAAGTTCCTAAGCTGAGATCTGGTCTGAGTTCCTTTTGTGATATCGCTCATGATTGCATCCATTGGATGTGACTTCTAATGTTTGTATGGTTTTTCTGTAAAGTCTTTTTATTGGATACAGTCTTTCTTCATTGTTGATGACTTATTCAACAGTAGGAACTTCAACTTGATTCTCAGTTTGAACTTCTTCAGGAATTTCCACATTAGCTTCGTTCTGTTCTGGAACTTGTGGGCTCCCTGTTGTATCCTCCAATGTAGGTGCTTCATTTGCTTCTGTATGTGCTTCATTTTCCACCTACTGCTTCTACAATGATGATGATTGCTCATCTGGATCCTGCTTGCGTACAAGTCCAATTTAAAAATCATCATCACAATCATGTACATCAATCAACTATTTAGTTACATCAAATATAACATGTACAGATTCCTCAACACACATTGTTCTCTTATTGTAAACTCTATAGGCTTTACTATGAGGGGCATATCCTAAGAAAAATACTTCATCACTTCTTTCATCAAACTTTCCCAAGTTCCTTTTATCATTATTATAAACAAAACATTTACAACCTAAAGATCTGAAATAAGAAATGTTAGGCTTTCTCTATTTGATGAGTTCATAAGGAATTTTGTTTGCGATGGCTCTAACAGATACTCTATTTAGAATATAGCATGATGTGTTCAATGCTTTTGCCCAGAAATTCCTAGGCAATCAACTTGAGATCAGCATAGTTCTAGCCATGTCTTCAAGGCTTCTGTTCTTGCGTTCCACCACTCCATTCTGTTGCGGAGTTCTTGGGGCAGAGAAGTTGTGATCCATTCCATTGCTTAGTGCAAAATTCATCAAATCTTGAGTTTTAAAATTCTTTTTTATGATCTGATCTAAGATGAATCAATGGGTTACCTGTTCTTCTATGTTCTTTCTTTACAAAGGCAACAAATTTATCAAACGTTTCATCTTTTCTTACAAGAAAGAAAACCCAAGTATACCATGAAAAATCAACAACAATAATGAATGGCTAGAGTCGTGTCACCTAATCAAAAGTAATTCCTAAAATCACTAACTAAAATAGATAGGGAAGTAGGGTCGAACCACAGGGAAACGAGTTAATTTATTCCTAATTAATCAAAATAATCTAACTTATCAAGTAACCAAATTGTTATAATAAAAGGGAACTAAACTACTAAGAGTAAAAGTAGGAAGGATTAAAAGTAGGAAGAAAATCAATGAAATAAAAGCCTAGGGCATAGGTTCACCAATAAACAATATTCCAGGGTAAAACATAACAATCAATCATCAATGCATCAACTAATCAGATCATAAAGGGCTTTCGCTAAGTATTACAATCACAGAGTAAATTTACCGGTATTAAATCTCATCTCTCGAATCTCGAGTTAACCATTTATAAATTAGTCTGCCTATTGAAACTAAGCCTAAACATCAATTCTCATCTCTTGAATTTTAAATAAATATTGCTAAACTCATACAACTAGATCAGGCCTAATCTAATTGCATAGCATTAAATCAATCAATAGGAAATTAATTAAGCATTGACAATCAACTATCATAAATTACCCCATTCATATTATTTATTGGATCCCCATAAACCCTAGAAATAAAACTACTCACACATAATTAAATCTAAACTAAATAAAGCAATTAAACAAGTCATAAGGAATAAAGGAATAAAATTGATGAGATTAATAAAGAAGAAATCGTTACCAAAATCGATGGAACTACAAAGTTGAGTCAAGAACAAGAGTAAAGGTTGAGAGAAAGCTAGAGAGAGAAATAATCTAAGAAGAATGAGAAAGTCTAAGAAGAGAAGTAAAACAAAAATATAGTACTAAATCGTCCTTAAACAAACTCTAAAAACACTCCTAATTAGAAACTAAGAATTCGGCGAAGAAGTCTCCCCAGAAACACGCGCCCTATCATGCAAAAGGGCCACCCAATCGGGCTCGCCTTTTTCTTCGCATCCTTTTCTAAAAAGTCGCGCCCGATCGAGCTAATGCTCACACGATCGGGAGCGCTTTGCTAGCAGCACATAGTTGCGCGCTCGCCCGATTGGGCCCGATACCTCCTCGAGACTTTGACTTCGATTGGGCTTTGATTCTTCGGCCTAATCCGGATTTCCTCTTTGGGTCTTGAATACTTGTTCCAAATAACCTGATATCACATATACCAATCCCTTAATCAGCGCCTTGATGACTCTAATCAGCCTTAGGCTTCAAAAACGGTCATGCTCCTCCAATGTCCGTAGTTGCTCCATGAAAAGCCGGGAAAATTCTCCAAAAGTGCAATTTCCTACAAAACTCAAGAAAAACTACAAAAACACTAGAAAACACCAATTAGTAATAAAAGTGGCTCTAAAGAGCCAAAAACACTACTAATTATGAACAAGGGACGGGGGTAAAATACTATATAAATTAGACACATCATACTCCCCCAAGCCAAACCTTAACTTGTCCCTAAGCAAAGAGCTCATCAATGAACATATAAAACACCCCTCATCCCAAGTAATCAAAATCAAGCACAAACGATTCAAAGAAAATCTAATAAACATGCTTCAATGTTAATCAATCTCATTCATCTAATCACTCTTCCTCCCCAATAATTGTCAAGTAGAGCAAACCACATGAGCATATAGAATTCCAGACTAGTGCTCACACACTTAACTCTCATTTATGTGGCGAGTAAAAGATGTACTCGATCGCTCTTCAACCGACCCCTTTAATGTGAACAATGCCCTCTCAACTCATATTCTCGTGTGTTTAAAAAGATGTACACTCAAACTACTAGTCGACTCGAAATATGTCAAATCATAACTTGCATTGATAAACAACAACACTTTCACATTCATACAACTCTATGCACAAGGGTCAGAAGGTCTTTAACGCTTGTAATGTAAGGCTAGGGTAAAGGGTAGGATAAATTTAGGAAAATGTGAGAGAAAAGCCATGCTTAAGGGAGCCATATCCTAACAAAACCCAAGGTAAAAAAAAAAACAATGACCAAAACATCTCCAATCATAACTTAACTCCACAAAAGTTAACCAAACAATCCCATACGTAACAACAATCCCAACACTTACACATTCACTCACAAAAAATATGATAATAAAGATTTAGAGTGAATTAAAACAAACTTTGAACTCATTCTTTTTTTCATGAATTTTTTCTCTTTTTTTTGTTCTTGAGAAACCTTCACATAGAACCTTTGAACATTTGAAACAATTTTTTTTCTTTTTGCTCTTTTTTTTTCTTTTTATCTCACATTGTAATTTTCAACTTTGAAACACAAACTATCAACATTTTTCCAATCACAATATCAAAAGAACAATCACTCGTCTTTTATTCCCACATTGTGCAAATAAAGTGCACATCACAACTCCCTCACCTCACCAACTAATATCTCCCCCAAGCCAAGCTTGGGATTAGTAACCAATGGGGCTCATATAGGCTTGTAATGTGGTTAAATAATCAATAAAAAGGGCACAAGTAACAACATGGGTAGCAAAAAAGGAGCAAATGTATCTAATATCGTCTGAAGGCTACCTAAAAGAACAAATGCCTTCGTCCTCCTCAATGTGCATAATATTGAGCCATACAAACTAACATTACTAATAATTGCAAACCAATACTCAAATTCCTTGACATACCAGGAAATATCACACAATTCCTAATCAAATCAACTAGTCAAGCACTATATTCACAAACAGTTGGAAAAGTAGACGCATGTTTAGGTATCCGAACAATTAAACTTCAAATCATGATCAACATATTCACAATGCTCATTATCATATACCAAGAATCAAAACAAAATTTCCAAGTTTGGGACACAAGAAAGCATGATTTACAATTCATTGGAACGTATTTTTGTATTTTATTTATTTTTTCAATTTTTTTGTATTTTTCATATCGAAAAGCAGTAAAAACTACACTAGAAAGCAATTAAATCTATACTAGAAAGCGAAAAATAGAGAAAAGAGAGAGAGAGTTACCAAATGCACAAGATCATCTCCCCCCCAAGCCAAATCAAGTAATGCCCTTATTGACTTGGGGGTGTAGCTAGGAGTAGCTACTCCTCATCATCATCCTCATCTATCCTCGAGTAGCCACCTCCACGTCTAGAGCGGGCACCACCATGGCTCGTACCAATGCCACCATAACCCGAACCACCTGCAAAGTAGTTAGGGTCCATATTCCCCCCCATCCCACCAAATGGAGCATCGGCCCCATAACCATGGACCGAAGAATAGTCCACGTAACTACCATAGGCACCCGGAGTCGAATACCCTCCTTGGGGGTATTAAAACCAGTCGGGAATAAGAGCCTCGGGGGGAATAGCCCCTCGACGTGCATAATCATCGTACATGGGGTATAAACCCCTCCCAAGGTTTCTCTCCACATACCCAACCCCTCTATCTAGCACTCTAGAGTCCATGTTTTGCATCAAACCCTCTACTCTCTGATGAATCATATTTATATAGGGTTCTTAGGCACGTTTATGTTAGTTTTTATACCTTTTTCTTAGTCTTTTTGGTCGATTTTAGGGTCATATTTTCATAAGTCATTCTATATCTCTCTATTACGCTCTGTTTGTGTATTTCTTAAAGTTTCAGGTGATTTCGTAGTCATTTGCACGCTTTCGAAGTATTTGGAGATGATTTGAATGATATTTGAATGGAAATAGATGGATCGAGTTCATTGACCGGGGGATTTATGCTCGTGGATATTGTCTCTAAGGATTATATGCATGGAAATTGAAAATAGCATCCACATGGATTGATATGCACTTTTCGAAATTGAATTTGAGTTAGGAGCAAAGGAAAACGAAGGCTTGCAAAGTATTAAAAAGGACCTTTGTGCATTGTTTTAGCCATATCTCGAGTTCTACAGATCGGAATGAGGTGATTCGAGTTGGGTTGGAAACTAGACTTGAAAAGATTTCCAATGATAGGTCGCACGCCTTCATACAATTCTTAGATTGTGAGTTATAGCTTTCCGAAATTGGTCCTGAAAATCTGCAAGCAAGCGCTCAGCCATCGGGCGATGGTTTAGCCGCACAAACGACCCTTCGAATCTGCCTAGCCCGATGGAAATCCATCGGCCGATGGACGTCGTTGCAGCCCTTGATCACTCGACCATCGGCCATCCATCGGACGATGGGTCTTGCGCGCGGGAAACTTGTTTTCCGTCAATCGTAATTCTCTTGACCAATTAAAAGATGAACTTTGTTACTTTTATTTGATTATTTTATTTTATCTATTTTATGTTATTTAGGATTAGGTTTTAATATAAATACTTGGGAGGATTTTATTTTCCTCTTCATGCTTTATTTTCTAAATTCAACGCTTCTTAATTTTTTTTCTCTCCATTGTTGAACCATAGCTTTTCATTCTCCATTAATTCAATCATTGAGGTATATTAAATCTTTTGTTCTTTATTTATTATAATAATTATGAATTCAAGTTTAATTATCTCTTTTGTTTTGTTTATTTCAATTACGCGTGAGTAGTCGTTTTCTAGGGTTAAGTGAGGGAAGCCATGTTTATACCATGATTATTTGTACTTATTTATTCATAAATTTATGAATTAGGGTTTGAGTAATTCCAATTGATTTGTGCTTTATTGTTTGATTCATGTAATTGGCCAATATCATGAGTTAATTATTTAGCTAATAAAAATTAGAATTGAAATATCATATTTTTAGAGGCTTAATTACAATTGGCGAATTTGATTATGTTAGCGACCGAACTACATATGTTAATTCGTAAGTGTTAATTCCCAACCTTAGGATTAATAAGTGCTTTAATTATTCGACCTAATTTGTTTATTAATGTATTGTTTGCATTTCTTGGTTTTGTATAAGCATGGTGGACCGAACGTTTGCCCTAGATTTTAATTTATCTTAGAGCAACCTTATTTTTATTATTGTCATACTTTAGTTAATTAATTATCAAACCTCTTCGTTTATTGAAATAGTTTATAATAATTGGGCAAAAAACTAATAGAACCTGTCCCCCTGTGTGATTCGACCCGTATTTGCTAAGTGTCTGCTAACAACGGACATCGTTCACTTGCGGTATAACTTTTTATTCATCACTCTCCCCTGTCCCCTCTCAATCCTATCGAGTTGGCTCCTAAAACCTGAAAAGTCATATGGGGCATAAGGGTCAATGTTGTAATCAATAGAAGAGGTAGGGATTTCATATGTGTAGGGTTGGGGTGGTGGTTGGAATTGAGGTGGTGGGTGGGGTGGTGTATGGTGAGCCGCTTGAGCCTCTCCTGACCATCTAGCTCAAAAGTGTAGGAAGGCTTTCCCTTCTCAAATTTAGTCAAGGTGGGGTTGGGTAGCTTAAAGGCTTGGTCTCTCCTACCCGACTCTCGGTGGACTATCCACCATGTCTCACCACCCATGGGTTGGACCCAATTAAGGCCTCTTAGGTAAGCAAGATCCATAGGGTAGAACCCTCTACTTTGCTATGGCCGGTCGGGGTAAAACCTCGATATTTTACCGCAATTTGGGTAACCAATCCCCTTTGGAAGTGTTAGACTATCATATGCGGTATGTTCAATTTGTTTGGAGCTAGGAATCATATAGAAGGCCAACAACTCTAGCTCATCCCTCCTTACATTAGCTGGCTCATGCCTCCCAAAGATGGTGAGGCCAACAAACCGTTGCCAAAATTTTGGCACGGGATGTTGAATCCACGCCCCCTTGGCATGTTGGAGGTTAGTTAAACCCTCCCCTGTGAGTTTTCTATAAACCACAACAATATGGTCTTGGGAAGGTTTAATTGGTTTATCGAATTTTAGCTCTAACAATTTAACAAATTCTTTCAAAGTCATACGCACATCATTGTTAAGCAATCGGAATTGAACATGAGTAATGAAAGCATTGGTTTTAAACACATTGAAACTAGAAATAAATTCGAAAGTCAAATAATCACAAGTGTCATAATGCATTTGAAAAAAGCCACTCATTCCAATACCCTTGAAAAATTTTTAAACCGGTTTATCATGTCCTAATCTAGACAATGTAGGGTGATGTACAAAGCGTGTAGAAATTACATGCCTCTCAATGAGGTTTATCATCCTAGTCCTTTGTTCGGTTGAGGTAATTACCACTTCGCTCCACCCTGGAATTTGGAGTTTCGGGTCAACCATTGGTTATTGTTGTTGCCTCGAAATTTCACCCTTTTGTTGCCTAGATCTATTGGAAGCCATTTGTGTATGAAATTTAGGATTTTGAAGCTTTCTCTCTCTTAGGGTTTTGAAAATTTTTGAGAGAAAGTGGAAAAAATTTGGTGGAGAATATAGAGGAAGGTGAAAGGATGAAGAATATGTAAAAAAAAAACTTGAGTTTTGATGGATGAATTTGAGGAGATCTTAGAAAGAAAGTGAGGTTGGAGGTATTAAAATGGAGGTTTTAGAGAGAGAAAGTGTGAATGAAGAAGATGAAATAAGGAGGAAAAGAAAAGAAGGGAGGAGAAAAAGAAAGAAGTAGGTCGGCTGAAATAGGCACGCTCAATTGGGCGAAAGAAGTGGTTTTGGATATTGCCTTTGTGCGCCTGATCAGGCGACCTCCACCCGATCGGGCACGAACTCGAAGAAATTTTCGCCCTCCAATTCGCCCGATCGGGCGAGCCTCGCCTGACATTTCTTTTTCCTTCACTCGATTTCTCCAAAAATCCGCCCGATCAAGAGAATTTCCCTTCAATTTCCTTCCTCACATGCGCGCCCGATCGAGCAAGATAAAGCTCCAAAATTTCTTCACTTGCTCGCCTGATCGGGACTCCTTGCCCGATCGGGCGTATTTTTGCTGAATTTCGAACCTTGCTTGCGCGCCCGATAGAGTGAGCTTCGCCCGATCGTGCTCGTGCCCAATTGGAGTACGCAAATTCTTTTACTTTTTTTTTCTCTTTAAACCTCCTTACTTGTTGATTCAATACCTGTACAAAAACACTATGGAAAGGTAAAATTGCACTCTCCTCACCTCTCTAAAAAAAATAAATAAATAAAAGAAAAGAAAAGCTAGACTAGAAAGCAAGAAATACGGGTTGCCTCTCGTAAAGCGCTGGTTTATCTAGGTCCCGCACGACCCTCTTACCACATTGTAGCTCAAGATGAACCGGAACCGCTTAGGTGAAGTAGTTCAAACGCACCAATCGTATCCCTCTCATGATATAGCTTAAGTCTTTGGCCATTTACCTTGAACTCATTACCATGCTCATCGAATAATTCCACAGAACCAAATTTGTTAGCCCTTTTTACAGTAAAAGGACCCGACCACCTTGACTTTAACTTTCCTGGGAATAGTTTAAGTCTAGAGTTGAACAACAACACCTTATCACCCTCCTTGAACTCTCTCAGAAGGATCATCTTGTCGTGCCATCTCTTGGTCTTCTTCTTGTAGACAAGTGCACTATCATAGGCCGTCAACCTAAACTCATCAAGTTGGTTTAGTTGAGGTAACCTCTTTTCTCCCGCTAGTTTAGCATCCAAATTGAGCTCCTTAATAGCCCAATATGCCTTGTATTCTAATTCCACCGGAAGATGACATGCTTTACCGTACACAATCTTATATGGAGTAGTACCTATTGGGGTCTTAAATGCAGTTCTGTATACCTAAAGGGTGTCATCCAACTTATCGCTCCAATATGTCCTTGATTTTGCCACCACCTTCTTTAGAATGGCCTTGATCTCACGGTTAGAAACTTCAACTTGGCCACTAGTTTGGGGATGGTAGGCTAAACCTGTCCTATGGTAAACACCATACTTTTTGAGAGTATCTAACTTCCGCTCATGAAAGTGGGATCCTCCATCACTGATTATAGCTCTAGGCACTCCAAATCTTGGAAGTATGGTCTTCTTGAAAAGTCTATGGACCACCTTGGCATCATTAGTAGGAGTGGCAATGGCCTCAACCCACTTGGATATATAGTCAACAGCGACAAGTATATAGCGATTCCCATTTGAAGAAGGGAATGGTACCATGTAATCAACACCCCAAACATCAAAAATTTACAAAACACCGTGAACTTCCCATTCGGGAACACGCCTGCAAAATATTCCATCTGCACACTCACGAAACAAAAAAGGATCATCCCAAAAATAATGTTTAACATCATAAAAGAATTTCTATTTCTGTTGGTAGGACAAGTCAGGAGGAAGAGTACCACCCACTAAATAATTACCAAGATCAGCATACCAAGGGTGTTGCTCTACAACTGCATAAAAGTTGTCATCAGGGAAAGAATCATCTATAGGAAGAGATTCCTTACCCTCATCATAACTAATGTGACGAGTGGTCTGCCACTACGTTCTCTGCAACCTTTTTGTCCTTTATTTCAATATTGAAATCCTAGAGCAGAAGAACCCAACGGAGTAGCCTAGGCTTTGATTCCGCCTTGGCTATCAAGTACTTCAGAGCTGCATGGTCAGTAAAAACAATAACTTTAGAACCAACAAGATATGATCTAAATTTTTCTAAAGCATAAATCACAGCAAGAAACTCCTTCTCCGTGGTGGCATAGTTGACTTGGGCTTCACCCAAAGTTTTACTTGCATAATAAATAGCATGTAAAACTTTGTTCTTTCTCTGTCCAAGCACGGTTGTTAGTGCAAAGTCACTTTCATCACACATGCGCGCCCGATCGAGCAAGATAAAGCTCCAAAATTTCTTCACTTGCTCGCCTGATCGGGACTCCTTGCCCGATCGGGCGTATTTTTGCTGAATTTCGAACCTTGCTTGCGCGCCCGATAGAGTGAGCTTCGCCCGATCGTGCTCGTGCCCAATTGGAGTACGCAAATTCTTTTACTTTTTTTTTTCTCTTTAAACCTCCTTACTTGTTGATTCAATACCTGTACAAAAACACTATGGAAAGGTAAAATTGCACTCTCCTCACCTCTCTAAAAAAAATAAATAAATAAAAGAAAAGAAAAGCTAGACTAGAAAGCAAGAAATACGGGTTGCCTCTCGTAAAGCGCTGGTTTATCTAGGTCCCGCACGACCCTCTTACCACATTGTAGCTCAAGATGAACCGGAACCGCTTAGGTGAAGTAGTTCAAACGCACCAATCGTAGCCCTCTCATGATATAGCTTAAGTCTTTGGCCATTTACCTTGAACTCATTACCATGCTCATCGAATAATTCCACAGAACCAAATTTGTTAGCCCTTTTTACAGTAAAAGGACCCGACCACCTTGACTTTAACTTTCCTGGGAATAGTTTAAGTCTAGAGTTGAACAACAACACCTTATCACCCTCCTTGAACTCTCTCAGAAGGATCATCTTGTCGTGCCATCTCTTGGTCTTCTTCTTGTAGACAAGTGCACTATCATAGGCCGTCAACCTAAACTCATCAAGTTGGTTTAGTTGAGGTAACCTCTTTTCTCCCGCTAGTTTAGCATCCAAATTGAGCTCCTTAATAGCCCAATATGCCTTGTATTCTAATTCCACCGGAAGATGACATGCTTTACCGTACACAATCTTATATGGAGTAGTACCTATTGGGGTCTTAAATGCAGTTCTGTATACCTAAAGGGTGTCATCCAACTTATCGCTCCAATATGTCCTTGATTTTGCCACCACCTTCTTTAGAATGGCCTTGATCTCACGGTTAGAAACTTCAACTTGGCCACTAGTTTGGGGATGGTAGGCTAAACCTGTCCTATGGTAAACACCATACTTTTTGAGAGTATCTAACTTCCGCTCATGAAAGTGGGATCCTCCATCACTGATTATAGCTCTAGGCACTCCAAATCTTGGAAGTATGGTCTTCTTGAAAAGTCTATGGACCACCTTGGCATCATTAGTAGGAGTGGCAATGGCCTCAACCCACTTGGATATATAGTCAACAGCGACAAGTATATAGCGATTCCCATTTGAAGAAGGGAATGGTACCATGTAATCAACACCCCAAACATCAAAAATTTACAAAACACCGTGAACTTCCCATTCGGGAACACGCCTGCAAAATATTCCATCTGCACACTCACGAAACAAAAAAGGATCATCCCAAAAATAATGTTTAACATCATAAAAGAATTTCTATTTCTGTTGGTAGGACAAGTCAGGAGGAAGAGTACCACCCACTAAATAATTACCAAGATCAGCATACCAAGGGTGTTGCTCTACAACTGCATAAAAGTTGTCATCAGGGAAAGAATCATCTATAGGAAGAGATTCCTTACCCTCATCATAACTAATGTGACGAGTGGTCTGCCACTACGTTCTCTGCAACCTTTTTGTCCTTTATTTCAATATTGAAATCCTAGAGCAGAAGAACCCAACGGAGTAGCCTAGGCTTTGATTCCGCCTTGGCTATCAAGTACTTCAGAGATGCATGGTCAGTAAAAACAATAACTTTAGAACCAACAAGATATGATCTAAATTTTTCTAAAGCATAAATCACAGCAAAAAACTCCTTCTCCGTGGTGGCATAGTTGACTTGGGCTTCACCCAAAGTTTTACTTGCATAATAAATAGCATGTAAAACTTTGTTCTTTCTCTGTCCAAGCACGGTTGGTAGTGCAAAGTCACTTTCATCACACATGATTCGAAAGGAAGATTCCAATCGGGGGCACATATGATGGGTGCCGATATCAAAGCCTGCTTTATCCTGTTAAAAGCCCAAGACACTTGTCAGTAAAAATAAAAGGGGCATCCTTGAGTAAAACTGAGTTAGTGGTTTTTGCATGACCTAAGAAACTTCTAACTCCTTAACATTAATTGGAGGAGGTAATTGCTCAATCACTGAAATCTTTGCTTTGTCTACTTGTATACCCTTATCAGATACAATATGACCCAGAACTACTCCCTCTATCACCATAAAATGACATTTCTCCGAGTTTAGAACCAAATTGCATTCTTCACATCGTTTCAAAATTTTAGCGAGATTTACTAAACATGCATCAAATGAAGAACCATACACACTAAAATCATCCATAAAGACTTCCATAATAGACTCTATGAAATAAAAAAAAATGCTCATCATGCAACGTTCAAAGGTAGCGGGGGCATTACATAAACAAAGGGCATCCTACGATATGCAAAAGTACCATAAGGACATGTAAATGTAGTCTTTTCCTAATCTTCAGGGTGAATTGGAATTTGGTAAAATCCCGAATACCCATCCAAATAACAAAAGAACTTATGATTAGTTAACCTTTCAAGCATTTGATCTAAAAATGGAAGGGGGAAGTGGTTCTTTTTAGTGGCGATATTTAATCTTCGATAATCAATGCACATACGCCACCCTGTAACAGTTCTAGTGGGAATCAATTCATTTTTCTCGTTTTTAATCACAGTCATCCCACCCTTTTTAGGAACCACCTATACAGGACTTACCCATTTAGAGTCAGAAATAGGATAGATAATATCTGCATCAAGTAATTTCATAACCTTTTTCTTGACTACTTCTTGCATATTAGGATTCAACCTTCTCTGAGGTTGAATGCAGGGCTTATAGTTGTCCACTAAATGTATCCAGTGCATACAGAAATCAGGGCTAATACCCTTAAGATCATCAATACTGTACCCAATTGCTCTTTTATGGGTTCGAAGAACCTCTAGAAGTTGGGAAGTTTGTAGGTCATTAAGTGCAGTACAAATGATCACAGGGTATAGTTCCTGCTCATCATGAAAAATATATTTTAAATGAAAAGGGAGAGGTTTTAGTTCAGGTTTCTTAACCTCTGCATGTTTTGATCTCTGAACTAAATTCACTACCTTCATGGTCTCTTTGGGGTCTAGCTCTTCTAGAGAAAGAGCTTTTTCAATGGCATTTACTTCATTACCCCAGACGCTTGCATTATCTATAGATAAATCTTCACAAAGAATTTCCTCCAAGGGATCCCTTGCAAGAACCTGTGGTAAGCTATCATAACAAATATCATCCATTATATCAATCACATCAATCAAACAACAATTTTCCTCTAGCATAGGTCCTTTCAAAACTTTCCCTAAATTAAAAGTAACATTATCATCACCAACAGAAAGGGTTAGTTTACCATTTTTGACATCAATGATGGCTCCTGCAGTATGGAGAAAAGGCCTACCTAACATAATGGGAATTTGTGTATCCTCAGCCATGTCTAAAACAACAAAATCAACAGGTATAAATAATTAACCAACTCTGACTGGGACATCCTCTAAAATACCTAAAGGGTACTTAACAGAACGATCTGCCATTTGCAAAGTTATATTAGTAACTTTTAAATCACCCATATTAAGCTTAGCACATACAGACGATGGCATAACACTGACACTAGCACCCAAATCACACAAAGCATTATCAATGAAGACATTACCTATATGACAAGGGAGAGAAAAACTACTAGGATCCTTTAACTTAGGAGGGGATTTATTTTGCAATAAAGTATTACATTCCTCTATAAAAACTATAGTTTCTACCTCATCAAAGGCCCTTTTCCTACTCAAAATATGTTTCATAAACTTAGCATATACGGGAACCTAAGTGATTAAATTAGTGAAAGGAACTGTTACCTGCAAGTTTTTTAACAACCTCCAAAAACTTACCGAATTGTTTATTAAACTTACTCTTCAATTGTCTATTGGGGAATGGTAGTTTGATAACTGGGCTCTGCACATCTCCTCCGTATCCTGAGATTTACCATGCAAAGAAACATTAGAAGGGTTAGTATATTTTTGTAGCCCTGCAGGGTTAACAGGTTAGCATTTGGTATAGAGGAATCAGGATCAGGAACAGGTCCATCTTCCTTTGGCATAGGAGGTTCATCATAATGTGAACCAATCCTTAGAGTGATTGCATATGCATGATCAGGGGGATGGAATGGTTGCGATGGTAGAGCTCCCTGCTGACGGGTTTGTAGGGTAGATGAAATTTGCTCCATTTGATTATCCATGATTTTATTGTGAGCTATAATTGAATCAATTTGTGCATCCCTACTCTCCATATGCTTTTGCAAGTTTGTAAGCATTGCTCTAATTTCTGTCATGGAACTCCTACAATCTTGCTCCCAATGCCCTACAATTCCACAATTTTCACAGAAAGCTTCATTGTTAGCAACAACAGAAACATAAGCTATAGAGTTAAGAGCAACAATAAGATTATCTAGTTTCTGACAAATAGATGTTAACTGAGCTTGCAAAAAGGATATAGAATCAACATTATGTTTTCCTTTGTTAGCAAACCCTCTCGGATTCCCGTATTGGGAATTGTGTATTGCCATATCTTCAATAACCTGTCCTGGATCTTCCACATTAAGATTCATGAATCTCCCACTAGCTGCAGAATCTAGAACTGATCTAGATGAATTTCCAAGTCCATTGTAAAAGGCTTAGATCAATTGCCATTGTGCCAAATTATGGTGGGGACATTCTCTCTATAGATCCTTAAACCTCTCCCAAGCCTCATATAGAGTTTCATCGGCCTCTTGGGCAAAGTTCTGAATAGCACTCCTTAGTACAGTTGTTCTCTCTGCAGGGTAATATTTATTATAAAAATTTAAGACAAGAGTTTCCCAGTCAGTAATACCAAATGCAGTTTTATTCAAACCATTAAACCATAATTTATCTTTTCCACATAATGAAAGGGGAAAAAGAATGTCCCTGATTTGGTCCTGCGTGACCCCAGCTTGTCTAATGGTATTGCAATACTGGCAGAAATCTGCAATGTGAAGATTAGTATCTTCACCCTTAGCCCCACTGAATTGCATCCTCTCTGCATTGTAATAAATTGGGGTTTGATTTCAAATTGCACTTCATTAAGGGTCGGAGTGGGAGTAAGGTATGGAAAATCTGTAAGCTTTGGCTGCGAGTAATCACTGAGCTTCTTAGGTACCGCCATCTCTGATTCTGGATCTGAAGGAATTTCTAAGTCACTGGAATCAGTTGGAGTGTCTCTTCGATTATTGTCTTCCTAACAGCCCGCCAGGATATGTCAGTAGAGATTCTTTTGTCTATGGAACGAGTGCTCGATCTCAGGATCGAATGGAATGTTACCTGATTTGGAACACCAAAGCATAAATAAAGAGCTAAAAGACAAATATGAGAATTGCCTCAAAGAACTAACGTTCTCTGAGACAAGAGGAGATAATCTAGACTACAAAAATAATCAAAAAATAAAAAAAAATTCGTTTCCCCGGCAACGGCACCAAATTTTGACAGGCTAAAGTCGTGTCACCTAATCAAAAATAATTCCTAAAACCACTAACTAAAATAGATAGGGAAGTAGGGTCAAACCACAGGGAAATGAGTTAATTTATTCCTAAACTACTAAGAGTAAAAGTGGGAAGGAATAAAAGTAGGAAGAAAATCAATGAAATAAAAGCCTAGGGCATAGGTTCACCAATAAACAATATTCCAGGGTAAAACATAACAATCAATCATCAATG
This sequence comes from Chenopodium album, assembly GCF_948465745.1. Classification (NCBI taxonomy): domain Eukaryota; kingdom Viridiplantae; phylum Streptophyta; class Magnoliopsida; order Caryophyllales; family Amaranthaceae; genus Chenopodium; species Chenopodium album. The sequence continues at coordinate 40,700,063 of NC_137838.1, forward strand.
CATCAATTAATCAGATCATAAAGGGCTTTCGCTACGTATTATAATCACATAGTAAATTTACCGGCATTAAATCTCATCTCTCGAATCTCGATTTAACCATTTATAAATTAGTCCGCCTATTTTACTAAGCCTAAACATCAATTCTCATCTCTCGAATCTCGAATCAATATTTCTCAAATCATACAATTATACCAGTCCTAATCTAATTGCATAGCATTAAATTAATCAATAGCAGTACTACAAAATGTGGAATAAGAAACGCAAGATAGAGAACGGTCAAGATCGATAATCGTTTTATAAAATAATAAAGAACATTTTTTACCTGGAGGCGTTCTATAAACTAAAGAATATTTTACGGTTCACTAAGTAAACGATCTTTATTATTTTTAGACAAATAAAAAATAAATTAAGTAAATAAATTGATGAAGATACGTATCGTTATTATTCATCATCGTTTTGTATGCTTTAGATACATATTAAAAACCTAACTTTACCTACCCATTATATGCAAGCCTCCATCCAACTCTCTCCTCACCAAATATCATCTTCGCTCATTTTCTTTTCTCTGATTCACACAAACCCAAAAAAATGGTACATTAAAATTTTATCTTAAGCGATTTAAGAGAATGAATTTCTACTCTTGATCTTCTTTTCTTAATTTTTTCCAGATTGTCTTTTATTCTTCTATAAGGTATAATCACTATCCTTCAACTTCTCTTATATTTGTTCTTCTAATTTCAATTATTATTAAATCTTTTTTTTCTTAAAGATCTAACAATTGATGCAAGGTTTTTGTCTGCTCCAATCAATATAATAACCGGCAATCGAGCAACTAGTCAAATTTACAGTTTATTTAAATTTTTTCAACTATTAATCGGCAATCAAGCAACTACCCCAATCCACATTAAGATGGAATTAATTTGTTGTTCTTCTTTTCCCACATCCGTTTTTAGGTTTCGTTTTTGTCGATTGTATATTCGATTGAAGTGAATTTATATGCTTTTGAATTGAATAATTATTGGATGATTTTTTATTTCACATTTTTTTTTGAAAAATATAAATTTGATGATCGATGTACAGACTACAGTTTCATGTGTCCAATAATTTCAATGTTTCAACTTGTTGTGATTACTTTCGATTATTTTTTGGTTCGCTTCACCAATGGTTGTTATTTGCTTTATTGATATGAACACAAAACTTCATTGATATTTTGCTGTTAATTAAAGATTGTTTTAATGATCATTATGTCTTATGTATTTTTTTTGTTTGGTTCTTAACAGATTAAACAAAACTATAAAGGAGGAAACAAGATTAAAGTTCGTGGATCGTGGATTTGTTTTTTTTTGTAATTTTTTTTTCTTACAATACAATTGTATTCAAAATGTACTTGGGTTTTGATGATTTGAATGCAGAAGAGAATAAATTTGTTTTAGTATTTGAGTTCAGCTTTACTGTAACAATTTGATTTGCATTAATTAATCAATTATTTAGATAAGAAATCTCCGTGATTCTTGCAAAGGGGTATATATATTTTTTTTTTTAAAAATATTTGTATAGAGAACGGTTATCGAAGAGAGAAATCTCCGTGATTCTTGCAAAGGGGTATATATATCTTAGGCAACCGTTCTATTTTCATCTATTTTTTATAAAATTGTACAAAGGAAAAGAGAACAGTTGTCTCACATAACCGTTTTATTTATATTGCTTATAGAACGCCTTTTTCACCCGATCTATAAACTTTACACATCGCTTAGCAGAAGAACGCTTCTAAGACGTTCTATAAAACCATTTTTTTTTTTTTTTTTTTTTTTGGAAAATATGAGAAATTTTATTACCAAAAGGAAAGTTACAAATTACAAAAGCTAAGTTATAACAAACACCAAACCCACAAGACCTGAAAAGCAAACAGGCCAACCAACCACCAAACAGTTCAAGCTCAATATCCTACCACCTTCTAGGAAGGGTTCAGGAGAAAGAGACAAGAACAACCGGAGCTCAAGTTTCCAGCCACCTTCTAGGAAGGGTTCTGGAGACTAAGCCCGGGAACACAGAACAAACACAGAGCAAGACAGACCTGCAAGCAAAAACCCCACTTATGCAGACTGTAAAAAAGAAAACCTCCACCTAAACTCAGCTGCAAAAATAGCAGGGCTAGACAAAAGAAGGTATAACAGCAGTGAAAGAAAAACAGTCAACTAAGCACCACAACAAAGTGCTGACCTAAAACCAGCAAAACCAACAAACCAGACAAGCAACTGCACCAAAAATCAGCAATAACTAAACAATAGCCAGAAACAGCAACAGAAACCATCAACAGAAACCAGCAACAGAAGCAGACTTCAGCAACAGCAAAGCTGACTTGCAGCAACTGCATCTAGCAACAACAGCTGAAACCAGCAACAACAACAAAGACAGCAGCAGGTTTAGCAACCAGAGCTAGCTGACTTGCTGACCAGAACAGCAACAGAGCAGCAACAGCACAGCAGAACCAGCCTGCAATAGCAACAACAGATGCTGACCAGAACAGCAACAGAGCACAACAGCACAGCAGAGCAGTCAGCAACAACAACAAAGACAGCAGCAGGTTTAGCAACAACAACAGAAAATAATAACAAAAGCAGAGACCAAGAGCAGTACAGAAACCAGCAAAAGCAACAAAAAAAAAACAGCAACAACAACAATTCAAAAGCCAGAAATCAGAAATCAGCAGTTAGGAATCAGAAATCAGCAACAAGAATCAGCAACAGCATCAGAAAACCAAAACATCAGAAGCAGCTCCCTGAAAACCAACTAAGCAATCAAGTATTTATAAAACCAGTTTTAACAGTTCTCTATTTCCTTTTTTGTTGTTGTGTAGGAAATTAATTAAGCCTTGACAATCATAAATCATAAATTACCCCTTCATATTATTTATTGGATCCCCATAAACCCTAGAAATAAAACTACCCACACATAATTAAATCTAAACTAAATAAAGCAATTAAACAAGTCATAAGGAATAAAGGAATAGAACTGCTGAAATTAATAAAGAAGAAATCGTTACCAAAATCGATGGAACTACATAGTTGAGTCAAGAACAAGATTAAAGGTTGAGAATTGCTGAAATTAATAAAGAAGAAATTGTTACCAAAATCGAAGGAACTATAAAATTGAGTCAAGAACAAGAGTAAAGGTTGAGAGAAATCTAGAGAAAGAAATAATCTATGTAGAGAGAGAAAGTCTAAGAAGAGAAATAAAACAAAAATAGAGTACTAAATTGTCCTTCAACAAACTCTAAAAACACTCCTAATTAGAAACTAAGAATTCGGCGAAGAAGTCTCCCTAGAAACACGCGCCCGATCGGGCGGCCCCCCGATCGGGCTTGCATTTTTCTTTGCATCCTCTTCTTAGCAGCCGCGCCCGATCGAGCTAGTGCTCACCCGATCGGGCGCGCCTTGCTAGCAGCACATAGTTGCGCGCCTGCCCGATCGAGCGTATGCTTGCCCGATCGGGCCCGTTACCACCTCGAGACTTGGACTTTGATTGGGCTTTGATTCTTCGGCTCAATCCGGATTTCCTCTTTGGGTCTTGAATACTTGGTCCAAATGCCCCGGTATCACATATAGCGAGCCCTTAATCACCGACTTGATGACTCTAACCGGCCTTGGGCTTCAAAAACGGTCGTGCTCCTCCAATGTCCGTAGTTGCTCCATGAAAACCCGGGAAAATGCTTTAAAAGTGCAATTTCCTATAAAACTCAAGCAAAACTACAAAAACACTAGAAAACACTGATTTGTAATAAAAGTGGCTCTATAGAGCCAAAAACACTACTAATTATGAGCAAGGGACGGGGGTAAAATACTAAATAAATTAGACACATCAAATAACCATTACAACTTAATGAAAGGAACAAAATAAGTTCCAAAGATTCGTACGAATAAGTTCCAAAGGCCTTTTGGTGCTTACCATATTTTTGGATTTAAAGGAAACTCGAGTCTGTTTTCCTCTAACCCAAGCATTACACACTTTGTCATATATAAACTTAATGCAAGGAAGTCCTTCCACTAAATCCTTAGATCTAAGTTTATCAAGTAAAGAAAAGCTTGCATGACCAAATCTCTTGTGACATAAAAGAGGATCATCCTCAATAACACTGAGACATGTTAAACTGCTGTTAGGAACCTCGTTAAGATCCACAACATATGTGTTCCCTTTTCGAGTTCCTTCTAAGATTATGTTCCCAGTGTCATTGTGTATGATTCTGCACTTATTAGAAGTAAAGCTAACGGAGTTACCTTTGTCACAAAATTGTGAAGTACTTAACAAGTTGTGTTTGAGACCCTCGACTAAAAATACATTATCAATAGCATGGGAACTTGACCTTCTTAATTTTCCAATAACAACTATATCTCCTTTCATATTATCACCAAAGGTCACAGTTCCACCATAATAGGCATCCATTGAAAGAAATCCAGATTTATCTCTAGTCATGTGCTTAGAACAACCACTGTCGAGGAACCAAGTGTTGTTCCCCCTCACTGGAACCTACATGAAGAATCAACCGTTAGTATCAGGAACCCAGGTTTCCTTAGGTTCCTGTGTAGTAGGAGTGGGTTTATCATAACCCAAATCTGTTCTACAAATTTTTCATTTTTCTATGTACTTTTTTCTTTCTTAGGACATTTAACCTGCTTATGTCCTGTGTTTCCACATAAGTAACAAACAATACTTCTAGGAAAATTAACATACTTCTTTTCCTTTTGGAACTTCTTCATAAAACCTAAACCCTCTATTCTTTTGGTCTGAGCATTAGTGATCCAGTCAGGAACTCTATACTCCACATGTTGTTTTCCTTTCCTAACCTTCTCAAGTTCCCCCTCAAGTCTAGCTTTTTCCATCCTTACATTTTCCAAATTAGATTTCAATTTTTCAAAATTAGTGAATTGAGCTAGAGGAGGAACTTCAGAGTTAGGAGCATCAATACAAAGTTTTAACAAAGACAGTTCCACATTCAATAGTATGTTATCATGTTTTAGTTTTTCTCTATTCTCTTTTAAAACAATGTTATCATAAAAAAGACTAAAGAACCTTTATTGAATGTCAAACTTCATATTATCAACCCACTCTCGATTTTCTTTGTAAGTAGTTAAAGCTTTGTCACTTTGATGTTTAGCTCTATGTAAATCCTTAAGTTCCTCGTGAATATCTAAAACAGCAAATATTAGATTCTCTTTAGGAAAAATGTTTTAATTCATTATGAGAAAACCATACCTCAGCCTCAAGTTCCTTCAACTTGGACTTTTCATCAGTTTTGGCCATGAGAGATAGATGAGCAGTTTCTTCATGAGGCTGGTCTTCTTCCTCTTCTTAATCTGTGTCTCCCCAAGCAGCTAGCATTGCCTTCTTCACATTGTCCTTAGTGAAGTATGGATTATATACTCTGGATTCTTTAGATTGTTTCGTTCCTTTGTTATTTCCTTCCTTAAGTGGAAAGTCTTTAATGAAATGATCTTTTGCTCCACACTTGAAACAGGTAGTATCTCTGGAACTTGTGAATTTCTTGTTCCTATCAAACTTCCTGTTATTCATCATCTTTATAAATATTTTGACTAGCATTGCCATCTTTTCTTCATTAACCTCCGAGTACTCTGAATCTTGAGCTTTTAGAGCAAGACTTTTGTTTTTGGAACTTTCAATATTGGAACTCGGGTGTAGTTTATGAGTCATCAATGATCCTGCTAGTTGTTCCATATTGAACTTGGTGAAGTCCTTTGCTTCCTGCATGGCGGTAACTTTGGATCTCCACCATTCATCTTGTGGTAGGCTTCTCAAGATCTTTCTAGTCTGTTCATCAATAGGAATGTGTCTGCCAAGGGAACTCAACTCATTAATTATGTCGTTAAACCTAGTAAACATTTCTTCTATGGTTTCCTTTAATTGTATTTCAAACCTTTCATATCTAGACTTCAATAGATCAATTTTAGAACGTTTTACCTCATTTGTACCTTAATGAGTTACCTCTAATAGATCCCAAATCTATTTAGCAGACTTACATCCCATGATACGATTATGTTCATGAGGTCCAAGTCCACAGTAGAAATACTTTATTGCGAAAGCATTCAATTCAAGTTTCTAATAGTCTTCTTTGTCATAATAAAAATTGAGTTTAGGAACTACCACATTTTTATCATTGGTTGCAGTTACCACAAAATCACCAGCTTCAATAACACGCCAAACTTGGTAAATTTCAGCCTTGATGAAGATCTCCATTCTGTTCTTCCAATAGGTGTAAAACTTACCGTTGAACATAGGTGGACGTTGGGTGGATTACCCTTATTCAAGTTTCTCCTTGTAGTTCATTTTTCCTCATGAACTTACTCGGCAAAATTATCTACTTAAATGACCTTGCTTTGATACCAATGGTTAGTTGAAACTAACATTAAAAGAGGGGGGGTGAACTGTAGGTGAGTTCCTAGTGACTACTTTTGCAAATTATAAAACGGAACACTAAAGGAACTTTGCAATGCACACAGTATTTTATGAGGAAACCTTCCAGGGCCCAACTGGATGTAAAACCTCGACCCTTCTAAGGGATTTCCAGATAAAAACCAATCCACTATAATAGGGAAAACACCAAGTTACAAACCTATTAAGTGACATACCTGCTACACAGTAGGACCCTATCGATGGAACTACAAAATAGAACCTGCTACACAGTTGGACCCTATCCTACCCAACGCAAGTTCCCAACTTGAATTCTCTCGTACTCTCACAGTACTATTTCACAGCTTTTGCACTCAAAGCTATCTTACCTGTATGCAATAAAAATTTCATACACAAACACCCAATAACCCAACCAATTACAGACAATATAACACCAAGAATATGTTAGGCAAGCAATGCACGAAACTCGGAACTAATATGATAAGATTAAAGCTTGGCAAACTTACACAAATTAAGCTCATAGATTTCTTCACGCAAAACTCACAAAAACTTATGAAAATGTGATCTCAACTATTTATACAAGATTAACTCATATAACAAGTAGGGTTTTTCAAAAGATAAATAAGTTAATTTAACTAAATCACAAAATAAAGTTTTATGTAAATCTTTTAAGAGTAAATCTTTTCGGAAAATAAGATAAGATAAGTTTTAGCAAAACGAATAAAATCTTTTGTTAAAACAAGATTTTAAGAAACAAATTATCTCAAAAATCTTTTCTTAAAATCTTTCTTTTATCTTTTTTCGTTTAATTAAATTTGCCAAATATCTTGTCATGCTTTTAATATGTTTTGTGCATATCTACTTAACATATTTAACAATAAATCTAGAAGATAATATCTTAACTAAATTAATATTGTTGTGCCGCGTTTCTGTATTACTGAATCACTTGGGTTTCACGTAGACCAGGACGTCACTCGTTCTTCAGTCTTCTACTGGAACTTCGCAGACTAAGTTCCTTCCAGAACTACTGTCTTCAACTTGATTTCTTCAAGTTCCTGTTAGGGAACATTCCTATTAAGAAACTAAGTTCTTGTTAGAGAACTCTTCTTCTATATTGTTTTACTTTTCTTCAGAGGTCTCTTCATGTCTTATTAGCCTAAGTTACTCTTCCACCTCCAAGGTCAACTTTACTTGTACTAATCAAACACTTATAAACCTTTATTAATTGAGTTTTCTTTAGTTTAACTTCATCATCATCAAAACCTTTAAGCTTCAACAAGGTTGATATTGTTATGGCCTTTGTGACTATAGTGCAATATTCTTTTTTGATAAATGGTTCCCCTTTAAAGGCCTTAATTCCCTCTACAGGCCTATGTCATGGTGACCCTTTATTCCTATACCTATTTATAGTGGCAGATGTTTTTTCTAGAATACTACTTTTGGCTGCTAGTAATTATAATAATAAGATTCATGGATCTCAAGTCAGCAGAAGAGAGCCGGAGATTACCCATCTTTTCTTAGAGAAGTATATGGAGTTATAAGGCCCTTGTGAAGGAGGGATGTCTGTGGACGGTTGGTAATGGAAGAAAATTTAATGTTTGGAATCACCCTTGACCTAATGATGAGTTGGGTAATTTTGCTACTTCTCATCAGTGGGGTTTAGATGGTTTAAAAGTGAATGATCTCATTATTGTGATGAGGTACGCTGAGATTATGATAAGCTGGACTAGATTTTTAATGAACGAGACAAAAGGTTGATCCTTGCTCTGCCTCTCAGTGAGAGATTTCCAGATGATATCATCACTTGGCCGTGGTCAAAAGACGAAGATTATGAGGTAAGTTCAACCTATATTTTGGGAATGTCTTTTAACCTAGAGAAAGTTAGGCATTGTTGGGCTCATATTTGGAAAGCAAAGGTAACTCCCAAAGTTGACATTTTCTATGGAAATGTTGTTCGATCTCTCTGCTAACTAGAGGTGTTTTGGTCGCGTGTCACTTAAGAGATGATCCTTCTTGCCCTTGTTGTGGTATAAAACCTGAGACGATAGTTCATGCTCTATTTCTTTGACCTTGGGTTTGTGGTTTGTGGATTAAGAGTAGTTGTGAAGCTGCTTGCCTAGTGACTGGTGATGAATCTTTTGGGAAAATATTGATATGTTGGGAAGAAACATTCAATTCTGAATTAAGGCAACGTTGCTAGTTTCTTGCCTAGTATATTTGGTCACGCCATAACAAATGGATTTTTGATAAGAGAAGCATAGCCTGATGATGTTATTCTTGATCGACATCGTAAGATGATGGCTGATTTTGGGATCATGCATAACACATAAAGAATTATAATTAATACCTTTGTAGTTTTATTCCACGTATGGTCAAGCAAGAACAATAAGGAGAATAAGAACCCCACGTATGATTCCTCTACTGAGTCCACGAGCACAGATCAAACCTCCACTAATGCTAGTTAGTTATGATCGAACACTTCAATCAACCTTTGACGGAGATGTGAATCACGAGCACACCACAAACCGCCCAAACAACCACCACACGCGCCACCCAAGTGGGCCGGCCGTATGGACAGGGAGGAGAGAGAGAGGGCTAAGTGGATAGAGAGAGAGAGAATTAGGCTTTTGGGAGTTTGTTTCTTGGTTTAGAATTAAATGTTAATTGTTATATAATACAACCCTAGGCATGGATTATATTTATAGATCACATCTCTAAATAAATCCATGTCAAGCCCAAAACATTCTAAGCTCACCAAACTATCCTAGCCCAACAACCAATGTGGCATGTCATAAACTCATGAGGCCCAATAATGGGCCTCTAACTTGTTTGACCCAATACTCTTGTGTGTGACCTCAAAGGATCCATTCTACAAGGCTTTGGACTATTTAACTAGCCCTAAGATCAATTGTCATATCTAGCACCAAACATTGACGACCCTATAGAATGAACTAATTATCTCCATAATTGTGATCCTTGATATATCTAGTAGTTGCACTTATCGAAAACATAACTCCTTCAATCTCCCACTTGTCTGAGACAAGTACGCAATATTCAAATTCCTTAAGTCAATGTGTGTCAATTTGATAATATGATTGCATCTCATGTCGGGATCATATTAATCTACAAATCTTTTCGTGAAAACTGAGTTAGAATTACAAAACAAATGATTACTATGTAATCCATTAGAGCACAGCCATGCATTTTTTGAATTCTCCCTCCTCAAGGGGCCAAGACACATTCCTAATTAAATAGGTACGCTCAATCCAATCTTGTGGCAACCAAAGCTCCCACTCAACTCATGAAGTAACTGGGAAACACACTTTTTTATCTCTTGTTACGGGAAGACGTTTGAGTGTATTACAGTTAAATCAATCATTAAATGGAATCAGTGTTCCACTCATGTCAAAGGAATCCACTAATAATATATCCGGAAGTTCTATACTTGAACTTTAAATTAGGTCTATAGTTCGATCATGCATCTTTCATGCATATCCATGTGATTGACCGAGCATCATCACTATGCCCCTATAGCCCATGAAACTGCGTTATCCAATCTATCTTACAGGCTAGTTAATTTATTGAAATCATTTATGTCCACTTTAATGATTCTGAACTAGGAACTAAATAATATTTGGATTTTGTTCACCTGTGGGGTTTCATTCAACAGGTCATCAACCTGATGAGTCCATCAATCCATAATTATTTTGGACATTTTATTTAATATCGAAAACCAAAATTAAATAACAGAAATGATGAATTTCTTATTAAATATAGTTCTTCCAATGAATGTATACATATGTAATAAGTTTTTCTCAAAAACAAATACAACTTAAATTACATCATTAGCCTCAATCTAGTTGCATTAGCATGTCTCTCATGCTTGGGCAATGGAAGGGGTTTAGTAAGTGGATCAGCGATAATCTCATCCGTATGAACTTTGCACATCTTAATATCTCCTCTGCCAACGATTTCTTGAATCACATGATACTTCCTCTCAACATTTTTGGATTTGAAGTGTGACCTAGGCTACTTTGATTAAGCAATGGTGCCATTGTTGTCACAATACAACTCGATTCCCTTTTGAGCACTTGGTACAATGTCCATCTTAATAAGGAATTTCTTAATCCAAACTGCTTCCTTAGCTGCTTCTACAGTAGCTAATACTCTAATTCTATCGCAGAGTCTACAATAGTGCTTTCCTTCGAACTTTTCCAGCTCACCGCTCCTCCATTCAGACAGAAGATGTACCCATACTGGGATTTGAAATCATCTCTGTCTGTTTGGAAACTCGCATCCGTATAACCTTTGACAACAAACTCATTTTTTCTGCCATATACTAAAAACATTCCTTTAGTCCTTCTCAAGTTTAAGGATGTTCTTGGCAGCTGTCTAGTGTGCTTCTCCTGGATTTCCTTGAAATCTGCTACATATGCTTAGTGCATATGAAACATCTTGCCTTGTACATATCATAGCATACATTATTGACCCTATTACCAAAGAATAAGGTTTATCAACAATATGTCTCGTCTCTTCTGGCATATTAGGGCACTAAGATTTACGTAGCGTAATGCCATGAGACATGGGGAGAAATCCTCTGTTAGTGTCTTTTATCGAAAATATCTCAAGAAACTTATCAACATAAGTCTCTTGACTCAATCCAATCATCCTTCGAGACCTGTCTCGATGGATCTTGATTCATAAAATGTACTCGGCGTCACCCCAGTCTTTCATGGAGAAACAACTCTTCAACCACTCCTTGACTGACTCAAGCATTGGTATGTCGTTCCCCATGAGAAGTATGTCATCTACATACAAGACTAAGAAAACTATGCTACTCCCACTAAACCTCTTGTATACACAAGGTTCCTCTTTACTTTTGAGAAAATCAAAATGTTTGATCGCTTCATCAAAACGAAGGTTCCAACTCCTTGATGCTTGCTTCAACCCATAAATGGATTTCTGAAGCTTGCATACCTATCCAGGATTTTCTGGATCTTCAAAACCTTCAGGTTGTGTCATATACACTTCATTCATAAAGAACCCATTCAAGAAGGTGGTTTTGACTTCCATCTACCAAATTTCGTAATTGAAAAATACAGCAATCGCTAGAAGAATTCCAATGGACTTAAGTATTACTACTAGAGAAAAGGTTTCATCATAGTCAATACAATGAATCTGTCTGCACCCTTTTGTAGCCAGTCTTGCTTTATAGATGTAGGCATTTCCATCCTTGTTTATTTTAATCTTGTAAATCCACTTGCAACCAATAGGTTTTACCCCATTAGGCAAGTCCACCAGGGTCCACACAGCACTTTATGACATCAATTCCATTTCGGATTTCATGGCCTTAAGCCATTCATTTGTATTGGGGTTCTCCAAAACTTGCCTGTAGGTTGTAGGTTCCTCATTCTCCAATAAAGAAGATTTCAAAATCCTGATATGTCCAATTTATATAGTGTTTTACCCCCGTCCCATGGTCATAATTAGTGGTGATTTTGGCTCTTTAGGGCCACTTTTATTACAAATTAGTGTTTTCTAGTGTTTTTGTAGTTTTTCTTGAGTTTTGTAGGAAATTTCACATTTAGAACGTTTTTCGGGTTTTTATGAAGCAACTACGAGCATTAGGAGGACACAACCGTCTTTGAAGCCCAGGACCGGTTAGAGCCGGTGATTAAGGGATCGGTATGTGATACCGGGGAAATTGAATCGAGTAATCAAGACCCGAAGAGGAAATCTGGATTGGGCCGAAGAATCGAGCCCAATCGAAGTCCAAGCTTCGAAGAAGAAGCCGCGCCCGATCGGGCGGGCGTGCACAAGAAGCATCAGCAAGAAGGTGCACCCGATCGGGTGAGCGTAAGCTCGATCGGGCGCGGCGCATCAGGAAGAGCGAGGGAAAAAAGGCGGGCCTGATCGGGCAACCCTTCGCCCGATCGGGCGCGTGTTTTTAGAAGACCTGATTGTCGAGATTTTTACTTTTCAATTAGGATTTGTTTTAGGGATGTTTAAGTACGATTTTTGGACGTAATTTTTTTATTACCTTCTCTTTTAGATTTTCTCTCTCTACTTAGAATATTTTCTCTCTCAAAAAATCTCTCAACAATTGTTCTTAACTCCATTCCTTAATCCAGATTTCTTTTGGTAACAATTTCTTCTCTTTTAATTTTAGTTATTTTATTTAATTCTTTCATCATGTCTTGCTTTATTGTTTTGATTAGTTTAGATTTAATTATGTTGTAGTAATTTTATTTCTAGGGTTTATGGGGATCTAATAAATAATATGAAGGGGTAATTTGTGATTGTTGATTACCAATGCTTGATTAATTTCCTATTGATTAATTTAATGCTATGCAATTAGGTTTGGTCAAATTTAATTGTATGAGTTTAGCAATATTAATTCGAGATTCAGCAGATGAGAATTGATGTTTAGGCTTAGTTTCAATAGGCGGACTAATTTATAAATGGTTAAGTCGAGATTCAAGAGATGCGATTTAATACCGGTAAATTAACTCTGTGATTATAATACGTAGCGAAAGCCCTTTATAATCTGTTAGATTGATGCTTGATGCTTGCTTATTATGATTTTCCCTGGAATATTTTTTATTAGTGAACCTATGCCCTAGGTTTTCCCTTCGTTGATTTATATCCCTTTTTATTCCTTTCTTACTTTTACCTTTAGTAGTTTAATTAATCTTTACAACAAATTTGGTTACTTGATAATCTAGATTGTTTCTAATTAATTAGGAATAAATTGATCTGTTTCCCTGTGGTTCGACCCTTCTTCCCTATCTACATAGTTAGTGGATTTAGGTTTTATTTTTGATTAGGTGAATACAACTTGAGCTTGTCAAATTTTGGCGTCGTTGCCGGGGAAACGGTCTTATTTTTTTTTTTCTGATTATTTTTTGTAGTCTAGATTATCTCTTCTTGTCTCAGACAACGTTAGTTCTTTGAGGCAATTCTCATAATTGTCTTTTTGTTCCTTGTTTATGCCCAGGTGTTCCAGATTAGGTTACATTCCATTTGATCCTGAGATCGAAAGCTCGTTCCATAGGCAAAGGAATCTTTATAGACAAATTCTGGCGGGTTCTGAGGAAGATAGCAATCGAAGAGACCCTCCCTCTGATTCTAGCAACACAGAAATTCCTTCAGATTCAGAATCAGAGATAACGGCCCAAAAGAAGCTCAGTGACTACTCGCAGCCGAAGCTCACAGATTTTCCGCACCTTACTCCTACTCCGGCTCTTGATGGAGTTCAATTTGAAATCAAGCCCCAATTTATCACTATGATAGAGAGGAAGCAATTCAGTGGAGCTAAGGGTGAAGATCCTAATCTTCACATTACATATTTCTGCCAATATTGTGACACCATTAGACAAGCCGGGGTCACGCAGGACTAAATTAGGGAGATTCTTTTTCCCTTTTCATTATGTGGCAAAGATAAATTATGGTTTAATGGTTTGAATAGAACTGCACTTGGTATTGCTGACTGGGAAACTCTTGCCTTGAATTTCTATAATAAATATTACCCTGCAGAGAGAACAGCTGTACTAAGGAGTGCTATTCAGAACTTCGCTCAAGAGGCCGACGAAACTTTTTACGAGTCTTGGGAGAGGTTCTAGGATCTACAGAGAGAATGCCCCCACCACAATCTAGCACAGTGGCAATTGATCTAAGCTTTCTACAATTGGCTTGGAAATTCATCTAGATCAGTTCTAGATTCTGCAGCTAGTGGGAGATTCATGAATTTAAATGTGGACGATGCCGGACAGGTTATCGAAGATATGGCAATATAGAATTCCTAATACGGGAATCCGAGAGGGTTTGCAAATAAAGGAAAGCATAATGTCGATTCCGTATCCTTTTTGCAAGCTCAATTAACGTCTATTTGTCAAAAATTAGATAATATCACTACTACTCCTAACTCTGTAGCTAATGTTTCTGCTGTTGCTAACAACAAAGCTTTTTGTGAAAATTGTGGAATTGTAGGGCATTTGGAGCAAGATTGTAGGAGTTCCATGCAACAAGTTAATGCCTTCCAAACCTATATATGCAGAATAACCCATATTCCAACTCTTATAATCCTGGTTACCAGAACCATCTATATCTTTCGTACCGGAGCACCAATTTACAAACCCCTCCACCTCCACAACAACCACAACAGCAACCTCCACCACAGCAGAAATATTACCATCCAAATTCTAGCCAGAAAAACCAAGCACAACCCTCATCATCTTCTGACCCTGGTATGACAGAAATTAGAGCAATGCTTACTAACATGCAAAAGAATATGGAGAGTAGGGATGCGCAAATTGATTCTATTTTAGCCCATAATAAAATCATGGATAATCAAATTGCACAACTATCATCTACCCTACAAACCCGTCAGCAGGGAGCTCTACCATCGCAACCAATCCATCCCACAGATCATGCCAATGCGATCACTCTAAGGAGTGGTTCACATTATGATGGACCTCCTATGCCAAAGGAAGATGGACCAGTTCCTGATCCAGATTCCTCTATACCAAACGCTAATCCTGCTAACCCTGTAGGGCTACAAACAGATACTAATCCTTCTAATGTTTCTTTTTAGGGTAAATCTCAGGATAAGGGAGGAGATGTTCAGAGCCCAGTTACAAACTACCGTTCCCTAATAGACAATTGAAGAGTAAGTTTGATAAACAATTTGGTAAGTTCTTAGAGGTTGTGAAAAACCTGCAGGTAACAGTTCCTTTCACTGATTTAATCACTCAGGTTCCTGCATATGCTAAATTTATGAAAGACTTTCTGACTAGGAAAAGGGCCTTTAATGAGGTAGAAATTGTAGCTTTTACAGAGGAGTGTAGTGCCTTATTGCAAAATAAATCCCCTCCTAAATTAATGGATCCCGGTAGTTTTTCTATCCCTTGTCATATAAGGAATGTTTTTATTGATAAAGCTTTACGTGATTTGGGTGCCAATGTTAGTGTTATGTCATCGTCTGTCTGTACCAAACTTAATATGGGAGAATTAAAAGTTTCTAATATAACTTTGAAAATAGCAAATCGTTCTGTAAAATACGCCTAGGTATTTTAGAGGGTGTCCCTGTCAGAGTTGGTAAATTTTTTATTCCTGTTGATTTTGTTGTTTTAGACATGGCAGAGGATAAACAAATACTCATTATATTAGGTGGGCCTTTCCTCCATACTGCAGGAGCTATCATTGTTCTGAAAAATGGTAAACTAACCCTTTCTGTTGGTGATGATAATGTTACTTTTAATTTAGGGAAAGTTTTGAAAGGGCCTATACTAGAGGAAAATTGTTGTTATATTGATGTAATTGATACAATGGACGATATTTGTGATGATATCTTGCCACAAAATCTTGCAAGGGATCCCCTAGAGGAAATTCTTTGTGGGAATTTATATGCAGATAATGTAAGCGTCTAGGGTAATGAAGTACAAGATATTAAAAGAGATCTTTCCCTAAAAGAGTTAGACCCCAAGGAGACAATGAAGGTAGTAAATTTAGTTCAGGAATCGAAACCTACAGAGGTCAAGAAACTTGAACTAAAACCTCTCCCTTCTCATTTAAAATATATTTTTCTAGATGAACAGGATCTATACCCCCTGATCATCAGTACTGCACTTAATGACCTACAAAGTTCCCAACTTCTAGGGTTCTTCAAACCCATAAGAAAGCAATTGGGTACAATATTGATGATCTCAAGGGTATTAGCCCTGATTTTTGTATGCACGGGATACATTTAGAGGATAAATATAAGCCCTGCATTCAACCCTTAAGAAGATTGAATCCTAACATGCAGGAAGTAGTCAAGAAAGAGGTTATGAAATTAATTGATGCAGGTATTATCTATCCTATTTCTGACTCCAAGTGGGTAAGTCATGTACAGGTAGTGCCAAAAAAAGGTAGGATGACTGTGATCACTAATGAAAAAAATGAATAAAATCCCATTAGAACTGTAACAGGGTGGCGTATATGTATTGATTATCGTGGACTGATTATCGCCACTAAAAAGGACCACTTCCCCCTCCTCTTTATAGATCAAATGCTTGAGAGGTTAGCTAATCATAAGTTCTTTTGCTATTTGGATGGGTATTTGGGATTTTTCCAAATTCCAATTCACCGTGAAGATCAGGAAAAGACAACCTTTACATGACCTTATGGCACTTTTGCATATCGTAGAATGCCCTTTGGTTTATGTAATGCCCCCGCTACCTTTCAACGTTGTATGATGAGCATCTTTTCTGATTTCATAGAGTCTATTATGGAAGTCTTTATGGATGATTTTAGCGTGTATGGTTCTTCATTTGATTCATGTTTAATAAATCTCGCTAAAATTTTAAAACGATGTGAAGAATGCAACTTGGTACTAAACTGAGAGAAATGTCACATTATGGTGACAGAGGGAGTAATTCTGGGTCACATTGTATCTAACAAGGGAATACAGGTAGATAAAGCTAAGATTTCAGTGATTGAGCAATTACCTCCCCTAGTTAATGTTAAGGGAGTTAGAATTTTATTGGGTCATGCGGGGTTTTATCGTCGCTTTATCAAAGATTTTTCTAAAATTGCTAAACCACTTACTCAGCTTTTGCTCAAGGATGCCCCTTTTATTTTTACTGACGAGTATCTTGAGGCTTTTAATAGGATTAAGCAGTCTTTGATATCGGCACCCATCATATGTGCTCCTGATTGGAATTTACCTTTCGATATTATGTATGATGCAAGTAACTTTGCACTAGGAGCCGTGCTCGGACAGCGAAAGGACCAAGTTTTGCATGCTATTTATTATGCAAGTAAAACTTTGGATGAAGCCTAAGTTAACTATGCCATAACGGAGAAGGAGTTTCTTGTTGTTATACATGCTTCAGAAAATTTTAGATCATATCTTATTGGTTCTAAAGTCATCGTTTTTACTGACCATGCAGTGTTAAAGTACTTGATAGCTAAGGCGGAATCAAAGCCAAGGCTACTCCGTTGGGTTCTTTTGCTCCAAGATTTTAATATCGAGATAAAAGATAAAAAGGGAGCAGAGAACGTAGTGGCGGACCACTTGTCATGTATCAGGTACGATGAGGGTAAGGGTTCTCTTCCTATAGATGATTCTTTCCCTGATGACAATCTATATGTAGTTGTAGAGCAACACCCATAGTATGCCGAATTTGCTAACTATTTAGTGGGTGTTATTCTACCTCCTGACTTGTCCTACCAACAAAAAAAAAGAAATTCCTTTATGGTATTAAACATTATTTTTGGGATGGCCCTTTTTTGTTTTGTGAGTGTGCAGATGGATTATTTAACAAGTGTGTGTTCCCAAATGGGAAGCTCACGGTGTGCTTACTAGTTGCCACACCTCACTATATGGAGGACATCACGGCCCCACTAAAACGGTGGCCAAGATTAATGAGTCAGGTTTCTATTGGCCTACTATGTTTAAGGATGCTAACATTTTTGTGCAGGCTTGTAACTCTTGCCAGAGGACTGGCAACATCTCGCGGCGGCATGAGATGCCTCAAACTGGAATTTTGGAAGTTGAAATTTTTGATGTTTGGGGTGTTGATTACATGGGACCGTTCCCTTCTTCAAAAGGGAACCGTTATATACTTGTCGTCGTCGACTATGTATCCAAGTGGGTTGAGGCCATCGCTACTCCTACTAATGATGCTAAGGTGGTCCACGAACTTTTTAAGAAGATTATTTTTCCAAGATTTGGCGTGCCTAGAGCGAAAATTAGTGACGGAGGATCTCACTTTCATGAGCGGAATTTAGACACCCTCCTCAAAAAGTATGGTGTCTACCATAGGACAGGTTTAGCCTACCATCCAAAAACTAGTGGCCAAGTTGAAGTTTCCAACCGTGAGATCAAGGCCATTCTAGAGAAGGTGGCGGCAAAGTCAAGGAAAGATTGGAGCAATAAGTTAGATGACACCCTTTGGGCGTACAGAACTACGTTTAAGACCCCAATAGGTACTACTCCATATAGACTCGTGTACGGTAAAGCATGTCATCTCCCGATCGAATTAGAATACAAGGCATATTGGGCTATTAAGGAGCTTAATTTTGATGCCAAATTAGCGGGAGAAAAGAGGTTACTTCAACTTAACCAACTCGATGAGTTTAGGTTGACGGCCTACGATAGTGCTCATGTCTACAAGCAAAAGACAAAGAGATGGCACGACAAGATGATCCTTCCGAGAGAATTCAAAAAGGGTGATTGTAGACACCCATTTGTGTCTCCCCAAAACAAAACCCAGTGATGAGTACCTTTCGCGTCGAATCATAATCGAATGAAGCGAAAGTGTGGAAAGTCTAGTGTTGCGGACATTTTTAATTTCTTTTCTCTTCTCTCTGTTTTTGAAAACTTATTTTAAGAAAACAGCCAATCCAGTTTGTTTTGTCCATGATATGGGTCCAATAGTAGTGTAGTTGGATGGGGCTTGACAAGAGCTTTCCAACGATATATTATAAGCCTAATTTCGATGAATATTGAGGAATTTATGGCCAATTTACTAAACTAGGCCCGTTTTGAGCCTTATATGCGGCCCAATGATCTAGGGGAGGGCCTAATATGATTTATCATTCCTAATGCAATTAGGAATGGTTTTAGTCTTCTAGAATCTTCTAGAAGGTTCTTTTCATTCCTAATTCAATTAGTATTGATAAATTGACTTTTGACTTTTCAGAGTTTTTATTAAAATCAAATAGCATTTTCGAGGAAATTATATGATTTTATCCTCCAGTACGACAAACTTCTCTGATTTTCAAAAACGCGTTAAAACCAGGCTTGGCGCCTGACTCCAGGCATTGGCGCCTGGAACCAGGCCTGGCGCCTGGCGCTAGCCATTGGCGCCTGGCGCTAGTGTTGGTGCCTAGCGCCAGTTAGCCAGGGTTTGCGCCAGCTCTGTTTTTCGTGCGTCAAACTCTGTTTTGTTTATTTTATCTTTTTGGCTGATTTTCTCTATAAATAGCGTATTAAAAACTCCGTTTTCATTCACCAAGTCTCATTATTCACCAAGTCTCACCAATTCACCAATTCTCATCATTCACGAGTTCTCATCTATAATCAACTTTAATTAGCATTTGCTTACAATCATTCATTAATTCTCTCATTCTCTCAATCATTCATCTCTTTCTTTCTTTCTCTAAACCTTGTTTTCACATACAAAATTCCGCATTTGCAAGATCTAGAAACACCTAGCCATATTCGAAGTTGCCTTCACCCTAGACGTGAAAGGTTTAATTTCTGAGGGTTTGGTCCCAAAGCTCTATTTCAATTACTTAATTTAATTGTTGTTTTGATTATTATTTTCCTTGAATTTACTAACGTGTGTATTTTGTTATTAGAAAGAGGTACGAGACATCAAAGTAAGTACTTTATTGATTTATTGATGTTATGATGTAGAAATCATGTTTAAATTGTTATTATGATATTCCTAGTATCATGTCTAGGGTATTTTTAATATTAAATATGATTGTTACGATGCTTCCTATGTTCTTCCTAATATTTATGATTGTTAGTATGTATCATGTTAGGGTTAAATATTTGATTTTTATTGCTTAGTCACATGCTAGGGTTTGTTATTAATCTTGTTAGTATCATGCCTAGGATCTTGCTATTTTTATTATGCTTTAATATTAACATGAACATGATAATTATTATAATTGTTATAATTTATGATGATTATTATTATTATTTTTATTATTATTATTATTATTATTATTATTATTATTATTATTATTATTATTATTATTATTATTATTATTATTTTGATGATGATTATTTTATCTATGATGATATTATTATTATTATGATTATGATGATTATGATTATTATAATTATTATTCATGATTATTATTATGATTATTATGTTGCCTGATTGTTATTGCTTGATCACGCCTTTTATGTATGTTTAAAGGGAATTTGTACTTGTAATCATGCTTAATAAGATAATTAATAATCTTGTTAGGGTTAATTTGATTATAATTTCAAGTGATCGCCAATAATAGTTTGTTTGTGCATTAAGATTCAACCAACATAGATAAAGAGGTTTAGGTTAATCCTATTGATTGCATGTTAGTCAGAAAGCGCACATGAATACGATCTGAATAAAGTAGAGGCCTATTATTAGGGCAGGTTCAATCTCTTTTAGGTTAGATTTGTACCTTCATCCCCGAACCCTTATTTGGTTCTAGACCTTATGGAGTTAACGATCTCTTAGATCGTTAAGGGGTGTAACCTTCACCCTGTGAACGGTTTACAAGTTCCTAAAACTTGTTGGCGACTCTTTTGCTCTATCTTCTTCCCTTTTGGACGCCACCGTACTTTAGTGTATGATCACAGTGGGGTTCAAGCTAGGGGTTTAACGCTTGAAATTATTCCCTACAGTTTTTGGCGACTCCACTGGGGAGGATTTCTATTTTAATTCCTGAATTTGTTTCGGCAATGATTTAGAATGAGTGGATAAGACTCGAAAAATTCTATGTATTTAATGTGCGTAATTTTGATTAACATTATTGTCATATGCATAAAATAGATCTCATTGGAAAGACCATCCGTAATGAGTTAAAAACATAGGAATTTACACGTAGGAAATTTGAGAAATGTCTTTCACAACTAGGACCGAAATAACACCGCGCGAAACTGGAAAATTTTATCGAGCACAAAAAGCTGTTGAGGCATGTGGGAAGTAGCGTCAAGGGCCAGAGCTTGGCGCCAGCATTTTAGTCGTAGCGCCAGACGCCAGTATTGGCGCCAGGCGCTACAGTTAAAATCTGGCGCCAGTCTCTGTTTTCTGGCGCCAACTTCCCCCAATACCGAGCCAGAAATATGCGTTCTAATTTCGACCGTTTTTCGTATTGTTTGCTCGATCCTACTTCCTGATTGAATTTTTTCTCACTTTTCTGAAACTCATATGTGTTCTACATATGGACATAACCCTCTGGGAATTCATGCTCCATCTACCCGATTGAACGCTCCGTGCAACAAAGGGTACATCCGAGAATGTTGAATTCACCAAACCATGGAAGAGAGTTTTTTCTAAAGCTCGCGGTGTCCTATCCACTCGCGTCAACCCTTCACGGTTAGGCTTCCGCGCGGTGCATTCAGACAAGAATATCTTCCCTTCTATTTCTAAAGGCACGTTTCTAAAAGTTTTGGTACAATTCACTACCCCACCTGTCGGGATGGTTATAGGTAAATCTACTGCCTCTACTGTTTTTAAGCAGTCCTTAAGTTTTGAAACAATACCCTTAGAAACAAAAGAAAAAGTTGCACCAGAATCAAACAATACTTTAACAGGAATAGAGTTAATAGAAAAAGTACCAGTGATAACATCTTTCGTGGCCTCTGCCTCGTGCCTACTCAAAACATTCAGTTTCCCTGTAGTTCCTCCCTTTTGCTGGCTGTTACTATTGTTGGTGTTACTGTTTCTCACCCCATTCTGCTGCACTCCCTTATTCCCAGAAAAATTGTTGTTGTTCCCTAGGAAATTCTTCTGGTTTCCTCCTGAGTTATAGTTGTTCTGTTTATTCCCATTAGCATTCTTAGAGTAACACTCATACTCCCTATGCCCCAGTTTGTTGCAAGCGCGACAAGCAACCAAATTGCCTTCACAATCCCTCCTAGGGTGATTGTTCCTACACCTCTTGCAGAAGTAAGTCCTTCCATTCTTATTATTCCCCTGGTTATTGTTTCTATCCCCTCCATTGTTGCTACGTCCTCCTTGGCGGTTATTATTCTGGAAATTATTATTATTGGGGAAATTATTGTTATGGTGGTACTTCTGCTTCTTAAAACCATTCTGGTTTCCCTGTTGGTTTCCAGAAACTTATCCCGCTTCCCTTCTCTTCTCTCTTCCTTCTATTTCAGCTAACTCTTTCTTCTTCTTTTCCTCCAGAGCATAAAGGTGTGCGGCCCTTCCATATACTTCATCCAGGGTCTCAAATACCTGCCCGCACAGCTTCAGCTGCAGATCAGTAGTTAACCCGCTCTCAAACTTCCTAGCTTTTGCTTTCTCCGTAGAGACAGATCCTTCAGCAAAACGGGATAACTCAATAAACTTGGTGTAATATTTCGTAACTTTCATCTTGTCCATCCTAAGGTTTGAAAATTCCTCAGCCTTCTGCTTCTGCAAAAAGCTAGGATAAAACTTGTCTCTCACTTTTTCTTGGAATTTGGTCTAGTTGAACCCAGGTAATGCTCTAATGGTAGCCTTGTTTTGTTGCCACCAAAGGTCAGCTTCACCCCTCAGATAGTAGGTAGCACAACTCACATTGGAGTTTTGAGGGCATCCCACAGCTCCAAACAGTTTCTCAAATTCCCTTAACCAATTTTCCAACACAACAGGATCAGGCTCGCCCTGATAGGTTGGTGGCTTGCTCTGCGCCACCTTTTTAAAGAGCTCCCCTTGAGCATCCCCGTTACCAGTTGAGTTCCTTGCAAATTGTTGGGAAACCGCTGCCAATTGCCTCACTACATCATTCAAATCATTTCCACCACTACCTAAACTTCGTCCCCCTGCCATTTGGTTTCTCCTGAATATAGGACAAGGATAACTATTAGAAATGGCTAGGTTTAGCTGTCAAGACGAACACCCGTATATATTTAACGACTTTTTTTAAACATTTACAGTAAAATTTGAAGCTAACAATTTGGGATAGAAATTGCTAAAAATTCCCTTAATGTAGCTTTATCAATTAATATTGATTGCTAACCAACCATGCATTTAATAAAGCATCACAATAAATATAAAAATAATTCCCATTGGGTTTGCGGTTTATAAATGTTTGTTGGAGATAAGTTGCTTGGGATGATGATTACTGGAATAATGGTGTGAAATGGAATATTTGTAAAACAAAAGAATTTATAAACAAAAATTTATCAATGAAATAAATAAGGTTTATTAATTAAAATAGACTGAAGATATTAAAATAAAAAGTGTGTTCCAAAAACTGATGGGGTTATGCCACTTATTTGCTAAAACTAAAATAACAAATAAATTTTTAAAATAAAGAATATGAACTCGTGGCGAGGAAAGTCATAAGATTTAATCCTTTCGAACGTTGTCCCTTTTGTCAGTGGATTGCTTGTAGCTTGAAGGATCGAAGTTAGAATCATTTGACTCCTCCATTGGTTCAGGTGATTCAGGTTCAGGTTCTACTGGAACAAACTCCCCTTCTTCTTCCTCATCCGATGAAATATCTATAATTATTGGAGTTGGAGGTGGGTTTGGATCAGAAATGTCCATAAGTGAACTATTACCCTCTTGTTGTTCTCCATTCTCTGCTGGATTACCCCCGACGAAGAAGAAGAAGAAGAAGCAGAATTTTATGGTTGTTGATTTGGAGGAGGATTGTTCTCTGCTGGGTTATCAAAGTAGTAGTCAGGGTAGGGAAGGTTTAAGCGCTGACAATAAGCTTTCTCCACCCTTACGAGATATTTGGTTAAGAAAATATAGTCTGGATACCACTGGCCATAATAGTCTCTTTATTTATGGTAATTTGGGATGTCTCCTGGATGATAAAAATCAGAAAATCTTTGTTTAACAGCAAAGTAAGGGGGCTCCTCTGGAAGACAATGGACAATCATTGCCGAAATACGATCAAGGGTGTCATAAACTTTCTCCCGTAGGACATTGCTTATGTAGGAACAAAAGTATTTGATCTTTTCTACAAAGTCATAGGGGTGTTCATTATTTTTCTTTACGAGAGATCCCATTTGGGTAAACTTGCTAGGAAAAATTGGCATCCTGTAGAGAAAAGGTTTAGAAAAGATTTCTCTTCCCTAAAGAAATAAAATTAAATTAAATTAATAATACAAAGTTCAGTGTTCAATCATACAGTCTGAAGAATCACATAA
The DNA here is from genome assembly GCF_948465745.1 of Chenopodium album. Taxonomy (NCBI): domain Eukaryota; kingdom Viridiplantae; phylum Streptophyta; class Magnoliopsida; order Caryophyllales; family Amaranthaceae; genus Chenopodium; species Chenopodium album. The sequence goes on from NC_137838.1 coordinate 40,724,346, forward strand.
AATAATACATATATTGCATGCTTTCATCACAAACATTCAGTATAGATAACATCTACCAGCAAAGACTCAGAATTGTGATAACTTTACTGTTCACAAAATATCTCGAGTACTAAACTTTTCATCAAATTAACTAAATTGCCATTTTAAAAGCAAGTATAGATAACATCCTAAAATAAATCGTCACAAGGTTTATCAAAATTGCATACGATTATACAAATCAACAAACACTTCACCATATAATTCACCTAAGAGTGCAATTCACCTTCCAATCCATTTCCACTTGAATAATTCATGAACCTTCACCAATATACTCCTCTTAATCCATTTCGAAATTTAATCCGAACCTTTATATTCTAAAACATAGTTTGGACGTTTGCTTAGTCCATATGCACATAATTCACGTAAAGTTCGAAATAATTTTTTTGAATACGTTTCAAATTCTTTAATTTCGAAAATATTATATATAGTTATAAGTTGAATACTTGATTCATAATGTGGATTAATTGGACCAATGAGATCCCAGGTAGAAGAGGTTAGGGACGACGTTGCCCTGAGCCCAAGTCCTGCCTAGCCAGAGCTCATTGCCAATCCAATAATCCCCACTATTAATCTTTCTTCATATTAAAATGGAAAGTAGTTTTTACTTAAATATATAATTAATATAGAATTTCAGAAAAAACAAATGTGAAACTCTATCCTATATGCCCTTCTTAGGTCTACCCATCAGTTTTATATTCCAATTTTTATCTGTGTAAGACCCGAAAACTGATACCACTTTGTAACACCCCCAAATTACTCTCTAATATTTAACAATAATAATCCAACTTTAGGGAGTAACATGGGAGTATTACCGCCACATGATTACGTAAGGCTTAACAGAGTTTTGCAGCGGAAAACAATATTTATCTTTCATTAATAATAGTACGTAGTAATAATAAAAGTTTGATACACTTTCAAAGTAGCTACACCACTAATACTATGTTTACTAAATTAAGCTAGGTGATCACCGCCCATCATTCCCAATGCAGCATATAGCTCACGTTGTCCGATCTCCATCACCTATCTACTTATCAAAATGATAAGTAGGGCAAAGCCAAAACAAAACAAATACGTATTAGCCAAAATGCTAAGTGCATACAAATGCCAGAATTGTAAAATCAATTTAATTAATTAAACATGCTTTCGAAGAAATTTGGCTTTAATAAATTATAATTTATCCAAACCACTCATGAATAAAAATTCATATATTAAAACTTGTCAAAAGAACCAATTTTTGAAATAACCAACTTTCCAAAGACAATTCTTAATAGGATGGATCAATCCATATTTTCATAAATCATTTTCCCATCTAAGTGTGCACACCCCCCAAGCTAGTAACTCCTTTACATTGTGCTATTAAGGGGAAAAACTAGGTCATACAAAGTCCATAGTCTTCAACTTACTCCGCATAGTGGGAGTTAAAAATCCAAAGATCCAAGGAGTTAAATAAACCTTCCAATATCCCATACTCAGGATAATTTAAACAATAAAACTTTCCTTTTAAAATATCTTGAATATCAGTAAAAGTTTATAATCAACCATTTGAAATATTTAAACATTTGAGATTAAACACTTAAACATGTTTCACCGAAATATATTGACAGGGTAAAGTCGTATCCCCTAATCAAAAATAATTACCTAAGTCCTCTAACTAATGTAGATAGGGAAGTAGGGTCGAACTCCACAGGGAAACAAGTCTTTCTATTCCTAATTAATTATTATAGTCTAAATTATCTAAGTAACCAATATTTTTGTGAATAAAATCTATACTACGGAGAATAAGGTCGAAAGAAATAAAGTAGGGGAAAATCAAATATTAAAAAGGCCTAAGGCATAGGTTCACTAATAAACAATATTCCAGGGCAAATCATAATAAGCAATCATCAAGCATTGGTTAATCAGATTATAAAGGGCTTTCGCTACATATTATAATCACAGAGTTAATTTACCGGTATTAAATCTCATCTGTCGAATCTCGACTTAACCATTTATAAATTAATCCGCCTATTGAAACTAAGCCTAAACATCAATTCTCATCTGTCGAATCTCGAATTAATATTGCTAAACTCATACAATTAAATCTGGCCAAACCTAATTGCATAGCATTAAATCAATCAATAGAAAATCAACCAAGCATTGATAATTAACAATCACAAAATTACCCCTTCATATCATTTATTAGATCCCCATAAACCCTAGAAATAAAACTACTCACGCATCATCATAACTGAACTAATCAAATAAATAAATAAAAGTATAATCAAAGAAGTAAGTAAAATAGCTTAAATTAAAAGAGAAGAAATTGTTACCAAAAGAAATCTGGATTAATGGAAATAATTAAGAACAAAAGTTGAGAGAGAATTTAAGAGAGAGAAATATTCTAAGTAGAGAGAGAAAGTCTAAGAAAGAAGGTAATAAAAAATTACGTACAAATCTCGTACTTAAACGTTCCCTAAAACAAAAATTAAAACTAAACTAATCAGGTCCTGAGAAAACACGCGCCCGATCGGGCGAAGGGCCGCCCGATCGAGCCCGCCTTTTTCCTTGCGCTCCTTCTCAGCAGCATCGCCCGATCGTGCTAGACGCTCGCACGATGGGGCGCGCTATAAGCCACGCACAGCACTAAGCATGCCGCGCCTGATCGTGCTAATCCTTGCCCGATCGGGCCCTTGCTTCACTTTAAGGCTCGGACTTCGATTGGGCTTGATTTCTTGGCTCAATTCGGATTTCCTCTTCGGGTCTTGAATATTCGGTCCAAATACCTCGGAATCTCGATTACCGAGCCCTTAATCACCGGCTCGATGACTCTAACCGGCCTTGGGCTTCAAAGATGGTCGTGCTCTTCTAATTCCCGTAGTCGCTCCATGAAAAACCCGAGAAAATGCTCCAAAGGCGCAATTTCCTACAAAACTCAACAAAGACTATGAAAACACTAGAAAACACAAATTAGTAATAAAAGTGGCTCGAAAGAGCCAAAAACACTACTAATTATGACCAAGGGACGGGGGTAAATTACTATATAAAATGGACGTATCAAACTCCCCAAAGCCAAACCTTTTCTTGTCCCTAAGCAAAGAGCTCATCAATGAACATATAAAACATACTTCACCCCAATAATCAAATCAAGCACGAACGATTCAAGGCAAATCTAATGAACATGCTTCAACATCAATCAATCTTATTCATCTAATCACCCTTCCTCCTCAACAATTGTCAAGTAGAGCAAACCACAAGAGCATATAGAATTCAAGACTAGTGCTCCCACACTCAACTCTCATTTATGTGGCGAGTAAAAGATGTATTCGATCGCTCTCCAACCAACCCCTTTAATGTGAACAATGCCCTCCCAACTCACACTCTCGTGTTTATAAGAACAATGAACGCTCAACCTACTAGTCGACTCGAAATATGTCAAGTCATAACTCGCATTGATAAACATTACTTTCACATTTACATAACTTCTATGCATAAGGTCGGAAGGTCTTTAAAGCTTGTAATGTAAGCCTAGGGTAAAGGGTAGGATAAATTTGGGAGTATGTGAGAGAAAAGCTATGCATCAAGGGAGCCAAATCTTAATAAACCCATGATCAAAATAAATGATGATCATACATCTCCAGCAACATAACTAACTCCAACAAAAACCACCAAATACAACTCCAATCATCATAAACAATCCCAACACTTACAAAATTCACTCATAAAAATATGATAATGTAGAACTTGAGTGAAAAACAAACTTTGAACTCATTCTTTTTTTTTCTCTTTTAACTTGAATTTTTTTTTCTTTTTTTTTTCTTGAACAACCTTCAAATTGAACATTTGAGCATTAAATTTTTTTTTCTTTTGATCTTTTTTTCTTTTCTTTTTAACTCATATTGGAAATTTCAACTTTGAAATACAACATCAATATTTTCCAATCAAAAATCAAAGAACAACAACTCTTCTTTTATTCCCACATTGCGCAAATAATGTGCACACCACAACTCCCTCACTTCACCAACTAATAGCTCCCCCAAGCCAAGCTTGGGACTAGTAACAAATGGGGCTCATATAGACTTGTAATGTGGCTAAATAAACGATAAAAGGGCACAAGCAACAACATGGGTAGCAAGAAGGGAACAAATGTATCTAAATACTCTGAAGGCTACCTAAAAGAATGAACGTCTTCGTCCTCCTCATGTGCATAATAATAAGTCATGAAACACTACTCATAGTTGCAAATCAATACTCAAATTCATTGACATACCAGGAATTATGGAACTATCACACATTTCCTAACCAAATCAACTAGTCAAGCACTATATTCACAAGTAGTTGGGCAAAATTGACTCATGTTTAGGAATCCAAGCAATTAAACTTCAAATCATGACCAACAAATCCACAATGCTTATTATCAATAACCAAGAATCAACAAATTTTCTCAAGTAAGGGGCACAGGGAAGCATGATTTACAATTCATTGGAACTTATTTTTGACTTTTTTTATTTTTTAATTTTTTTGTATTTTTCATATATAAGAAAGCAATAAAAAACTACACTAGGAAAGCAATAAAAACTACTAGAAAGCCAATAAAAAGAGAAAAGGAAGAGAATTACCAAGCGAAAGATCACCCCTCCCAAGCCAAATCAAGCAATGCCCTCATTGACTTAGGAGTGTAGCCTACTCCTCATCCTCATCCATCCTCGAATAGCCCCCTCCGTGGCTAGAACCGGCTCCTCCATGGCTAGAGCCACCACCTCCATAACCTGAACCACCTGCAAAGTAGTTAGGGTCCACACTCCCCCCAAGCCCACCAAAAGGTACATCGGTCCCATAACCATGGACTGATGAGTAGTCTACATAGGTACCGTAGGCACTTGGGTTCGTATATCCACCTTGCGGATATTGGAACCAATCGGGAACAAGTGAATCGGGGAGAATAGCCCCCCGACGGGCATAATCATCATACATGGGGTATAAACCCCTCCCGAGGTTCCTCTCCACATACCCCACCCGTCTATCTAGAGACCCTACTCTAGTGTCCAAGTCCCTAACCATACCCTCAACTCTCCCTTGCCCCATCTCAATCCTATCTAATTGGCTCCTAAAAGCCGAGAAGTCATCAGGGGCGTTGGGGTCAATGTTGTAGTTGGTTGAGGAAGTGGGAATATCATATGTAAAGGGTGGAGGTGGTGGGTAGTGTGGTGAATGGTGATGAGGTGAGTGGTCTATGGGAGATTGGTGGGGTTGAGGTGAAGGGTGAGGTGGTTGAACCTCACCTTGACCGTTAATCTCGAAAGTGTAAGAAGGCTTCCCCCTTCTCAAATTTGGTCAAGGTGGGGTTGGGTAAAGTGAAAGCATTATCCCTTCTACCTGATTCCCGTTGAATCACCCACCAAGTCTCACCTCCCATGACATTAATCCAATTAAGGCCACCTAAATAGGCCAGGTTAGGTCCATAATAGTTGGGCCGGCTACCTTACCGTCATTGTTAGGGACAAAGTTAAGGTGTTTGACTGCTATGTGTGTTACCAGGCCACCAAAATAAATGGGTACCCTAGACCTATCCTCCTCGGCCGCATTGGCCACCCGTTGGAAGTGGTTGGCCATTTTGTGGACAATGTTGAGCTTATCGCTCCTAAGAATCATGTATGACCCTAATAATTCTAGCTCATCCTGCCTAACATTGGCAGGTTCATGCCTTCCAAAGATGGTAAGGCTAACAAACCGTTGCCAAAACTTTGGCACGGGATGTTGTATCCAAGTGCCCTTGGCATGTTGGAAGTTGGATTGATAGACAACGGCAATGTTGTCTTGGGGAGGTTCAATTGGCCTATCCGATTTTAACTCAAAAATTTTGCCAAATTCTTTCAATGTCAATCTAACATCATTATTAAGTAATCTAAATTGAACATGAGAAATTAAAGCATTAGATTTTATGACATTAAAACTAGAAACGAATTCCAAGGTTAAGTAATCATAAGTATCGTAATGCATGTTAAAGAAACCACTCATGCCAATTCCCTTAAACAACTTTTCTACATGTTTATCAATTCCTAATCTAATAAGGGTGGGGTAATGAACAAAACGAGTAGGAATTACCTACCTCGAAGTGAGGTTGATCATCCTTTGTTTTTGCTCTTGGGTGGTGATGACCACCCTCTCCCATCCCGAAACTTGCAATTCCGGGTCAATTCTAGCCTCTTGTTGCCTTGAGCTTTCCCCCCTTACAATTCTTGATCTTTTGAGAGCCATTTGTGGTTAGAAAAGGTAGGAATTGAAGACTTTCTCTCTCTTAGGGTTTAGAGAAAATTGAGAGAAAGTGGTATAAATTAGGTGTAGATTGTAGAGAAAGATGAAAGGATTAAAAAATATGCAAAAATCTTTGAGTTTTGATGGAAGAATTGGAGAAGATCTTGAAAATAAGGGAGTTTGAAGGTGTAAAAATGGAGGTTTTAGAGAGAGAAAGTAATTGGTGAAGAAGATGAAAGAAGAAGAAAGTGAGGAAAGAAAGAAGAAAAAGGATTTAAAAGGGTCGGCCAAAATTAGGCGCGCCCGATCGGGCAAGCCTCGCCCGATCGGGCGGATAATGCTGAAATCCAGAACCCTGGTTGCGCGCCCGATCAGGCCAGCTCCGCCCGATCGGGCGCGAATACGAACGAAAATTTCGCCCTTTCACTCGCCCGACATTTCTTTTCCTTCACTCGATTTGCGCCCGATCGGGCGAATTTATCTCCAATTTCCAACCCCATATGCACGCCCGATCGGGCGAATTTGGAGCTGAAAATTACCATTGCTTGCGCGCCCGATCGAGCCCGTGCCTAGTCGGTTTTACTTAGCTTTTCTTCGATTTCTTTTCGTCTTCAAATTTTTCTAAGTCTCTTTACCTCTCAAACCTATACCTGTACAAAAACACTTATAAAAGGTAAAATTTCACTCTCCTCGCCTCCCTAAAATAAAAAAAAATAAAGAAAAAGGAAAACTAGTCTAGAAAGCAAGAAATACGGGTTGCCTCCCGCAAAGCGCTAGTTTATCTAGGTCCCGCACGACCCTCTTACCACAATGAAACTCAGAGTGAATCGGAACCACTTAGGTGAAGTATATCAACTGCACCAATTATAGCCCCCTCATGATATAGCTTGAGTCTTTGGCCATTAACCTTAAACTCGTTACCATGTTCGTCGAAATCCTCCACAGAACCAAATTTATTGGCCTTTTTTACGATAAAAGGACCCGACCACCTTGACCTTAACTTTCCTGGGAAAAGTTTAAGTTGTGAGTTGAATAGTAACACTTTATCACCCTCCTTGAATTCTCTCGTAGGGATCATCTTGTCGTGCCACTTCTTCGTCTTCTCTTTGTAGACTCGAGCACTATCATAGGCCGTCAACCTAAACTCATCGAGTTGATTAAGTTGAAGTAACCTCTTTTCTCCCGCTAGTTTGGCATCTAGATTGAGCTCCTTAATAGCCCAATATGCCTTATATTCCAATTTGACCGGGAGATGACATGTTTTTTCGTACACGAGTCTATACGGAGTAGTACCTATAGGGGTCTTGAATGCAGTTCTGTACGCCCAAAGAGTGTCGTCCAACTTGTCGCTCCAATCTTTCCTTGACTTTGCCACCACCGTCTCTAGAATGGCCTTGATCTCACGGTTAGAAACCTCAACTTGGCCACTAGTTTGGGGGTGGTAGGCTAAACTTGTCCTATGGTAGACACCATACTTTTTGAGGAGGGTGTCCAACTTCCGTTCATGAAAGTGAGATCCTCCGTCACTTATTATAGCTTTGGGTACACCAAATCTTGGAAAGATGGTCTTCTTGAAAAGTTTGTGGACGAACTTGGCATCATTGGTAGGAGTGGTGATGGCCTCAACCCACTTGGATACATAGTCTACGGCGACAAGAATATAACGGTTCCCTTTTGAAGAAGGGAACGGTCCCATGTAATCAACACCCCAAATGTAAAAAGTTTCAACTTCTAAAATTCCTGTTTGGGGCATCTCATGCCTCCGTGAGATGTTGCCAGTCCTCTGGCGAGAGTCACAAGCCTGCACAAAAATGTTAGCATCCTTAAACATCGTAGGCCAATAAAAACCTGACTCATTAATCTTGGCCACCGTTTTAGTGGGGCCATGATGTCCTCCATATGGTGAGGTGTGGCAACTAGTAAGCACACCGTGGACTTTCCATTCGGGAACACACCTGCGAAATAATCCATCTGCACACTCACGAAACAAAAAAGGATCATCCCAAAAATAATGTTTAACATCAGAAAGGAATTTCTTTTTTTGTTGGTAGGACAAGTCAAGAGGTAGAGTACCACCCACTAAATAATTAGCAAAATTTGCATACCATGGGTGTTGCTCTAAAACTGCATAAAGGTTGTCATCAGGGAAAGAATCATCTATAGATAGAGAATCCTTACCCTCATCATACCTGATACGTGGCAAGTGGTCTGCCACTACGTTCTCTGCTCCCTTTTTATCTTTTATTTCTATGTTGAGTAGCCTTGGCTTTGATTCCGCCTTAGCTATCAAGTACTTCAATGCAGCATGGTCAGTAAAAACAATGACTTTAGAACCAACAAGATATGATCTAAATTTTTCTAAAGCATAAATAACAGCAAGAAACTTCTTTTCCGTAGTGGCATAGTTGACTTGGGCTTCATCCAAAGTTTTGCTAGCATAATAAATAGCATGCAAAACCTTGTTCTTTCTCTGTCCGAGCACGGCTCCTAGCGCAAAGTCACTTGCATCACACATGATCTCGAAAGGAAGGTTCCAATCAGGAGCACATATGATGAATGCCGATATCAAAGCCTACTTAATCCTGTTGAAAGCCTCAAGACACTCGTCTGTAAAAATAAAAGGGGCATCCTTGAGCAAAAGCTGCGTCAGTGGTTTAGCAATTTTAGAAAAATCTTTGATAAAGCGGCGATAAAACCCCGCATGACCCAAGAAACTTCTAACTCCCTTAACATTAACTGGGGGAGGTAATTGCTCAATCACTGATATCTTAGCTTTGTCTACTTGTATGCCCTTATCAGATACAATGTGACCTAGGACTACTCCCTCTGTCACCATGAAGTGACATTTTTCCAAATTAAGAACTAAGTTGCACTCTTCACATCTTTTCAAAATTTTAGCGAGATTAATTAAGCATAAATCAAATGAAGAACCATATACGCTAAAATCATCCATAAAGTCCTCCATAATAAACTCTATGAAATCAGAAAAAATGCTCATCATACAACGTTGAAAGGTAGCGGGTGCATTACATAAACCAAAGGGCATTCTACGGTATGCAAAAGTGCCATAAGGGCATGTAAAAGTAGTCTTTTCCTGATCTTCAGGGTGAATCGGAATTTGGAAAAATCCCAAATACCCATCCAAATAGCAAAAGAATTTATGATTGGCTAACCTCTCAAGCATTTGATCTATAAAAGGAAGAGGGAAGTGGTCCTTTTTAGTGGCGATATTTAATCTACGATAGTCAATGCACATACGCCACCCCGTTACAGTTCTAGTGGGAATTAATTCATTTTTTTCATTGGTTATCACAGTCAACCCACCTTTCTTCGGCACTACCTGCACAAGACTTACCCATTTGGAGTCAGAAATAGGATAGATAATACCTACATCAAGTAATTTCATAACCTCCTTCTTCACTACTTCCTGCATATTGGGATTTAATCTTCGTTGGGGTTGAATGCAGGGCTTATAGTTGTCCTCCAGATGTATCCTGTGCATACAAAAATCAGGGCTAATACCCTTGAGATCATCAATAGTGTACCCAATAGCTTTCTTATGGGTTTTGAGAACCCCTAGAAGTTGGGAAATTTGTAGGTCAGTAAGTGCAATACTGATGATCACGGGGTGTAGTTCCTGTTCATCAAGAAAAATATATTTTAAATGAGAATGGAGAGGTTTTAGCTCAGGTTTCTTGACCTCTGCATGTTTGATTCCTGAACTAAAATTTACTACCTTCAATGATTCCTTGGGGCTTAACTCTTTTAAGGAAAGAGCCTTTTCAATATCTTGTACCTCATTACCCCAAACGCTTGCATTGTCTCTAGATAAATTCCCACAGAGAACTTCCTCTAGGGGATCCTTTGCAAGAACCTGTGGCAAGCTATCATCACAAATATCATCCATTATATCAATTATATCAATATAGCAACAATTTTCCTCTAGCATAGGCCCTTTCAAAACCTTCCCTAAATTAAAAGTAACATTATCGTCACCTACAGAAAGGGTTAGTTTACCATTTTTGACATCAATTATTGCTCCTGCAGTATGGAGAAAAGACCTACCTAATATAATGGGTATTTGTGTATCCTCTGCCATGTCTAAAACAACAAAATCAACAGGAATAAAAAATCTACCAACTCTGGCAGGTACGTCCTCTAAAATACCTAAGGGGTATTTTACCGAACGATCTGCCATTTGCAAAGTTATATTAGTAACTTTTAATTCTCCCATATTAAGTTTAGCGCAGACAGACGATGGCATGACACTGACACTAGCACCCAAATTCCACAAAGCTTTATCAATAAAAACATTCCCAATATGACAAGGGATAGAAAAACTACCGGGATCCTTTAATTTAGGAGGGGATTTTTTTTGCAATAAAGCGCTACACTCCTCTGTGAAAGCTACAGTTTCTACTTCATTAAAGGCTCTTTTCCTAGTCAGAATGTCTTTCATAAATTTAGCATAAGCAAGAACTTGAGTGATTAAGTCAGTGAAAGGAACTGTTACCTGCAGGTTTTTTACAACCTCTAAAAACTTACCGAATTGTTTATCAAACTTACTCTTCAGTTGTCTATTAGGGAATGGAAGTTTGATAACCGGGCTCTGCACATCTCCTCCCTTATCCTGCGATTTACCCTGCATAGAAACATTAGTAGAGTTAGTATCTGTTTGTAGCCCTGCAGGGCTAGCAGGATTAGCGTTTGGTATAGAGGAATCTAGATCAAGAACTGGTCTATCTTCCTTTGGCATAGGAGGTCCATCATAATGTGAACCACTCCTTAGAGTGATTGCATTGGCATGATCTGTAGGATGGATAGGTTGTGATGGTAGAGCTCCCTGCTGACGGGATTGTAGGGTAGATGAAAGTTGTGCAATTTGATTGTCCATGATTTTATTATGGGCTAGGATAGAATCAATTTGCGCATCCCTACTCTCCATATGCTTTTGCATATTGGCAAGTATTGCTCTAATTTATGTCATGGCAGGGTCGAAAGATGATGAGGATGATGCTTGGCTTTTCTAGCCGAAATTAGGATGATAATATTTTTGTTGTGGTGGGGTTTGCTGTTGTGATTGCTGTGGAGGTGGAGGATTTTGTACATTGGTGCTCCGGTATGAAAGATATGGATGATTTTTATAACCGGCATTGTAAGAATTGGAATAGGGGTTATTCTGCCTATAGGTTTGAAAGGCATTAACTTGTTCCATAGAGCTCCTACAATCTTGCTCCCAATGACCTACAATTCCACAATTTTCACAAAAAGCTTCATTGTTAGCAACAGCAGAAACATTAGCTACAGAGTTAGGAGCAACAGTAAGATTATCTAATTTTTGACAAATAGACGTTGATTGAGCTTGCAAAAAGGATATGGAATCGACATTATGTTTTCCTTTATTTGCAAACCCTCTCGGATTCCCTTATTGGGAATTGTGTATTGCCATGTCTTCGATAACCTGTCCTGCATCATCCACATTTAAATTCATGAACCTCCCATTAGCTGCAGAATCTAGCATTGATCTAGAAGAATTTCCAAGTCCATTATAGAATGCTTGGATCAATTGCCATTGTGCTAGATTGTAGTGGGGGCATTCTCTTTGTAGATCCTTGAACCTCTCCCAAGCCTCATATAACGTTTCGTCTGCCTCTTGAGCGAAGTTCTGAATAGCACTCCTTAGCACCGGTGTTCTCTCTGCAGGATAGTATTTATCATAGAAATTCAAGGCAAGAGTTTCCCAGTCAGTAATATCGAGTGCAGTTCTATTCAAGCCATTAAACCATAATTTAGCTTTGCCACATAATGAAAATGGAAAAAGAATCTCCCTGATTTGGTCTTGCGTGACCCCGGCTTGTCTAATGATGTTACAATATTGGCAGAAATCTGCGATGTGAAGATTAGGATCTTCACCCTTAGCTCCACTGAATTGCTTCCTCTCTATCATAGTGATAAATTGGGGCTTGATCTCAAATTGAACTCCATCTAGAGCCAGAGTGGGAGTAAGGTGCGGGAAATCTGTGAGCTTCGGTTGCGAGTAGTCACTGAGTTTCTTCTGGGCCGTCATCTCTGATTCTGAATCTGAAGGAATATCTGTGTCACTAGAATCAGAGGGAGGATCTCTTCGACTGTTGTCCTCCTCAGAACCCGCCAGAATTTGTCCGTTTCCTTTGCCTATGAAAAGAGCGCTCGATCTCAGGGTCGAATGGAATGTAACCTGATCTGGAACACCTAGGCATAAACAAAGAACTAAAAGACAAATATGAGAATTGCCTCAAAGAACTAACGTTCTCTGAGACAAAAGGGGATAATCTAGACTACAAAAAAAAAATCTGAAAACAAAAATAAAATTGTTTCCCCGGCAACGGCGCCAAATTTTGACAGGGTAAAGTCGTATCCCCTAATCAAAAATAATTACCTAAGTCCTCTAACTAAATTAGATAGGGAAGTAGGGTCGAACTCCACAGGGAAACAAGTCTTTCTATTCCTAATCAATTATTATAGTCTAAATTATCTAAGTAACCAATATTTTTGTGAATAAAATCTATACTACGGAGAATAAGGTCGAAAGAAATAAAGTAGGGGAAAATCAAATATTAAAAAGGCCTAGGGCATAGGTTCACTAATAAACAATATTCCAGGGCAAATCATAATAAGTAATCATCAAGCATTGGTTAATCATATTATAAAGGGCTTTCGCTACGTATTATAATCACAGAGTTAATTTACCGGTATTAAATCTCATCTGTCGAATCTCGACTTAACCATTTATAAATTAATCCGCCTATTGAAACTAATCCTAAACATCAATTCTCATCTGTCGAATCTCGAATTAATATTGCTAAACTCATACAATGAAATCTGGCCAAACCTAATTGCATAGCATTAAATCAATCAGTAGGAAATCAACCAAGCATTGATAATTAACAATCACAAAATTACCCCTTCATATCATTTATTAGATCCCCATAAACCCTAGAAATAAAACTACTCACGCATCATCATAACTGAACTAATCAAATAAATAAATAAAAGTATAATCAAAGAAGTAAGTAAAATAGCTGAAATTAAAGGAGAAGAAATTATTACCAAAAGAAATCTGGATTAATGGAAATAATTAAGAACAAAAGTTGAGAGATAATTTAAGAGAGAGAAATATTCTAAGTAGATAGAGAAAGTCTAAGAAAGAAGGTAATCAAAAATTACGTACAAATCTCGTACTTAAACGTTCCCTAAAACAAAAATTAAAACTAAACTAATCAGGTCCTGAGAAAACACGCTCTCGATCGGGTGAAGGGCCGCCCGATCGGGCCCGCCTTTTTCCTTGCGCTCCTTCTCAGCAGCATCGCCCGATCGTGCTAGACACTCGCACGATCGGGCGCGCTATAAGCCACGCACAGCACTAAGCATACCGCGCCCGATCGTGCTAATCCTTGCCCGATCGAGCCCTTGCTTCACTTTGAGGCTCAGACTTCGATTGGGCTTGATTTCTCGGCTCAATCCGAATTTCCTCTTCGGGTCTTGAATATTTGGTCCTAATACCTCGGAATCCCGATTACCGAGCCCTTAATCACCAGCTCGATGACTCTAACTTGCCTTGGGCTTCAAAGATGGTTGTGCTCTTCTAATTCCCGTAGTCGCTCCATGAAAAACTCGAGAAAATGCTCCAAAGGCGCAATTTCTTACAAAACTCAACAAAGACTACGAAAACACTAGAAAACACAAATTAGTAATAAAAGTGGCTCGAAAGAGCCAAAAACACTACTAATTATGACCAAGGGACGGGGGTAAATTACTATAAAAAATGGACATATCATATATTTCACAATCATTTAAACAAGGTTCGAATGTGCTTAACATGTAAATCACATTGCATATAAAAGTCACTTTTTAAAAGATCTAGCCACGTGTACGTACCTTGATCTTTGAACACAATTACCGAGCTCCTAATTTCGAACCTGAAATTCCTCCTTTAACAAACTAATAATCCTAATTAAATACTTTTCAACCCATAGACACGAGGACTTAGAATACCGACTTTGACTAGTTGTGCATGAACAATTTATTATCATAATCCACAATAATAATAATAATAATAATAATAATAATAATAATAATAATAATAATAATAATAATAATAAAAAAATTAAAAAAAGTAGAAATAATAGTATCATATATACGTAGTAGTATATAACTTATGTGTGTAGGTAGTTGTTGCTAGCTAATAATAATAATAATAATAATAATAATAATAATAATAGTGATACGTAAGTACTAAGTAGTAGTATGTATGATAGTAGTAGGTAGTAGTAGTAGTAGCAAACATATCAACGGCAACAACTACAATACTAACAACAGCAATAATAGTAGTAGTAGTAGTAGTAGTAGTAGTAGTAGTAGTAGTAGTAGCAAATATATCAACGGCAACAACTACAATACTAACAACATCAATAGTAGTAGTAGTAGTAGTAGTAGTAGTAGTAGTAGTAGTAGTAGTAGTAATAATAATAATAATAATAATAATAATAATAATAATAATAAGAAGTAGTAGTAGAAGTACGTAGAACATATAAGTAGTAGTAGTAGTAGTATTAGTAGTATTTCTAGCTAGTATTAGTAGTAGTACTAGAGAAAGAAGTATATGGCTTACGGTGCAATACAAGGAAGGAGGGGCTGCTCTTGTGGTGGTCGGTGGCCGTCAACGGTAGGCGGCGGTAATGGTGGTAGCTTTGTGGTGGTTGGGCGGCGGTAAGGTGAAACTCCGGCCAACTCTTGACAAAAGAAAGAAGCTAGAATGAAAGAAAGAAGCTAGAATGAAAGAAAGTAATGAAGAGGAAAGAAGGAGAAGATGGTTTGGAAGGAGATGGATTCATGGCTATTTATAGCAAAATTGGGGAATGCTTCAACCTTAGTATTAATGAAGGAGGCAAGTGGGTAATTAACTCCCACCTTTGCCGACATCAAAACATATTATATATATATATATATATAGAAGTAGTATGCTAGGCAAATTGATGTGAAAATTTTGTGTAGTACTAGTGTACTAATATATGAATTGAAATGGCGAATTTTGTAATATGTCGTCCGAATCGGGTACAACTTATTAATGGTTGAAAATTTGATTTTTGGATACGACAAATTTTGACTTGGCTCGTATAATTAAAATCATTATAAAATATAGTTATAAAATTATAATATAAATATTTTGTATGATAAAATATATCAGAGAATCCATATTTAATAATTATTAAGTGACTCAAAAATGCGGGGTATTACAGACTCATCACACACTTTTTTAGCATCATCATTTGTTTGACAAATGCATACTAAATTATAGAAATTTCTTGCAATAGTGTGTCTCCATGGAGTATCTATAATGGTAGCAACTTCTTCAACATATCCTGAAAATTACGAAATTTAAAACGTTTATTTACATAATCAACAGCAACTTCTGGAAAAACTTTAATATAATTAAAATGTAACCTCACTAGAAATTATTGTATCCTCAATCTAAGTAAATGTATCTTCAATAGAGATTATTGTATCCTCATTCAAGTTAAAAAAAAATTAATTTAACTAAAATTTAATCTTAGTAGACAATATTATATTCTCGATCCAACTCAATGTATCTTAAATATAAAGTACTGTGTCCTCGATAAAGTTTATCCTCAATATATAATTTATTGGAGGATATAAAATATTTGTTACAGGATTATAAGCGTCGCTCGAAGTGCGCCTACGTAAAAAGCATGTGGTGAATATGCTTGGCACTCATAGGAAGTGGGAATTGACATAATACGATTAGGGACAAAGAAAGTAGGGAGCCGCCAACAAGTTTTTTAGGAACTTGTAAACCGTTCACGGATCATTTAAGGCAACCACGATAAGGGACAACGATAGGCAACAACGATTGACCCGTGAAGGTTACACCCCATTCATAATCCATGAGATTACTAACTCCATATGGTTCGGAACCACGAAAGGAGGATCGGGATGATGATACAAAGTGAGTCATGGAGTCACATTCGCCCGTATTGGCCTCTACTGGATTCTTATAGTGAAAAGCATTCCTGTGATCTCAAAGGCATACAAACAATAATTCAATTCGCTCCAAACTATATTTAACTAAATTGGTTTAATATTAATGCACACATAATTCTAAAATATTGGTGATCACTTGAATTAAACAACAAGATTAAAAAGGATCCTAAACTGGTTGTCCAAATTATCTTATTAGGCGTGATTTTCAATTACACCTTTAAACATGTAATATGGTGATCAATAACAATTATAGAACAACATTAATATTAAAACCAATTTAATCACAATTCCAACAACATAAAATCGTTAGAAAAAATAATAAAAACAAAAGGAGCATGATCCTTACTTTGATTCTGTTTGTTTGCAACTACAAAATAATAAACGAGTTAGTAACTTCAAGGAAATAAATAAACAATAATTAAATTAAATTAAATTAAATTAAGTTGATTTTGGGGCCAAACCCTCAAACAGTTCTACCTTTCACGCCTTGGCTTAAGGATAGAACCTCGAGTAAAATATGGACTCCTTTGAGTGCTTGAAGAAGGAATTTTGAAGTGAAAAGGGTAGGCTAGTGTTTAAGCTAAAGCATAGAAGAGAGAAAATAAAATAAGAGAATTACTCGGTGCCCCGTACATCAGAAATGAGGGGGTATTTATAGGGAAAATGTGCTGAGGGAGCACACAGAACCCTAAAATGATAAAAACCCTAAAAAAGTATCCCGTGACACGGTCAACCTGTATCGTGACACGGGAAGCTCCACCGTCAGACGGCACTCTTTTCCGTGACACGGTACACTTTTGGCGTGACGCGGGAAATTTTCAGAAAACGGGATAGAAAACGCGTCAAGGGTTTATGCGGAAAAGACACGGAATGTCCCGTGTCACGGCAGACCTCCCGTGTCACGAGAAATCCCACCGTTAGACGGGAAGGATTTCCGTGACACGGTAGGTACCTGCCGTGGCGCGGGAAATTCCTGCCCGTTTTTCCGTCTAAATACATTTTTAACCCTAATTTCCTTCGGCATTTGAAGTGCCGATTGATAATTTCGGGCTTTTTCTGACTTTTTATTATTCGGGCTAAAATAAGAAAATAATTAAATAAAAATAAAATAAAAGGTTTGGGCCAAAAATAAATAATAAAACAATAAAAAAAAAAGGTTTGGGCTTAAAATTAATTAATAAGTTTGGGCTGAAATTAAAACTATGCTTTTACCAGACATCAAGACTAATCCATGGACTGTTCAAAAATATGAATTTAATAAAATACGATTTTTTAAGCACTCTCGGGATTAAATACTAAACCCAACCAATAGTGGCGGTGAAAGGTTGTTCATCATCGGGTTTGGTTTTGGGGAGACATTTTTAGGTGTCTACAGAAGCCCCCACTTTGACTGAGTTTGTAGAAACGTCAGTTTCGAAAACGATAGTCAAAGTAGCCGATAGGGACGGAGAATGATTTAAGACGTTCTGCGATCCTAAATCATTCTGTATACGCCGATACCTGCAGAAAAATGTTAATTCCACAGATAAAAGAGTAAAGGGATAGAATGTTTATCTAACACAAGTGTATTGGTGGCAAATGAGCTTGGTAGCTTCCTATGCTTGAAGGAATCCACCGGATGACGTCTTGTTGAAACGCTTTCCATGCCTGAGGAAAGCCGACTGAGGAGTTTGGTAGTTTTCTAAGCCTAAATAAACCTACCGGATAATACTTTTCGTGCTTGAGGAAAGTCGACGAACGAATTTGGTGTCATTCTATGCTTGAAGAAATCCACCGATAATGCCTTCCATGCTTGAGGAAAGCCGACAAAGGAATTTGGTGGTTTTCTATACTTGAAGAAAACCACCGATAACGCTTTCCAAGCTTGAGGAAAGCCGACTTGGCGGTTTTCTATACTTGAAGAAAATCCACCGATAACGCTTTCCAAGCCTGAGGAAAGCCGACTGATGAATATGGTGTCATTCTATGCTTGAAGAATTCCACCGATAATGCCTTCCATGCTTGAGGAAAGCCGATTTGGCGGTTTTCTATACTTGAAGAAATATCCACCGGATAATACTTTCCATGCTTGAGGAAAGTCGAAAGATGATGAGATTGCAAGTCTCTGTGTATCGAGAACCTTGCGCCATGAAATGATGGTGGTCCGTTTGTCCCCGGACGTGGGCTGTAGATGGTCCGCTTGTCCCCGGACGTGGGCTGTAAATGGTCCGTTTGTCCCCGGACGTGGGCTGTAGATAAGACCTGCAAAAATAAATTTGCCAATGGACTCGTACATACTGTGATTGACTTGACCACTAACTTTACCAAGTTTGACTTGATGTGACATGACATGTGTATGACTTGTGAGTGTGTGTGTGTGTGTGTATGTGTGTGTGCAGACACAAGCAAACGAAGATGCAAAAGCAAAAATTTTCCGTCAATTTTTGTCATGAGTGGAGGGTACCGACTTTCTCCCGAAAAAGAAAGATGTGAAAACTGAACTTTTATTTTCGAACTTCCTTCGATGAAAACTTGGAAAAAGTTTTTGAACTTCCCCAAAATAAAATAATGAAAAAGGAAAGAGGTTTTGAACTTCCTCCTTGAGCAAGACGAAATGAATCGTATGGATTGAATTGCTTGTCCTGAAAATAATGTATGCATGATGCATGTTCTTAGGCCAGGAGGCTAAGGACAATTACATCATGTTACATGATAGATGAATGAACTTAAGTCATGGAGCTAAGCATCATATATGGTGTAAAGAAGCGATTTTGAACGTCACTTAGGTCTGGAAGCTAAGCACGTATAGTGATTATTGCATAATGAACGTTACTTAGGTCAAGGAGCTAACCACAATATGCTTTGTATGATTAAACATCAGTGATATATAAATGTTTCTCAGCACATTATGCGATGCATGAAACAATGAATATTGCTCAGGTCAGGAAGTTAAGCAAGTATACAATGTTTCTTCTACTGAATGTTGTCTTTAAATATGATGAAACATGCACAGTGTTGAAACAAGATTTCATGATAAAGGGCTCTTAAAGGGAAGGATGATGGATATGGATGTGTGAGTGAAGTGTGTGAATGTGATACTAAAGCTGGCTGCAAGGGTTATAGCGATGGAAAGAGATGTGAGAAGAGTTAAAGATGATGACTCTTCAGGCTGGGTAAGCTAATGTGATTTGGGTTCAAGCCCCAAAGTCTAGCTCTAAATGGGTAGGGATAAGCGTTGGATATTCTTTGACTCGATCATGCATGGATATGAATATGAATGTGGTCGCACCTCGATGTGAGGTTGCCTACGTATCCGTTAGGAATCAGGCCGAACGTAGCTCTAACCGAACTTTGCACAAGTGTATGTACACCTCAAAGAGGTCTTTCAAGGGTTGTAATGTGGTTAAGTTGATGGTTTAAGGAAGAAAGGTGTAAAAGGCTCAAGACCCAAGAGAATCCCCAAGATATGCAATTGTGTATTTGAAAATTTTGAATTTTGCAAGTTTATTTTCAACATTTTTTTTTTTTTTTTTGCTTTAAACTTTTTTTTTTTATTCTTTTGAATCAATGTAGGCAATCTCAGATCATGCGGTCCATCACTCACTTAGCATTCATGTTTCTCAGGCACGGTACCGAGCACTCGATGAGAGACGCAATTTGAGACGTGTTCATATCAAAGACATTGGAACACTTGCCTTTAGACATTGTTTTATTGTTGCTTTGCTGCTTTCTTTTTTTTTTTCACTTGCTTTTTGAATGTTATACAATTACACATCTTCCAATCCCAGGGTTAAGTGAATGTGGGTTGAAGAAATGAAGGCCAAACGTTAGACGAGGCTCAAAATGGTTGATGAAGAAATGGAATGTGATTGAACGGTTAACAGGGAATGACATGGTTGCAAAGGTGCCTCAAGTCATTGGCGTACCTTGGGTTTAGTTCGGTAATTGATTTTTTTTTTATTATTTTGCAAATGAATTCGATGATCGATTGCAAAGGAAAGGAATGCTCATTGACGGAAAAGGTAAGAAATATGACACATAGACAGTACACATGGATAACGGGAACCTATGCTAGACTTATTGGGGGAAAGGGTTGAAACTAAAGAATAAAAAAAAGCATGAAATCTTGCACGAAGGATTTGTGTGCCTTGTATTCATTACTTCTTGCCGCCTGGAGGGACAGGAAGTTTATTTGCATCCATCAAGTCTTGAATGGCGTCCTTCAAATTCCAACATGGCTCCGTAGTGTGGCCCCTTCCTTGATGGTACTTGCAATGGGCATTGGGATTGCATTTGGCGCTCCTTTCTTCAAGTTTTGGCTCTAAAAATGGCCCAATAGGTGTGATCAAGCCTTAACTGTAAAGGTGATCAAAGGCTGCATCATAAGTCATTCCTAAAGGAGTGTAAGTTCTTTTCTTCTTGGGATTTGGAGTATCAAGAGCTAACACTTCATTGAGATCAACTTGGCTTATATTGTTGGTAGTATTTTCGTGCTTAGAAGACAAAGAAGAAGGATGGTCGTTCTTCTTGTTTTTCCAAGTTTTATTATTGTTACTACCAGCAGTCTTTATTAGCTCATCCTCGATATTGATGTCGATGTCGTATACAGCTTCGAAAGTGTTCAGTGGAAGAAATTTGAGATGTTCCCTATATTTATGTGTCAGATTTTGAATAAAGAGGCAAACCATCTCTCTTTCTTTGGGAGGATCTACCAAGAGTGAAGTTGTTTCCCTCCACCTGTTTAGGTAAGCGGTGAAGCCTTCATTCTCTTTCTGTTTGAGAATGGAGAGTTCACGTTCAGAAGTTTTAGTTTGAATGTTACACTTGTAACGATTCATGAAACTTTCAATGACATCTTGCCAAGTCGCAGTATGCTTGGCATCTAAGGAATAAAACCATTGTTGGCAAACATGTTCTAAGGAGAGAGGGAAGAGTGTTACGTCCAATCCCTTAAGAGCCATGGTTGCAGAGAACGCCTTCAAATGGAATATTGGATTGTCAGTAGGCTTGAACTTTGGAATATCAGCAGTGGAGAACTTTTCAGGAAGTCTATCCTTCACATCCAAAGGAGTGGGAGGCCGTTCCACATAAGTGAAATCCTCAGAGATCTTACTCATTTGTTCCTTCAGTTTGTCAAGGGTGGAAACAGTGACCTTGTTTTGTTCCATGGTAGTGACCCTAGTGGTAAGGGTTTGCATCATGGAAGACAGTGCCTCAATGGATTTGTTGATGTTCTCAATGTCTTCTTTAGTGGCCATTCAAAGGTGATGAGTAACGGAGATGACAAAGTTCTCTTTGAACGCCTATTAGATCTGAGAGATTGTTGCGGTAATGGCTCGAACCATATTGATCTATCCCTGTTCCTTGACCAAGTACTGTGAAATAAAATAATTCACTTAATTGTTTGACTCATTGCTCAAGATAGGAAAGGAAGGAAAAAAAATAGACATTTGAAAACAGGTGAGAAAACTCCACTCATTTTTTATTATGACGAAAAAAGGGTGCATGAACCTAATATACGATCATAAAGGACCTGGTGCACGACTCGAGTCAGAACATAAAGAAAGTGTGTGCACTATACTTGACTCGTGAGTGACTAAGTGATGTTATAAGACTCGTGGTATGATCGTATGGCTAGACATGTGAACAATAACCAAAATGACTGACGCGAGGACCAAATTAACACAGAAGACTTGACTGACTCTTTCTTTTTCTTTTTTTTTTTTTTTTTTTTTTGGAAATTCCACCATGTCACGGTGGAAATTTGCCGTGACACGGTAGAGTTTCCCGTGGCGCGGCAGCCCCTTTTTTCTTTTTTTTTTCTTTTTTTTTTCTTTTGCAGGTCCACCGCGCCACGGTGGACCATGCCATGACACGGTGGACAGTCCCATGTAGCGGCAACCATTCCCGTGCCACGGTGGATGCTGACGTGGCACGGGAAATTTTTTTTTTTTTTTTGCAGGTCCACCGTGCCA
The DNA here is from genome assembly GCF_948465745.1 of Chenopodium album. Lineage (NCBI taxonomy): Eukaryota > Viridiplantae > Streptophyta > Magnoliopsida > Caryophyllales > Amaranthaceae > Chenopodium > Chenopodium album. Next base: position 40,746,611 of record NC_137838.1, read on the forward strand.
CGGTGGACTGTGCCGTGACACGGTGGACAGTCCCGTGTCGCGGCAACCATTCCCGTGCCACGGTGGATGCTGACGTGGCACGGGAATTTTTTTTTTTTTTTTACAGGTCCACCGTGCCACGGTGGACAGTCTCGTGTCGCGGCAACCATTCCCGTGCCACGGTAGGTACCTGCTCGATTCTTATAGTGAAAAGCATTCCTGTGATCTCAAAGGCATACAAACAATAATTCAATTCGCTCCAAACTATATTTAACTAAATTGGTTTAATATTAATGCACACATAATTCTAAAATATTGGTGATCACTTGAATTAAACAACAAGATTAAAAAGGATCCTAAACCGGTTGTCCAAATTATCTTATTAGGCGTGATTTTCAATTACATATTCCCTTTAAACATGTAATATGGTGATCAATAACAATTATAGAACAACATTAATATTAAAACCAATTTAATCACAATTCCAACAACATAAAATCGTTAGAAAAAATAATAAAAACAAAAGGAGCATGATCCTTACTTTGATTCTGTTTGTTTGCAACTACAAAATAATAAACGAGTTAGTAACTTCAAGGAAATAAATAAACAATAATTAAATTAAATTAAATTAAATAAAGTTGATTTTGGGGCCAAACCCTCAAACAGTTCTACTTTTCACGCCTTGGCTTAAGGACAGAACCTCGAGTAAAATATGGACTCCTTTGAGTGCTTGAAGAAGGAATTTTGAAGTGAAAAGGGTAGGCTAGTGTTTAGGCTAAAGCATAGAAAAGAGAAAATAAAATAAGAGAATTACTCGGTGCCCCGTACATCATAAATAAGGGGGTATTTATAGGGAAAATGTGCTGAGGGAGCACATGAAACCCTAAAATGATAAAAACCCTAAAAAAGTATCCCGTGACACGGTCAACCTGTACCGTGACACGGGAAGCTCCACCGTCAGACGGCACTCTTTTCCATGACACGGTACACTTTTGGCGTGACGCGGGAAATTTTCAGAAAACGGGATAGAAAACGCGTCAAGGGTTTACGCGGAAAAGACACGGAATGTCCCGTGTCACGGCAGACCTCCCGTGTCATGGGAAATCCCACTGTCAGACGGGAAGGATTCCCGTGACACGGTAGGTACCTGCCGTGGCGCGGGAAATTCCTGCCCGTTTTTCCGTCTAAATACATTTTTAACCCTAATTTCCTTCGGCATTTTAAGTGTCGATTGATAATTTCGGGCCTTTTCTGACTTTATATTATTCGGGCTAAAATAAGAAAATAATTAAATAAAAATAAAATAAAAGGTTTGGGCCAAAAATAAATAATAAAACAATAAAATAAAAAAGGTTTGGGCTTAAAATTAATTAATAAGTTTGGGCTGAAATTAAAACTATGCTTTTACCAGACATCAAGACTAATCCATGGACTGTTCAAAAATATGAATTTTATAAAATACGATTTTTTAAGCACTCTCGGGATTAAATACTAAACCCGACCAATAGTGGCGATGAAAGGTTGTTTATCATCGGGTTTGGTTTTTGGGAGACATTTTTAGGTGTCTACAAGGATATGTATAGTTTGATGGATGATATTTACAATTTGTTAGTGGATATGTTTTATTTAATAGATGATATGTATAATTTGTTACAAAATATATTTTATATAATGGATGATATGTATAAAATGTTACAGGATATGAATTATTTAACCCCAAATTATATAAATAGTGTAATATTTTATAGAAGAAGTGTAAAGTTTATTTCAGGACATATATTAAACTATATAATTGAGTAATTATATTAAATATTTTTTTACTAACACATTATATTATATTAAACATGCCTTCTTTGTCATCCCAAATTGAAGTTTTTACATTTTTTGTCCATCTTTTAATAATGTATTTTGCAGGAATGGTGAATACATTATGCATATGCATTACCCTAAGTATATGATAACAAATTATACATGTTGCATTGAAACATTAGTAACATATAATGTAGAATATCATTAACTGAGAACTGAAATTAAAATAGAATTGAGTGTTAGATATTATAAACAAAATAGAGGACATCATTCATTAGATAGAGGACATCTTTCAGGATAATAGATTATAAATAATCACATATTATAATGTACATTATATTCACAAACTTAATATAGGTCATTATTCATTGAATATAGGACATCATCATCACCTTATAGGTAATCAAATATTAAATAGATGACATTATCAAAGAGAATTGAACACATAATCATCGTAATTATAAAGTACATAATATAAGATATGATAAACTGAATTTAAGATAAGTCATAATCATAATTCAGGAAAAAAAATATACCTATTTCATTAAAACATAAGCAGGAACATGCAAATTCCTTCCGACTATCATTGTAAAACACATTGTTATTGTATTTGAAATCCTCATTCAAAGACACTTCAAACATCTTTAGGCCTGCTGTCATTTCTTTTGACACATCTCTAATATATAATCTCATAGTTGTGTCATATTTCTCTTCAAAATCTTTAATCTTGAGAGTGTAGATTTCAGCAGCCTATTTTAAGAGTTTGCATTTTGTCTTTGGCTTTTCTGTTCTACATCTAAAGTTATCTTCCTTTTCATTGCTTCTCCACCTCTTTTAGCTTCAAATATATGAAAGAATTCATATAATCAAGTTGCATGTTTTGTTGCCCTTGAATGATATTGCTCTTTTTGTAACTTCATATCTTTGAGAGGAAAAAATTCCAGCTGAAAAAATGTCTTTGCTAAACACAGGACACCATTCTGCTTTAGGTTATACAGTCTATCAAACCACTCTTTCTCTTCTAATCCATACTTTTGAATCATATCATTCCAACATTTATCGAATTCATTCGCATCATCACAGCCATATAAGCATTTGTCAAACATGTTCTTGAAATCTTCATTGTTTTTCAGCCGGCCAAATCTCGATATAAAGTTTTTTTGCAGATGCCACAAACACAACCTATGTCTTGATTTTGGAAAAACCTGAAATTTTTTATATAATTATAACAATAAATTATATGGTTTGAGGATATAATCTTTACTTTATAGGATATCATAAATCCTTAAGAGGATACCACTAAATTTATAAAAGATATCACCTACTTTTTAAAGGATATCATATAGTTTCTATAGAATATCATCTATTTTTAATTATATATTTCAATCAACTGAAATTGAAATACTTCATTCGGCAAAAAGATTATATATATCAACTTTGGTTAATATCTTACCTTTCCAATTGCATTGCTCATTGCTTGATCTTGATCTGTGAAAACTGTCTTTGGTTCTAATCCAGCCATTACTTTTTGAAAGTTTCAAGTACCCATTCAAAAGTATATGTAGTTTCATTAGTTATAAAAGCACATCCAAACATTGTTGTTCTCTAATGGTTGTTTACTCCAACAAATGGTGCACATATTAAGCCATATTTGTTAGTTCTATATGTGGTATCAAATATTAATACATCACCAAACGCTTTAAAATCTTCCAACATCATTGAATCACGCCAAAAATAGCTCACTATATAATTTTTTCACCAAACTTTAATCTGTAAAAGAAAGAAGGATCTGATTCCGCTCTCTGTTGTAGTGTGTCCAGTACACTTTGCATATCTCCTCCTTCAATCATTCTAGATTTGTACCTAGTTACATAGTTTAAAATATCTCTCTTTGTGTGTCCTAAAGCTTCCTCTGATCCTACTTCTCTTTTAAGAAATCCATAGCAGTCCATTGGTTTAATTCCACTTTCTACCATCTTTTCGATCACCAATCCAATCTTTTCTTTAACACTTCTTTTAGATTTTAAATGATGTCTTTCTAAAGGATTCACTAATTCATGATTGTGTTTTATATTGTGTTGAATAACACAATATTCTCCAAAGTCTATCTTCTTGAATCTAATGTTAGCTCTACAACCAGTTCTAGGATATGATATATGCGTGTAATGATTTGTTTTTCTTGATTTAGAATATTTTGCACCTATACAAGGATATGATATACATCTCTGATTATTTGTCTAACTTTATTGAGGATATATAATTTATTAATATGTGAATTTGTTTTCTCAATTGAGGATATGGTATGTTATTATTTAACTAAATTTGAGGATTTGTTTTTCTCTATTGAGGATATATTTTATAAAAAATAGGAAATGATTTGTATGTGTGAAGTTGAGTTTTTCTTTATTTCTAATACATTTACTTTATATTATCTTCCAATGTGTGCTTAATATCCTTCATAAAAAATACATAATAAAATATTAATCTATTAAAGGATTTGTTTAACCTTATTGAGAATATTTGAAATCCATTTGAGGATATAAGATATCCGTTTGAGGATATACAATATGTTAATTGAGGATATGATATATATGTGTCATGATTTGTTTTTCCTGATTGAGAATATTTTTTTCACCTATACAAGGATACGATATACATCTCTGATTATTGGTCTAACATTATTGAGGATATATAATTTATTAATATGTGAATTTGTTATCTGAATTTGAGGATATGTTATGTTATTATTTAACTAAATTTGAGGATTTGTTTTTCTGTATTGAGGATATATTTTATAAATAATATGAAATAATTTGTTTGTGTGAGGTTGATTTTTTGTTAATTAAGTATATGCTTAAAACACTATATTTCAAATTGTTCTACAAACACTAGATGATATCCTCCAATCTTTGCTTAATATCCCGTAAAGAGAGTACATAAAAAAACAAAAAATAATAACGTTAATTTTTAATACATCTAAAATAACATTTTTCTTAAATCTCTGGAATATAAAAAATTGAAAGTTTTAATCATATTCTTATTCTTACCAGATTTCAAGAACACACTATGACATTGTAACTGAATTTCAAATACTTTTTCTACCCAAAACTACACATTTTTTATGTTTGAGCCTGAATGACAAACCCTACAAAAACCACTCTCTCATTTCCAAAATTCTCTAAAACATACCTACTTTCAAAGATGGGATTTGTTAGAGAATTTGGGAAATGAGAGGGTGATTTTTGTAGGGTTTGTCCTGCAGGCTAAAAAATAAAAGACATTATGTTTTAGGTAAGAAAAATTAAAGAAATTCATTCACCCTTTCCTAGTGTGCTCTCAAAACCAGATAAAAAGAAGATATACAATTATGGATCTACTTTGATGATTGTCCAATCACCCTCTTCTTTTTGTGCATGTCCTCTGAAATTTCTTCAGAATCCTTTACAACATCTTCAATATCATTATTCCATGTTTTCTTCTTTTTCTCTTTAACAAAATTTTCAATCTTGTTCACTTCTTTTGTTAATTCAATACAAAGCTTTTCCTCAGCATTGCATTGATCTATTGCTCTCTGTAATTTACCCTTGAGAAAACCTAATTGAATTTCCATCGATTTTATATCAATTTCTTCGCCATCTATTGAATCTTATTTCTTGTTATTTCGTGATGATTTTTTGTTTTCCATGTGTCTACATTTTTTTTATTAAAATTAGATTTAGGGTTTTGTGAATAGAAGAAAAATGAAAGAAAATTGATGGAGAGCTTAGATTTGGATAGAAGAAAGAAAATTGTACTATATATAGGTGGGCTTCAAGTTTTAGGTTTAAGTTTTTTTATTTTATATTATTTTTTTTATTAAACAACGTGTCGGTTCGTTTGTTTTTTTTTAAACCACATGTCGGTTAGTTTAGGATAAGAATCTTTGAGTAATATTATTATTTTAATAAAGATATTTTGAAAAATAATTATATTTTATTTAGATATTTTTAATAATCTGTACTTTGAATAAAAGATGAAAAACGTACCCTCTGCTCACATAGTTATATCCTTAGTTCATATATTTGTATTTCTAATAAAACTTATGTTGTTAAATGTATAAATTATAATTTTTACTCTGCTTTTATATGTATATCTTCTAATTAATAAGAGTTTTCCTTTATTGTAAGAATAATATTCTCCTATGTATAAAAGATATCCTTTATAATTATAATACAAATTATATGTATGCTCTATTACGGAAAACATATCCTCTTATAAATAATTTATTTCCTCTCATGAATTTATTGTATTATTAATTGTTATAATATATATCCTTTTATTAATAGTATATAACAATATACTTTATTCTTTATTGTGATAAAATGTAAACATGTATCCTTAATTGACGTCCTCTTCTATTGGCCGGATGATATTCTCTACTGGCCGGATAATATCCTCTACTGGCTATATGATATCCTTTATAGTTTGGATAATATCCTTTACTAACTGAATGATATCTTATGTTAGCTGAATGATATCCTCTATTGGCTTATAATCCATTAGCTAAATGATATGTTCTAATGGCTAGATTATATCATATACTTACTTGAGGATATCATCCAGGAAATAAAGGATATCATAGACACAATCATAAATGATATCATTCAACAAATATAGGATATTATCCAGTAAGAAGAGGATATCAACCAGCCAGTAAAATTTATCATCCAACCAATCAAGGATATTACACAAATAATTGTATATCATTTAGTTCTTAATTGTGATATATCCTCTAATGAATTTATTATATTTTCAATTGTGATAAAATATATCCTTCAGTAATAGATTCTCTTTTTCTTATTGATTGGAAATCTATCCTTGTATGAATAATTTATATCCTGCAACATTTAAATTATATTCATGTACTAATGATTTTTTTTTTAAATAATATATACAGTATAAATGAAGAGGTTACTAATGGTGAAATGTATTTGGAAACGACTTCTCTTATATTGGAGATATTTTGTATCAGGTAAGTACTTTTAATTTTAACTGTTTTTTATTAATATTTTTTGAAAGAATCACTACATTTTTTTAATGTTAACATCAAACACTACAACTTTTCCAGTATAATGCACATACTAGAGAGGAATTATCTAAATACTCTGAACTAAATTTTTTAATGTGTGCACATACTACAGCCTGTCTAGAATATCAATAAATTATCTATATACTCTAATGATATCATTAAGTCTTAAGAGAGTTTTAGAGGATACCATATAATCCTTAGAAGATATCATCCAATCTTTAGAGGATACCATTTAGTTCCACTATGATATCTTTTAATTTTTATAGGAAATAACAAAGGTTTTAAAGGTTATACCCAGTTGTTAGAAGATATCTATATACTCTAAGGATATAATAATTGTATTAAAGGATATCATTAAGTCTTGAAAGTGTTTTTATACTACACCATCTAATCTTTCAAGGATATCATGCAATAGTAATAGGTTATTATCCAATATTTGGAGGATATCATCAAATAGTTAGAGGATTTTGGTATATATCATCTATTGTTTTGAGGATATCATTGAGTTTGACTAGGTTGTCAACTACTTCTTACAAGTAATCAAACTATCTAATCTTTAAAAGATATAATCCCATCTTTAAGGGATAGCACAAAGTCTTTGGAAGATATTACCAAAATTTTGGAAGATAAGCATAGAATTTATCTAAATACTCTCCATTAATTTTTGAATGTGTGCACATACTACATCATGTACGTTACTAAATTATCTATAAATGATATCGTTCAGGGTAAAAATGATATATTCTAGTCTATAACTGATATCCTATAGATGATTAAGGATATCAATTTAGTAAAAATAATATCTTTGGATTTTAGAGGATATCATTCATATTACAGTTGATATATATTAAGTTTTAGAGGATATTGTCTATTTTATAAAAGATATCATCTAACTTTTTATCAGTAGAAATTCATGAAAAATTGAACAAATGTTTAGATAAGTAATGTTTTAAATTTATTAATTTAATACTAAGAAACATAAAATAAATAAATAAATAAATTAAAATAAATTAAAATAAAATTAAAAACAACACTAACAAAAGTTTTAAATTAAATACATATTAGAAAACATTGAAATGATGCAACTGATGTCTTCCTCTTAAAGTCTCATTGTTTTTGGCTCTCTGCCTGGTTGGGTTGCCTCATTTCTTTTTCTCTTAAAAAACACATAAAACATTACAAAATCAAGTAAAATAAACTAAGAAATGTATGATCATAAAATAATAAATTATACCTTTTGTAGTAGCAGTAGTTATAAACTTATACAATTAATTTAAATTGTAAATATGTATATATATATATATATATATATATATATATATATATATATATATATATATATATATATATATATATATATATAATTTATACGCTACAAAATATCATTTTTAAGCTGACTGATATTATTTATAGGATAAATGATAATATTGATAAGATAAATAATATCATTTATAGGCTTGATGATATAATTTATACAATAAAATATGTCATTTATAGGATTAATGGTATCATAAACTGTCTGAATGATATCCTTTATTAATTAATATCTTAATATTCTATAACCGTAACCTATTATGTAAAAACCATATTATCAAATTTCTAAATATATTGCATCCTCAATAGGTTCATTCTATAACCTAAAAACATAAAGACATAAATAATATTTTAAATTTATAGAGGAAAAAGAATAAACGTGTCCTGTTATGAAAAAGTCATATCATTAAATTTCTAAATATATTGTATCCTAAATACGCAAATTGTATATCTTCAAAAAAAAAAAACATATCCTTAACATTACTTATAATATTTTGAATTAATAAAAGGAAAAATAATAAACTACTATATAAAGGATCGACAGAACACAGAAATCATATATGTAATAAAGGATATCCCCTCACAAAAAATAGGATATCGTTTATGTAATAAAAGATATCATCAATATTAAACAAATAATCATATTGTTTTAAAACTATAATATTCTAACATGAACAAACCATGTTATTTAATAAATTTAACACATTAAAAAATATTATATTATGAAAAAATTAAAAAAAAATTAAAAACCCCAAGAATCTTAATATTTTTCATTTTCATTTTTTTTTTTTTGGTTTAATCTCGTTCTTCTTCTTCTTTCTTCTTCAGATTTTCTTACATTTGTTCTTCTTCTTCATCTTCATTTTTTCTTCTGGATTTCTTCTTTTTTTTCTCTTTGATCTTTCGTTCTTCTTCTTCTTCTTCTTCTTCTTCTTCCTTTCTTTCTTTCTCTTATTTTGTTTTTCTTCTTCGAGTTCTCTCTTTCTCTTCTTCAGTTCTTCAATTATAATCTTTTCCACTTTCTCATAGAACTCCATCAGCTGGGCTTGCACTCTATCTCTTCTTTTGAATAGATCATTCAGTTTCTTTTCCCAGTTATCAATTGCATTTTCTTCTGGATCATTCGAAGAAGTAGACGATTGAGAATTGATTTCCATATTCAGGAGAGAGAATATTTAAAGAGGAAACATTCAAAATGTGTGAGGTATTATATTGTTTTATAGAGTTTTAATCATTTATTTTTATTATATATATATATAAATATATATATATATTTAAAAACATGTGAAATGTGTGTGGTATTTATATGTAGTAATAATAATAATAATAATAATAATAATAATAATAATAATAATAATAATAATAATAATAATAATAATAATAATAATAATAATAATAATAATAATAATAATAATAATAAAGAAATTAATGTTGATTAAATTAGGATATTGATTTTTGAGAATATAGGATATTGATGATAAAAGATATGTTTATGAGGATATATGTTATATTATGAAGTATATAACATATTTTTCTGAGGATATAAGATATGTTTGTGAGGATATAAGATATATTTCTGAGAATATAAGATTTGTTTGCTAATTGACAAAAAGCGGATTTTTGATATCCTCAGCTCAATTGACGGGATGATATCCTTTATTGGCTGAATGATATCCTCTATTGGCCGGTTAATATCCTCTACTGGCTATATGATATCTTTATTTTTTAGTTGATATCTTCTACTAATTGAATGATATCCTATGTTATCTAATGATATCCTCTGTTGGCTTATAATCCATTAGATAAATGATATGTTCTACTGGCCGGATGATATCATATAGTCACTAGAGGATATCATCCAGGCAATAAATGATATCATAGACACAATCATAAATGATTTCAACAATTATAGGATATCATTCAGAATGAAGAGTATCAACCAGCCAGTAAAAGTTATCATCCAACCAATAAATGATATTTTATATTAATTTGCTGATGTAATATGTATAATTGAGGATATATATTATCAAATATAGCAATTTATAACAAACAAAACACAACACAATTTATTTATTTTATAAATAATATTAAACATAAACTTAATTATTTTGTTAAAACTAAAACAAAATAATAATACAGCATATTAAACACCATTTTCAGCTTCAGTAGGAAGCCTTTCATTACCGTTATTATCAAAAATTCTAACATAAAAAGTTTTATTTTTATAATACACATGATGATGTTCCCCAACAGCTAAATTATTTCTATCCACAAAGTCCTGCCACTGTTCATAAATGAAAAATCCTCCAGAATTCCCTGTATCTTCTTCCACAGATAGCGCCTTAACATTCCAAACATGTCCATTGTTTCCTCGATATACTCTTGCATTATCTTTAAATGAAAGTAGTAGTAACTTCAATTTAAGAGAAAGAGGCTGAAAACATACATTAATAAAAAATTATATTTTTAATTAACACATAAACAGAATTATAAAACATATAATGGAATATAATCTTACAAGGGAAATTCTGGAAGAGATTCCGTATTTCACAATGCAGTGTTCCATATTTTCATAAACTTTTTCGTTCTCCATTTCCATTCTAATAGGAAAGTGTTTTTTTATTAGTAGAAGAAAAATATGAATAATAAGAAATAAAGTATGATATACAAAGGTGTACATAGAGTTAGGCTGTATATAGGCAAATAAATCTTGACTTTTTCATACAAATTAACATGATTTTTAGCCTTTACGTTTGAAAATATAATATTTTAGTTGACTAAATATATATAGGATATAGGATAAATTTATAATTTCCTAAAAGAGTTTAAAAAAAAATTATGTTGTGAAAGAAAGACTATACACTGCAAAATGGTTGAAAAGACTAGACATTGTTAAAATTTCAGTTCCGTTTCATAAAGTGATTTGAATAATTGTGGATAAAAATTTATAGTGTTTATACTAGAAAAGACTAAACACTGTAAAAGTTTCAGATGGTTTATATAAAATGGTGTGAATAATATATTATTCAAACATTAAATGATATCATTCGAACATTAAATGTTAAAGATGGTTTGTATAAAGTGGTTTGTATTGTGTAATATAACGTGGATTTTACTTGATCTTTGGAGGATATCATTCAATTGTAAGGGGATATCATCCAGTATTTATAAACTAGGTTTAAAGGTATAATATCTTTTAAGGACATAAACTAGTGCATGTTATTTAGCTGATATCATTTAGATTATTGAGGATATGTTGTAGTCATTTGAGGATATTGTGCAGTTATTGCAGGATACATTAAATTTTAATGGATATTATATAGATATTACAGGTTATCATCCGTTCTTTAAAGGATATATTCAAAGATAAAATGTAGTCTTCAAGGATATGAACAAGTAGTATTTCTACGATAGGTTACTTTGTTAATTATTTGGAGGATATCTTAAAAACATTGTAGGATATCGTTTAGTCTTTCTACGATAGGTTGGAAAATAATATGTAGACTTTTTATAATATTATCAGTCATAGGAGTATATCATCCAGTATTTATAGACTATGTTTTAAGGTATAACATCTTTTAAGGATATAAATTAGTGTATGTTATTTAGCTGATATCATTCAGATTATAGAGGATATGTTGTAATCATTTGAGGATATTTTGCAGTTATTGCGAGATACATTAAATTTTTTTAAAAAAATATATAAGAATATTATTTAGATATTAAAGGATATCATTTTGTCTTTGTAGGATATATTCAAAGATAAAATACAGTCATTCAAGGATATGAACAAGTATTTCTACGATAGATTACATTGTTAATTATTTGGAGGATATCTTCAAAACATTGCAGGATATCTTCTATTCTTTTTATGATAGGTTATAAATAATATGTAGACTTGTTATAATATTATTCAATATTTATAAGATATCTAAAGGTAATTTGATAATATCATTGATAAAATATAAATTGTAATTAAGACTAAACACTGCAAAATGATTGAAAAGACTAGACATTGTTAAAATATCAATCACTTTTAATAAAGTGGTTTGAATAAAAAAAAATTTACAGTGTTTATAGTATTCAAAAAGTAAAAATTTCAGTCATTTTTAATAATGTTATTTGAATGAAATATCGTTCACTATTTACAAAATATTATCCATTTGTTTCAAGATAAGATCCTATTTTTAGATGATATCATTCAAATTTTGAAGGATAATATCATTGATTTTTTTTTTTTAGATGTAATTTTTTTCAGCATATTATTTGATTAATGATTATAGTATTTTTATAAGGATATCATCAAAACAACGAATATGTAAATAAAAATTAATGTACTTCAACAATTATTTAGTAAACTAAAATTAGAAATTTATTAATTTAAATATATTATTTACAAAAAAAAAATCCTCATCCATTAAAAAAAAATTACAAAGCATCTAATCAATAATATCATAACAATTTAATTGTAAATAAACATAAAAAAAAATAAAAAAAATAAAAACAATAGAATTCCCCTACAAAAGCTCAAGTACAACAGCTTCATTAGGTTGAACTTCATAATCTTCAATCAATTTATCAACACCATTCTTAATAAAACATTGAATGATTTTATTTTCAGAAGTTTTAATCTTCAATTGCGCTTCAAATTCAGTATCATAAAGTCGCAACTTAACATCAGTTGATTTCCCAAGCGTGCTGAAATGTTTTTTTTAGCAAAATCCAAGGGAACATTCTGCATCAAGAAAACAAAAGTTTTCAATATAATAAATAGAAAAGTAAAATTCCATCTGAATAATAAAACTCAGAAAAAATGAACCATAATTCCTTACTATAATTCCTTCTAAATAAGACTTAGAAAAAATGAAATTAAAACAATCCCCTTCACAGTCAGCTTGTATGCTCTCTGCCCAAGCTTTTGCCTCTATCATATTTGATGAAGATCCTTGTATTGAAGGCTTTCTTCCACGATTTTTTCTGGAATTGCTACTGTTATTTGCCATTCTTATGATATATCTCCTTAAGAAGTTACTCAAAGTATTGATTTTTTTTTCAGATTAAAAAGCAATTAGGTAACTCACAAAATTGTTGATTATATATATAACAGTTATTAAATCTAAGTCAAACATAAAATTAATAGTCATAAACCATTTACATAAATGCTTTGACTTGAATATTATTAAAACAATTTGATTGGTAAATGAAAACATAAAAAACAGAAGTTTGTTTAAGAATTTGTGGATTAACATGAAATTTAATGTAAAATTGTTTTTATGATATTTACTGGTTTTTTGAAGATATTATCTATTCAATATTGAAATGTAAAATTGTTTTTATGATATTTAGTCTTTACAGGATATCATTCAGATGTTATAGGATATAGTCTAGTTTTTGGTTAAGTTAATTTAGAAGGGTAAAAAGAATTATTTATAGTTTTAAGAATTGAAGATTAATAGTAATATGTTGAATGATAAAAAATTTCCTTTGAAGATATCATTAAGATGTTATAGGATATAGTCTAGTTTTTTGTTAAGCATATCATATAAAAATTATTATTTAGAGGATAATATCAAATCATTTGAAGATATCAGCTTACATTTAGTCTTTAGAGGATATTTCTTTGGATTATATAAACAACATGTTATATGATTAAATGTAGTGTTTAGAATATTTTTTATCATCGAGTTTTTATTATATTAGTAACAGGTTGGTTGATAAAATATAGCCATTTAAGGAATTGATTTTTCGTTATGAGTATATCATCTAGTCGTTATAGGATATAGCCATTTAAGAAAATGATTTTTCGTTATGAGGATATTTTGTAGTATTTAATCTTTAGAGGATATCATCTAGTCGTTATAGGATATAGTCCAGTGTTTAGAAAATTTCTTATATATTTATTAGAAATAACTAGTATTTTATGTTAATAGGATATTATGTAGTCTTTGGAGGATATCATTCTGTATTAGGAATAACAAGTATTTTTATTATATTAGTAACATGAGGTTGATAAAATATATCAATTTAAGGAAATAATTTTTTTTTATGAGGATATCACGTAGTATTTAGTCTTTACAGGATATCAACCAATCGTTATAGGATATAGTTCAGTGTTTGGTTAAGTTAATTTAGCAGTGTAAAAAGAAATATTTAAAGTTTTAAGGATATCATACAGTTAATGAAGGATAGGTTTCTGTGATTTAAAGTTATAACTAAATGTTTAATGATATAATATTTCCTTTTAAGGATATCATATGAAGAATATTGTTTTGAGGATACCATTATATCATTTGACGATATCAGTCTACAATGGGCCTTAAAAAACGCGCGTTTTTAAATCGAGCTGGGCTTTTTTAATCTCCGCTTTTTTTTAATCGACTGACGAAGCCCGATTTTAACGGGTTTTAAACCCGCGCCTTTTTGATAAAGTGGGTTTATGCTTTGATGTACGAAGTGTTTCGTGCGTCAAGCCGCACGTAATACACGCTCTTCAATATATGTACATGCATAGGCTAACTCATATAACTGTAGGAGTTTATAGGTACGAATTGCGAAAACATGAATCACATTCATATATCAGAATATCACCTAATCCCAAGATCATGCATAACACATAAAGAATAAGAATTAATACCTTTGTAGCGTGATTCCACGTATGATCGAGCAAGAACAATAAAGAGAATAAGAACCCCACGTGTGATTCCTCTACTAAGTCCATGAGCATGGATCAAACCTCCATTAATGCTAGTTAGTTATGATCAAACACTTCAATCAACCTTTGACGGAGATGTGAATCACGAGCACACCACAAACCACCTAAACAACCTCCACACGCGCCACCCAAGTGGGTCGACCGTACGGACAGGGAGGAGAGAGAGAGGGTCGAGTGGAGAGAGAAAGAATTAGGGTTTTGGGAGTTTGTTGCTTGGTTCAGAATTAACTGTTAATTGTTATATCATACAACCCTAGGTATGGATTATATTTAAAGATCACATCTCTAAATAAATCCATGTCAAGCCCAAAACATTCTAAGCTCACCAAACTATCCTAGCCCAACAATCAATGTGGCATGTCATAAACTCATGAGGCCCAATAATGGGCCTCTAACTTGTTTGACCCAATACTCTTGTGTGTGACCTCATAGGATCCATTGAATAAGGCTTTGGACTATTTAACTAGCCCGAAGATCAATTGTCATTTCTAGCACCAAACACTAACGACCCTATAGAATGAACTAATTATCTCAATAATAGTGATCCTTAATATATCTAGTAATTGTACTTATCAAAGACATAACTCCTTCATTAAGGTGGTTAGGCTTCTCTTTCTCCTTCTCCCAATCGTGGATCGACCCCCCTACTGGTATTGTCAAACTTAACGATTATGCTTTCCTTGCTGTTGATGGCTGGGTTGGTAAGAGAGTAGTGGCGCGGGACTATAAGGGCGTGGTTATTTTTGCTGTTGTTAGACGTGTCAGAGCTTATTAGGATCCCCTTGTTGCAGAATGCAGAGCTGCACTTTTTGGTCTTAAAGAAAGCAAAAGAATTTGGCCTGGGAGAGGTACTTCTTGATTCAGATTCGCTCACAATGGTGACTAAGTTGCGTAAGAGCTCCCTGAGTCTTTCCCTTGCTAATGTTGTTATGCATGATATTCTGTGTCTTAGTAGTTGGTTTAATTTCATTAGTTGGTCTCATGTCAAGAGAGATGGTAATTTTGTCGCCCATCATCTCACAAAGTTAGTGTCGTTTGATGTTAAACAATGTTGGGAACGTCATGCTTCGGATGATGTTTCCCTATACACGTTTGGACAATATTTCTTCTTAGTTAATAAATGCACTAGCTTCCTTGAAAAAAAAAATAATTACATCAACAGTTAATTAATGTTAAGATCAAATAAAAACAAAGGTACTACTAAAGTCCTAATCAACTTACAAATTTGATAACATACCCATAACAATATCATCATCAAAATATTGCTCCCACGCGGCCTCTCCTCTCCTCTTCTCTCCTTCTCTCTTCTAGAGTTTCTCCAATATCTTGGCCGTTTAGGCTGGAAACGGCCGTTTAGACTATTTCCGGCCATTTTTCCTAAATTTTCTTTAGTTTTGCAATTTAGGTTTCAATAAATCTACACAAGTGTAGATACGTCCGTCTCCCTATGGTGGAGTGTCTCTCTATGGTGGAGTTGTTAGTTTTTGTTGGTGTAGTTGTTTGTTTATGTTTAAGGTTTGTTTGTGTGTTATGGTTTATCAAAAAGGTAATCATCTTTTGTCCTATTGTCAGTTCTTTGGTAAAGATTTATTCGAAATCGCAACGGTTGTCAAGTTTTCTAATGCGTTCAAGCTAATCAAATGAAAATCATCCTTACGGCTACAAAAAATCGTTAGATGATATCTCCAAAAAGGTTGTATATTCCAGCGATGTGTGCAACAGATGTACCATAGTACAAGAATTTTTACACGATCGTAGCTTTGATGAAGGAAAACCTAATTTGATTCAATTTTATGTATTTGTTAAGGTAGATTTCAGTTGTAGATGCCGAATGGCTTTTTATTAATGAATTGATTTTAAAAAAATTTACAAATTTGATCAATCATGGCCCTTGAGTTTACTGGTGTCGTGGCAGTGATTGGTAGCCAATGACCACGAGTCCACGACAAATAATATGCAAACAGGGGGAAAAGAAAATCCCCCTTTATACAGAAAATTCACCATGCATGGTCAGATTATGAATTCCATTCATTTACAAAGAAGATGCAAAGGTAAATTCACAATGGCAGATCAAATTTGTACAAATTCTGAAAATCATATAACTTAAATGCGTTCAATAGATAAAAAATTACTTATTATTTAAGAATAAGATGCTCTTAGTTGCACCAAAAATAACAATTTTGAAACAAAAATATAGAAGAATTAGAAGAACGCTTTAATGCACATTACGATTCAGCAAACCTTCGAAAATTGTATAGAGGTCTTTATTGTCAGGACCAAAAATCTCATCAGCTTTCCGAAGTGTTTCCTACAATAACATAATACCCACGAGATAGGTTAAATATGCAAATTAGAACATAGACCAAATCACACATATACATACAACCACAATTGTTTTGACATTTTTCTTGTAATAAAAGCACATATGTGACAACAAAATCACATAACATTATACGGAATAATAAAAGCACAAGCAAAGTGTTACCTATGACAACATAATACCCACGAGATGTTGTGAAAAGTATACAAATGAAATAAGCTGAGCAAAACTAAACAGAAAATAAATCCAAAAAAAGGGCTTTAAGTAAATTAATAAAGCAAATAATAAACCTAACAAGCATTCAGTTATTCCTGATATACTCTCTGTTTCCCATACCCAATCTTATTCCGCCCTCACCTTCGCCCGACCCTCTTCCACTAACAAACCATCTATTTGGGTCAAGCCCATTGTCCTAAGTCCATTGACCTGGAATTACGAAAATACCTCTCCATGATCCAGCCCATCATTAGTCATTGCAAAGTACAGATTTACCCCTAATCTGTCCAAGTAAGTACAACTTCTGCCACCTGAAAGTACAACTATAAATAGCACTCAAATCATTAATGAGGGTAACTTTTTCCTAATTCTCTCTCCTACTCTCTCTACTTTCTCTCTCCTTTCTCTCACTAGAAAGTACATTCGTTGACTTAAGCGTCGGAGGGGCTTTCCCGGGCCACATCCCCGGGGCAGTTAACCTTCTCTCTTTTGCAGGTCGAGCTCTCGGACAACAAGGCGGAGCCGGAGGACATTTGGACATTCATTGGACTTAGTCTATAGGACATCTTGATATTATTACCCTAACCCCGAGGAGTATTCTGTTTCCAGAAACACCATCATATTCACTTAATCAGTGTCTCTCTTATGAACTGCCTTTTTAGCCTGCGAAGCTAACCTCTTTTCAACTATCTTGCACATTTTCTTCTATGGCTCCTCTCCTTTTCCATCATTTGAAGAAACTCAGTTGCTAGCTAGGGATGGTGAGAGTCAAAGAGCAAACCTCTACAACCTCACTGGTTCCTGAATTTTCCCTCCCAGTTTGTGTTTCTCCCTCCTCTATACACATACAAAGACATACATATTGAAGGGAAAGAGGAGTAAAGGAAGAGGAGTAAAGGAGTAAAGGATTTTAGTACTCGTATTCTTCTGTTATTTATAAGGATAAAGCATTCAATAAAGCTGGAATATAATTGATAAGTATACCAGTTTAAAACAAGCTTTTGCTATTTCTCTACCCAAACATGAAGGCATGGAGAAGCAAAGGGGGTAAAGGAGGACTCAATGGTCAATGGAGAATGAGAAGTGAGAAATTGGAACAGCTTAAGCATAGTGAGAATATTGATATCAAACTTGTTAGAAACAATTACAGTATAAGTTATTTCTTACAAAATTTAAAAGAAATCCAGCAGAAAAAGAGTAGAGATAAATCACGTACTTCTTTTGTTTGCTTGTGTGAATTCAGCTCCTTCACATTTGCTAAAAATGCACCAAATTGTTCATAAGAGAGACGACTCCTGAGAAAAACAAACCAAGGGTCAGATGACAAACTCCGCCTTTTATGTCAGAACTGAGTGGACCAGTTACCAGACCACTTAAACAAAGTTCTTAGAACTTCTACAGAAATGCATCAGCATAAGATCAAGGTAAAACGCTTCACAAATGAAATCTTCATAAGGGGAATGCTAAACAATTGATCCCTGTTTAGCAAGATGAAATTATGAAGTAGCTTATAAAAAGAATAATATAATGTGCTGCATTTGTCAAAACTCTAACTTATCCCTTAGTCACAAAGTCACAGTTTGATTAGGTAAATACAGTTATGAACTTAAGTGTGTTTCTGACAGGAACCCATCAACGCGGTTCAAAGTATTGTGCAACTATAAAAACATGTTCAAAATATCAGAAAAACTAAAACAACTCCAGGGTAAGCGGTTAGACAAACATTTTGAGAAAGATAATGATATATATCTGTGATGCAGTCTGACAAGGGAGAAGCTACAATAAATATAGTCAGTATATGAGTATATCAATCCCAAAGCCCCAGCCTTTTTTCCTGTAATGTTCTTGTATCCTCACAGAACTGACAATTCAATTGAACTCCAACGCCAGAAAGATGAAAATGAAAATTTTCTAAACACGTCCTTTAAGGAAAAACAAGCTGTATTTTCTAAACAGAAGAATTTTACTAAGATCCAAAGGAAATTTGGGTGTGCCTGGTCTTGGTTTGCCAATTATGCTAACTCTCCAAGAGGAAGAATTTGGATAGGTTGGAAATCTGATCTGCTCAATCTAACTATTTTGTCCTCTCAAGAACAGTTAGTACATTGCTTGCTCACTACAAAGGATCTGCAAACTCAGATTTTCATTACTTTTGTGTATGGTTTACACACTTTTCAGGATAGGTTGTCCTGTGGACTGGCATTAAACAGTTAACTGGTATATCTGGAGCTTGGTTGTGTGTTGGTGACTTTAACTCTATTTTATCCTGTAGTGATAGAATCAATGGGGCTATGGTTACTGATTATGAAACAAGAGACTTTCAGAATCTTATTGATGATTTGGCTTTGACTGAGATAAAGAGTAAGGGTTCATTCTTCTCTTGGTGTAACAAGGCTCATAATGGTCCTAGAACTTACTCTAGGATTGATAGAGGTCTTGTAAATCAAGATTGGATTGAGGTGTTTGGGCATGTGGAAGCTATTTATTTGCCCCCCTCTCTTTCTGATCACAATCTTGTTGATATTTTTCATTCTTAACTGGGCAAAGGGAGACCTTTTAGATTTCTCAATTGCTTGGCTGATCATGAAGATTTTTTGTCTGTAGTGGACTCTGCCTGGCAATGTTCTGCTACTGGTAGTGCTATGCATAGAGTGTGGTATAAACTCAAGCAAGTTAAGGCTGCTCTTAAAACCATGAATACAGAGAAATTTGGCAAAGTTGGTGAAAGACTTGAAGCTGCTCAAAGTGCCCTCACTGATATTCAGCAGCAGATTATTATCAATGATGTTGATAATGTTGTCCTGCACACTCAAGAGCAGAAAGTCAAATACTGGATTAATGTTCAGGAGAGTATCTATAGGCAAAAATCCAGAGTTGATTGGCTTCAACTTGGTGACAGTAATAACAAGTATTTCTTTGCTCTCATGAAACAAAGACAAAGCAGGAATAGAATTGACACTATATTTGCTAGTGATGGTACTTTATTGAAAACCCCTGATGCTATTGAAGATGAAATTACTGGTTTCTATAAGGCTCTTCTTGGTTCTTGTGCTATTTCTCTGCCTGGGATTGATCTTAGTACTTAGTACTGTGAGAAGAGGTGCACAGCTGTCTAGGGATTCTCAGCAGTCCCTTATAGCCCCTATTTCTATTGAGGAGATTGATTCTGCTTTGAAAGATATTGATAGCTCCAAAGCTCCTGGGATAGATGGTTTTAATTCTCACTTTTTCAAGAAGTCTTGGGATGTGGTGAAAAATGATGTCTATGCTGGTGTTTTAGAGTTTTTCAATACTGGTATTATGTTGCAGCAATGGAATTGTACTACTATAATCTTAGTTCCTAAGGTTCAAAATCCTTCCTTTGCTAAAGATTTTAGACCAATTGCTTGTTGTTGTGTCTTATATAAGATCATTTCTAAAATTCTTACTGCAAGGTTGGCAAAAGTGATTTCTGAGGTGATTGATGGCTCCCAAGCTGGTTTTAAGCTGGTTTTATCCCTGGGAAACACATTGGTGACAACATTCTTTTAGCAACTGAGCTTATTAAAGGTTATGGGCATAAGTTTCTTTCTCCTAGATGTATGTTGAAGATTGACTTGAAAAAGGCTTATGATTCAGTTGAGTGGAGTTTTTTGAACACTGTTATGTCTGAGATTGGTTTTCCTAACCAATTTATTGCCAGGATTATGGCTTGCTTGTCTTCTGTCTCCTTCTCTATCTTGATTAATGGTATTCCTTCTAAGCCCTTTCCTGCAAAAAAGGGTCTTAGACAGGGAGACCAATGTCTCCTTTTTTGTTTGCCATTGGGATGGAATATCTCTCTAGATGTCTCTCTGAGTTACAGTTGAATCCTAATTTCAACTATCACCCTAGATGTGAGAAAATGTACTTGACACATCTTATGTTTGCTGATGATTTGCTTCTCTTTTCTAGGGCTGATGCTCAGTCTGTTTCCTTGCTTTTCCAAGCTTTCTCTAAATTTTCTGGAGCTTCTGGACTCTCTGCAAACTTGGATAAAAGTGAGGTGTATTTTGGTGGTCTTGATGCTGTTGGTCAAAATGAGCTGAGAAATTTTATTGGGGTTGCTCCTGGTACTATTCCATTTAGGTATCTTGGGGTTCCCCTCTCTTCTAAAAAGTTGACCATTGCTCAATGTAAACCCCTTGTGGATAAAGTGACTTCCAGGATCAATGGCTGGTCTGCTAATCATCTTTCTTATGCTGGTAGACTTCAGTTAGTGAAGAGTGTTTTGTTTGGAATACAAACATACTGGGCTCAGATCTTTATCCTTCCTAAAAAGATCCTGAGAGAAATTGAGGCAAGATTTAGAGCTTTCTTATGGACTGGGAAAGCCAACCCATCTAAGAAATCTCTTGTTTCTTGGTCTCAAGTTTGTCTTCCCAAAGTTAGTGGTGGCTGGAACCTTCTCTCCCTTCCTGAGTGGAATTGTGCTGCTATTTCTAAGATGCTTTGGGATCTTGCTCATAAAGCTGACAATTTATGGGTGAAATGGGTCCATATCTACTATTTCAAAGGCAATTCTTGGTGGAACAAGCCAGCCCCTAGGAGATGTTCTTGGGTGCTTAGTAGAATCTTGAAGTGCAGAACTGTAATTGATAATATTGGTGGTTGGGATGCTGTGAAGCATGGTGGAAGAGTCAAGATTAAAAAAATCTATCTGAAGATCATGGCTCAAGCTCCCAAAGTTCCATGGAGAAGGCTATTTTGTAATAATGCTGCTACTCCTAAAAGCTTGTTCATTCTGTGGCTTGCTGTTAGGAATAGACTGCTTACAAAAGATAGGAATAGACTGCTTACAAAAGATAGATTGAGCTCATGGAATATGCAATGTGATCCTATCTGTTTTTTATGTAATATTCACCTTGAGTCAGTTCAGCATTTATTTTTTGAATGCAGATTTGCTAAGGATGTTTGGGGAAGGATCTTGGTTATCTTTGGTTACAAAAGGGCTATTTTAAGCTTTGATGCTGAAGTTATGTGGATTTCTAAAATCTGCAGGAAGGATAGAACTAAAAATAGACTTCTGGGAATGTGTTTTGCTGAAGCTGTTTATCATATTTGGTTGCAGAGAAACTCTTTGATCTTTACAGGAAGCTGCAAATCTAGTGAAGCTGTGCTCAGGGATGTTCTGTTTGCTGTTGCCTGTAGATGCCCTGTTCCTGACAGAAATTTGCTGATTCTGTAACTTTGTGTTTTCTTTTGGCAGTTGTAGTGTTTTTGGTGCTCAGTTTGGTGTTTCCAGTCTTTCCAATCTGAGTACAGTTTGTTTCTGGTGTATTGCCTCTTTCTCTAGCCCTGCTGTGTTCTACAATTGAGTCTAGGTGGAGGTTCTGTGTCTGCTGCAGTTTGCAGCTTGGTTTATGTTTAGATTTTGCAAGCTCTTTCCTTGCTTTTTCTGTGTCTTTTGTCTGGCTCTAGCCTTCAGAACCCTTCATAGAAGGTGGCTGAAAGCTTGAGTCTAGACTGTTCTTGTCTCTTTTTCTAGAACCCTTCCTAGAAGGTGGCTAGAAAATGAGCTTGAACTGTTGGGTGGGTGTTTGGCCTGTCTTTTGGTCTTGTGGTGTCTGTTGCTTGTTGCAACTTAGCTTCTGTTAGTTGTAACTTCTCCTTTTGGTAATAAAATTTGTTATTTACCAAAAAAAAAAAAGCTGTATTTTCGATCTTAAAACTAAGTTTCAAGCATTGCAATAAGAATTAATAGCAGCTTTCAAAGTCTTAAGGAATTTTTCATAAAAGGCACTGGAATTCTACGTAGGCACTAGAACATAGACCAGGCTGTGATAACACTGATAACAGAATGATGAGAACAAATAAACAAGCTTTGAACGCAGATGCATATATACAACACTTCAAAGACAAAAAAAAAAAAAAAGAGAGAATTAAATTTATATGGAAAGCTTCACAGAGAGGATACCTGACTTGGCGGAAGAATTCTTTCCCATCAACTCGAGGTCTCCCTGAAACATGAAAGATAATTATAGCAACCAGAGTATAAAAGACGGTAGTTGGTGTACATATATAAAAAATATAAATGCCGCCATTTAACATAGTGGCATAGTATTTTTGGATGTGTCAAATTAATGTGTCAATATTCTTATGAAATATGTTATACTCTTGACATTATCATTGTTCCTTAAAATGGTTTCCCAAATGTCTAAGACACTTTTAAGTAGATAATGGCTTCCTCAGATCAGTCCTAAACAAATTGTGGCCTCTACTTTATTCAGTTTCTATGAATTTTGTGCACTAATTACTACAAACAAGTAATGAATAAATAGTAGCTAATTCTTTGAACGTCTAAACTCACCGCTTGTCGATTCAGAACCTGAAAAAGAACTATGGGTGCTTGAAGGCAAAGAATCAAGCATGCCTCTGGTTGTTGAAAATGAAACAGAATGTCGCCTTGGTGATGCTGGCTTAGATGTTCTGGATGGTGACACAGATGCAGATATAGGAGGAGAGCCCGGAGGAGTGAGGCGAGGAGTGCTAGTTTGTGATGCTAACAAGAGACCTGGTGATATCCGAGGTCTTGAAACTGCGATGACAATCAAACAATTATTACTATTGTCACAAGCTCCAGCATAGCAATCTTTCTTTAATTATTGCACCTGTTTAATGGAAAGATTACAACCACAATGTCCACAAAGCAGCACATGATGTGCACAAATGCACGTGTAAGCAAACACTAGCAGGAACTCACCTTCTGCAACACGATCCTCCCGATATGAGTTTCCACGTTCTAAAGTTTCAGTGTCGGTAGAAGAATATGCTGGTGGAGGTACAGGATCATCATCTGAATCAGAACAAAAGCATTTAAACCACATCAGAGACCCTGATTGACATGGATGAGATTATATCTCTCTTGATAGTTATTCTTATTTCAATATAAATCTTTTTTATACAATCCATATCAAGATATCATTATAGATAACTTGGACAAGCCATTCCTCCACCATGATCAATAATGAACCAGTCCACAACAATTACACTAATAAATTATTATATTCAAAAGGCAGATCTTTGCAAAAAGTTTCAATTAACGAATTCCAGATAGACTAGGTAACATTAAACCCAAATAAAAAAGCACTCTTCGGCAGAAAAACGCATCCGAGCTTATTTTCAATTTGAACATTCCTCATAGTATAAAAATAAGTTGAGTGAGTATTAAGTGAGAGTCCAACAGTTGGTCATCCTTGTTATTACTTGTTAATCCCAGATTTGGAAAAACTTAAAGCTATCAAAAATTTATGTTCCGCCATCCCAAAAATTTGGGTTGCAACTTGCAAGTATGCTCACCATTTAGGTTCCAAGAAACAGCACCGTAAGGGCTTACTATGATTTAATATAATGTTAGAAATTTAAACAGAAGATAACAATAATCAGGACATTTCCTATTAATTTTTTTTTTTTTTGGAAGGAGAGCCAGAACATTATGACACCAATCTAAGGTATAGAGAAACGGCAGTGTATACAACCTCCACTTTGTGACTGAGCAGAAATAGTTGTAGACGTAGGAGCTTCCTTAGCGGCTTTCTCTTGCAATTTTGCCTGTCAAACATGCAGGCGATGGTCATTGGTCGACAAATTTCAAAATCATTACTAGTAAATTGCTTAAAGATAATGCACTTACAGAGCTTCCATCATCTTCTTGAAGTGACTGCATGAGTGTCTTCCTGAACACCTCCAACTGTTAACACAAGAAGACATACAAAATTAATGATGAACTAAAAGGTACTGTTAACACTAACTGTGGAAAATTTTCACAAATATTCATATTTTGATCTTACCATGCCTTAGGATACAAAACATTATGTTCCAACTTAAATCCATCTACTACAAATATAATCTTCAATAAGGAAAGTTGGTGAATTAACATCATTCCATAATTCATGTGTGAATCCTAAAACTACATATATAGGTAAATGAACAAACTAGTACAAGCATATTTCCAAAAGGATAAAACTCACAGAAGACAGGAAAGATTAACCATCACTACACAGCAGCAGTAAAAGGAATAAGTCAATTACTAACTAAAACAGCAAATATGAACACCCAAATCATTGAACACTATCAGAATTTTATTTGTACCCCATGCAATGTTTATGAAGATCCTTCCCACAACACAAGGACTACACATGCTAGGATGTTAATCCTTCAAAAAACAATGGAAGGATGCCCTGTCAAATAAAGCTAATAACTTTGAACAAATAAGTCCCTTTCCAAACAACGCAAAGCTTGATTTAGTTGGTTGAGGATTCACCTGGTAACCTTAAGGCATGATGACATCAAATCCCCCCAATTGTCCCCCCTCACTTCCCAAGTATCTGGCATACAAAAACTAGACTAAGAAATTGTGAAGGTGTCTTTAATTATTTTAATTTTTTTTTTTTTGGCAATTAAAATAATAAGAAATAAAGTCCAAAAGACAGAAAAAAAAAAACACCAGACCACCAGTACAACAAAGGCACAGGAAGCAAAGAAAGGTCAGCTCAAACTTTCTAGGCAGGACTAAGCTAGCACCAAAACCAAACAAACCAAGCTAGATACAAATAAGCTGTTTCTGGACAGCATTAGCTCTACAAGCTACTGTATAGGCTATTCTACGAAATAAAGTAGCAGTTTCTTCACAATTGCTGAAAACTCTTCTTGTTTCTTTGCAATAACACTTGATATAACATGTGTTTATCTCCATACTTTTTTACTACTCCTCATAGCCCACTATAGCTCATCTGCAAACCCAGCAGGAACTCATTGTAATCACAACATTTATAAAACCTGGCTTCAAATAGCAGCAGCATAGGGACAAGGAAAGAATAAGTGCTCAGCAGACTTTGAGCCCATACCGCGGAGATCACAACTGTTTCCATAGTCTTAATCTATCTCGGGTTAGCAACCTTTTTTAGATAGCTAACCAGGTTACAAACTTGCTTCTTGGAGAAGCCAAGTTGGAGCATAGAATTCTGCACCAGGGAACTCTAGAAAGGAACCGAGAATACATTTAGAAGCCTTTTTTTTTTTTTTTACAGAAAATTTCTCATTCTTAACCAGGAAAACCCAACCACCAACATCTCTAATTAGCTCCAGGCTCGTTCCAAGCAATCTAAAGGCCCAGGGCAAGATAACAAATTGGTGCCCTTTAGACGCCATTTATAGAGCATGTATTCATAATTTTTTTTACACGGGCTAGTTTTAGATATCATTTTCTATAAATATATTAAAATCATACTTAATAAATAGATAGTAAACTAATATATGTAGGGATTGGAAGGGGTCATTACGACATTCGCAATGTCACACACAAGACAATCAACCAACAATTTAATCCAATCAACCAAAATTCTCACACAACCAAATCAGCAACAATGCAGTAGCAAACAACATTAACACCAACAATACCAGGAACAAATGATATTAATCAACACACAAGAATTATACGTGGAAATTCCCTTCGATGTGAAGGTAAAATCCACAAGACCATTTGAGGAGTCCACCCTAACTTCTCTTATTGATTAATTGAGGGAAAAAGAATTTCAAATCAGTTTACAAAAGATTTACAACCCACCAACAACAAACAATAAGAGATAAAAACTAGAAAATGATGAGAGTAGAATTCACCCAAAAATAGTTTTGAGTGAATTCCGACCAAACCAGAGCTTAAATCAACGATCCAACCATCCAAGCAAAGCCCTTGATGTCGTGAAAAAGATGCCCAAATCTAAGCACAATTTAACAGTGAAATTTCCGACAACAACCAGTTTGTAAATGCTATGCCGAAAAGACTGAAAATGGAAGCTATGAAACCCTCACTCTTTCTCTCTATTTTTTTGCGTGCGCTTCCTCTACTGCCTTCACATTCTCAAACTACCCTTATTAGCTCAAGGGTTAAAGGCACAAGCTTACTCAAGAAGCTACAACTTCAGTCCCAAAATTGGACTTACTCCAAACTAGTGAAATGCCATAAAATGGACCAAATAAATGGACCTAAAAGAAAATACATTTTTCTACCAATTGGTAAGACCCATAACAACCCCCCCCCCCTCCAGCTGAACAAGGGGAAGACAAACATGTTTTAATCATCACTTGAAGCTAAATCCCGCAAGCTTACCACAAACTTCAAGTTTGCTTGTGGGAACCATCTTTGTCAGCATATTTGCACCATTGTTATCTGTGAACTCTTCAGTTTCATTTTGTTCCCATCAATGACATTTTGCAACCTATGATATCGAACATCAATATGCTTGGGCTACACATGATACATAGAATTTTTGCTCAAATTCATAGCACTTTGATTATCGCAAAATACTTCATAATCACTTTGCTTCAAACCCAATTCTTGAAGAAACACCAAAGCATCTCTTTACTTGCTTCGCAACATACTCTACCTCGACAAGGCAACACACTTTGTAACTTGGATTATCAGGAAATGGCTCCCACTCCCCTTGAAAAAGTGAAAACATAACCTGCGGTACACTTTTTGTTATCAAGATCATCAGCCATGTCTGTATCTATATAGCCTTCTACAATAGGTCTAGCATCATCATAACACTAACAAAGTTTAGAGGTACCACGCAAATATCTGAAGATCCACTTCAATGGAACTAGTGAGCCTTACCAATATTAGATAAGTATATACTTACCAAACCAAAAGAATGCGCAAAATCTTGCTTAATACACACCATAGCATACATCTAGAACCAACAGAAGAATAATAAAGAATAAAAGACATACTTGCTTTCTCTTTCTATGTTTAAGGACAAACTCTCTTACTTAGCTTAAAGTGAGCTCCTAAAGGTATACTAACCAGCTTGGCATGCTTAATATTGAACCTTTCTAGCACCTGTTTAATATACTTCTCATGTGACAGCCACAATTTTCCAGCTTTCCTATCACGAGCAATCTTCATGCCTAAGATTTGCTTTCCAGCTAAATTAGTAGTAAAATGTATTTCTTTTTGGTCCATCCATTTCGTCGATTTTATGGCATTTACTTATTTAGAGTAAGTCCAATTTTAGGACTTAAGTTGTAGCTTCTTGAGTAAGCTTGAACTTTTAACCCTTAAGGCAATAAGGGTAGTTAGAGTGTGAAGGCAACAAAGAATACACACACACAAAAGTAGAGAGAAAAAGTGAGGTTTTCTGGCACATCTTTCACTAAACTAGTTGTTGTCAGAAACTCCACCGTTGGACCATACTCAAATTTGGACATCTTATTGCTGACATTAAGAGCTTCATTTGGGATGGTTAGATCATCGTTGAGCTCCGGTTTGGTCAAAATTGTCTCTAGACAAAGTTGTTAATTTTAGGTGAATTCAACTCCTTTCATTCTCTAATTTTGATCTATCATTGTTTGTTGACGTTGATGGGTTGTGAATCCTTTGAAAACTGATTTGGGATTCATTTTCCCTCAATTAATCAATAATAGAAGTTAGAGTGGACTCCTTCAATGGTCTCTTAGTATTGTTAATGTTGTTGTTTTGCTACTTCATTGTTGCTAATTTGATTGTGTGTTTTTGGTTGTGTGAGAATTAGGGTTTATTGGATTGAATTGTTGGATTATTGTCTTGTGTAAGACATTATAGGTATCAGAGTCGGAGTTATATTTGTCACATTATGGAGTCGAATATTAGTTCGATAGTTAAATTCACATTAACTAATTATTCAATTTGGAAACCTATGATGAAAGACTTATTATATTGTAAAGACTTACATGAACCAATAAAAACAACCACAAAGACAAATGGTAGCACTATTAAACCAACAAAACCTGAAAAAATGGATTGTAAAGATTGGGTGATGTTAAAAAGGAAGACTTTAGGGACTATTAGACAATGGTGGCATATTCGACCATGTGTCACCCATATGAATTGTGCAAGAAATTGGAAGGTCTTTATGAAAGAAAGACCGCCACATCTTAGTGACTTCCATCTTAATATTAACACGTTGATTGCATGCTTTGTACTTGTTGAGTTCTTTGCCAGATAGTGGGGAAACTATGGTTGTGACTATTAATAACTCTACTCCAAAGGATGTGATATATTTGGATGTGATCAAAGAAAGCATGTTTAATGAAGAAATCGGAAGAACGGAGATGGGAGTTGATAATTTACAGGAAGGAGCAAGAATAGGGGTCCCATAAGTCGTGATAACTCAAATAGCAGGTCCCAAAGGCTCTAATAACTCATGATAATTCAAGAAGACTAATTATATGAAGAACTATTGTTTCCATTTGAAAAAGGAATAAAGAAAGAAGAATGATTCACAAAAGGAAAGAGATGATAAAAGCACTACAACAACAGCTTTTAAAAGTGATGATGTCAATTTAGTTTGTGCAACAAGTGAATGTCATTTGACATGAAAGATTTGTTGGGCTCGAGTCACCCATGTTGGGGGCATGCACACCCCACTCCATATTAGTTTGATATTGTCCGATTTAGGCGTAGCTAGCACGGATTTGTTGGATTTGTTTTTTAGAACCTTTCCAAAAGGCCTCATACTGTGCAATCACTTATAAAGAGATCTTCACTTCCTTAATCTTTCTATGTGGAACTTGGGATGAACAACCCTAAATAATTAATTGGCTTAATAGAGTCAAAACCCTCTTAAGGGGCCAAGACATATTAGTAGGATAATAGTAATTATACAAATCTTTGCCTCTACCACAATCTTTCCTTCTTGAAAAAAATGGCCCACAGAAGCTTTGCAACAACTTTTTTACAAGAAATCAAAGTTTCTGAGATTAATGATGAATAAAAGTACAAAACGAGTGGTCATGTATTTGAATTCCAAATAATAATTTAGGTTGTCATAAGAAAACTACTCCGTAATTAGGTGTGGTTGTAAAAAATAATGTGCTAGAACACTAAATAGGCAATATAATTAGGGTTTGTTCTGTTTGACTGAACTGAACTTATTGGAGTGAACTAAACTGAATATTTATGAGAGAAGGAAATTATGAACTTAATTGAAACTAAAAATGCACCGTGTACCCCTGAGGTTTGTAAATAAATGCACCAAATACCCTAATCCTCTAACAAATGCACATATATTGACTTATTAAACTAAAATCATGCCACACTGACTTACTTTTTAGTACTTTATGTTTATACAGTAAAACCGCCTAAAAGCATAAATTATATCAAAATTTAAACTTCGTCGATTATTCTAAATCCTAAACTTTTGGGTGTTAGAATTTGTTTTATTAGTTAAGTTTACTTTATAATTAGTAGGTTTAGCATTATAGTAGCACTAAATTGTAATAATTTAATAGAATTTGAAGCTAAGCGGGTCTCAATTTAGCAAAATTGACATTTATTGTAAGTCTAAGGGTATTTTGTGCACGTTTTTACATACCTCAAGGGTACACACTGCATTTAATAGATTTCAGGGATACACGATGCATTTTTTTAAAACCACAAGGGTTCATGGAACAATTTCCCTAAAAAAATGTCAATAATTCCCAATTATTAAACCATTGATAATCCGGAATGTTCCCAACATTATGCACTTAGCTTAAAATCCAAAGTCAAAAATATCATAAACTCATAATTCAATTGAAATGCTTCTCTAGTAATTCCAAAATACTCTGTTAAACTACTTAATCGCTCAAAATCCACAAAATCAATATAATAAAGAAAAACCCCATAAACCCTAATCCGAATCCCTAATCTACACCCTAATTATGTTAATTGCGTTCAATTAAAACTTGTATACAAATACAATAAACAATGAATTAAAAGGAAAGTGTGAAACATTATTTGAATAATTGAGAATTTGTGTTCAATTGATTGAGTATAATCTTTTGGATTATTGAGTGAGAATGGAGGGAAAGTTAATTAGGAAGGAGAAACAAGGTAATTAGGGGAGTTAATTAAGTGGGAAAATTGAAAAAGTAGGCCCAATAACGTCTTAATTGGACCTCCCTAAACGTTTTGTAACTTGTGGGTAGTTGTTCGCAAATAAAAAAAATTAGATAGTTGTTCACAAATGACGCTATCTTTATAGCAGTTCTAGACAAAATTTTCCTAAAATAAAACATTCTGAATTATTAAAATATCATTTAAAAAATAATAATATTAGCAACGTACCTTGGATACATCTCTTCGAAGCTTAGCAACAGTATTGGACAACGAACTATTCTCCTTCAACAAATTCTCCTAAACAAACAAATATATCAATTACAAAACAGACTTGAAAATTCAAAAACAGAATTCAATACCAGAGCGAATAATTGTCCCTTATAAAAAAACCCGAAAATTAATAAATACAAAAAAAACCGAAATACCATTTAGAAAAGGAGGGAGTAACACGGAAAAAAAAAAAAAAAAAAAAACCTTTTCTTTTTCGGCACGGGAAACACGGTCTATAGTTTCAGAGAGGGAGGCATCAAGAGACTCAATCTGAGATTGAAGGTCAGAGATGATGTCGTCTTTTTCGGTGACCTGAGAACGGAGAACAGACGCTTCTGATTCGAGGGCAGAAACACGTGTCGAAAGGGCAATGGAGGTGATCTTACGGGCAACATCAAGCTGAGCAAAAGGATCTGAAGGTAATGCCTGTAAAACTTCATCGGGAAGATCGAAGTCGTTAGTTGTTGATGAAGTTCCCATTTTAGTGGAAGGAATCACTTCTTTTTCTTGTCTCCCCTCTTTTTCCGCGCTTACTCTATCTCATTTTTTATTTTATTAGTAGTATTTTGGATATTATTTTTGTTTTTCAATTAGTATTAAAATGTTTTGGGGTATGTCTATTGTCTGGATGAACGTGTGGTTGGTGTTAGAAATATTGGATTAGTCAAACAGATAAGAAAATCCTTTGAAATTTACTAGTTGAACCACCCATACATAACTTAGTTTGTAAATCCTTTTCAAGTGTAAAGATTAAAGCAAATATTGGCAAGATTTATCTCAATATATGTTGACCTCGATTAGTTTTGGTGATGACAAGCAAACTCGATTTGATTAAAGTGTATTAAGTGTGCAGGTTATTTAGGCAGGTTCTAATTAAGAACAAAGTTCTGGGGTTGGAACTAAGAGAAGTCCTTAATCTACATATGGCATACACAACAATTTGAAGTGAAGAAGGCGAAGAAGATTTTATGCTTGGATGTTCTATTTGGCAAGATAGAGTTTTCAAAGGTCCAATTGGAATATCATAAAAGCAACGAGTATTACATGAAGACTAAAAAGTATGAGTTATTATTTTTAGGCTTTATGTAAGTGTTTGATATTTTATGATTGGTTGGAACACAAGGAATACGAGAGTTAATTGGAATTAAAAGTGAAACGATCGATCAATTTTATAAAATTGGTTTTTATCTTATTTTTGTTTTTTGTTAAAATTATAAAAAGATATTTCTTTGATATTTTTTTTAACAAAATAAATATCTTATGTAAAAAGATTTTGAGTGATTCCTTAAATTACTCTCCAAGAAAAAGATTTATTCAAACCTCATCCCACATTTTATATTGAATGACTTTCCTGACTTCTCTACATTGCTTGAGTTAGTTCCTAGAGTTTAGGAACACCGCCTCAAGTAGTGGAGAATGTGGGGAAGGTGGTTGGGTTGCTGAAACAGTATAAAAAAGGAGTTGAGTTTCAGTTTAAGGCATCCTGACAATCGTACAACATTTGAGTAAAAAATATATTTGTCAGTGAGAGTATTCCTATGTTCCAACTATTGTAAGATATCTAAACACATAGAGTTCAAATTACTGAGTTGTAATTTGGGAAAGGGTTGAGTGATCCTTGTAAAGACTTAGAGTTAAGTCTTGAGTGTAGGCTTCGGAGTAGAAGCTAGAGTGAGCATTTGGGGTTAGCTTAGGTTCTAATTGGAACTTAAGTTTTGTCGAGTTCCTTATACGTTGTAACGGAGTAGTTGCCCTATTTAGTGAAGTCGTGTTAGAAAATCCCAAGTGGTCGTGGTTTTCTCCTTGTTGGGTGATATGTTCATTTTATATAGTATTTTACTCCCGTCCCTTGGTCATAATTAGTAGTGTTTTTGACTCTTTAGAGCCACTTTTATTACTAATTGGTGTTTCCTAGTGTTTTCGTAGATTTGGTTGACTTTTGTAGGGATTTGCACTTTTGGAGCATTTTCCTGAGATATTAGTGAGTATCTACGAGCATTGGAGATGCACGACTATCCTTCATAGCCCAGGGCCGGTTAGAGCCATCGGACCCGTGATTAAGGGCTCGGTATATGTGATACCGGGGCATTTGGACCGAGTATTCAAGACCCAAAGAGGAAATCCGAATTAGCCCGAAGAATTGGAGCCCAATCGAAGTCCAAAGAGTATCCCAAGGGTGCCGCCCGGCCATTAGAGGTCCCGCCCGAAGGCGCGCCCGACCGGGCAGGGGAAGTGAAGCTGGCGCCCGAACTCGCGCTCGACCGGGCGTGGTGAGAGACATACCTGGGAGTAAAAAGGCGAGCCCGATCGGGCGGTGCCTCGCCCGATCGGGCACGTGTTATTATTAGATGGTTTAATCGTCGTTTAAGTTTGTTTTAGTTTAGGATTCTTGCTTAATATAAATACTTTTCCGTTAAGCGAGTTGAGTATCTTCGTTTACTCTTTCTTAATTCTTTTCTTAGATTTTCTCTCTCTACTTAGCTTTTAGATTAGTTTCTCGATCTCTCTCATATACTATTGTTCTTTACTCCACTCTTAATCCCAGATTACTTTGGTAACGATTTCTTCTACTTTAATCTCAGTTATTTATTTTAATTCTTTCATCATGTCTATTTTTATTGCTTTGATTAGTTTAGATTTAATTATGTGTGAGTAGTTTTATTTCTAGGGTTTATGGGGATCCATAAATAATATGAAGGGGTAATTTATTGTTGTTGATTATCAATGCTAAATTAATTTTCTATTGATTGATTTAATGCTCTGTGACTAGATTAGGCCTGATCTTTTATGCATGAGTTTGACAATATTGATTCGAAATTCGAGAGATGAGAATTGATGTTTAGATCTAGTTTCAATAGGCAAGTTAATTTATAAATGGTTAAGTCGAGATTCTAGAGTTGAGATTTAATACCGGTAAATTAATTATGTGATTGTAATACGTAGCGAAAGCCCTTTATGATCTGAATAATTTATGCATTGATGATTGATTATTATGTTTTACCCTAGAATGTTATTTATTGGTGAACCTATGCCCAAGGTCTTTTATTCATTGATTTCCTCTATTGTTATTCTTCCCTACTTTTAATCTCAGTAGTTTAGTTTCCTTTTGATTATAATATATTGGTTACTTTATAATTTAGATTGCTTGAATTAATTAGGAATAGAAAGAGCAGTTTCCCTGTGGATTCGACCCTACTTCCCTATCTATTATTAGTTAGTGGTTTTAGGAATTACTTTATATTAGGTGATACGACTTTAGCTTGTCAAATTTTGGCGCCGTTGCCGGGGAAACGATTTTATTTTTATTTCTGATTATTTTTGTAGTCTAGGTTATTTCTTTGAGGCAAGTCTCATATTTGCTTTTAGTTCTTTGTTTATGCCCAGGTGTTCCAGATCAGGTTACATCCCATTCGATCCTGAGATCGAACGATCCTTCCATAGACAAAAGAATTTCTACAGGCAAATTCTAGCGGGTTCTGGTGATAATAATAATCACCGAGACCCTCCAACTGATTCTAGCAATTCAGAGGTATCTTCAGATCCAGAATCAGAGATGGCGGTACCTAAGAAGCTCAGTGATTATTCACATCCAAAGCTTACAGATTTTCCACACCTTACTCCCACTCCAGCTCTTGATGGGGTACAGAGAGAGATTTTATAACGATGATAGAAAGGAAGCAATTTAGTGGAGCTAAGGGTGAAGACCCAAATCTTCATATTGTAGACTATTGTCAGTACTATAATACCATCAGGCAAGCCGGGGTCACACAAGAGCAAATCATGGAGATTCTCTTTCCTTTTTCTTTAAGTGGAAAAGCCAAATTATGGTTTAATGGATTAAATAGAACTGCTCTTGGTATAACTGACTGGGAAACTCTTGTTTTGAATTTTTATAACAAATATTATCCTGTAAGAGAACAGTTGTACTACGAAGTTCTATTTAGAACTTTGCCTAAGAGGCCGATGAAACTTTATATGAGGCTTGGGAGAGGTTCAAGGATCTACAAAGAGAATGCCCCCACCATAATCTGGCACAATGGCAGTTGATCCAAGCCTTTTATAATGGGATTGGAAATTTATCTAGAATAATATTGGATTCTACAGCTAGTGGGAGGTTTATGAACCTTAATGTTGATGATGCATGTCAAGTTATTGAAGATATGGCAATACATAATTCCCAATATGGGAATCCCAGAGGCTTTGCTAATAAAGGAAAACATAGTGTCGACTCTGTATCCTTTTTACAAGCTAAATTAACCTCTATATGCCAGAAACTAGATAATCTTAGTACTGCAAATGTAGCTAATGTCTTTGCAATTAATAATAATTCTAATGAGGCTTTCTATGAAAATTGTGGAATTCTAGGTTATTGGGGGCAAGATTGCAGGAGTTCCGTGGAGCAAGTCAATGCCTTTTAAGCTTATAGGCAGAATAACCCATACTCCAACACCTACAATCGTGGGTACTGGAATCATCAGTACCTTTCCTACCGGAGCACCAATGTTCAAAATCCACCACCTCCACAAGAATCACAGGCGCCACAACAAACTCAGCAGAAATATTACCACCCGAATGCTGGCCAGAAGAACCAACCACAACAATCCTCCTCACCTTTCGACCCTACTCTGGTAGAAATTAGAGCGATGCTGGCTAATATGCAGAAGGAATTGGAGATTAGAGATGCCCAAATTGATTCGATACTAGCACATAATAAAATTGTAGATAATCAAATTGCGCAAATTTCTGCTACTCTGCAAGCTCGACAATAGGGAGTCCTGCCAGCACAGTCGACCAAGCCTACGGATCAAGCCTATGCAATTACTCTAAGGAGTGGTTCAAACTTCTGAAGGGCCCCCTATGCCCAGAGATGATGAACCTGCTTTATTAAATAATGATACTCTTGATTCCATTAAACCTGACAATGTAGCTAATAGCCATGCAGGGCTAAAGAATAGTACTGATATATCTGATTTTACATTGCAGGGTACGACTCCAGGGAAAGTAGCAACTCCAGATAAGAGTGGTATTGCTCCAAAGCCAGTTATCAAACTTCCATTCCCCAATCGTCACTTGAAAACAAATTTAGATAAGCAGTTTGGTAAGTTTCTGGAGATGGTAAAAGATTTGCAGGTAACAGTTCCCTTCACTAAATTAATTACACAAATTCCTGCATATGCAAAATTTATGAAGGAAATGTTGACAAGAAAAAGGTCTATTAGTGAGGTAGAGACAGTAGCTTTCACTACAGAATGTAGTGTCGTACTTCAAAAAAATCTCCACCTAAACTGAAAGATCCGAGTAGTTTATCTATCCCTTGTCATATTGGCAATCTGATGATTGATAATGCATTATGTGATTTGGGCGCTAGCGTTAGTGTTTTGCCATTATCTGTGTGTTCCAAGATAGATATGGGTAAATTAAAAGCTACTAACATTACTCTACAAATGGCCGACCGTTCTTTTAAATACCCCTTAAGTGTTTTAGAGGATGTTCCTGTTAGAGTAGGTAAATTTTATATACCTGTTGATTTTGTTGTTCTTGATATGGCTGAGGATATGCAAACCCCAATTATTTTGGGTAGACCATTCCTTAACAACTACAGGAGCAATTATAGATGTGAGATGTGGCAAATTGACACTATCAGTAGGGGACGATAAAATTATTTTTAATCTTAATAATACCCCTAAAAGCCCCATGACAGAGGAGAAGTGTTTTAGTGTTGATGTGGTTCAAAATTATTCTAACAAGCCCCAAGCTCTTGTAAAATATCCCTTGGAGGCGGTATCTTATGTTGCATCTTCCACAGATGAAGTAAACAAATGGCATAAGGAAGTTGATGCAATAGAAAGAGCCCTCTACACTGTCGGTCTTGGCTTTGAGGATGAGAAGCTGGAATTAAACAAGCAAGCTATGGAAGTTGAGCCTACAATAAGTGTTCCGCCAGATCGAGTTGCAAGTGCTAAAAGTAGTGACAATTTGAAGCAACCATCGATCAAAAAAGGATCTTTAGTGCGTAGCATTAAAGAACCCCCAATCCAAGTCAAGGAGGATCCACTAGATAAGGTGAATTGGTGTCCCACAGGGTATGTCAGGAAGCCGCGTCGTGGCCTAAACACCGCTCGACCGGGTGAGAAACCACCCGACCAAGCGTTAGGCCAAGGGTCCTAGTTCTTGTACTTGGTAAGAAGGTCATGCGGGACCTAGATAAACCAGCGTTTTGCGGGAGGCAACCCATATTTTAATGCTTTTTAGACTAGTTTTTCTTTTCTTTTTCTTGTGAGAGGAGAGAGGAGGAATCTAATGAGTTTTATGAGTTTTTGTACAGGTTTGAAGGAAAAGAGTTAGCAAAAAATTGAAGAAAAGAAGAAAGGCAAAAAAAATCGTCCAATTAGCCTCGGGCCCGACTGGGCGAAGCTCTCCCGATCGGGCGCGAGACTAAGGGTTTGAATTAACGATTTTTTGCCCGATCGAGCGAAAGGCGCCCGACTGGGCGCAAGATTTGACAAAATACGGAGATTAAGAGCCCGATCGGGTGCGAGAGAAGAGGAATTTTGGGCAATGGATCGCCCAATCGGGCGCGAGAGCAACGAAGGAGTAACATATCAGATTGCCTTACCGGGCGAAGGTCCGCCCGACCGGGCGCGACACCAGCCGTGCCTCTTTTCTTATTCTTTCTTCTTTCTTTTCTCATTTCTATCTCTTTCCTCCTTAACTTTCTCTCTCTAAAACCTTAAAACCTCTACCTTCTCTCTAAGATCTTCTCTTTATTTCTCACCCAAATCCAATAATTTTTACATATTCTTAATCCTCTCTTCACTTTCTACAATCCTACTTAAAAATTTTTAAGTTTCAATCAAATAATTTCACACCCATTTTTCTACTATGACTTTAAAGAGGGCTCGATCAATTTTTGGGAGGAGTTCTAGTTCGAGGAAGGAGTACGATCCAGATTTGCAACTCTCCTATTGGCCAACAATCCGAATTGCTAGCCAGGAGCAAAAGGAACGGCTAGAACACCTTGTCGGGCGGGAGGTAATTCCTTTACGGTGGTTACACCGCCCTACTCTTGAATCTTATGGTTTGTATGATTTTGTTAAACGATTTTTGAATGATATAGGAATGAGAAAATTCATTGACATGCACTATCCTACATACCGTGAATTAACATGTAAATTGTTGTCATCTTTAAAAGTTGTAAATAGTCGAACTTATTTTTTAGGTTGAACAATAGGAATATTAGTTTGACATTTGTTGAATTTTGTAAATTATTTGAATTGAATTCTAAATTACCTTTTCAATGGCATGCTGATTATAAAATGGGTGATATTTATCATGCTTTAACTGGTTTGACGACCCCCGACCCCCAACATGCTAGTGCGAAACCTATCCATCAACCTATCCCAAAAATCTAGCAAAGATTGCAGGATTGTGTTTTCTTGGTAGGAACGAGCCTCACAATGCCCAAACCAACGAATTAACTGTTATAGGACACTGTGTATGGGTTTGGTAAACTGAACATAGGTAGATACATCATCCACCACCTGAGTAGACATGCCACTGCCAGTACCCAATCTCGTACCCCTATTCGTATAGGAGGCTTGATCACAAGGATAACAGTTAAAAAAGCCGGTTTTGTTGAGAGTGGACCTCACCAGATGACTAACTGTGGACCGGACACCTATACGACTGCTAGGTATTTTGAGGAGTTGGGTTGGGTACGATTGGATAGTGAGCAGACCCCCCACTGGTGTATTAGGACTAGGATTGAGCAGCCATTGCCTATTTTTCCCTTACCTAGTCCTGACTTGACCGTCTTTCCCCCCGGGCAAGCGTCCTACACGTACGACCTATTAGTTGCCCATGCTAGGGGGTAAGCACCACCAGTTCCACCACCCCAGCCTGAGCCCGAGGTAGCGCTTTCACCACCTCGCATGTCTTACTCTGTCCCCCATGTTGACTTTGACCCAGTTTGGGGCCTTTAGAGTATAGGTCAGGCTTTAGGCCGTATTAAGAATTCTCACACTGACCTTAGGAGGATGGTAGGCTCCATTGACTATAGGTTAGGGTACCTTGAGAGGAACCAGGGTAAAGCTCTCTACCCTATGTATGATGATTATGCTCGTCGGGGCAACATTCCCGACGATGCTATTACCCTGACTGGTTTCAGCCTCCACCTCAGGGATACGATAGGGATCCCATTGCCCATGGTATTTATACTGACTCTTTTGCTTTCCATGGGTACGACCAGGACATTCCTTTCGGGGGACCGGCGGGGGGGAGTTTTCATGCTGATTATTTTGGTGGTAGCTCTTCTGGTGAAGGTGGTGCAGGTGGCAGCGGAGGTGGAGGATTCGACTCCATGGATGAGGATGATGAGGACTAGCCATGCTGGGCTAGTTCCCGAGCCAATGAGGACATTATCTGATTCTGGCTTGGGGGAGATTTTGGATTTGGTATCTTTCTTTTTCTCTTTTCTTTTTTTTTGGTGTGTTTTCTTAGATTAGATTTATTGCTTTCTAGGTTAGTTTTATTGCTTTCTTCTATGAAAAATACAAAAAAATTGAAAAATAAAAAAATCGAAAAATACGTTCTAATGAATTGTAAATCATGCTTTCCTGTGCCCCATACTTGGAAAATATTGTTTTGATTCTTAGTATATGATGATAAGCATTGTGGATTTGTTGATCATGATTTGAAGTTTGATTGCTTAGATGTTCTAACAGGCGTCAATTTTGTTCAGCTGCTTGTGAATATAGTGCTTGACTAGTTGATTTGGTTAGGAATGTGTGATAGTTCCTGGTATGTCAATGAATTTGAGTATTGATTTGCAACTATAAGTAATGTTTATATGACTCATTATTGTGCACATTGTGGAGGACAAAGACATTTGTTCTTTTAGGTAGCCTCCAGATAATTGTAGATACATTTGTTCCTTTCTTGCTACCCATGTTGTTGCCTTGACTTTTTGTTGTTTATTAGCCACATTACAAGCCTATTTTGCCCCATTGGTTACTAGTCCCAAGCTTGGCTTGGGGGAGCTATTAGTGAGTGAGGTGAGGGAGTTTGTAGTGTGCTTATTATTTGCACAATTTGGGTGGGTTTTGAGAAGTTATTTTGTTCTTGATCGTAGTTTATTTTTGTTGAGCTTGATTGTTTAATCCTCTTGAGAAAAAAAAATAAAGTATGATGTTATGAAAAAAAAGAGAAGTTCAAATAAAAAAATAAGTGAGCTTCAAAAGAAAAAAAAAGAGCAAAAGAAAAAAATTGTTTGATGTTCAAATGTTCTAGTTGGAGGTTAATCAAAAGAAAGAAAAAATTCTTTGATTTTCAATGAAAAATTTAAGTTTGGAAAATAAAGTTTGTTTGTTCACTCAAGTTCTTTATTGTTACATTTTTGTGAGTGAAATTTGACATATTTCGAGTCGACTAGTAGGTTGAGTGTACATCTTTTTATACGCACGAGAGTGTGAGTTGGGAGGGCATTGTTCACATTAAAGGGGTTGGTTGGAGAGCGATCGAGTACATTTTTTACTCGCCACATAAATGAGAGTTGAGTGTGTGAGCACTAGTCTTGAATTCTATATGCTCTTGTGGTTTGCTTTATTTCACAATTGTTAGGGAGGAAGAGTAATTGGATGAATTTGATTGGTTGACTTTGAAGCATGTTTATTAGATTTACCTTGAATTGTTTGTGCTTGATTTTTACTAATTGGAGCGAAGCATATTTATTTATTCATTGATGATATCTGT
Organism: Chenopodium album; assembly: GCF_948465745.1. NCBI lineage: Eukaryota > Viridiplantae > Streptophyta > Magnoliopsida > Caryophyllales > Amaranthaceae > Chenopodium > Chenopodium album. Next base: position 40,787,925 of record NC_137838.1, read on the forward strand.
GCTTAGGGACAAGCAAAGGTTTGGCTTGGGGAGTTTGATATGTTCATTTTATATAGTATTTTACCCCCGTCCCTTGGTCATAATTAGTAGTGTTTTTGGCTCTTTAGAGCCACTTTTATTACTAATTGGTGTTTCCTAGTGTTTTCGTAGATTTGGTTGACTTTTGTAGGGACTTGCACTTTTGGAGCATTTTCCCAAGATATTAGGAAGTATCTACGAGCATTGAAGGTGCACGACCATCCTTCATAGCCCAGAGTCGGTTAGAGCCATCGAACCCTTGATTAAGGGCTCGGTATATGTGATACCGGGGCATTTGGACCGAGTATTCAAGACCCAAAGAGGAAATCCGAATTAGCCCGAAGAGTTGGGGCCCAATCAAAGTCCAAAGAGTAGCCCAAGAGTGCCGCCCAGCCATTAGAGGTCCCGCCCGAAGGCGCGCCCGGCCGGGCGGGGGAAGTAAAGCTGGCGCCCGAACTCGCGCCCGACCGGGCGCAAGAGACATACCTGGGAGTAAAAAGGCGGTCCTGATCGGGCGGTGCCTCGCCCGATCGAGCGCGTGTTATTATTAGACGGTTTAATCGTCGTTTAAGTTTGTTTTAGTTTGAGATTCTTGCTTAATATAAGTACTTTTCCGTTAAGCGAGTTGACTATCTTCTTTTACTCTTTCTTAATTCTTTTCTTAGATTTTCTCTCTCTACTTAGCTTTTAGTTTCTCTCTCTCATATACTTTTGTTCTTTACTCTACTCTTAATTCCAGATTACTTTTGTAAAGATTTCTTCTACTTTTATCTCAGTTATTTATTTTAATTCTTTCTTCATGTCTTATTTTATTGCTTTGATTAGTTTAGATTTAATTATGTGTGAGTAGTTTTATTTCTAGGGTTTATGGGGATCCATAAATAATATGAAGGGGTAATTTATTATTGTTGATTATCAATGCTAGATTAATTTCCTATTGATTGATTTAATGCTCTTTGACTAGATAAGGCCTGATATGCATGAGTTTGACAATATTGATTCGAGATTCGAGAGATGAAAATTGATGTTTAGGTCTACTTTCAATAGGCAAGTTAATTTATAAATGGTTAAGTCAAGATTCGAGAGATGAGATTTAATACCGGTAAATTAATTGTGTGATTGTAATACGTAGCGAAAGCCCTTTATGATTTGATTAATTTATGCATTGATGATTGATTATTATGTTTTATCCTGGAATGTTATTTATTGGTGAACCTATGCCCAAGGTCTTTTATTCATTGATTTCCTCTATTCTTATTCTTCCCTACTTTTAATCTCTGTAGTTTAGTTTCCTTTGATTATAATATATTGGTTACTTTATAATTTATATTGCTTGAATTAATTAGGAATAGAAAGACCAGTTTCCCTGTGGATTCGACCCTACTTCCCTATCTATTATTAGTTAGTGGTTTAGGAATTACTTTTGATTAGGTGATACGACTTTAGTCTGTCATTGGGCACAAGCAGTTTCCACGTAAAAATCTCTTTGCATTTCTTTATTTCGTTTTACGTTTTTAATTTCCTAAATTTTGGGAACACTAGTTCCTATACAATTCACCCCCCCCTCTTGTGTGTTCCATCTAAGTTAACAATATATATGTGCATAAACTATGAACAACGCCTTTAGATGGGTCATAACTGATTACAAATCAAATTATGGAGTTGTGTAAAACATACTTCTTCCGTTTCTATTAAGTTGACGCGTTTTATTTAGGCACATATATTAAGGAGAGGAGAAAAAGTGAGAGAGAATGAAAAAGCAAGTGGGGTAGCTTGTAAATACAAGTTAAAAAATTTAACCTAAAATAAAACGTGTCAACTAAAAAAAAATTCCTAAAAAGGAATATGTGTGAACTAAAAAGAAACGAAGATAGTATTATATTATATCACTAATAAATAAAGTCGTTCTCGCGGTCGGATCACGTGACAACAACACTTAGCATTTAGATTTTCATCAAGTTCGCACCACGAAGGCGCCAAATAGGTATTTGTAGACACCCATTTGTGTCTCCCCAAAACCAAACCCGGTGATGAGTATCTTTCACGTCGAATCATAATCGAATGAAGTGAAAGTGTGGAAAGTCTAGTGTTGCGGATAGTTTGAATTTCTTTTCTCTTCTCTCTGTTTTTGAAAACTTATTTTAAGAAAACAGCCAATCCAGTTTGGTTGGTCCATGATATGGGTCCAATAGTAGTGTAGTTGGATGGGGTTTGACAAGAGCTTTCCAACGATATATTATAAGCCCAATTCCGATGAATATTGAGGAAGTTATGGCCAATTTACTAAACTGGGCCTGGTTTGAGCCTTATATGCGGCCCAATGATCTAGAGGAGGGCCTAATATAGATTTATCATTCCTAATGCAATTAGGAATGGTTTTGGTCTTCTAGATTCTTCTAGAAAGTTCTTTTCAATCCTAATTCAATTAGCATTGATAAATTGACTTTTGTTGACTTTTCAGAGTTTTAATTAGAATCAAAGAGCATTTTTGAGGGAAATACAATTTTATCCTCCTGTACGGCAATTTTTATCTGATTTTAAGAAAACGCGTGATTTTCTGAATCAGCGCCAAACGCCAGCTGTAGCGCCTAGCGCTAGCATTGGCGCTTGGCGCCAATAGCCAGCGTTGATCAGGTTTTACGTGCGCCAAACTCTGTTTTGATATTTTATCTTTTTAGCTGATTTTCTTTATTAATAACGTCATAAAAACTCCGTTTTAATTCACCAACTCTCATCAAGATTCTCTTGATTACTCTCTCTCTCTCTTTCTAAACTACCTTCTCTCAAATATCAAAATTCCGCATTCATTAGATCTAGAAACACCTAGCCATATTCGAAGTTGCCTTCGCCCTAGACGTGAAAGGTTTAATTTTTGAGGGTTTGGTCCCAAATCTCTCTTTCAATTATTTAAGGGTTTGTTTGGCATTGTTGTGGCTTTCTGTTTTTTGGTTTTTGTTCTCTAATAGTATATGATATGAGTCCCATAATGAATCAAAAATTATATAAACTTATTAAAATTATGATAATTATGAAAACTGACAACAAAAAAGTGGAAACTCCTTTTTCTTGTTTCCTGTTTTTGGTTTTTGGTTTTCAAAAAAATAGGAAACTGAAAACCAAAACTGATGCCAAACAAGCCCTAATTTAGTTGTTTTGATTTTATATTTTCCTTGAAGTTACTAACGTGTGTATTTTGTTATTAGAAAGAGGTACGAGGCATCAAAGTAAGTACTTTAATGGTTTTTATTGATATTATGATATAGAGTTCATGCTTAGATTGTTATTTTGATTCCTAGTATCATGTCTAGGGTAACTTTAATATTAAATATGATTGTTACGATGTTTCCTATGTTCTCCCTAATATTTATATTTGTTAGTATCATGTTAGGGCTAAAGGTTTGATTTTTATTGCTTAGTGACATGCTAGGGCTTGTTATTAATCTTGTTAGTATCATGCCTAGGATCTTGCTATTATTATGCTTTAAAATTATTATGATTATTTTTTATGATTTATGATTATAATTATTATAATTATTGTTATGATGATTATTTTTAATTATGATTGTTATGATTATAATTTTATTATTTATGATTATTATTATGTTGCTTGATGATATATTTATTGTTATTGCTTGATCACACCTTTCATGCATGTTTAAAGGGAATTTGTACTTGTAATCACGCTTAATAAGATAATTAATAATCTTGTTTAGGGTTAATATGATTATAATTCAAGTGATCGCCAATAATAGATTTATTTGTGCATTAATATTTGTAGGGAATAATTTCAAGCGTTAATCCCCTAGCTTGAACCCCATTGTGATCAAATTCTAAAGTACGGTGGCGTCCAAAAGGGAAGAAGATAGAGAAAAAGAGTCGCCAACCAGTTTTAGGAACTTGTAAACCGTTCACAGGGTGAAGGTTACACCCCTTAACGATCCATGAGATCGTCAACTCCAATAGGTCTTGAACCATGACTGGTGTTCGGGGATGAAGGTACAAATCCAACCTAAAAGAGATTGAACCTGCCCTAATATTAGACCTCTACTTTATTCTGATCGTATTCATGTGCGCTTTCTGACTAACATACAATCAATAGGATTAACCCTAAACCTGTTTATCTATGTTGGTTGAATTTAATGCACAAATAAAACTATTATTGGCGATCACTTGAATTATTATCATATTAATCCTAAACAAGATTATTAAATATCTTATTAAGCGTGATTACAAGTACCAATTCCCTTTAAACATGCATAAAAGGCGTGATCAAGCAATAACAATAAATAATGCAAGCAACATAATAGTAATCATAATAATAATATCTATAATCATAATAATGTTAAAGCATAATAATAGCAAGATCCTAGGCATGATACTAACAAGATTAATAACAAACCCTAGCATGTCACTAAGCAATAAAGATCAAATCTTTAACCCTAACATGATACTAACAATCATAAATATTAGGAAGAACATAGGAAGCATCATACTTTTAATCATACTTGATATTAAATTTACCCTAGAAATGATACTAGGAATCATAATAACAATCTAAGCATGATTTCTACATAATAACATCAATAAAAACCATTAAAGCACTTACTTGGATGCCTCGTACCTCTTTCTAATAACAAAATACACACGTTAGTAACTTCAAGGAAAATAATAATCAACAATTAAATTAAATAATGGAAATAAAGATTGGGACCAAACCCTCAGAAATTAAACCTTTCACGCCTAGGGCGAAGGCAACTTCGAATATGGCTAGGTGTATCTAGATCTAATGAATGCGAAATTTTGTATTTGAGAGAAGCTAGTTTAGAAAAAGAGAGAGAGAGAGAGTAATCAAGAGAATCTTGATGAGAGTTGGTGAATTATAAATGAAAACTGGTTATCGAAAACGAAGTTTTTAGGACTTTATTTATAGAAAAATCAGCCAGAAAGATAAAATATCAAAACAGAGTCTGGCGCACAAAAAATTGAACCAGCGCCAACGTTGGCTGTTGGCGCCAGGCGCCAAGCGCTACAGCTGGCATTTGGCGCTGATTCAGAAAATCACGCGTTTTCTTAAAATCAGATAAAAATTGCCATACAGGAGGATAAAATCATATTTCCCTCAAAAATCTCTTTGATTTTAATTAAAACTCTAAAAAGTCAACAAAAGTCAATTTATCAATGCTAATTGAATTAGGAATGAAAAGAACCTTCTAGAAGAATCTAGAAGACTAAAACCATTCCTAATTGCATTAGGAATGATAAATCCATATTAGGCCCTCCCCTAGATCATTGGGCCGCATATAAGGCTCAAATCGGGTCCAGTTCAGTAAATTGGCCATAACTTCCTCAATATTCATCGGAATTGGGCTTATAATATATCGTTGGAAAGCTCTTGTCAAGCCCCATCCAACTACACTACTATTGGACCCATATCATGGACCAACCAAACTAGATTGACTGTTTTCTTAAAATAAGTTTTCAAAAACTGAGAGAAGAGAAAAGAAATTAAAACTATCCGCAACACTAGACTTTCCACACTTTCACTTCATTCGATTATGATTCGACGTGAAAGGTACTCATCACTGGGTTTGGTTTTGGTCAGACACAAATGGGTGTCTTCAGAAGCCCCCACTTTGACTGAGTTTGGAGAAACGCGAGTTTCGAAAACAAAAGTCAAAGTATCGATAGGGACGGAGAATGATTCAGAACGTTATGCGATTCTAAGTCACTCTTGCAACGCCGATACCTGCAAAACTAGCGTTAGTCAAATAGATAAGAGAGTTAAGAAACACGTATCTTGCACCGTCGAGCACACGTCTCTGAAAGTAACCGATTTGTTGCTTCTTTACTGTTATTTTGATGACCTCCTGCCAAGAGAATGCCATCCCACTTGAAAACTGCTACGCTTGTAACTGCTTCCAATATAGAAGACTGCTTCGCCTGAAATGATCCTCTCCCGCTTTGATAATATTCCACGTCCAAGGGAATACTATCGAAGATTGTTTCGCTTGAAACAATCCCCATCCGCATTGATAATATTCCACGTCCAAGGGAATACTATCAAAGATTGCTTCGCTTGAAACAATCTTCTTCCGCTTTATTACAATCTTCCACGACTAAGGGAACATGGTCAAAGACAACTTCGCTTGAAATTACCTTCAGTTGTTTGTGACAACTCTCCACAATATAGGGAATGTCGTCGAAGATATCCTTGCTTGAAGCCATCCCTATTTGTTGCGATAATTTTCCAAAGGAAATTACCGAAGATCTCCGCTTGTCGATCTTTAAAAGCTCGCTTGAACTTTGCTCCCGCTATGCCTGTACGTCGGCGCTTTTGTTGCTTTGAACCTGTACGTCGGTGCCTTTTGCGAATGAACCACTATGTCGGTGCCTTTTGTTAATGAGCCAATGCTTAGGCACTTTAAGCTAAGTGAGACGATTTTTCATCAGGTCGATCACTTTGTGCAATCAAGCCGATTACTAAACATCGTGTCAAATTGCTTTGAGGGGCTAACTGGCGTACCAAGGAACCCAAAATATATTGCAAAAAGGTAGAACAACCCCACTGAGTGGCTGAATATTCTGGCGCTGCTGAAAAAGCATCAGCGCCACACAACTGGCCTTAGCGCCAAGCACTGGGATTGGCGCCAGGCGCCAAGCCTGATTGTTGACACCAAAGCCTAGCGCTTGGCGCCAGAACAAGATTTTCCTTAAATACCCCTTTCTTCTTCATTTTCGCTGTTTTTCTCGTCGTGCTTTGCTGAAACCGCAGAATTTCATTTGCTTCGTTCTTGCTCGTTTCTCAACCAAATTCACTTAAATTTGTTGCAAATCAAAGCTCTTTTCATCCATTTTCCCGATCTATGTAAGTTTTCTTCAAAATCACATCGGTTTTTATGAATTTTGCACATGTTTATATTCGAATTTCATGAAATTTTGAATTTAGAATGCTTAATTCTCTTTATTTATCAAATTTTATGCCATGAAAGTGCTTGATTATGTTTATATATTGCCTTGGGAGTAATTTGAGACTTATTTGACTCAATTTGGTGAAGAAATGAGCAAATTGCCATTGTTGGACCTCTTGAGGTCGGGAATGCAATGTGACTTGTTCTTGATGTTTTTGCTAGCAATTCTTGTCCAATTTGTCATAATAATTACTATAGTATTGCAAGAAATTGTTTGATTGCTTGAAAAATGCCGTATATGCTCAATTTGAATTTGTGCTCTATTTTAGTACTACGTACTCTGTTTTTTGCGAACATAGTATCATGCGGTTAGGCGAACCTTAGATACTATAGAACCTTAATTTATGATAATTCTGCACAATGTAGCATGGCTAGACAGCGAGGCTCTGGTTCACGGTCCCGAGACACTCGACGGGAGCATGAGCCCGTGGAGGACGACGCCGCGTCGTCCACTTCGCTTGGTCGACTCCCAAAGTGGGACGAGCGGACCTTGTTCTTTGCCCCTGTCCACCATATTTCTAAGAGGGTGAGACGGGGCATCACTGTTGGGAGGACGCGCTGTCACGGTTCCGGCTGTGATGGCCTGGGCGATTTGTACAAGATGTACATCGCCAGGGATGTCGAGACGAGACTCCTATGGGAGTCTTGCGGTCTCGCTGCATTGCTTGAGACCTCCGAGGCAATGGTTGCCTCCAGCGGGGGTCACCATGTAGTGCGTGCTCTGGTGGAGTTCTTCTAGGACACCACCAACACTTTCCACTTTCCCTGGGGTGATATGATGGTCACTCCTACCGACTTCAGTCTCATCATAGGACTGGAGTTCAGCTCCGTGCCACTGCCGTTTAGCAGTGGGATCGACGTCTTTTCTCCCGAGGTCGAGGAGCTGTTGGGGCCGATTACCATTCGGGCCCAAGCTGAGGTCGAGTCGTCTCAGTTCAGCGCTAGGGGATTCGCCGCTCGACTCTGGCAGCGGCTTTCGATGATGGTGCGACCACCCGAGAGCAGCGGGTGCGCATCTTTGCGCTTATTTTGTTGTCAGGGACGTTCTCCCCTGACAAGGGTAGTAGGGCGCTGCTTTACTACCTTCCTGCTATCCGCGATCTACACCGGATCGGGACTTATGACTGGGCCAGCTTGGCCTATGCTGACTTCATTCATGCGTTGAGGGACTCGTGTCGACACCGGTCCTTTGGGACGAATGTTGCTTTTTCCGGCTTTTGGAGGCTCATAGAGGTAAACATTATTCCCTATAAAGTTTAACTCTATATTTTAGCTAGCACTTCCTGATAATTTTAACTCCTTGTAGATCTGGTTCTACGAGTACTTCCCTTCTACTGCGCTGGCGAGACCGTCGCCGCGCAGGCTTCAAGTGAGTGCTTTTGGGGCAGCCGCCGTGTGGGGATGTCCACTGCGTATGTCCGAGATTGGATTATCGCGGTACGATTCTTTCTTATTTTCCATTTTGTGATGCTTTAGGTAGATCCTTGCATGATTGATGCTTTTTGCAGGAGCCTGAGGTGGTGTACCGGCCATGGGTTGACTTGGCAGTCCCTGGGTTAGCCGCACAGTATTCTGATGAGCGTCGCTATTTCCTGGGAACTTATGGAGCGATCGCATACTTAGGAGAGAGGGTTGCTAGACAGCATTCCTCCGATACCTTTGTCGTTCCTGCTCCTCCACCTCGTCACATGTTTGACGCCGCGCGGTTGTTGAGCATGTCAGAGGGAGCTGGTACCCCTTGGCGATCTTGCACGATCCCCGGGCGATGCTATGCGGAGGAGTTACTGCCATTGTTAGCTCCAGTTCCTGTACCGGCTGAGGATGTGGCGGTAAAATTTTTCAGCCTTTACTTTTCGTTAAGTAGCCCCTAAGTAATGCTTTACTGACTTGGTTTTTGCTTTATCAGGACGATGCTGTTGAGTTCGTGCCACCCTGTATGTCTATCCATTACCAGGGGACATACGGGTCAATTGAGGAGATGATTCCTCCGGCTCCCGAGGACTAGCGCTTCGTAGAGCGGTCGATTCCTCGCCACCAGACTCGGGTAAGCTTAGTTATTTGCAATTTTTGTCCATATATATTATGCACGTTTACTGACTTATTTCTTTGATAGTTCTCGCGCGAGGTGGTTTCGGCGATGGCATGATGTATAGATGCCTTCCGGAGTCAGCTTGTCTGGATGAGGAATGTGGCTACCTGCCGTCAGGATGACGCCGTTCAGGAGGCAGTCTTTCTTTCATGTGTTTTGCATTACCGCTTTGATTTTGCCTTGTTTCTGATTTAATTCTTTTTTCAGGGTTAGCCTATTGCTTCTCAGACCCGCACGAGACCTGAGATGCAGAGGGATCCGGGGAGGTCTAGCTCGAGGCATCGCCGCACTACGCCAGGGGGTAGAAGCGGTCGCTCTGAGGCTGCCCGTGCTGATGTGGCAGAGGGCTCGGGTTCTTCCTCTGAGGGTTCTCATGCTGCGCCGGTAGGCTAGGAAGAGGCTACCTCGACTCTTAGAGGTGGTGGGATGTACGAGGTTGGCTCGTCATCGCAGCAGCCTCCGCAGCCTCGGCCTCAGGTTGATCTTGGGTGGAGTGGACCCACGTTGAGTTTTCCTCCTCCTGCGGAGACTGGAGCTGGAGCCGGAGCTGGTGGAGAGGTTACTCCTCGTACAGCGCAGTTTTACGAGATGATGGGTGTACGTCCCCCGGCGCCGTAGTTTGTTCCTGTGCTTTTTTATTTTGACTTTGTATAGAACTTTGCCTTTTAGTTAGACTCATTGTTTAGACATATTTTGTATATACATACTATTATTAGTTTATTTTATTATCATGTTTTTTCATTTTTTATTTATATTATTATGTGCATGTTTGTGTGTGCAAAAAAGTGTGACAAGTAATTTTGCGCAAAAATTCCAACATTTTTATTATTGATGGAGGGTATTCGACTTTCTCCCCCAAAAAGAAAAAATGAAAAAAAAGAAAAGTCAAATAAAAACTTGGGTTTATAAAATTTGGAAATTAACCTAAATAAAATCCAAAAAAAGATTAATATAATAATATAATAGCTATATTAATTAAAAAAGAATAAAAAGATGTTTAGAAAAGATAAGGGAGCCATAAAGTCATTAGTAGACTCGAATTAAGGTAAAAACGCGGTTTTAGAAAGCACGTATGACGAGGTAAATTGGCGCCAGCTGGCGCCACGCAATTGGGTGTAGCGCCAGGCGCTACACTTAGCGTGTGGCGCCAAGCTTTGGCGTCTGGCGCCAATCGCGGCGTCTAGCGCCAAGTAGCGCTGACTCCGTATTCTACCCCGATTAAAACTGCTCCTAATTCGTGCATAAATAGCCCCTGCCCAGCCGATTCTTTTCATGATTTCAGCAAATAAAATAATTCTTGGCCTTAGAAAAATGATATCATGTCTCTAGTCACCAAAACTTTTACCCAATACACCCATGAATGGTGTCGATCTCTTAATGCCAAAGAAAGAAAAGAATTAGATTTGTTTCACTTAGGGGGAATTTATGGTATCAAAGGGGTAGATCTTGACTTAGATTTCATTCATAGTGCTCTAGAGTATTGGAATGTTGATACTCATTGCTTTAGAATAGGGTATGATGAAATTAGCCCTTTGCCGGAAGAATTTGGTGCTATTTTAGGTTTCCCTGCAATAGACCTTATAATAATGCCTAGAATAGATGCATATTATTACAAGGATTTTGAACGCTTCTTCAATTTTAAAGAAATGGATCTATCAAAAATAGTAGATGGCAACATAGTTAATTTGAAAGAATTTGCTCGCCATTATTTTGATAAACCTCTTTTTGAATCTTTTCATATTTATAGAAGAAGGGCTTTCTTATTTTGCATGCTTAATCAATTTTTTCTTAGTAGTGGTAAAAATAATGAGGGTCAATCAATTATAACCACCGTACTAGAACAAATTGAATCAGGGAGAAATTCAATGCCATTGATAGTTGGAGAGACTATGATTAGTCTTGATGAATTGAAAAGGAACCCAAAAGCACCTTTTTGAGGCTCTCCAATTTTATTACAGGTAGAAAAATAATATTTTTAATTACAGAAATAAAAAAAATATATTTTTTTATAGTAATAATAATTTATTTGCATTGCAATTTTTTACAGATGTGGCTAATGGAAAGGCTAGAATTAATTAGCCCTCCGGACAACATTGAGAAGTACACTCCAAATTGCTTCGTGAGGAGGAAGAAACGCTTCTCTAAAATGGGGCGCCATGAGTGGAGAAGGGTCTTCGAATCTCGTAATTTTGCTATCAAGTGGGTCATCCCGTGGTGAAAAATAGAAAGGATGGTTGGTGTTAAAAAGCAACCTTTCTGCTGTCTTCCAAGTTTGTCCCGTATGACTTATTACTATTCTTGCAGGGTAAAAAGACAATACGGCTTACTTCAGAATATTCCTTCTGGAGATCTTCGTCTTCCCTACGAGTTCCCTGTCTCCCAGGAAGTAGACAGATTTGATGCTTATTGGAGTGCAAGACCTTTATGGGAAGTGATTACCCAAAAGGTTCCTCCTTCCTTGCCCAATGATGTGAAGAAGTGGTTGCTGAAGAAACCTTAAAAAGACTTGAAGAAAAATCAGGGTAAAACTGATGTGAAGAGTCGTCTAGGTGACAGGGTGATTCCTGCCAAGGAACGCTTAGGTGAAAGAGTTGAATTCAAAACACCTACAATGCCTAGGAAGAAAAGTACTACAAAAAATAAGGGAAAAAGGAAAGCTGACACCACAGATAAAAAGGTTTGGGTAGAAAAGAAGCATGAAGTCCTAGCTGAAGGGGAAACTATCTACTCTAAGATTGAATGTAGGTCCTCTAAAGGATGCCTACTAGCCAAGGTTATGGATGAGGAGGAGGAAGCAGACAAAACTTGGAAAAGGGCTAGGAAAGAAAAGAAAGATTAGGAGCATTGCTTAATTTCAAATTAGTAGACTTAGTTTATATTTTTTATTTAAAGTCAATTTATTTCAGCTTTATTAAAATTCCATCAATAATGTAATTTTATTTTATTAATGAAATTTCAGCTTTTAATTAATTATTTACTTTAAATTTATTTATTAAAGCAATGAAAACCGAAAAATTAATTTTCTAAAAATTCTTCGAGTACGGAAGTCGAAAATTTTCTGAAAAACACCGAAATATTCCCAGAATTTGACTGTGAATTGGCGCCGCTTATCTGCGACTGGCGCCGGCCACAGCAGTCTGGCGTCAGGTGACAGTGCCGTCGGCTGGCGCTGATGGTCGTTGGCTGGCGCCAGAGTTTTCTCTACGACGCCGATATTTCGCCGATCTTCTGTGAATTTTTAATTAATTCTGGGATGCGAGATTTTCGTAAAATAAAGTGGCCTCACCCGTAAAGGGTTGCCTACGTATCCTTTCTTAAGGAATCAGGCCAAACGTATCTTTCTTGAGTATCCTACTCTAGTAATTATGGGTAGTACTTCTTAAGTTGGTCAAGATTGTCATGTTCGAGAACTTATTGCCATCCATATCATTTAGTTTTGCTGCACCTCCTGACAGGATTGTTTTGACAATGTAGGGTCCAGACCAATTAGGTCTAAATTTTCCCCTGGGATCTAAAACATTTTTCCTTAATGCTTTTAACACCAAGTCTCCTACTTTGATGTTTCTTGTCTTAACCTTCTTATTAAAATGCCTAGCCATACGAGTTTGATAACACTGAGTGTGATGTAGAGCTTCTAGTCGTTTTTCATCGAGTAAAATTAGCTCTTCATATCTTGCCCTAGTCCATTCAACTTTATCGAGTTTGCTCTCTAACGCGATGAGTAGAGATGGAATTTCTAGTTTGACAGGTTGTACGACATCCATTCCATATACTAAGGAAAATGACGTATTTCCTATTGATGTACGGATTGACGTGCGGTAACCCCATAAGGCGAAGTGAAGCTTGTCAGGCCAATCCTTATAATTTTCCGTCATTTTCTCGATGATAGTCTTTAGATTTTTATTAGCTTCCTTGACTACTCCATTTGCTTGAGGTCTGTAAGGGGAAGAATGATGATGTTGAATGCTATATTTTTGTAACAATTCTTCACATTCGGCTTGAAAGTGAGTTCCGTTGTCACTTATCATTTCATGTGGGACTCCATATCGACAAATAATATTCCTCTCGATAAAGAGTGCTACATGTTTTGCAGTGAGTTTAGCGTATGATTGCACTTCGACCCACTTTTTGAAGTAATCAATTGCTACTAGTATATATTCGTGGCCTCCTGTTCCTGGGGGAGTGATCTTGCCGATGATGTCAATTCCCCACGTAGAGAATGGCCATGGCGATGTGTAGGTGTAGAGCAAGGATGGAGGAACATGTTGTAAATTGGCATAGATTTGGCACTTAGGGCATCTTTTTACATATTGATGGCAATCCCTATTCATTGTAGTCCAATAATATCCTTTTCGCATTATTTTTTGGACTAACATTTTGCCATTTATATGAGTGCCACAGATTCCTTCGTGGACTATTCTCATTGCTCTTTGTGCATCCTTTTTTCCTACGCTTAAAAGAGCTCGACCCTTACGTACTCTTTTATGTAACTCGTTGTCTATAAGCACATATTGGGAAGCCAAGAGTCTTAATGCTCGTTTTGCTCTTTTGTCAGCATGGGGAGGGTATTCTCCTTTGGTCACATAATTGAGTATATCCGTGTACCACGATTTTTCTTCTTCTTCTTCTTCGTCTTGGATTACTTCGACGTCTTCTATAGCCTGGATGTATGCTGGTTTGTGCCTTTTCTCTATAGTTAGAGGCATTTGCTCGATTTCCGTGGGAATCCTAACCATTGAGGCTAGTCTTGCACAGGCATCAACAAATTGATTTTCTTCCCTAGGTAGATATGTGTATTCTACCTTCTCTAACTGATCGGTAAGAGTTTCTAGATAGGTCTGGTAAGGGGCTAGACTTTCGCTCCTTACTTTCCACCTTTTGGATATTTGATTGATAATTAAAGAAGAGTCTCCGAATATCCTTAACTTTTTTACTCCCAATGCCAAAGCTGTTTCAAGGCCTACCACGCATGCTTCTCATTCAGCAGCGTTGTTGGTTACGTCGAAATCAAGCTTTATGGAGATTGGAACATGCTCTTCTTTAGGTGATACTAGTAATACTCCAATGCCACATCCCTTTTGGTTTGAGGCTCCGTCGAAGTATAAGGTCCAGGTATCATCTTCAGTGATCATTAAGTCTTCATCTGGAAATTCATTGTCTTGTATTGGCGTCGAGTCTTCTATTGGAAAGTCTGCTAGAAAGTCTGACACCACAGATCCTTTGATAGCTTTTTATGGCATAAACCTTACATCAAATTGGGCTAGATTGACTATCCATCTCGATATGCGTCCATTGAGTGTAGATTTCTCAAATAGATACTTGAGTGGATCTAATCGGGAGACTACGAATACGGTATGCACTAGCATGTAATGTCTTAACTTGGTTGTGGCCCACACCAAGGCGAGGCACAACTTCTCAAGTGGTGTATATCGTGCTTCGTATTCGAGCATCTTCTTGCTTAGATAGTAGATTGCGTTTTCTTTGCCTTCTACTTCTTGTGCTAGCATAGCTCCCATTGTCTCTTTGGTAACCGTCAAATATAACCCAAGAGGTATTCCGGGAAGTGCTGGTACTAATACGGGAGGATTCGCAAGATAGGCTTTGATCTTTTCAAAGGCTTTTTAACCCTCATCATCCCATATCACTGGTACATTCTTCTTAAGCTTTTTGAAGATTGGTTCACATATTGTTGTCAATTTTGATATGAACCTACTTATGTATTGCAACCGACCAATAAATCCTCGAATCTGTTTCTCAGTCTTGGGCGGTGGCATTGACATGATTTCTTTGATCTTGGTTTGGTCTATCTCTATTCCTCGAGAGCTTATGACATAACCCAAAAGCTTGCCCGAGGTGACTCCAAAAGCACACTTAGATGGATTCAACCTCATATTATATTTTCTTAGCCTTTCGAAAAATTTCCTTAAGGCTACTTGATGGCCTGGACAGTCTTTTGATTTCACAATCATATCGTCGACATATACCTCAACTTCTTTATGCATCATGTCATGGAGTAAGGCAGTTGTTACGCGTTGGTAAGTAGCACCCACATTTTTCAACCCGAATGACATTACCGTGTAGCAGTAAGTGCCCCATGGTGTTATGAAAGTTGTTTTCTCCATGTCTTCTTCTGCCATGAGAATCTGGTTGTAACCTGCGTACCCATCCATGAACGAGAGGAGCGCGTGATTTGCCGTGTTATCTACCAGAATATTGATGTGTGGGAAAGGGAAGTCGTCCTTTGGACTTGCCTTATTTAGATCTCGATAGTCGACACACATTCTTACCCTTCCGTCTTTCTTCGGAATTGGGACGACGTTGGCGACCCGTTTGGGGTATTTAGATACCTTGATGAAACTTGGACTTATTTGTTTTTGGACTTCTTCTTTTATTTTAAGAGCTACGTCGGGTTTCATTCGACGTAACTTTTGTTTTACGGGTTTCATTTATGGAATTAGTGGTATAGTGTGTTGAGCTATTTCTCTATTAATGCCTAGCATATCCTCGTATGACCAAGCAAATACATCGATAAATTCTTTAAGTAAGTTAATCAAATCGGTTCTTTCTTGTTCATTAAGTGTTAATCCGATTTTAACTTCTCTTTTATTGGTTGAATCATTATAGATATCAACCGTTTCAGTTTCTTTAATTACCGGTGTTTTCTTTTCGAGTGTTTCCATTGCTTTAATAATTTCTTTGTCTTTTTCATTATTAGTTAAGCAATGTTCGTCATCTTTAGGTTAGAGAAGAACACAAGAAATAAGGAGAAGGAGAAATATTATTATATTCTGAGATCATTACATCAAAGAGTGATATGTCCTCAAGGACTTGATCACTAACTATTCTAGGAGAAGAAATAGGAAGGGAAGGTGCTACTACTAAAGACCTAGAAGACTCTATAGGGAGGGACTCCGACTCAGAATATGACTCAGACGACTCTTCAAACATGGGTCCTTGCCCTTTTGTGATGGATATTTTTCTTCCGCTTGGAGTAGTCACCTTAATAGTCTTGCGCCACCCTTGTAGTGATCCTTCAGCTGGAGTGATTAGCTTCGAGGGATCAAAGCTTTCGCTTTGTAGGACTATCTGAATTAGCGAGGAGTTATCTTCTCTGTAAGTTGGCTCATTATTTTCTCGCCCAAATAGTAATCCCATGACGTTAAAGTCAAAGCATGGGGGTGCTTTCTCCTTGTGGACAGGAGTTGGGATTTCATATGTGAAATAACAATCAAAGAAAATCTCAAATCCTGGTTGCCTTATGCCGTTTACAACAAATGGCTCGGGAAATTTCTGGCAAGGTGTACACACCTATTTGTGTCTCCCCAAAACCAAACCCGGTGATGAGTGCCTTTCACGTCGAATCATAATCGAATGAAACGAAGTGTGGAAAGGTCTAGTGTTGCGGAAAGTTTTATTTCTCTTCTCTTCTCCCTGTTTTTGAAAACTTTATTTTAAGAAAACAGCCAATCCAGTTTGGTTGGTCCATGATATGGGCCCAATAGTGGTGTAGTTGGATAGGGCTTGCAAAGATCTTT
This sequence comes from Chenopodium album, assembly GCF_948465745.1. Classification (NCBI taxonomy): domain Eukaryota; kingdom Viridiplantae; phylum Streptophyta; class Magnoliopsida; order Caryophyllales; family Amaranthaceae; genus Chenopodium; species Chenopodium album. Next base: position 40,804,535 of record NC_137838.1, read on the forward strand.
CCAACGATATATTATAAGCCCAATTCCGATGAATATTGAGGAAGTTATGACCAATTTACTAAACTGGGCCCGGTTTGAGCTTTAAGTACGGCCTAATGATCTAGGGGAGGGCCTAATGTAATTTATCATTCCTAATGCAATTAGGAATGGTTTTAGTCTTCTAGAATCTTCTAGAAGGTTCTTTTCACTCCTAATTCGATTAGGACTTTTCAGAGTTTTAATCAAGATCAAATAGCATTTTCGAAGAAATTATATTATTTTATCTTCCAGTACGGTAAATTTATCAGATTTTCGAAAACGCATTGGAATTAAGACTGGCGTCCAACCCCAGGCCTTGGCGCCAGACGCTAGCCATTGGCGCCTGGCGCTAGCCACTAGTGCCTGGCGCCAGTTAGCCAGGGTTGGCGCCAATGTTGATTTCCGATCTTTAGACTCTGTTTTGTTAAATTATCATTTTTGGATGATTTTCTCTATAAATATCGTATCAAAAACTCCATTTTCATTCATCAAGAAGCATCAATCATTCATCAATTCTTTTAATTCATTCTCTTTATCTTCAATCATTCATTCATTCATTCATCAATTTTCAATAATATTAATTCATTGGCATTCTTTTCTTTTCTTTAGTTCTTTCTTGCTTTTTAATACAAAATTCCGCATTCACAAGATCTTGATACACCTAGCCATATTCGAAGTTGCCTTCGCCCTAGACGTGAAAGGTTTTAATTTCTGAGGGTTTGGTCCCAAATCTCTCTTTCAATTATTTAATTTAATTGCTTTGATTATTATTTTCCTTGAAGTTGCTAACGTGTGTATTTTGTTATTAGAAAGAGGTACGAGGCATCCAAGTAAGTACTTTAATGGTTTAATTGATTTATGATGTAGAAATCATGCTTATATTGTTATTTTGATTCCTAGTATCATGTCTAGGGTAACTTTAATATCAAGTATGATTAAAAGTACGATGCTTCCTATTTTCTTCCTAATATTTATGATTGTTAGTATCATGTTAGGGTTAAAGATTTGATTTTTATTGCTTAGTGACATGCTAGGGTTTGTTATTAATCTTGTTAGTATCATGCCTAGGATCTTGCTATGTTTATTATGCTTTAACATGAATATGATAATTATTATAATTGTTATTATTTATGATTATTATTGTTTTGATAATGATTATTTAATTATTATTATGATTATGTTGCTTGATACATATTATATTTATTCTTTATTGCTTGATCACACCTTTTATGCATGTTTAAAGGGAATTGGTACTTGTAATCATGCTTAATAGGATAATTTATAATCTTGTTAGGGTTAATTGTGATTATAATTCAAGTGATCGCCAATAATAGTTTTTTTGTACATTATATTCAACCAACATAGATAAACAGGTTTAGGGTTAATCCTATTGATTGCATGTTAATCAGAAAGCGCACATGAATACGATCAGAATAAAGTAGAGGCCTATTATTAGGGCAGGTTCAATCTCTTTTAGGTTGGATTTGTACCTTCATCCCCGAACCCTTATTTGGTTCATGACCTTATGGAGTTGACGATCTCTTGGATCGTTAAGGGGTGTAACCTTCACCTCGTGAACGGTTTACAAGTTCCTTAAAAACTTGTTGGCGACTCTTTTGCTCAATCTTCTTCCCTTTTGGACGCCACCGTACTTTAGTGTATGATCATAGTGGGGTTCGAGCTAGTGGGATTTTTAAAGGTTTGAAATTATTTTCTACAGTTTTTGGCGACTCCACTGGGGAGGATTTCTATTTTAATTCCTGAATTCGTTTCGGCAATGATTTAGAATGAGTGGATGAGACTCGAAAAGTTCTAAGTATTTCATGTGCGTAATTTTGATTAACATTATTGTCATATGCATAAAAAGGTTCTCATTGGAAAGACCATCCGTAATGAGTCAAAAACATAGGATTTTACACGTAGGAAATTTGAGAAATGTCTTTCACAACTAGGACTGAAATAACACCGCGCGAAACTGGAAGATTTTATCGAGCACAGAAAGCTGCTGAGGCATGTGGGAAGTAGCGTCAGGGGCCAGAGCTTGGCGCCAAACTTTTAATCGTAGCGCCAGACGCCAGTATTGGCGCCAGGCGCTACAGTTAAAAGTTGGCGCCAGTCTCTGTTTGCTGGCGCCAATTTCCCCCAATACCGAGCCAGAAATATGCGTTCTAATTTCGACCGGTTTTTCGTATTGTTTGCTCGATCCTGCTTCCTGATTGAATTTTTTCTCACTTTTCTGAAACCCATATGTGTTCTACATATGGACATAACCCTCTGGGAATTCATGCTTTATCTACCCGATTGAACGCTCCTGGCAACAAAGGGTACATCTGAGATGTTGAATTCACCAAACCATGGAAGTGAGTTTTTTCTAAAAACTCGCGGTGTCCCATCCACACGCGCTAACCCTTCACGGTTAGGCTTCTGCGCGGTGCATCCGGACAATTAACCATGGACCCTATTTGACTAAACCATATCCCGAACTTTAGAGAACTAGAGCCATGGTTAGGTTGCGAACTCATTGTATCATATTGTGCCTACTTGACTAATTGTGCATTATTTGTTGTGCATATATATTCTATGTTTCTCTTAACCGTTTGTTGATTTGTGTTGAGACTAAAATTAATGACTTAAAGAACTTTGCCTAATTAATTAATTAATTAATTTGAGTCAATAAAGTTTTTTTTTAATCGGAATTGACCTAGTACGACTTTAGGCATACCCCAGTTGACTAATAATACCGAAAACAGTCCCAGACCGATGCTCCAATATTGGCGCCAAAGTCTGAGCTGTAGCGCCACATTATAGTGCGTAGCGTCAGGCATTAACTAAATTGTCTGGCGCCAACCACCATAGTGTGACGCCAGTCCTGTCGCTTGGCCGACAGTTCGGATTATTTGTCGAGTCATCACCTAGGGTCTAATTAACCAGTTTGCTAATTAATTCGGTTAATTTCCGCTGTCAATAACCCCTTGTCGAGTCATTAATCTAGTCTTGGTCACATAGTCTAGCCACATGGTCATGACATGAGTCTTAACATGTCACCTACACTCACTAGTCTTAGCACACACTTTGAGTATGCATCACCATGGCCATGTCTTAGGTTCATGCATGAGTCGGTCTTTTCCGTCATTTGAGTTGGGGGGTACATTCTATTCCTAATTCTTCATATCCCTCCATCTAAATCTTCTTTCACATTCTATTCCAATTTTTCTTCATTTCCTCCATCCATTGCATGTTGAATAAAATTTGAGTCAAATAATTAACAATAAATATCCCCAAATTCCTTTCCCACAGTACTTGGTAGAGGAGAGAAGGGCGATTAATCAAGGACAACCTCTTTATTCAAGTCTCGCTTTTTGATAAACCGATTTGTCAAAAGAGGAAGGCTAAAAAGATAATGGCAACTCAAGAAGAAGTCAATGAGCTTAGGAACCAATTGGATACCATGACTGAAACACTGAAGCTCCTCACACTTAAGGTCGATGATCCCGTGAAGCAACAACAGATGGATCTCATGCAAGAGAGTCTAAGCAAGCTATCTAGTGATAAATTTCAGGGCATGAGTTCGCAAGGGGTCTCGCTGGACAAAGAACTTCTTCCGCATAAGTTCAACGCCACTAACATCCCTAAATTCAAGGCAACAGATAACCCTTACTTCCATCTAAGAGCTTTTGAAACTATAATGAGCATTAAGGGTATTGATAAGAAGGTTTTCCCCTCTCTGTTCCCACTATCTCTCGAAACCGTTTGTCAACAATGGTTCTTTTCTCTCGAGAAATAAAAAACCTCTTCTTAGGAGTCGATAACAAACGCTTTCATAGATAGATATAAGTGCAACATCCAAGACGAGACAGACCATAGACAACTTGAGATGTTAAAACAAAAGGAAAGAGAAGGGTTCACTTCTTTCTTCAATAAATGGAGGGAAACTTCTGCTAATATGGTCAAGGCTCCTACCAAAAAAGAATCTGTGAGGATGTTTATCAAGAATCTCCAAGGGAAGTATTCAAAGCACTTAAAGTATCAACACAACTTGAATACTTTCAAAGCTGTTTATAATATAGGCATTGACATTGAAGATGACCTTCTGAAAGATAATAGTGCGAGAGGAAAGAAGAGCGACCATCCTTCTTCTTCATCTAATGAGGTACATGCTACAAACACCTCTAAACCACGAATCCAAAGATCAAAAAGGGTGTTCACTCCACTTGGTATAAGTTATGAAACGGCTTTCGAGAAGCTACATCACAAAGGACTAGTCATGCCCATAGGGCCCATCAAAGATCCAGTTCCAGAAGCTAGGCCACCTAAGTGGGACCCTAATAAGCACTGCAAATATCATCAAGAAAAGGGTCACGACACCGAGGAGTGTTGGAAACTCAAAGAAGCTATTCAAGATTTGATCGATGACAATGAAACTTCCGGGATTCTAGCCATCGAAGATGACCAAGCATCCTTTGATCCATCACTTCTTATCACACCTGTAGGAGAGCCCGTGATCGAGACAGATTATATGATCTCTCTCGATGAAGTGGCCATAATTGAGGAGGATGAAAGTCTTTTCTTAGATAATACCAAGGAAGACTCGTCAAGTCTAAAAGAGGAAATTCGAAAACTGCAAGATATCATTTCCATGATCTTGAATGTGGTAGAAGGATTAGCAAATCGGGTGATGGCAATCGAACAAAATTCTCGCCAAGAGTTTAATGAAGAACTCAATGCTCCTAAGCCACAGGAAAAACGGACCATTGTAGAATACACACCAATAGGAATGACTTACAATGAAGCTTTTGACTGTCTTCACGATCAAGGTCTCATTCACTCCATTGGTCCCAGTCAAGACCCTCCATCTGAAAAACGTTCTCCTAATTGGGATCCAAATTCCTATTGTCGATACCATAAAGGTCGCGGTCACACTACTGAAAAGTGTCTCGCCCTCAAGGATCGTGTTCAAGACTTCATTGATTCAAATCTCCTTCATGTTCCTCCGCGCGACAAGAAGGCCAAGATTAGTAACAATGGTAACAATGGCTGTAAAGGGAAGAAGAACGACTATCCTTCTTCTTCCGAAAACACCTACTCCAGTAATAGTGTTGGTACTTTCGACCTTAGTGAGATCCTAGCCATGGGTAATCGAAAGCAACCGAAAAGGGAATTTACCCCTATTGGAACTAGCTACGGTGATGCTTTCAATCGACTCCATTCCAAGGGAATAATTACTCCCATAGGACCTACTAAAGATCCCCCACTTAAGAAAAGATTGCCTAGTTGGAATCCAGACGAACACTGCAAGTACCACCAAGGTAGGGGTCATACTACTGAGAGCTGTTGGAAGCTAAAGGAGGCTATCCAACATTTGATTGATAATAACAAGCTTCCCATACCTCCAGTTAACAAGAAGAACGGGTGATGATAAAGGAAACAACACAAGACAAGAGGCGAGCTGCAATGACAAGATTTCATGACCTCTTTTTCTATTTCTTTTTCATTTTTTCCTTTCCCCAATAAGTCTAGCATAGGAACCTTTTTTTTCCCTTAGATTAATTTTTGTAGATTCTTTATTTATTTTCTTTTAATAAAAATGAGCATTTATTTTCTTGTATAAGATCATTGCATTAATATTGCATTTAAAAAAAAAAAAAAACAAAAAAAAAAAAAAAAACCATGTCGAATTAAGCACAAGGTATACTAATGACTTGAGGCACCCCTTGTAGCCACATCATATCTCCTTTCGCCCTTCAATTATACAATCCTTTCTTCATAAACCACTTTGAGCTTCGTCTAACGATAGACCCTTCTTTTTTCAACCTACATCTACCTAACCTTGGGATGGGATGGTGTGTAACTTATGCAATTCTAAAGAAAGCTTGAGCAAATTCAAAAGAAAGCAATAGCAAAAAATAAGCAATAATAAAAAAACGAAAACAAGTGTACAAAAGGGCAAGTGTTCCAATGTCTTTGATATAAAAATATCTTCGATAAGAACATGTCTCAGATTGCGTCTCTTATCGAGTGCTCGGTACCGTGCCTGAGAAACATGAATGCCAAGTGAGTGATAGACCGCATGATCGAGATTGCTCACACTTATAAAAATAAAAATAAATGCTAAAGCAAAAAGAGCTAAAAAAGAGTAGAAACTCAAGCATAAAATACAAAGATTCAAAAGCGAGGTTGCACACCTTGGGGGCTTATCTAGGGTCTTGAGCCTTTATCCCCTTCTTCTTCAGCCTTTAGCCTAACCACGTTACAACCCTTAAAAAGACCTTTTTTGAGGTATACACACACTTGTGCGAGGTTTGGCTAGAGCTACGTTCAGCCTGATTCCTAACGGATACGTAGGCAACCTCACATCGAGGTGCGGCCGTAATAAACATGCATTCATATTCACATTCACACACTTACACCATAATCATATCAAGGAATTCCTTATGCTCATCCCTTTTCATTTAGAGCTAGACTTGGGGGCTTGATCCCTATATTATTAGCTTACCTAGCCTAAGAGTCACCACCATGTGACTCTTTTCAATATTTTTTTCCACACATTTAGCTCTTGCGGCCTAGCTTTAGTGTCACTTTCACACACTGCACACATACATGACCAAATATATTTCCCTTAGGAACCCTTTGTCATGAAATCTTAACGCTGAAGCATGCTTCGTCAAAATCACTCATCAATCATAATCATCATTGCATCACAAAGTACGAAGTGCTTAGCCTCCGTGCCTAAGATACCCAAATACTTTCATCATGGAGTCAACCATTGAGATAGCCTAGGATGGATTAATCCTTGCACCTTGAGAGATAGTATCGAATGACATTTTACTAAGCTCATTCAACATGCATCTTCACACTTCGATTTCTTTTTCACGTCTTTCTTTTTCGGAAGAAAGTCGGTACCCTCCATAAAAATGACGGAAATTTTTGTTTTTTTGCATTTTTTAAGTTGCACGATCACATTACAATGCACACACGAGTCATGTACACATTGAGTCACGTCATGTCATATCACTTTGATTTGAGTCACACATGTCATTTCACTTTGAGTCGAGTCAACCTCGAGTCAGTTAAACATATCGAGTCAAGTTTATACCTTGAGTCATGTCAAGTCGATGAGTCAAGCAACGCTAAACCTTAGGTCAACCATAAGATAATTAAAGAAATTGGCAAAGTTCTATAGTAAAAAATAAATACAGGTGTAGCAGAACAGGGAAGACCCTATCACAACGTTCGGCGACAGAATCAGTTCTTGGCGCCAGAAATATTTCAGCAACGACAGAACTCGAAGCCTCTCAGAAAGGTGATTTCGACTTCATACAACAATTTCGGGTTCCTTGGTACGCCAGTTAGCCCCTATAAGAAATTTGACATGATTAAGTAGTCAGTTTGATTACAATTGCAATAAGTGATCGACCTGATGAAAGATCGTCTCACTTAGCTTAAAGCGCCTAATCACAGAGACACCGACATACTGGTTTTAGCGGAATAAAGTTCAGGCGAGCTTTAGAGATCGACAAACGTTGGTCTTCAGAAATTTTTCTTCAAGAAATTATCGCAACAAACATTCAAGCACTGAAGCTCTATTGTTCGGAGACGCGTAAACATTTCCATCAGAAGCTCTTTTGCTCCAGAGACGCGTGGGCATATCATTCAAGCTCTTTTGTTCAGAGACGCATGGACATTTCCTATTTTCAAGCTCTTTTGTTCAGAGACGCATGGACATTTCCTATTTTCAAGCTCTTTTGCTCAGAGACGCGTGGGTATCCTATTATTAAACTCTTCGTTCAGAGACGCGTGGACACCTCATTCAGAAGATCATATAAAAAAAAGGACGCTCTTTGTTCAGAGACGCGTGAACATATCAAGAAGAAGCTCTTTGTTCAGAGACGAGTGAACATCGAAATAGCAAGATGGCGTTCCCTGGATTATGGAGAGTTGTCACAAACAACTGAAGATTGTTTCAAGAGAAGCAATCTTCGATAGTATTCCCTTGGACGCGGAATATTATCAATGTGGATGGAGATTGTTTCAAGAGAAGCAATCTTCGATGGTATTCCCTTGGACGCGGAATATTATCATAGCGGAGAGGATAGTTTCAGGCGAAGCAATCTTCTAATTTGGAAGCAGTTACGGGCGTAGTGGTTTTCAAGCGGGATGGTATTCTCTAGTTTGCAGAAGGTCATCAAAACAACAACAGCAGCAACATGTGGTTACTTTCAGAGACGTGTGCTCGACGATGCAAGATACGCGTTTCTTAACTCTTTTATCTGTTTAACTAATGCTAGTTTTGCAGGTATCGGCATTACAAGAGTGATTTAGGATCGCAGAACGTTCTGAATCATTCTCCGTCCCTATCGCTACTTTGACTTTCGTTTTCGAAACTTGCGTTTCTCCAAACTCAGTCAAAGTGGGGGCTTCTGTAGACACCCATTTGTGTCTCCCCAAAACCAAACCCGGTGATGAGTGCCTTTCACGTCGAATCATAATCGAATGAAACGAAGTGTGGAAAGGTCTAGTGTTGCGGAAAGTTTTATTTCTCTTCTCTTCTCCCTGTTTTTGAAAACTTTATTTTAAGAAAATAGCCAATCCAGTTTGGTTGGTCCATGATATGGGTCCAATAGTGGTGTAGTTGGATAGGGCTTGCAAAGATCTTTCCAACGATATATTATAAGCCCAATTCCGATGAATATTGAGGAAGTTATGGCCAATTTACTAAACTGGGCCCGGTTTGAGCTTTAAGTACGGCCTAATGATCTAGGGGAGGGCCTAATGTAATTTATCATTCCTAATGAAATTAGGAATGGTTTTAGTCTTCTAGAATCTTCTAGAAGGTTCTTTTCATTCCTAATTCGATTAGGACTTTTCAGAGTTTTAATCAAGATCAAATAGCATTTTCAAAAAAATTATATTATTTTATCTTCCAGTATGGTAAATTTATAAGATTTTCAAAAACGCGTTGGAATTAAGACTGGCGTCCAACCCCAGGCCTTGGCGCCTGGAACCAGGCTTGGCGCCAGACGCTAGCCATTGGCGCCTGGCGCTAGCCACTGGTGCCTGGCGCTAGTTAGCCAGGGTTGGCGCCAATGTTGATTTCCGATCTTTAGACTCTGTTTTGTTAAATTATCTTTTTTGGATGATTTTCTATATAAATATCGTATCAAAAACTCCATTTTCACTCATCAAGAAGCATCAATCATTCATCAATTCTTTTAATTCATTCTCTTTATCTTCAATCATTCATTCATTCATTCATCAATTTTCAATAATATTAATTCATTGGCATTCTTTTCTTTTCTTTAGTTCTTTCTTGCTTTTTAATACAAAATTCCGCATTCACAAGATCTTGATACACCTAGCCATATTCGAAGTTGCCTTCGCCCTAGACGTGAAAGGTTTTAATTTCTGAGGGTTTGGTCCCAAATCTCTCTTTCAATTATTTAATTTAATTGCTTTGATTATTATTTTCCTTGAAGTTGCTAACGTGTGTATTTTGTTATTAGAAAGAGGTACGAGGCATCCAAGTAAGTACTTTAATGGTTTAATTGATTTATGATGTAGAAATCATGCTTATATTGTTATTTTGATTCCTAGTATCATGTCTAGGGTAACTTTAATATCAAGTATGATTAAAAGTACGATGCTTCCTATTTTCTTCCTAATATTTATGATTGTTAGTATCATGTTAGGGTTAAAGATTTGATTTTTATTGCTTAGTGACATGCTAGGGTTTGTTATTAATCTTGTTAGTATCATGCCTAGGATCTTGCTATGTTTATTATGCTTTAACATGAATATGATAATTATTATAATTGTTATTATTTATGATTATTATTGTTTTGATAATGATTATTTAATTATTATTATGATTATGTTGCTTGATACATATTATATTTATTCTTTATTGCTTGATCACACCTTTTATGCATGTTTAAAGGGAATTGGTACTTGTAATCATGCTTAATAGGATAATTAATAATCTTGTTAGGGTTAATTGTGATTATAATTCAAGTGATCGCCAATAATAGTTTGTTTGTGCATTATATTAAACCAACATAGATAAACAGGTTTAGGGTTAATCCTATTGATTGCATGTTAATCAGAAAGCGCACATGAATACGATCAGAATAAAGTAGAGGCCTATTATTAGGGCAGGTTCAATCTCTTTTAGGTTGGATTTGTACCTTCATCCCCGAACCCTTATTTGGTTCATGACCTTATGGAGTTGACGATCTCTTGGATCGTTAAGGGGTGTAACCTTCACCTCGTGAACGGTTTACAAGTTCCTTAAAAAACTTGCTGGCGACTCTTTTGCTCAATCTTCTTCCCTTTTGGACGCCACCGTACTTTAGTGTATGATCACAGTGGGGTTCGAGCTAGTGGGATTTTTAAAGGCTTGAAATTATTCCCTACACATGGATAGTCCTCTCTTTCTTTTATAAATTGACCATTAAGTATAAGAGGGTACTGATCCATTGGGATTTCTTTCTTTTGAATGCGAGCGTCTCTACGTGCCTTTGACTTTTCCTGGGATCGCTTGAGATCTTTCTTAGTCGGTTCGAAACCAAGTCCGAAAGTGTCTAACTTAGGGTGGCAAGGTGACTCCAGCGACTTTGCTATTCCTTTCTTCTTTCCTAGGGTCATCCCAGGGAAATGTCCTTGTTTTTTCAGCATAGCATTTACAACCATGTTGGAATCGGGGTCATGGCAAAGAGGGGTCCTTTCATCCTCCTTGATTAAAGAGACTTCTTCGTTAAAGCCCCATAAGTCTTCATCATCCTCGTCGTGCTCCATAATAATGATTGGGTTTTCTATAGACTTGATCCTCATAGGCGAAGCATCGATGGTGATAGGAATTCCCCCAACTATAGCCTTTACTTGTTGGTGGAGAGATTAGGGGACGACCTTTAGGTCATGAAGCCAAGGGCACCCCAACAGTAAATTGAACGAAGCTTTAATGTCTACAACTTGGAAAGTAGTAGCATGTTCTATTGCTCCCGTCGTTACGTTCAGGGTTATTTTACCAAGAGCTTGACGTCGAGTGTTGTCGTGATCCTTATTCCTTGTGTAGACGGAGTTAAATCTTCATCCCTTATGCCTAGCATCCTCGCAGTTCTAAGTGGACAGACGTTGATGGCCGATCCATTGTCTACAAGAGTCATAGGAACATTCATTCTCTTGCAAACTACTGTGAGGTTTAATGCCTTGTAATGTTTGTCACCTTCTAGAGGTAAATCCTTGTCAGAAAAGGTGATCAAATTAATTGGACTAGGAAGATCACTTGTGAGGAAGTTGGCTAACCCCTCAGGAGTAGTGTCAGAATATATCCCAATTTTTGTCCAAGGCATTCATTATAGCCAACCTATGTTCTCGAGATGTCGCCAAAAGTTTCCATACGTTCATCTCAACTTTTGTCCTCTTAAACTACTTAACGATATCATTGTCTTCAATGATAGGTTTGGGAACTTGTTGTATGGTCGGCATAGGTTGTGTTGAAACGGGAGGTTGCATTCTCCCGGATCTTGTGAGGACGTCTATCGATGAGTCTTCTTCAGCCCAAAAGTCATCCATGGCTTACGACACAGAAGGTGGAGATCCTACTATGTCTTTTAGATTGACGTCTTCTTCATCACTGTCCCAAACTCCATTAATGGTTGCATCGTCTTCTTGTGGAACTTGGACTAGTTTCTTTTCATCAATCATTTTCTGAACTAAATCCTTAAATTTAAAACAGTTTTGATAGTGTGACCCCCTGATTGATGATACTGACAGTAATATCTATTTGTCCTTTTCAATGATTCGAATGGTCTCGGTTCGAGAGGTTTGATCTCGCCATTCTCGGAGAGCATTTTGAACATTTGTGCATATGGGATCCCAATTGGAGTGTAAATTCTATTACTCTTCTTGGGTTTTTCAGTGACTTGTAAAGGAAAACGCTTTGCCTTATAAGTCGTTCTCATGGGTGTGAATTCTCTCTTGGGTTCATCTTTTAGGAGTGGAACCTCGTCATATTTCTTTTGAAGTTCCTTTATAGCTTTGAGAGTTTCACGTAGCAAGCGCGACCCTTCCATCATAGACAGTATGAGCGATTGTATGTCTTCTTTACTTGCCGGTTCTAGAAGGCTATCCATGGCGTTGAAGAATATCTTCTCGTCTTCTTCAATGGCATGGATTTCTTTGACATGTTTAATGAGAGACGAGGGGTCAACCTCGATTTCCTCATCAGAGATAGCCAGGGCATGAGCGAGAGGTGCATTATCAATGCTTGGCTTCTTACTGGCAGGGGGCAATGGAAGCTTGTTGTTATCGATTAAGTCTTGGATAGCTTCCTTAAGCTTCCAAAATTTTTTGGTGAGATGGCCCCTAACTTGGTGATACTTACAGTGTGCACTGGGGTTCCAATCCGACCTATTTTTGACTGGTGGATCCCCAAATGGTCCAATAGGAGTTATAAGACCTTTTGCATTGAATCGATCAAATGCGGTGTCATAACTCATGCCAATAGGAGTAAAGTTTCTCCTTAATAGTTTCTTTTGTCATTGATTGTTCACAGCAAGGACTTCTCCTAAATGAAAAGTGCTAACGTTGTTTTAGTGGGTGGTTTTGGAAGCAGAAGGATTGTCGTTCTTCTTTCCTTTCCAGCCACTGTTGGAGTTATTGTTGGCAGCTTTTAACTTAGCCAGGTCGTCTTCAATATTGATCCCAATGTCGTAGACGGCCTTGAAGGTATGGAGATTATTTTGATACTTGAGATGCTTGGAATATTTTTCTTGAAGGTTCTTGATGAACAACCTTACAGACTCTTTTTCACTTGGCACCTCAATCATCTTAGCTGAGGTTTCTCTTCATTTGTTAAAGAAAGAGGTGAAGCCTTCGTTCTCTTTCTGCTTGAGGATTTCAAGTTCCCTATGGTCAGTCTCAACTTGAATGTTGCACTTGTAACGAAAGCGTTTGCTATGGACTCCCAGGTAGAGGTCTTTTCTTTCTCGAGAGAAAAGAACCATTGTTGGCAAACGGTCTCGAGAGATAGTGAGAACAGAGAGGGGAAAACCTTCTTATCGATACCCTTAATACTCATTATCGTTTCTAATGCTCTTAAATGAAAATAAGGATTATCAGTTGCTCTAAATTTCGGGATGTCGTTGGCATTGAACTTCTACGGAAGAAGATCTTTGTCCACCGAGACCCCTTGTGAAATAAGCCCTTGAAACTTGTAGTCGCTAGATAGCTTTCTTAGATTCTCTTGCATGAGGTCCATCTGTTGTTGTTTCACGGGATCATCGATCTTAAGTGTGAGGAGCTTCAGTGTTTCAGTCACGGTAACCAGTTGGTTCCTAAGCTCATTGACTTCTTCTTGTGTTTCCATTATGGTCTTAGCTTTCCTTTTACGAGCTATGGGTTTGTCGAAAAGTTGGACTTGTACGAAAAGGTTGTCTTTGATTAACCGTCCTTCCTTTCTTGATCACGCGCTGTAATTTAAACCATTTTGCGTTTTAATTACTTGACTCAAATTGACTTGACTTTACGGTTCTTTAAAGAGGAAATAAAAAAAAAGGTGCATATTTTGCCAAAAATAATGTACATATTTTTAGGGAACTAAGTATAGTTTTTAAATTGTAGGATTAATATCCGACTTACCCCCCCTAAAAAAATGACGGAAAAAAACGCGCATGCAAGACTCCCTTAGACATGGTCAAAGTGTATGTATTGGTGTGTGCGTTGAGTGTAAGTGACATGTTTGGACTCTTGTTTAAGACCATGGGATTTAGTGCCTAAACTCGATTAATGACTCAACCAAGTACTATTGACAGCGAAAATTAACCGAATTAATTAACAAACTGGTTAATTAGACACTAAGGGATGACTCGACCAATAATCCAAACTGTCGTCAAAACGATAGGACTGGTGTCGCACTGTGTAGCGTAGAGCTAGACGACGGAGCTGTCACCAGGCGCCACACTCCACAGAGTGGCGCTACAATCCAGACTTTGGTGCCAATGCTGGAGCTTCAATCTGGGACTGTTTTCGGTGTTATTAATCAACAGGGGTATGCCTAAAGTGTACTAGGTCAATTCTGATTAAAATATTAGACTATATTGACTCTAATTAATTAATTAGGCAAAGTTCTTTAAGTCATTAATTTATTTAATCTCAACACAAGTCAAACAAACGGTTAAGAAAACATATATATGCACAACAAATAATGCACAACTAGTCAAGTAGGCACAATATGATGCAATGAGTTTGCAACCTAACCATGGCTCTAGTTCTCTAAAGTTCGGGATATGGTTTAGTCAATAGAGGGTCCATGGTTAATTGTCCGAATGCACCGCGCGGAAGCCTAACCGTGAAGGGTTGGCGCGAGTAGATGGGACACCGCGAGTTTAGAAAAACTCGCTTCCATGGTTTGGTGAATTCAACAATCTCGGATGTACCCTTTGTTGCTCAGAGCGTTCAATCAGGTAGATGGAGCATGAATTCCCAGAGGGTTATGTCCATATGTAGAACACATATGGGTTTCAGAAAAGTGAGAAAAAATTCAATCAGGAAGTAGAATCGAGCAAACAATACGAAAAAACTGGTCGAAATTAGAACGCATATTTCTGGCTCGGTATTGGAAGAATTTGGCGCCAGCAAACAGAGCTTGGCGCTAAATTTTAGCTGTAGCGCCTGGCGCCAATGCTGGAGTCTGGCGCTACAGTTAAAAAATATGACGCCAATCCTCTGGTCGCTGACGCTAATTCCTACATGCCTCAGAAGCTTTCTGTGCTTGATAAAATCTTCCAGTTTCGCGCAGTGTTATTTCGGTCCTAGTTGTGAAAGATATTTCTCAAATTTCCTACGTGTAAAATCCTATGTTTTTAACTAATGACGGATGGTATTTCCAATGAGATCTTTTTTATGCATATGAAAATAATGTTAATCAAAATTACGCACATGAAATACTTAGAACGTTTCGAGTCTCATCCACTCATTCTAAATCATTGCCGAAACAAATTCAGGAATTAAAATAGAAATCTTCCCCAGTGGAGTCGCCAAAAACTGTAGGAAATAATTTCAAGCGTTAATCCTCTAGCTTGAACCCCAGTGTGATCATACACTAAAGTACGGTGGCGTCCAAAAGTGATAGAGCAAAAGAGTTGCCAACAAGTTTTAGGAACTTGTAAACTGTTCACAGGGTGAAGGTTACACCCCTTAACGATCCATGAGATCGTCAACTCCAATAGGTCTTGAACCATGACAGGTGTTCGGGGATGAAGGTACAAATCCAACCTAAAAGAGATTGAACCCGCCCTAATAATAGGCCTCTACTTTTTTTTTTATCGTATTCATGTGCGCTTTCTGACTAACATACAATCAATAGGATTAACCCTAAACCTGTTTATCTATGTTGGTTGAATTTAATGCACAAATAAAACTATTATTAGCGATCACTTGAATTATAATCATATTAACCCTAAACAAGATTATTAAATATCTTATTAAGCGTGATTACAAGTACCAATTCCCTTTAAACATGCATAAAAGGCGTGATCAAGCAATAACAATAAATAATGCAAGCAACATAATAGTAATCATAATAATAATAATATCTATAATCATAATAATGTTAAAGTATAATAATAGCAAGATCCTAGGCATAATACTAACAAGATTAATAACAAACCCTAGCATGTCACTAAGCAATAAAGATCAAATCTTTAGCCCTTACATGATACTAACAATCATAAATATTGGGAAGAACATAGGAATCATCATACTTTTAATCATACTTGATATTAAATTTACCCTAGACATGATACTAGGAATCATAATAACAATCTAAGCATGATTTCTACATAATAACATCAATACAAACCATTAAAGCACTTACATGGATGCTCGTACCTCTTTCTAATAACAAAATACACACGTTAGCAACTTCAAGGAAAATAGTAATCAACAATTAAATTAAATAATGGAAATAGAGATTTGGACCAAACCCTCAAAAATTAAACCTTTCACGCCGAGGGCGAAGGCAACTTCGAATATGGCTAGGTGTATCCAGATCTAATCAATGCGAAATTTTGTATTTGAGAGAAGCTAGTTTACAAAAAGAGAGAGAGAGAGAGAGAGTAATTAAGAAAATCTTGATGAGAGTTGGTGAATTATAGATGAAAACTGGTTATCGAAAACGAAGTTTGTAGGACGTTATTTATAGAAAAATCAGCCAGAAAGATAAAATATCAAAACAGAGTCTGGCGCACAAAAAATTGAACCAGCGCCAACGTTGGCTGTTGGCGCCAGGCGCCAAGCGCTACAGCTGGCATTTGGCGCTGATTTAGAAAATCACGCGTTTTCTTAAAATCAGATAAAAATTGCCATACAGGAGGATAAAATCGTATTTCCCTCAAAAATGCTCTTTGATTTTAATTAAAACTCTAAAAAGTCAACAAAAGTCAATTTATCAATGCTAATTGAATTAGGAATGAAAAGAACCTTCTAGAAGAATCTAGAAGACTAAAACCATTCCTAATTGCATTAGGAATGATAAATCCATATTAGGCCCTCCCCTAGATCATTGGGCCGCATATAAGGCTCAAATCGGGCCCAGTTCAGTAAATAGGCCATAACTTCCTCAATATTCATCGGAATTGGGCTTATAATATATCGTTGGAAAGCTCTTGTCAAGCCCCATCCAACTACACTACTATTGGACCCATATCATGGACCAACCAAACTGGATTGGATGTTTTCTTAAAATAAGTTTTCAAAAACAGAGAGAAGAGAAAAGAAATTAAAACTTTCCGCAACACAAGACTTTCCACACTTTCACTTCATTCGATTATGATTCGACGTGAAAGGTACTCATCACTAGGTTTGGTTTTGGGGAGACACAAATGGGTGTCTACAATATTCAACCAACATAGATAAATAGGTCTCGGGTTAAACCTATTGATTGTATGTTAGTTAAAAAGCGCACATGAATATGATCAGAATAAAGTAGAGGCCTATTATTAGGGCAGTATCTATCTCTTTTAGGTTGGATTTGTCCCTTCATCCCCGAACCCTATTTGGTTCAAGACCTTATGGAGTTGACGATCTCTTGGATCGTTAAGGGGTATAACCTTCACCCTGTGAACGGTTTATAAGTTCCTAAAACTTGTTGGCGACTCTTTTTCTCTATCTTCTTTCCCTTTGGACGCCACCATACTTTAGTGTATGATCATAGTGGGGTTCAAGCTAGGGGGTTAACGCTTGAAATATTCCCTACAGTTTTTGGCGACTCCACTGGGGAGGATTTCTATTTTAATTCCTGAATTTGTTTCGGCAATGATTTAGAATGAGTGGATGAGACTCAAAATATTCTAAGTATTTCATGTGCGTAATTTTGATTAACATTATTGTCATATGCATAAAAAAAGATCTCATTGGAAAGACCATCCGTAATGAGTTAAAAACATAGGATTTTACACGTAGGAAATTTGAGAAATATCTTTCACAACTAGGACTGATATAACACTGTGCGAAACTGGAAAATTTTATCGAGCACAGAAAGCTGCTGAGGCATGTAGGAATAAGTGTCAGCCACCAGAGGATTGGCGCCAGAATTTTAACTGTAGCGCCGGACGTCAGCATTAGCGCCAGGCGCTACAGCTAAAACTTGGCGCCAAGCTCTGTTTGCAGGTGCCAAATTCTTCCAATACCGAGCCTGAAATATGCGTTCTAATTTCTACCAGTTTTTCGTATCGTTTGCTCGATCCTACTTCCTGATTGAGTTTTTCTCACTTTTCTGAAACCCATATGTGTTCTACATATGGACATCACCCTCAAGGAAAACATGCTCCATCTACCTAATTGAACGCTCTGAGCAACAAAGGGTACATTCGAGAATGTTGAATTCACCAAACCATGGAAGCGAGTTTTTTCTAAAACTCGCGGTGTCCCATCCACTCGCGCCAACCCTTCACAATTAGGCTTCCGCGCGGTGCATCCGAACAATTACCCATGGACTCTCTATTGACTAAACCATATTCCGAACTTTAGAGAACTAGAGCCATGGTTAGGTTGCAAACTCATTGCATCATATTGTGCCTACTTGATTAATTGTGCATTATTTGTTGTGCATATATATGTTTTCTTAACCGTTTGTTTGACTTGTGTTGAGATTAAATAAATTAATGACTTAAAGAACTTTGCCTAATTAATTAATTAATTAATTTGAGTCAATAAAGTCTAATATTTTAATCAGAATTGACCTAGTACGACTTTAGGCATACCCCTGTTGATTAATAACACCGAAAACAGTCCCAAATTGAAGCTCCAGCATTGGCGCCAAAGTCTGGACTGTAGCGCTACTCTGTGGAGTGTGGCGCTTGGCGATAGCTCTGTCGTCTGGCGCTACACTACACAGTGCGACGCCAGTCCTGTCGTTTTGCCGACAGTTCGGATTATTGGTCGAGTCATCACCTAGTGTCTAATTAACCAACTTGCTAATTAATTCAGTTAATTTTCACTGTCAAAAGTACTTGGTTGAGTCATTAATCGAGTTTAGGCACTAAGTCCCATGGTCTTAAACAAGAGTCCAAACATGTCACTTACACTCAACGCACACACCAATACACACACTTTGACCATGTCTAAGGGAGTCTTGCATGCGCGTTTTTTCCGTCATTTTTTTAGGGGGGTAAGTCGGATATTGATCCTCCAATTTAAAAACTATACTTAGTTCCCTAAAAATATGTACATTATTTTTGGCAAAAATATGCACCCATTTTTAATTTTCTCCTTTTTTTAAAAAGCTGTAAAGTCAAGTCGATTTGAGTCAAGTAATTAAAACGCAAAATGGTTTAAATTACAGCGCGTGGTCAAGAAAGGAAGGACGATTAATCAAAGACAACCTTTTCGTACAAGTCCAAATTTTCGACAAACCCATAGCTCGTAAGAGGAAAGCTAAGACCATAATGGCAACACAAGAAGAAGTAAATGAGCTTAGGAACAAACTGGTTACCGTGATTGAGGCACTGAAGCTCCTCACACTTAAGATCGATGATCCCGTGAAACAACAACAGATGGACCTCATGCAAGATAGTCTAGCAAGCTATCTTGCGACTACAAGTTTCAAGGGATTACTTCACAAGGGGTCTCGGTGGACAAAGATCTTCTTCCGTAGAAGTTCAATGAAACCAACATCCCGAAATTCAGAGCAACTGATAATCCTTATTTTCATTTAAGAGCATTCGAAACGATAATGAGTATTAAGGGTATCGATAAGAAGGTTTTCCCCTCTCTGTTCTCACTATCTCTTGAGACCGTTTGCCAACAATGGTTCTTTTCTCTCGAGAAAGAAAAGACCTCTACCTGGGAGTCCATAGCAAACGCTTTCATTACAAGTGCAACATTCAAGTTGAGACTGACCATAGGGAACTTGAAATCCTCAAGCAGAAAGAGAACGAAGGCTTCACCTCTTTCTTTAACAAATGAAGAGAAACCTCAGCTAAGATGATTGAGGTGCCAAGTGAAAAAGAGTCTGTAAGGTTGTTCATCAAGAACCTTCAAGAAAAATATTCCAAGCATCTAATGTATCAAAATAATCTCCATACCTTCAAGGCCATCTACGACATTGGGATCAATATTGAAGACGACCTGGCTAAGTTAAAAGCTGCCAACAATAACTCCAACAGTGGCTGGAAAGGCAAGAAGAATAACAATCCTTCTTCTTCCAAAATCACCCACTCCAACAACGTTAGCAATTTTAATCTAGGTGAAGTCCTTGCTATGAACAATCAAGGACAGAAGAAACCATTTAGGAGAAACTTTACTCCTATTGGCATGAGTTATGACACCGCATTTGATCGATTAAATGCAAAAGGTCTTATAACTCCTATTGGACTATTTGGGGACCCACCAGTCGAAAAGAGGTCGGCTAATTGGAACCCCAATGCACACTGTAAGTAAAACCAAGGTAGGGGCCATCTCACTGAAAACTATTGGAAGCTTAAGGAAGCTATCCAAGACTTAATCGATAACAACAAGCTGCTATTGCCCCCTGCCAGTAAGAAGCCAAGCATTGATAATGCACCTCTCGCTCATGCCTTGGCTATCTCTGATGAGGAAAGCGAGGTTGACCCCTCATCTCTCATTAAACCCGTCAAAGAAATCCATGCCATTGAAGAAGACGAGAAGATATTCTTCGACGCCATGGATAGCCTTCTAGAACCGGCAAGTAAAGATGACATACAAGCGCTCACACTGTCTATGATGGAAGGGTCGCATTTGCTACGTGAAACTCTCAAAGCTATAACGGAACTTCAAAAGAAATATGACGAGGTTCCACTCCCGAAAGATGAACCCAAGAGAGAATTCACACCCATGAGAACGACTTATGAGGCAAAGTGTTTTCCTTTACAAGTCACTGAAAAACCCAAGAAGAGTAATAGAATTTACACTCCAATTGGGATCCCATATGCACAAATGTTCGAAATGCTCTCCGAGAGTGGCGAGATCAAACCTCTCGAACCAAGACCATTCGAATCATTGAAAAGGACAGATAGATATTACTGTCAGTTTCATCAATCAGGGGGTCACAGTATCGAAAACTGTTTTAAATTTAAGGATTTAGTTCAGAAAATGATTGATAATAAGAAACTAGTCCAAATTCCACAAGAAGACGATGCAACCATTAATGGGGTTTGGGACAGTGATGAAGAAGGCATCTATTTAAAAGACATAGTAGGATCTCTACCTTCTGTGTCGTACGCCATGGATGACTTTTGGGCTGAAGACGACTCATCGATAGACGTCCTCACAAGATCTGGGAGAATGCAACCTCCTGTTTCAACACAACCTAAGCCGACCATACAACAAGTTCCCATACCTATCATTGAAGACAATTATATCGTTAAGCAGTTTAAGAAGACAAAAGTTGAGATGAACGTATGGAAACTTTTGGCGACATCTCGAGAACATAGGTTGGCTGTAATGAATGCCTTAGACAAAATAGGGATAGATTATGACACTACTCCTGAGGGGTTAGCCAACTTCCTCACAAGTGATCTTCCTAGTCCAATTAATTTGATCACCTTTTCTGACAAGGATTTACCTCCAGAAGGTGACAAACATTACAAGGCATTAAACCTCACAATAGTTTGCAAGAGAATGAATGTTCCTATGACTCTTGTAGACAATGGATCGGCCATCAACGTCTGTCCACTTAGAACTGCAAGGATGCTAGGCATAAGGGATGAAGATTTAACTCTGTCTACACAAGGAATAAGGGCCTACGACAACACTCGTCGTCAAGCTCTTGGTAAAATTACCCTGAATGTAACAGCGGGAGCAATAGAACATGCTACTACTTTCCAAGTTGTAGACATTAAAGCTTCTTTCAATTTACTGTTGGGGCGCCCTTGGCTTCATGACCTAAAGGCCGTCCCCTCATCTCTCCACCAACAAGTAAAAGCTATAGTTGGCAGAATTCCTATCACCATCGATGCTTCGCCTATGAGGATCAAGTCTATTGAAAATCCAATCATTAATGTGGAGCACGACGAGGATGATGAAGACTTATGGGGCTTTAATGAAGAAGTCTCCTTAATCCAGGAGGATGAAAGGACCCCTCTTTGCCATGACCCCCATTACAACATGATTGTAAATGCTATCCTGAAAAAGCAAGGACATTTTCCTGGGATGACCCTAGGAAAGAAGAAAGGAATAGCAAAATCGCTGGAGTCACCTGGCCTCCCTAAGTTAGACACTTTCGGACTTGGTTTCGAACCGACTCGGAAAGATCTCAAGCGAGCCCAGGAAAAATCAAAGGCACGTAGAGACGTTCGCACTCAAAAGAAAGCAATCCCAATGGATCAGTACTCTCTTACACTTAATGGTCAATTTATAAAAGAAGGAGAGGACTATCCATGCTATGATTTCCCCGAGCCATTTGTTGTAAATGGCATATGGCAACCGGGATTTGAGATTTTCTTGGATTGTTATTTCACAGATGAAATCCCAACTCCTGTCCATAAGGAGAAAGCACCCCCATGCTTTGACTTTAACGTCATGGGATTACTATTTGGGCGAGAAAAGAATGAGCCAACTTACAGAGAAGATAACTCCTCGCTTATTCAAACAGTCTTACAAAGCAAAAGCTTCGATCCCTCGAAGCTAATCACTCCAGCTGAAGGATCACTACAAGGGTGGCGCAAGACTATCAAGGTGACTACTCCAAGCGGAAGAAAAATATCCATCACAACAGGGCAAGGACCAATACTTGAAGAGTCGTCTGAGTCAGAGTCTGAGGCGGAGTCTCTCCCCCTAGAGTCTTCTAGGTCTTTAGTAGAAGCACCTTCCCCTCCTATTTCTTCTCCTATAATAGTTAGTGATCATGTCCCTGAGGACATATCACTCATTGATGTAATGATCTCAGAGTATAATAATATTTCTTCTTCTCCTTATTTCTTGTGTTCTTCTCTAACCAAAGATGACGAGCATTGCTTAACTAACAATGAAAAAGACAAAGAAATTATTAAAGCAATGGAAACACTCGAAAAGAAAACACCGGTAATTGAAGAAACTGAAACGGTTGATATCTCAAATGATTCAACCAATAAAAGAGAAGTTAAAATCGGATTAACACTTAATGAACAGGAAAGAACCGATTTAATTAACTTACTTAAAGAATTTATCGATGTATTTGCTTGGTCATACGAGGATATGCTAGGCATTAATAGAGAAATAGCTCAACACACTATACCACTAATTCCAGGAATGAAACCTGTAAAACAAAAGTTACGTCGAATGAAACCCGACGTAACTCTTAAAATAAAAGAAGAAATCCAAAAACAAATAACTGCAGGTTTCATCAAGGTATCCAAATACCCCGAATGGGTCGCCAACGTCGTCCTAGTTCCGAAGAAAGACGGAAGGGTAAGAATGTGTGTCGACTATCGAGATCTAAATAAGGCAAGTCCAAAGGACGACTTCCCTTTGCCACACATCGATATTCTGGTAGATAACACGGAAAATCACGCGCTCCTCTCGTTCATGGATGGGTACGCAGATTACAACCAGATTCTCATGGCAGAAGAAGACATGGAGAAAACAACTTTTATAACACCATGGGGCACTTACTGCTACACGGTAATGCCATTCGGGTTGAAAAACACGGGTGCTATTTACCAACGTGCAGCAACTGCCTTACTCCATGACGTGATGCATAAAGAAGTCGAGGTATATGTCGACGACATGATTGTAAAATCAAAAGACCGTCCAGGCCATCAAGTAGCCTTAAGCAAATTTTTCGAAAGGCTAAGAAAATATAATATGAGGTTGAATCCATCTAAGTGTGATTTTGGAGTTACCTAAGGAAAGCTTTTGGGTTATGTCATAAGCTCTAGAGGAATAGAGATAGAACCAACCAAAATCAAAGCAATCATGTCAATGACACCGCCCAAAACAGAGAAACAGATTCGAGGATTTATTGGCCGGTTGCAATACATAAGTAAGTTCATATCAAAATTGACGACAATATGTGAACCAATCTTCAAAAAGCTTAAGAAGAATGTACCTGTGATATGGGATTATGAGTGTTAAAAAGCCTTTGAAAAGATCAAAGCCTATCTTGCGAATCCTCCCGTATTAGCACCAACACTTCCCGGAATACCTCTTAGGTTATATTTGACGGTTATCAAAGAGACAATGGGAGCTATGCTAGCACAAGAAGTAGAAGGAAAAGAAAACGCAATCTACTATCTAAGCAAGAAGATGCTCGAATACGAAGCACGCTATACACCACTCGAGAAGTTGTGCCTCGCCTTGGTGTGGGCCACAACCTAGTTAAGACATTACATGCTAGTGCATACCGTCTTCGTAGTCTCCCGATTAGATCCACTCAAGTATCTATTTGAGAAATCTACACTCAATGGACGCATATCGAGATGGATAATCAATCTAGCCCAGTTTGATGTGAGGTTTATGCCACAAAAAGCTATCAAAGGATCTGCGGTGTCATACTTTCTAGCAGACTTCCCAATAGAAGACTCGACGCCAATACAAGACAATGAATTTCCAGATGAAGACTTAATGGTCACTGAAGATGATACTTGGACCTTGTACTTCGATGGAGCCTCAAACCAAAAGGGATGTGGAGTTGGAGTATAACTAGTATCACCTAAAGAAGAGCATGTTCCAATCTCCATAAAGCTTGATTTCGACGTTACCAACAACGCTGCTTGATAAGTGACTTTTATGTCACTTTTAGGGTGATTATTAAGTCGCTTTCCGGCTTATTTTACAATAATTTAGCCCCTTTTTGTCCTTTATTTCTTTATTTACTTATTCTCGTCTTTTATCTTGATTTCGAGTATTTAAGTAGTTTTTAATAGTTTTTAGCTTATTTTCTTAATTTATTTAATTTATCTTATTTTCTTTGTTTTTATTTTTAGTTTTTAGTTCTTGTTATTTAATAAGTTCCTAGTTTCTTTTATTTTCTTATTTTATTTTATTTTCATATTTGTTTTACTTTATTTTATATAATTTCTTTTGATTTTATTTTTTTAAGTTTATTTTATTCTATTTTATTTCATTTTTATTTTATTTTATCTTCCAATTCACCCTCGTGTTTTTGTTGTAGGTCGAGTTTGGTGTTTTGGGTTTTAAAGTCTTGTTCGAGTTCAAAGTCCGGGGTTCGAGGCACAAGCTCCCAAGCAAACTGCTGCCCTGTTTCTGCCAGCTTAAACATCACCACCCCACACCTTAACCTCCACCACACCAGTCACACACCCATCTCCCCTGCTCCCTGCTCTCCCTCACGCAAAACAGCCCAACAACAACAACACGCAGCACCAGCCACCACACGCGCACTTCACCCAGCAACCAACACCAGCACCTCACCATCAGCCACCTCCAATCAACCTCCGCCAAAACCGCCAATCGCCTATCAATCACCAATTAAACCAAACTCCCTCGCAATCGCATCTCCCCTGTTTCACCTCGCAACACCACCATTACACCAGCCACCGCCACCAATTTACCCAAGCAAACACCAGCCACCACAAAACCGCCTCCAATCGCACCTCCCCTGCTCCCTCAGCAACCTTCAACCACCACGCGATTCTCACACCACCAGCCACAACAATAACAGCAACCCATATCATCGCGGCCGCGCACCCCCTGTCAGAAAGCGCACACGATTGGAGTCCAAATTCAGAGTCGAGGCAGAAGCTATGCGCGACCTCTGCGCGGTGTCTTCGCGGGCGCGCATTCGTGGGTCAATCACGAGCTTTTCACGTGATTTTTAATGAGAATTGGATGGCCGCGATTTGGAGATGCTAGATGATTGTGGTTGATGAGCGGTGGTGATTGAGTGATAATTGATGCGTGGTGATGGTGATGCAAATCAGTGCAGCGAAAGTTCAAAAGAGAAAAGGAATTGGAAGCTGATTGTTGTTTTTCGTGGGTTGGTTCTGTTTTGGGGAAATGGTGGGTTTTGTTTTCTTTTTCCTTTTTTCTTTTCATTTTCTTTTAATTTATTTTATTTTTAGTTTAGTTTTATTTTTGGTTTTTAAGTTTAGTTATTTTAATTATTTTAGTTTAGTTTTTATTTCTTTTTAGTTTTCTCTTTTACTTTATTTTATTTAGCCTTGTATTATAAATACTCCTTTGGGGGGTAATTAGAAGGGAGGCCATTATGCTATTTTCTTAGTTAGTTTAGGAGAGCTCCTCTCTCTTAGGGTTAGATTAGACTAATCTAGAGAGAGAAAAGAGATTGTTATTCAAGCTTCCTTTGTATTCAACTTTGCTCAAGTTTTAATCTTCCATCAATCAAGCAAGCACCAAAGTTTTCATCTTTCTTCAATCCTTTCTTTAGTAATATCTTCTCCTTTCCTTTGGCATTATTTATGTTTTTTTTTGTTACTTATTTTTGTCTATCTTATTAGTTCATCTTGTTGTTATTGATTTCATATATTTCAATCATGCCTTGCTTTGAGTTTTTTGTGTTTATTTCTAGTTTTGATATTATGTTTAATCTCCCTTCTCTAGGCTAAACTCTTAGCTAGGGGAAGGGGGTGGAAGATATGTATTGAATGATGGATGAATGATGATGGTTGGATCGAACTTATGCCATATATTGATGAAAGACATGATTTTTATTAGCTTGGGATTATTGTTGCACTCTATTTGATATTTTCTAGTTCAAATGCATGAAAGTGATTTGAATTAGATTAGGATCACCTCTATTTTAACGATTGCATGAGAATGAGTTATTAAAGTGGAGTTTTTATGGATTGTGCTTGTTTATTCCCTTGATTTGGTTATAACTAATAGGATGCATGAGAATGATCCTTATTAGGGGAGACCTCTTTCATTGATTTGCCTAGACTATTGCATGAGAATGAATTGTTTAGGTAGAACCTTGAGTTATGTGGCATATGAATCATGACAATCACCGTTATTCTCCTCTTTCTAATCATATTGGACACCCCCGTATCCCTAGCGTTGTTCTTTCTTGATTTTATTCGTCTTTATCTTTGCTTATTCGTAGTTTTAGTGCTTTTTATCCAATACATCAACAAAAACATTTCCCCTCTTGACTCTTGCATTAGTGATATTGATGTTGGATGAGTGAGCTTCCTTAGTGGTTCGACCCTTTACTTGCCACTAACTAGTTTAGTGTAAGTTTAGGAATTATAAATTGTTAATTTGATTAGGGTTAGTAGAACCAACGACCTATTAATCTCGATCAAATTTTGGCGCCGTTGCCGGGGAAGCGGCTTGTTTAGCATTTATTTTTGCTATTGTTAAAGTCATTTTATTTGCTTTCTTTTTATTATTTTGCCTTTTTTTAATCCTACTTGTCATTGCTAATCGTGTGCTTAGCTTTGTTGTATTCAAAGAGAGATATGGCAAGACAAGAGGATGACCTTCTTTTTAGGGAGTTTGGAAATCCGGAAGTCTATGAGCTCACGAGTGGTATACTTCTCCCAACCACCGAGTCTAATTTCACAATCCATCCACAATATGCTAGGATGGTACAAGTTGAGCAATTTTCCGGAAGTGCAAGTGAAGACCCCATTGAGCATTTGGACCGATTCCTTGAGTTGTGTGCAATGATGCAAACAAATGAAGTGAGCCAAGATTACATTCGTATGCATCTCTTTCGGCAATCTCTCACCGGAAGAGCAAAGAAATGGCTCAAGCTTTTGAAGCCCAACTCTCTCACCACATGGAAAGATGTTGCGAAGGCCTTTCTCAAGAGGTTCATTTCCGATGAGCAAACCGCAAAAATGAGGAGGAAGATAGCTTCTTTTGAGCAAGAACCGGATGAAACTCTTGGGGAAGCATGGGAAAGGTTTAAGGATATGATTAGAGCATGTCCTAACCATGGATTCAACCATAATTTGCTCATGAGATTCTTTTATGATGGCTTAGAGCCAATTTCAAGAACCAATCTAGATGCGGGTGCCGGTGGCCAATTGATTAAGATCCCTCAAAGCCAAGTTGAAGCTATAATTGAAGAGGTGGCTACTAGCTATTCTTGGGGAGGTCAAAGAAGGTCCCAAGGAAAGCAAGGTGATCTTTATGAGTTGGAGAAAGTCGGTCAACTTAAGCACATAGTTGAACTCTTGAATGAAGGTCTTTCCAAGTTGAACTCAAGTGTTAGTTTGGGTTCAAAACTGTCACAAATCATTGATTTCTCATGTGCTTGTTGTGGTGGGACGGATCATGATGCATCGTATTGTAGAGAGTTCAATCCCAAGCAAGGTGAGGCTTTGACTTTGAGGGAAGGAGAGTTTGTAACCCAAGCTCATTCTCAACAACTTCAACAACCTCCAAAACAAGAAAACTCCTACCTCCAAGATGAACCTCTTTTCAATCCTCTAACCGAAAATTTTTCTTACCCTTCCATCCAAATGGGGAACTTTCAAGATCAACATCATGACCAAAATCCTCAAGCGTATGAAGAACAATCCCCACTCGACCACACACAAACCCAAATTCTTCAACAACGTCAAATTCTCACTCAACAATTCCAAGAGATCAAATCTCACAATGAAGTTGTTGACTCCCAACTAGCCAACATTTCTTCTCTCCATTTAACCGCAAAACTCCCCTTACAATCATCTACTAACCCTTCATATGCTTATCATCTCGAAACTTGCAAGGAGGATGAAAGTAAGGAAGACAAGGTTGTGGAGGATGTGGTTGAGAAGAAGGTTCAAGAACAAAATGAGGAGCCATTAGATTTTAGTGAACCAAACAAGTTTGAAGGCCCGGTTCCCTTCCCTTGTAGGCTAGTTGAGGATGTTGTTTTGAAGAGCCCTATGGCGGTGAGCGTATGTAGAGTTGATGTGGTCGATGGTGTGATGGATAATGAGAGCTTACCTCCATGTGACGGTAAGGTGACAATGAGGTATGATGACTTTCTTGAAGTTCCTACTTGGTTTGAAGGCTCTCTTGAGGAAGGTGAGGTTTCCCTTCCTAATATCGAGGATTCCAAGCTTCATCGCCCTTTTAGAAGAAACGACAAGAAGAAGAGAAAAAGAAAAGATGAGCCACCATTGGCTCTTGATTTATTCCCTCCTTTCCCTTGTGGTGATTTGAGACCTCAAGGAATGCTAGTCCTCAAGCTTGGGGGCATTTATGATTCAATCCTCAAGTTGATGAGGGTGATGTTCTTTATTCCACCTTGAAGGAGGTGAAGGGTCAAGCTAGAGACCATAAACAAGCGCTTCCCGGGAGGCAACCCGGAGGATTTCTACCCCTTTCTCTCCCCCTCCTTTCTTTTTCTTTTTTGTTTTCTTTCTTTGTTTTCTTTTAATGTTCTCTTTTATGTCTTGTCTTGCCTTGTAGGTTGCATTTTGGAAGCTTGGAGCGGAGTGACATTTGGTGAACTCGATTTTATGCTCCATTATTCTTTTAAGCCAACCTCTCGGTGAGACCTTTCTTGTTTTCACTCTTTTAATTTTTCTTTGAGTGCTTAGTTTAAGGTTAGTTTAGGAAGAAGTTGAATGGTTCGAGGGTGTTTGCATTGGTTCTAAGGAACCTGGGATCGTTGATGTTGTTATCAACGGTCATTTGTATGACGATTGGGATTTACTTGAATTACATGCCTCATTTGTGAACCTTTTTATTTCTTCCTCTTGTTTTTGTGTTGTTTTTCCCTTTTATGTGACAAACATGACTATGACAAGTTGCAATGATTTTGATTTAGAATTGCTCATTCATTTGGATTTGTGTGCCTTTCATGATAATGTGTCTTTAAATGCTTATCTTCCTAGTTGATGAGGGTTTACACGGTTTGAGAGTGCTTAGGGTTGAATTAGACACATTGTAAGCTAAGGTAGCCCGGTTTAGAACTTTTGAGGACGTTTGAACCCCTAGTTCACGGGAAAGTGGTAAGATGGTTTTGCTCTCTATGGTGAATAGGATTCCCTTGGTTGGTATTTGCTTATTTCTTATCCCGTGTGAGCGTCATTTGTTCTAGCCTTCATCATTCTTGTGAGCGGCATTTAGGATCCTTAACTATGCATAACTTAATCCTTGTGTTGTTCTCTAGCTCCCAAGATCGTGACCAAGCAACTCT
The DNA here is from genome assembly GCF_948465745.1 of Chenopodium album. Classification (NCBI taxonomy): domain Eukaryota; kingdom Viridiplantae; phylum Streptophyta; class Magnoliopsida; order Caryophyllales; family Amaranthaceae; genus Chenopodium; species Chenopodium album. The sequence goes on from NC_137838.1 coordinate 40,834,113, forward strand.
AGGGGAGGAAAAGGGCACCATTTTTTTTCTTTTTTTCTTTATCTTCCTTTTGTTTTGTTACTTATTTTGTTCTTATTTTGCATTTGCTCCTCTTGCCAACCCTTTGAGCCTATTCCCTTTCTTGATTATGAGCCACATTACAAACCTTATGACCTTTCGTTTCCCTAACCCTTAGTTTGTGAAGCATTTCGGTTTAAGAGTTTGTTTTGTGTTGTAATAAATTGAGAAAGTATTATGCTTTTTGTACCAAGCAAGAAAAGTAAATTGTATATATTGTGTGAAATAAAGCAAATGTTAAGAAAAAGCCGTCTAAAGTTAAAAAAGGCAAGGACAACAAATAAAATAAAAATAAAAAAAAAAATAAAAAAAATTTAAAATTAGTTTGGTTTCGTTTTCTTCCCTAGTTTAAGCATTGAGGACAATGCTTTGTTCAAGCTTGGGGGGGGGGGGAGCGTTACTTCGTTTTTGTTTTTATTGAGTGTCGGTGTCGAATAAGCTTGGGGGAGATGGCATTATTGGTATTTTTGTTTGATGTTTGGTGATTTCTTGAGTTTGTTTTTGAGGTTTGATCACCCTTTTGCTTCACTTAGGAAATATCACCAAAATTTTCAAATTTTTGCCCCGCCTTGACCCTTAGCCTTACGTTACAACCCTAGTAAAGACCCTTTGACTTTAGAGGGGTGAGGTCAATGACCGGTGGAGGGAGATAGATTTCAACCCTATGGAGAGAGTATGCATAGTTGAGATGTCGGGATGACCTTATGATTCCACATAAAAATTTCTTTTTCCGGTTCCCTCGAGGAATCATGAGGAGCTAACTAAGGGATGATTTGAAGCTAGTGGAGAGAACGTGGACCGTCTTGGATGGGGCTAGGGCGGAGAGTGAAATCATTAGTTCTCTATGCTTAGCTTAGGTTTGTCTCTTTCAACCATGAGCATCTCGGAACGTGTATTCCCTCATTTAATTAAGAAAGGTGAGCATTCTTTGGTGCATGTCTCTATGTTTTGAGTCCGAATGGAGCATTTTCTATCTAAAAGCTTGTTTGGTTTTCTTAAGCCTTGTCATGTCATGTTGGTCGTGGTTGTGCTTGCTTTTTGTTTTTGCTTTTCTTTTTCTTTTTGTTTTGCCTTGGTTTTGTTTAGAGTTGTGGGTTAAACTCTTAGGACACCCTCACGAGAGCACACTCGTCCTCTAGGGCGATCTAGGGGTTTAAAGGGCTTGTCATTAGTTGCTAAAAGTGTCCGTGATTCCTACGAAAGTGAGTTAGTGTACATTCTTGTCTCCTTAAGTGTCTTAGATTTTCTTGAATAAATCACTCTCCTTCTCTCGTTTTTCATGTTAATTTGCTCGAGGACGAGCAAAATTTTAGCTTGGGGGAGTTTGATAAGTGACTTTTATGTCACTTTTAGGGTGATTATTAAGTCGCTTTCCGGCTTATTTTACAATAATTTAGCCCCTTTTTGTCCTTTATTTCTTTATTTACTTATTCTCGTCTTTTATCTTGATTTCGAGTATTTAAGTAGTTTTTAATAGTTTTTAGCTTATTTTCTTAATTTATTTAATTTATCTTATTTTCTTTGTTTTTATTTTTAGTTTTTAGTTCTTGTTATTTAATAAGTTCCTAGTTTCTTTTATTTTCTTATTTTATTTTATTTTCATATTTGTTTTACTTTATTTTATATAATTTCTTTTGATTTTATTTTTTTAAGTTTATTTTATTCTATTTTATTTCATTTTTATTTTATTTTATCTTCCAATTCACCCTCGTGTTTTTGTTGTAGGTCGAGTTTGGTGTTTTGGGTTTTAAAGTCTTGTTCGAGTTCAAAGTCCGGGGTTCGAGGCACAAGCTCCCAAGCAAACTGCTGCCCTGTTTCTGCCAGCTTAAACATCACCACCCCACACCTTAACCTCCACCACACCAGTCACACACCCATCTCCCCTGCTCCCTGCTCTCCCTCACGCAAAACAGCCCAACAACAACAACACGCAGCACCAGCCACCACACGCGCACTTCACCCAGCAACCAACACCAGCACCTCACCATCAGCCACCTCCAATCAACCTCCGCCAAAACCGCCAATCGCCTATCAATCACCAATTAAACCAAACTCCCTCGCAATCGCATCTCCCCTGTTTCACCTCGCAACACCACCATTACACCAGCCACCGCCACCAATTTACCCAAGCAAACACCAGCCACCACAAAACCGCCTCCAATCGCACCTCCCCTGCTCCCTCAGCAACCTTCAACCACCACGCGATTCTCACACCACCAGCCACAACAATAACAGCAACCCATATCATCGCGGCCGCGCACCCCCTGTCAGAAAGCGCACACGATTGGAGTCCAAATTCAGAGTCGAGGCAGAAGCTATGCGCGACCTCTGCGCGGTGTCTTCGCGGGCGCGCATTCGTGGGTCAATCACGAGCTTTTCACGTGATTTTTAATGAGAATTGGATGGCCGAGATTTGGAGATGCTAGATGATTGTGGTTGATGAGCGGTGGTGATTGAGTGATAATTGATGCGTGGTGATGGTGATGCAAATCAGTGCAGCGAAAGTTCAAAAGAGAAAAGGAATTGGAAGCTGATTGTTGTTTTTCGTGGGTTGGTTCTGTTTTGGGGAAATGGTGGGTTTTGTTTTCTTTTTCCTTTTTTCTTTTCATTTTCTTTTAATTTATTTTATTTTTAGTTTAGTTTTATTTTTGGTTTTTAAGTTTAGTTATTTTAATTATTTTAGTTTAGTTTTTATTTCTTTTTAGTTTTCTCTTTTACTTTATTTTATTTAGCCTTGTATTATAAATACTCCTTTGGGGGGTAATTAGAAGGGAGGCCATTATGCTATTTTCTTAGTTAGTTTAGGAGAGCTCCTCTCTCTTAGGGTTAGATTAGACTAATCTAGAGAGAGAAAAGAGATTGTTATTCAAGCTTCCTTTGTATTCAACTTTGCTCAAGTTTTAATCTTCCATCAATCAAGCAAGCACCAAAGTTTTCATCTTTCTTCAATCCTTTCTTTAGTAATATCTTCTCCTTTCCTTTGGCATTATTTATGTTTTTTTTTGTTACTTATTTTTGTCTATCTTATTAGTTCATCTTGTTGTTATTGATTTCATATATTTCAATCATGCCTTGCTTTGAGTTTTTTGTGTTTATTTCTAGTTTTGATATTATGTTTAATCTCCCTTCTCTAGGCTAAACTCTTAGCTAGGGGAAGGGGGTGGAAGATATGTATTGAATGATGGATGAATGATGATGGTTGGATCGAACTTATGCCATATATTGATGAAAGACATGATTTTTATTAGCTTGGGATTATTGTTGCACTCTATTTGATATTTTCTAGTTCAAATGCATGAAAGTGATTTGAATTAGATTAGGATCACCTCTATTTTATCGATTGCATGAGAATGAGTTATTAAAGTGGAGTTTTTATGGATTGTGCTTGTTTATTCCCTTGATTTGGTTATAACTAATAGGATGCATGAGAATGATCCTTATTAGGGGAGACCTCTTTCATTGATTTGCCTAGACTATTGCATGAGAATGAATTGTTTAGGTAGAACCTTGAGTTATGTGGCATATGTTTCATGACAATCACCGTTATTCTCCTCTTTCTAATCATATTGGACACCCCCGTATCCCTAGCGTTGTTCTTTCTTGATTTTATTCGTCTTTATCTTTGCTTATTCGTAGTTTTAGTGCTTTTTATCCAATACATCAACAAAAACATTTCCCCTCTTGACTCTTGCATTAGTGATATTGATGTTGGACGAGTGAGCTTCCTTAGTGGTTCGACCCTTTACTTGCCACTAACTAGTTTAGTGTAAGTTTAGGCATTATAAATTGTTAATTTGATTAGGGTTAGTAAAACCAACGACCTATTAATCTCGATCACTGCTGAATATGAAGCATGCGTGGTAGGCCTTGAAACAGCTTTGGCATTGGGAGTAAAAAAGTTAAGGATATTCGGAGACTCTTCTTTGATTATCAATTAAATATCTAAAAGGTGGAACGTAAGGAGCGAAAGTCTAGCCCCTTACCAAACCTATCTGGAAACTCTTACCGATCAGTTAGAGAAGGTGGAATACACATATCTACCTAGGGAAGAAAATCAATTTGCTAATGCCTTGGCAAGACTAGCCTCAATGGTTAGGATTCCCACGGAAATCGAGCAAATGCCTCTAACTATAGAGAAAAGGCACAAACCAGCATACATCCAGGCTATAGAAGACGACGAAGTAGTCCAAGACGAAGAAGAAGAAGAAGAGGAACCGTGGTACACGGATATACTCAATTATGTCACCAAAGGAGAATACCCTCTCCACGCTGACAAAAGAGCAAAACGAGCATTAAGACTCTTGGCTTCCCAATATGTACTCATAGACAACGAGCTACATAAAAGGGTACCTAAGGGTCGAGCTCTATTATGTGTAGGAAAAAAGGATGCACAAAGAGCAATGAGAATAGTCCACGAAGGAATATGTGGCACGCACATAAATGGCAAAATGTTAGTCCAAAAAATAATGCGAGAAGGATATTATTGGACTACAATGAATAGAGATTGCCATCAATATGTAAAAAGATGCCCTAAGTGCCAAATATATGCCAATTTACAACATGTTCCTCCATCCTTGCTCTACACCTACACATCGCCATGGTCATTCTCTACGTGGGGAATTGACATCATCGGCAAAATCACTCCTCCAAGAACAGGAGGCCACGAATATATACTAGTAGCAATTGATTACTTCACAAAGTGGGTTGAAGCACAATCATACGCTAAACTCACTGCAAAACATGTAGCACTCTTTATCGAGAGGAATATTATTTGTCGATATGCAGTCCCACATGAAATGATAAGTGACAATGGAACTCACTTTCAAGCCGAATGTGAAGAATTGTTACAAAAATATAGCATTCAACATCATCATTCTTCCCCTTACAGACCTCAAGAAAATGGCAGTCGAGGCAGCTAATAAAAATTTAAAGACTATCATCGAGAAAATGACGGAAAATTATAAGGATTGGCCGGACAAACTTCACTTCGCATTGTGGGGTTACCGCACGTCAATCCGTACATCAACATGAAATACGCCATTTTCCTTGGTTTATGGAATGGATGCCGTACAACCAGTCGAACTAGAAATTCCATCTGTACGCATCGCGTTAGAGAGTAAACTCGATGAAGTTGAATGGACTAGGGCAAGATATGAAGAATTGATTCTACTCGATGAAAAGAGACTAGAAGCTCTGCATCACACTCAGTGTTATCAAACTCGTATGGCTAGGCATTTTAATAAGAAGGTCAAGACAAGAAACATCAAAGTAGGAGACTTGGTGTTAAAAGCATTAAGGAAAAATGTTTTACATCTAAGGGGAAAATTTAGACCTAATTGGTCTGGACCCTACACTGTCAAAACAATCCTGTCAGGAGGTGCAGCAAAACTAACTGATATGGATGGCAATGAGTTCTCGAACATGACAAATCTTGACCAACTTAACAAAAACTACCCATAATAACTTGAGTAGGATACTCAAGAGAGCTACGTTTGGCCTGATTCCTTAGGAAAGGATACGTAGGCAACCCTTTACCGGTGCGGCCACTTTATTTTTTTAAAAAAATCTCGCGTCTCAGAATTAATTAAAAATTCACAGAAGATCGGCGAAATATCGGCGTCGCAGAGAAAACTCTGGCGCCAGCCAACGACCATCAGCGCCAGCCGACGGCACTGTCGCCTGACGCCAGACTACTGTGGCCGGCGCCAGTCGTAGATAAGCGGCGCCAATTCACAGCTTAATTTTGGGCATATTTCGGTGTTTTTCGAAAAATTTTCGACTTCCGTACTCGAAGAATTTCTGGAAAATTAATTTTTTTCGGTTTTCATTGCTTTAATAAATAAATTTAAAGTAAATAATTAATTAAAAGCTGAAATTTCATTAATAAAATAAAATTACATTATTGATGGAATTTTAATAAAGCTGAAATAAATTAACTTTAAATAAAAAATATAAACTAAGTTTAATAATTTGAAATTAAGCAATGATCTTAATCTTTCTTTTCTTTCCTAGCCCTTTTCCAATTTTTGTCTGCTTCCTCCGCCTCATCCATAACCTGAGCTAGTAGGCATCCTTTAGAGGACCTACATTAAATCTTAGAGTAGATAGTTTCCCCTTCAGCTAGGACTCCATGCTTCTTTGCTACCCAAGCCTTTTTATTTGTAGTGTCAACTTCCTATTTCCCTTATCTTTTGTAGTACTTCTCTTCCTAGGCATTGCAGGTGTTTTGAATTCAACTCTTTCACCTAAGCGCTCCTTGGCAGGAATCACCCTGTCACCTAGACGACTCTTTACATCAGTTTTACCCTGATCTTTCTTCGAGTCCTTCAAAGGTTTCTTCAGCAGCCACTTCTTCACATCATTGGGCAAGGAAGGAGGAACCTTTTGGGTAATTACTTCCCATAAAGGTCTAGCACTCCAATAAGCATCAAATATGTCTACTTCCTGGGAGACAAGGAACTCGTAGGGAGGACGAAGATCCCCGGAAGGAATATTCTGAAGTAAGCCGTATTGTCTTTTTACCCTGCAGGGATAGTAATAAGTCATACGGGACAAACTTGGAAGACGGCAGAAAAGTTGCTTGTTGACACCAACCATCCTTTCTATTTTCCACCATGGGATGACCCACTTGATAGAAGAATTGCGAGATTCGAAGACCCTCTTCCATTCATGGCGCCCCATTTTAGAGAAGCGTTTCATCCTCCTCACGAAGCAATTTGGAGTATACTTCTCAATGTTGTCCGGAGGGCTAATTAATTCTAGCCTTTCCATTAGCCACATCTGTAAAAAATTGCAATGCAAATAAATTATTATTACTATACAAAAATATATTTTTTGAAATCTGTAATTAAAAATATTATTTTTCTACCTGTAATAAAATTGGAGAGCCTCGAAAAGGTGCTTTTGGGTTCCTTTTCAATTCATCAAGACTAATCATAGTCTTTCCAACTATCAATGGCATTGGATTTCTCCATGATTCAATTTGTTCTAGTACGGTGGTTGTAATTGATTGACCTCATTATTTTTACCACAACTAAGAAAAAATTGATTAAGCATGCAAAATAAGAAAGCCCTTCTTCTATAAATATGAAAAGATTCAGAGAGAGGTTTATCAAAATAATGGCGAGCAAATTATTTCAAATTAACTATGTTGCCATCTACTATTTTTGATAGATCCCTTTGTTTTAAATTGAAGAAGCGTTCAAAATCCTTGTAATAATATGCATCTATTCTAGAGATTACTATGAGGTATATTGCAGGGAAACCTAAAATAGCACCAAATTCTTCCGGCAAAGGGCTAATTTCATCATACCCTATTCTAAAGCAATGAGTATCAAAATTCCAATATTCTAGAGCAGTATGAATAAAATCTAAGTCAAGATCTACCCCTTTGATACCATAAATTCCCCCCAAGTGGAATAAATCTAATTTTTTTCTTTCTTTGGCATTAAGAGACCGACACCATTCATGGATGTATTGGGTAAAAGTTTTGGTGACTAGAGACATGATATTATTTTTCTAAGGCCAAGAATTATTTTATTTGCTGAAATTATGAAAAGAATCGGCTGGGCGGGGGGCTATTTATGCACGAATTAAGAGCAATTTTAATCGGGGTAGAATACGGAGTCAGCGCTACTTGGCGCTAGACGCCACGATTCGCCAGACACCACACGCTAAGTGTAGCGCCTGGCGCTACACCAAAATGCGTGGCGCCAGCTGGCGCCAATTTGCCTCGTCATACGCGCTTTCTAAAACCGCGTTTTTACCTTAATTCGAGTTTACTAATGGCTTTACGGCTCCCTTATCTTTTCTAAACATCTTTTTATTCTTTTTTTAATTAATATAGCTATTATATTATTATATTATTCTTTTTTGGATTTTATTTAGGTTAATGTCCAATTTTTTATAAACCCAAGTTTTGTTTTGACTTTTTCTTTTTTCATTTTTTCTTTTTGGGGGAGAAAGTCGGATACCCTACATCAATAATAAAAATGACGGAATTTTTGCACAAAATTATTTGTCACACTTTAAATATGAAAAAATGAAAAAACATGATAAATAAAATAAGCTCATAAAAGTATGTATATACAAAATGAGTCTGAAAGGCAAAGTTCCATACAAAGTCAAAATAAATAAAAAAGCACAGGAACAAACTACGGCGCCGGGGGACGTACACCCATCATTTCGTAAAACTGCGCCGTACGAGGAGTAACCTCTCCACCAGCTCCGGCTCCAGCTCCAGTCTCCTCAGAGGAGGAAAACTCAGCACAGGACCAATCCACCCGAGATCAACCTGAGGCTGAGGCTGCGGAGATGATGATTCGACCTCGTACATCCCACCACCTCTAAGAGCCGAGGTAGCCTCTTCGTAGCCTACCGGCACAACATGAGCACCCTTAGAGGAAGAACCCGAGCCCTCCGCCACATCGGCACGGGCAGCCTCTGAGCGACCGCCTCTACCTCCTGACGTAGTGCGGCGACGTCTCGAGCTAGACCTCGCCGGATCCCTCCGCACCTCAGGTCTTGTGCGGGTATGAGAAGCAATAGGATGACCCTGCAAAAAGAATTAAATCAGAAACAAGACAAAATCAAAACGGTAGTGCAAAGACATATGAAAGAAAGACTACCTTCTGAACGGCTTCGTCCTGACGGCAGGTAGCCACATTCCTCATCCGGACAAGCTGGCTCCGAAAGGCATCTATACATCGTGCCATCGCCGAAACTACCGCGCGCGAGAACTGTCAAAGAAATAAGTTAGTAAACACACATAACACATATGTGGATAAAAGTTGAAAACAAATAAGATTACCCGAGTCTGGTGGCGAGGAATCGACCGCTCTACGAAGCTCTCGTCCTCAAGAGCTGGACGAATCATCTCCTAAATCGGCCTGTATGTCCCCTGGTAATGGATAGACATACGGGGTGGCACGAACTCAGCAGCATCGTCCTGATAAAGCAAAACAAAGTCAGTAAAGCATTACTTGGGGGCTACTTAATGAAAGGTAAAAGCATCCTCTTACCGCCACATCCTCTGCCGGTACAGGAACTGGAACTAACAACGGCAGTAGCTCCTCCGCATAGCATCGCCCAGGGATCGTGCAAGATCGCCAAGGGGTACCAATTCCCTCTGACATGCTCAACAACCTCGCAGCGTCAAACATGTGATGTGGTGGAGGAGCAGGAACGACAAAGGTATCGGAGGAATGCTGTCTAGCAACCCTCTCTCTAAGGTATGCGATCGCTCCATAAGTCCCCAAGAAATAGCGACGCTCAGCAGAATATTGTGCGGCTAATCTAGGGACTGTCAAGCTGACCCACCGCCGGTACACCACCTCAGGCTCCTGCAAAGAGAATCAATCAAGCGAGAGTCTACCTAAAGCATCACAAAATGGCAAATAAGAAAAAATCGTACCGCGTTGATCCAGTCTCGGAAATATGCAGTGGACATCCCCACACGGCGGCTGCCCAAGGAAGCACTCATTGGAAACCTGCGCGACGACGGTCTCGCCGGCGCAGCAGAAGGGAAGTACTCATAGAACCAGATCTACAAGGAGTTAAAATTATCAGCAAGTGTTAGCTAAAATGTAGAGCTAAACTTTATAGGAAATAATGTTTACCTCTTCGACCCTCCAAAAGCTGGACAGAGCAACATTCGTCCCAAAGGATCGGTGTCGACACGAGTCCCTCAGCGCACGAATGAAGTCAGCATAGGCCAAGCTGGCCCAGTCATAAGTCCCGATCTAGTGTAGATCGCGGACAACAGGAAGGTAGTAAAGCAGCGCCCTACTACCCTTGTCAAGGGAGAATGTCCCTGAGAATGTCCCTGACAACAAAATAAGCGCAAAGATGCGCACCCGCTGCTCTCGAGTGGTCGCACCATCATCGAAAGCCGCTGCCAGAGTCGAGCGGCGAATCCCCCTAGCACTGAACTGAGACCACTCGACCTCAGCTCGGGCCCGAATGGTAATCGGCCCCAACAGCTCCTCGACTTCGGGAGAAAAGACGTTGATCCCACTGTCGAACGGAAGTGGCACGGAGCTGAACTCCAGTCCTGTGATGAGACTGAAGTCGGCAGGAGTAACCATCATCTCACCTCAGGGAAAGTGGAAAGTGTTGGTGGTGTCCCAGAAGAACTCCACCAGAGCACGCACTACATGGTGACCCCCGCTAGAGGCAACCATCGCCTCGGAGGTCTCATACAACGCAGCGAGACCGCAGAACTCCCATAGGAGTCTCGTCTCGACGTCCCTAGCGATGTACATCTTGTACAGGTCGCCCAAGCCGTCACAGCCGGAGCCATGACAACGCGTCCCCCCAACTGTGATACCCCGTCTCACCCTCTCAGAAATATGGTGAACGGGGGAAAAGTACAGGGTCCGCTCATCCCACTCGGGGAGTCGACTAAGCGAAGTGGACGGCGCGACGTCGTCCTCCACGGGCTCATGCTCCCGTCGAGTGTCTCGGGACCATGAACCAAAGCCTCGCTGTCTAGCCATGCTACATTATGCAGAATTATCATAAATTAAGATTCTATAGTATCTAAGGTTCGCCTAGCCGCATGATACTATATTCGCAAAAAACAGAGTATGTAGTACTAAAATAGAGCACAAATTCAAATTGAGCATAACGGCATTTTTCAAGCAATCAAACAATTTCTTGCAATACTATAGTAATTATTGTGACAAATTGGACAAGAATTGCTAGAAAAAACATCAACAATGGCAATTCGCTCATTTCTTCACCAAATTGAGACAAACAAGTCTCAAATTACTCCCAAGGCAATATATAAACATAATCAAGCAATTTCATGGCATAAAATTTGATAAATAAAGAGAATTAAGCATTCTAAGTTTCAAAATTTCATAAAATTCGAATATAAACATGTGCAAAATTCATAAAAACCGGTGTGAGTTCAAAGAAAACTTACATAGATCGGTAAAATGGATGAAAAGAGCTTTGATTTGCAACAAATTTGAGTGAATTTGGTTGAGAAACGAGCAAGAACGAAGCAAATGAAATTCTGCAAATTTTCGAGCAAAACGCGACGAGCAAACAGCAAAAATGAAAAAGAAAGGGGTATTTAAGGAAATTCCCATTCTGGCGCCAAGCGCTAGACCTTGGCGTCAAAATATAGGCTTGGCGCCTGGCGCAATCCCAACGCCTGGCGCTACGGCCATTTGTGTGGCGCTGATGCTTTTTCAGCGGCGCCAGGACACTCAGCCACTCAGTGAGGTTGTTCTACCTTTTTGCAATATATTTTGGGTTCCTTGGTATGCCAGTTAGCCCCTCTAAGAAATTTGACACGATTTTTATTTATCGGCTTGATTGCATAAAGTGATCGACATGATGAAAGATCGTCTCACTTAGCTTAAAAGGGCCTAAGCATTGACTCATTCGCAAAAGGCACCGACGTATTGGCTCATTCGCAAAAGGCACCGACGTATTGGTTCACTCGCAAAAGGCACTAACGTACGGGTTCAAAAGCAGCAAAAGCGCTGACGTACAGGCATAGCGGAAGCAAAGTTCAAGCGAGCTTTTAAAGATCGACAAGCGGAGATCTTCAGTAATTTCCTTTGGAAAATTATCGCAACAAATGAGGATGGCCTCAAGCGAGGATATCTTCGACGGCATTCCCTAGATTGTGGAGAGTTGTCAGAAACAACTTGAAGGTGATTTCAAGCGAAGTTGTCTTCGACCTTGTTCCCTTAGACGTGGAAGATGGTCATAAAGCGGAAGAAGATTGTTTCAAGCGAAGCAATCTTCGATAGTATTCCCTTGGACGTGGAATATTATCAATGCGGATGGGGATTGTTTCAAGCGAAGCAATCTTCGATAGTATTCCCTTGGACGTGGAATATTATCAATGCGGATGAAGGTGATTTCAAGCGAAATTATCTTCGATAGTATTCCCTTGGACGTGAAATATTATCAATGCAGATGAGGATTGTTTCAAGCGAAGCAATCTTCGATAGTATTCCCTTGGACGAGGAATATTATCATAGCGGGAGAGGATCGTTTCAAGTGAAGCAATCTTCTAAATTGGGGACAGTTACAAGCGTAGCAGTTTTCAAGCGGGATGGCATTCTCTTGGCAAGTAGTCATCAAAACAACAACAATGCGGCAGCAAATCGGTTACTTTCAGAGACGTGTGCTCGACAGTGCAAGATACGCATTTCTTAACTCTTTTATCTGTTTAACTAACGCTAGTTTTGTAGGTATCGGCGTTACAAGAGTGGTTTAGGATCGCAGAACGTTCTGAATCATTCTCCGTCCCTATCGATACTTTGACTTTTGTTTTCAAAACTCGCGTTTCTCCAAACTCAGTCAAAGTGGGGGCTTCTATAGACACCCATTTGTGTCTCCTAGAAACCAAACCCGGTGATGAGTACCTTTCACGTCAAATCATAATCGAATGAAGTGAAAGTGTGGAAAGTCTAGTATTGCGGATAGTTTTAATTTCTTTTCCCTTCTCTCTGTTTTTGAAAACTTATTTTAAGAAAACAGTCAATCCAATTTGGTTGGTCCATGATATGGGTCCAATAGTAGTGTAGTTAGATGGGGCTTGACAAGAGCTTTCCAAAGATATATTATAAGCCCAATTCCGATGAATATTAAGGAAGTTATGGCCAATTTACTAAACTGGGCCCGGTTTGAGCCTTATATGCGGCCCAATGATCTAGAGGAGGGCCTAATATAGATTTATCATTCCTAATGCAATTAGGAATGGTTTTAATCTTCTATATTCTTCTAGAAGGTTCTTTTCATTCCTAATTCAATTAGCATTGATAAATTGACTTTTGTTGACTTTTAAGAGTTTTAATTAGAATCAAAGAGTATTTTTGAGGGAAATACGATTTTATCCTCTTGTACGACAATTTTTATCTGATTTTAAGAAAACGCGTGATTTTCTGAATCAGCGCCAAACGCCAGCTGTAGCGCCTGGCGCTAGCATTGGCGCCTGGCGCCGATAGCCAGCGTTGGCGCTGATCAGGTTTTACGTGCGCCAAACTCTGTTTTGATATTTTATGTTTTTGGCTGATTTTCTTTATAAATAACGTCATAAAAACTCCATTTTAATTCACCAACTCTCATCAAGATTCTCTTAATTACTCTCTCTCTCTCTCTCTTTCTAAACTAGCTTCTCTAAATATAAAAATTCCTCATTCATTAGATCTAGAAACACCTAGCCATATTCAAAGTTGCCTTCGCCCTAGACGTGAAAGGTTTAAATTCTAAGGGTTTGGTCCCAAATCTCTCTCTCAATTATTTAATTTAGTTGTTTTGATTTTATATTTTCCCTGAAGTTACTAACGTGTGTATTTTGTTATTAG